>NC_086185.1:29764626-30987126 GCF_023053635.1 Elgaria multicarinata webbii | reverse complement strand
TATGCAGTGTGGATGGTGTGGCCACAGCACAGGTCAGTCAAAAAAAGACACCCTGGGCACTCTGCAGTCCAGAGTCCTGCCTGAAAGGCTGGCTGAAACCCACCATTTGAGAAACACTCAGCTAGCCTATCTGTTGGGGGGAAAAAATGCCAACCTTTGGCAGATGGGTGAGATATAAAGGGAACCCAGTAAGTGACTCAGGTGCTCCGTGATTGACCCTGGAGTCCCAGCGCCTGGAGAAGGGGCTTCTATGGCAAACAGTGTGTTTCGTTGGCTCTCTAGCAAAACCTCTGGCCACCACTGTGTCACACCAATACTTCAGTCCCCCTCATTCACAGCAGGCAGAGCAGATGTTTCCCTGCCCCCCACCCCAATCCAGTGAGCAATGCATCAAAACTAAAAGGAGCACCCAAGGGCACCTGCCGGGCGAATTTCCTAGTTGCATTGCATTGCATTGAATGAGGGTTAATGAACCACCATTGTCTGCCTCAAATTCCCAACTTCCATTTGTTGAGTGCGCACCCCTCCCCGTTCTTGGGAAGCTAATTATTTTTAGACAAAATGAGGAGCTTTACCACTTCCCTGCTCATGCTGGAAACAAGTACAAGCCATTGAGCAGCAAATATATGATAGAACGCTGTGTACCCCACCCATCTGAAGCAAGCCCCACAAAGAATGATGGCTGCACAAACCCATCTAGAAAGAGGGAGAAAGGGAGTTACCTAGATAAGACTGTCAAGAGGGGAGGCTGAGCTGGCTTCCCAGGGGTCCATGCACAATGAGAACCAGGGGGAGTGGCTGCCTGGCCCCCTCCCACCCCACCCCACCCCACCCCACCCCGGGGCATGGGGCACATCAATGTGCATATCTCCATCAATGGGCCCCCATGCTGGGAATGAGGTAAGATGCCATTCAAAGGCGGGGAGGGGGTGTAAAAGGTTGTGTGTGTTGTTGTTTTCAAAATGGGAGGCAGGGAACAGCTCTTGACAAGAGCTGACAGACAGCTGCACAAAACCATAAGGCCCATGAATGGCAACACAGCGCTGTAATTGGCCAAGGAATGAAAAGCGAAGTGAGACAATGACTTGCGGGTTCTGCTTTCCCCGGCCTGGCAGAGGAGAAGAGAGACGGAGAAAGGGGCAGAGAGCTGGGCTGGGCTGCCCTGGACTGACGAGGCAACAGAGGAGCGTCCCGACGGCCCCAAAAACTAAACGCGCAAGACGCGACTGTTGGCCACTCACCCCAGGAAGGAGCAGCCGCAGAGGAGGAAGCTACCAATGGCTACTAGACCTGGTGGCTTTGCAGTGGCTCAACCACCAGAGACGGCCTCTGAATACCAACTGGCAGGGAGGAGCAGGAAGGTGCAACTCTTCGCACGTCCTACTTGAACTGCTTTGGGGCTTCGCCTTCCCCTCCATGAATTTGCCTAACCCTCCCCCTTTAAGGCCATCCAAACTGGTGGCCATCTGGTAGGTGGCGAATTCCATAGTTTTAACTATGTGCTGTATGAGGAAGCCCCTCCTTTTATCAGCCCTGAATCTCCCAACCCACTGGGTGCTAGTGTTATGAGACAGAGAGGAGGAGGAGGAGGAGGGTTTCTACACCCTGGGTCTAATTTAACACACTTCCATCATGCCTGCCCTTACTCACCATTTTTTCTAAGCTGAAGAAGTTCTAAAGTTGTAGCTTTTCCTTTTCACGGGAAGGGGTTGCAGCCCCTTGATCATTTGGAGAGCTCTTTTCTGCACCTTTCCCAGTGCTACAATATCCTGTTTGCGGGCCAGAATTGGGGTCCAGGATTGCACGTATCCACACCATAAATTTGTATAAGGGCATGATGATATTGGCAGTTGTATCTCTTTCTTAATTGTCCCCAACACAGAATTTGCTTTCTTGACTGCAGCCAGACATTGGATCAATGGAGCTTATCCACAACCCTTTTCCTGGCCAGTCCTCACTAGCTCAGACCTCTTTGGCAAATATGTAAAGTTACATTTGTGGCATAATTTGCCGCTGCCACAAGCTGCATCCATATTGCATTGGTAATACGGAGAACAAAACAACCCCCCTGACTGCATGGATACATGTCTCTATAAACCCACCAAGATGGCACCTGGGATTGGCACTTATACAGCGAATGTGGGAAACACCCACACAGCCACGGAAGCACACCACAGGCACGGGGTGTCAATCGTGCCACAGCAGGCTGGGGATCAAGCTGGGTTAATTTCAAAAGGGAAAGAGGGAGGGAGGCCACAGAGCCAATGAGGAAAGGGGTCGTTCTCCACTCTCCTCTTTTTAAGCGTCATCCAGAAGTTCTCCTTCTCCAAGGCTTCAAAAGCTCAGTGAGAGCACCTAACTGCGAGATGGCTTTGGAATGCCCAAGAGAACAGCACATGTGTTAATTTCGTCCTGTTCAATTCCAGAACCTACATCAATTGCGCTCTTAACACTCCTGTGGTAACCAAGCTAAGGCCAAACAGGAAAATATTACCTGTTTTGTCAATTAAAAAAAAAAAAGGTCTATTATTTTGGCAATAATATCATCACAGAAGAAAAAATTCTACCGATCATATAACCACTATTATTTGTAATTTTCTTAAGTAAAGCATTTAATGGATTTCAATTTACTGTGCTGATTTTTGCCTGTTTGGACTTAGCTTGGCTACCCCACTGGAACCAGATTGGTGTAGGTTCTGAAGTCAAACAGGACCAAATGAACAACATGTGCACACATGCATGTTCTGGATGGGGAGGGGGCTGCATCATGGCTCCCCTATATCTGCACGATCCCAGCCAGACAAAATGTGTCTCAGCCAGGCCCTTTTCACAACCAGGAATTCCAAAAGCGAAGATTCCTTTGGAAACGACGTGAGCCAAAACCCCAGTGCTTGGAAGCTGCCGACGTTAAGCGATCCGACAGAAGCGGATCAGGTTCCCGGGCTTGGCTGAGCTTGTTTTTCTATTTCGATTGGGCTTGTGAAGGCCCAGGCCTGCCAGCCAGCAGGTCAGCTTCCCAATGCAGCCTCTCCATCCATTCTCGGAGATGGAGGGAAGGTTAAAAGGGAAGAAGTCTCAATCCAGCAGGGCTCCTATTCCTTCTTTGACCCCTTCGGAAACCAGGCCAGGGGGAGGAGAGAGATTGCATTTCCCCGTTCCAAAACAAAGAATTACTTTGGCACCAGACACGGTGGCTGAGTGCCCATTTGGAAGGGGGGAAGCGGCAGCAACAGCAGCTAAGCACTCCGCTAACCTGAGAGGGAGACCTCCCAGCCAAGCCCCACAGATGGCAATGCAGATTAATCCCAGGTGAGAACAGAGAGAAGGCAAACGGAAGCATCACGCCATGCCACAGGTTACACCCAAGCGCAGGAAAGCTAGAGCAGGTGGAAGCACAGGGGCAAGAACAAACTGCATGCCGAAACCTCTCGTTTATCCAACCTGGCATTTTACCATTTAATCAGGGGCAGCAAAACCTCAAGATAGTTACACGTTAGAGGCAAGCCCCTCCTCCTGGAAGTAACCCCACCCCCCGGCATCCTGATTTAACTTTCAGGTGGGTCTCTGTCCACCACTGCATCAGAAAAGCCAGCCTCAACCTATGTTTAAATATATGTCCCTGCCCCAGAGAGATGTCAATCCCTCCTCCAGTCTGTTCCAAGAGAAGTAAGACTAAAGTGGGGGGGAAGGGGGGAGGAGAAAGAGAGACAAAAGGCCTTCAAACAGACCCCTGAAAGGGTGGGGGGAATTAAGGGGGGGCACAATCTGCATGTTCAACATTCAAAGATGCGGGTGGGAAGGGGTGAAACACTTGGCAAGGTAGCGTGACATGCTACACTGAAGCCATTTGCAGGAAGGAAAAAACCCAGTGCCTCCCTTCCCCAAAAATCTCACTGCCATTCAACAGATGGAAGACATTGGCATGTGCCAAGTATCTCATTTAGTATAGACCGTAAGTCAACGCATGCGCGCCCCTCCCTCCACACACAAGCTGACATTTTCTGCTCTGGGGCCTCTTGGAGACTTTATATTATATTACAGGTGTTAAAGACTCTAGGTGAAAGCCTCACCTTTGCTATGAATGGCGTTGCTATATTCTGGCTAACACACAGCTCTTCAGGCACAGAAAAAAACTGAGACCACCAAGGGTTTGAACATCGTGTTCCTGTAATATCTGAACCCAGCCTATAACACGCCAACTCACAACAGAAGCATCAGGATCAGGCCGCGATAACAACTGGAGCAATGAGAAAAGCAGGAGCTATGTTTCTCAACAGGAGTTGAGAAATAAGATTTGGGAAAACAGGCGAGTGGAAATGTGTGTGATTTCTTCTGATCAAAGAACATTGTTTCCTAGGTCAAGAATGCTGGATCTTTACATTGCTTTTGCAACAGAATAAATACACCCTACTCTGCATGCAATTAAGCATATCAGGTACCTATTAGCTGCCTGAGCAGCTCTGTCACTCAGTCAGGAGATTTGTGTAATGTTCATCCTGCAAACAAATCATGTTGTCACGCAGAGGAGGTCCAGGATCTCTTCTCGATCCTCCCAGAGTGCAGGACACGGAATAACAGGCTGGAGTTACAGGAAGCCAGATTCCGGCCGGACATCAGGAAAAACTTCCTGACTGTTGGAGCAGTACGACAATGGACACTTGCTTTACTGGGACTCAGTCCTGGGAATCCTAACAGCCTGTCTGGAGAGGAGTTTAAATTAGCGCCATAATCTAAGAAAGCAGCAGACATTTGTGTCTTGAGCGTCGCATGATATTCTTAAAGCACTCGAGGTCACAGCACAGAAAGAGCCAATCCAGGGAAGCCACTTCCCAGTTTTGCACATGGGCCTGATGTGTGAAAACCTCAGCAGCACTAATCTTCATTAAATGGATACTGTTGTTTTTGTGTTTCTGATGGTTTTTAAATTTTGTATACTTTTTAATGTTTACTGCTTTAAGTTTTGTGAACCGCCCAGAGAGCTTCGGCTGTGGGGTGGTATATAAATGAATAAATAAATAAATAAAATATTCATCCCTGTCCCAGAGGAGGGAGCGTTCCAGAGTCAGGGTCCCCCTCCTCCAGGGAGCACCATAAATAGCTCCCTTTGGGGGCTGGCCTTATTTCATCTCACGGAGCAAATAGCAGGCAAGTCTCTCGCTTCCCGAGGCCAAAAGCTTCTTGTTAGTTTCAGCAGAGAGAGGGCAGAAGTCATAGGCCGGGGGGGGGGGGGGTCGCATTGTTTGGCCTTCACCAAATGCTTCTGATTCCCCAGGAAACAGAGGAATCACCCACGTCGGAGGGCAAACGGAAGTCCTTGATAGTCAGGGAGCCTCCCACACTTTGTTCTTCTTGCAGGACACCGTGGTAGCCCCTCGCTTCCCAACCCAGGGGTATTTTGCACGTTCACAGGATGGAAGTTGTTGCAGAGTGGGCCCCACACCATGGTCAAGGAGTTCCAACAGATTGGGAGGGGGGAGGTATTCTAACTAAAGGAACTCCTCTCTGCAGCTGAAAAACTATTTATTGACTAGCAAGACAGCAGTCCCTAGGGTGGTGGTGGTTAGGGTGACCCTATGAAAAGGAGGACAGGGCTCCTGTATCTTTAACAATTGTATTGAAAAGGGAATTTCAGCAGGTGTCATTTGTATGCATGTCGCACCTGGTGAAATTTCCTCTTCATCACAACAGTTAAAGCTACAGGAGCTATACTGCAGTTATACTGTGACCAGATTTAAAAGAGGGCAGGGCACCTGCAGCTTTAACTGTGGTGATGAAGAAGAAATTTCACCAGGTTCTCCATATATACAAATGACACCTGCTGAAATTCCCTTTTCAATACAACTGTTAAAGATACAGGAGCCCTGTCCTCCTCTTCATAGGGTCACCCTAGTGGTGGTAGAAAGCCCCCACACGCACCACACACACGCCACATGCATCCTTCTGTGTACAGAGACTCCTTGCCTGAGCCACCTGGCAGCTCGAGCAGATCCCGTGGCCACAGAGCAGGGTCTCCGCGCCCGCTCTGTCACTTGACCCTTCACCGTGATTCACACACACACTGGTGCAATTCATGTAAGTGTTGCATGAGAAGCACCTCTCAGGCCTGCAGAGTGGCGTCTCCTACCATTCCCCCCTGGCCCCGTAGCGCCTTCCTAAGCCGTGGCAGAGAGGCCATGATTTGACTGTGCGCATGCAGTCAGGGAGAGTGGGCAGCCCAGAGACCGGTCTCTGTGCACAGGCTTCTACACCCAGGCCGTGCAAGTCCAGCCCTGGGCATTGCAGGGGAGAAAGGCGTCCCTTGCTGGGGACATAGTCGGCACTGGAATCTCATTCTCCACCCCCCACCCACGTTCTTTCTCTTAAATGACCAGCCATAGATGTTAATACTGCTTCCCCAATCGCCTCTCCTAGGTCCAAATGGTTGAGGATTCATAAAACCTTTGTCGGCAGCTCTTGTCACACTTGGTTCCATTTAAAAGTTTCACTAAAACCAACAATAGAGATAAAGACAGAAAAAGAATAAAAAAGAAGCCAACAACAGGAAAAGCTCACGATGACAACTCATTTGCCAACGACTGGATCATCCCTTCTCTGCCTGCCCCACCCCCCCACCCCGCCTCCCGGGCACCAAACGCATGGGCACAGGCAGCACATTTCCCAGCTGTACACCACCCTGAGATCTTAATGATATAGGGCGGGATACAAATGTTTTAAATAAATAAACTGTAGGCAATTTCAGAAGTAGCAGCGCTATAAGTGAAGGGGATGCGCTCGCCTGGGTTCAGTAACCGTTTAGAGGAAGCAGCAATTGAACCATCAGGGTGCTTAAATGCCCTAATGTAGGAAGCCCGCCACAAAAAGACAAAGAAGATCAAGCGAGACAGGCAGCAGAATCTCAGGAACCAGCTCATCTCTCGGCAGCTGAAGCCGGGCGTCTTTTCCTCCAGCAGCAAAGCTGTTCAGAAGCGCCAGCCAGCCTTGCCCAGCATCATGCAAACAGGAAGAGGACCGCCAGCAACCTGGGAGAGCCGGCAGAAGCCCAACAGCGCGTGGCAACGTCTCGTTCACAGCCCAGGGAGTAGCGGAGCCGGGCCTCTCAGGGACACAGCGCAGGGCCCTGCGTACTAGCGGGGTGCCGGCGTCACTCCCACCCCCCTCAGAATCCCGTGTTCCCTCTGAGCTTACCTGCAATTCTCATGGTAGAGGGGGCGGGGGAGGGGATGGATTTCCCCAGCAACAATGAATTTTCCTTATTGTAATTCAAAATATTTTGTGGAGGCCTGGTCTTAACACCCCCAAAGGACCTGCTCCTTGTGGAGGTAAAAACTGAGAGAACCGGTTTGTTGATGAGGATCAAAACAGCTGTCTGAATTTTTGGCTACTCCTTGGGGAGCAGGGCGGCTCCGAGAGCTGTCACAATGAACCGCCTGCACCTCAACATTTATTTCTTTATTTAATTACATTTATATACCGCCGCATAGCCATGCATATTTATTGTTTTATACGTATGCTTTTATCTGTACGCCGCTCTGAGATCTTAATGATATAGGGCGGGATATAAATGTTTTAAATAAATAAATAAATAAATAAATAGCCGAAGCTCTCTGGGTGGTTTACAAAAGTTAACATTGACCACGGCACAGCTGGTTATGGCACGAGGAACATGAAGAAGTTCAATTCACTGTGGGGCAGTTCCTGGGAGGGGACGCTGGGCTGGTTTGCACAATCATTGGCGCAAACTGTGGCTGAAGTTAAGCTACGGCAGGTTGCAATGCATACTGGGCGCCATTGGGCATATTCAAGACACGGCAGGCAAGTGGCTGCTGTAGATTTTCATAACATGCAAACCTAGGCAGAATGGCTTGTTGCCATGGTTAAAAAGCCACCCTGGTGCCCTACTGGAGCCCATGGGTTCTGGCTGGATTGTTACCCATAGTAACAAGCCATCGTGCATTCACAATGGCAGCCAGCATGCACCACAACCCATCATGGCCACGGTGGGCTCTGGCGATCATGTGGAACATGTGCTCCCAAGCAGACATGCAATTCTGCTCACTTCCCACAACATACTTCAACTTGATAGATCTCTCCCCTCCCCAGTGCTTGCTTTCCTGGTCTCCCCACTGCTCCTGTGATTTGCGCTGCTGGGGGTGGGGGTACCAGAGACCCCCTTGCCTGGCCCTCCGAGCTACCACTGGTAGGAAGACAGAACCATCAAGAGCCTACTGCTCTCTCTAGTGGTGGATGGCAAGGACCCTTCACTGCAAAGATACATCTTTCAAGGACAGAAAAATCATAAGCGCCACATCACTGAGACATCCCCATATTGCCATAAGATTTATGTGGACACGTGGCCAGTTACTGGAAGCCAGAAGTGGGCTGAAGGTAGCTCAGTGACTCCCAAGAAAAGCAGCAAGAATTTTAGACTTCCAATTGTTTAACAACAGCAGCAACAAAATGCCCCCCTGCCCTGCCCCCAGTCCTGCAAATCTTACTGCTGAAAAGAAGAAGGCTTAGAGAGCAGTGTTTTGAGTGGAAGGACTGTGAGCTCCATTGATTTCTAGTACTCAAAATAAATTCCTGGGCACAGAAGTTTTCAATTCGAAGTGTGCATCTTTTGCACCAGGCTCTAGTAGCTCTCAGGGTTCTAGTAAAAAAAAAAAAGGGGGGGTAGATTTTGCAAGCCTGAAGTCTGTCCAGCCCTGTGGAGAGCAATACGATGACAAGTAATATCTGCTTCATCATTAGGCCAATTAAAGACCTACATACAGCCTAAACACACAAAGCCGCAGGGGCTTACCAAAAGGGCATGGGATCTCTCTACAGGTGACAATCAAACTCACTTAAGCCTTTAGTGGCAGCCAGAATGGATTTCCAAAGCCAGCGAGAGGTGGGGGGGGGCATTGTCAAAGACCCTGCCCTGCACCATTTCAGATGCAAAGTGCCAAAGAGGCAAAGAGGGAGGCCACAGAGCAACAGCCATGGCCCCATTGTCTGTGGGGAGGGGCACCCCCCCCCCCCCAGGAGCACACAGGACACTGCGGAAGACTGGGAGGAGCATCTGATAATCTTTAGGCACACCTGACAGAAAAGCCCCCTTAACTCCTGATGAAAGGGGGGCCACTCCCCTGACAGCATGAAAGGGCCCAAAGCTCAGAACAGAGCCCTGGGGGGAACCCCTCTTCGCCTTTGCCGGCCCCCTCATCCATACACATACACACACACACACACACACACACACACACACACACACACACTTGAAAGGAAAAACCAGCGTCCTTTCTGAGGGATGTCTCTCAAGAGTCTATGAAAAGCCCCATTTACATCAAAATGCACTTCCAGACAAACTCAATTTTGGTTTTCCTCTTTCATTTCTCCAAGCCTTCCACCATCTTCAAGACCCTTTGTGCATTTAGACTTTTTATTTCTAGGGCATGTTGCATGGAGGCCACAGCCAAGACAAGCTGTCTGAGTTGAAGAAATGGAGCATAAAGAATGCAGCTTAAAAGAAACCAGAGATGACACTTGATTTCTCTCCGGTAAGAGGGTCCTCCTCTCCTCCCTCCCACTCCCCACAGATTTCAGGGGGGTGGCTGTGCGGGGAGGGATGTCCTGGCATTCAGAAGTCGCATGTAAAGGAAGAAATTTAGAAGCAGGGGAGGAAATGTCACAGCCGGTAAGCGTCTGCCTCCCGCCTGGGGGGGGGGTGGTGTCTTTACTGAGCAGGGGAAGCGTAGGCCTGCACACTGCCTCCTGCCAGTAGAGAAGTACATCCATGCTGGGTCTGCCCCAAACCCATCTCACTTGAGTCATTGCAACTGGTATCTCCCCTTGGTCCAGATCCTTGAAAGAGACCAGCGCCCTGGCAGCTTGGTGCACACAACACAGTTCCATACATACAGCTTTCAGATGGGGCCGTAATGGTTAAATGTCACAGGATTGTGAAAACAGCAAGACAAAGGAATTAAAACTAAAACAACCGCAGCAGCAAGAACAACAACAACAACAACAACAACAACAACAACTGTATTTTGTAGATAGAGGGGGTATACATTGAATAATAATAACAGCAGCAGCAACAAGGAAAAGCAGAACAGGTGTTTTCAGGGTACAGCTATGAGTAACCCAAGACAGCTTTGAAGCCCTGGGAAATTAAAAAAAAATGATTCAATTGGCTAAAGGTCAGCTGATGCCGTCAGAGTTGCAAATTATAATTTTAAAGAAGAGGTCAGTTGTAAGGAAATCTATATGCAATCATACTTCAAGGGCAACAACTACCCCCTTCAGCTGATTAGTGAGAATGCTGTAGAGAAGAGCTATACAAGCTTGCATCTCCATGTTCTAGAACAGTCACAGAAAGGTGGGTTTATTTGGATTGGTAGCATTTATTACGTCATTGCCATTTTAAAATTGCTAATTCTGCTTCTAAGCTGATGCCTTCTCTAAGGGATCAAAGGAAGTCAACTGACATATACATAGGGTATCTCTTGACAGCTGGAATATTCAATAAAAGCTGGAATATTTCACAGCTGGACTAAAGAACCCCAAAATGTGATGATATGGATAGAAGGTGCATTGATGCTCAAGAACATGCCAGGAGAACCCTTCACTCCAAACCATCCTTTCAAGGTACTACACAGTATACACCAGGTCTAGGCAACCTGATGCCCTCCAGATGTTTTGAATGGCAACTGCCATAATCCCTTCGCACTGGCCATATTAGGAATGGAAGTTATACTCCAAAACATCTGGAGGGTACCAGGTTGGCAACGCCTGGCATACAGTGACTCTTGTGCAGGTGCCAAAACATCACAGACATCAAGTTCCGAGACTTCTGAACTGGCCAAGAGGCATTTATAAATAAGTCAGGATGTCCTGTTTCCCCCTACCCCCCCCACTGCCAGACTGCCCCAGGCACAACCGAGAGAGAAATGCTCAGCACATGAATCTGGAGCTACAGTTGCACACAAGAAGTGTTCTATTCTCCAGTGAGCGGAACTCTTCGGAATCGTTACAAACAACCCTGTGTTCTCTCCATGTTACATATGAGAGGGGCTGAGAGACAGCGGCTTCCCAAAGCCAACCAAGGCATTTATGAACGGTGGGAGATTTGAGGCTTTGAGCTCCTTGCTTATCTGCTGTTTAAATTAGCCGCTTCTCCTCCTCCTCCTATCCTCTAGAGGTGCAAAGGGATTCAGGAACCTCCTCAAGAAGATAAGGTCCCAGGACCAGCCCAAGACATTTGGAATGGTTTTCTTCCTGAGACGAAGGACAAGATATCTGTCCCCAATTCCACATACTTAAATCAAACGGATTGGCGGGTGAACCTGACTTCAAGCTTGCTGATGCGACAGTGCCCTCAGTTGCCCCTGTGGGCAGCAGGCTTGCTTAGGGGTGCAAGGAAGCCCCCATGGCACACACCACTCTGTTCCCCAACACGCCTCACCACTGCTCGTCTACGCTCTGACTCATGGCCTCTCAGCAGGAGTGGCACCAGAATGCACCATGCAATGCCCACTGGAATGGGCGGCCAGGGATGGCACCCTCTCTGCCTGTTCACTCCATCAGGGCCCCCTCTCCACAGTGCCATTTGTGATACGTCAGGAAGGTGGGCAACCAGTGTGATGGCGGGTGAGTGTGTTGCTTTTGCCAGCCCCAGCAGCCCCTTCCCGAGAACGCCATCTCACTCAGCCCTGGGACAAAAGAGCCACCATGCAGAAACAGAGGGCTGGAGAGGGTAGTTGGGTGACTTGGTCCTCTCGCTTCCGCTGACCTCTGGCCCAACAAAATGATCCAGACAGCTTCCAGCTGCCCAGATTATTTCAGCAATTAGTTATAGATGACAAACCACAAATGGCACGAAGCAGGCAGGGGGAGCAGAACTCCACCGAAGAGCATTTCATCCCAGGCGGTGCAGCTGAGCCACTGCAGGCACAATCTGCAGGTGCTGAATGAGGCCGGTGCCACCAAATGAGGATGCAGCGTTCCTTTCATTTTGTGAAAAAGCAAGAAGCGCACACAGCAGAAGGGGAAATTCAAGCAGACTTCCACTGGCTTCCGGAAACTCTAACCTGGCTGGGCCCAGCTTCTCACACACCCCATACACACACACAGACTCCCCCCACCTCAGCTGCTTTGGCCTCCCGGTCCCAACGAGTGAAGCCCCCGCCTCCCTGCCGCCTCCCTCTGCTTGGGAGGGGAGCCGGATCAAAAAGCGGAGGCTGATGCCCAAGCCCCCGCCATCCGCCTCCCACCACATCCGAGGCTTTGCACCAGTCCCACAAACCCCACCCTCCTTTCTTCCTTCCATGTGTTCCCCATGGCACTGCTAGGATTAAGAGCTTTAGGAACACCTTTGTTCCGCTTTTTTATTTTCCCCTCCCTCCCTCCCTTTCTCTCTCGCTGTTCTTTGTTCATCAGCAGCACTCACAAATCAGTCTGGGAAGAATGAACAAGCAGGTTGCTTGAAATGAGTGCCGGAAGGCAGAGATGGGCAGTCTTCAGGCCTGTTGAATCTACTTGGTTCTGCTTCTACTAGAACCTCAAGACCCACCAACCAGAGCCAAGCACTTGAGCTTTGGGATTTGCTTTCAGTACCCAAAATCAACTGAGTTCACCGGCCTTTGCCATGGAAATGTGCTCTGGATTTCCCTAAGCCAGGGGGTCCCCAACACAGCACCCATGGATGCCATGGCAGCTGTGGGGAGCTCAAACGGCACCCCTAAAGCTATAAGTGCCCTGCCCCCTTCAAAATGTGTTGTTATTCTAAAACCAGTCTCTCCTTCCTGTTCCTGAGCCTGCTTCTGATCAGGTGGGCAGGAAGAGAAGGACGGAATTGTTTGGGCCAGGCCCAGTCTTCTTCCGTCTACACAGACCACTTCCATTTGCTCCTGCTCGCTTCCTCCCAGCCTCCAACCTCGCTATCTCCCTCCCTATCTCTTTTGACTAGCTGGGTCCCCACAGCAGCCATTACGTGAATAGCCACACAGCAGTTCCTCAAAATTCTCAAATGTGTCCCCGGGGTCAAAACTGTCGGGTTCCCCTGGAAGCTTCCTTTATTGCAGCATTCTAATTTAGATGGAGGTAGGAATAGTTTTGTTGATGCTATTCTTAAAACAATGGAAGTCAGAACTACTCGCCAATCTACTGCAAAACACCCAGAGATCCACCAGTACATCCTGAACTACCATCTGCCCACCCCTGGGCTACAGCATTTAACGTAAATTTACCCACAGGTAGACGCTGCAGATTGCAATTTCTGGTGGTAAACTGGAAAGAAGGATTGTTCCTGCATCATCAGTCCAAGATCTTATAGTCTCTATTTACTAGGATGACCATATGGAAAGGAGGACAGGGGCTCCTGTATCTTTAACAGTTGTGCAACAGGAACTTTAAAGGGCAAAGAGGAGGAGGAGGAGGCACTTCCTTAATGAAGCATCACCCTGAGGTGGGTTCTACTCAGGTGCACTGCATACCACCAGGTGTCAACAGCAAGAGCAGGTCACAGTCTGCCCCAGAACATACAAGGAGCAATCAAGAGTAGATCCCCGGCTGTTTGGATGATCGTCATCATCACCCATGGATTCTAGTACCTAGTGGGTGGTTACTGCTACTTCATGGGGGCTCAACCACGGTAAAGTAGCAACTATGCCACAAAGAAAGGCACAAAGTGAACCCAGGACCCTCAGCAGCTTTGTATGGAGCAGACTGATCTAAGTCTAGGTGACTTAAATTGGCAAGGAAAAAAATGTCTTTTAAATCCTATCGATAGTTCTACATATATTCCCATTAAAAAATGGGCAAACCTGACTGCAAAACAATTTCCAACTAAATATATTAGCTAGACTATGGCCTTAGCTAGACCTAAGGTTTATCCCGGGGTCGTCCCTGCCTGCTCCCGGGATTCCCTGTGTGTCATTTACATGAACAGGGATGACCCCGGACGATCCCAGGATAAACTTTAGGTCTAGCTAAGGCCTAGGTTACACCATATAGAATGTGACACTTCACATATATTTGAGCTTGATTTTTATTAATTTGCTTAATGAATAATTTTTACAGGAAAATTCTTGGAAAATATTCCCATTAAGGTCTTTCTTAGACCAGCAGCCATGACAGTTTGGAAGGTGAAATTCTCTCTTTCCTTTCCGGAGTGGCTCCTTTCTGCTTCATCCTACCTTGATAGGTCAAAGTAAGGTCTGCTCATTCCTGAGCAAAGCATTTCGTTCTCATGCAGTGAAAATGAAATGACGGTGGATGGTAGGGCAGGTAGAGTGTAAATATTCATAACTGAGAAATGTTCAAATTGGTTCTTCATTGACACAGAAAACCCTGTTTAAACTCAGGGCGTCTGCTGAAGGCCATTCCTTTAGTTAAGAGATTGGTCCGGTGCACACTGAATGCTGAAACCTTGGGCTCTGCCTTCCTTTCTCCCCCTCCGGTCTGGCTGCTGAAAGCCGATTGGAAGCATTTACTTCTGTTTTCAACAAACCGCAGTTTGTCATTATGTCTAATCCGGGAACTGCAGTTAGTGTTAACCATGCATTATCCAAACAAACCAAGATCATGAACCAAGGTTTGAAGTTGGCTCCAAACCAAACCTAATTAAAACTGAATCACGGTTTCTCCCAGTTTGGACATAATGACAAACCCATTATGGAAATAAGTGCTTCAAAGCTTCTCCTCACGTCTGTGTTAGAGGAAGAGTGGGGGAGGGGAAACGCATGAGCCCAAGGCGCATGCATGTAGCGCTGACGCAGGCTTTAGCATCACATGAGAACAAAGTAATTAACTGCAGGGATAACATTTTTATTTATTTATTTATTTATTTAAGGATTTTTATGCCGCCGTTCAGCCAAAAAAGGCTGAATGGCAGACAAAAGTATTTCTTGACAGTCCCTGCCCACAGGCTTACAATCTAAAAGACATGACACAAAAGGAAAGGGGATTGGGAGGGAGGAGGAGATTTCAATTTGGTCTCCCATCCAAATTCTGACCAGACCAGACCCTGCTTAGCTTCAGCAAAGTGGCTGGCTCTTGTGCATTCAGGCAATTCCCTGGGACTTGTTTAAATGTAAACATGTTTACATTCAGGTTGTGTAATATAAACCCAGCTGTTAAGATAAAGTTGAGTTTAACCATTTATTTATTTTTTTAAAAAAACACAGTTCAAATTTTAAAAATCAATGGTTTTTATCTGTCCTGCTTTGTTCAGTGGGCATGAGGTAGGAATCAGGAACTTCTTTTAGTGTGGTATATTTAATATTTTAATTGGGAGTTTGTAGGGGGGGTTGTTCTTGGTTTTTTAATAAGTTTTATTTTAATAAATTTTATTTTAATGTAACCAACAAGTGATGAGTCCCCTAACAACTGATGTCTAAACATCTATTATATAGAATTAATTAATAAAATTTTAGGGGGAAATAATACAAAAGAAGGAAAGATAAAAAGAGGAAAAAAGGGAGGACAAAATAATAATAATAATAATAAAATAAACAAACAAATAAATAAATAAATAAGTGTGCTGTATGATCTTCATTTGTAGTTTTATAATCTTAATTATTATTTAATTATTTAACTTTTGCAAACCGCCCAAAGAGCTTCAGCTATTGGGCGGTATATAAATTTAATAAATAAATAAATAAATAAATTTATTATTGTTGTTGCTGTAGTTAAATTTACTAAGAAATACACAAGCAACACTGTCTATTTTCAAAGAAAGGTTAAAAAGCTGCCCAACTGTTTTCCCCCTATCAAGGTCACCCTGGTAAGCCAATACCCTTCAACAATGTTCACACGGTAGGCGTATTTCAACAGATACGTTCTTGAAATGTGCACTTGAAAAAAACTTCACTATCTCTTTTAGCCCTCGCCTGCTGAATCCCTCTGTGACATCAAGGCAGCTAAGCCAATGGCAGAAGAAGCAAATTCCCTCCGCCTGCCTGCCTACCAAGCCTACCGTGACATCACAGAAGATCACAAGCGATACATAACACAAGAATTTCAACTCCATCCAATCGCTTCGGCTATTGGGCGGTTTAGAAATGCAATAAATAAATAAAATAAATAAAAAATCTGTGCTATCCAACGCAATGTAAGCTGCCCTGTCTCTCTGGAAGGGAAATGCTTATTAGTCCTGCTTAGCAGCTGATTAGTAGCTGGCAATAGGGAAACTGAGTTCCAATCCTACTTTCCATGCAAGAAGGATGGCCTGGAGAACCATTCTCAGCCTCGGTTTCTCAAACAGTGAACTGTGGGGCCTTCCTCCTGGCTTTCCTCTCACACCAGAAAGTTTACCGGCCGTACTGTAACGTGTAAAGAGCTGATTTCCAGAGCAAAGAAAGACCAATTCCATAGCAGCCCAGTCACCGTCCCAGTCCGGGCCTCCCCCCACCGCCCCACCGCCCCGGTTTCCCGTGCCTGCTCTTTTCAGCCAGGATCTCCTTCCCCCAAAAGCAGATCCGCACCAATATGTATTCCGGACAAAAGGCACCTTGATCCTCCCTTGGCTTTAGCCTCGGCAGCTCCCCAAAGGAACAGCTGCTCACTGATGCATTGAGCTAGACCAGCTCTTCCTGCTTCGAGGCAGGTTTTAATTTTTATTACTTATTCTAAAATAATTGACTAATTGGCTCAGGCCCAGCACTTAGAGTGAAGTCCAGGTTCACTCTTGCATGAAACATTTATTAAATATAAGCTGAGATTAGAACAACCAAGTGCAAGAGCGCTACCAAAGCCACCAGGAGTCAGGACGGCCTCACACCCATCGGCTCCCCAACCCCGTGCCCCTCCCCACACACCCACACACACACAGGGTGCAAAGGGAGACAGCCTTAAAATCAACTTTGCTCCACGATACAGAGCCCAAGCCAAGCAGGAGCCGGCCATGTGCAAGTGGCAAGTGCCGCTTCCCCACAGGCCCAGATCTGCAACCCCAGCCTTGATCCCATTGTCCTTAGCTCCCAAACTTCCTGCTGCGGAGGGGGGGGCGCTAGAACTGTAGCTCATAAGCTCTGCAACTGGCAGCCCATCAAATGAAGGGGACTCAGAGTTACCCTATTATCTCTTGGTTTGGGGAGGGTCAGAAGCACTGGGGGAGCCCTCCATTCACATTTGTCTCCGACACAAAGGAAGGCTGAACAAACGCACACAAATGCTGTGGCACACAAGCTCGGTGCCTTTGAAAAGGCAGGGAGTTCATTACTTGGTGAGCCTGTTTCAATGGGGCGGAATCTGGGAGGGCCTCCTTTTCAAGAGCCAATCCATCACCCTAGCAAGGGGGGGGGCAGAGGGGGGAGGAAGAGAGCCACATGCAGTCGGAGCAGCCACACCTCCGCTCTCAGCTGTGGCTGGGGGCAGCCTGCCCCAATTCAGATCTCACTCGCCAAACGCCTTGATAATCCAGGAGAGAAAGAAAACGTGGCTGCTGCCCAATCCACACGCGACTCCTCCCTGCCCAGAGCTAGAAAGATGCCCACAGCATCGACCAGGAGACCCAGGTGTGCAATTCTGCGTCTTACCATGGACCTCCTTCCGTGGCTGATGCACAATCCTGAATTCAAGTGACCTGCCCACAACAAGCATGAAGCGATCCTGAGCGGGAAAGAATTGTCTGGATGCAGAAAGCAACCGCAGCCCAGCCTCCAAGGGGGACCAACAGGCAGCTCCATTGAAGGGGAGGACAGACGCTCACAACCTCCCTTGTTTTCTCATCTTAGCCAACTAATTACAGACGAGTGCAGGAAAAGCTGGGGGCTCAAAGAATCTGCCAGTTACCCTCATGCTGCAATCCTGGAGGAGAAGGCTATCAATGGCTTCTAGACCTGATGGCTAGGTACTACCTCCAGCATCAGAGGCAGGAATCCTATATACACAAGTTGCTGGGGAACAGGGGCAGTGGGGCACTGTTGCACCATTTCCTGCTTGTGGGTCCCTGCTCGACAACTGCTTGGCCACTATGTAAACAGAGTGATGGACTAGATGGACCCTTGGGCTGATCCAGCATCAGGGCTCTTCTTATGTTCTTAAGTTGGGGGAACAGAGCATTGATGCTCTGCTTGTGCCTGGCACGCCCAGCATGGTGCAGAACAACCAAAGGCCAGTCTGAACCAATTGGAGAACTCATCTTTTTTCTTAATGCAGAATGTTTTACTAGCTGATCCAGAACAACCGTGACAAAGGCAGAGTACTCACAAGAGCCTTCTGCAATGCTTTCTTGGTTGTCAGGGGAGGGTCCCTAAAACATTACGGCTACACGTAGGCTGTACTTGTAAAGTCGAGGTACTCCTCTTGGCTATCTCATCCTCTTTCAAAATATTGCTCCTCATAATGGGTTGATGATAATCCCCAGATTGCTGATGATGGGGCAGATGGGACCAGGGCAGCTCATTCGTCCCACTGTGCAAGTCATCACTGGGCGTGGTGGACCTCAAGCAACGGCAGGCACCATCGATCTGCCCCACAGTGCTCTGGCCTTTCTGAAGGAATTTATAGGCTCTGAAAGAAGCCCCAAGGGGTTCCTCAGCTGGAACTTCCGAATATTGGCAGGGACAAGGAGAGAAAAGTGGACCCCGAAAGTGCCGCGCCCCACGTGCCTCTAAGGGCAGGAATTTGCTGCCACCTGACTGCTACTGCCGCTGGGCAAGGACATATACTTTCAGCAACCCACAGCCTGTGGGGCCAGGCTAGCAAGACCATAAAAACCTTTCCCCACATATCCACACCCAGCCTCCCCGGCCTCCGTGGAGGAGACAATGGTGAAAAAGTGCAGAGCGCTTAACCCCACAGGGGGTTAAGTTCTTAACCAGAAATATGAAGTAGTTGGAAAAACTTGCGTGAATAGCAAGCAGGGGTTTCAGGGGGGGAGGGAGAAATGGAGCAATGCCTTCAGCAGACTAAGTGATCCAACAGGGCCCATTAAAAGGAAACGATTTGTAATACAATAATTATTATGTCGTTTCTCTGGACCTTTTCCCTGAAGTTCTGCTTAAAACGAGAGGGAGTCTGGACATGCATGAATACAGCAGCCATGATCTAGAAGTCTGGGCAGCTGAAGCACCCTCATGTGCAGCAAAGACACTCCACGGAGAACCTGCGTCAGAGGAGGCTTCTGGGAAGTCCCCTGCTAGCCTGGCAGTGGAAGCCCCCCACCCCACCCCACCTCACCCCTGCCACTAACTAGGCATCCTTCCCTTTTCTTAAAGACCCAGAGCTGGAAAAATATCTCACATCCCTAAACGCCAGGACTAAATAAGGGGTAGCAGAGTTTAAAATCCCTCCAAGGAACGATTCCTTCTGAATTAAATTCCGTTTCTCATTTATCACGTTTAGATCCTACCTAACTTCAGTGAAGTGTTGTGGGGGGGGGTCTAGCAGACCTGCTTAACTACAGCAAGGCAGGTCCATCCCATATGCCTTCAGTCCTGTAATTTCCTCCTGTAACACATCAAGGGCTGAGGAGGGGAGGGGAGAGGGGGGGTGCACCTGCATTTCTCAAGCAGCTAAAAGATCAAAGGAATGTAACACTGCAGCTGAGATGGACAGGCAAATCTGATGCAACAGCAGCCACTGCAGCTGGCTCATGCACCTGCCACTCTCACGTAAAACGGGGAGGGACTCTTTTACCATGCAAGAGGTGCGTGGGAGAAGGGAGCGGAACTCTCCTCCACTTGACACACACACACACGGCCCACAGCTCAGACTGCCCAGCTCCAAGCGAGCTGTCATGGGACAAAGAGGCCAGAGACAGGCCAGGCTAGGGAGGAGAGCAAGGGCTCAGCAACCCACTCACCCCTCACAGGCATCCACATTCCCGGGTGGCCCTGAACTGCGACCCAGAAAACACCCAGTTCAAACGTTGCCTCGGCCACAACTCACTACATGGCCTCTCGACGGCTCTCTGATGGGAGGTGGTCATGCTGAGCAGCCTTCTATGGCTGTTTTAAGGATCGCTGGGAAAGGAGGGAGAAGAATGTAGCTATATAAACTAAGATTATGCCGGCATTTAGAGCAAGTCATGAGCTTTCAGAGTTCTGTATTTTGGGAAGGTGAGAAATAAACTCCTGCTGTGAAAGAGGATGGCTCACGGGCCACCCTCCTGCTCAGTCATCTGAAGCTTCCACTGTCTGTAGAACCTCCTGGGCCTCTTGGCTCAGCTGCTCTAGAGTAGACTATATGACAGCAAAGTACCAGCCCTCCCATGGCAATGGACACATGTCGACTGGGGTAGAATCAGCCAAGCCTTGAACTGGACGTCTCCTCCGCTTGTGGGGAGGGCAAAAGATGGAGCTCAGCTCCATCCCCAAACAGCTCATGGGTCCTCCCGAGACTAACCAAACAAAATGCTTCCAGGGCAAGCCGCAAGTCAAATTTAAGTCTTCCTGGTTCATACAATGCCTTGTAGAAGTATTCACACACACACACACTTTGACCTGTCTACATTTTGTTGTGTTACAACCTGGAATTAATTAGGATTCCTTCTCACCTACCTACACAAAACAGCTCATAATGTTGAAGACCATCTACTTTTTTTTACAAAATGATTTATGAATACAAAACTGAGAGGTCTTGATTGCACAAGTATTCATCCTCTGTGCTGTGACACCCCTAAATAAGTTCTGGTGCAACCAAATGCCTTCAGAAGTCACATAATTGGTTGAATGCAGTTACCTCTGTACAATTCAAACACCACATGCTCTCAGGTAAAATACACCTGCTTCCAGAAGGCCCCAGAGTTTGTTGGAGAGCATATATAAACAAACTGCATCATGGGACCAGGAAGCTATCAAAACAAGTCCGAGATAAGGTTATGGAAAAGCACCAATCAGAGTTGGGTATTCCAAACTAAGAACAGCCCCCAGAGCACTGTTAAATCCATTATTACAAAATGGAAAGAATATAGCACAGCTGGGACTCTGCCTAGATAGCAGGTAAGGAGGGCATTAGTCAGAGAAGCAGCCAAGAGGCCAGTGGTAGCTCTGAAGGAGCTGGAGAGAGCCACAGCTGAGATGGGAGAAACCCACCCCCCATGGGACAACTATTTCCTGGACACTCCGCAAAGCTGGCCTTTATGCAAGAGTGGTGAGAAGAAAGCCATTGCTGAAAAAAATACATATCAAATCCTGTTTGGATTTTGCCAAAAGCCATGCGAGACACACAGTGGAGAAAGGTTCTCTGGTGTGATGAGACCAAAATTGAACTTTTTGGCCTTAGTGCAAAACACTATGTGTGGCGCAAAGCTAACAGTGCTCTTCGCCCTGAGAACACCATCCCCACGGTGAAGCATGGTGGTGCCCGCATCATGTTGTGGGAATGCTTCTCCTCTGCAGAGATTGGAAAGTTGGTCAGGATCGAGGACAGGATGGATGAAGCCAAATACAGGGCAAGTCTAGAGGAAAACCTGTTTCAGTCTGCAGGGGACCTGGGAGAGCAGCAGAGGTTCACCCTCCCAGCAGGACCACGACCCTAAACAACCAGCCGAAGATCCACTGGAGTGGCTTAAAAACAAGAATCCGAATGTCTTAGAATGGTCCAGTCAAAGCTCAGACCGCAATCCTATTGCGAAACGGTGGAAAGACTTGAAAATTGCCCATTTAAAGTCCAGCAGAACAAACGGTTCGGGAGCAGACAGGCAGCGGTTCTTGCGCTAAAGATGCCTCCCAGGCAACCCACAAGAGCCAGTCCCTGCACCAACTGACCAGTTGCACTCAACTGACCAGCCACTGTTTATATTGGTCCTTTGTTTTAAATTCAACAGAATTAAATTTACTGTTTTGTATAATAATACATTCTCTTCCCCTCCTTATTGTTTTATTATGATTTTATTAGACTGTAAGCCTATGCGGCAGGGTCTTGCTATTTATTGTTTTACTCTGTACAGCACCATGTACATTGATGGTGCTATATAAATAAATAATAATAATAACAACAATGTACACAGGAAAATCCAACATACATAATTCACCTATTATGTTATAATATTTAGGTTTTACACATTCAGGTTTTAATTGTTCATATTCATATATTGGTCATTGCTGTATTGTCATTACACTTGTACTCATTCGTCTTAAAGAATACAGTTTGGAGGTATATGTTTTCCTTAACTCTGGCTTTTGTTGATGCTTCAATTTGCTGAAGGTTAATTTTGCTTTGTCGTTCATTGCAAAAAGCCACATATACCATGAGGGATGAGAACCAAACCATTTTGCCAAGTGCATGCCTGGGAATCTGCAACTGGCAACAGGTTCTTCTGGTGCATTTATGCACAATGCAGAAATTACACACATGGCAGCCTTCAAGAGTTCCTTCTCCACAAGGGAGTCTTGGCAGGTTTAACTCGTCTGTTCAGCATTCTCTGGCTGCATCACAATATTCAAAGGAGGTATCAAAACGAGCAGAGCTTCAATGCCCTGCCCTGCCAACACACACATTTTCAAAAGTGGGGGGGGGGGGGAGAAAAGGCAAAATACACTGTAATACCCTATATGCCTTGAAGATCAACACCAGATGAGAAGCTAGTATGTACACTTATAACATAATTCTAATTCTCCGTTTGAACTTCACCAGTTCAACCCATAGATGCATTTCTCAACAGAGCCAGAGGGAAGAAAATGCTGCAAAACAGGAGTGAGAATAACATCAGATGAAAGCCAGTTGCACGTGGTGATTTACTTACTAGCGTATGTTGGGAAAGTCATCCTGTGTGAAGCAAGTCCCCTCTAAGACCAGGAGTTGGAACATTAAAGGTTTGCTAAACTTGCATCACTATTCACACCCAAAGAGCAACCTTGGAATTGTGGAGCTGAGAGGGTCCTCAGAGGTCACCCTGCTACCATGGGAAATCCATCACACCAGCGTCCCTGACGGGGGCCCTCCAGCCTCTGGCTTAAAAACTTCCTCCGGCGAAAGAAGAGCCAAGCACTTTCCAGGTGGGGCCCTGCCCCTGTCTTTCGCAGAAAGATGAAAAGAGACTATTTCACAGCTGCAGCTGCCCCACACAACAGCTGTGCATCTCTATCCCAAAGAGATATCCAGCTGCAGCATCCTCCCATGGGCCTTTTCCCCTGCTTCAGAAATGGCCATGTCACATCACGTCACCAAGACAGGCAGCCGACACCGAAATGCTGCGTTCTGCCACAACACACTGAAAACAAATCTGTGCTACAATTGTTGGGTTTTCATTCATAGCCCACCCTCTCCTGGAAGCTCAGAACACATCACAGCTGCTGTAATTCTTTGCTTTTATGTACAATCCAAAGAGCAGAGAAAGGTTGCAGTTTTGAGAAAACCAATCACCAAGTTCTCCCTCTTCGATCCTGCACATAGGTAGGTGTGTGGGTGCATTCTCGTTCTCTCTCTCACACACACTCACACACTCACACTCACTCACACACCCTAGAGCAGTTTTCTTTAACTCTTCCCTCACCCCCACCCCAGTTTTAGGAATTCTGTATTTGTTCTCTCTAGCAAAGCTGAAGACTGAACATGCGCACGGGGCAGAGATGCTTCTACTGTGGGCAGCCTGTCTGACGCATAAGAGAAACAGCGCGACAGAAGGGCCAACATGCAGGTCCATTTGTCTGCTAGGGAACTTGCTAAGCTGGACGCATTTTAACGGCAGAAGGCAACTCTGTGGCTGCTCTTGGAAGGCAAACATCTCTCTTCACCCTCAGACAAATATTATATACTAATAAGTCAGTTTAGCCATCAGTGCACATGTAGTGATGTCACCCACTCCCTGCAAAAAGAATAACTTGAGACGGGGGTTTCATGATTCTTATCCAAAACTCATAGCAGATTAAGTTAGGTATTTTGATATTTTCCATCTCAGCTACCTAGAAAATGAATAACTATCCTGCATCCAAGATCTTTTCACTTACACTTACTTTTAAGTGTATTTGTGCACTTTGAAGTTTCTTGCAACACTTATCCAGTGGTACAGGGCTTTTTATTGCATTTGCTATGAATCATTGTTATTGGGAGGGGGGTTGTAACTCAAGTAATTGCACACTTATCCTTTTTGACTTTTCTTTTTTCCCCTTTTTTATTGGGGAACTTCTTTTAAGTTAGCTTTTCAGTACTGAGTTTCTTTCTCCCAGATACAGTTATTTTATTGGCAGCCAAAAAGATCAGACACAAGAAAAACCAGATGTAGACTCATTCTACTTCAGTTCCCTAGTTTCAATGCCCTGTAATACGCCTCCCCTGCAGGGCAGACCAGTAAGAACTAGAGGCGCCACATTCACACAGTGTCCTGCACCATGCCTCTGTCCTGACCGAAGAGCGGTGAGGTCAAGCAGCCGCTCCTGTCGCCATGAACTGGCTGGTTTCTTAACCCAGTTTCCTGTGACATGGGAGCCACCTCCCAGCAGGCCATGCTTTAAGGAAGCAGCTCCTCTGCAGCCAGCCACAAAAGGAGCAGGCGCAGGAGGAGCAGGTGGAGAGAGTGAACTCGCCATTCCTTCACCAGCCCACAAATCAGATGATGCCCAGCTTCAGACAGGCCAGGACTTGTTGCAGGGCCTCAGTGACATGTGAGCCACTATCTGCTGCCTTCACATCATCTCCAGAGTCAGCATGGTGTGGAGCAGACAAAGCGTGGGAGGTAGTAGCAGCCCATTCATGTTGGTAGCAACCCGTTTAGCAATCATCCAGCACTGGAAATAGCCTGAGGGGAGTAACTCTGGATATGGGCTAATGAACACTGTGAAGGATAGTAATAATTGGGCGGGGGGGTGAGAGCAAATTTTGGTTGGTTCTAGACAAGGCACTGCCCAACTGTGGATTTTTTTTTTATTTTCTCATGGAACACCACGGCTATCAGTGCGTTTTTTATGTGATAATGGAAACCAGCGATGTCCATCTCATGGACAAACCAAACTGGACATGTTTCATGATGTATGCAAAGGATGACGGCCTGCACTAGGAGAGAGAACCCAGGCAGCAGACGACCACCACCAACTTGTGACCACTTCTAGGAAGACTACTGATCACACAACAGCATCTAAGAAGCAAAAGAAGTTGGGATTAGTTTTCTGATGTGAAATACAGATAGGCCCAGGTGACAATTGCTTGTTTATTGTGTTTTTGAATACAACTTAAAATTTAAATACTAAAAAGAAAAATGTGGGACTTGGACCAGGGAGGATGGGATTTGAATCCAGGGCTCAGCCTATGGGTCAGTCAGGCTCTCTCAGCCTAACCAACCTCACAGGGTTGGGATGCACATGTAAGCAAAAGAAAGCTAAACTGGAGTCAGAGCTCAGATATGACAAACTGAAGATTTCCACCACCGCCAAGTCCAAATAAAGGCTGCACAAACTCGAGGCTTGCTGCAATTTCAGCCATTCCTTATCTCGAAGAATGTCCGTGGCTGCTCCTGCACTGGAGACTTTTAGAGCTGCCACATTGTAGTCACTAAGAGGCTGAGCCACGGATTCGTTGATCTGACTGATGGATAACTCACACACCCCTTTACACACATGCAGCAGTGCTCTTGGCAGGCAACAGTAATAAAACCAAGATTAAAATAAACTTAATAAAAACAACCCTAAAAACGAATAGATTAAACACTCAGTTTTAAAAACACAAGAAATAAAACAGAATGCACCCAGCCCAACAGCACCCACTTCAACAGACCAGCTTAGATGCCAAAAGCTCACCTGGGGGTGAGAGGGGAATGTATTTGCCTGCTGAAGAAGAGCAGCCGGGAGGGAGCGATCCGCCTCCTCAGCAGGGAGTTCTGAATCTGAGGGCGGCCGCTGAGAGGGCCAAACGGGCCTCCGGTGGCAATGGGACCAAAAGGCAGGCCTCCCCAGAAGATCTTAAATGCTGTGGCAGGCTCATTCGGGGAGAAGGCGGTCTTTCAGGTAGCCTAGTCCCAAGCCAAATAGGGTTTTATAGGTCATAACCGGGACTAGAGATGTGAAGAAAATCCCAGAAAAAATCGGGGGGGGGGGGCGGGGAACGGGTTTTTTTCTGAAGCTTCTTTTGGTTTTTCCCAAAAAATTGGAAAAATTGAAAAAAAATGAAGAAAAAACGGATTACAGGATGTTTTATTTTAGCATGACGCTCAAACACTCCCATGTCGTTGGCCCTGGTCAACACTCAGACAGCAGCATTCTGAACCAGCTGAAATCTGTAAACACTTTTCAAAGCCAGCCCCACATATAGAGTAATCCACAATAAGGTAGTCGAAATGAGATGTAAATAAGTCCAGATCTGCACCAAGCAGGACATGACACTTTGGAAAACGGTACATGGAATGTGTCCTGGGCCCCAAGAGTTGCCAATACCATCACAAACTGTTATAAAGCAGTAGTGTAGATGCTGCCTATGGCCTGCATGCCTGCGGCCAGATCAGAAATCTCTAGGAACAGGCCCAGTTGGTGCGCTCGCCTCAGCTGGTCAAAGGCTCTCCTGGCTACCCCCGAAATCGAGGCGTCCAGGTTCAGGGCCAAATCCAGGAGTCCTCCCAACTGTGAGCCTTACATCTCCTTAGGGAATGTCTCCCTGACAGGGCTGTTGTAAGGGTCAGCACGGACGTGACCTTATTTGCTGCTACACTAATGTGGAATATCTGACGGTCACACACCGGGCACAGCATGTTCTCGAGAGAGCGGCCTCGATGGCAGCTCCCCCCCCCCCAACACACACACGGCTTCTGCTGGATGCCGTTCCACTCCACCCCACGGGGGCAAAGGCCAAGGTTATTTGTCTGAGGGGCTACGGTGGTGCATACTCTGGCACGAAGCGCCCTGGCAACAGGCTGCCAGCCAAGGTGGCTTTTTCACACACAGAGCTTCCAGGCACATCCAAAGAAACCAGCAGCCTCGAACACGAGAGCAAAAGCGACCAACCGCACCACGAGCCGGCCCAGCGCAGGGAGGCAGCAGACGCCGCTCGAGAAAGGAGCGCTGCTTTTATTGGCCCGGCCTAAAAGGCCTATAAATCCTCCCATTCAAAAGAAAGCTCAGGCCCGGCTCTTTCAAGTCCGAGGAAGGTCTGGGATGTGTCCGTCGCGGGGGGGGGGGGGCTAACTGCCGCGCGCGTCCCCTGCTGAAGTGGTCTCTTCAGCGACGCGGCTCTGCCGGAGAAGCGGCTGCTGACAGAGCCTCTCCATCGGCCAGGTAGAAACTCAGCCTCACCTGAATCCCTCCCGCCCAGCAGCCAAGGGGATTTCAGCCCTTTCACATCAGCCTCGGAAACAGCCGGGTAACAGGCCCAAAGCAATTTGCAGAACACTTTGAGCTGCTACATGCACGGCCACGTTCGGAGAAAGCGGGCACCAGTGCAAGGCGGAGGCCGGACGTTGGCCTCACTGGCCCATCACGGCCAGCCACGCAGGCATCCCTTTGCGCTCGGGGCCGCCGGGCAAGCTGCTTCTGCTAGCAGAAGCGCTGCCGGCCCTATCCTGATAGGACGCCTGTGCAACTGTGGTGAGCACCTGGGGACGGGAAGCCGAGAGGGAGCAGCCCGGCCCACGTGCGTACAGCCAGCCAAGCTCCTGCTGCGAGAGGAAGGCGAGGAGACGCCGCTCAGTTGAAATCCTCCTCTGGGCATCCCTGAAGCTGGCTGCACGGAGAGGAGCCTCTCCGGGAGACCAGCTGCTCTGCGGTCAAGAGCCAGGCTGGCTCTTCGGGGAACAACAGACTACCTCCCCCTGGTGGGCAACTGGGATTACTGCAGGAGAACTGAACAAAGGAACTGCTCTCAACCCTGAAAGCAGAAAAAGGTGGGCCTCGCAGCCCTGTGCAACCACTGGGCACGTCTTGTTTTAATGGCTGCAGGGTTCAGAAGGCTGCCTTCTCCTGCACACTATGCAAGCAAAGGTTTCTACCTTTAAAAACTACTTCATCATCAAAGAGGACGAAAAACACCAAGACATCCTTTGTCCACATCTGTCTGGTGGCCAGCCAGACACTGTCTTTGTGCCCAGCTGTTTTTGCAGAGCAAATGAGAAGGGAACATATAAACAGTCAGAGCCTGCTATTAGTGGCACGTGCATGAGAACGCCTGATGCGAAAAGCACAAAGCCAGCACAGATCAGGGACACCTCAGTGAAGAAGTGGAGTGGGGCGAGGGAACGGGGAAAGGGCTCTCATGGTGGGGCCAAAACACGTCCCCAGTCCTGAAGGCCCCAGCGTCAACCTGGGCCTGAGTAGCATCGCAGCCCAGACCAAGAGAGAGCGGGCTACTGCAAGGAACAATTAAAATAAAATAAACCACACAAACGCTCAGGAAAGTGAGAGGGAGCAGAGCACACCACACAAAAAATAATTCAATGTGGGGGGGAAATCAAAGTGCCCCCCAATAAAAACAGACTTCCCAGAATGCAATTTCAAGAGGCTGGTTATAGTATGGATCGAGCACATTCCCCAAGCCTTCTAGTGGAAGAAGCGACCGGCTACGTAGACCCCATCCAGAAGGAACCCAGCCAGGGCCCCTCAGGGCTTGGCTGTAGGCACAAGAGCAAAGCCTGCGGGTTCATTTCCACAAGGAACTTTTCCCAGACTGGCCCCAAGTCTCAGCTCGCCATCCAGGCAATGCTCCATTTTAGGGCCTGCCTTTAATATTGTACTTTATTACCGCTGTTTACATACTGACCGTGTTCCTCTACATCAGCCTGTGTATCTTTCAGAGAAAAGAGATGGCACATTTCTTAACATCTAGTGTATGATAGTGTATGGATCATCTAGTGTATGATCCAAACTCCAGCAGTGGTCCAGTCCAAAGAAAGACACTTTGCAAACCATGCCAAAGAATAGGATTCCAGACCTGGCTAGTTTTCTCTAAGACAGGGGTGGGCAACGTGTGACTATCCAGATGTTCTGGCCTATAGGGTGACCACATGAAAGGAGGACAGGGCTCCTGTATCTTTAACAGTTGTACTGAAAAGGAAATTTCAGCAAGTGTCATTTGTATATGTGGGGAATCTGGTGAAATTCCCTCTTCATCACCACAGTTAAAGCTGCAGGTGTCCTGCCCTCTTTTAAATCTGGTCACTCTAGTATAGCTCCTGCACCTTTAACTGTTGTGATGAAGAGGGAATTTCAACAGGTTCTCCATATATATTTATTATTTAAAAAACATTTATATCCTACCCTATATCATTAAGATCTCAGAGCGGCGTACAGATATACAAATGACACCTGCTGAAATTCTCTTTTCTATGCAACTGTTAAAGACACAGGAGCCCTGTCCTCCTTTTCATAGGGTCACCCTAGGGTATGAAGTACATCACAGTCGCCTCTCCCATTACAATGTTGACCAAAGCCGCACACTTACTATGGAGCAAATCCCGTGGAACGGAAGGTACCAAGGTGTCATGCAAACCGGCCAGCGGAGCCACGTTCAGCAGGACGAGACTCGGCACGTCAGCCTGCAGCGTCCGTGGCGCAGGGCCCTGGAAAGCAGCTCCACGCTCAGCCCTGCCTGCGTGCAACGGCCTCGCCACAGTTGGCCAGGGGCGGCTTTCCACCCTTGCTGACAGCTGCCACAGCCAAAACGGTCATAGCAATGACAACTGCTGCACCCCTCGCCCTTTTCCAAAAGGAAGCTGCAAGCAGGAGGCGACCGGGTGGCCCTACCAGAGACGGGGAGAAGAGCTGCAAGGCGGCCCTGGCGCTGGCCTGAGTAAAGGAAGCCCTGAGCGTGAGCCAGGCTGCTCCGCCAATTCTGCCGCTCAACGCGGGCAGATAATTCAAGGCAGATCTGTGCTATTTTTAGCTTGCCCTCCCCCATCTGGTAGAAGGAAATTTGCCTCAGGAGGGGGAGATGAGCACATTTCTGTTTAGATTGGTGCTCTCTGGGCTCAGATCACGCCATCCCGATACACTTTTTAGCCTCTTATGAATTTAAACATCAAGGAATTTCAAGCAAAACCTGTGTTCTGGTTCCTCCTGAAAGCATCCAGGATTTTACAGGCTGAACGGGGCACAGTCTAGTACAAAGAGCTCGAGTCCCATGCTCAAACCTGGCCCAGCGAGCCTCCCTTGAATTAAAGGCCCTCCAGCTCTGCCCACGTGTTACTTCTGAGAAGGAATTTTTGGAGGACATGTTTCCATTTCTACACTATTGTCCCTCCTCTGAGGCCTCTTTCCACCTGCCATGGAGCTGGCTCAAAGGGCATTACTGCCATGAATAAAGCAGTGTTTTGGTGACTGCGAAGGGACTCCACTTCACCTTTACACTGTAAGGCCATGGGACCTATTTCAGGAGACAGAAGGCCTATCCTAGGAGACTTTCAGATAAGGGTTTAGGAACCAAAACGGTTTACTCAGAGAATGCTACGCTGAGACATAACCTCTCTATTTGGGAAGCAATCAACCAGTGGTCAGCCCAGGATCAAGGGCCAAGATCTGGGCTACACAAATTGATGGTGCAACCACAGGTTCCTGCATGGAGCAGGGGGTTGGACTCGATGGCCTCAGAGGCCCCTTCCAGCTCTACTATTCTATGATTCTATGAACCACACTTGGAATGACACACACAGTTCTGGTCACCACACCACAAGCGGCATATTGCTGGAAAGGGGGCAAACAAAATGATCCAGCAGGTGAAACAACTCCTCTATGAGGAAAGGCTACTACGTCTGCAGCTGTTTGTTTACGAGCAAAGGAGAGCACGGGGAGACAGGATAGAGGTGGACACAATTATGCATAGTGTGGAGAAAGTACCCATAGAAAATCTCACGATAGTAGCACTTAGGGGCACCTTTGGCTGCAGTTCACGCAATGCAATTAATGCGTGGAATTTGCTGCGACAGGACGTGATAACGGCCAATAGCTTAGGGAACCCTAAAAGCGGATCAGACGAGTTCATGGAGGAAGGCTCAATCAGCAGCAATTAGCCACAATGAGTAAAATGGAACCTCTATATGCAGGAACAGTACACATGTCCGTTGCTGGAGGCAGGGTCTGGGAGGGGGCTATTGCTTCCAAGCCCCGCCTGTGACCTCCCACAAAGCTCCCGTCAGGCTGGCCACTGCGAGACAGCAAGATTTTGGCCCAACGGGTCTGGTTCAGCAGGGCTGCTCAGAAATCCAAGCGCTCTCTGCTGTCTTGTGGCATTTCCACACAAACACTGCCAAGAATTAGCAAGAGGCGTATCTTGTTATGAGTTTCCTTCGGTTGGTTCTCTTCCGACACTTTAAACATTTACACATACTCTTTCCACTGTCTGCAGAGGAAGGAGATACATTTGTGCTCGGTTGCACAGACATTTTGTACACGTTAAGAAAATGAAATCTCCACTTTCCTTCCACGTGTGATGCGGGAGCTGCCAGGCCATCCTGAGGGGAAAGTTGTTCATCTGGAGAAATAACCCAGTCCCTGAAGGCAAGCCTGTTGTCACGGAGAGTACAGAAACTTGCATGAGACTGATCAAAGTCCCTGTCAATATACATGCTAAATTAGGATTTGGGGGAGATGAATAGGTATCATGTTCGCATCGTGTTTGCCAATTCGTGGCCCATTCAGCCAGCTTGGAGCTTCTCAAAGTCCACGTGGCGGTCTGTACACCAGGCCACCCAAGTGCTCACCACAGAGTCCTGAACATTCATGAACCAGTTAAATAGCACTGGACCCCATACAGATACTTGGGGGGACCCTACTGCTTAGTTCCATCTATTTGGGCAACCATCAATTTCTCACTCCCGTGCCTTCTATCCTTTAACAGCTACCTAACCAGAAAAGAAGCAGTCCTCTCATCCCACGACTGTTTACGAGTCCTCGGTGAGGGATTTTGTCGAAAGCTGGCCTGCAAGTCCAAGCCCATCATGCCAGCTCACCACCCCTATAGCCACACGGGGCTACTGACAGAGAATTCCAAGGGGTTCCCCATTTAACCATTCCAGCTGTAATGGGACATTCTACTGATTTACATAGGAACTCGGGGGCCAGGGGAATTGGGTAGTGCAATGGGGAGAGGGCAACTAGTTTACAGCACCGGGGGGGGGGGGAATAGCTGGAAGAAAGGAACTTCTAAGGTTTTAGATGGGCTGCATAAAACCCAAGTTTGCACAAACCAGAAACGGCTCCTGCACGGTACCACTTCAAACCAGTGGGCGAGAAGAGCACCGTCACTGTGCCGCGTGGATTGTGTGTACACTGCCGGTGGTGCTGTGCCACATGCTGCCTTGGGACCAGTGCTCTTTAACTGTCCTGGCTCTCCGATCACAGCTTTCTTTCCTTGCGTACAGCAACATGTAGAGATGTTGTTCTAGAAGTTCCTGGACAAACAAGTAGCCCATCCAGGCAAAGGCTTCTCCCCAGCACACTAACGGGGCTCCCCACAGCCCTCTCGATGCAACCTGAACTGGTCCCACCCAGGAATGCTCGCAGTCAATGCGGACCGGCAGGGTCATGCGCCCATCTGATGCATGCCGCCCGCTTGCTCCCATACGTGCTCCAGGGACACCTGCGGGTTTCTAGCTGGGTTTATTCCCTGCACTTCTTTTGGCCCCTTCTCTTTAGAACTGGGAAGAAAAGCATGCGCCACTCGGGCCTTCTCTACCTGTTACTGTACGCAAGGAAAGCAGGCAGTAATCAGAGAGCCAGGACCGTTAAAGACCCCTGGTCCCAATGCAGCGCACGGCACGGCGCCACAGGCGGTTAGCCACACGCGTCCACACAATCCACGCGGCACAATAATGATGCGCTTCTCCCCACCAGCACTGCAACGGCTCATTTCTATGCCCAAAACAGACCCCAGTTTTTTCACCCCTTCCCCAGCAAGGATCTGGCACCACATTTCTTTTTAAAACTCAACTGGGAGGAGACTTAAAGTAACAGCTTTTTTAAAAAGAAGCAAAATAAATAAATGGGTGTTACCTGTGGATTGGCCCCCACTGGGGGCTGGTTCAGGAATTCAGTATTTATTTTATTTATTTATTTATTTATTTAGAATATTTATATACCGCTCCTCATTGAAAAAAATTCGGAGCTGTGTACAAGGTAAAATGAAAATAAAAACAGAATAAAACAGTTGAAACAAAATTTAAAAAGAAGCAAAAAAGTATGAGTCTATCATGGCTATGGGCCTTTAAAGGTGCTGCTGCTGGAATTCCAACCCCCCCCCCTTCCTCAGACAGACGGCTTCTGCCATTTGACAGGGGGGGGGCTCCCAGATGGAGGGGCTCCTAGCGCTAACAATCAAAAAGTACTGTGCAGCTATGCCGGCACTTCCTCCTTAAGAGTCTTTCCCATAACAAAAAAACATGGAATGTCAAGACCGACAAATAAAATGCTGTGGATGAGATAGTGCAACTGCGCATTAAAAGCCTCATCTGGCAGCAAAAATGAGCAATACCCACACTAGTGAGTCGCCATGTCACCTCAGCTATGTTTTATTAGATGGGGCTTGTCTTTTTTTAAAAAGAAAAGAAAAAAGACTATAGACTAAAGACCAGGGTACAAACAATCACAGTATTAAATAAACGTCCCAGATATTTTTCTCCAATACTGACTGTCCTCAGCAGCAGACAGCGTCCTATCCTTCTGCATCCACAGAGGCAATGGATGCTGTCGTGCAGCTGGCTGGGGCATTCTGGGAGTTGTAGTCCAACACATCTGGAGCGCCCCAAGTTGAGGAAGGCTGCTGTAGTGCCTGCCACGCCTACCACTCACACTAAGCCTCTGAAGAAGCTGGGTTATCTCTGCGTCATTTTCATCAATCAATTTGAAAACCTATCTAATTATTATAAACTGGAAAATTGGTGGTCTATTTTGCATCCTGGTATGATTATGCTCAAGGTCAGGGGCCTGTTGGGTTTTTTTAAAAAAGGTTCCTCGGGATGCCTGAAGGCAAAGGTCACGCAAGGCAGGAGAGGAAGCAGAACAGCTGCTCTGCTCCAGGCCGCTGCCATTCTGCAGCTGCCCACCAGGGAACAAACCTTGCATAAAGTTCCAAAAAGTGGACATTGAAAGAAGAGACCATCTGCTCACGAGTAAACCGTTTGCCCTCTTGTTTGGCAAAGCACACCGCACAACTCAAAGAGAAATGACCACACAAGTCAAGCCCTGGGACTCCAAGGTCCTAGAAGCGAACTTCACCTCTATGCTACGTGGGGCTGCCTTTGAAGACGGTTCAGAAGCTGCAGCTTCTGCAAAATGCAGCGGCCAGGTTGATAAAAGGGACCAGGAGGTTCAGGCATATAAGACCCACTCTGGCCCACTTGCACTGGCTGCCTGTATGTTTCCAAGCCCAATTCAAGGTGCAGGTTTTAACCTATAAAGCCTTACACGGCTTGGGACCACAATACCTGATGAAACGCCTCTCCCGACATGAACCTACCCGTACACTACATTCAACATCTAAGGTCCCCCTCCAGGTGCCTACTCCGAGGGATGCTCAGTGGGTGGCAATAAGAGAGAGGGTCTTCTCCGTGGTGGCCTCCCAACTGTGGAACAATCTCCCTGACGCCAACATTTGTTATCTTTTCGGTGCTGGATCAAGACTTTTCTCTTCTCCCAGGCATTTAGCAATATGTGATGAGCTTGGGTCTGTTTTTTTAGGCTCATAGTTTTTTAAAGTTGTTATAGTGGTTTTAAATGTATGTTTATATTGTATGTTTTTGTGGTTTTTATTTTTTGTATATTGTTTTTAAGTGTCTTAATCTTATGTAAACCACCCAGAGAGCTTCGGCCATGGGGCCTAATAATAATAATAATAATAATAATAATAATAATAATAATAATAAGCTCCAACACAAACTGTTCTGGTGGCCAATGCTGAGCCAGATGGACCAACAGGCTGAAGGATTTCCCTATGATCTATAGAGGGGTGGATAAAAACGGGTCTTATTTTGAAAGAAAGGGGGAAAAACAGATTTAAAATCTTTTCATTTAGACTTTTATTTATTTAAATTCCAATTGTGGCAAGTGTCTCCTTTTTTAAAAAAATAACCTGGTTTAAAATGAAATCCTAATTAAATGCACTCATTTTGGACTTTAAACTTGTACCATTTTATAACTACCACGACCAGACTGAGATAAAAGGTACTTTTCAACATCGAGAGAGATGCTCGTACCTGCTTTCTTCAGTGCCACAGTGGCTCACATATTATTCCTGGGTGCTTCCAATGGATCCAGGAAACATTGGGTCCTTCAGAAGATGATCTTGCCAGGACCATCCACAGAGCCCACCGGGGTGATCCTGTTCTCCCAACTCCCTGAGCACTGAAACGTATTTGGTTCTCTAACTATGAATAGATGCCAATCACTGGATGGAGCCCATGGGGAAGTGCTATTTTTCCAGCTTTGCTTATGGTCACTCAGTGACCTACCACTTATCAAGAGACGAAACCTACCTGTTCCTCAAACACAACCCTCCTGTTCCTCACCCGAGAAGAAACAAACCTGCTTCATCAAATCCCAGGTGTTTAAAAATATGCTACAAAAGTCCTCACTCAGAAGCAAAAACAGCAACAGACCATTAATGCTATTCTGGGTATCTTTTGCCTTTTCTAAATCAAGCAAAGTACAGCCAAGTTACCGGGTCTTTGGTGGAATTCTCACCCTTTCCCAAGCTAGAAATAAAGGCTCCTGCACCCATCTACACACATGGCACACGCACCAATGCCTGAGTGTAACATACAACATGTAGACCATTGGGCAGTTTTTCTGGCATCGCTGGCAAATCTCACAAAGTTGGATTTCGGAGAAATCCACAATGGATTCACACGAGTTTGGATATCTGTGAATCTGACCTGTGGATTCTGCAGCGCACCTGCTTTTTCCCAGCCACACAGATTCTGTATATTTGCACACCGTTTTTTTAAAAAAAACTTTCCAGAACAGTACACATATTTAGCCATAGAAAAGTACAAAAAACTGAAAGTACACTGACTTAAATGCACATTTCCCCCATAACCTAAAGTGTAAACATGTACATTTTGGGAGATCTGCGCATTTTTGTAAGCACACATTTGTGGAAGTTTGGGAAATAGAGAAAAATCCGATTCCATGAATAAGGAGACAACAAAACTAGATACTCGACAATCTACAAAACACAGACAGAACGGAGTTAACAAAATTCACACATCCTGACAGCCAAGTTACACAAATTAAACTTGTTCTGCTGACCCTATCGGCAGTTGTACAATTTGCACATTGAGTCATGGAGAGGCTTTTACACTGTGTCAGGAGTGCATGGAGGTAAAACAGGATAAGACTGGGGGGGGGGGGGAGAGAGAGGGAGAGAAAGAAGGTTGCATCCCTGGCAGAACAAAGAGCCTGCTGCCCTTCCGAAACATTCAGCAAAACATGTCCCAGCTATATCACGACTTTAATTTGCAACTCTAAGCACCACACAGCTGTTCCCTTGGTTCTTTAAAGTGAAAATCAACAATGGAAACTATTGAATTTTGAATTTCAGGTATCATTCCACAGGCCAACTGAAGCAATACAACATCTCAGCCACCGCAATGTATGTATCTTAGCAAAACAGATCCCATTTTTTCTGCCTGTGAAAGAGAGAACGCCTTAGTTCCAAGTGACTAGGGAACCCTGTCTGCTGGAATGCCCGGCTACCTCCAATTCGGCAGGTGCCTTCTCCGTTTTCCATACCTTCTCCAACAGGCATTCTCAGGAAGGTAATTTCGTCCTCTTTTTGTACATCTTTAATATAAGCAATTCATAAACGTCATTAAATAAGCAAGTCAAGAATAAGTAAAAGGGCATCTTTTTAAGAGCCACCTGCAGCAGTCTTGTCTGGGACCTAAAAGCCATGTGACCCTGAGAGGGCTTGGGGGAGCAGTGGCCTCTGCCCTCCCCATAGCACTTCCTCCAAGTGTGTCCAGAGTCCAGCGTGCACAACTCTTACTCCTCAGGAAAATTAAGTAAAGCCCATTCAAATGTACCAGTCAAACATGCACACAACCCATCTGCTCCCTTCTGGATCCCCCAAGCCTGCATGAGAACAGAACAACCAGATCACAACTAGTAAATCCCACCACTTAGGAGAGGAAAATTTCAAGGAGCTCAGCTGCTGCCACCATCCCCACCGATGGCTCCCGTAAAAAGAAGGCAGGCAGGCAGGCGAACAACAGGAATGAAGCTGCTTTTGAGAACTCCTTATGCCGAGAGTTTGCATGTGCCTGTTAAAACTACGGAAGACAGAAGGCATTCATGCTTCATCTAACGCAGAAGACAGAAGGCATTCAGGCAGAACACAAGCCGCCTTTAGGCAGACCACTCCGGATCATCACTCCCATTGATTAAAAGAGAAAATTGCACCTTTCTATTTGGGCCAAGATTTCAGACAAGTTGTTTGCATTGCTAAGGAGAAAGTCTAGGCTATAACCCTATGGGCTCTTACTTTGCAGCAGAGTAAATCGCTTCTGAGGATCATGCTGAAAAGCAACGGCATTTTTACAAGGCAAATTATAGGATACAACAAATCCTTTTCCACACACAAAAATAACAAAAATGTTGGGATTTATTTTCATCTCATCCCTAATTAAATACTTTCAGGAGGGAAGAATTCCAACCTGACATTAATTTGGAATGTTTTCTTTTAGTGTGCGCTACGGAAACCCACTGGGATTAATATTTTTTTCTAATTGCCACAAACTGTCACGGTTTGAGCTGCCAGCTGCCCCTGAACCAAGAACTCTGGCTTCAGGAGAAGTAGCACAAAGATCACGGACGTTGCCCAAGCATCCATGTTTCTTCCTCTCCTGAGAAGAAAGCAAGCCTCTTTCCACAGAGCCCATGGGACAGAACTGCAACTGTACTGGCTCACCAAGAGAATGTGTGCATTCGCACATACACTCAAAGCCCAGAATGGAGTTAGACAATTGCTTATCAGTGGTTGCTTGAAATGCAGAACAAATTGAGTCCAAAGTATTCCAAGAATAATTTGAGTCATGTTTGCCCTGCAGCCACACATAAAAATAAAATAAAAATGCTGTAAGCAAGCTGATCAAAAAATGGGAGTGCGAAGTCTACTGGCACAATCTCTACTGAAATACAGAGGAGATGAAATATACAATTGTTAGCTTACTGAGAAGCAACACTGTACATCTAAATTGAAGATTTAAAAAGCTATGACACTGTAGTAATATCAGGAAGGGGAGTTGTTCCTTCCATCTGATATTTAACCTGACAATGCATTCTCCCGGTAGCCAAGAGGCTATTTTAAGCAAAACTCCTTCTCCGCAGGAACAACCCAAGATCTGCTTGGGTGACATTTGGATAACATTATATGCTCCTGCTTTGTCTGTAGAACTGAAGCAGCAATGACAAAGTGGACAAAGATATGGGGCAGAGGAAGTGGAGATTTGAACGATTCAGAGCGACATTCACAAGGCCATCAAGCCTAATGTTTGACCCCATTTTCCAATGGCTTGGAAATTCCATATACTGTTACATTTTAAAGAGATTTAGCCAATTTATTTTGAAAATAAGCATTGAATCTCAGCACATCTGAGGGCAGTTGGGTCCTGGGAAGAAGCACCATTGCAACCTCCCAAGAAACAAGACATGAAGCGTTGCCAAAGTGGTCCTTTAAAGGTGTCTAAGGGGGGGGGGGGATTTAATTTAACACAAAGCAAATTGGACTGATGTGCTAGCACATGCCTATGATTAAGCACTGCCAGGGCTGAAAGCTTATGGGTTGCTTCCTACACACAGACACTTTCCTTTGTCAGATATATTTTTTATTTCTACCCAACAATGTCTGGAGGCATCAATATTGAACACAACAGAAAGCTGATGCCTTCATTTGGAATTAACGAACTCTCCAACACAAGCTAAGTCCACAGACAGAAGGCCTCCCCACAGAGATCTGCCTCCAAAGCAACCAAGACAGCTAGTCGTGGTGGGACATTTGGAGGGTCAGGACTTCTAGAATCCTAGAATCGCAGAGTTGGAAGGGGCCTATAAGGCCATCGAGTCCAACCCCCTGCTCATTGCACCAACTGGAGCATTCTTTAAAACCAACGTCCAGATACAAAGGCAGGTGAACATCGACAATGTCAGTGGTTTTACAAACTACCACCGCCACCAAATGTTCACAGACACGCACCAAAGCCAAGAAAAGGGTGATGCAAACAGCTGACGTTGCCGAGCGGCTGTGAGCCAGCTTGCCTGACAGGGACTCTGGTAGGGCCTGGATCTGTACAGCCCTTCTCACACTTTGGAGCACTACGTAAGTACTCTTCTGCGCTACCTCCAGAGTAAACCCCTTTCCCCCTTCACTACCAGCGCAGAGCCTTGCACTGTGCTCCAAGAGAGAGGGCCCACCAAACACCGGCATGAAATCTATAAATTTCACCACGAGTGAATCCCTGGCCAATCTTTAATGCCGCCACACTTGGAATGGTTTCAAGAGCAGGCAACGGGGAGTGGGTGTGGCAAGAATTTTTCAATTGTTCTCTGTTCACCACTGAAACCCGACCAACGCAGCAGAGACAGAGCGGTGTTTGGGTCACCCCGTGAAGTTCTGAAAGGGGAAAGTGTCCACCGGCTACCTGGGGAAGGAAGGCCGAACACAGCTTCACAAGATCTCCTCCTAGGAACAAGCAACAAAGCAAGCCCATGATTTCAACCTGCCAGGAGGAACAGGTCACGAGCCGAGGGGATTCCCTGAGCTCACCCGATTTTTATCAGCTCCTCAACAGAAGCCATTTGCCAGCAGGGAAGCAGCCAAAGCCTTGGAGGCCTGCAAACTTCTATCTACCGTGTCACCACTTCATTTCAGTCCGTGATCAGAGCAGCTTCACTGTGGCAGATCCATTTTCTTTTCTCCCAGGCCTTCATGCCGATGATTTGGTGTGGATGCCCACTTTGCTTGGGAACTGAAAAACAGTCCTCCCACAGGGAGGGTTGGAGGACACATCACAACACTATCGTGACTTGTAGAGAAGCACTTCCCAGGAATTCGGCAATGAAGTATCTGAATCAAAACAAGATACAACTCTGACAGAAATGCAACATTCCGACTCTGACCTCGGAAAGGCTGTCTCTTTCCCGAGAGCCACAGCCCCGTCGTCGTTCATGGCCAAGGCCGCCTCACCCAGCAGCAGCAACACGGCCTCCTATGCGAGCACACGATGCAAGGCAGCCAATTCAGAAAGGCTGTCTTGCTTCCTCACCACACTGTTTCTATTTTGTCTTCAAAGTTTATCCACTAAATCTATAAAAGGAATGCTGCCATTTCTTTGGAAGGAAAGTTTTCTATTTCACTTGCACCTATAATAAAAAAGAAGCTTCCAACAACGAACTTGAAGCCTGTGCATTTGCTGCACATTTTGAAGACCAGAAAAGAGTTCCTCTCCCAGTTATCTGAGTTGACTTGAATAAGCAATGCCCCCCTCCACTGTCTCCTACTGATGAGAGGGTTTGCTCTCCTGAAGGACAAAACAGGGGCAGCTCAGAAGGGTGAGCAACTGTTTTGAGTTACTTATCTTCTCCCCCACCCACCATCCTTCACAGCTTGATTCCCCCCTTCCCTAAAGACAGCAAAGCTAAAGGCCTGCTTTAAAAAAAGAAGAGGGAAGGGATAAGATAAACAAACAGTCAGATTTACAAGATAAAGCCCAGGGAAACAGCTCCCCAAAAACATCCTGCTGTAGTCAGTCTCCAAATGTCTACAGTTAATTAGCACTCAAATTGGGAATCTAAACATCTTTGAAAACTTTTACTTTCCCAGCTGATAGGCCTGTTTGGAAAAAGCAGCTGCCATTGTTAATATTTTTCAGCTAAGCACACACTTGGTCTGGGATTTCGTTCTATTTATTCTAAACAAAACTGTAAATGCCGCTTTCCCTTGCAGGACTGAAGGGGCACAAACAGGAGCTCTTCGGGATATGCAGAAGTGGGAGAGACCTGCCACAGGAACCAGAAGCCAAGCACATGGACCAGCCGTGTCTTTGAAGGTCTCCAAAATTTACTGGGAACAAAGTCTGGAGTATTTGCTTTCAGTAAATTGAGGCGCAAAGTCGGAGACATTCTTTGTATCCTTGTTAGGTTTAAGGGGTGGGGAGGGGGGCCATGTCTTTCTCTATACCTAAGAACATTTTAGTAATTAAATATGATTTCTATATCATGCCATCATGCCCACAGTACATCACAGAATAGCATCACATCTCAGGTTTCAACAATGGGAAATGAGGGAAGGAGAGAAGAGGGCCTGGCAGCCCAAGCCAAAAAAATAAGGCACAGGGTTGAGGTTTCATCCAAGAGGAATCTGCCCTACAGAAGCCCAACACAAACACAGAGAGGAACTGAGAACTTCTTGGTCCAGATGAAAATTAATGGGGAAATGGGACAGAGGTCTGCGCCTCTCTTGTGCCGTTCTCACTCAAAGAGCCAGCAGGGTTTCCCAGCGGATTGAGTCTTGAAGCAAAATGGACAACAGCTGCCCGAAAGCACTTAGTCCCAAGCATGCCGCCCAAATTAACAGTAAGCAAAAGTGGGTTTCCCCTACCTAACAAGAGTGCCTGGACAGGCAAAACACACGCACACATACTGAGGGTCCTGCCCCAGCAGAGAGAAGCAGGCAGCGCTGTATTCTGATCTACATGAACATCCCTGTAGCTCCGACTGATAGGCACGACCTTCAGCCCGCCGAATCTTCGGCCACTGACAGATAGCTGCGCGCCCAGGTGCCGACAAGGTGCTGCTGCATAAACTCCACTTGGCACCATCAGAACTTATTTACAAACTACTCTGCTGAAGCCAAACTGCTCCAACTGGAAGTACAAACACCACCGTTTGGTTTACTAAGCGTTGCCCCAACGGGGTGGCCTTATGGGACAGGGAAAGCGCTCGAACCCCTGGAAACTCAGGCTGGGAGGCGCTTTCCGAGGCGGCGGGGGGGGGGGGGCAGCGCTGGCCCCTTCCTGCCTCCCCCGTTTTGCGAGGGCCTCGCCCGGGACCCCTAACGGCCGATGCGCGTTAACCTGGCAGCCGCCCACAGCCCCGCGCGTTCCACCTGCCCGGTGGGGCGGGAAGGGCTCACCTCGGAGAACGCCACTTGGCAGGCCAGACCGGCGCGCCCCCGGGCAGCCTCCAGCGCCGCCCGCCCGCCCGCCCGGCCAGCGAGCCTCTCTGCCTCGGTCCAAGCGCCCGCACAAAAGCGCGGCGCGGGAAGCCATCTGCTGGCAAGGCCAGGCGGCCAAGAGGCATTCCTCCGCCGCCTATTTTTAAAGCGGGGGACGCGGCGCTCTAAATATAGGGGCTCCGCGGCGCAAGGCGCGGGCGCGGCGGCGGCGCTGGAGTGTCGGGTCCGGATCCGGCGGGGGTTACGGGTCCGGATCGGGCGCCCAGCCCCCCGCAGCTCGACCTTGCCGAAGAGAGCCGTTCGCCTGCGGAGCCCGGGGCGCCAAGCGAGCCGGCCGGGCGAGGAGGAGGCGGCGGCGGCGCAGCCCTCCCTTCCACGCCCGCTCCCGCAGGCCACTTGCGGCCAGAGGCGAGGCGGCGGGTGGCGCCGGAGAGGGGACCCCAAGCCCCCCGGGCCCCCTCCAGTCGCACCCCTCCCTCCGGGGAACGGAAGGGCCCGGCGCGCTCCCCTCCCCTGGCCCCGGGGGCGCCGCCCAGGTGGGGGGCCAGAGGCCGCCGGGGTAGGAAGGCGGCGGCCACCAGGCGCGCTTCTGGCTCGCTCGCTCGCTCGCTGGCGCGGGCCCCTGAAGCGCCACAGACGCGCCCCGAGGCAGCGCGGAGGGGCGCCGGGCTCCCTCCCTCGCTCGCCCGCCGGTTCCAGGCAGGCGGCGGGGCGCGGAAGCGGCGAGCGCTGTGCGCGGGGTCCGCAGGACGAGGAGCGGCGAGAGGCGCAAGTCCCCCGAGTTCGCGGCTGCTCGAGGGCTTCGCGTCCCCCTGCGGGGAGCCCGGACGGGACGGGACGGGACGGTGCGGGCTCCGCCGAGCGCCCGCAGCCTCGCCGGTCGGCCGGCCGGCCGGCCTGCCAGCCCGCCCCCCAGCCCGCGACCGGCCGGTCCCCTCTGCTTCCGCCGTCGATGCCGGGGCACGTACTTGGAGTTGGCGGCGCTCCAGGAGACCGGCTCCAGGTTCTTGGCCAGCAGCGGCGGCGCCAGCCGGCACAGGGCGAGCAGCAGCCCCACGAGTCCCCGGCACAGGCAGTCGGGGCGCCCCGCCGGCCGGCCCATCCTCCTCCTCCTCCTCCTCCTCCTCCGGCGGCGGCGGCGGCGGCGCTTAATCCACTCCGCGGGCAAAAACAATCCTCCGGCGGCGGCGGCGGCGGCGGCGTCTTCTTCACGCGGCTCCCATCGCCGCTGCCCGGCTGCGTCCCAGACCGGCGCGCGGGCGGAGCGAACCTCTCGCTCTCCAGGGGCGGCGGCGGCGGCGGCTCCTGCTGTCTCGTCTCTCTGCCCTCCTCGGGCGGTCGGGCGGTCGGTCGGGCGCCGCCGCCTGGGCGCTCCGCCCCCGCGCTCCACCCCCGCGCTCCTGGCTCCCCCGCTGCGCCCCTGCCGCTCGGCACCGGCGCCTCCGCCGTCCTGGCCGCGGGTGCCCGGGCGCTCCGTCTGCCTCGGGGATGGCGCGCGGGCGGGCGGGCGGGCGGGCGTCCTCTCCAGCGGCCCCTCTGGCGGCCAAACGCTCACTGGGCTCCCTCGGCCGCGCCGCGCGCTCTACTCCCCGCGCAGGCGATCGCGGCGGACAGCCCCGGCCTGGCGCCCAATGGCAACGCGGCTCGGAAGGGGCCTCGCCGGCCGGCCGGCCTGCTTGCTCTGGGGAGGGGCGTGGCCAGCCGACGAGGCCACGCCCCCGCGGGGTGGGAGGAGGGAGCGGGGCGCGAGCGAGCGGCGCGTCTTGCCGGAGCCGGGCGGGCGCTCCGAGCAGCCGCCGCCGCCGCCGCCTTCCTGGCAGGTGAGACGGGGCGGCGCTCCTCGCAGGGCGCTCTCCGGGACCGGAGCCGCGGGGCACGGCGGCCCTGCCAGGTAGGCGCGGCGGCAGGAGGATCCCCCCCCCGGCCCGCTGCGTTGGCGCTCGCTGCTCTGCCCGGGGCTGGGCGCGCCCGACGGGACGGGGCACGGCTGCCCCATGGCCACGGCCGTCCCGCGACACGGGGCCGCGGCCGCTGAATGGCGAGAGGCGCGAAGGGGCCCGACGGGGAGAGGGAGGAGGGGAGAGGAGGGGAGGGGAGGGGGACCAGCAAGCCTCGGCGGTGGAGGCAGCGCGGCGCTCCCTTAGGGCAGGAACCCCCCGCGCGCGTTCGGAGCCAGGGGTGATGGAGCTGGAGGTCCTCAACGCCTGGAGGGTGCCGGGTTTGGGAGGCTGCCGGGGAGCGTGGAGCTTTCCTGGGGAGGGCTCGGCGGAGGGGCCGCGAGGAGAGGCTGCACCCCCCCCCCGCCGCGAAGGAAGCACTTCTCCTCCTCGGGGCGGCGGAGGGCGCAAGAGGGACGCCTTCCCGTCCCGGGCCCGAGCTGGGCTTTGGGCTTCCTTGGCAGGGCCTGCGCTGCGCCCCCCTTCAGACCCGGGGCCCGCCTTGCTCTTGGCGCTGCAGGGCCTCGGCCCCCAAGGGGGGCGCAACGCCTTTGCAGGCCTGTCTCTCTGCAGCCCTTGAGCAAAGGGGGCTGGGCCCCCCACCCCGTCCTGCCAGGCTGCAGGGGGGGGTAGGACCAACCCCGCCTTTCACTCGGGTTATTAATCTACAATCCTGGTGAAACGCGGCTCGTGGCGGGGGTCACCGCCAGTGACTTGGGGACAGCAGCTCCAGCGCCTCATCCCAGGCGGCCCTGCATTCTCTCCTCTTTCCAAGCGCCCTTGTGAGCCCAATCGAAACCCGGGCCAGATCTACACTACTGTTATAAAGCGCTTTAAAGCAGTAGTGTAGATCTGGCCCCGTAGACCTGCTCTTTTTGTCCTTAGCTGGATAGTTTTCTCCAAAAGTGGTCTTTGAACAATTTGCCGGGAACCCCTAAGATTTAGACAATTTGAAAAAGAAAATGTTTTAGGTGACCCCACATTCCTCACGTGCCTTTTGCACAACTGTGCGCTGCATCTGCGCTTTTGTGCCAACAATGGGCCGTCTAAAAGGCTCTTGAAATTCACCCCACTCTGAATTTGTGAAGCTTGGCAAATGTGAGCTCTCAAATATGAATCAATGCTTCCCCCTGCTGGACAGTGACAGCGGTGCCTGCTTCGCCGGCTCCGGGAGAAGTGTGAGGTTGTGTCATTAATAGGAAGAGATGAATCAGTCTTCTGCAAAAGGCGCCGTTCTCACCCTCTTCCCTACCTGCACCCTGAGAGCCATAAATGTTGCTGCTGCTGCTGCTGCTCAGGGTACAGCTTTTCAGTTGCTGCTGAAGGTGGAATTGGAAATGTTGGGCAGGCTGTTACTGTTAAACTGACTTTCGGGAGCAAAATCCTCTAGGACCGTTCTGGCTGCGTTCAGAAGACATATTTGCTCCATGGAGGGGAAATAGTCCACTCCGCGGCTGGTAAATCCGTGGGTACCTTTGGGCGACACAGAAGTGGCGCTCCGTGGAGAGGACGGCCGCTGTTGTGTTTCAGCCTGTTGGTAATTTCAGGAAACATAGCCAGCCACAATCTGACAGTTGACGCTTTAACCCCTCATTGGTTAGCGTGTCGTCCGAACCCAGCCTCTCCTTTAGATACTTTTTGAGCCCAGAGAACTCTTTTGCTCCAACTGGGAGAAGCGTTCACCACCGCCCTCGTGCTGGGAGTGGAGGGGTCAGTGAAGAGGACAAAGCACAGAGGAGGCTGAGCTGCCTTCTTGGTCCACAGTTCCTTGATCTCCCTCGGGCTCTCTGACACCTGCCTAAAAATCCAGCTGTGCAGTTGTTCCTTTCTCTTTGCCTCCTAACTGTCAGCTACAAAGAGAATGGCAAGCGAAGGCAACATTTATTTCCTCCCCCCTCAAAAGAAAAAAAACCTTTGTTACTCTTGAAACCCTATTACTTTGTGGGGTGGGCTTCACCTTGAAGCTGGAGGCAAGGCTCCTGACATGAATGGACAGGGTTGGCATTGATCCCAAACTTTCAACTAAAGAGAAATTTGGAGTGACTTCTGCAAATTCTCAGGAGGCGAAGAGCAGGGCTGGCGTGTGTGTGTGATAAGAGGAGCGAAATTGCTCAGGAGATTTTGCCCCACTCTCAGGCAGGCTTTTCAGTTTCTGGGGTTTTTTTGGGGGGGGGGAGTTTGCCCTCAGTTTGTTGCAATAAAAAGAGAGTTGCTTTTTGATTACAATCATGGATTTCATAGGAGAACTGCATTCATTTTTTACACCATGCATTATTTGCATAAATGCTCCTTTTAAGCCAAAGGTAATTGACATAAAAATTTAGGGATCTTCCCAACAGGATTATCTCTTTCCTGCAGATAATTGTGGTTTTCTCTTCTACCTTCTTCTAATCTCAGACAGTCCCGTGATATTGTAACATTTTTGGAAGGAGAATAGTGTCCCGATTAACCTTTTAACCTTCGCTCACCTTGAAAGCAAATCCTTAATTCTGGGAAATGTCTTAGCTCTAGGCTTCAGAGTAGAGGGAAGAAGAGCTAGGGAGTGTGTGGGATGATGATGATTTCCTGCCTTTTTTTCTCCGAGGAACCCAAGCCAGCATACAGAACCCCCTCCTCTCCATGTTATCCTCACAACAACAACCCTGTGAGGTAGGTTGGGCTTCTATGGCTGAGGGAAGACTAGAACTCGGATTTCCTGACTCCCAGTCCAGCATTCTAGCTGAGTAAATCACCTAAGTAAATCACCACCTCACTGAGTAAATCAGCATGGAAAATGTCACAATTGCCCATGCGAGACCAACGGATGAGTCCCACAAGCCGCCTTTGGAAAGAGGTGGGGCGAACGGAAGAGGCTGATAAATGTGGTTTTTCCCCATCTCCAGAGATTCATCAGCTCTGGATTCTTCAGCATCGGGAAAGCTGGGCGTTAAAGGGGAAGCTTTAATCCCCAGTTCCCCTCATTATTTGTGGGCAGTTGTGTCTTATAGATCAAACATTCAGCATAGCAACACCTTTTTTAAAAGGATCTGAAAAACAGAATAACATTTCTTAGCTTTAAAAATGGGCCTGAGTGTTTGGCCTGTATTGGTAACATTGCACGAGGTAGAGAAAAGGAGGAATGAAAGAGGAGCCACATCAGACCTTGCTGGAATTCCTGACACCATGCAGGTCGACGCACACGCGTGAAAAGTGTCTCAACGGACCCTCCTGAACCACCCTTGAATACACACAATGCTGCAGTAGCCCTTTGTCTCTCTTAGGCTTGCTGTTTTTACTGATAAAAGGTACCAGTTTCCTCCCCCTCCCCCTTAACTGACATCTTCATTCAAGAATAGTGGGGGGAAACTTCAGAGGGGAGGGTGGGGGGAGAAGGAAAGTTACTTTACTGTCTTTAAGTGGGTACATTTATGTCAGCCTTTACCACAATGAATTATATTGCAACGAAGCCATTGTTCCCCTGTAAGTGGGCTGGGAAAGGGAAGCCTGGCATGGCCTGAGCCCCTTTGAGTCTCCCGTCATTTCTTAACGTCAGAGAATTCTTTCTTGAGAAGAAAGAAGAACTCCATGAGAATATCGATATAGATATTTTGCCAGGCAAGTTACGACAGCCTTAATAACCCCTTAGTCCTTCCTGGCAGGAAGAAGTGTGCAGCCTGCAGGTGGGGGCCGCCTGGTCTTTGCCATCTCCCTCCCACCAGCCAACCACCACTGCCAATTACTCCCCTTGCGGCACAAATCTGCATAAAGAAAATGGCATTTAACAGGTGCTTCTGCCAGGCGGGCACGGTCCCCCTACAAGCCAGCCGTGGCCGTGCCAAGGGACCAGAGCCGTGCGCTGGCAGCTCCAGCTGGAGTGGCCTGCTTTGCGCCAAGGGGGAGCTGGGCAGAGGGAGCTGGAGGCACTGGTATAGCCTGGCAAACTGGCGGAGCGAGGAGGTGGGCAGCCTTGGCCAGCCGGGCACAGTGCCCCTGAGGGTGCGCAGGAGCACAAGCGAAGAGGCAGAAGGCGAGCAGGCGCTCTGCAGAGTGGCAGCAGGAGCGTCTGATGCTGGAAGTTGGCGAGGCAAGGAGGCAGCGGGCACTGCCGCACGCCGGGCCCTGCTGCTTTGTCCTGGCACTGGGCGGGCAGGCGGTCTCCTCGCCGAAAGGGATGCTGAAGGGACTCCCTTGCCAGGCGGGCCCAGCCCCTCTGAAGGCAAGCAGAAGCAGAAGGCGTGCTGGGAGTTCTGGGATCAGCTAGCTGGGCAGCCGGAGGCAGAGGGGACTGCTGCTGCAGGTGTCGTCTTGCACGCTGGCAGAGGGAGGAGGCAGGCAGGTAATTGTAAGTCAGCCACACCCTTGCCAGGTGGAGCGGGTTCATCCATGTGGTATTTTTAGCATTCACCTGCGGGCGTGTCATTTTCGTGCTTTGGGTGGCAGCGCACACCTCAGGTTTTGTGGCAAGAAGCCAGCACAAAATTCTGACTTGGCTTTGGAGGGGATACGCGTGTGTTGTTTTTGTGAAACTGCTTTTAACGTTTTAACTTGCGGGCGGCAACAAAAGCACACCGTTTATGTTACAAAGCTGGCATGAAACCTTGGCATTCGTTTGGAGGGGATTTCCGATTTGGGGGTTTGTAGTTCAGAGACAGAATCACTGACTGAAATGAAATGTATTGATGGCTCTGCTGCTGTCAGCCTTCTCCTTCTGGACACGCGCAAGGCACCACGCTACGAAATAAAGGGTCTCAACTCCCTTCAGGCTTGTTTCATTCTATTCTTGGATTTAACCTTGCACAGTTGTTTTACTTTAGTTTGTTTTCTTGTTATCGTGTCATCGTCTACGACCTAGACAGATAAGGCAAGAACCTAAGACGAGCCCTGATGCTGGATCAGACCGAGGGTCCATCTAGTCCAGCACTCCGTTCAGACAGTGGCCGACCAGCTGTCAACCTGGGACCCACAAGCAAGATATGGTGCAACAGCACCCTCCCACCCATGTTCCCCAGCAACTGCTGTATATAGGCTTACTGCCTCTGATAGTGGAGGCTGTACATAGCCATCAGGGCTAGTAGCCATTCATAGCCTCCTCCAGGAATTTATCCAACTCCCTTTTCAAGCCATCAAAAGTGGTGGCCATCACTATATCTTGTGGTAGTGAATCCCATAGTATAACAATATGCTGTGTGAAGAAGTACTTTCTTGTATCTGTCTTAAATCTCCCACCAATCAGCTTTATGGGATGACCCCAGGTACTCGTATTATGGGAAAAGGAGAAAAATGTCTCCCTCTCCACCTTCTCCACACCACGCATGATTTTGTACACCTCAATCAAGTCTACCCTTAGCCTCCTTTTTTCAAAGATAAACGACCCCAGCTGTTGTAACCTTCCCTTCTAGAGGAGATGTTCCAACCCTTTGATAATGTTACTTACCTTTTCTGCAGCTCTGCAATATCTTCTTTTAGGTGTGGTGACCAGAACTGTACACAGTTGCCCAAAAGAGTTTTAGAAGGGCAGTACGATGTGGGCCGTTTTATTCTCAATTCCTTTTCTAATAATGCCTAACATGGAGTTTGCCTTCTTTACTGTGGTGGACATTTCCATCGAGCTCTCCACCCCAACCCCTCTTTCTTGGTCGGTAACTGCCAGCTTATGTTATACCTGAAGTTGGGATTTTTTGCCCCAACGTGCATCACTTTACACTTGCTTATGCTGAACTGCATCTGCCATTTGGACGCCCTTTCTCCCAGTTTGGAGAGATCATTTTGGAGCTCCTCACAATCCATTATGTTTTAGCCACTTTAAATGTTTTGGTGTCATGGGCAAACATGACCAGTTCACTGCTCACTTTTAATTCCAGATCATTTATGAACAAGTTGAAAAGAAAGACGCCAGTCCTTTTACAACTTCATTGGCTGCCAGTCCAGGTCCGGGCCCGATTCAAAGTGCTGGTATTTACATTTAAAGCCCTAAACGGTTTGGGGCCAGGTTATTTGAAGGAATGCCTCCTCCCATATGTACCTACCCGGACCTTAAGATCATCTACAGGGGCCCTTCTCCGTGAGCCCCTGCCAAAGGAAGTGAGGCAGGTGGCTACTAGGAGGAGGGCTTTCTCCGCTGTGGCACCCCGGTTGTGGAATGAGCTCCCCAGAGAGGTCCGCCTGGCGCCTACACTGTACTCCTTTCGTCGCCAGCTGAAGACCTTTTTATTCACTCAGTATTTTAACACTTAATTTTAACTTAAATTTAAATTATACTGTTTTAACTCTGTATTTTAACCTTATATCAATTTTGCTGCGTGGTTTTATCCTGGTTGTGCTTTTTATATTGTATTTTGTATTTATATTTTTAACTTGTTGGTTGTTTTATGATGGTTTTAATTTTTGTGAACCGCCCAGAGAGCTTCGGCTATTGGGCGGTATAAAAATGTAATAAATAAATAAATAAATAAATAATAAATTGGTCACAACACAGATCCCTGAGGGCCCTGCTATTTACTTCCCTTCCATTGGGAGAATTTGCCATTTAGTCCTACTATATACTTTCTGTTCATGAACAAGTTCTCTCCTCTTCTTCCATGACTGCTAAGTTTGCTCATGAGTCTTTAGTGAGGGACTTTATCAAAAACCCTTTGGAAGTCCAAGTCCACAATATCCAGCAGATCCCCCCTGTCTACATGTGTATTGATATTCTCAAAGAACTCTAAAAGGTCAGTGAAACAGGACTTAGCCATAGCAGAAGCCATGTTGATTCTTTTTCAGCAGGACTTCTCCTTATATATTCTTACTAGTTTTGTATTTAATAATGACAGGCTGACTGGTCTGTAGTTTCCAGGACCTGCCTTTGCCTCGTCTTGAAGATGGGGAGAACATTTGCCCATCTCCAGTCTTCTGTTGCCTCACCTGTTCTCCTGCAGTTCTGAAAGATTACAGATCGGAGCTCTGAAATAACATCCACAAGAGCCTTCAGCCACCAAGGATGTAATTCATTTGGGCCCCTGAGACTTGAAGTGAGCCAGCAATGCAAAACGACATTTCCCCATTGAAGGGAGGGCAAAGCCTTCTGGTCAGCCTCAGCCTACGAAAACTGCTTTCAGAACCTTCTACAACGGTCCCCCCTGCTCCTCCTGGCACGAAATTTATTTTGCATCCAATTATCCCATATCCTCTGCTACTCTAAACTTGATAGAGCTCTCCTGCAACAATATGAACCCTAAAGGGTTTGTGCTTCCTTGGAGGAACCCGGAGAAGATTAAGAGCAATGCCCACTCTTTCTGGCCTGTGGAGAGAGAGGCCACAGACTGAGAGAGCGCGGCAGAAAATTCTTTGTATAAATACAACTTAAAAGTTTGTTTGGAAAGCTGAGTCTGTTTGATTCTATAAGGAGCAATCCACCAATCGTGAAGCGCCCTCCACAGTTCTTGCTTACGCCCGCTGCCACTTTTGGTAATAGCGTTCTCTGGCTTCCACGAAGAACAAGCACTGCTTCTTAGGAGACACGTTAAACTGTTTATTTTAGTAATAAAACATCATTTTGGTCGAGAGCCTCTAACTGCAATCAGCCATACATTCTTCCCATGCTGCTTCTGGAGGGAAGATGATCCCTCCTACAAATCCTAAATCTTCACTCTTTGCCACAGTATGCACAAGCTGAAATTGGTGGCGGTGAGGAGAGCAGCTGCCTGCAAGAGACGGGAACCTTGCCTGAGCCATTTCTAGCAACTTCCACACTTTATCTCTGGCTAGAACTTCTCCCCTCCCTTCGCTGGAATTTTCTGTTATTGTTGGGGTTTTAATGCATTTGCTTTATTATTGTATTAATCAAGTTTTATTGTGATTGTAGGACACCTTGAGTGCCATTTTTCTAGGTAGAAAGGTGAGGTATAAATCAAATGAAGAAAAGAATTTGCTATAGTGCTAGGTGGTTTCTCTCTCCCAGTCATAGAATCATAGAATAGTAGAGTTGGAAGGGACCTACAAGGTCATCAAGTCCAACCCCCTGCTCAATGCAGGAATCCACCATAAAGCATCCCTGACAGATGGCTGTCCAGCTGCCTCTTGAATGCCTCCAGTGTGGGAGAACCCACTAGCTCCCTAGGTAACTGGTTCCATCGTTGTACTGCTCTAACAGTCAGGATGTTTTTTCTGATGTCCAGCTGGAATCAGGCTTCTTGTAACTTCAGCCCATTATTCCGTGTCCTGCACTCTGGGAAGATCGAGAAGAGATCCTGGCCCTCCTCTGTGTGAGGATTTCTTTTCGATCGTCCCAGAGTACAGGACATGGAATAATGCACTCAAGTTACAGAAAGCCACTACTGGTCAGCAATCATGTGCTCTTCCCTATGATTTTTTCACACTGATTCTTATATTAAAGGGAATCATTTGGCTCCTGTCTACTGTATGCTGTACTACATTTAAATCCAGTTTAAATGGATTATGGACAGCAAAAGACTTGGTAGTGGATGATGTATGCCAGGGAATGGATCAGGACAGTGCAACCCTGTGGCTTTCAGCAGCCTTGGCCTTAGTATCCTTCTGATGCACTCACCACCGTTGGTCCTAGGAGGCTTTCGTGTGCCTGGTTCTCCCAAGAGGAGCAATCACAGAAGTAGGGGCTGGAGGACTGCTGTTCAACCCCATGATCATTGGCCTATAGCAAGACCTAGAACCACTGGCCTACAGCCTGGGAGTCATTAGTCAGGCCTATGGGACGTTTGTAGGCCACCCTCTCCTCTGGGACAATTTTAGTCCTCGTTGTGGTGGGCTGGAGGGAGGGAATTCAGGCTCTGTCCAGCGCTCCCAGTGGACATTGCACTGGTCAGTTGATGAGCCCCATTTTCATCCCCACCGTGGTATGGCTGTGCAGATGGGAGCCAAGGCTTTGCAGCACGCCTGCCCTCCCTCTCTCAAGAGAGCAGCTTGCGAAGGGTCTTGTGACCTATAAACATGTATAAATACATACACACTCACCCTTGTGTATTGAGTGCTTCAGAAAATGGACAATGTTCTGTTCCATTATTTATCTATTTCTATTTAATTAGGCAACTGTCAAACAAAAGGTTTTTTTTCAAGTGTCCAGTTTGCTGATTTTTGTTCAAAAGTGGAAACTGGGACAGATTTGTGGGTTCTGCCTGGTTGGATGAATTTTGCTACTTTTGCAGCAGACTGTGCTCTGTTGATAATACTACAAGCGAGAAGGATCTTGGAATTGTTGTAGATCACAAGTTGCATATGAGCCAACAGTGTGATGTGGCTGCAAAAATAGCAAGTACTATTTTGGGCTACATTAATAGAAGTATAGCTTCCAAATTGTGTGAGGTACTGGTTCCCCCTCTATTCAGCACTGGTTAGGCATCATCTTGAGGATTATGTCCAGTTCTGGGCACCACACTTCAAGAAAGATGCAGACAAGCTGAAGGGGTTTCAGAAGAGGGCAACAAGGATGATCAGCGGTCTGGAAAGAAAGCCCTATGACAACAGACTGAAAGAACTGGGCATGTTTAGCCTGGAGAAAACAAATACTTGAACGGTTGTCACACAGGGGAGGGCCAGGATCTCTTCTCTGAGTGCAGGACACGGAATAACGGGCTGAACTTGCAGGAAGCCAGATTCCGGCTGGACATCAGGAAAAACTTCCTGATAGAGCAGTATGACAATGGAACCAGTTACCTAGGGAGGTCGTGGGCTGTCCCTCACTAGAGGCCTTCAAGAGGCAACTGGACAACCATCTGTCAGGTATACTTTAAGGTGGATTCCTGCATTGAGCAGCAGGTTGGACTCGATGGCCTTAATACGCCCCTTCCAGCTCTACAATTCTATGAAAGAGGAAGCTGTTTGTCCCTATTGTGGGAGAGAAGCAGGATGCAAAGTGATGGTAGGGAAATGCAATCCCCCCTCCCAATATCTGAAAATGCTCCATATGCAATTGGAAAGTGTTCCCACCTTCACAAAGGAAGGTGAGGTTGCTGATTTTCCTGTCTATCTGCAAACCCTTCATTTTGTTTTGTTTTGAATTGTTTTAATTTTGTAAACTGCCTAGAGAGCTTTGGCTATTGGGCGGTATAGAAATGCAATAAACAAACAAACAAATAAATAATAAATGGTGCTCTGGGGTTGATAGGTTTGTTGGTGAAAAGTCACACACACACACACACACGAAAACGCTGCACACCATCTTTTGGATCTGGGGATTAAAGCCTGTTGGGATGCATTTTGCTGTGAGCCTCTACAAAACTAATAAGGGAGAGTTTGGACTTTACATCTTCACATGCACGATCACTTCTGCAGTAACTTCTCTTGCTCAATATTCATGAAAATATAGTGTGCTTTATGTATGCTACAAGATTTCCTGTGCAGCTTTGAAATCCAACTTGGTTTGTAGGGAAGCCAGGGGGGTTTGACTCGATGGCCTTCTGGGCCCCTTCCAACTCCACTGTTCTGTGATTCTATGTGATTCACACACTCAGAATTTGAGTTTAAGACAGAATGGGCATGTAGAAGATACAAATTACTCATGGGAACAATTCCATTTTTAGAAAATGTAACATACTTATTAGACATATAAATAAAAGAAATACTTAAAAACCAGCTCCTAGGTACTCCATATTCCCCATCCAGATTTGGGTGCGAAAGACCAAAGAAAAGTTTGGGTGAATGGAGGAGAAGTTGTAGCAAAGCACAATTTGTGACATTGCACAACATCATCACTGATCACGGGGCATATCTGTTACGGCATCCATCTTAACTTCCAATTTCCTGGGTTTTGAGAGTTTGGACCAATTTAAGATAGTCTTAACACTGGTCATTTCTGATAAGGAGGTGCTCTTGAAATGCCACTGATATCACAGGTTTGTTTAGGAAGGGTGTGCAGACTCTGGTATGTATCAACACTGGAGTTGTAAAAGAAGATTTCCCCACATTTAGAGCTTGAGGGTCACCACTCTCTCTCACACTCACACACACACACACACACACACACACACTCATAATGGTCTTGCTCTGAAGAATACCATCATCATAGTCGATTCCCCTTCCTAGGCACAGTCCATGCAGGGGAGTGGGTGCCTGAAGGCAAGGGCTTGTGCCTGGGGTGGGGATCTGGAGGTTGGGGCTGGATGTCTGGGGAGGAGTTGGGGGCTCCAGGAAGGGTGCTTTGAGGGGTCCTTACCTAGATCTCTGCAGAGGAGGCTTGTGTCCAGTCTAACTGATGGGATGGACACGGGGGAGGGGGGGTCACTGGAGGTGCAGCCAAGGGCACCTAGTTTTGCTATGCACACACCTTTTGCTACGCAGTTCACACACACCAGACATTCTCCCAGAAGAGCCCAGTTATTGAAAGCAATGGAAAGTGGGGAGAGAAACCCATTTCACACACAGGCAAACTAAAGCAGCAGGCAATTAAAGTCAATGACGGAGAGAGAGTGAGTTTGGGTCATATAATCACAGCATACTGAGTTCACAGAACCAACAGGGAGCAGACTTTTTTGAAAGCTGCTTGAAAAAGACCGCCCCACTCCCCACCCCAATTTATCCAGAGTATGTCACAACACTGAAAAAGGCATTTGTAGACAAGCCCACTTCTCCAAGATTAAAATGAATGGGAGATGGGTGTTCAAGAAAGCCATTTCACACACAGGCAAACTGAGGTATTAGGCAATTAAGGGAGTTTGGGTTACATAATCCCAGTGTTGTTGTTGTTTTAAGTGTGGCCCAGCAAACATTAAACAGGAGGAATTTAGCCCGGAATATGCACCACTAAAAGGAAAGAAAGGATTTTTAAAACTACATGTTTACAAATGGACTCAGAAGCATTATTTGGCTAAATGAAATGGATTCATAGACAATTCAACCTACCAAACCTTCCCTCCCCTGGAAATGTATTCAGAGTAACAGCACAGATAAAGTAATTTCTAGCAGAACTGGTTTCTCCAACACTGAAAGCAAAGTGGGGAGAGGAGAGAGAAACCCCCATTTCTCATACACAGTCGCATGCTTACATGGGAGTAAGTCCCATTGACATCAGTGAAACGTAATTCTGAGTAGTATATACACAGAAATGTAATTGCTGTGTATTTATCCCAACTTTCAAAAGCAGTTGGCACACACAAATAATTCTGTCACAATAATAAGGTTAAATGATATGCCTAATGGGCCCTCTTAGGTTGACACAGAAGTACTGAGTTTCTCAGAAAGTTGGGCAGCAAATCAGAATGGTAGCAAGATTTGTCAGGTGTAGTATAGCAGCCATAGTTAAGGTGGTGAGTAAAACATGCGTTCCACCATGTCAAATGGAAATCAGGGGTGGGTCATTCTAACCATAATAAAATCAGATAGGTTTCACTAATCTTTCTGAAATTTACATTGGGCAGAAAGAAGTGTTGATCTTATATCCCCAGAAATTTTCTGGAAGATTGGTGAAAGGTTGAGGGAGAAAAGAAGAGCAGTTTAAAGAGGAAAGAAAGAAAAAATGTTCTTAGAAGTATCTTTGAAAAACTCACTGGCGACTTCTATTATTATTATTATTATTATTATTATTATTATTATTATTATTATTATTATTATTGGGAAATTTGGTGGCTTTTCCTCCATATCTTGTAAGACAAGCGGTTGTTCACACCTTTGCACTCTTTCTTCTCAATTTGCACACTCATTTTTCTCTATCATAGCCTATGCACTAGAAGAACTCCCCATGGTCCTGTATCTCAAAGAGCAACTCTAACTTCTGTCCATAGTCCCTTTTCCCTATAATATCCCATAATAAGATTTATTATGCACCAAACCTAGCTATCCACTAGCAAATTACCATAGCTATCTACATGCAAAATGTGGGGCAGATTGGACAAGGCAGAGCTTAGATGTGCCTGAAAATTTGACTTCGTGCCCCTACAGGAAAAGCTTGCAAAATGGTGCCCCCAAACACAACTATGGGTGGCCTGACTGCTCCACCCACAATATTAGTACATTATAAGCAGTATTCCTCTTCTCTGTGATTACACTGCACAAACATCGGTTTGTTTCTGGGCCCAACAACTATTCAAAAATGCTTCAAAATGTAGGCAGAATAGGCAATGCAAGAAGATGCCTACAGATGCCTGAGAAACGACGCCCAAATGGCACTCCAACCACCACTAATTAATATAGGGTGCAACCTTTGGGAAAGTCCTACACAGGCCTCATTGAATTGAACAGCAATGCTGTTGCTTCCTATTAACCTTGGGGGAGAAAATGTCCTGGTGGACGGTGCCCCGTGGGTCAGATTTGTCCACCCTGTGCATGCCATCCAATCCACCACAGGCAGCTGCTGCCCCTCCTTGTCTCACGGCAGGGCTTTCTCTGAGTGGCCCACCAAAAGTCGGGGGCTTTGGCACGCCACTGAAGCACAGAAGCAGAATAGTAATGCAGAGTAATCAAATGTGTGCTTCCTCACTTAATTTGCATAACTTATTCTGATCCTCAAATCAGACCTGTGGCCGAGAACCTCGCTTTTCTTCTAAGCAAGGCAAGAATCCATTGCTGCACCTGAGTGTGGCAAACTTCCTTCTATACCTGCACATATTCAAAGGCTGACCTGTGATCGGATTACCTGCCTCTGTTTGTCACTGCCAGCTTCTTGGTAACATCATGGGAAGCAGATAAGGAGTTGATCAAATGCCTAATTAAATGCCCATGATATCTGGACCTTTCAGCTGGATCAGTCTCAGCAGGGAGGGACCTCTGCCCTCCTGCTTCACAGTGGATGGGTGTTGTCCCAGAGTCACTGATTCAAGGTGCAGGTTTGACCTATCAAGCCTGAAAGAGCTTACTTGTTTTATTTAAACATGTATATCCCATTTTATGACATGCACCTAAGGCGACTTACAACATAACACAGTCATAATAGAGTATAGCAAGAAGACATTAGAAACACACAGTGGAGTTTAGTGGTTGTTGCCATCCTAGTTTGCATGGCTAGCTGGGGGAGGGGCAAGGCAAGCAAAGACTCTGGTGCAGTGGCTGGCCACAGCCAAGCATCTTTCAAAGAAGCCTGGCCAGGGCACGTGTGGCGATTTTGAGCTGGGAATCTGCATTTTATCCCATAAATGCAAGAGAATGCCTGAGTCCCAAGTTTCGCAGTCATCACCGGGCTCCAAGGTGGCCACTTGAAATAGCAGCCATGTCAGCTCCACAGGCCTCCGAGTCCCAGGGAAAACCACATGGATTAGGGCCCACCCTCGGCAGTTTTATACCATCCCGACTTCCCCAAAGAATCCTGAGTCTGATGAAGACATGTTGAGAATTCTTGGCTGGAGATCACTGGCTCACTTCTTTCGTGAGATGCAGTGATCATTATTGAAGCGCCAAGCCTACGGCTCGGGAAGGAGTCCAACAGTTCTCATTTGGCCATAATACTGAGTAAACATATATAGGACTGAGCTGTATGTCTGTGGTATAAATATGTGGAAAATGCTTCACAATATTTGGGAGGGGGGTAATAACAATAACAAAATGATGTTTTTAAATTGTGTACACCACCTACAACAACCTGCTTGGACTTGGAATTATGAGTCACAAACTTCATATATAAAGAACTAGAAGCTGGTGCGCTCTGTATTTTCTGTTTAGGTATTCACGGAAATGGACCTTGCCTCCATTTCAAGGCCACTCCCGGAATCTTGACTTGGCAGTTACCTGCATCATTTGCTGACTGGGAATCCCACCATTATACCTTTGATCTGCTGACGTCATGAGTGACGCTTGTTATTTTGGACTAGGTCTGTGCAATGACTCAGGCTGAATCCCCAAATTCGGGTTGAACTGGGTTGATTAGGCCTGCCTCAGCCTGAATCTGAGGTGGTATCAGGTCAGCCTGAGCCCCCCCCCCCCAAAGCAGATTGGTACCGAAGCGTCAGGGCACCTCATGCCAATTCAGGGTAGTGCTGGACTGCTCCCCTCACCTGCCTGGGAACACCAGTGCAAGGCTGGCTGTGGCCCCTCTCCCTCCCCACCGTCTCTGGCCACCTCCCCCCATCACTGGGACGTACCTTCACGTGAGTCCTCTTCCCTAAGAACCAAGACATGATTTAAAGGTGAGGTTGCAGGGGCTCTTTTTTAATAGCTCTATGGTCACATACGAAGGGAAATGGCCCTTTACAGTTGCTGTATTTTGTGACTATAGAGCTATTGAAAAAGAAAAACCCCACAATCTTACTTTTAAATTGTGGCTTGGCTCTCAGGGAAGAGGACGCACAGGCAGGTAAGACCCAGCAGCGCTGGCTCCAGGTTTCAGGGGATGGCAGGGAGGGAGGGAGGATGGGCAGGCAGCCAGGTGTTCAATGGACCCTAATTGGCCATGTGGCTGCACCCGACAACCCTGCAAAGGCTGAGCTGTTTTGCCGGGGGGGGGGGGGAGGGGGGAGGGAATCCCACTTCAGCTTCAGTGCCGAACAAGGCAGGCAAGCCCCAAATGGTCCAAGTCAAATTGGAGCTGTTTGGGAGTCGGGTGTGTATGCGCTGCGCACAGCCCTACTTTGAACCATCTTACCCTGAAGGTTTTCTGTTATCCTTTTCTCAGATGATCCATTTAGCTTATTTTGTTTCTTTCCCCTATATTATTTTCCATTTTAAACATGTTTTTGAAAATGGCTTTATTTTTATTTCTTTGTGGTAAATCTGGTAATACCAGCGAAGGCAATTTCCTTCTCTCCCACCAGTGCTGTCCAGCTGAGCTATTTTGAGGGATGGCCAGCCTTTTGCAAACCTGCCCCTTAGGCAGTGGTGGCTGCTGCCCATTGGGGCTAGTGAAGAGGAGGGCAGGGCAGCTGCAGGGAATAGGGCCACGAGGAGTCACAGCACGGAAGCCCAACTGGAGCATGAACACATAGCAGAGTCGAGGGGGATCCTGACCCATAAACCAAGACTCGTTTGCGCCCATAGTTCTCTGCGCCATCAGCACAGCCATTGCACGGGAAAGGCAAATTTAGGCAGGGAAGTTTAACTAACACAGGGAGTACAAAGCAGAGGGTCCAGGGGTGTGTGTGTGTGTCTGACCCATAAAATAACATGAAAACATTCTTTGGAACTCACATTCCCTCTGCTCCATCAGCCGCCCCTCACATAACACAGGCTGGCTGGGAAACAAGGAGGACCTGAAATCCAAAACTTGCTATTAACGTGGGAATGTTCAGAATTGCCAGAATTGTCCCCATCATCATCTGTGAAATGCTTGAGGAGGACAAAATTCGCATCAGCTGCAGTGGACTCAACACAATTTTCACAACACAAATTGCTGCTGCTGTGGATTGTCAAGGGTGGTGGTGGTGGTGGTGGAAGGGTAAGGACAGACTGGTAAAGGCCTAAATGAGTGGTGGACTAGTATCGTCACCACCACCACCACCACCACCACGTGCTTGAGCCGACACATGTGGTGTTTGATATGATAAACAGAGGCAAGTGTTGGTTTCTCACACCAGCTTCCTTGAAGGCTCTTGGGACCTTCTCTCCAGCAGGCATTTATGACCTCTGCCACCCAGTCTGCAATTCCTGTTCTGAGTCACGATGGCCAAGGGTCAAGAACATGCATGGGAGGCTTCACCTCCTCTGGTATCTTGTCCACATCCCCAGGTGACACAAACCGGAATGTATCGGCACAAAATTTGTGATAAAGGAGGTGAAATAGTAATGTTTTGAAAACAGTACTGTTGCTGGGGTGTTGGGAGTGATTTGGAGGAGGAAGAACCGTCTGCCTCCTAAAGCAGAGCAAGAGAAGAAGCCCCTTGGTAAGAAGGAGCCCATGACTGATGCTGGGAGGGGGAGGGGAGGGGACCGTGACCTTGTTGATTCTCCCAAACTCCTCAGCAGCATTCGACGTCACTGATCCATGTTACCCTCCTGGGATGGGATTGGGAAGCCCAATTCTAGGATGCACCTTTCTGACTTCAACCCACCTAGGGGTGACCATATCACACCAACTTTAAAATCACTTCACTGGTTGCCAATTCGTTTCCAGGTAAAGTGTTGGTTATCACCTTTAAAGTCCTGCATGGTTTGGGTCCAGGTTACCTGTGGGATCGCCTCCTCCCATACAATCCACCCCACACACTCAGGCCCTCTGGGAAGGGTTTACTCCAGTCAGCCACAACTAGGCTGGCAAGGACCTTTTCTTCTGCCACCCCCAGACTGTGGAATGGCCTGCTGGAGGAGATTCATTGGCTTAATACTCTCTGAGTTAAAGACAGCCGTAAAGAGTAGTCTCTTCCGGCAGGCCCACCCAGATGAATTTTAAACCTAAGAATTTTAAGACGTTGTGATTGTTATTTTAATATTCTATTGGTTTTATATGCTCTTTTAACCAGTTTTATGTATTATACTGTATTTAATGTTGCTCCCTGCCTCGATCCAAACACACACACGCATTGCTGGGGAACCCCATCCTGGGTTTATGGCAGTGAAGTGGGCATTTCACCAGGTGTGGCTTTGTTTCTGCACCAGGCAGGGTTTGCCCAGGTGGCTCTTAAAGACTGAGGCACCAAGCAGCCCTCCCTGAGCTCTCTTGTTCTCCAGTCTTGTGGATTCCAAGGGCTCCTTCACACGGAGCTCTATGTAGTGCAATCAAGATCAGTTACTCAATGACGTCTGAGGGTCCTTTTCACAACATCGTCATCCTCTGGTGCCTTTCCCACCATTTTTAGCTTTATTCCACCATGATTTAAGTGACTGAAAATGCAGTAACAAATATACACTGCCTGGGATAGCAGAATATTGCTGTAATGTTGCACCACTATCTGTTGGCTGTATAAATGGAACGTGGAATTTCCCCACAAAGGAAGTGACCATAAAAAGGGTGGGGGAGGAAAGTGGGAGGGCACATGTATTGTACTCATCCTTCTCCCAGAAAGCTTCTGCAAGAAGAAAGCCCAATAAGGGTTCAGGATTTTTGCTTTAAAGTAGAGAAGACCCAAATCTCCTTTACCTGTAGGAGCTGTTGTCACCTTCTTTTTCTTATACTGCTCCTGTCCCTTTGACAAGAAGGAGCCCTTTGACTGATGTTAAGAAATTCCAGTGTATTTACACACAGTGTATTTACATATGTACACACACAGAGAGAGAGAGAGAGACACAGAGAGAGAGAGAGAGAGAGAGAGAGCAATTCCTACTCATAGCATGTTCTATTGGAGAGCCCAAAATCCAGAGAATGGTTTGTCCATCCCTCTAAAACTTCTCTTCACACCCACAGGCTGGGAGGACTCCAAGGCACCTCTGTGCCCTCCAGGATCCTCAAATGCTGTGTGGGAGAGGAGGGTGCAGAGAGACAGAACCTTGCCAATGTCAAAACATTTCAGGATGCTGGTCATAAAGCAGAGCCGAGCTTCACAACAAGTTCAAACAGAGCAGACAAGGTCTGGTCACCTAATAAACTACAGATAAAAACACCACGGCTTCTCTGAAACAGGCTTGATCTTCTTCCTTCCTGACCATGCTTTAATAAACATCCATGGGGTCATATCAGGGGGAATCTCGCCAACAAGGACCCTGGAAAATGAATGGGCTTGGGTTTTCATGGGCTGTTGTGTGGCTAGAGCAGTATATGGTTTGGAGGCCCAGAGTTGGCCACAGAACTGGGTCTTGTGCTCCTTCATGCGGTAGTCAAAAAAACCCACCCAACCCCCTGCCCTCTGGTTTGGGCAGCCTTCTTGCAACCCACGGTCAGGCTGCACAGAGCTTAGGCCTGCTCTTAACCAAGATTGGCCAGCAAGGTCCATCTTGGCCTCAGAGTGATCAAATTTGTCCGCTTTCTATCTTTTGAGGAGCTCGGTGCTCTGAATGATCCATTTTGTCCCCACCAGATTCCTGTCCGATGAGGCTGGGGTCTAGAGGCTGGCTCAAGGTCACTCACTGAGCTTTGAGGCCAAACAGGGATTTGGAACCAGGAGCGGATCTACACAGATATCTGAAACCTCAGTTTTTGAGTCACTAAACATATTATTTTATTATGATTTTATACGTCCCCGGGCACATGTATTTATTAATATGTTTCTTACCGTTGTGCTGTCCATAGATATCCACTGATCTGGGCCACACAATGTACTTTTTATCATTGTTTTCTCAAGTCCCCATCTGCTTACCATTCCTCCCACTTCCTCTTTTCTTCCATTGTCCCTCCTCCTCCGAGAGAAATGGTGAAGGGTGGTGGAGGAAAGATTTCCCCTCTTTCCACACCTGGGAGCTTTTCCTAAGCTGGAGCCTCCAGGCCGGGTGAGGGGATTTACTTTACTCAAAAGTCAATCTCTTTGATTTCAGCTGCTAACGTGGCCTGCTGCCCCTTGCTCTGTGCTTGGAGGGGAGAGAAAGGGAGAGAAGGGGGGCTGGAAAGATTTCCCCTCTTTCTGCGCCCTTTTCCTAAGCACAGACCAAGGGGCAGCATGTCATGTTAGCAGTTGAAATCAATGGGATTTACTTTTGAGTAAAGTAAATCCACTAACCCTGCCCGGAGTCTCCCTCCCTGCTTGCTTGCATCTTCAAGTTCATGAACTACAGGTGTGCTGGTTCCCTTACTCAAAAGTAAATCCCATTGATTTCAACTGCTAACATCACACGCTGGCTTACCTTTGAGGAAAGTCCATTGAACAGAGAGAGCCTTACTTCTGAGTAAACACATATAGAACAATGCCCATACATGGAAGTGGGGAGAGAGGTTGTGGCTGCAAAGAAGAACATGAGGCAAGACTGAAAAAACAGCTGCAACTTTGGGCACGGAAAGAAAAGGAACGTGCCCCTAGGAAGCTGATTGGCTTTAAAAAAATATAGGAATGATACAATTGGGCACATAACAGATCACACTACGACTTATAAGAATAACATCACAAAATAATACGACAGGAAGGGTAAGCGATAAAACGCTAAAAGCCAAGCGTCATGTGGCGGAATAAGACGGAAAACGCCACTTAAAACGTTGATAAGTGGTTTGTCCGCTTATGTGTAGACCCGCTCCAACTCTCCCAGCACCAGCCTGTCTTCTGCCATGGCAGCACACTTGTCTTTGTGGCTTGCGCCTAGTTTGTCCGTAGGCGTTAAGTGGGCTAACAGATCGAAGGCTGTTTCAACTTGGGGAAATCCGTCTCCTGCTTTACTTCTCATGCATCCTGGGCCTCCCCCAAGCTCTGCAGGAAGTCAACTAAATTGTAGCTGGGCATGTTCCTGGACAATTCTCCTTACACAACTCAGTTAGTGCAATTGAGCCTAACTCTCAGTAGACATTCTTGAATGGAAAGGAAATCCGCCTGGTATTTATCTCTGCATGTCGTCTTCCCGGCCTCGTTTATGATTTTCTGCTGGTTTCAGAGAGACCGGCGAACTGCTTTGCCGAACCAAGTCTCCCCCCAACACCCAGTGCTGCCAATCTCTTTGTCCCTCCCATGCAAGGCACAGTGTAGGAAATGCTGCTACCACTGGAAGCTTGTGACAGGAAGCCCGGGAGGCAAGGGCTGAAAGGGGATTTGCTTTCCAAGGTGGCTGGACAGTAGTGGGCTTGTCCATTCCACCAGCACCACCACTGGGGAGAAGCTCAGGCAGTTTCTCTGACAGTTGCAGAGTGTAGCCAAGTAGCAGCTTTTGTGCCTTGCCTGCATCGGATCCCGGGACCAACTCACCACATCTCCAGTGAAAAGGCTTTTAGGCAACAAGGCTGAGAAAGGTCGTGGACGGCTACTGGCAGCTGGAGCTGAGCTTGATGGACCCATGGGCTGATTCTGGACAAGGCAGCTTCCTAGGACCCTTCGGCCGACTCCAACCCCTAACAGCTGGACGGATGAAGGCTCAGCACTGGGGTCTTGCTTGCACCCCCTTTCTGGGCAGTGTCTGGTTGGATGGGAGGAGGCTGCCTTGCCCTCCCTCTTGCTGAATGGCTTATCAGAGTGGTGGCATCTCAAGGCTTTGCCAGGGTCTCAGGCCCACAACAAACAATTTATGCACACATGAATTTATTATGCATGAAACCAGACATCCTAAAATCTGGACCTGTGGGAAAATGCTTATTCTGGGGGTGGGGGGGTGGGGTGGAGGAGGGGCAGCATTGCAGCCATTGCCTATCTCAGAAATGCCAACAGGTGCAGCTAGTCATGTAGGGGTGAGAAAAGCTGCACCTGTTGAAATTTCTCTTTGGCACAGCTGAGAAATAGCGAAGTGCCCTGCTGGCCTCCACGACATCTCCCCTAGGATGTGAGAGAGGACAGCAGGGCTCCTGCACTTTTAGCAGTGGTGGAGAAGAGGGGATTTCAGCAAGCAGTGTTTGCATGACAAGCCAACCCTGCTGAGATTCCCCCTCCTACACCACAACCATTAAATGTGCCAGAGCCCCACTGCCCTCTTTTTCATCCATCTACCATCTTAAGAGAAATGATGCAAACCTCTGTTCCCGAAGGTGAGATGGAAAGTTACGGGATGAAACGTGCTGTTGCTTCTTTTTCTGAGAGGCAGCAGTTTAATGAGGCACAGTGGGAAGGTGCACCTGCATTTGAATTTGGGTGGGCATGCAAAGATTCCATAACTTAGGAAGAAAAACATTCCAATTAAAAACAAAGCAGGAGCCCCCCACACCCCCCAGCCTTCACAAACATCTCGGGTAACTCAGCTAGTCAGGAGAATATCCAAGGGAGATGCATCATCTAGATTCTACGCAGTCCTTGAAAGCGTTTGCATCTGCTAAATCCTGCACAGTTTTTAACCTGATGCGAACCCTCCTGGCTGAGTGCCAAAGCCCTGCTTGGTGGCTTCCCAGCCTTCCTTTTTTCGTGGGAGTGGAATTTCCCCAACCACCACTGGCTTTTAAGAGGCAGCATGTAATTGCCACTGCAAACAAACCAGACCTTCCCATGTGGTTATCTGTACATCTTCGGAGTACCCAGCTGGACGGTTGCTATGGCTCTCCATCAGCCACAGAAAGCGCGGCTTAAGGAAGGGAAATGGGATTTTAAATTAAGCACAAGGGAAAACCATTGCCTCTCCTCCTGCCCAGTCAGTTATCGGGTGCCCTTCCTGACTCAGCTACTTCTCTTCTCCTGTTGCCACGTCATAAGAACATCAGAAGTGCCCTGATGCTGGATCAGTCCAAGAGTCCATCTAGTCCAGCACTCTGTTCACACAGGGGCCAACCAGCCCTCAACCAGGGATCAACAAAGCAGGACATGGTGCAACAGAACCCTCCCACCCATGTTCCCCAGCAACTGGTACACACAGGCTTACTGCTTTAGGTTCCGGTAGCACATAGCCATCAGGGCTAGTAGCCATGGATAGCCTTCGCCTCCAGGAATTTATCCAACCCCCTTTTAAAGCCATCCAGATTGGTGGTCATCACTACATCCTGTGGTAGTGAGTTCCATAATTTAACTTCATCCACTAGCAACTGCCACGGAAAAGAAGGAACCCAGGGTGCCATTTGTTTATTTAAAATATCTATGTACCACGTTTCATCAATATTTTTACAACAGAGAGAAACTGACAACAGTAAAAGACACAACTCAAAGTTGTACTGTGCAAGTATACATTACATGGAGTTCTGTTCTTCTTTCAAATTTATCGCTTTATCGCTACATTGGTCTGTGAAGTAAGAGAGTTCTGCTTTTTGTTTGTATCTTCTGTTTCGTTGAAGTTTTTTGTGGTTTTATTAGGATGTTAAAATCCTGTAATTACATTTTGCAAGCTGCCTTGGTTCTATTTTAAATAAATAAAACAAAATAATAAAATACATTGCCTTAAAATAAATGTCCAGAAAAAGCAGCCTGTTATTGCACATAATTTCTAGTCCACTGTCAGTTAGCAGAGTTCCAGAGCTCAGTTAGCAGAGGACATCATTTGACGTAGTCTGACCCAGTTGGGCCCTTTTCAGATGTTATGCTGAATGTGCAGATAGGGAAGTGGATATCGCACCCGCTGCTCCTATGCAAGTTCCACCCTGGTGGTGAAGGGCTGCGTGTAAATCCCAGAAAGAAAAGTGTAGTTTGCAACAACAAAAAAGGTCTGAAATCCTTTTTCATGTTTGACACATTGGTTCTGGAAAGTCATTATTATTCCCATTTCACAGATCAGAAATTGAGGCTGAGTTGATATGTGACCAGATAACTGCTTACTACGTGGTTACGTACTTCACCATAGTAGGCACGTGAGGATTTGGTCTGCAGTGGTCAATGGTCTGCGGTGTCCTGTCACGTTTACTGGGGCTTCAGTTATCTGAGCAGAGGAGGATGTTGGCAAGTCCTCTTCGCCATTTGGCAGGATGAGGCAGGCACCTAGCTTGCCATATGATTAGTCCAACGCATTCACCAATAGTGACTGACTGACTGAAGACGCCGCAGCCAGTGCTGCACCCAGACTTGTCTCTTCCCCCACCCCTCCCCATACACGACAGCGCGGGCTGCCAGCTGTGTGGCACGGGTTCTCCTGGCTCCACTCTCCACTGAACCAGGCTAGTTCTAGAGCCAGGCACATGGCCAGCGCTTGCCCACGGAGCGTGCTGCAGTCCTCTACTCTGGAAAAGCAGGTGCCTGGGGTGGGGGCAGGGAGGGCAGATCAGTTTCTTCCAGGGAGGAGCACCATTGGTGCACAGCCAAAGCTGGGCAAAACAATTCCAGGTCAAAAGTGGAGTGTGGGTGGGCTTGCTGGGCCCACATTCTGTAAGGGTTCTCCAGAAAATAATTAGGAAAGAGTGATGATACCAGTCACTTCCTGACACAGCTGCTTGGGGAGGTGGAAGCAGAAAAGGATGCTGTTTCTCCCCCGCCCCCCAGCCCAGCTTTTGGGGAGGGGGGATAAAAGAAAGAACCCTTAGTTTGACTTCTCAATGCCCAGAGGATATCAAATCTTGCAGCAAGTATGAACTATCCTTGGAACACAAGGGGTAACTTAATAACCATGCAATCTTAGCATTGGTGAAGATTCTCAGTGAGAAATCCCAGATAAATTCAATTTTAAACCAACGAAGCCAAATGTCAAAATATATAAAGAAAGTTTATTTGGGAAGGGGGTCAGGGGAGGAAGGAAAAAATGAGGCAACAAATCACACAGAGAGACATGCTAATGAAATTAAAAATAATCTAATTTAGAGCGCAATCCTATGTCCTCTAGATAGTGCCTGGGGGGCATAGGTTTTTTCAGTTTATGGGATCCAAGGTCAGAACCAGGGCTCTGACCTCAGAGCCCAGAAATGGTTCTCCCCACTCCTCCCCGCCCCCTTATAGCCATTGCGACTGTTGCTGTGCCAACTACATCTCCACGCTCAGAAACAGAGCACAGAAGGTGAAAATGGGGCGGTTCCAAGGGAGTGGAAGGGAAGAGACCACGGATGCTGTGTTACACAGCTTCCTATGTGTGTCCTGACCTCCTCCCCTGAAGCAGCACCTAGAAATTGCCCACCTAGGGAAAATGCAGGGTGGCCAGATCAATCCTTGCCTCCTTGCTCCAGCTGCCCTTCTTTGGATATGCTGCAGCCGCCAACTTTGGAGGCTGCCAACTACCAAGATAGGATGCCGCCTCTGCTGCAGCCCACTAGCCCTAGAGCAGTGGCAGAAACCCAGAGTTTAGGCCAGCCTTCCTCAACCTGGGTCGCTCCAGATGTGTTGGACTACAACTCCCAGAGTGCCCCATGCAGTCCAACACATCTGGAGCGACCCAGGTTGAGGAAGGCTGGTTTAGGCCATGGTCCTGGGTTGCCACAGAAGAGGCAGCACATGGTATGCGGCCGTGTCTGTAATCCCAGCAATGCATCTTGACTGCACTGCAGGAAAGGTCTAACCAGGGGAAGAGACCAGGGCTGTACCACAAGTCTACTCCTTCACTTGAGAAGGCAGCACCCGTTCATCCTGCACGAGCAAGAGGGGTTAGGCAGCAAGAGCACGACCGGCAGAACAAGGCAGACAAAGGATGAGAGCCTTTTCCCCTTGGCGCACAGGGAGATTCCATGTGCAGAGCAGTTTACAATAGGCATAAACGGTGGGTGGACGTTCCTACCCTTAATTGCTGCTAACAACTGCTAACGTGTTTAGTGACGGGGCTTCCTGAATGGTGCATTTTTCCTGACGAGGCCATTTCAGCTCATACTGTGGGGAGCTTGTTTACAACGGTGACTCAGCAACCAGAAACTCATTTGCAAGTCCCAGAGTTCCCCTGTTTTCGATACTAGCAAGAGTTGCTCCTACTACCAATTTAATTAGGTTAGAGGGCAGCCAGTGTAAATGATAACTTTGTTGCCCTGGGTGATCCTCAGCCCTTGCTTAGCTCACCTTCCGGGGCAAAACAGAGACTCCAGAGTCCAAAGGGTGTGAGGCAAACCTCAAAATCAACACGGCTTCTGCAAAAGAAAGGCCTTTTCAGAGTTCTTTGAGACGGTCAACAAGCATGTGGATAGGGGTGACCGTCGCATACCTTGCTTATTACAAAGTCCCTCACCAAAACCTCTTGAGTAAACTTCCCAGGGATGGGATAAGTGTCCCCTTTTGGACGAGTTACTGATTAAAGAACAGAAAGCAGACATGTAGGTAATAAATGTACTTCCCCAAGGGAATTGGTACTGCAAACGGTGCCTTTTAATTTCTTCATAAACAATCTGGAATTGAGAATGAGCAGTGAGGTGGCCATGTTTGCTGACACCACCAAAGTATTTAGGGTGGTTAAAACAAACATCTTGCAAAGAGCACAAAAGGACACACACACCCAAACTGGGGAATGGGCATTAAAATGGCAGTTACAGTTCAATATAAGCAAGTGTGCACATTGGGACAGAAAAAATAATAATATTATGTATACGCTGATAGGATCCGAGCTGGCAGCAAATGGGGTGGTGGTGGACAGGGGTCCTGTATCTTCAATGGTTGCAATGAAGAGGGAACTTCAGAAGATGTCATTTGTATGTATGCTGCACCTGCTGAAATTCCCTCTTCATCACAACTGAAGGTATAGGAACCCTGTCCTCCTTTCCATATGGTCACCCTAACCTTGCCAGGATACACTCCCCTAATGTGACTCTCTACAATTGGACCTGCAGGTAGGACCAGGACCACTGTAATGCAGTGCCTCTAATGCCCATTCCATAGAGTCAATCTAGGAGAAGCCCATGGTCGATGGTATCAAACACTGATGAGAGAGAGCGCAAAATTGACAGGGTTGCACTCCCCGTCTCTCTCTCTCTCTCTCTCTCTCTCTCTCTCTCTCTCTCTCTCTCAAGATCATCCATCAGTGCAACCAAGGCTGATTCAGTTCTATAACCAGGTTGAAACCCAGACTGGAATGGATGTAGATAATCAGTATCCTCCAAGAGTGCCTGCAGTTGGTCCACCATGACCCTCTCAAGTACCTTCCCTAAGGAAGGGGTATTTGCAAATGGAAGGTAGTTCTCTAATACCATGGAGTCCAGAGTGGGCTTCTTCAGGAGTGGTTGCACTACTGCCTTCTTAAGGACAACAGGAACTACCCCTTCCTACAGAGAAGCATTTACCACACCCTGGACCCATCCAGTCAAACCCACTCAGCTAGCTTTTATTAGCCAGGAGAAGCAAGGATTGAGTGGACATGCAGTTGGTCACATTGCTCAAGCACCTTGTCTATGTCATCAGGCTGCATACAAAATTGGGCAGATGGTGGCATCAGACACCCCAATTGGAACTATGCTAACTGCAAGTTTGCTGTGGAGAAAAACAATTTTGCCCTCAAAGTGCAATGCAAAAAAGGGTCACAGTTGGTCCTTGAAGGGACCAGGGCCCCTTTTGCTGCGGAGAGTGTTAACAGCCTCAAGACCCCCTGAAAGAGCTCTGCTGTATGGCTTTTCAAGGACACAATGGAAGCAGCAAAGTAGGCCGCCTTTGCTGCCCACACAGTAGGCTCCGTTACGGGCTCTAGAGCATGCTCAGTCATCTTTACTTCAAGTTTATGCTATTTGTGCTCTAACACATTTGTAGCCTCCACCTCCTTTTCACGGCTCTCATTTGTAGGAACTTCCCAAGCAAAGGCCAGGGGAATTGAGAAGTTCTTTGACAAGTACAAAATATGGCTCTGCTAGGCTAAACAAAGTAATGTGTGGAATGGATGAAACTGACCAGGATATTGACAAGAGGGGAATAGGTGTCTGCAGGGCTACTGTGATCATGTGCAGTTGCGCAAGAGTGGCAAAAAGCTTTTAAAAAAATTATAGCAACATTTGCGCAAATTGCAAGATTTATTTATTTTTTTAAAAAAAAATTGCACAAATTGCCATTTGCACAAATGGTGGAACCATTTTTGAAAATGCACAAATTGTAGCTTTTAAGAAGATTTTTTCCTGGAATCTGACACACACACATGCTATGCAGTCCACCCCTTTACCAGACTGGAAAACGCTATGGAAATCCACCAGGTTCAAACGGATCAGATTTCCCAGCATCACACTTCCATAACCTAGATAACCGCTGTGGAAACTGGACAGAGAGATGCCTTTGCTGTGATCCAGCTCTTCTGACGTTCTGCAGGATGCCTCCCAGGTTGTTCAAAAAAAGGAAGAAAGAAAGATGTGTGCGTGTCCTTTCATGAAAGCCTCCTGTTCAGAACTCCGCCCTGAATTTCCTGAAGGGTGCAAGCCATTGTTTTAAATGTGGAGATTATTCTACTGGCTTGTCTTATAAAATTCTTGCAGGGCTCACTGAGATTGTGAATTAGTCCATGTATGAGTGCTGAGTAGGAAGGCCCCTAAGGATGCAAAGCATTCCTCTGGCTTTGCTCTAGGTCAGCTCCTGCTTTGTCTTCCCCTTCAAAGAGGAACCCACAACAAGAAGGCGGCCCCTCACATTCTGCATTACCAGGGCCCACTCCTAGCCCAGGGTACTCCAGGCATCTTGGAAACAGATCTACACTATTTTTCAATCTAGCACCTCTAAAGAGAAGAGCACAGGAAGCTTTTCAAAGCTGTCTACAGGGAGGGGCAGGGAGGAGGGCGCCAGGCAGAAGGAAAGGAATGCTGTGGGGTGCGGCTGGCTGCCCTGTGGGAAAGCGTGTCAGCAGCACAACGAGCAAGGAGGAGGCCAGGGAACAGTGAGAAGCAGGAGGGGCCTCCTCCCACTTCCATACCCAGGCTGTGAGAAAAGAAAAGAAAAGGGCAGGGAGGTGGACAGCGAGTGAGCGCCGGAGGAGGAGGAGGAGGAGGAGGAGGAGGAGCAGCCTAGGAGCAGCTGGCACCTTGGAGAGGTGGGGCAGCAGGAGCAAAGCCGCAAGGCGGGTGCGGGGAGAAGCAGCCTCCCTGCTTTTCCCTTGGACCAAATTCCAGCTCTTCTTACAGTTGGCAAAAGGGTCCTTTGCATACCCCTGCTGCATCCCAGACTCCTGGCAGAGTTGGCTCCCTGTTTGCCACAGGCAGAGGGCAAGAGAGGTTGTCAGGAAATGTGCAAAGAGCATTTCATACTAGAAGCAGAGCTGGAATGTAGAGGTGAAACCAATTAGAGGGAGGGGGGAATTCTTCTTCCAGGTAAAAAGGCTCCTTAGCTGCAAAATTTCTAATGCAAATTCTCCTGATCTGCTTTTCTTTCTTTCTTTCTTTCTAAAAGTCCAGTTATAGAGGCTGTTGTGTTTGGAAGGAGAGACAGAAAATAAACATGGAATAAAAGTAGTTTGCTTCATAATTGCAAATCAGTGAGTTCTCCTTAAGAATTTCTCCTCCACAAAATTAATTTCAGCTGACTGATCAGAAAAGGATTAAATTCTGCTTCATAGATTGGACTGAGCTACAAATGAGCTAAGTAGCAGCCCACCCACCCTCCACTGGCCTACCAACTGGATTCCATTCTTCTTTACCGATACCGCTTTGTGGAGTGGGGAGAGGATGGCCCTGGCACATGTATTTGAGGCTTTTCTCTGGGGGTGGAGTTATGTGAGCTACCCAGGGACTTTCTATACACTCTGGAAGTCCCAGAGTGGCTCCGAATCTGCACTGCGTTAGTATATGACCAGCTGCCGATTCGGAGCCACCCCGGGGTAAAGGGCCAAAGATCCGCAGCAGAAAAATTGGGGACAGCACAGCTCTTCCGCCATCTGTCCTCACTCCAGCGCTGCACCGGGGGCATTCCCAGGCAGGAAGCAACCTCCCATTGGTCGCCAGAAGCCAATGGGAGGGAGGGGGCAGGCCTGGCAACCCTAATGGCTTCCCGGAAGCCTGCACTGCTCTCTCCGTCTAGATTATTCACCATCACCCTGCACCAGCAATACTGTGGGGTTTGGTGGCAGAATGGCACCAACCCAGCACTGTGAAGACAGTACACACACCCTGCCTGCCCTCCCCACTGAGTCTACAGAGAGGCATTGTCACTGTCATACCAAAGCCTTTTTTCTGGGACAAGAGAGCCAATCCACCCCACTGCCTCTCTCATCCATCCACCCATCACGGCCAATTAATCAGGCTCACATGATACCTCCTGGGTGCTGGGTTTGCTTGCAGGAGGGACCGTGTTGGGGTCATGAGTGGAGGCCAGATGTCAAGCAGGAAATGGGGCTTAAAAGTAAAGCTGAGAAGAGAGAGATCTCTGGGTTCTCCCCCTCCAGCCCTTTGCCCCTCTCCTGGGCATGCGAAAAGGCCAGGAATGAAGAAGCCGTTACCCAGTGAATGTCACCGTGAATGGCTTCATCACCGCTCTGAGTGGAGGCCCGGTGGAAGAAAAAGGGTTTCCAGGGCTTCTCCTTGGGTCGTGCTTCCTATCCCTTGTCCAGGCCTTTCGATGAGCCCCACAGCTCCACTCTGCTGAGGGCTCAGCCCTGGCCCAGAATGTATGAAGGGGTAATTATAAAGGGAAGAGTGCCTCAGACCATATGCAGAGAGTTTTCCCTCAATGGAGTAACTACAGCCAGTTCATACTGATCTATTCATGCTGATCTATCACCATATCTGGCTGTTTGGGGACTGGTTGGTGACAGGGTTGTTTTATTTTTAATTAAAATAGGACTTTTAAAATTTAAATTGGACTTTTAAAAATGTAAATCAATTTTTAACGTATTTTTTTTAAAATCAAATCAAATACTAAATTAAAGCTCATCATAAACATGCTAAACCTACAGTTTCATACCAATGAAGTTAGCTGCCAATCAAACATGGGCATTCATTTTGGTTTTCCATCTCGTGAAAATGGCTCTCTCTAGCCTAAGAGGCCTGACTGATCTCCAACGGAGAGGGCATCCCATGCCCATGGCAACGACACTACCCCATCACTCAAGCGTGCTCAAGAAATGGCCTCAGATGATGGAACAGGTGGTATAGCTGCTGCTGAGGCTGACCTTAAAGCCTGGGCAGGTTCACATGGAAAAGGCAGTCCGGCAGGATCTTTGTAATGGTTTATATTGGTTCAGGCCCAGGACACATTACATATACCATTTCCAAACCGTTTTCAAAGTGTTAAATCCTGCTTGGTGTAGATCTGCGCAACCACGAGGGGCTGACAGCCAAGATCAGCACTTTGAACTTAGCCTGGAAACGTAACAGCCAACCATTGAAGTTGACACCAGACTGGGGTTCAACGGCCAGACAGCATTTTCAGCCAGTTCACCGTTCTGATTCATTTTCAAAGACAGACCCATAGAAAGAGTTTTGCACTACAGCCTGGATAACTGAAGCCAAGATGGCCTCCTCTAGGAAAGGTTGCAGTTTTGTTTCAGAGCTGGAGAGAAAGCATCCTTCGTTCCTGCTTTATTCCTTGGCAGTCATGGTTACAGCAGCCCTTCTTAATCCCAGGCTGCTTACCCAGATACCAAACACAGCTTTTAAATTAATGCCCTCCGGCCTTCAGGCCTCCTGGTTTGGCTGAAGCAACCTGGCACAAGATGGATCCCGTACAAGTGCCCCACCCAGGTGGGTGTGAAGGCAAAGCCAAGGAAGAGGTGAGGCTGCAGCACAGGGAGGGGCAAGTGAAACAATGGATCAAAGTCAGTGAGTCACCCCGAACCCTGCGCTCCAGCCAGGGAGAGCGGTGTGGTGCTGGTAATGTGGGGCGATTGGGGGAGGCAGAGGCCTAGAAGAGCAGGAATATCTCTGGACTGGCCACCCAGCTGCACAGCCTGCCAGCTTCAGCGCCTGAACCATCATCAACTGAAACACAGTCCAAACGAGATGGCATTGAGGTAGGGTGACCATATTTTGGAAACCAAAAAGGAGGACAACATGGTCGCCTCCCAAGGGGGCGTGTCCAGTACCAAGGGGGCGTGCCCACCCGAACATAGCCTTGGTCACATGTCTGATTTTACAGCACACATTTAAGACAAATCTGTTCTACATAACATCTTAAAGTTAAAATCACTGAAATAAAGAACAAGTGAGAGATTCAATGTATCTGAAATTAACTTCACTCACTCTTACTATTGTAGGTTTTGCTGTACTTTGAAGCTTTTGCTATACTCTGTGTGTTACATTCTCCCCTTCCCTCAAATATCTTTTCTGACTGTATCTTCACTCGTTGCAAGCTGCTGTTGTTGTTAACATGGTTTGCTACTGGCCCCAGATCTGTTTCAAATTTGGTATGGCTAAAGCTCTACCTAAAAGCTATTATGGTGCCAACTTTCAGCTCTTTATCTTTAAAAATGACAGTTTAAAAATAATAATTTTAAAACCTCATTTTTTAAAAAAATCCTAAAAAATCAATGGATGAACGGATCTGTTTCAAATTTGGTATGACTAAAGCCCTTCCTAAGAGCCACCATTGTGTCAAGTTTCATGTCTTTATCTTAAAAAAATGACAGCGTTATAAGCATTTTGTTAATTCCCATTAGAGCTGCCCTTTGGGGGGGGAAATCCTCTCCCCCTCTCGGATTTGCCATCAAAAACCTGGGCAAATCCGATCATATGGTCACCCTAATTGAGGGGGCTGCACTTCCGGCTAAAGACCAGGTTCACCGTTTGGGGATGCTGTCTGCTCTAACGGGACCGAGACTGCACCAGTGGCATATGTAGCTCCTAGTATGTTTCAATAGGTACGGTTGGTGGTAGCCCCAATTAGACGCGTCTCTTCTTGGGAGAGATACACCGGCCACTCTTATCCACATGCTACCAACATCCAGGCCAGATTCTATTTTGTATTGTACAAATGTTTCCTTTGAAAGTGGAAAATGTACAGGCTGCAGAAATTATATTACAATCCAATATACGTCTTAGTTAGAGTAGACTTATTGAAGTGAATGGGACTTAAACCAAACCGACTTGTCCCATTCACTTCAGTGGGTCTACTTTTAGTAGGATTTACATTGGATTTTACCCACTGACTATATCACCACAGTGTTAAACCTCTTCAGTGTCTTCCAGTTTGTTTCTGGACTGAAACCTGACACCAGCTGTGGTCCACCCCCCCACACAGTGCTTTTGTAGGTCAGCTGCCTTCATGGTCGTGTAATAGAGGCACACAAGGAAATGTTTTACATGTTGGTCCCAAATATAGATGGCCTCCGGGGTGGGGGGGGGGGGCGGCATCTATATGATGCAGCTTTGCCTACTGCTTCTCCCCAAACCCTGCAGCATCGCTGCCGTGAAGCGCCATCGATAGGTTTACACGGCAGGAGTGAGCCTGGGCTCTCCAGCCAGGAAAAATTGCAACGCTGTCGTCCGATGGTAGTAATGGGCAGCAACTGTCAAGGGACTGAAAAATGCGAAAAGCTTGCTTGGTTGCTTTCTGGCAACTCTGTGCAATGTTGTAGCTTTGAAAGGCTGCAACAGCATATCCACGCTGCTACAGTTCTTTGAATTCATGACTTCTACATCATAACTGACCTTACTTTCCGGGACGGCTGTTACTATTGACTGCAATAAACTGTTGTTGTAGGCTTGTTGAGCCCCACCCCACCCCACCCCACCCCCACGCTATGCATTTCCTTGCCTCCCCTGCACTGGGATCCGCCCCTAACTATACACACTCTCTTAATCCAAATTGAAGCCACCACTGATAGATGAACAAACAACTGTGGTGACATTGGAGCAATGTGAAAAGTTGCAGTAAAACCCCACATCGAAAAAGCACAGCTTCACAGGGAATCACATGATGTGGCTGCGAGTTGGCAGCTGCGTCATATAAACAACGGGGCACAACTGAGCAACCACGATGGGGTACATAGAGTGTGTAGACAAGCCCCTGCTTCCCCTTTCAGGTTGCCAGGTTGCAACCTTGGGATGCTGCATGCTCCTTCTAACGAATCCAGGCAGTGCAAGACGTTGCAAGCAATACTCATCCCCCCCCCCAACCTCCTTTATCCAACCTCTTCTTCCACCTGCTATAACATGTTGCCCCACATCAGGCAAGGGAAAAGGACATGGGAGAAGGAACCCTTCCCAACCGCCACTCCTTCCACACACTGAAAGTACATGCGCCATATGCGTGTACTTTCACCCCAGGAAACCCCACTTGTCTCCAATCTGGTAGCAAAGCCATAGAGACCTGAGTCATTGCCATCATTTCTGTCTCGGGGGAGGCAGCCCTGCCCAGTTGGCCTCTGCACACAAACCCACCCAGTTTCTGGCAGCTACCTCATTGTATATTCCATGTGTAAACATTTTCAGAAATGAAATAGTCAGATCGCTATTTACTCTGTTTATCTCACTGCCGTTATTTATTTCCTACCTGTTGATAAAGGTGAAAGTTAACATGAGACATCACCTGTAATTTCTGAATAGTTTCAATGATTGTGATTTAAAATGCTTAGAATAAGGAAATGGAAGGTGTACTTCCTTGAAGTGGAAGGTGTGTCAGGAACAAGTGTGCATTTTATTATATACATCTTTAGGTAACTTTCTACAAATAAAGCCCAGCAGTGTTTGATGCTTTGGTGGGAGATATCCTATGTAATTCAACATTTAGTTTAAATGGATTTCTATGGTTGATATGGCTGAAACCCATTACATTTTTCTTCATACTGCCTTGTGAAACTGAATAGAACAATTATGAATACATAGAATCATCGAATAGCAGAGTTGGAAGGGGCCTTTAAGGCCATCTTCCTGCTCAATGCAGGAATCCACCTTAAGGCATCCCTGACAGATGGTTGTCCAGCTGCTTCTTGAAGGCCTCTAGAGTGGGAGAGTGCACAACCTCCCTAGGTAACTGGTTCCATTGTCGTACTGCTCTAACAGTCAGGAAGTTTTTCCTGATGTCCAGCTGGAACCTCACTTCCTGAGCCCATTATTCCATGTCCTGCACTCTGGGATGATTGTGAAGAGATCCTGACCCTCCTGTGTGTGACAACCTTTTAAGTATTTGAAGAGTGCTATCATGTCTCCCTCAATCTTCTCTTCTCCAGGCTAAACATGCCCAGTTCTTTCAGTCTCTCTTCATAGGGCTTTGCTTCCAGACCCCTGATCATCCTGATTGCCCTCCTCTGAACACGCTCCAGCTTGTCTGCACCCTTCTTGAAGTATGGTGCCCAGAACTGGATGCAATACTCTAGGTGACACCTAACCAGGGCCAAATAGAGAGGAACCAGTACATCACGTGATTTGGAAGCTATACTTCTATTAATGCAGCCCAAAATAGCATTTGCCTTTCTTGCAGCCATATCGCACTGTTGGCTCATATTCAGTTTGTGATCTACAACAATTCCAAGATCCTTCTCATTTGTAGTATTGCTGAGCCAAGTATCCCCCATCTTGTAACTCTGCATTTGGTTTCTTCCAGGGTATTAGCTATCCTACTTGTGTCATCTGCAAATTTGATAAGCATTCCCTGCACCTCCTCATCCAAACCATTAATAAAAATGTTGAAGAGCACTGGGCCCAGGACTGAGCCCTGTAGTATCCTACTTGTTACCTCCCCCCAGTTTGGGAAGGTTCCATTGATAAGCACTCTTTGTGTCCGATTCTGTAGCAAACTGTGGATCCACGTAATAGTTCTTCCATCTAGCCCACTTTTAGCTAGTTTGCTGATCAGAATGTCATGTGGTACTTTATCAAAAGCTTTGCTGAAGTCAAGATATATTACGTCCACAGCATTCCCACAGTCCACAAGGGAGGTTATCCGATCAAAAAAATGAGATCAGATTAGTCTGACAGGATTTGTTCCTGACAAACCCATGTTGGCTTCTAGTGATCACCGCATTGATTTCAAGGTGTTTACAGATTGACTTCTTTATCATCTGCTCCAAAATTTTCCCAGGGATGGACGTTAGACTGACTGGTCTGTAGCTCCCAGGTTCCTCCTTTTTGCCCTTTTTGAAGATAGAGACAACATTAGCCCTCCTCCAGTCGTCTGGCACCTCACCCATTATTTCGCAACGGTAATAGACAAAGGTTCTGAGAGTTCTTCTGCCAGCTCCTTTATTACTCTAGGATGCAGTTCATCAGGCCGTAGAGATTTGAACTCATTCAAAGAAATTAGTTGTTCCTTGACCATTTGTTATCAATCTCAAACTGCAATCGTGCCCCTTCAGCTTCTACTTCATTTTTGCCAGCAGGGTCATAGACCTGCTTTTGGGAGAAGACTGAGCCAAAGTAGGAATTGAGCACTTTGGCCTTTTCTTTGTCATCTGTTATCAATTTGCCATCCTTATCGAGTAGTTGAACCACCATTTCTTTCCTCTGTCTTTTACTGTGCACATACCTGAAGAAAGCTTTTTTGTTGCGTTTAGCATTCCTCGCAAGCCTCAGCTCATTCTCAGCTTTAGCCTTCCTGACGCCATTTCAGCACTTCTGTGCTACCTGTCTGTACTCTTCTTTCGTAGCCTGGCCTTCCTTCCACTTCCTATATGTGTCCTTTTTTGTTTTCTGGTCATTTTTAAGCTTTTTGTGGAGCCACATTGGTTTCTTCTGTTGTCTTCTATCTTTTTCCCCAGTTGGAATTGTTTGTAATTGTGCCTTTAAAATTTCCTTTTTAAAAAAACTCCCACCCATCTTGGACTCCTTTTTTCATTAGGGCCACTTGCCTTGGGACCTTACTTATCATAGTTTGAGTTAATTAAAATCGGCTTTCCTCTAGTTCCCTCCTCCACTTTCTGTAGCAGAAAGTTATCAGCCACGCATGTCAGGAATTTCTTGGAGGGGCCACTTTGGGCAGTATTTGTCTCCAAACTGATATTGGGGTAATTAAAGCACCCCATTACAACTACATCACACTTCCTTGAAATACTGGCAATTTGCTTTTCAAAAATTCCATCCTCGTCTTCTTGATCAGGTGGTTGGTAGTAGACAGAGGCCCTTTCTACACCTAAGGATTATCCCAGGAAAATGGAGGGATTGTCCTTGCCTGCTCCCAGGTTCCCCTGTGTGTCACTTGGACAGGGATGCACAGGGATGATCCTGGGATGATCCCAGGATAAATGACTAGTGTAGGCATGCCCTCTGACTATCATGCTCCTTTTATTCCTTGCCCCATTTATTTTAATCCAGATGCTCTCGATGGGGCTACCAGGCTCATTTCCCTGTATTTCTGTGCAGCAATAAACATGTGGATCCTTCATGGTTGATAAGAGTTGTGTGTCATTTGTAGTCAGGTATGTTCAGGGAGGGACCATAGCTTAAGGAAAGGACTGCAGCTCAGTGTGACAGACCACCTGTTTTGCATGCAGAAGGCTCCAGGTTCGATCCCTTTCTTCTCCAGATAGGGGAAGCAAAGAATGCTGCCTCAAACCTCAGAAAGCTGCTGCCAGTCAGTGTCGACAAAACTCAGTATAAGGCAGTTTAAGGCAGCTTCCTATGTGCCTAAATTTTACGTCTCAAGTGGCCCTAAGATATACCGTGATGTAATGTTATTCTAAACTATACTCCAAGTTTTGCAGTGAATGTTCATGCCAAGAGCAATCCAGCTACGGTACCTTGGTGAGTAGGCATATGGGGAAAGAAGATGGTCTGCCTTTCGGCTTGTACCACACAAATCTGTTAGCAAGCTTGGGGCAGCTACTAAAACCATATTACACAATTAAAACAAAACAAAAATGGTTCTGATATATGTAAACATAAGAATCCTATAATGGCAAATCATAATAATCTGATGTAAACATTGATAGCTATTGCATTTGGCCCTTCCCTTGGGTGCAGTTGTTAATTCAGGTCAAAGAGCAATGCAACAAGGATGCAATTGCCTGTTTAAACACCTCTGGAATAGCTTGTAACTGGGAGTCTGTTGGGCCCCATCAGTGTAAGCTTTTAGGAAGGCCCTGGATTTTTTCCCCTTTCAGTGGACTGTTCTGAGAGTTTAGATACAATTGACTTTTAAATTGTATTAGTACCTGGGTTGTTTTATCATTGGGCTGTTTTATCATTGTTATAGGATTTTATTGTATGGGGTTTTATTGTGTGAGCCACCTCAAAAGGACTTTTGCCTTCAAGGCAGCCGAGAAAGATTTCAAATAAATAAGTAAGTGGAGTTGGCACTGCTTGTACTTGGCAAAAGCACCCTCTGGCGGCAGTTTTGAAAAGTTTCCCGTGACAGCTTTACCCAAAACCAGCTTCGTTTTCCTTCGCAGCCCCACTCCCTGCCCACACACAACCTCAGCAGAAATGCTGCCTCAAGGAAGTCATGGAATGAACAAAGGATTCAACACCAGCTAAGCACTGGGGATTTCCTGTGTGGAGCCAGGCATCAGTGGAGAGAAGAGTGACTGGGGCTCAGATCCAGATTTGCTGCACCTGGAGCAAGCATAGGTAAAAAACAGCAACCCCTCTTCATCACAACACTGAAAGCGGCAGGAGCCCTGCCCTCTTTTGTATCTGGTCATGCTAGGCAGGGCTTTTGCAGCTTTAACCGTTGTGATGAAGAGGGAATTTCACCAGGTGTTGCATGCATACAAAGGACACCTGCTGAAATTCCCTTTTCTATACAACTGTTAAAGATCCAGGAGCCCTGCCCTCCTTTCCATATGGTTACCTTTCCCCTTAAAAGGTTATGGGCTGCATGAACTAGAATAATCTAAGGGCATGGCTAGATGAAGGGGGTGGAGGGGGATGATCTAGCGATTTTATGATTGCGAGATCGTCCCCCTCAGTCCACACACGGCATGAAGTCCCAGGAGGAAGAGGACGTCACGTCTGCCTTTTTAAAAAAAGATTTTAGTGTTTTTCTTTTAAAAGAAAAAAGCCCCAACCCTGCTCCCACCCCCCACCTCCAACGGGCACAGAACGCTTGCACAGCTCCATGCCCGGTGCCCGGCTCCTTGCATTTACTCGCGAGGAGCCAGGACTATACCGGGATGGCTGCCCATACATCCCAGGGCCACAGGAAAAACTGAAAACCATGTAGGGCCATATCCCGGGGAAATGCAGGGGTCATCCCTCCCTGCTCCTGGGACCCTCTGTGCATCATGTGGACGCACAGGGTCGATCCCAGGGATATCACCCCATCTAGATATGCCCTAAATGTCTGCCCGCATGCTTCATTCTCAAATTGAAATAAATCTTGATATGATATAATCCCATCTCTGCTCAATATACCTGGAGCTTCAGGATCACTTTTATGGAAGGAAGGGGAGACACGAGAGCACTCTTCAAATACTTAAAAGGTTGTCACACAGAGGAGGGCCAGGATCTCTTCTCGATCCTCCCAGAGTGCAGGAGACAGAATAACAGGCTCAAGTTACAGGAAGCCAGATTCCGGCTGGACATCAGGAAAAACTTCCTGACTGTTAGAGCAGTGCGACGGTGGAATCAGTTACCTAGGGAGGTTGTGGGCTCTCCCACACTAGAGGCCTTCAAGAGGCAGCTGGACAACCATCTGTCAGGGATGCTTTAGGGTGGATTCCTGCATTGAGCAGGGGGTTGGACTAGATGGCCTTGTAGGCCCCTTCCAACTCTGCTATTCTATGATTCTATGAAGTGATTTAAATTTTGCCTGTCATAGTGTAATATATTAAAATAGCCAGGAAATGTATGACGTGAGCAGGAGGGATATCTAGGCCTAAGATTCCTATTCAAATTGCTTTGATTGCTTTGTCAATTACATTTTTAATAACATTCCTATGCCATTCATTATATTGTTTTGTTGGTTTGTACATTGCTTTTTTATGCCATTCTCTGTCAGTTAAAATCTGGAGTTTGTGCTCTTTAGCACCGCTTAACCCCTGACACGCTGGGTGGCAAAAGTGCAAATTCAAACTCAAATTATTTAAATTGCAGGTATTTATAAACAGAGATGTTTTAATTATTTCATAGTAGAAGTTTGTAAGTAGTTCCCAGTTTCTTATTTGCATGAAAGTTTGAAGCAAGCTCATTCTGGTGCCTGGTGAAGACCTTTTTATTTTACACAGCATTTTAGTCTTTCAATTTCTGTCGTTTTAAATCTATCGCTGTATTTTAAATTTTTGCACTGCTTTTAGGTTGACAGCTGGTCGGCCTCTGTGTGAACTGGGTGCTGTCCTAGATGACACTTCTTATATTCTTATTTTTGATTTTTACTTTGATTTTATACTGTATTTTAAACTTTTATATTGTACCTTATGTTGTCTTATGGTTTTAATTGTTATGAACTGCCCAGCTATTGGGTGGTATAGAAATGTAATTAATAAATAGAATAAAATCAGCAAACTGAATAAGTAACTGGCATTTATTCTATTTTATTGCATTTGTATACCACCCCATAGCCAAAGCTCTCTGGGTGGTTCACATTTATATCCCCTTTCATCATAAAATGATCTTTCTTCATATTTTATTTAATTATTAATTTATGGCATTTTATAGAAGACGCTATACTAAAAATGTGGATGTATAATGTGGGGAGACTCAAAGATTATTGTGGGGTGGACACTCCAGGCCCTTATTTATTATGATCTTCATACATTAAGGAGCGTTGTGCAGAAATAACAGTTTGATTGGAGAGAATTTTTGTGAATTGCTGGCATCCCCCCAGTCAGAGATTGAGAGAGAGAGAGAGAGAGAGAGTTAGGCCTTAGCTAGACCTAAGGATTATCCCAGGCAAATGGAGGGGTTGTCCCTGCCTGCTCCTGGGATCCCCTGTGTGTTATTTGGATGCACAAGGATGATCCCAGGACAATCCCAGGATATAGGCCTGGTCTAGCCATGGCCAGAGAGAGAGAGATGATACAGCGTAGGGCCAAAGTTCATTTTGGGGTGTAGGCACATAGACTCTTCAGTTATTCACCTTTTTAATTTACATTTACACTGTAATGTTTGAAACCTTAATATACCTTAATATAAAAATTCTCTCCTTATATATGCCTGCCCAAGACCTTAGATCTGTTGGAGGAGCCCTTCTCCGCATTCCACCAATGCAACATATACGCTATGATGGGACAAGGGGGAGGGCTTTCTCTGTGATGGCACCCAGACTGTGGAATGCCCTCCCCTTGGAGACCCGATTGGCGTCAACACTGATTTCATTTCGACGCCAAGTAAAAACATGGCTTTTAAACAAACCCTTTGATGGTTTAACTCACTGGCACATTGTTTTAACTCTTTCAACTGCTTTTACTGCTTTTAAATTATATATTGTTTTAACTTGGATCATGGTTTAATTTGTTTTTATCTGTGCATATTTATTGTTTTATACTGTATGTTTTTATCTGTATGCCGCTCTGAGATCTTAATGATATAGGGCTGGATATAAATGTTTTAAATAAATAAATAATATACAATTGTTGCTTTTTTTAAAAAAATATATCTATTAAACATTTGAAAATTTGAAAAAGAAAGAAATGATTCTGGGAAGACTGCAAACCCCTGCTGCATCAGAATCCCAAGCGAGGTAAAGGCTATTAAAGAGTACATTAATATGACATAAGACGGACAGTCAGACAGACAGACGGGAGCAGGGTGGATGCTTGGCGGGACAGGTGTTCCAAATCTACATCTCCTTGTCATCTGTGAAATGTTGGAGGGAATGAATTTCACACCAATCAAAGCCTGACATTTCCCCCCCTATTGTAGTGAAAGCACACGGACTTCTCGTCCCCTTCACTGTCATACTGAATGCTCTCTGCGTAATTGCTTTCTCAGAAGCCTGCAGCTGATGCCCCCCCCCCCAACTCCTGCCAATGAAAACAGGTTCACAGGTTCAGGTGGACAAGCGGTAGTTTCTGGAATATATTCAAAAGCCAATGATCTGTGGAAGCTGCCCTTTACAATTAGGGCCAGAATAGCCGCCTGACCAGCCGTGGCCTGGCAACAGGCCAAATGATAGCCACCCAGTTCTCTGGAGAACGAGGGCTACAAACACACACACACAACTGCTGGGAGACACAGAATCCTCCAGCTGGTAGCACCATGTGCCTGCCCCTTGCTGACAGGCACAATAGCCCTGCTTCTGCCAGCCCTCTAAGGACTCTCTAGATCAGGGGTGGGCAACTTGTGGTCCCCCAGAGAGTTCAGCCTGCAGCTCCTATCAGCCCTACCCAGCGTAACTAATGTTGTGGGTAATGAGAGCTGTAAGCCAAAGCATCTGTTCTAGAAGCACGGCTCTGTGAACACTCTTGTCATCTGAAAACCAAAATAATGTTCGGTACCAAGTCCCTATGCTGCAATTTGTACATAGGAGGCAGAAAAAGCAAGTACACATGTAGTTGCTTATTTGACATCATTTAAGGCTCCTTCAGAAGAGGAGGAAATCATATTTCCTTACTGTAGCTCTGCTTCCTACTTCTCTTCTGCATTTGCAAAGAGCTGAAATTACATGAGGAAGAGAGCAGTGACCACATGGCTTGTTCAGCTCAATGCAGTTGAATGGGACAGTGCCCTCTAGTGGGCATTTTCGCACAACTTCATCTGCACATGGCAGGAAAAACCAGCAAATAACGATATATCTGAGAAGAGTGGGGTTTTCTGAGGTTTATTTTTATCGTTAAAACCGGGAAATGCAGCAGGAGAGGCACAGGGGGCTGATAGTGGCGTCAAAATGACCCATGAACATCCATGAATTTAAAGGTACTCGGAGTCTCTTTCTCTGCGTTGGAAGGCATGTCCCATTTCCGCATCAGCTTAGGACTTTTTTTTTAAAGTCGTACAAAAACTGTACACATTTTTGTGTGAATGTAATATTTCCATGCACTTTCCACAAACATAATGTCATTGTTGTTTACTTATTTTCACTGATGTATAATTTTTGTGCATACTTCTCTCCAATATGCACATTGAACACCTCTTTTGGATGGAGAACTACACAAAATTCAGAGGTGTGAATATTGCATTTTGGTTGCATGTTGATTCAGGAAATGCAGATTACATAGTTTCTCATTAAAATGTGAATATGTTTTTCCCCCACCCTGTCTTTGCCCACCAGAATGGTTATTCAGCTACCTTTCTGGTTTTTCATTTTCTTTACCAAGCATTGTCCACATGCTGTTTCCTCAGCCATTTGCTGCTTGCACTGTGTATGGCCTGAAATTTCTGTAGTGTGATTGTGGAGAAATGCAATATGCACTCCCCTGTATCTTGGTGGTTCAAATGTCTTTTCATCACCATTCAAGAAGACGTATGCACAGAATTGCAAGTGCAAGTTGAGTTGTGGCAGTTGGGGTGTGTGTGATATGGTAGCGTGACCGTAAAAAAGCAATGAACAAACCAACAAAACTTGTTTAATGGTTTAATTTGTTTTAGCTGTGTATATTTACTGTTTTATATTGTATGGTTTTATCTGTATGCCACCCTGAGGTCCTAGTGATATAGGGCAGGATACAAATGTTATAAATAAATAAATAAATAAATATATAAATACAATATAATGAATGGCATAGGAATGTTATTAAAAATGTAATTGACAAAGCAATCAAAGCAATTTGAATAGGAATCTTAGGCCTAGATATCCCTCTTGCTCACGTCAAACATTTCCTGCCTATTTTAATATATTATTATGATAGGCAAAATTTAAATCACTTCCTTTCATAAAAGTGATCCTGAAGCTTCATGCGTATTGAGCAGAGATGTGATTACATCATATCAAGATTTATCTCAATTTAACAATGAAGCATTCGGGTAGACATTTAGATTATTCTAGTTCATGTAGCCCATAACCTTTTTAGGTGACCATGTGGAAAGGAGGACAGAGCTCCTTTATCTTTAACAGTTATATAGAAAATGAATTTCGGCAGGTGTCCTTTGTATGCATGCAGCACTTGGTTATAATCCCCTCTTCATCACAACAGTTAAAGCTAGAGGAGCCCTGCCCTCTTGACCAGATACAAAAGCGGGCAGGGATCCTGCAGCTTTAACTGTTGTGATGAAGAGGGGATTTCCCAGGTGCTGCATGCATACAAAGGACACCTGCTGAAATTCCCTTTTTCTGTGCAACTGTTAAAGATACAGGAGCCCTAACCTCCTTTCCACATGGTCACTGTGGTGATACCTTAGGTATATCTGGTTGTGTATCTCGTGAGTGCGGAAGGTTTGACTGAGTGGGCGTGGCTAGTGATACTGTGAGAAAGGGGGAAGGAGGAGTATAAATAGTTGGGTGAGGGGATTGTGAGTTAGTGTGGTTAGTTTGGTGTTGGTTTTAGTCTGGGGTTTTTAGTCCGGCTTGTGCTTCATGAGAGTGTTTGGTGTGAGGAGTGAGAAGAGACAGGATTTTAAGGGACTTGGGATTGTTGTTTTAAATATAAAAATAAGCAGGTTTGATCTAAATTGAAATACCAAAGATCTGTTCACTTTCAATAAACTTTACTTTGTGTTCTGTTACCACAAACCATCAGCTCAGATTTATTACCTGCTATATTACACAGTGTAAAACATCTACCAATACACCTGCAGTTCAGTACCTCAACAATAGAACCTATTTGCCAAAACCCTTTACTTTGTCCCCTCACATATAGGGGAGAGGTTGTGTTGTTTTTACCCTTTCCTCAGGCTTTTCAAGAGGTGGTGCTTGGCTTGAGAAGGGTGTGCCAGGCAAGGCCTTCTGGGTGAGGTCGGTGTCCTCACAGGAGCCCTGTCCTCCTTTTCATACAGTCACCCTAGATATGGACAGGCCTCAGGGCTAGCCTGCCATGCAGCATAGAGCACTGGGGAGGGGGGGGCGGATGAAGGCAGGAACAGTTGTCTGCTTTTACAAGACTGTGTCTCTAATGTGGTGGGGGTGGAGGTGAGGTGGGGGGGGGAGAGAATTTGGGCGCTGCTTCAGGCAGTAAACTGCTTTTTAATGGCACCGGCAACCAACACGCAGCTGCTTATTCTAACATTTGTTTAACCTTGTTTACGCTTGAGTAAATAGAATGGGAGTAAAGTAGAGATCCAAGGAACACCATAAACCAAAGGCCAAGTTGTAAAAGTCCCCCAGGACCACTACAAAACTGTGTTCCCAAATCCCTTCCTAGCCAAGCAGTTCAGAAGGATGCCATGGCTGAGGGTCTTGCTATTTACTGTGTTATCTGTACAGCACCATGTACATTGATGGTGCTATATAAATAAATAATAATAATAATAATAATAAAACCCGACAAGGACATGCAGTCTGTATTTTGCTTGTAGGAGAGATTGTCCACCAAAGAAACCAGTGTCATTCCCACCCTAAAACAGATCAGGAACTGAACTGAAGAATGTACATGAAACCAGATCTCCATGATCTCCATCTCTTGGGTCACCACCACCACCTCAGAGAAAGTGAGCTTCACCACTGGCAGTAATTGCCAAAAATGACTGAATCCCTGAAGGGTTTCTTCAAGAGTGGCTTTGCAACCACCTCTTTCAAGGCAACTTCCTTCAGAGAAATATTAACCACCTCAAAGACCCACCTGGCTGCTTCCTCTCAGCTAGATGTTATCAGCCAGGATGGACAAGGGTCAAGCAAGCAACTACGCTGCCCATATCCGCAGGCGGCAATAACTGCAATTCATCCAATTAAGTCTGACCAGACTGTGCTCTAAGAGCAGTTTGCACTTGTGTTTTATCTAAACCGGAATCCAGAATGGAGCCGATATGAGCAATTTTATCTGAAGTGCTTAGCAGAAGACTCAGAGAGAGAGAGAGAGAGAGAGAGAGAGAGAACAATCAGACTCAACTGAATCTTTCTCAAGCCAAAAGAATCCCTCACCAAAGACTCCTCAGCAAACATAACAGTCTGCAAGAAAGAAGAGAGATCCCACTTATGTATAGCTAACTGTTTATAGAACAAAAGCAGAAAGTAGGAAGAAATGGTCAGTTTGCAGTATGGAGGATCTAAACGGCGAAGTCCCACAAGGATCTGTATTGAGGACAGTGCTTTCTAACTTGACCATAAATGATCTGGAGATATAGATAGATAGATAGAATATTTATATAACTCACTTCATCTTTTGATTCACAAAAAGGAATTTTTTTAAAAAAATCTTAATAAAACCACAGCAAGGTACAACAACAATAAAAAGACAGAAAATATATAAGACATACCACCCACTTTCATAAGCCAGTTTAAAATGTCTGGGGAAATGAATGTTTTGACCTGGCACCAAGAAGGATATTCTGTTGGTGCCAGTCACCCTTTCATGGGGAGGGTGTTCGACAATGGGGGGGGGGGGCACACAGACAAAGCACTCTCCTTTATTGTCATATAATGTACTATGACTGCTTGGAGAAACCCTTCCCTGGGAATTTTAAGGCCTGGGCAAGCTGATACTGGAAGAGGTACTCCTTTAGATATTTGGGCTCCAAGCTGTTGATACACATTTTATCACTTAAAAACATACAAAAGTAATGTACATCTCTTAAGGCACAATCCTAAGGTGATGCCCGTAAGCCTCCAAACTCAGAGGCTTAGTTCTCCTTCTGACTTTCTCCAATTGTGACTCACCCCGCCCACCGTTCCATTCTAGCCTCAGCTGCCAGTCATTTCTTCATTCACTCTTCTGACATTCAGGAGGTGCCATTTGTATGCCTGCAGCACCTGGTGAAATTCCCTCTGCATCACAAAGGTTACAGCTGCTCTAGCTATACTAAAGTGACCAGATACAAAAGAGGGCAGGGCTCCTGCAGCTTTAACAGTTGCAATGAAGAGGGAATTTCAGGAGGTGCTGCATGCATACAAATGACACCTCCTGAATTTCCCGTTAAAGATACAGGAGCCCGGTCCTCCTTTCCATAGGGTCACCCTGATTCTGAAGTGAAAATTCCAAACCACGTTCAAGCGGTCAGTGGCACCTGCTCCTAGAAAGGGTGCTGGTACTTTCCATGGACAAACACACACACGCTGGTGGGTGAGAAGAGATACATTCCATTTTTCTCTCAAAGGAGGCTGATGGCTAACTGCTTGCAATTTTAGCAACTAGGGGCTGAAGGAGAAAGCTGAACCTTTTCAAAGGTGAAAAACTCATTCCTCCAACGCTGAGTTTATAAACCACTTTAAGACGATGGTGGTGGTGGTGACAATGACAACAATGGGGACAACCCTCCAGTCATGGAGATGTATGATCAGGGATAGGTTGAAGCTTACTTCATTGTGCAGAGCCCTAAATGTACTTCCGTTCCTTTTAAGTCTACAAATTGAACTGTGTTTTGAATTTTCATGTAAAGAAGGAACTGGGAGCGAATTACCAACTTAGCTCCTCTGCGCTTCCTTTGCTGGTATGAGAGATTTGACCCTTCTACCCCAAGAGTACTTATTTAGTTATTTGTTACCTAGAAGGCATGACAGGATGGCACTTGCTCAGAAACATGTGGCCGCCGCCTCAGTGGACAAATCCAGTGGCAATTTCTGTTAAGTAACCCAAGGAACAGACTGAGCCCCTCTTTGGCTGCCATTGTTAGGTCATAATAAGGCTAAACTTTGTATTGAAACAGTCTTTAATACGGAAGGATGTGCGTGTCCTCCTAAACTACCTACACATGGTCAGTGCAAATGGATTTTCCAAGCTCTTATGACAGCTAAAAGATTGATATTACTATGCTGGAAGGATAAATGTTCACCACCCATAATGCAATGGACTGAGGACTTGACAATGTTATCAACATTTGAAAGGGTGTGATATAGATGCCACGTGTGAATGGATAAATACATGGATATTTGGTCTGCTTTTCTTGAAACCTATGCATAACTCTTCCCTGCCCGCCCACCTGACCCCCACCACTTTTTTTTAATGAATGGTGTATCTGATGGGGGGACATTTCTATGCATTTTTTGACTATTTTTCTGTTCTGTTTTATTAAAATTACACACACACAAAAAAAGCAAAAAAAATTAGTTGTTTCAGCAAGGCCGGTGTGTGTGTGTGTGCAGAACCTCAAATATAGCCCCCCCGGACTCCAAATCTGGCCCTCTGGAGTCCCCTCTGCCTGGCTCCCCCTCTGCCTGGCTCCCCCTTCTTTCTCCTGAACACCAATCATTGTGGGGGGGGGAGGTGTTTCCCTGCTTTTGTGGACAACTATTAGGTGGATCCACAGTTAAGTACAGAATTGGACGCAAGGAGTGCTTATCAATGGTAGCTTCTCAAACTGAGGGGAGGTGACAAGTGGGGTACCGTCCTGGGCCCAGTGCTCTTCAACGTTTTTATTAATGGTTTGGACGAGGAGGTGCAGGGAATGCTTATCACATTTGCAGGTGGATTCCTGCACTGAGGAGGGGGTTGGACTCGATGGCCTTAGAGGCACCTTCCAGTTGTACTATTCTATGATTCCCTAGGGCCTTGCAAAGATCTTCCGGGCAGGGCCTTGTCCTGAAAAGAGGCCATGGAGCACAGGACTTCCACATCTTTAGGGTCTAGGTTAAGAGACATGTTTTGGGGCACAAGCAGCTTGTCAAGTGGGATTAGAAGTGCTGCAACTGATTATACCCTACAGAAAAAAGCATCACATGAGCTTTAGTGTCCCGCTCCATCCTCCATATTCACATTCATCCGTCTCTGAGAAGGACACCAAAAAATTGAGGCATGCAGGATAAAGCTGCACAGTAATTTTTTTTTGTTTTTTAATCTTTCCACCTCAGTGTGACCTTTTGGGGAATCCTCTCAGCCATGATCTAGCCCAAATAAATCCCAGTAACAGACCATTATTCATTAACTGACCTGTGGGCCAGTATCAATTTAACAAACCATAAATCAAATGCAACGGCTGCACCAGCGTTTAGCCTTTGTCTCAGACCCAGGTAAACAAGCAGAGAACAGCCAAGCCTATCTCGCTGGTGCAGCTCCTTCAACATGCATCCTCTGATAAGCACCAGGCTAACAGCCAGAGGAGACCGGACGTTTTTATGCCCTCATAAAATGCCCTTTGGGAAGATGCTCAGGGCCTTGTGGGTTAACTTTGGCAAGACCAGTTTTTCTTCTTCTGATCAGTAGACAGCATAATCCTTAAGGTTCAGACCTCCATGTGCAATTCCTCCTCCTCCTCCTCCTCACTACTGCTGCTGCCGCCCCTGATCATGGGGACCGGCTTACACTCCAGCTGCCTGTTTCTCTGGATTGACTCCCATTTAAGCTTTGGCCAAGCATGTTCCTAAAAGGCAACAGAGCATTTTAACAGCATTTAACTAGGGTGACCATATTTGGGAAACCAAAAAAGAGGACACCTAGTGTGTGTGTGGGGAAGCAGCTTTCTGAGTCCTGCAGAAAGTACGTTATTCCCCCGCCACCTTAAAGAACCCAATTGGAGTGGAGGAGGGGAAAGGATTTCATTCTGCACCACCACCATCCACTCCAATTGAGGCCTTTTCTCTAATGTCCACGAAAGACCCACTTTCCCTTTTAAGATCTCAATTGGAGCTCGGGGTGGGGGAATGACGTGCCTCAAGAAAGCATGTCATTCCCTCCTGCCATGCTAATGGCAGCCTTAAAGGGGAAGGTGTGTCATTCCAGGACATTATTGAAAATTATAGAAAATCCCCCCTGACACCATGGAAAGAACAAAAACCAGGACAAATCTGGGGAAATCCTGACAGTTGGTCACCCTAATTTAACAACGTTAAGTTTGTTTTTAATAGACCCCAGAATTGTTGTTTTTAAATGGATACTGTTGTTTTTATACTGTTGTTTTTATGTTTCTGGTGGTTTTTAAAATTTTGTATACTTTTTAATGTTTACCATTTTTAATTGTTGTAAACCGCCCAGAGATCTTCGGCTATGGGGCAGTATATAAATGTAATAATTAAATAACTGAGTTGGTGCGTCTCCATGGCCTTTGGCCGGCACATCCCGCTTGTCTCCTTTCTCCAGAAGGCCTCGCTTCAGCTACGCTGATGATTATTCTGCGGTCCTGCCATGGCCACCGGCTGTCTCCGTAAGGAAGTCAGCCTGCTTGAATCTGACCCACACAACCAGTGGTAGCAGCACAACATCAGGTTTAAAACCGGCCCCTGGAACGTGGCTTCTGGTGCTTGTCCAGGGCAGGATTCACACAAACTACGCTGCATGTCTGGCTTATCTAAGAGGAAGAACACAGCCCTTACCCAGCATGTTAGCACTTTATTCTTAACACCCAGTCTTATTAATAGACCTACGGAGAAAAGGAGAATAGTACCCAGCCCTAGGCCGCCTGAACAAATTCAAAGCTGCTATTTGGATGGCAGAGCCATAATGCACATAGGGGGAGTAGCATGACTGGGCCTGTATGTGACTATGAGCTTTATCACACCAGCTTTATACTGTGCAATCACTACGAATTGTGTGCAAAGGACTCCAAAGTTTTCCATTTTATAATCTGCTTTTATTGTGAAGCACTCCCATGCATCTTGCTTTAACTGTGCTATAAAAGCAAAAGACTCGCCGTATTTTGATACTAGTTTTTGAGCGTATCATCCAAGCAGCCACTGGGGCGCAGGAGCAGGATTTGAAGAAAAATTAAACAAATGCTTACATCTGCGTAAGCTTTAAAGATAAAGACATCAAAATTGGCACAGTAATAGATATTAAGGAGAGCTTTAAGCATACCAAATTTGAATTGGATTGGGTCATTCATTGAATTTTTAAGATTTTTTTTTTACATTTCCCCCCTTAAACCCACTTCCTGGTATGCAAAGGATCTTGCCGCCCAGTAGCAACAACAACGGTGACAGCTTAGCGCTGTAGGGGATAATTAGAGGGAAACAGGTACATGGGATGAAGCTTTATATGTCTTCAAAGCCCTGCAATAGCTGCGGATGGGTGCTGCACCAGTTATACGATGCAGCCACTAATTTGCAGCATTTTTTGACTTTTTTCTTCAGAATGAGGTCACCACGGCCCTTCCGCTGTGTGAACACACTCTGGAGTCGAGCTGGAAGCAGAAGAGGGCAGGCGTGGGCTCCAGTACCTAGACGAATGCTGAGAAATCCCCGCTCCATCCTGGCATGGGGATTTCCTGCCTCCACCGTGCAACAGAGATTTCAGGGGGAATGAGCAGCTTGAAGACAGAATGGCCCCAGGAGAGTATGTAGGCAGGACATCTATGAGGACCAGGCTAACGGCCTTCCATTGATAGGCAGGATAGCTTCCGTTGCACTTGATCCCCGGGCTCTCTGAGAGAACAGAGCGTCCAGGTAGCCCTCTTTTTCATGGGTGTTAACTGGCAATTAAAAGTACGTTAACCAAGTTAAATCTATAAAAGGGGTAATCAGTTTTAATTTGTTTTGAATTGGCAGATGAAAACCAATTGAAAACCCATTAAGGATCAATGGGTTTTCATTGTTTTTTCATTGGCAATTAATTAAAACTAAATTAAAACCCATTAAGGTGCAATTTGTTGTTGATATGTTTTTAATTGGCTATTAAAAACCAGTGGAAATAATTAAATGCTATTAAGGTGTGGTCAGTTTTTAATTGGTTTTAATTGATTTTAGTTGGCATTAAAATCACTTAAAATCAAATAATATTCATTAAGGGGAAAACAGGGTTTAAATGGATTTTTCTTGGTTTTTAATTTTTTAGAACATTTTTATTGGTGTTTTGATGGGTTTGAATTGGCCATGTAAAACTCATTAAGGAGTAATGGGTATTTAATGGGTTTAATAGGTAAATATAAAACCATTAAGGAATAGTTGGGTTTTAATGGCTTTTTTGTTGACTACTCAACCCCTATTCAAAATCAATAAATTAACAATTAAAACTCAATAAAACCCATTAAAACCAATTAAAAACCCATTACCTATTAAATTATTTTAATTGGTTTTTATATGGATGAAAACTCAATTAAAACAAATTACTCCTTAATGGGTTCTACCAGGTTTTAATTGTCCAATAAAAAACCCATTAAACCCGTGAATAGATTTAAATTAATTAAAAACCCATAAAACCCCAGAAAGGAGTAACGGGTTCAAATTGTTTTAATTGGCTGTTAAAAACCCATTTAAAAAGCAACTAAAACCATTAGAGGGGCTATTTTAATAAAGTTTTATGAGATTTTAATTGGTTATTTATTAATTTATTTATTATACTGCCCAATAGCCGAAGCTCTCCGGGCAGTTCACACAAATTAAAAACCATTCAAAATATAAAATGAAGAGTATAAAAACATGATATAAAATACAATATAAAAACACAACCAGGATAAAATCAGCAGCAGTGCTGAAATGCAATTTTAAAATATAAATTTAAAACAGCAAAGTTAAAATTAAATTTATAGCCTGTTAAAATGCTGAGAGAATAAAAAGGTCTTCAAGAATATAGTGTAGGTGCCAGGCGAACCTCCTTAGGGAGCGCATTCCACAGCAGAGAAGGCCCTGCTGTTCCCAGTAGCAACCTGCCTCACTTCCTATATCTATTTATTTATTTATTTATTTACATTTATATACCGCCCCGCAGCCGAAGCTCTCTGGGCGGTTTACAGCAATTAAAAATAGTAAACATTAAAAGAATGCAAAAATTTTAAAAACATAAAAACAGTATAAAAACAACAGTATCCATTTAAAAACAACAATTCTGGGGTCCATTAAAAACAAACTTAACATTGTTAAATGCTGTTAAAAATGCCTGGGAGAAGAGAAAAGTATTGACCTGGCGCCGAAAAGATAACAACGTTGGCGCCAGGCGAGCTTCATCAGGAAGATCATTCCACAGTCGGGGGGCAACCATGGAGAACCTCTCCCTTGTGGCCATCCTCCGAGCTTTCCTCCCCAACATCATGCCCAGCCCCCATCCTCATCCAGATGGTGGCCCCATCTGCCCCCAAGGGGGCATGGCCTTGGTCACATGTCTGGTTCTACAGCTCACAGGTAACACCAACCTGTTCTACAAAATACATTAATGTTAAAATCGCTGAAATAAAGAACAAGTGAGACATTCAATGTATCTGAAATCAACATGTATTTTTAGTTGCTGTACAAATTTCTTTATGGTAGTTCTTTTTGCTGTCCTCATACAAGACCAGTAGAAAAGACAATTATTATTTTCCATTGTTTTAAAAGGAAAAGGTCCTGGATTAGAAAAAGGAATATTTTATTATTTATTTATTTATTTAGAATATTTATATCCCGCTCTATATCACTAAGATGTCAGGGCGGCGTACAGATAAAAACATACAGTATAAAACAATAAATATACACAGTTAAAAACAAATAGCTAAAGAACACTGTGGATAGGAGGGGAAATGCTCCTATCCAAATGTTTAGTGCTAGACTAAACAGAAAACGGGAAATATGCAGTAAAGAAAGATTAAACAGGGAGGCAAAAGGTGCAATTCTCTAGCCAGAAAAAAAGTCCTACAATTGCCAGCATAGGATCGTGCCCTAACCAGAAGCAAGCCTCACTGAGATTATTATTATTATTATTATTATTATTATTATTATTATTATTATTATTAACCCGCCTCTCCTTCTGGATCGAGGCGGGGCACCACACAAATAAAAACACCATTAAAATACATACAACTAATTCAAACATTTAAAACTAGTACATCATTAAAAGCAGCACACCATTATTTATTTAAGCATTTTTATGCCGCCATTCAGCCAAAAAAGGCTCTCATGGCGGCTTACAGAAGTATTTCTTGACAGTCCCTGCCCACAGGCTTACAATCTAAAAGACACGACACAAAAGGAAAGGGGATTGGGAGGGAGGAGGAGGGACCATTAAAAAAGGCATCTTTTAATAATAGGAGTTACTCCCAGGTAAGGGTGGAGAAAGAAGAGAGGAATGATTGGGTTACTGAAGCAATCTTTTCTCAGGCCTATTCAGTGTGATTTAATATTAAGCAAGAAAATGCAGCTCTCTTTAAAACATTGTAACACTTGAGATGTAATATAAGGTGGCTACCAGGAGCAGGGTCTTCTCTGCTGTGGCACCCCGGCTGTGGAATGAGCTCCCTAAGGAGGTTCGCTTGGCACCTACATTATATTCTTTTAGGTGCCAGGTGAAGACCTCTTTATTTTACCGGTATTTTAACAGTCTATAAATTAATTTTAACTTTGCTCTTTTAAATTTGTATTTTTGCATTGCTGCTGTTTTTATCGTGGTGGTGCTTTTATATTGTATTTTATATTATGGTTTAATACAATTGTTTTGTTTTGAATTGCCTTAAATTTGTAAACCGCCCAGAGAGCTTCGGCTATTGGGCGGTATAGAAATGCAATAAATAAATAAACCTAGATTTTCACAAGTCAATTTCTATTGAAGGTCTTACTCCGGGCATAGCTGTTTGCAGATTTTTTTATGTGTACACTATTTGGAGAGCGCCCACAATATGGCCTTAGTGGTGAGATTAGAACAGTTTTCACTGAGGCCCGGTCACATTATTTGAATAGAATACATCTTGATATCTCAATAAATAAAAACACTGACAATGTAACAATAAAGATAAACTAATAATTACAATAATGTAAAAACATAAGTTATCAACCAGCAGTATAACCCTACAACCAACTAACTCACCCATTGCTGTTGTATTCAAAGTGAACCCGATTTTTTCCACTGTTCTGTTGTCCATAATAATGTAAAGGGTTTTCTTTTAATAATGCCTTGTTTAGGATTCCTAAACTGACCCATTTCCCGGTTTAACCCAGGGATATGGGGGTAATATCATTTAACACTGCCAAACCCCGTAGAATATGGCCGCCCTAAAATGAACAGCTGGACAACCATCTGTCAGGGATGCTTTAGGGTGGATTCCTGCATTGAGCAGGGGGGGGTTGGACTCGATGGCCTTGTAGGCCCCTTCCAACTCTGCTATTCTATGATTCTATGATTATGTACTATTTTAGGGTGACCACATGAAAAGGAGGACCTGGAAAGATTCCCTCTTCATCACCACAGTTAAAGGTGCAGGAGCTATACTAGATTTAAAAGCAGGCAGGGCACCTGCAACTTTAACTGTTGTGATGAAGAGGGAATTTCCCCAGGTTCCCCAAACCTACAAATGACACCTGCTGAAATTTCCTTTTCAATACAGCTGTTAAAGCTACAGGAGCCCTGTCAGGAGAACAGGTACAGCAGCCTTTTTATACTGCCAAGTAAACAATCTCAGTGCAAATGTCTCTTTTCTGTGAGAAAAGAGACATTTAAATACATTCTGAATTCAGTCTTCCATATTAGAAGCCTGTGTCCTGTTAATTCCAAATAACATGTTCGTGAACGTGCCTGTCAGTTAAGTCAGCCATCCCCATGAAGAGGTAGGCCAGATAGCTAAATCCCTGAACTTCAAGTGTAGCATTCTCCATGAATGAGAAGCTGCCATGCTTCCTAGGGCATCTTCACTAACCTGAGACATTCCCATGAAGGGAACACTGCCTGTGTGTAACACAGTCCCAAGTCAGCGGTCCTCGTGAAGAGGAGGCAAAGAAGTCCTCTAAGTTACAGCACTTAGACCATAACGTTCTCCATAAAGGAGGGACCGCCCGTGCTTGGAAGGGCACCATGGCTAACCTGAGGCATCCCATAAAGGGGATGCAGACTGTGTCTAACACAGTTCTAAGTCCAGGTCTGGCCCAAGGTGTTTTGCTGCCTGAAGCAATCTCCAAAACTGTGCCACCCCACACAACCCAATAAAACATGACTAGGTCATGAAACAATTAGATCGACCTGAGCCAGGTGAGGGACGTGCAAGCCTGCTTGTGTCCTTTGCCAGGAAAGGACCTGCAACCCTGTGGACTCCCTTGGACCTCTTAGGCTATCCTTCTGGGAAGGCTGTCCTGGGTTGGGATGTGAAGTCACATATTGCAACCGTTCCACTCCTGCCTAGAATGCCTCTTAGAGAAGATGGTGGAAAGGGGATAATGGGTCTGTCCTATGGCGGTCTTGCTACAGGGTGCCTCAGGGCTGTACTTGACCCCCATGCTTTCCAACATCTATACGAAACCACCGGGAGACATTAACCAGGGGTGCGGGCTGAGGCATCACCAATGACATGTAGCTCCACCTCTCCTTCTCAGCTAAACAGAGGTGAGGCAGTTGAAGCTCTGAACCAGTGCATGGGCAGAGGAGTGGGCTGGATGAGGACCCAATAAACTGAGATTCAATCGAGACAAGACAGAAATACTGTTTGTGGGTGGCTCATCTATCCGGTTAAGTGTCAGTCACCCTGTTCTGGAAGGGGGTTTCAGACTTCCTAATGGGTGAGGTCTGCAGGTTGGGGACGATGATGGATCCGTCATCATCCACAGAGGCACAGGCTCCCTCGGTGGGTCAGAGCACCACCTGTTAAAGTTATGTTTTTACTTCTTTTTAGTTATTTTAAATATTATTAGACGCTCAGTGATTTTAGTGATTTTCTCTCCTGCATTTTTTAGTTTAGCATATTTATTTCTATTGTTTGAATCTTGGCTAGTTTTATTCTGTTTTAATTTCTTATTATTTTAAATGCTTGAAGAACTTTGGGATTGGGTGCAGTAAATAAAAAGAAAAAAATGAACTAAAATAAAGTAAAGCACAACTAAAATACAAATGGAAATAACAAAAAATGGTGACCTCAGTTGTTTTGGACTACAATCCCCATCAGCTCCAGCCAGCATAGCCAATGGCAGGGGATCATGGGAGTTTTAGGCCAAAACAACTAGAGCTGCTCCTCCCTGGCCTAAGCTAATGGAAAGCTACTCTGAGCCACTGAGGGAGCCTGTGCCTCTATGGGCAACGATGGATCCATGACCATCCCCAAAATACAGACGTCACCGATTGGGAAGTCTGAAAACCCTCAACAGAACAGGGTCAATGTCACTAAGCCGGAATGATGAACCTCCCGCAAACAGTATGTCTGTATTGGCTGGATTGAATCTCAGTTTATTGGTCCTCATCCAGTCCATTCTCCTGCCCGTGCGCTGGTTCAGGGCTCCAACTGCCCCACCTCTGTTAGCTGAGAAGGAGAGGCGAAGCTAGGTGCCATTCGTGATGCCTCCGCCTGCACCCCTGGTAAACGTCTCCCGGTGTTTTCGTGTAGATGTTGAAAAGCTTGGGGGTCAAATAAAGCCCTGAGACACTCCATAGTAAGACTGCCGTAGGACAGATCCACCATCCCCTACCACCACCTTCAAAATTCTTGGCAGGAGCGGGACCATCACAATAATGACTTCACATCCCAACTCAAGACAGCCTTCCCAGAAGGATGGCATGAGAGGTCCACAGGGTTGCAGGTCCTCTGTCCTTCTCCTGGCACAGGTCAACCCAAGAGTGACCCACCCTTCTCTCAAACAGGGATTTCTGAACACCTGGACCCAGCTGTACATCCTCTCGTTAGAGGTACGCTTCTTGGCTAGGGATGTGCGTTATCAGGAAACCCAGTCCTTTAAGGGCTCGTGGGATTTCCAATAGGAATCCTGGACATACACTAAGAATTTAGGAATAGGGCATCCCTGAGCACATCCTCAGTACAGGAATCAAGCGTGATCAAGATCACAACTGTGCTCACATGTAGTTTCATGCAATACCACCACTCTTAGTATTCCTCACAGTGAGCCATGAAATAAAATGCAATACACAACTAAAACCCTCAAAACGCACAAAGGAGGGGCCTGCTCTGCTTCCTAGGGCACCTTCACTGACCTGGGATATCCCTGTGTAGGGGATGCAGGCTGTGTGTAACACAGTTCTAAGTCACCTGAAATGTCTTTTTCAATACAGCTGTTAAAGCTACAGGAGCCCTGTCCTCCTTTTCAGATGGTCACCCTAAATAAATGAACATGCAGGCATATGAAACCACCTTTTTAGTCCATCCACTTTAGCACAGTGCCATCTGTTTTGACTGGCAAGTTCTCATCTTTCCTCTGGCTTGCTACCAGACCCTTTGAATTGGACCGGACAGGAATCGAACTTGGGACCATGTATGGACAAAGGTTATGCTCTGCAGCTGAGCTAAGGCTGCCTATAGTTGAGGAAGGGAGCTGCTCAGTCCCCTGCAAAGGCACTGAGAAGTGAAGTCCGCCGAAGAATGCTGCTTCCCAAGCGTATACAGGGAGGGTGTTGAAAGCACTCTGCAGACGCTCAGAGGCACTCTCATCGTTACTTTTACACCACACGTTTGCTGGGGTTGAAAACAGGTTCTGGGGCCGGAATGGGGGGCGTGTTAGGGTTGCAGAGGTGTAACGGGGGTGCAAGGGGTGAGTTCTGGGGGTGCAGCATAAAAACAGCTAACGTTTAAAACAATTAAAGCACAAATCTAACAGTCTGGTAAATTTATCTATTTCTGCTACAGTTAAACTTAGTTGTACTATACCCTCCTTTATTTCCCATAAAGCACAGTTCAAAGAGAACAAGACCACCATACTGGAACAGGGCGCCCATCTCAGTCATCGTTGGCTGCCTGGCTAAGTCTGTCTTCGTGCAGCTGGCATTTGGCTCTTGCTGGACTTTTGCCAACTCTACCAGTAGGATGAAACCTTTTTGGTTTCTGGCGAGTGGCTGGGCATTATTATGGCTCTTAAGTATTTGTACAGGGGCATGATCCGCTGGGTCTTGGGAGAAGCAGTCAACACCTGCTGTTGGCGGCTTCGGGGAGAAATCGCCTGCGTTGTCCTTGAAAGCGCCGCCTCGGTTGCTGTCTACACTTGACTGGCGAAGTCTGGGTCAACGGCCCTCTTGCAGCGTGATGTGTGGATCCGGGAAGATCTGGTAGGGACCTTTCCACCTGGGCGCCAGGGTCCTCTTGTCCACTGGAGAACCTTGATGCAGATGCAGACTTTGGCCGGTGGTCGTGGCAGGGCTCGCCTGGGTGTCTTTAATCTGTGAATGAAAACCTTAAATTACCTCATTAATTCACGGCCATAGTCTTAACACTTGATCATCTGTTAGTTGGAGTTTGGTGGCCTGAATTTCATTAAGGGGAGAGTCACTGGTTTACCCGTGAGGGTTCCATAAGGACTAAACTCTTGTTCATAAGTGCCAGAGGCCAGCCACACATCATAAAGATTGCCAACTAGAGTAATTATGCCTTATCAACTGCATATAGCTCAGACCATACACAAGGTATGAGCTTGCCCTTCCCTGGAAACATGGTGTGCCCTGATATCCTTGATACTCCCTTTTCTTAATTGCAAAAAAGGGATTTCATCAAATTCCAAGATCCCCAGGTGATCAGGCTGGAAGTTTGGATTTCATGAAGAGGAATCAGGAGAACACACACACCATGTTCTGTAGCAAGATCACAACGTATTTAGGGCATCGAGAAATGCTTCATGTGGTGAGTAAATCTTTATTACAAAATAGCTTTCTGCTTAAAGAGGAAGGACTTAACCAAAGCATGTTGGTCTGGATAGTGAAGCAGTTAGTTAAGAAACATGCCTACAACAGTTGTAATTTTTTTAGCAGACAGTGTAGCTGTAAGAAAATCTTGAAACTTTAGTCTAGATCAGCTAGCTTTATGAGGTGTCTGCATAAGCTGGCCAGGCTTATTAGGACGCTCATTTTCTAGTGACCAATTTGACCACAATAGTGGCATATTCTAGCTAGGGTGATTTTGCTTTTTGCTCATACCATGTTCTCATCCGTTGCCTCTGCCCTTGAATCTACCATGGATTCTGCATCGTTATTGCTTTGTGGGCTTTTTAAAAAATGAGATTCTTTCTTAATTGTTTGAACTCTAAATGCAATTTAACTCTTCAGAGACTGACATTTCTACACCTTCTACAATTCAATACTAGTGATGCATTAAAAATAATCATGTTGGAAGCTTAAATATACAACAGCCTAAAAATTCTTTCTTTCTTTGGCAGGAGAAAACTCCCTCCCCTTTCTTTCTCAGTTCTTGTCTCTAGGCTCCACAACACCTTTTGCTATGTGCCAGATTTAAACTCTTCTTCTACCTGTCTCTAAGCCACAAATCATTCAACTTCTTCCTAGCTATCTTAAACAGAATCTGAACATTTTAAACGTTCTGGAATTTGCAGATCCTGGCCCATAAGTTTTGTACATATACACTATGGGTGTCAGCAGCAGCTCTGCTCGCTTGCTTCCTCAGGGACCTGTTTTACTGACCTGTCTTTTGCGCTGGGCCCAGCCATGTCAAACCTCATCTGCCCCTCCAATGGACCAGGCCCACTTTCCTAAGTCTGTTTTGCTGGGTCTCACAGAAGTCTTGGGCTGGGAGTCCAGTGTGATCCAGACCCACGCTGTCACCTGAAACAGGAGGCTAAGCCAATAAGGATTTCAAAAGGTCTCTTACCTTGGGTGCGCGCTGGAATGGTGGTCCCCAGAGAGCTTCTGCCGGTGTGGCTCTGACGAGCGCTGTCAAATCCCAGACAAGGCTCCCCCAGGTATTGTGGATTTGAAAGACATGGACAAAGAGACCAGTGAGACACTAGCAACAGAATTATTTCCCACAGCAAAAGAGAGTTAGCACAGCAGTGGGCTGGACCCCAACAGGAGAGGGAACACCCAGAGAACAGTTACCGCAGCTTTTTTATACCGCCAAGTAAACAATCTCAGTGCAAATGTCTCTTTTCTGTGAGAACTATTTAAATACATTCTGAACTCAGCCTTCCATATTAGAAGCCTGTGTCCTGTTAATTCCAAATAACATGTTCGTGAACGTGCCTGTCAGTTAAGTCAGCCATCCCCATGAAGAGGTAGGCCAAGCAGCTAAATCCCTGAACTTCAAGTGCAGCATTCTCCATGTAGGAGGAGCTGCCATGCTTCCTAGGGCATCTTCACTAACCTGAGACATTCCCATGAAGGGAACACTGCCTGTGTGTAACACAGTCCCAAGTCAGCGGTCCTCGTGAAGAGGAGGCAAAGAAGTCCACTAAGTTACAGCACTTAGACCATAACGTTCTCCATAAAGGAGGGACCGCCCGTGCTTGGAAGGGCACCAAGGCTAACCTCAGACATCCCATGAAGGGAATCCTGGCTGTGTGTAACACAGTTCTAAGTCCAGGTCTGGCCCCAGGTATTTTGCTGCCAGAAGCAATCCCCAAAACTGTGCCACCTGGCACAACCCAATAAAACATAACTAGGCTATGAAACAATTAGGTTGACCTGTGCCAGGTGAGGGACGTGCAAGTCTGCTTGTTGCTTGCGTCCTTTGCTGGGAGAAGGACCTGCAACCCCGTGGACTCTCTTGGACCTCTTAGGCTATCCTTCTGGGAAGGCTGCCTTGGGTTGGGGTGTGAAGTCACGTATTGCAACCGTTCCGCTCCGGCCTAGAATGCCCCTTAGAGAAGATGGTGGCAGGGGATAATGGGTCTGTCCTATGGCGGTCTTGCTACAGAGTGCCTCAGGGCTGTAGTTGACCCCCAAGCTTCTCAACATCTGCATGAAACCGCTGAGAGATGTTAACCAGGAGCGCAGGCTGAGGCATGACCCATGGCACCTAGCTCCACCTCTCCTTCTCAGCTAAACAGAGGTGGGGCAGTGGGAGCTCTGAACCAGCGCAGGGGCAGAGGAGTGGGCTGGATGAGGGCCCAATAAACTGAAATTCAATCGAGACAAGACAGAAATACTGTTTGCGGGTGGCTCATCGATCCGGTTAAGTGTCAGTCACCCTGTTCTGGAAGGGGGTTACAGACTTCCTAAAGGGTGAGGTCTGCAGGTTGGGGACGATGATGGATCCGTCATCGTCCACAGAGGCACAGGCTCCCTCGGAGGCTCACAGCACCTCCTGTTAAAGGGATGTTTTAGTTCTTCTTTTTAGTTACTTTAAATATTATTAGACACCAAGAGATTTTAGTGATTTTCTATCCTGCTGGTTTTAAGTTTAGTATATTTATTTCTATGGTTTGAATCTCAGCTAGTTTTATTCTGTTTTAATTTTTTATTATTTTAAATGCTTGAAGAACTTTGGGATTGGGTGCAATAAAGAAAAATAATGAACTAAAGTAAAATAAAACACAACTAAAATACAAATGGAAATTTAAAAAACGGTGACCTCAGTTGTTTTAGACTACAACCCCCATCAGCTCCAGCCAGCGTCACTGATGGCAGGGGATCATGGGAGTTTTAGGCCAAAACAACTGCAGCTGTTCCTCCCTGGCCTAAGCTGATGGAAAGCTACTCTGAGCCACGGAGGGAGCCTGTGCCTCTACGGGCAACGACGGATCCATGACCATCCCCAAACTACAGACGTCACCGAATGGGAAGTCTGTAACCCCCCGCCAGAACAGGGTGAATGTCACTAAACCGGAATGATAAACCACCCGCAAACAGTATGTCTGTCTTGGCTGGATTGAATCTCAGTTTATTGGGTCCTCATCCAGTCCATTCTCCTGCCCGCACGCTGGTTCAGAGCTCCAACTGCCCCACGTCTGTTAGCTGAGAAGGGGAGGTGAAGCTGGGTGTCATGGGTGATGCCTCAGCCCGAACCCCTGGTAAACGTCTCCCAGCGGTTTCGTGTAGATGTTGAAAAGCTTGGGGGTCCAATCAAGCCCTGATACACTCCGTAGTAAGACTGCCGTAGGACAGACCCATCATCCCCGAACACCACCACCTTCAGGATTCTTGGCAGGAGCGGGACCATCGCAATAATGGCTTCACATCCTGACTCAAGGCAGCCTTCCCAGAAGGGTGGCATGAGAGGTCCAAGGCAGCCCACGGGGTTGCAGGTCCTCTGTCCTCCTCCTGGCACAGGTCGACCCAAGTGTGACCCACCCTTCTCCCAGTCGTACATCCCCTTGTTAGAGGTACACTTCCTGGCTAGGGATGTGGCTTATCAGGAAATCCAGTCCTTTAAGGGCCTGTGGGACTTCCAATAGGACGCCAGTAGAGTTACACTAAGAATTCAGGAATCGGGCGCCCCTGAGCACATCCTCAGTAGAGGAATCAAGAGTGATCAAGACCACAACTGTGCTCACATGTAGTTTTACGCAAGAATACCATTCTTAGTATTCTTCACAGTGAGCCATCATTTAAAACCCTCATAATGCATGAAGGAAGAGCTGGCCATGTTCCCTAGGGCACCCTCACTGACCTGAGGCATTCCCATAAAGGGAACGATGGCTCTGTGTAACACAGCCCTCGAAGTCAGCCATCCTCATGAAGAGGGGGCAAAGACGTCCGCTAACTTCCTCCACTTAGAGCGCAACGTTCTCCATAAAGGAGGGGCTGGCCGGGCTTGGAAGGGCACCTTCCTGTGCCACCCCACACAACCCAATAAAGCATGACTAGATATTGAAACAATTACTAGTAAAGAAGCAAGAGGACTCACCATGTCCTACCTGGTCAGGAGTGATGGGAGCGGGCCTGGTCCTCAAAATCTGCAAGCCAGGAAGCTAGGAAGGAATCTTGTTAAGCAGTGGTTAACCCTATCACTGCCAACCGTTGCTCCTCTAAACCACCCTTCCCCAACCTGGTGCCCTTCTATTTCACCGTTGAACACACTGGGATTTACTTCTAATTAAACACACGTAGGATTGTGTGATAAACCCTAAAAAAGGGCACTAACCAACTCTTTACAGAGAAGCACTTTGGGCAATTCATAACAGTTAAAACCACAAATGCATGAAGGCGGAGTTGGCCATGCTTTCTAGGGCAACTTCGCTGACCTGAGGCATTCCCATAAAGGGGACGCTGGCTGTGTCAAACACAGCCCTTTAAGTCAACCATCCTCATGAAGAGGGGGCAAAGCAGTCAGCTAAGTCCTTGGACTTGGAAGGGCACCATGGCTAACCTCAGACATCCCATGAAGGGAATCCTGGCTGTGTGTAACACAGTTCTAAGTCCAGGTCTGGCCCCAGGTATTTTGCTGCCAGAAGTAATCCCCAAAACTGTGCTACCCCACACAACCCAATAAAACATAACTAGGCTATGAAACAATTAGGTTGACCTGTGCCAGGTGAGGGATGTGCAAGTCTGTTGGTTCCTTGCGTCCTTTGCTGGGAGAAGGACCTGCAACCCCGTGGATTCTCTTGGACCTCTTAGGCTATCCTCCTGGGAAGGCTGCCTTGGGTTGGGATGTGAAGTCGTGTATTGCAACCGTTCCGCTCCGGCCTAGAATGCCCCTTAGAGAAGGTGGTGGCAGGGGATAATGGGTCTGTCCTATGGCGGTCTTGCTACAGGGTGCCTCAGGGCTGTAGTTGACCCCCAAGCTTCTCAACATCTGCATGAAACCGCTGAGAGATGTTAACCAGGAGCGCGGGCTGAGGCATGACCCATGGCACCTAGCTCCACCTCTCCTTCTCAGCTAAACAGAGGTGGGGCAGTGGGAGCTCTGAATCAGCGCAGGGGCAGAGGAGTGGGCTGGATGAGGGCCCAATAAACTGAGATTCAATCGAGACGAGACAGAAATACTGTTTGTGGGTGGCTCATTGATCCGGTTAAGTGTCAGTCACCCTGTTCTGGAAGGGGGTTACAGACTTCCTAAAGGGTGAGGTCTGCAGGTTGGGGACGATGATGGATCCGTCATCGTCCACAGAGGCACAGGCTCTCTCGGGGGCTCAGAGCACCTCCTGTTAAAGGGATGTTTTACTTCTTCTTTTTAGTTACTTTAAATATTATTAGACACTCAGTGATATTAGTGATTTTCTATCCTGCTGCTTTTAAGTTTAGTATATTTATTTCTATGGTTTGAATCTCAGGTAGTTTTATTTTTTTATTTTTTTATGATTTTAAATGCTTGAAGAACTTTGGGAGTGGGTGCAATAAAGAAAAAAAATGAACTAAAGTAAAACAAAACACAACTAAAATACAAATGGAAATTAAAAAAACGGTGACCTCAGTTGTTTTGGACTACAACCCCCATCAGCTCCAGCCAGCGTCACTGATGGCAGGGGATCATGGAAGTTTTAGGCCAAAACAACTGCAGCTGTTCCTCCCTGGCCTAAGCTGATGGAAAGCTACTCTGAGCCATGGAGGGAGCCTGTGCCTCTATGGGCAACGACGGATCCATGACCATCCCCAAACTACAGACGTCACCAAATGGGAAGTCTGTAACCCCCCGCCAGAACAGGGTGAATGTCACTAAACTGGAATGATGAACCACCCGCAAACAGTATGTCTGTCTCGTCTGGATTGAATCTCAGTTTATTGGGTCCTCATCCAGTCCATTCTCCTGCCCGCACGCTGGTTCAGAGCTCCAACTGCCCCACGCCTGTTAGCTGAGAAGGGGAGGTGAAGCTGGGTGTCATGGGTGATGCCTCAGCCCGAACCCCTGGTAAACGTCTCCCAGCGGTTTCGTGTAGATGTTGAAAAGCTTGGGAGTCAAATCAAGCCCTGAGACACTCCGTAGTAAGACTGCCGTAGGACAGACCCATCATCCCCGAACACCACCACCTTCAGGATTCTTGGCAGGAGCAGGACCATCGCAATAATGGCTTCACATCCCGACTCAAGGCAGCCTTCCCAGAAGGGTGGCATGAGAGGTCCAAGGGAGCCCACGGGGTTGCAGGTCCTCTGTCCTCCTCCTGCCACAGGTCGACCCAAGTGTGACCCACCCTTCTCTCAGGCATTTTCAAACACCTGGACCCAGCCGTACATCCCCTTGTTAAAGGTACGCTTCCTGGCTAGGGATGTGGGTTATCAGGAAATCCAGTCCTTTAAGGGCTTGTGGGACTTCCAATAGGACGCCAGTAGAGTTACACTAAGAATTTAGGAATCGGGCGCCCCTGAGCACATCCTCAGTAGAGGAATCAAGAGTGATCAAGACCACAACTGTGCTCACATTTAGTTTTACGCAAGAATACCATTCTTAGTATTCTTCACAGTGAGCCATCATTTAAAACCCTCATAATGCATGAAGGAAGAGCTGGCCATGTTCCCTAGGGCACCTTCACTGACCTGAGGCATTCCCATAAAGGGGACGATGGCTCTGTGTAACACAGCCCTCAAAGTCAGCCATCCTCATGAAGAGGGGGCAAAGATGTCCGCTAACTTCCTCCACTTAGAGCGCAACGTTCTCCATAAAGGAGAAGGGCACCGGGCCGACCTGTGCCACCCCACACAACCTAATAAAGCATGACTAGATATTGAAACAATTACTAGTAAAGAAGCAAGAGGACTCACCATGTCTTACCTGGTCAGGAGTGATGGGAGTGGGCCTGGTCCTCAAAATCTGCAAGCCAGGAAGCTAGGAAGGAATCTTGTTAAGCAGTGGTTAACCCTATCACTGCCAACCGTTGCTCCTCTAAACCACCCTTCCCCAACCTGGTGCCCTTCCATTTCACCGTTAAACACACTGGGATTTACTTCTAATTAAACACACGTAGGATTGTGTGATGAACCCTAAAAAAAGGGCACTAACCAACTCTTTACAGAGAAGCACTTTGGGCAATTCATAACAGTTAAAACCACAAAATGCATGAAGGCGGAGTTGGCCATGCTTTCTAGGGCAACTTCGCTGACCCGAGGCATTCCCATAAAGGGGACGCTGGCTGTGTGAAACACAGCCCTCTAAGTCAACCATCCTCATGAAGAGGGGGCAAAGCAGTCAGCTAAGTCCTTGGACTTGGAAGGGCACCATGGCTAACCTCAGACATCCCATGAAGGGAATCCTGGCTGTGTGTAACACAGTTCTAAGTCCAGGTCTGGCCCGAGGTATTTTGCTGCCAGAAGTAATCCCCAAAACTGTGCTACCCTACACAACCCAATAAAACATAACTAGGCTATGAAACAATTAGGTTGACCTGTGCCAGGTGAGGGACGTGCAAGTCTGCTTGTTGCTTGTGTCCTTTGCTGGGAGAAGGACCTGCAACCCTGTGGACTCTCTTGGACCTCTTAGGCTATCCTCCTGGGAAGGCTGCCTTGGGTTGGGGTGTGAAGTCGCGTATTGCAACCGTTCCTCTCCGGCCTAGAATGCCCCTTAGAGAAGGTGGTGGCAGGGGATAATGGGTCTGTCCTATGGCGGTCTTGCTACAGGGTGCCTCAGGGCTGTAGTTGACCCCCAAGCTTCTCAACATCTGCATGAAACCGCCGAGAGATGTTAACCAGGAGCGCGGGCTGAGGCATGACCCATGGCACCTAGCTCAACCTCTCCTTCTCAGCTAAACAGAGGTGGGGCAGTGGGAGCTCTGAATCAGCGCAGGGGCAGAGGAGTGGGCTGGATGAGGGCCCAATAAACTGAGTTTCAATCGAGACGAGACAGAAATACTGTTTGTGGGTGGCTCATCGATCCGGTTAAGTGTCAGTCACCCTGTTCTGGGAGGGGGTTACAGACTTCCTAAAGGGTGAGGTCTGCAGGTTGGGGACAATGATGGATCCGTCATCGTCCACAGAGGCACAGGCTCCCTTGGGGGCTCAAAGCACCTCCTGTTAAAGGGATGTTTTAGTTCTTCTTTTTAGTTACTTTAAATATTATTAGACACTCAGTGATTTTAGTGATTTTCTATTCTGCTGGTTTTAAGTTTAGTATATTTATTTCTATGGGTTGAATCTCAGCTAGTTTTATTCTGTTTTAATTCTTTATTATTTTAAATGCTTGAAGAACTTTGGGAGTGGGTGCAATAAAGAAAAAAAATGAACTAAAGTAAAATAAAACACAACTAAAATACAAATGGAAATTTAAAAAACGGTGACCTCAGTTGTTTTAGACTACAACCCCCATCAGCTCCAGCCAGCGTCACTGATGGCAGGGGATCATGGGAGTTTTAGGCCAAAACAACTGCAGCTGTTCCTCCCTGGCCTAAGCTGATGGAAAGCTACTCTGAGCCACGGAGGGAGCCTGTGCCTCTACGGGCAACGACGGATCCATGACCATCCCCAAACTACAGACGTCACCGAATGGGAAGTCTGTAACCCCCCGCCAGAACAGGGTGAATGTCACTAAACTGGAATGATGAACCACCCGCAAACAGTATGTCTGTCTTGGCCGGATTGAATCTCAGTTTATTGGCCCTCATCCAGTCCATTCTCCTGCCCGTGCACTGGTTCAGGACTCCAACTGCCCCACCTCTGTTAGCTGAGAAGGGGAGGCGAAGCTAGGTGCCATTCGTGATGCCTCAGCCCGCACCCCTGGTAAACGTCTCCCAGCGGTTTCATGTAGATGTTGAAAAGCTTGGGGGTCAAATCAAGCCCTGAGACACTCCATAGTAAGACTGCCGTAGGACAGATCCACCATCCCCGAATACCACCTTCAAAATTCTTGGCAGGAGTGGGACCATCGCAATAATGACTTCACATCCCGACTCAAGGCTGCCTTCCCAGAAGGATGGCATGAGAGGTCCACAGGGTTGCAGGTCCTCTGTCATTCTCCTGGCACAGGTCGACCCAAGAGTGACCCACCCTTCTCTCAAACAGGAATTTCTGAACACCTGGACCCAGCTGTACATCCTCCCATTAGAGGTACGCTTCTTGGCTAGGGATGTGCGTGATCAGGAAATCCAGTCCTTTAAGGGCTCGTGGGATTTCCAATAGGAATCCTGGACATACACTAAGAATTTAGGAATAGGGCATCCCTGAGCACATCCTCAGTACAGGAATCAAGCGTGATCAAGACCACAACTGTGCTCACATGTAGTTTCACACAATACCACCACTCTTAGTATTCCTCACAGTGAGCCATGAAATAAAATGCAATACACAACTAAAACCCTCAAAACGCACAAAGGAGGGTCTTGCTCTGCTTCCTAGGGCACCTTCACTGACCTGGGATATCCCCGTGTAGGGGAAGCAGGCTGTGTGTAACCCAGTTCTAAATCCAGGTCTGGCCCAAGGTATTTTGCTGCCTGAAGCAATCCCAAAAACTGTGCCACCCCACACAACCCAATAAAACATGACTAGGTAATGAAACAATTACCAGTAAAGCAGCAAGAGAACTAACAATGTCTCTGAGAAAAGATATACATAGGACTGAGTTGTTGTTTTAATAATTCTGCTCTCACACATGTACAAATTATATACTTACCTTGACAGAAGTAATGGGATTGCATACTTAACTTGCAGAAATCCTGATTGGGAAACTGAACACTGTTAGGATTTATCACAAAGTAAGCACAAACTCTTTACAATCAAGGTCTTTGGTCTACTGACAACAATTAAAAGCACAAAATGCATTTTGAAATAAAATAGCCAAATGTTGGAAGGGCGCAAAAGGTTTAAACTAAGGACGACGGTACAAAACAGTTTGAGAAATAGCATTTGCCAACTGTTGGGAGGATGCAAAAGGGTTTAAACCTAAGACGACGGTACAATACAGTATGAGAAATAGCACTTACAGAGAAACATACTCAACATTTTAGACCTATTAAGAAAGCAAAAGGAGGAGACGCTTTTGCAACAGAATGCCGGTGTTTTATTACATACACAGAAACAAAATAAAAGTACCAACACAGGTTTCAGATGCCTTTATTAGGTTATGGTTTCAATAGTTTCTCAGGAGAGAAAAATAAAAGTACATAATAATAAAAAACAGTCTTTCCTTTCTATTTGATACCTATCCTCCCAGGAATTCATCTTATTTTAAACCTGCCTAATAACTAATGTTAAATTCCTAGTGTGTATTTATAGTGTCGGACTCTTTCTTTTAAATATATATAGCAATTTATTACTTATTCCTTGCTTTTAAGGTTTCTGTATTATGGTGATATTTAAGTTTATAATAAAATAATAAAATTCAATACACAACAATTTAAACTGCGAAATGAAAACATGAAATTAGGAAACAAGGAAGTAATCTTGGTAAGGTATATTTAACCCAATCACTGCCAACAGTTCTTCCTCTAAACCACCTTTCCCCAAGCTGGTCTCTCCCCCCCCCCCCATTTCACAGTTAAACACATTAAGATTTACTTCTGTTGACTTTGCAATAAACCCTAAAAAAAATGACAAACTAACTCTTACAACAATGTTCTTTGGGCAATTCATAACAATTAAAACCCTCAAAATACATTGCAAAATAAAATGCAATACACCAGAATTAAACCCACAAAATGTTTTGCAATATAAAATGTAAAAGCGCAGTTAGGAAGCAAGGAAGAAGTCCTGGTAAGGGGTGTGTAACCCTATCACTGACAACCATTCAACCTCTAAACCAACCTTCACCAATCTGGAGTCCTCGCATTTCACAGTTAAATGCATGAGGATTTACCTCTGAATAAACACAAATAGGACTTCACGATAAACCCTAAAAAAATGACACAAATCAACTCTTACAACTAATCTCTTTGGGCAGTACACAACAATTAAAACCACAAAATACTTTGTAAAATAAAATGCAGATAGCCAAATGCACATAAACAAATTTTGGAAGGATGCAAAACATTTCAACATAATATACATTATAGCATGACACTTTCAGAGAAACTTAATAAACTTTTTAGAGTATTAAGACAACAAAGGAAAAATGACACTTTTGCAACAGAATGCTTTTATTACATACACATAAGCAAAATGAATGCACACAGACAAAATAAATACACCAACTCAGGTTTCAGATGCCTTTATTAGGTTATGGTTACATTAATTTCACAGGAGAGAAAAAATTAAAATTCATAATAAACACATTTCTTTTGATTTAATATCCTCTAATTTATTATATTTTAAATCTGCCTAATGACTAATGTTAAATGTGTACAGTAAATGCAATACACAACAATTAAAACCTCCAAAATCCATGAAGACCATTGCTAACCTGGGACATCCCCATAAAGGGAACGCTACCTGTGTGTAACACAGCACTTAGTCAGCCAACCCATGAAGAGGAGGCAAGCAGTCTGCTAAGTCCCTGCACTTAGCGCATAACGTTCTCCATGGAGGTGGGCCAGACATGCTTGCAAGCGACCATTGCTAACCTGAGACATCCCCATAAAGGGGACGCTACCTGTGTGTAACACAGTCCTAAGACCAGGTCTGGCCCAAGGTATTTTGCTGCCTGAAGCAATCCCAAAAACTGTGCTACCCCACACAACCCAATAAAACATGACTAGATATTTAAGCAATTACTAGTAAAGAAGCAACAGGACTAACAGTGTCTCTGAGAAAAGATGTACATAGGACTAAGCTAAGCTGAGTTTTAATTCTGCTCTCACACATGTACAAATCTTGCACTCACCTTGTCAGAAGTCCTCAAAGTCTTCAACTGATGTTAATGATCCTGATGAGATGCATCATTCCTATGCACACTTACCTTGCAGAAAACCTGTGGGCACAAACTCTTACAACCAGGCTCTTTGGGCAATTCACAACAATTAACCCCATGCATAATTATGTCAAATACATCGACACCTCTGGCAATTAAGCCAATTAACACAAGCTGTGTGATTGTATCCTGGTGTCAGGGCCATGGTGTTATCATTTACCTTGTTTACTGATCACTGATAAAAATGCAGTTGCAGCTTTTTGCAGTTAATTTTATTTTGACCTCACTGTTTACAATTATACCACTATCTGTATTGTTGTATGTTGTTTCCTGCCTCGATCCAGAGGGAGAGGCCGTTAATTTATTATTATTATTATTATTATTATTATTATTATTGAATAGAGCCTGTGAACCGCCCAGAGAGCCCCAGCTATGGGACAGTATAGAAATTTAAGAAATGAAATAACATACAATAAAATGCAACACACACAAATTAACCCACCCACCCCAATTTGCATAGTAAAATCAAACACAATACACAACAATTAAACCCCCAAATTGCATAGTAAAATCAAACACAGTACACAACAATTTAACCACCAAAATGCATTAAAAAATGCAATACACAACAATGAAAACCACAAAATATGTAATAAAATGCGCTTTTACATATTATATTGCAATTAGGAAGCAAGGAAGGAATCTTGAGTTTACATTTTATATTGCAATTAGGAACCAATCTTGGTAAGCGGTGTCCAGCCCTGTCACTGCCAAGGAAGCCCTTTGAGGAATTCACAACAATCAAAACCACACAACAATTGAATCTCCAAAATGCATGATCAAATAACACACAATACACAGTTAAAACCACAAAAGCCATAACAAAAAATGCAACAATACAAACCACAAAATGCTTTAAGAAATAAAATGTGCTTTTACATTTTATATTGTAATTAGGAAGTTAGGAAGGAATCTTGGTAAGGGGTGTTTAACCCTATCACTGCCAACCATTGCTCCTCTAAACCACCCTTCCCCCAACCTGGTGCCCTCCCGTGTTAAACACATTGGGATTTACTTCCAATTAAACACATGGAGGATTGTGTGATAAATCCAAAAAATGGCACTAACCAACTCTTACAGTTGAGCTCTGTGGGCAATTCACAACAATTCAAATCATAAAATGCATCATTAAATAAAATGAAATACACAACCATTCAAACCACAGAACACATCATCAAATAAAATACAATATAAAATGTGAAAGCACGTTTAGGAAGCCAGGAAGAAATATTGGTAAGGGGTTTAAGTTTAACCCTATTACTACCAATCAGTCTTCCTCTAAACCACCCTTCACCAACCTGGTGCCCTCCCATTTCACAGACCTTGGCCCTGTTCAGAAGGCTCCTTAAACCACAGTGGTTCGACCTTTTCCGTTAACAAAAAAGCCTGAACCACCGTAGTTTAAGGCGCCTCCTGAACAGGGTCATTGGGGTTTACTTCTGATTAAACACATAGGATTGTGTGATAAATGCTAAAAAAGTTACACAACCCAACTCTCACAATAACAACCAACCCCAAATGCATCAGAAAATAAAATGCAACCCACAATAATTCCAACCCCAAATGCATCAGAAAATAAAATGCAACCCACAACAATTCCAACCCCAAATATGCATCAGAAAAAATAAAATGCAACCCACAACAATGCAAAACACAAGAAACATTATAAAATGAAATCCCAGGCACTTAACTTTCTTTGACGCACGTAGATCAAGCAGACAGACAAGCTGAGAAGAGAAGTGAAAACGTACAATTACACACAAGAACAAATAAAACACTTAAGACTAATACAAACTAAACTTACTAATTGCAATATCCAAAGAGACACCTTTAGTTTTCAGATGTCCCTCAAACAGAAGCTGCATTTCAATAGGGCTTGTTGGCTCCTTTGCTGTTCAGTACAGCCAGGAGGAGAAGGGAAGCAAAGCCAGTGGCTCAAATAACTCTTTGACCACCCCAGCCATAACTACAGCAAACCAGCCAAGAGAGCAGACCCCTATTTTATTCATTTATTATATATTTAAACTACCCAAACCCCAAGGCTCTCTGGGCAGCTCACAATTAAAATCATAATACACAAAAATCAAGAATAACAATTTAAAAATGTCATATAAAACCAAAGTAAGTCATAGTCTAGAGAAAGCTTGTCTAAAACAGGTATGTCTTCAGGAGGCGTTTGAAGGATGTTACATTTCTACCTCCCAAACAGCACAAGGGAGAGTTTTCCAGAGGGTGGGTGCTGCTACAAGAAGGCCCCGCCATCAAGGATCTTTGTGACGACAGTTTGTTCAACTTGGAAGGACAAGCAGGGGCTCCTCTGATGATTGTAAATGTCGCCTGTGTGTTGAGGCTTGCCCCCAAGTGGCAGCTTGCCCCAAGGCAAGGCTAGTTGTTGTTTTTTGAATGAGCCTCTTCCAGGTGAGGCTCCGGCCCAATCCCCCCACCACACAGTCCCCAGAGGCAAACACTTACCAGCAAAGCTGCAGATCCAGGCAGGCCAAGCGAGAAGGCACTCTTGCTAGCAGGTAAAATGCAGCTGTAGAAGAGGGAGTCCCCAACAGCAAAACCTTAGCGGCCAGCTGCAGGTTGAAACAGTCCTGGTAAGCAGGCAGGCCAAGCGAGAAGGCGCTATGCCCCCATGTGGTGGCTGTGCCCGGCTATGCCCCCTCGTGGCGACTGTGCCCCCAAGTGGCAGCTGTGCCCCCTCGTGGCGGCTGTGCCCGACTTTGCCCCCCCCACAAGGCGGCTATGCCCCCCCCACAAGGCGGTTATGCCCGGCTATGCCCCCCAAGGCGGCTATGCCCGGCTATGCCCCCCCCACAAGGCGGCTATGCCTGGCTATGCCCCACCACAAGGTGGCTATGCCTGGCTATGCCCCCCACAAGGTGGCTATGCCCCCACGAGGCGGATATGCCCAGCTGTGCCCCACGAGGCAGCTCTGCTCACAACACAGGGATAGGTGTTTTTTTTAAAAAAATAAAAATGTGCCACTTCCAGGTGAGGCTCTGGCCCAATCCAGCCACCACACAGTCCCTAACAGAAAACCTTTACCTGCAAAGTTGCAGATTGAAACAGTCCAGGTCAGCAGGCAGGCCGAGCGAGAAGGCAGATAAAATGCAGGTGAGGCCCAGGGCTGGGTGTTTCCTGTGGCCCAGTCAGCCCCACAGGGCCAGCTGGGCCTTTGTGCTGCTCCTGGGAAGGCAGGCCACGGCAGGGCTGGTTCTTCGTCTGAGTCTCTCCCCTGCGCAAATTCTCCACCTAACTGAGGGCCTGGGGAAGACGGAGAGATTATGCACGCTCTGGCTCTGTTGCTGCAGCTGAACGGAGCCTGGCTCGTTAGCATTCACAGCTGGTCCTTCCTTCTCTTGAGTAGACCCCTCCAGTCTCCTCCCATTCGATGCTTTGCAGCACTGAAAGCAGCTATTAAAAAAAGAAGGGGAAAAGAAACTTTAAAAGGACTGGTTCTTTCTCCTCATGAGCAGGCGTTTGCTCCTGAGTAGAAATTTTCAGCCTTGAGTCTTTGTGTGGTCTGTAATGCTACAAAGTGGCATATATATATATATATATATATATATATATATATATATATTGGGAACTGGTTCTTCCAAAGCTGATTTTCTCACACAAACTAGGTGCTTTTACTACTGAAGCAATGCCCCTGGTCTTTAAACCCCGTTACTTCTGTGTTTGGGAAGGGTGGGGGAATTGGGCCCCTTCTGTAGCTGAAGGCTTTAGACTGAGGGAACCCAGGACTTGTGCTTCTTTTCTGTTAACTTTATTATTTCATTTCATTTCTATACTGCCCCATAGCCAAAGGTCTCTGGGTGGCTTACAAAAGTTAAGCACAATGAACATTAAAAACAGATATACAAAATTTAAAACCACCAAAAGTTTAAAAACAACAACAACAACACCTTTACTCTGGAGTGTGTGATTTTGAATGGGTGATTTGTCTTAAAAGGGGACATGGAAGTTTTGGGGGTCCCTGAGAGAGATTAAGGACTGAAGAGTGGAGTGGGAGGGAGACAGCAAGGCCTCCAGACCTGAGGGGACCCTAACATTTACTTTGGGGTTTTCAAACAGGGTGGATAAAAATCAATGATTTTTTTAAAAAAATTAAAAAAATTGATTTTTTAAATTGGATTTTTTTTTTTGATAAAATGCTTTTTGAGGAAAAATCTTTCTAAAGATAGTTTTCTATTTAAGATACATTAAAGCCCAAAGGTTATTCCCAAAAGTTATTCATCATGAAATAAGGATTAGTTTTTAACTATGTAGCATGAGGCTGTTTAATTTTTTTGGTAAATAAATTCCATTAATCCATTCACAATGTCATGCTCTTCCAGAGGTTTCTGTAAGATTATTTTTCTCCTTCCAATAAAGTACACCACTGTCCAAATATGAATGATTAACTTATTAAACTGGAGATAGTTCACCTCACAATAATTTCATAATTATCTATGATGTGTTTCTAATAGTATAACCAAATCAGTATTATTATTTTTTGATAGAACTAAAACTAATCTGAAAAGTTGCTATTCTAAAATTGAAACCTTCATCTGGTTGCAAATATTAAGCTTCTACCAGCAAGAATGAGTCTTTGGTAACTCTGAGTTGTGTAAAATTTAGCAAGGAAGAGTGCACTTTTTGTGAGGGGTCACCTCAAAGTCTTTCTGAGTAGTGATTTAAATCATGATTTAAATCAAATCCACCTTACAAGCCTCTTAATAAACGCTTCTTTCTTTCTTTCTTTTTTTACCTCACGCCATATTCCCTCAACCTTCACCCTCACCCAGGTCCACCTCGTCTTCCTCTGTCTCCCAGCATCTGCGAGACTGCAGCCAGCTGTTATTAATTGCATTCTGAGCTATTTACAAACCGCCCTGCTGGGAGTTGTTCCTTCTGAGGGGATTTTTTCTCTCCTCAGCGCTGGGGTTTCTTATTTGTGGCAAATGCCTCTTATTTAGGGTGACAATATGAAAAGGAGGACAGGGCTCCTGCATCTTTAACAGTTGCATAGAAAAGGGAATTTTAGCAGGTGTCATTTGTATATATGGAGAACCTGGTGAAATTCCCTCTTCATCACCACAGTGAAAGCTGCAGGAGCTATACTAGAGTGACCAGATTTAAAAGAGGGCCGGGCTCCTGCAGCTTTAACTGTGGTGATGAAGAGGGGAATTTCACCAGGTTCTCCATATATACAAATGACACGTGCTAAAATTTCCTTTTCAATACAACTGCTAAAGCTACAGGAGCCCTGTCCTCCTTTTCCTATGGTCACCCTACTCTTATTTCAGGGCTTAAGGAGCTCTCTTGTTCCAAAGTAGCTCTTTTGCAAGTGAGAAGTAGCGGCTCCATTTTGAGGCAGCCCAAAAGCCAAGGCCTCGCCGTCCCCCCTTGGGAGAAAAGGCCAGGGAACAGGGCTGAGAGGAATCAGCAAAGGCTGGACCAAGCAATTCAGTCCCTAACAGACCTCTTACAAATGTATTCTCCAAAGGCAAAAATGCGTTATTTTATTTTAAACCTGAGCAGAATATGAAATACTGGATAGCCAGAGTGATCGTTAGTGACACACCTGGTCAGTCTGCACACCTGTCTTTTAAGGCAGCCATTAGCATGTAAAGCCATCTTTTGTTAAAAGCAGGTTTCTGGCAACTACAGCAATTATTCCCTTTGGTTAGACGGGATGGAAAGGCAGCCCAGTCTTTCTCCCATATCAAGTAGCATCTTTTCCAGGGCTTAGGACCCATGGCACTGCACTTCTCTGAATTGTGTAAGGTCCCTGGCATTTGGGAGAGTCCAGACTCCCCTTCTTCCCAGAGGCATTTTATTTATTTATTCAAACATTTTACATCCCACCCTATACCACAAGGATCTCAGGGTGGCGTACAGAGAAAACCATACATATAAAATAGAATAAATATACAATCCTAATACAAATTAAAACATTGACATGTTAAAACCAATATGAAATTTTAAAACAGTAAAATTCAATTAAAACAAGACAGTGTGCCTTATCCGCCCCCCACTCCCCAGGGCAAGGTGCAACACCGCTGCTGAAGTCGCTGAGACTCTCTTCCCAGAGGAAAGGCTCCTGCTGAAAGCACTAGGCTTCTTGCTTGCCAGAGCAAAGTGCCATTAGTGGGTGTCTTGGCTCTTCTAGTCAGGCCACACACACAGAGAGACACGTTTTCCTTCCCCTTCACTGGCCTGGCTCAGACCACATGCTAAACCATGCTGCTTGACCACAAAATTTATTTATTTATTACATTTTTATACCGCCCAACAGCCGAAGCTCTCTGGGCGGTTCACCTTAACCATTTTGTGGTTAAGCAGCATGGTTTAGCGTGTTGTCTGAACCAGGCCAGAGACACACAGTATCTTACACTTTAACATTTGATTTTAGCAGTCCTGTGTTGGTAGCAGTCTAAGTTATAGGGCTGATGGAAGGGACAAGTTATAACCCAGGCCAATGTCCCAGAAGACAAGTTTCAGAAGCTCTGGCAAATGCAGGAGGGATCCAGATAACAGGACCAAGGTCAAGACACAGGCAAGCAAGCCAAGATAATGGCCCTGTTCAGAAGACACATTAAACCATGGCTTTAACCACGGTGCTTAAGCCTGTGGTTTAAGGTATCTTCTGCACAGGGCCATAGAGTCAGGCAAAGCAGAAGTGGTCAAACAGAATTAGGCAGCCCAATACATACACAATCCAGTAGCAGGGTCAAGCCGTAGTCCAAGTTCATAGCACATGGGTTCAAGATGAGCGAAGAAACCAGGAGAAGTTGGGGAGAGGTTGTTTCCAGCAACCAGCAAATGCTGACTGCTGGGCTTTTCCTAATAAAGGTTGCTGAGCCACACCCAGACTCAGCTGCTGCCTATTAGAGCTGTTAGGTAGGGTGCCCATATGAAAAGGAGGCCAGGGCTCCTGTACCTTTAACAGTTGCACTGAAAAGCAGGTGTCATTTGTATATATGGAGCAACTGGTGAAATTTCCTCTTCATCACAACAGTTAAAGCTGCAGGTGCCCTGCCCTCTTTTAAATCTGGTCACTCTAGCATAGCTCCTGCAGATTTAACTGTTGTGATGAAGAGGGAATTTCACCAGGTTCTCCATATATACAAATGACACCTGCTGAAATTCCCTTTTCAATGCAACTCTTAAAGATACAGGAGCCCTGTCCTCCTCTTCATATGGTCACCCTATGTTAGGGTGGGCCAAAAGACCCCCACCAAAGACCCCCTTTCTGGGGAAAAGTGTACACCAAGCACTCCATGCTCAACCCTCCCTCTTCCCCTTTCCAAGAGTCATCAGAAACGCAGTCAGCAAGTCGCCCGAGGTTGCCCCGTACTTCTCAAGAACACAAGCAAAGGCCTAATCTGCCTGGACAAATGTGGCAACTTACGACACCCCAGCTTCTGAGGCTTGGACCCTGGACCCAAGTTGTCTTTTGCTCAGACACCCTGGGGCACTTGCGCTTGTTAGCTTTGCCTGCCCTTGCATGGGGGTCTTATCTGTCACACATAGCAAAAACGTGATTGACAATATTCACACATTTGGAAAATGAGCAAAGAACAGTGCACATTTTAGAAATGTGCACATTGCTTTGTTCAATGAGTGCATGCATACAAAAATGTGTACACTTGACAAATGTGCAGCTACATACTACAGATACCAGTGCGTGTGCGCATGCATGCATGGGATGGGGGGGGGGAAATGACACCCAGAACTGGGGTCAAATAAGCTTGGCACAGGAAAATGAGAACATAGACTATACCAAGCTAGACAGATTCACCTCTGGGAAGTGGAAATGTGTATGAAGTAGGTGTGCTAATGCACACCTCTGTATCCCACATTCTTCTCACATTTCCTTTAGGAGGAATTTACCAGCTGAGCAGGTACCAGGAGGTTTCCATCATTTCATCCCCATAAAAATCATATGAAGTAGGTTAAAGAGACATGGTGACTTGCCCATACCCTTCCCACTGAACTTCATGGCTAAATGCTAGGGGTGTGCACTGATTACAAGATTCAGTTTGGAACCCAGAAACTGCCTGCTTAAACTTTGAATTTTGATTCATGGCTCCCATCACTATCATTGGAAATCAGCAACTGGCTATAAGTTTTTTCCCCATTAGAACTGGTTGAACTTTGCAGACACAGCAGGAAACCAGGAAGGGGGCAGCTGGACCTTTGGATGACAATGGAGTTAAAGGTGTATTAAAGGAGGATAGACTGGAGAACAGTGTGAATAGTGTTGTCTGGTTGGTTGATTTGAAAGAGAAGGAGAGACAGTTTGGCTGTTAGAGAGTTAGTCAGGGTTAGGAGTTAGTGAAGGCAGGAGTGAGTAAGGTTCAGTAGAAGCTTGTATCAGGATAGGCTTAGGAAGTGGGGTTATAGGATTTGGAAGTGGTTAGTATTCCCTGGGAGGTAGATTTGTGTGTATTTATTTATTTATTACATTTATATACCACCCCATAGCCGAATCTCTCTGGGCGGTTTACACAAGTTAAAAACAGTGAACATTAAAAACAAATATACAAAATAATTAAAGCATAAAAACATCAATATAATTTAAAACAACTATTCTGGGGTCAGTTAAAAAAACTCAGCATATGTTGTAAACTGCCTGGGAGAAGAGAAAAGTCTTAACCTGGCACCAAAAAGATAACAATGTTGGCACCAGGCGTGCCTCGTTGGGGAGATCATTCCATAATTGGGGGGCCACCATTGAAAAGGACCTCTCCCTTGTTGCCATCCTCTGCGCTTCCCTCGGAATAGACACTCAGAGGAGGACCTTAGATGTTGAATATAGTGTTACGGGTAGGTTCATGTTGGGAAAGGCGTCCCATCAGATATTGTGGTCCCAAGCCATGTAAGGCTTTATAGGTTAAAACCAGCACCTTGAGTTGGGCTCGGAAACGTATAGGCAGCCAATGCAAGCAAGCCAGAATTGGCCTTATATGCTCGAACCTTCTGGTTCCAGTTATCAATCCGGCTGCTGCATTTTGCACAAGCTGCAGCTTCTGAACCGTCTTCAAAGGCAGCCCTACGTAGAGCACATTGCAGTAATCTAATTTGGAATTATCTAATGTGAAAAATCTAGAACAAACTTAAAGTGTCTTTTAAATCTTTTACTCATGAATAAACAATTCTTATTTTGCTATTTCAACCACGTCTGCTCAGTCATATGCATTACTTCAGTTGGACAATATACAAGCACACTCACACACAAATAGTTTCTTAAAAGAAGGTTTATTGTTCCCTCATTCTTTTAAAAGATAAAGAATGGGGTGGTGGCAACGAAGGAGGTTTAAGTAGACATCGCAGAGACTGGTGACACCACACTGATCTTCTAACTAAAATATGCTACATGCCCCTAAGCTCAGCGCCTGTACCAGAGGACTGGAAGATGGCCAATTGTAACACCAATTTTTAAAAAGGGATCCAGGGGGGATCTGGAAAATTATAGGCCAGTTAGCTCAACATCTGTTCCAGGTAAATTGGTTGAAAGCTTTATTAAAGAAAGAAAAATAGTAAGTATATAGAAAGACCGACCCTGCTGAAAAAGAAGCAATGCAGTTTCCACAAGGGTAAGTCCTGTCTCACTAATCATTTAGAGCTCTTTGAGAGTGTCAACAAACATGTAGACAAGGGTGATCTGGTGGACATTGTTTGCTTGGCAAAGTCCCTCACCAAAGACTCCTGAGCAAATTAGCAGTCATGGAATAAGGGGAGAGGTAACTGTTAAAGAAAAGAAAGTATGGAGTAGGAATAAATGGTAAATTCTCCCACTGGAGAAAGTAAGCACTGGAGTTCCAGAGGGATCAGTATTAGGACCAATGGTTTTCAACTTGTTCATAATGATCTGGAATTAGGAATGAGTAGTGAGGTAGCCAAGTTTGCCATTAACACCAAATTATTTAGGGGGGTAAACACAAAAAGGGTGAGGAGCTTTAAAATATCTCTTCAAGCTGGGAGAGTGGGCATTCAAATGGCAAATGGGGTTCAATGTAAGCAAGTGTAAAGTGATGCACATTGGTATAAAAAAATCCCAACTTCAATTATAACCTGATGGGATCTGAGCTAGCAGTGACCGACCAAGAAAGAGATATTGGGATTGTGGTGGACAGCTTGATGAAAATCTCAACCCAGTGTGCGGCTGATGTAAAGAAGGCAAACTCCTTGCTAGGCATTATTGGAAAAGGAATTGAGAATAAAACTGCCAGTATCATAAAACAGCCTTTACAAAAATCTGTGGTGCCATTTTGTACAGTTCTGGTCACCACACCTAAAAGCAGATATTGTAGAGCTGGAAAAAGTGCAGAAAATGGCAACTAAAATACTCAAGGGGCTGGAGCATCTCCCCCGTGAGGGAAGGTTGCAACCACTGGGATTGTTTAGCTTGGAAAATATGTAGACATGAAAGAGTTGTCAAAATTATGCATACCGTGGATAATGTGGATAGGGAGACCTTTTTCTCCCTCTCTCATACTAGAACCCAATGGAGTCCTTCCACAAAGCTAACTGGTGGGAGTAGGGTGACCAGTTGCACAGGAAATCCTGGAGACCTCCGGAAAAATGGTCTCTGGGGCAACCAGGACTGGCCCCCAATTCACCGGGGGAAAGACACGTTCCAGGACTTACAGCCTTCCCCAGCGCCGATCTAGCACAGGTGAAGTCTAGATCGGCACTGGGAGCAGGAAGACGCGTTCCCGGACTTCCAGAAACGTGTCCTTCTGTCCCTGCCCCTGCCCCACAGGAGAAGGCTGAAATCGGCCCTGGGGGGAGGAGCTGGAAGACACGATCCCAGACTTGGTGTCGGGAGAGATTTTCCAGCAGGTATTGTGGTCCCAAACCGTGTTAGGCTTTATAAGTTAAAATCAGTACCTTGATTCGGGCTCAGAAACATACAGGCAGCCAGCGCAAGTGGGCCAGGGTCAGTCTCTTGGTCCTCGTTATTAACCTGGCTGCTGCATTTTGCACAAGCTGCAGCTTCTGAACTGTTTTCAAAGGCAGCCCCACGTAGAGGGCATTGCAGTAATCTAACTCCGAAGTTACCAGAGCATGGACAACTGAAGCCAGGTTATCCCTGTCCAGATAGGGGCGTAGCTGGGCCACCAACCGAAGCTGGTAGAAGGCACTCCATGCCATCGAGGCCACCTGAGCCCCAAGTGACGGGGGGCTTGGAACCATGACAGCTACTCATTAAAGCAGCCTAAAAATAATTTTAAATAAATATCATCTTGGCTGTTAAGCATGCCTTCTCCAGTTTTGGTCTCCCGGTCCCCACCATCATAGCCTCTCTCCTGTGGACATGTTCCAGTTTGGACATGTTCCATCTTAAATTGTAGTGCCTAAAACTGGACGCAGGATACTTGTTCTTGTTCAACAATATTAATGATGTACAACAAAATCGTTATTTTAAAAGAACTGTATCATAAATCCTAGAAACACAGGTGCAAAACCTCCTGCCATATAATAAAATTTGAGGATGGCATTAAAATTAAAACAGAAGAGAGACTAAAAGCCGGAGCAGGCCATCTAAAGCAAAGCAAAGAAAGCTTTTCCACTCGTTCCAATGCTTCTCCATGGAAGTGCTACATTGTGGGTGGTGGCGGTAGAGGCTGCTGAACTAGATATCTTTGGTGTATCTTCCAGTTAGGGCTCTATTATTCTAAGATAACCAGGCTTGAAGCTGGACTCTGTCTGCACAGGTGGCTTCCTGCAGGGAGGGCCAGACGGCCTCAAGAAAGGGCAAGGGAGGCAAATGGAGATGGCTCCAGGAACAAATTCCCTACTGGTAGTCATGGGGAAAGGCACGTAATATGATGGTGGAGCTCCACACGATAAGGTGTGGCAAGGACCACTTGGTTTCGGGTAGCATCCTCTTCACCAATGTGCATTGCGAACCATACCCTGAGGGTCTGATCCACACACGTACAGCATGCCCTTTAGTTCATGATAATGGCATCAAGTCAACCACCACAGAAAGAACTCTCAGATCCCCTCCTGTCACCTGAAACACAAAACATGCTTTTCAATAAAGTCAGCTGAGCTGACACATGCAGTTGCTGGTCATCCAGTGCTGAGGAAGTACATGGTGAGGAACTGAGAGATGGTCATGTCTGCGTGTGCCAACCCTGAAGTGTAAAATGGACCAGCAGAGGCTTGTTAGGGAGGAGGCATGCTAGTAGCCCTGGCTTTATGGCCATGTGTCTTCCAGCTCCCGCCACCCCCTACATTCCTGTGAAGTGCGCACAGACGTAACCTGAGGTCCACATGTGAATGGTTCTGAAAGGCCTCCTCTAGTCTCAGCCTGGTGGATTTCTTTTCCAGGTCACTGATGGTGTATGGCAGGCCGTGCTAGCTCTGTCAGCAGCCTAGCAGGAGGAGAAATGAGCCTGGCTAAATGGCCCATTCCCCCCACACATGCTGCTTGACTCATCACCCCCTCGCTCCCCTTCTCTGCATCCCTTCAACCCACTGGCTCCCAACTGTGGCATTACAAATGGCTATAGACATGGTTCAGGAGTCAGCAGTATCTTCTTTAACCCTTCTTCCTTCTGTGTTGACAAAGCTGAAATCATGTGAAACTCATAAGAAGTCTGGCTTGACTGTGGCTTGCTCCCTAGAGTCAGGTCAAGATTACAGAGCAACCAGTGTCAGCGATAACCCCCCCCCCAAAAAAAAAAACTCCCCAGGCATTTGTCATATTCCAAAGCCCCTGGCTTTCAACAGCTACTTTTCTCATCCCATCCCCTCCCCTCCCTTTCTCAACGGGTGCCTGCTACCCTTTGGCCTCTGCAAGCCAGTATGGGGTCCTGGGCAAAATGCACACATTCTTGTTAAGAAATCAAGTGGAACTGATAAAGACTTCAACAAAGACGGGGCAAACATCCAAAGGCCAAAGCTGAGTTCAAAATAAATATAACATGGGAAAACTCAGCTTTGGGTTAACAACTGGACAACAACAATTATGTCAGAGGCAAAAGGGGGGGGCAGAGCTAGACGCCTTGAAGATGTATCAGTGGCAGACAAGTAAGAGCACTTAGCTCCTTACTCCATCTGTGTTCCAGCTGTCATCCTGTTTGTTCTCAGCTCCCCCGAGAAACTGATCAGCAATCAGGTTCTACATCACAGGAGAGGATCCTTGGGAGCAATCATGTTGATAGCCCTTTCCATCTTACCATTCCATAATGAGGCGAGGGCTTCAACAGGAACACCAACCCTGACAAGAGGCAACTCCCCAAGAGCATCCTTCAGAGTCTGTAAGGCCATGGCTAGACCAGGCAATATTCCGGTGATCGCCCCGGGAACATCATTTAGAGCTCTTTGAGCACAGGGCATCCCAGGAGAAGGGAATGATGATCCCTCCCTCGGCCTGGGAGAATAGGGAGATGTTTTTCTCCCTCTCCCATAATACTAGAACCCAAAGGGGTCGTCCCATGAAGCTAATTCGTAGGAGATTAAGAACAGATAAAAGGAGTGCATACTGTGCATAGTTAAACTATGCAACTTGCTGCTTCAAGATGTAGTGATGGCCACCAATCTGAATGGTTTTAAAAGGGTATTAGACCAATTCAGGGAGGATAAGACTACTAGTCGTGATGGCAATATGCTGCCACCAGTATCAGAGGAAGCCTATATATGCTAGTTGCTGGTGAACTTGAGCAGGAAGGTGCTGTTGCATTCATGTCCTGCTAGTGGTTTCTCTTAGCCATCTGGTTGGCCATTGTGTATACAGAATGCTGGACTAGATGTGCCTTTGCTCTGATTCAGCGTTGAGCTCTTTCCATGTTTTTATGATCCTACCTCTAGCAACTGAGGCAGTTCCTACCAATTGACTGCTGTATGTCACCTTTGTGTCCATCCTTCCTGAAGGAGCTCAGGGAAGCACACAAAGCATATCCTTCATGTTATCCTGCAACAACTCATTTGAGATAGGCTGAGTGATATTAATTTACACACCACCTTCAAGAGAGTTTCATGAGGATCTGATGCAGACCTTACCCTGAATCCACAATGCTAACAGAGAAGCACCAGCTTCCATTCCTATATATGGATCTACCAGCCTGGGGCAGCCCACAACCTCTTCCATTGTGTGGCCTCCTTGCTTCCAGTCCTACATGCTTACTTGCCAGCAAACTAGCTCACAGGTTCAAGGTGTTACTTTTATCATTGTGCACAAAGCATCATAACTTTGCTGTGTCCCCAGGTCTAAGACACATCATTTGCCATCAATGCTCTTAAGGGCTTATTAACCATCGGTGCATTTAGAATGAGTTTTGTCACATGGTTAATGAACCCTGTAATGCTGCATAGATCCATTTTATATTGCCAAGTAGACATTTAACTACAGCTCTCGATTCATCTGGTAAAGCAATTAAGCAGCCTTAGCTCAATGTATGTCCAGTGTAAAGCTGCTGTTAAACCAATTACTAATCTCTCATAGGTTTGGTGAATGCCTCTGAGGGGTACAGTTCATTCTCTGTTAAATGTTTTCCATTTCTTTCACTTTGTTCTTGAAGGGCCCTAGGCCAAGCTACACCACCATCTTTTATAACTTTAATACCTTGTAATGCCTTGAAATGTATCCTGTGATACTCTCTGAAATGCCAGGGGAGTGGAATTAATACCAAATGGCATTTGTTTCAATAGGAAACCCACCAGAAGTGCATTAGGATCTGTCAAGACATGACACACACACAACTTCGCTTGCCAAAAGGCATCTCCTGGGTGTAAGGCGGAGGGTACTACTTCTCTTTTGAACTGAGCTGCTTTTGCTTCAGTGGCTTTTGAAAAGAAAATTGGTTACATCTCACAAGACTTTGAAAATGAAAAGGTTCCATGCATTGCATCATCATCAATGATATTATTATTATTATTATTATTATTATTATTATTATTATAATATCAGGGCTTTACAGAGTATAAGAGCACATGTGTCTGCTCCAAGGAAATTCTAACATTTGATAAAGGGGAAACAATCTCTCATAGGTTTGTTGAATGTCCCTAAGGGAAATTGAGGTAGTGTAGAAATATGTGGGATTTCAGTTGCAGGTACTTTGGTTTTGTTACAGGCTAAGATTCAATAGGGCATGGAAATTAGGGGGTCAGCTCAACACCTTCAAAGAAAATGTGGGTTTTGAGAAGGGATTTCAGGATAAGAGAGGTGGCATCACTTATTATTTATTTATTTATTATTTTATTACATTTATATACCGCCCCACAGCCGAAGCTCTTTGGGCGGTTTACAACAATTAAAAATAGTAAACATTGAAAGTATACAAAAATTTAAAAAACATAAAAACAATATAAAAACAACAGTTTTATTAATAATCTGGATTACACAAAAACAGGCCAAAGAATGCTTTAACTAGAATATCTTTGGTTAGCAAGAGCTGGCAGATATGGGCATCCCACACCACTCAAGGAATTATTATTATTATTATTATTATTATTATTATTATTATTATTTGTATCCCTATGCTAGGGAAAGTGGAAGGCAAAAGGAAGAGAGGCCGACCAAGGGCAAGATGGATGGATGATATTCTGGAGGTGACAGACTTGACCTTGGGGGAGCTAGGGGTGGCGACAGCTGACAGAAAGCTCTGGCGTGGGCTGGTCCATGAAGTCACAAAGAGTCGGAAGCGACTGAACGAATAAACAACAACAACAAAACATAGATATCGGCTCATGGGCAGATAGGGGTGCTGATTGGTTGAGGGGGTATCTATTTCCTTTATTGTGTGTTTTTAATTGTGTTTTTATTTTTATTTTTGTTCCAAATTGGTGGCCATCACTACATCTTGTGTTGGTGATTTTCATAGTTTAACTCTGCGCTGTGTGAAGAAGTCCTTCCCTCGATCTCTCCTGAATCTCTCACCAATCAGCTTCATGAAATGACTAGTATTTTGAGAGAGGGAGAAAATATCTCCCTCACCACTCTCCACACCATGCATAATTTTGTACACTTCTATCATGTCTCACCTTACTCACCTTTTTTCCAAGCTAAAGAACCACAGCTGTTGTAACCTTACCTACCTCATGGAAGCCAAAGCCAACTGGAACAGAACTGCTCACAGAACAGCTTCTAAATATTGTCCTGTTGTGCTTGGCCAGTCTGGTCTTCACCCGCACCCCAGCTTAGATTCAGCAGCACTTGGGATGCCCTTGCTGTAACAAGTTTGGGAGGGAACCAACGTGAGGCAGCAGCACCACAGTGACAGTGCTCAGCTTTGTCTGCGTGATGGGTCGCATGAGGAATTGGGTTGACATCCTGAGGCTGCAGGATAGTGTCTTCTGGCACATCCCACTGTGACATGTTGGCAACACAGCCCCTTCTACAAGGCACAAGCTGACTTAATAGTTTACATGTTCAAGAATAATAGCAGGGATTAAGGAAAGGAAAGGGTCAGGTGGGAGTGGGTGACTGAGGCAGCCCTGTGAGTGCAGGGAGGGGGAGCACCCTTTGGGCTTCTCCCTTTCCACAATACAGTGCTCCTGGAAAGGGCTTCCAGAGGAACAGCAACTCATCCAATCTTGGATGGACCAGTTGTATGCAGGACATCTGAGTGCCTGAAGCAGAAAATCTCCACTAATTAACATGGGGCAGGATCCATCAGAAACTTCTGTGGGAAGGCAGCTCCAAGTCTGGCCAATAGGTTTGCACAGAAGAACTTCCCAGGGGTTTGGGATCTGATCTGTCAGCCTTCCACTCTATCACCCTAAAGGGGATCCAAAACCTGCTGCCTGAAGTGTCCACCTCACTCTGCCTCATAGTAAGAGCATTTGAGAGATGGGATCCTTGGCGCAACCATGGGATTGACTGACGGATCTTCTATTGAGTCAAACTGATCAAAGCAAGTTGCAAAATATTCACATGATGCAATACTCTCAGAGGCCACAAAAATATATACAAACTCAGAACAGCTGTGCTGGATCAGGCCCAAATCCATCATTCTGTCCCCATGCCGGCCAGCCAGGAGACCCAAAAGGAAGTCCACAAGCAAGATATGAGGGCAGTATGAGAACCAGCCTTGTTGCCTGCTGCTTTTTGGCTGCTGCAGGAGAAGGAGCGCCAGAGAAATAGAGATGGAACAGAGCTAACGACAACAACAACTGCATTCCAACCTCTCCCACGTACAGCCCCTGGCTCCTACCAGGCACCCCAGTGATCACTTGCCCCCTTTCTCCTTCTGGGGTCTATGCCAAAGCACACCCTCACCCATGAAAGGTACTGCAGAGCCTTCCACTAGCTGACAGCACATCAGTCAGCTGGTGGTGAAAGGGAGGGGGCAGGGGCAAGATTTGGGGCCCTGCTGATAACACAAGACCCCAAAGGGAGCAATGGGAGGGGCTTATATCATGAAGCCTTGGCAGATAGACACTTCTCCCACTGGAGAGTACATTGCCCAAGATCAGCAAGACGTCACGAGTCATCTCCAAAACACGCCCTGTCCCTGTAGGTCAGAGAGGAGGCTTTTCAGGTTGCCTCTGAGTTAGACTGGGGGTTTGCAGCCTTATTAGGATGAATGAATGATATAGCATAGGGTGGCAAAACTACTTTCTTCCACAAGATTCTGGAGGATCCATGCAGTAAATCTTAGGATAAGCAGAAGGAATTGGACATCCTTAGCTTGAAGAAAAAGAGGTCCCTGTTCTCAAAGTCAGTCCAATCGCAACTCAGGCTGAAAGTCCTGACTTATACCAGCCACCAGGTGCGTGCTGATTAGCTGCTGTTCCATCCTGCTTGACAAGAACTGCTGTTTAACTCATAAACTTGCATACACAGCCACTAACAGAAGTTGATCTGATGAAAGGAGCCTTATTTGTTTATGACAAAGTCAAGAAAAACTTTCCATACCAACTACAAAAAAACACAGAGCAGAGAGCTCAGGTCATCATGGATGGTTGAAGAGAGCATGCTCTTGAATGGCGCATGGTTGGACTCTATCCCTATAAAGTAAAGGGCAGGTCTTGAACATATGGAAGAGTGCCATGTGGCATGTGAGTGGGTGGGGAGAGGAAGTGGCAGAAATCCTGATCTAAATTTAGTTTTCAGAAATGAATTGCTGTTGCCAAATCTTGCCTTTTGTCAGTCAGTGTGGTACACATAAGGAGATCATTAATACCTGCTGACATGGAGGTCAGGGGTTGAATCTTAAACCTCCCAGCCAGCCTCAGGGAAATGGCTTTTGCAGTGACGCTCAGCACAACCTCTGACTCCAGCAGTTTTGGGGATGTTTTGCATCCCACTGTTCACAGAGACAGGAAGGGGAAACTGCTGAAGTCATTTTCAGGATTTTGCACCAGTTTTATACATGATCCCTTTTACCATGTGGCATTGGCTGCTTCTGAAATGCTGTTCATGAAGATCTCCCTGCTACTCAGTCTATGTCTACAGATCTAGGTGCAGGAAAGTCACCTGGTACTTCCTCCACATTTCTTTGTGTGCAAGGTGGGTTTTGAACTGGTCTTGTTGAATGTCCAACTATTGGTTCAGCCCGCTTTGCAAAGACCATTCATGAAACAGAAAATGACAAACTCAACAGACATGGGGCATTCACAGTATATATAACTGTGTAGATGGTTCACCTCCATTCCCCACCCCCAACAATCATGAGTGGGCTGGCTAGGATAGGCAAGAGCCATTCGCTCCATTTGCCTGGTGTGCAACATGCCTGTATGGAGATTTGTTTTGAACCCAGATCCACCCCAACCCAACCCACCACCATCTCAATGCCCTGGCCTCTAAAGCCCATTGCTGTCGGCTTCTGGGTATTGGGAATATTGTAACCTCATCTGCAAGTTACTGGGCAGGGGCAGCGTTGCCATGGTGAAGCAGGACCTCCCCGGTGATGATGCCCCACAAGAGGCATCATTACTAAGTAAATCCATCACCGGGGGTGTGTGTGGAGGGGGAGGCCCTGCTGCTTCACAGCTTCACAGCAGCACCTCAAGCCAGGCTGCATTTCATGCCGAGGCCTCTACAGAAGAATACCACCAAGCCCCTTTCTTTGGATTTTTTTTTAAAAAAGATTCCATCAAGCATTTCTGAATTAAAACTAGGAAGTTTTCCTCTCTGCTGCTGCTGCTGCGGCTACTGTCTTTGGAAATGACTATTTATTAAGAGGTTGACTGGGTTTTGTATCTGTTGACTGATTTGGTCTTGCTGCACATTTTAATCATATGTTGCTGTAAATCAGGGATGGGGGAACTTTTTTTTTAGCCCAATGGCTGCATTTGCCCCAGTTGCAATCAATCTCTCTCTCTCTCTCTCTCTCTCTCTCTCTCTCTCTCTCTCTCTCTCTCTCTCTCTCTCACACACACACACACACACACACACACGGAAAAGCTGAAGAGAGGGAAAGGCCAAGGGACACCCCTCGTGGGGAAGCAACTCCCACTGGTGGGATCAAGGGACAGGACTTTAGAGAGGGGACAGCAGCACCTCAGCAGGCCAGAGGGTCTTCACAACTGCTCTAAATTTTAAGCTGCCTTCTGAGTGGAGGATAAAAATATGGGGAGGAGGGGGAATAAACATCCATTCAGCTTTACAAAAATCACTAAGAATGCAAGTGATGGGCTCAGTTCAGACAACACATTAGTCAATGGTGGGGGGAGTAGTTAACTCCTTCCCCACACAACATGTTCCTACACAACTGTGGGTGGGTGGGGCTGACATTGAGCGGACTAATAGTCAACCCGGTGTTAGACTGATACAGCCCCAGCCCCTCTCCCTGCCCTCCCTCCTCCCTCAGTCCTCCCAGTGCTATCCCAGCAGCCTCTGTGAGTTATGCCAGCTGTAGCAGAGCGGCCGGTGTAGTTTTGGCCACTCTTACCCAGGAACTCTGTAGCCAGCCAAGATAGCCAACTCAATCCTGCAAAATAGTCCACAGAGCCCGACAGATAACACACTAACCAATGGTTGTGAAACTAGTCAACTCTGCAGCAGGTGGTGTTTCTCAGTTGGTTATTTTGGCAAAATAGTCAAACCATGGGCTGGTTTTTGCCTGACAGACCACAAAATAACCAACTGTTGAGTGCTCAACTCATGGCTGACAACTTAAGCCACCATTGGTTATTGTGTTGTCTGAACTGAGCCATGGTGTCTTTATTTAAACATTTATGATTTGCCTATGACCCATCTCAAAGTGATTTACCATTCAACAATAAATTATAGCAATACAATTGTCAAATAAAATCACCAAATAAATAATGAAAGGAATCATTCAGGGAACAGCATAGCTAATAATTCCTCAGGCAGCCAGAAGAGAGAAGTCTCAACCTGCCTACCCAAAGGAAGAAAGGCTATTGGGTGGTATATAAATGCAATAAATAAATAAATAAACACAAGGTGCCATGGCAGGAACCTCTTGTAAAATGAAATGTAAAGCTGCTCTACTCCAGCAGATCTCAACAGCGCGAGGGGAGAAGTCTAGATGGCACTGACATCACTACCTAAGCTCTGATTGTGCAGGCTGACCTTTGGTTGGACAGCCTTTGGGTACGTACCAAGGACTGTGTTCAACACCTAGAGATTATTTTCCTTCTTTTATATTCAGATTAAGCCTCCACCCATGAAAAACTGGGATTCCAATTTGGATGTTTGGCTGATGGCCCCTCCCTCCCTCTCTCTCTCACACACACACCTCTGAGATGCGGTCAAGAAAAGCCTTTACTCAAATTAGCAAAGAATAGAACCAACAAGAAGAAAGTAGTAACACAATGAAAATCAGAATGATATCCCCAGGTTCTGCATTTTCCACCTCCTTCCGAGGTCTAAATGTTCCAATAAATGTTCCCCAAGTCCAAACATTACACGGTAGCCAAGAGACCCTGAAATGGCACAGATATTTAACTGGAAGAAAGGACACTCAGCTCTAGAGATAGGTAAGAAGTTCATTAAGTTGGGGAAGTGGAGGGAGAAAAGGAAGTAAAAGTTGCCCAGGAAGTTACAGAGAACCTTTGATACGATACCTCAAGCAAAGTAATAAAACAGTAACTGACCTATCCTGTACATAACCGAAGTAAGGGTCCTCCACAGGACAGCGCCCCAGCCAGGGTTCAAGAATGCACCAGCTTGCAAGACGTTGACACCATGCAGCCATCCTACAACACCCCTCTTATCTCTCAGGTCCTGGCAACTCAGAGTAGGTCTCTGACAGCCAATCCCAGGCTCATTCCAACATTGTGCCTTGACTCCAGAGGAGGGAGTTACTTTCTCCACAGAGCCCAGCTGTAACCAGTCAGCCCAATTAGTAGAACCTAGCCCTGGCCTTTTCCAGCTGGAGCTGCCTCAAGATAGCACATTCACAGGTGGTTACATCACTACGTGCCAGCCAGGCTAAGGCCACGGGGGTACTTTTAACATGCATGTTGCTCTTGACATTCTTCCGCCAAGCTTTCTTGATTTCAAGAAGGTGAGCAGGGGAGGATTTTTGTTATGGTAATTGTTAAACCATGGGGAATAGGAAAGGGTTGCCAAACTACCACAGATCGACCAATATAGCCTGAACTCCCTGATGGCCATTATTTGGTGCTGCCGCCGCCTGTGGAAAAGGCAGTTAGTACAGAAATCAACAAAAAAAGGCAGAACAAAATGAACATTCACCACTCCCACAGGCACACAAAAGGTTTAAAAATAATAATATAGAAGCTACACCTTTCTTAGTGAAGAAAGAAAACAGCTTTACAAGTATTCTTGCGCATATAAATTAGGGTGACCATATGAAAAGGAGGACAGGGCTCCTGTATCTTTAACAGTTGCATTGAAAAGGGAATTTCAGCAGGTGTCATTTGTATATATGGAGAACCTGGTGAAATTCCCTCTTCATCACAACAGTTAAAGCTGCAGGGGCCCTGCCTGCTTTTAAATCTAGTATAGCTCCTGCACACTCTCCTGCAGAGAGAGAGAGAGAATGAGAGAGAGAGCAAGCAAGCAAGCAAGCAAGCAAGCAAGCAAGCATATGCTCCCAGCAATGCATAGTCAAAGAGCGTGCGAGGGGGAGGAGCAGGAAGGAAGAAATCACACACTGGAGGCTATTCTGAACCAGTGCCTGAGCACGGTAATGGACTGGATGAGGGCCAACAAACTGAGACTCAGTCCAGAGGAGATGGAGGTACTGCTAGAGGGTGGTTTGTCTATCCAGCTATGTGACGTTCAACCTGTTCTGGAGGGGGTTGCACTCCCCCTAAAGGATCAGGTTTGGAGCTTGGGAGGTGGGGTCTTGGATCCAGAACTGTCACTTGGACTCAGTGGCAAGGAGCACCTTTTATCAGCTTAGGCTGATATATCAACTATGCCCTTATCTAGACAGACGTAGCCTAGCTACAGTAATCCATGCTCTGATAACCTCTCATCTGGATTACTGCCATGCGTTATACGTGGGGCTGCCATTGAAAATGGTCTGGAAACCTCAGCTGGTCCAAAAACAGGGCAACAAGATGGTTAATGGAAACAGGGCAACAAGACCACATTACACCAGTATTTTTCCAGCTTTGCTGGCTGCCAGTCCAGGTCTGGGCCTGATTCAAAGCCCTAAATGGCTTGGGGCCAGGTTATCTGCAGGATCACATTGTCCTATATGAACCTGTCCAGACCCTAAGATCATCCACAGGGGTCCTTCTCCGTGAGTCCCTACCAAAGGAAGGTGGCTACCAGTAGGAGGGCCTTCTCTTCTGTGGCACCCTGGCTGTGGAATGAGCTCCCTTGAGAGGCTCGCCTGGCACCTACATTAAACTCTTTTCGATGTCAAGTGAAGACCTTTTTATTTTCCCAGCATTTTTACATTTTAACTTGCTGTTTTAAATCCATATTTTAAATCTGTATTTTAAATCTCTGCATTGCTGCTCAGTTTTATTCTAGTTATACTTTATATATATATAGTGGTTTAAGTTTTATACTTAAGTAGTACTTTATGATTTTATTTTTTGTTTACCACCCAGAGAGCTTTGGCTATTGAGCAATATAGAAATGCAGTAAATAAATAACTTAAATAAGCCACAGAGATCCCCCAAATTCACATGCACTAACCAGCTAACTGCAACACTGTCCCCGTCCTGTAACTTGCAGGCGATGCTGGCACATTCCCAGCCCTGCCTTCTGTCTGCCCCTGTGGTACAGCATCTGCTTCGCATGCAGAAGGTCCAAAATTCAATCCACGGCCTCCGCAGTTCAGTGGCTGAGTAGCAGGTGACAGACGCTGCCAGTTAGACCAGACCGTTCTGGGATAGATGGATAAATAGTCTCACCTGGCATAGGCAGGGGAGGTGCTAAGTACCTAAAAGAACTGGGACTCTGGCCCAGAGGACAAAAATTGCAGAAATTTGCAATTAGCTTCAGCTATTGGGCAGTACAGAAATGCAGTAAGTAAATAAATAAAATATATGAGCGTAATTAGAAATAATTTCTATACTTCAAATTTTATAGAACGCAAGCTAATTAACCTGTTTGCTTCCAGGACAGAAATGTGCAATATCCCAAATTGTGCCTGCTTAAACCTTCCCCTCCATGTGCCCAAAACTTCCCCTTGGTCTTTCAGGCCCAAATCTAGGATGATGAAGTGCCTGGGACCAGCAAAGAGCTGTATGGCATTTACCAATGAATTTGGTAAATCAGCCAAAATTCCTAAGAAAACTATTGCCCAGCTGTGGATTTGGGACTTTTATTTCTCATGGACTAGCCTGGTTACCTTTGTTTTTGGTTGGCTGCAATTGGCTGAGCAGGTCTCTACAGAGTCAGGCACACTCTGAGAAAGCCGGGTGGCAGTGATGCTGTCAGGCAATTTTGGACTCTGGACTTAATGAGAATAATGAGAAGACTGGTGCAGGCTTTCTCCGCTGTAGCACCTCGGTTGTGGAATGAGCTCCCCAGAGAGGTCCACCTGGCGCCTACACTGTACTCCTTTCATCGCCAGCTGAAGACCCTTTTATTCTCTCAGTATTTTAACACTTAATTTTAACTTGAATTTGAATTTTACTGTTTTAACTCTGTGTTTTAATTTTATATCAATTTTGCTGCGTGGTTTTTATCCTGGTTGTGCTTTTTATACTGTATTTTGTATTTGTGCTTTTAACCTGTTGGTTGTTTTACTATGGTTTTAATTTTTGTGAACCGCCCAGAGAGCTTCAGCTATTGGGCGGTATAAAAATGTAATAAATAAATAATAAATAAATAAAGACTGTGGGCTAGAGTGCAGGATGCGGAATAACGGGCTCAAGTTACAGGAAGCCAGATTCCAGCTGGACATCAGGAAAAACTTCCTGACTGTTAGAGCAGTACGACAATGGAACCGGTTACCTAGGGAGGTTGTGGGCTTTCCCACACTAGAGGCATTCAAGACGCAGCTGGACAACCATCTGTCAGGGATGCTTTAGGGTGGATTCCTGCATTGAGCAGGGGGTTGGACTCAATGGCCTTTTAGGCCCCTTCCAACTCTACTATTCTATGATTCTATAATCTACACCAAGCAGGATATTGCAATATGAAAGTGGTATGAAAGTGGTATATGGTCTGTGTCAATGGGCCCCAACAGTTGTCAGCGCACCTCAATACCGCTATAAAACAGTAGTGTGGCTCCTGCCTTTCATACCGCTTTCATACCGCTTTCATAGTGCAATATCCTGCTTGGTGTAGATAAGGCCTGTGGAAAGAAAGGTGACACTCTCCCCTCTAGTTTAAAAAGCTGGTACCTTCATGCTACACTCCTTATTTTCTGAACAACAAAATGCCTGCTGCCTTTGGTTTGAGATTTCAGGGGCCAAGAAATAGTTCTTCCCACGGAGGCAAAAAGACTGAGAATTCCCAGTGGCATCTGCACTGCTGGAGTTCCTCACTCAAGAGGAGAACATGCTGGTGCAGTCAAAAGCATCAGCGTCCGCATGCTATGTGCCTGGGTCTAACTTCTAGACCTTCCCATCTGGCAGAGGCAACTTTATGAATATTTGGTATCTTCCTAAGTGTGATCCTTTAACATCTCCACCATCTAGGGTTCCAAATCCACTGAATAACCACTGGCATAAAGCTTTATGGCCACCTATTAGTCCCCAGTTGGGGAGGTATCAAGGGTGCCACAATGTCGCTTGACATGTGTCAGGTGTGAGCATTTGATGCATGCTTCATGGGGCCATGGGGATCCATGCACGCACACCTCCCAGCTCATTCTTTTTTCTGCCCACCACCTGCCTGCCTCTAATGGATGGGATGTGAAGAAAAAGTGCAACCTGGCCATGGGCCTCCATGTCTCTGGTACCAAAAGTCCCATTAGCTACGCAGGAGACCTGGCTGGGCTGCTTTGCTTGCCCACTTTTATAAGGCTGCAAAAGCCACAATGTCGCAAAGTGGAGAGTTATTTACCTGGCCATCATCTATCAAGCCTGATCAATGTTTCTGTAATGAACACACAACTGGAACAGACGAAGATTAAAAATGTCTCCACGTCCTCAGCCAGCTTCCCCTCCCTCCCCACCATGTTAGCATTTTCCTGAGGGCCCCGAGCAAAAGATAAGATGCAGTTATATTTATCTTCAAAGTCAAGAGGCCGTCATCCTACCCCTCAAAAAAGCAGGTCTTTAACCCCCTGCTCACCACTTCATTCCTCTCATGTATAAATCTTTTTCTTATCACATCTTGCAAAGATAAGGAGAAACAGGGTGGAGAGAGAAAAAGAAAGGAGAAAATGCAGCAGGCTTTTTTAAGCCAAAGAAAATTTCTGGTTTGTATTAAACAGGAAGGATAAAAGAGCACCAAGGACCCCACTGAGAGCATAAATTACACGGGATGGGCCATGGGAGGAGATTTATGGGCGGCGGTTCTCAGCTCTCTGAGAAACAACAATGTCACAAAAATCCCCCAGCCAGCAAAAACAAAAAGAGCTCGCTTGTCTGTTCTGTACAGGCGTTTCTGCGTCATGGCAAAGCTGGCTCTGCATACGGAAGATGGGATTTAAGTAGGGAACACCCCAAAGCGGCCAGCCGGCTGGGAGTTTTCCGGTTCTGCGGCAGGCTGTTAGCAAGGAAGGGGAGAGCTCTGATGGGCAAAGCAAGGCAGGACGCTGTGGGAGAAAAGGGAGCTGAGAGAGCCCCCGCCTGCTCAAGCCAAGCCAGAGCTCCTCAGGCCCAAGGGTGCTGTTACTGGGGCTTCTGGTTTCCAGTTGCATAGCAACAAGCAAGCCGAGTCTACACCATAGAGATGTGGAGGAACAGCAGAGCTCCTCTGTGTGCCATGCTTGCTGCCACCCAGATGTGGCTTACAGGTCGGTACCAGAAGTCCAGGGCTGTGTGTCAGGTCAGGCTTTACATGGCTCTCTCCCCCACCCCCACCCCATTTCTCTTTGCAGGTGTTGATGGTTTTACCCTTGGTTACACCAAGAAGAGGCTCCAAGTTCAGGACTAGGGCCAGATCTAGACCAAGCGGGATAGAACACGTTGAAAATGGTTTGAAAACGGCATATGGAATGTGTCCTGGTCCCCAACAGTTCTCAATAAACTGTTATAAAGCAGTAGTGTAGATCCTGCCTAGGTGTCAACTCAAGTCCTGGCACATTTCAGCCCAGGGAACAGGGTGGCCCAGAAGCCAGGACTTGGTGCAACCATCAGTCTTCTCAGCCATCTACATCCTATCTGGCTGAGAAAACTAGTGATGGGGTAACGATGCCTGCCCATGCACTGCATGCCATGTGCCCACACCCACCCACCCACTCTGCCTGCCTTGCATTCCTGCTTGGTTAATTTACTGCCTTATAGGGGATATTTACTCTATGCACAAAAGAAACCCAGACATTGTGCCACAGGTGCCCATTTTCTGTGACCTCTGTTTCTAATGCAAATGTAGGTAGCCCACATCTCTCCTAGTCACTAGACCAAAAGAGAGTGATCCGAGGCACTGGTGCCTCCTTCCCACAGTGCCTCTAATGCTGCCCCTCCCTCTTCCTCCAAGCTTTGGGCACCTACTTCCCGCCCACCTGGGCAGGCAAGAGGGTTGAAAGGGAAGCAGAGATTCTTGGGATGGATGGATGATGATGATGATGATGATGATGATGCAAAAACACCTTCGGATTTCTCTACACCTGACTGCTGTACACATTAGGGCTGATTGTGGACACATGCATGTTCAGTGCATGATGACTGGAACATCAAGTGACATTGTGTATGTGTAAATGTACCACAGGGAGAAATTCCTTATCTTCTGACAGTTTCCCATAGAGTCACGCAGTTCACAGATGCAACTGCCAATCACTAAGTACATAGCATGTGTGAACCGGACCCAAATGACTGGTAGCTGAATGGACTCCATTCAAACATGTGGTTTCTGAGGGGACAGGAATGCGCTGTCTGTGCAATTGACACCTGTAAGGGCCAAAGCTGCAGTTTTCAAGTGGTGTACATGCATGTATGCATGAGCCAGGCCCCAACCTCTGAGCTCTGTGACGTATTCTGTGCTTGCATAAGATGGCAGGGAATACACAGCCGGGGGGTGGGCAGGTGAGAGCAGCAGCTGGGGGGGGGAACGTATCATGCTCAAAAACTGGGGGCCCTTTTCACTTTCAAATTGTGTCACTCTGGCTATTTGGGGCCACGAGCGATCGTTTGATTTGCTCTTCAAGGACATTTCAGCTTTAGCAAATAACACCAGAAGGTTTTCATTTTATTTTGTTTTTAGGTATTGTGTTTTACAGGCATAAGGACCAGGTCAGTGTTGTGGGCTGCCCTGCGAAGGACCTCTTTGTTTCTGGGTGGTGCCGATGAGAGGTTCAGCCCAGATGCTCATGAGAGAGATTAAAGAGGCCAGGTTTGAGGTCTGAAAAGACTGTCCAGGACCTTAAGTGAGAGATGCGACTAGCCTCTTCCCACCTCTCCTGACCTCCTGGCCAAATGTCACTGTGGACCCCTTTTGTGGCTGCTCTGGAAACTCATGCAGGGCCAGCATCAAGGGCAGGCCTGGCTGGGCAACTGCTGAGGGGCCACCCCCCCGCCGCAGGGTCCCACTGACCAGAGACCCCTGGACCGGCTCCTCCTCTTCACTGTTGAAACCTGCTCGCTCACCTGCCTCATGCTCTGGCCCAGACAACGGTGGTGGTGGTGGTGGTGGTGAGGAGGAGGAGGAGCAGATGCCCTGGGCTCCTGGCTCTCTGCCTGTCAAGCAAGCAGGCCGTCACCGTGATGAGAAGGCAGGTGAGGATCAGCAGCCGTGGGTGGCAACGGCAGTGAGAAGGCAGAGTCACTGAGGCTCATTGAAAGGGTCTTGTCTAAGAACCCTCAAAAACGTGGAGCCGGCATTGAGCTCATGGCATCAAATACAGCACTGAGCTGCTGCCTCTGGCTTGGTCACATTCACAGAACCATTTCAGTACGTGGGTAAGGCCACTTCCTGTTGGATTTGTGGATGCTGAACCAGCCTTGCTCAGTTATGGCTGCCCTGAACTGTACGAGCACTGAGCAGCCGTGCAAACCATTCAATGGACGGCATTGTGTTTTCTGCCAGATGTCAGGTTTCTTTTCCTGTCGGGGCCAGAGAGATCTTTGCCAACATGTGGGGCATGAGCGAGGAATCAGGAGATCTTCTGCCCTATCCTTCTAGCAGCTGGATCAGCAGCCATGCAAAGTCTTCGAATAAGCACCTAGAAAGATCAGAAGCTTTTGCTGTAGGAGACCCAGCCTCTGTTTATTTTTCCCTCTGACTAAAAAAAACAAGAAACTAATAAAGGAGAAAATGAAAAAATAATTTTTAGGAATGTGCTTGCGTCTGCCGAGTTTCCTTTGTCCGCTCAGCAAGGGAGGAAGGTTGTCACAGTGTCATCTCCAGGTCACCACTGCTTCCCCTCCCCACGAGAGCAGAGGCGGGCCTCGCTCCGTGTCCCAGGGCCTGCTTCACACACAAAAACCTTTTGCCTGAAGAGGCTCTTTCCCAGTCTGGCTCTTTGTTTATACAGCCAACTCCTCAGTCATGAAAGATTATTCTGCACAACACACACAGACACACACACAGACACACACACACATCTTGAAAGGTGGGGTGGGTAGGAGGAGCGCAATGAACGCCCGAGTCCCACCTGCCTGTATTTCGTACATTCTGCCTCTTGTATGATTGCACATCTGCTTGCATTGAAGCACAGACTGGATTATCCTGCCAGCTGTGCTTTGAGCGTACCAGTGTAGCCTCCTGTGGCTGAATCTCTTGGGGGTGCTGGAGAGGCCAGGTGAGCCCCCCATGCCTTCTGACCCTGCTAGTCCTTGCCTTGGTTCCAAGCCAGTTAAAATACTCCCCAGAGGTAACTGCCTTGTAGAGCCCATGAATAAGCCAGCACAGGTCATGTGACTCCCATAGGTTTCCAAATAATAATAATAATAATAATAATAATAATAATAATGCATTTATTACCTGCCTCTCCCTCTGGATTGAGGCAGGGAACAACATTAAATACAATATAATGCATGTTGGCTTCTCAGCCAGCTCTTGTTGCTGGCCACTGAACTTGCCTGGGTGAGCTACACATTGCATTGAAGACTTTGCTTGCAGCCAGATCAGGGCCAGATCTACACTAAGCAGTATATAACACTTTGAAAACGTTTTGAAGACTGTACATGGAGTGTGCCCTGGGCCTCAACAGTTGTCACTACTGTTATAAACAAAGTGTACAAAGTACAAAGTGTTGGTCATTACCTTTAAAGCCCTAAATGGTTTGGGTTCAGGTTACCTGCGGGATCGCCTTCTCCCATACAGTCTGCCCCGCCCACTCAGGTCCTCTGGGGTGAACTTACTTCAGTCAGCTGAAACTAGGCTGACATCAGTTTCCCAGAGGACCTTTTCTTCTGTCGCCCCCAGATTGTGGAATGGCCTGCCGGAGGAGATTCGTAAAATCAACTCTCTGTGTGATTTTAAGGCAGCCTTAAAGACTAGCCTTTTCCAGCAGGCCTATCCAGATCAATGTAAAATCATGAATTTTTAAGAAGTATTGATTCCTGTTCTAATGTTGTTCCCCGCCTCAATCCAAAGGGAGAGGCGGGTAAGAAATATTATTATTATTATTATTATTATTATTATTATTATTATTATTATTATTATTATTATAAACCGTTTTAAAGCAGTAGTGTAGATCCTGCCCTGCTTTTCATTTTTGCTCAAAAGTAAGCACAGGGACCTGATCCAGCTTGGGCCCATAGCATGCGAAGAGGTGGGCTTTAAACTCTTTCCCTGCTATGGACCCAATCCAGCTCTCACACACACCCCATGCCTCCAATTTATGTTTCCAAAATGTGTCAACCAATGGAGCATTTTTTAGCAATGGAATTTGTAGGCACTGGGAGCCAGATCCAGATCAGGTCTACAGCAGGGGGGAAAGTGTTAAAGCCCCCCTCCTCACACACTATGGTATCAATCCAGATTGCATTTCCTACACTTACCTTTGAGTAAAGTGTAGTATGGTTTTGTGTCTCACATTGTCAGATGCTTCTCTCGGCAAGACAACTATGAACACGTGAAGCTGCTTCATATCCAGTCAGAGCGTTGGTGCATCTAGTTCCATATTGTCTGCATCAGGGCTGGGCAACTTCAGAGGGTCCCGGAGCCAATTTCCTTATCCACTAGAGCTCCCTACCACCATTGGAAAAGGCAGCAACCCACAGCGGCAGCAAAAAAGAGCAACATGCTCACTTCAAAACAAGGTGGGCATGATGGGTGATCCTTGTTCCTCCCAGAGTGCAGGACACGGAATAACGGGCTCAAGTTACAGGAAGCCAGATTCCGGCGGGACATCAGGAAAAACCTCCTGACTGTTAGAGCGGTATGACAGTGGAACCAGTTACCTAGGGAGGTGGTGGTCTTTCCCACACTGGAGGCCTTCAAGAGGCAGCTGGACAACCATCTGTCAGGGATGCTTTAGGGTGGATTCCTGAAATGGCCTTATAGGACCCTTCCAACTCTATGATTCTACTGCCTAATCATGCTGCTGGAAGTCCCAGGAGAGCGTGAATTTGCCCTGGAACAAGCTGTGGACTCCCCACATGGCTTGTTTTCAACTGAACATGCGTCTCTTTTGACACTGCTGCACTGCTCAGCATTGGTGATAATTTGGCAGCAGCAGTGACTTTGGGGGTGGCAGGGGCAACAAAAATTGGCCAGGGGGTCACATGACTGCATTTTAAAGCTTGAACTAACAGAAAGTATTTCAACAAGTAAAACATAACTAATGTAAAAGAAAGGCACCATGGTACTTTTTAACAAAGTATAGAACATAGATGAAAACATGACATCCAAGCGTCTAAGAACACAGCTCACACCTGACCAGTGACAGCAGCCTGTCAGCAGTGACGACGTCTGCCCAGGCATGAACACACTCTGTAGCTTGCCTTTATTTTTATATAGCGTCATAAGGTGGGTGGATTTTGGGGTTTGCCTACCATCGCTTTGGCCTCCTGCTTCTGCCCCACAGTAGTGGTGATCTCTTTACACAGGGAGAGAAAGAGGAAACAGCAACGACCACGTGGCCCATTCAGGAGCCGTTTTTCCTGCACACAGCAGGAAATGGCGGCACATTCCTTTTTTTAAAAAAAAAAGACGGATTAAAAGGGGTCTATTTTGCAACGGAAAAATGAGCAGAAGGCGTGGGAGGCATGTGGAAGGTGACGGCTTTATCTAAAGGATGCTCAAACATCCATAAATGGGCAGTAGCAAGCGTGCAGTAAAACAGCCATCTGACAACGCTCATAGAGTGTCATCACACAAGGGAAAATCGCGTTTGCTTACCATGGGCCTTGCTAGACCTGCCGGATAATCTGGCTGGGAGTCAGGGCGACAGCTCGCTGCAACTAGCACGCGCCGTCGCCCTTTTCCACACGTAAGACACGACGGGGCAAGGGGAAGCCCCGTTGCGTCCACCATTTTATTTAAACCTTAAAGGGCCATGTGCGCAGGAGTGCACCGCCACAGGGCAAGGTAAGTTTTTAAAAAAATAAATATAGGGTCCCCCGCTCCCCCTGATTCCCCCCCCCACAATTCCTGATGCCCCCCCTGCCCGCTCACTCATCCTCCCCCCCTTCCCCGATGCCTCATGCCCTGACCTTCTTTCTCCCCCATCCTCCTTCCCCTATGCCCGATGCCCTGTCCTTCTTTCCCCCCCCCTCTTCTGCCGGGTCCAGCCTTTCCCCCGGTCCCTATCTTCCCCCCCCCCGTGATTCCCCCCCCCCCCGGCCCGATGGGCACAGCGCTCCTATGAGCGCTGTGCCCAGTCCATGGCTTCTCCCAGCTACTCGCGAGTAAGCGAGCAGCCGGAAAAAGCCACGGATCCTGCTAGACCTTCCGCAGCCCTGGCCTGAGGCCAGGGCTGCGGAAAAAATGGGCCATAAGCGAATCCGCTTATCCCGGTTCAAGCGAGGACTTTGCCCGGCCTGACCCCGGAATCCCCTGTGCGTCATCTGGATGCACAGGAGGGAGACCGGGCCTCACACTGGGCTAACGCCTGGTCTAGCAACGGCCCATCACTCCTCCACCAGCACTTTTGTCTCTCATTACTTCCTCTTTCAAAAAAGGAAGTAAACAACGTGTGTGCGGCCCATTCAGTGGGCCGTTTTGATCCCACTGCTTCTCCTGCACACAGCAGGAGATAGTGGCAACTTCCATCTTTAAAAATAAATTGGACTTACTAGGTTGTTGTTTTTTTGTCACGTAAAGAAAGCTAGAAGGGGTGGAAGGCATGTGAGAGGCAGCCGATATCACGAGAGGGCCCGCGAAAATCAGTGAGAAACCAGTTACGAGCGTGCAATAAAATGCTCATCTGATGGAGCTCATAGTCTTTCACTGAGGCATGATGTGTGTGTGTGTGTGTTTTGGTTCCTGTACCTTTCTACTCCTTGCACTTCCCATCTATCCCCTTCATCCATCTCTCTCTCTCTCTCTCTCTCTCTTAATATTTTCAAACATTAACATAAAATATTGAACAAGAAAACGGTGGCTTTGCTTGCAGAGCTACAAAGAGCTACACAGCCATTTGGAGAGGGTTAAGAACATTAAAAGAGTGGATTAAATATTAGGAGCACCTAAAAGCAATGCATCCCAGTAACCCTTTCCAAGTAACCCTTTCCCTAATGAACTAAGTGTGATTAGAGGCTGAAGCCATTTGCCATGTCTTATAGAGTAGTTTACAGTCCTATGCTACTTCTTCTTCTTTTCTTTTTTTTGGTGCTTTCTTTCTGCCCTAATTCTTTTTGTAAGCTTTTCCATAAGCCCTATTTGACCTGTTCTGCCCCACCACTGTGTGACTGTGTGACTGTGCGTCTTTCTACATGAGGCATTTATTCAGAAATCCTTGGATCTGGGAAGCCCCCACATGGCCCAGTAGCTCACCCTAGAAACTGGCCGGCAATTATCCCATACAGCGTGGTTCTGGGAGGTTTTTCTTTCCTCTTTTTTTTTTAGCAAACGTCTTACCACCACCTCTACTAGGCAAGATGGAACCACACCTTTCCATAAAGAGGGGTTCACCACTCCCCATAGCCTCTCAGTTACATCCGCTGGATCTGTATCAGCTATGGCAGCCACAGGTATTGATTTAAAACATTTCTTGGCCGTCTTTCAGAGCAGAAGCCCTCTGTAGACGGCTTACAGCCAAAGGAAAAAACAAACAAACAGTTATTAAAAGCAATAAAAACATGAACAGCAGATAGAAGGGTAGGAAGCCCAAGGGGAAAGCTCACCTAGAGTCCCGGTGTCTCTTCTGTGCCTTCTTTCCGCAGAGGGATGCTGGTGGTATATAGCTGGTGGTTCTGCTCAGGATTCCAAAGCTTGAACCCAGAGCTTCAGGACTGAGCCTGGTGTGCTCAGGCCTCACAGACCATAGTGTGCATCAGTTGACAGAGGCAGCTAGAGAAATCTATCAATTTCATTTTTCTTTGTTTTTCCAGTCTTAAGTTTGGTTCATTCCAAACTGTAGGAGTTTATTTACATTTTGCATGAACATGCACATACGGTTTTTGTATACAATTTTTTGCAAACAGTTTTCCTAATATAATACATTTTTAATGTTCTTTTCACTAATATTTATTTTATTGCATTTATATCCCACCTTTTTACTCCAAGGAACTGAAGGCAGTGTACATAATTCTCCTCCTCTACATTTTATCCTCACAACAGCAACCCTGTGAGCTAGGTTGGGCTGAGGGGCTGTGACTGGCCCCAAGTCACCCAGTGGGTTTCCATGGCCGAGTGAAGACTAGAACCTGGATCTCCAACACTTTAGCCACTATACGACTTTTCCCTCATATATGCCTTTGGTTTGCCCCTTGATCAGAAAGTAGGAAACTAAAATGCAAGCTGAACAAATGCCTCCTCCATCCCTCCAGGCAGTGTGCTTTTGCCTGGGCCACAGAGCCACCTTCTGCTTGCTGCATGTCAAACTCCACCTTCTCCAGCCCTAGCCATGGATCTCAGTGAGGACAGGATTTGGTCTAGGATTTGGGCACAGTTGCTCACACCCCAGTGTGGCCCAGTTTTGTTTCAGTTGTATACGCCTGACACCCCTTGCTCATATGTGCTGCTACACACAATCACAACACTGTTTCACAATTGTCTCCATGTGGGAAGGCCTATCTGGAACGACTTTCAGCCACACAGCCACAGAGGAGCCCTTTCCCACATGTACAGCTCAGTCCATAAGAGCCATTCTCCACACGACTGTGTGGCTGCAGACCCAGTCCTGTGGAGGAAGGGGGCATTCGGAGCAACTCAAAGAACACACAGAAATGAAACAAAACAAATGAGAACCAAGCCACATTCACAAAAGGCCACTTTGGACTTATTAACTGGCTATGAGAAGAACAGAAAATCCCAAGAAAGTGCAGAGTGTCGCCTCCACTCATTGGTGACTGGACCCTCCAGGCTTTGATTTAGAAATGGCTGCCCTCTCCTGCCACAGACAGGGCTGGGAAAGAGACTCAGCACCCCCTCCTCTGCATGAAATGGTCCTATCCCCTGTTCAGTGTGGCAGCCCGTATTCTAAACCCAGAGTCTGTCACTGTCACATCTTGTTAGGTTCATGGTGGCTAAATTTCTAGACTCTCCAGTGACGGAGGTGCTGAAGCCTGGGGCCTGGCAACTCCAGGTCATGAGTGTGCACCATAACAACACTTTAAGAAGGCAAAACAGGAGATCCCCTCCCCCATTCTGAAACTACGATGATCCTGCAGTACGAACATCTCAGTGAAAAGAAAGCATCAGGAAACACGGCAGGAGCCAAACATAATCTTATGAATCAATTTCCCCTTGCAAGGCTAAGAATGTCCTCCTTAGCGCTTCCAGATGAAGCCTTGGCCGGTGCAAACAAAGAGGCGTGGACATTTCAAACGCATGTGTGGCTCTCCTAAGTGTTATTTCCTTTTAAAATCCTTAATTGTTTTCTTTTCGTTAAGTCTACAGGGGATGAAGGAGGGGGAGACAATGGATCTTGTTCTGTTTAATCGAGGAACACGAACAATCTAAATAGACATTGAAGGAAAATGGGATGGGAAGGGGAGAAGAAAACGTTGAAAGTTTCTCAGCGGAGCTGTAATGGCCTGGATGCCCCTCTTCTCTCCTCTGTACAGCCTGCTGGAGATATATTTCAGAAATATTTGAAAATGTGCAGGGAGTTGCTCTGACCCACAGGCTCCTTCCATTAGCAAAACCTCTAATCAGCTTCCCCTTTCATTTCCCCGTTCATGTCAGTTTGTGTAGGCTCATGCAATCGAACAAGGTGAGCTGAACTGAATGGGTCCCCTTCCCACCCACATTTTTCAAGTGACATTTGCTCAGCCTCAGCCTCATGATGGCTGCAAGGATGACTTTGGGACAACCGAAGTGGGAGTTTTCCCAGTTGCAAGGAACTCTGAATCATAATGCGGAGTTGTAGGTGGGGAAAGATGCCCGTGTGCAGGAGGCAGAAGCCCAGAGCTCTGAACAGTTTTCAGGCTGTTCTCCATATTCCACCCATGCCCACCACCTGCCTGAAAAGAAGAATCTGTGTTCCACTAAAAATATATCAAATTTTGGACATCGCAAACTGAGCAAATATACTATATATATATGAATAATTTATTCTGTCTGCAAAATAAGCATTTTATTGATGCAGAATCTGGATGGAGAAGTAGCCCTGGCTATAAAGAGCATTTGGCACATCCTCTTTTTCCCATTTGCCAAGTATGGAAAGTTCAGGGCAGCCTTTATATGGTCAGTTTCCTCTTAGCTAGACACCTCCAGACACTTCATTATTTCTTCATAGTAGTCGGTTTCTTTAGGAAGGTGTCTATATTATTTATTTTCTATTAATAATTATTTTAAGAGATGCCACTTGAACCATCACTACATGAGTACAGCAGGAAGTTTTCATGGGCCATCAATGCCAGACCCCAAGCACCACCAGCCAAGTCCAAATGCTGCTCTTCTTACTCCTTCTGCACGCACTCTGTGAACCAAAACGGGCTCTGCCTCCTCCACTCCTGCAGGTCAGTTTGACACAATGGTGAACAAGGAGCAGCCAGATTGCCCAGTAAGGAACACTTATTGCTCACCATCAAGAGCCATGACACAGAAACCTGGAGCAGCATCTTCAGTTTGCAGAGAAGAACAGCATGACTAGACCCAGGGACCACCAAAGTGGCCAGTGATCTCTAGAGCGGAGTGTTTGGGGATCAGATGTGGAAGACCCAGATTCAAAGCTCTGCTAGGCTTGGCTTACTGGGTGGTCTTGTGGATGAATACTCAGAGGGGAAGATGAGGGTTTTCTTTAAACATGTTGTTGTATAGAAATTTGGATACAGCAGAAGGGGGAAAAACCAACATCTGGGATAGTAAGAATGTTTGACATTCCAGCAGAGGAACATCCTAAATGCAATCTAACTTGACACAGTGCTGTTTTCAAATATTATTTGAGGACTGTCCAAAGGACACACACACACCACACATTTCCACGGGATGTGAGGTCAGGGGCTCACATGAATCATCTCCTGATTGGGCCATGGCAGTCAATTATTTATTTATTTATTTATTTATTTACAATATTTATATACCACTCCATATCTAAGATAGAGTCCAGAGTGGTGAACATAGGAATAAAACAGTAAAATGATAAAAAGAGTAAAACAGCAAATTAAAATTGTTAAATTTAAAGCGGAATACCAATAAAAACAGTGGCTGGTCAGTTGTTGAATTCTTCCTAGAAAAGAGCTGTTTTCTGGAGGTACCAGAATATGCACAGTGTTGACACCTGCCTGACCTTCTGCTCTAAGGGCTCTTTCAATCTCTGTCCAGCGTTATTCAAGGACTAAGCAGTTTTCTTAGCCTGCACATAAAAGGAGTAAGGGATTTATATACAACTTTGTTTCCTATATAGAACAAAATGAAACACGATTTGTGTGTGCGTGTGTGGGGAGTTTCCTACTTCGCCATAGGGCATTAGCACAGGGCCACCCAGCCCAGGGAAACATCCCGGCAAGAACCTTCTAGTGAGCACGGGTACCCTGGCATTCTTGAGCAAGCCTAATGCCAGGTTCATCTACCTCCAGTGGCCAACACAGCCGATCAGGTCCTCTTTAACTTCAGTCCACCCACAGCCCTTGTTTATAGGCAGCCCAGTTCTTGTACAAACAAGAGACAGCTGAAGTTTGGAGGCATCGTTTTATTTTTATTTTTTATGGGGCCGTTTCGAAATGGTACTTAGGCAGCCAGCTTTGGAATCCTGCCTTGTTTATGTTACGTTGCTTCCTCTCCTCCCCCATCCCCCGGAGCCCCCCACAGCTGCACCCTTGGGCCGGGATACACAAAACGCGCCGGTTTACTGGTTGCCTAAAACTATTTATGAACGGAAGACTCAAGCTGTTCATTACTTGGAAGAGCCTTTGAGCATCAAGCCTTCAAAGCTGCGTACCAGGTGCAAAGCAGATGGATGGTTAGTTGCATCCGAAAAGTCTCATGGACTTTACCTCCCAATATTGCAACGGACTAATTTCCAAAGCAAGAGAACCACACTAAGTGACAATATGTCATCTTCTCTGAAATTCTTAAATGTTTGGTGATTCGGGCCAAATGAATGGCTCATGGATTCACCACCTTGCCTGTGGTGATATCAGGGGCAGATCTGAGGTTTGGCCAGTGTTTTTGATCCAGGAAGGATTTCTCTGTGCCCTTAAATGGGGCCAATATTCATGTTCTTTTTCGAAAATATCAGGCCCTAAACACTGGCTCTTATCCCTGTGCAGTTATTGTAGGAACCAAAATGTCCCGAAAGTGGATGCATGGCAGGAAGCAGCGGTGAATTTAGAACTCAGCTCAGATCCACTTGGAGTTCAGCTACAGTGAGAGTTCTATAGAGGTAGTTTGTGCCACATTGTATAATATATCAGTGGCAAAACCTATAGTGGTTCATAAGTTATGGTTGAACTGAACTCATAGAAGCTGGGAAATGATTTCAACCATAATGCCAGCCCCCTTCAAACCACAACACACCTTGGGCAAAGAGGCCAGCACAGCTGGCTTGGCTTGCATAATATCTCACAGGTCCGAGCACTCAGGCTGTTGACTGATCGGTCCCAGAGCCCTGCAGTTCAACAGCCATGTCTGCATCCCACTTTGCTTCTGCTCTTTGCCACTTGCCACACATGGGCCAGTCCCTTTGCCCAAGGCACATTGTGGTTTGACAGGGGGCTGGCGTTACGGTTGGGAGAAATGATTTCTCAGCTGTGGTTTTTTCAGTTCAACCCTAACTCATGAACCATTGTAGGTTTTGCCACTGATATCATAGATTTTGTTAGGAAAGTTTTTAAGACATGTCGTTGGTGCCCCCTCCTGCTTCAATCCCGTCTCCCCACAAGTATTCCTGCACTGAGCAGGGGGTTGGACTCAGGCCCCTTCCTTATAGGCCCCTTCCAATTCTACTATTCAATGATTCCATGATTCTATTGCAGCATGGACATATTGCAGCATGGACATAAAAGCACCGAGCGGTGTGGAGACTCCATCAATAATGGAGTTGTAAGAGAAGATTTCCCCACATTTAGAGCATTTCTACATCTTACATGTCAACTGTAAAGTCCAGGGGCAGGGAAGTTGGGCACAAGGAGTAGTCAGAAGTCTGTGGTGGGTAGGACTGGACCATGGGAGCTGAGAGTAAGGAGCTCACAGCTTCCAACCCCTTCCAAGATCTAGATACCAGTTGCTGGAGAACACATCTGCTCGGGCTCACCCTGGAATACCAGGCACCAGCTTCAGTTCAGAAGGCCAGAGAGGCTACAAAGTCTGGGAGCAGGGAAGTGGTGGTCACTGGCAATTGACGACCTTTCAGAAGCCTCGTCCATGTGTAGTATGTTTTCCAGTATCATCACATTATAGTATTGATTAAAACCTGGCTGGTTGCTCTTTCCATCACTCCTTTGTGCAAACCACCATACAACAGCAGTCTATTATTTCTTAGCCAGAAACAGAATGCATGCATCTTTTAGATGTGTAATTGCTTGCATACAGATGTCATTGCACTCTTGCCAGCATCCACCTGCACGCTTGCATCAGGTGACACAGGGACATAGTGAACAGACGTCTGGCTCTTTGCCCCAGATGAAATACTACTGCTAGTGTGGTAATCAATGTGCCTCCAATGCACAGCTTGTTGCGGTTAAAGTTGCTTGTGGAGACACATTCTTCCTGGCCTTGAGCATTGAAGTGACATAGCAACACAATTAAATATGGGGACACAGCAGCTAGCATCCACACCACATTGTGTGCATCTATCCCCAAATGATGCTGCATGATACAAGTGGCTGAATGCAATCGTGGGTACTATGGGGAAACAGGTGAGCAGGCATAGTTGTTTTTGCAGGTTTGGCTGGTAGATATTTGGGCAAGAGGCACATGTATTGCATTGGTTGAGTGGTTGCATAATGCAACATGGAGGGAATCTACACGTCGTTGTGAGGGCGCTTATATGCGCCCCCAGTGCGCCCCCACAACGACTGTAGACCGAGAAAGAAGAGATGGAGGAAGAGGCAGAGGAGGAGGAGGCTGGGGAACTGCCCGTGTTCTTGCCGCCGCCGCCTCCCTGCCGGCCTCCTGCTGCCGGGCTAAGAGCCACCCAGGTCGGAGAGCTCGGCGGAAGCTCTTGTGGGTGTGTAAGTTTGTGTCACAGGATTGTGCGGGCCTGAACGCAAAACCCTCTGATATCAGAAGGGCAGAAAATGATTCACTTCCCCAGTACAACTCCATTAAGACAATTACACCAGTGTGATATTTCACAATTGCTTGAATGCAGGAGTGTGAAATAGTGATTTTATAGCCCTGCTCCCTGCCCTCCTAGTCAATGAAAGGGTGAATGGGAAACAGCGCTGCTGCGCTATAGTGAAAAGAGGAAACAGCGCAAAGGAGTGCTAAGTGGGAAAGAAGGCTGTGTCCAAAAGCACCCTACTGCAAATGGGATGAAAGAGGGAGTGGGGGGGGAAAGGGGGTGGCCCCACCCCTCGACCACATCACTGCCAGGTTGCAGAGGCATGCCCAAATTTAATGCATTTTTTCCTTAAATGCAGTTCCCGTGTGGTTGCAGAACCGCATGGGAACTGCATTGAAGGGGAAAAGGTGCACTAGAAGAACTTTCCAACAATGCAGCTTTTCCAGAGGGAAGCTGTGCTGCTGCTGATTGGCCACAATGTCACCCATCACAAACGACCCCAACGTGCCCTCACTCCACATTAAATCAGCCACGTAGACTGGGCCCAGGTTCAGGGACTCTGTGCTCCAGTTGCTATCTAGGGATCATGATTCTCTCTGTGCCTCCCCTTGCCGTCCCACAGGTGCTGGCCCTTCTACAACACTGGTGTTGACCAGGAGAGAGGCTCACCCCATGACCAGGCTGTTCCAGCTCTTCATCCATGGGGTTGCCAATGTGCTTGCTCCAGGCCAGCTCCTTGCACCCTTGCAGGCTCTGTGACAAGACAGTTGTGTCCCTCTGTGTCCCTCACAGAGAGCTGGAGCCATGAGGGATGCTATACCCAGGAGTGGCCCTAGATTACCTGCCAGCAACTGGGGCCCTTGATGCCCCATCTCCAGATCCCCAGGGAAGATCTAGGCTGTGGTGTTTTGGTAAACTGGGGAACATTTTGCCCCTATTTTCCATTTTATGTTTTTTTTAAAGTGTATTTATTTAAACAACGGAATAATTCTTCAGTTTGACTGTCCAGCCAATGCTTCTGAGATCAGATAAAACAGAGACATGAAATTTTCAGAATAGATTTGTACATGACAGCTAAATGATATCTCAGCATGATTTTAAATAAAAATACATCCAAAATTTAATTGTATTTTTTATTATTAGGAATCCAAAATCCTCCATTATGGTATTCTGCTTTAATTGTCATTACCACTACATCCAATACTGAAAGAATTAAGAATTATTTCAAATTTGTATTTTTAGCTCATATTTGGTGCCCCACTTAACTTGGTGCCTTACACAACCGACTAGTTAACCTATATGGATGGCTGCCTCTGTCTACACCTGCATTGTCTACACCGAGCCCTGTCCTCTTTTGTATCTGGTCACTCTAGTACAGCTCCTGCAGCTTTCACTGTTGTGATGAAGAAGGAATTTCACCAGGTGCTGCATGCATACAAATGACACCTGCTGAAATTCTCCTTTTGATACAACGGTTAAAGATACAGGAGCCCTGTCCTCCTTTCCATGTGGCCACCCTACCATTGATAGCCTTCTCCCCCAGGAATTTGTTTAACCCCCTTTTTAAAGCCATACAAATTGGTGGCCATCTCTATGTCTTGTGGTAGTGAATTCCATAGTTTGTTTATGTGCTGTGTGAAGAAGTCCTTCCTTTTATCTGTGCTGAATCCCCCACCAATCAGTTTCATGGGATGATGACTCCATTGGGTTCTAGGATTTTGAGAGAGGGAGAAAAATGTCTCCCTATCATGTCTCCCCTGAGCCTCCTTTTTTCCAAGCTAAACAATCCCAGCTATTGTAATCTTCCCCCATAGGGGAGATGCTCCAGCCCCTGGGTCATTTTAGTTGCCCTTTCCTGCCGCCCTGATGCCTTCATTCGCAGCTGCTTTCTGGGTAGTCATTTGAGGAGGCTCAGCTAGAGGGGCTGGAGTTTGGTGCCCAAGGCCAAAAGCTGCCATCCCCATGAGCAAGTCCTTGTCACTCATTGTGACCCCCGCCCGCCAGAGCTACGTTAGCAGAGTGCAGGGGCCTTGAGCAGCAACTAGGTGGGCCTCCGAAGGCTGGTCCCTCCAAGTCCCTCCACCATACTCTACCTGCCGCACAATGGTAGTAATACTATCACACAGCACAGGACTGTGATAACGCTGAGAAGAAAATTTCACTTGTGGGCCATGAACTATTGGAAATACCTGAAAGATTTCTATTATTGTTATTAGAAATAGAATCATAGAATCATAGAATAGCAGAGTTGGAAGGGGCCTACAAGGCCATTGAGTCCAACCCTTTGCTCAATGCAGGGATCCACCCTAAAGCATCCCCGACAGATGCTTGTCCAGCTGCCTCTTGAAGGCCTCTAGTGTGGGCCTTCAAGACACTGACACTGTCATTACTGTGTCATTACTGTGTCATTACTGACACTGCCTCCACTCTTTCCCCTCCAAACAAATGGACCATGTTGGAGAAGGATGCCTCTGATCTAACCACTGGGCAGCGGCACCATGAAGGCCCATGGCAGCTGTTCTCCACTAATAGAGGAGAGGCATTGCATGGAGGGGGCACCTCACACAAAGCACGTCAAGGGATGAAAGGCCATTTAACTTCATGGAGGATTGGGCAGGGATTGCAGGTGGAGACTGTTGGGCATTCTCCTTGCTTGGGTGGCCTGTGGTGGCAGCCACCCAAGCAAGGAGGGGAGCCGAGATCCTCAGAAAGCCAAAGCCTGGAAGCTTTCAGAGGTCTCAGCCTCCCTCAGAAAGAGGGGCAGGGCGAGGGGAGGGGCAGGGCTCCAGCCCAGGAATGCAGCAACTCCTTTCATTGAGGGCTTCTTTGGTTTTGGTTTTCTTGACCTTTTACGCCCTCTAGTGGCCACTGGCAGGAGTGCAGTAACTCAAAGACCTCCGAGAGCCCGGATGCCCTTTTCTTATGGTTTCGGATTAAGTATCCCACGCTTGCCTCTTCACCCAGAGAAATCAGATCTGGGTTATTTTCCCTCACTCTCTTTTATTAAGCCAGGGCGTCATCTGTTGGTCCCCCACCTCTAAGAGTTTCTCACCCCATATAAGAAGAATCATGTTGGAATCTCACCAAGGGTCCACCTAGTCCATCGTTCTGTTTGGACAGAGGCCAAGCAGCTGCCCCAAACGTGAAGCCCACAAGCAGGAAACGAGCACAGCAACGCCTTTCTGACGCAGGCATGCACAAGGGGTGTCGCAGGTGTGCCAAGCCACACCCCAATGTCTCAAGCAGTAAGCGACGAATTGAGAGGGGGCGTTGAGTAGGGATCCAGAGGGATCCAGTAGGGATCAAGACACAGCAAGAATGGCCCTCTGACTGCTCTGCTGCTGCTACCCTGGACAGCGTGCTGTTGTACCCGGCAGCAGGAGTGAAAAGGGACCGCTCTGCTGGGAGCCACACTACAATGAGGCCAAGAGGAGGGACCCCAAAGGCGAATATCACCCGCTAAGCCCCTCCTCCAGCCAATGCCACCGCAAAGCCCCACCAATGCTGGGCCCTTCAGGCAAGCCAAACGCGGAGGCAAGGGCATCGATGTCTAGAGTGTTTAATAAATAAATGAATAAAAATGATGTCCTTTGTGACTGAGTATTCAATAAAAGTTCTCCTTTAAAAATAATAATCTCTGGGTGCACAACCTAATGAAATGTGCTGCACACACCTATGTCTCCTGATGGTGTCCCCCAGAAATTAGCATTCTGAGGCATACCGGAGATAACATACACAATATGACTAGTAGCTATTGAGAACCTTATTCTTTGGGGAAATCTCTGATCTTTGTTTTAAAGCTTTCTAATTTGGTAGCCATTCTGCATCTTATAGAAACAAATTCCATGGTATAGGCTCAAACGTTCGACACACACACCCCTGGCAATTTTCTACCATCTTGAATGGGGTAGGCCTCTCCCAGAATGGACAAGAAGGATTTGCATCTCATTTCCAATCAGGAATACCCACAGGGATAACTTGAGGGGGTGGGGAATTGCTCCAGGGACCCCCATGAGGGGTGGTGGCTGAGTTGGGGAGGTTAAGCCCTGGGCTGGGGGGGGGGGGGCTGCTATAAGAAGAAGAATTGGAGGTAAAAGCAGCAGAGACATGAAAGAAACTGGCAATTGGGAGAGAGTATAAGAACATCAGACCAAAGTCCATTCAGTCCAGCACTTCCTTCACACATTGGCCAGCCAGCTAGCAACAAGAAACCCACAAACAGGACGTGAGTACAACAGCACCCTCCTGCCCATGTTCCCAAGGCTCTCTGGACAGTTCACAATTAAAACTGCAAAATACAACAGCTAAAAAAAACCCAAAACCACAAATACTGTGTAAAACCAAAATAAACCCATCAGCAGTTACAGCCCAGGAAACGCCTGTGTGAAAAGCTGTTTTTTCAGGAGGTGTTGAAGTGTATTACATTTTCCACCTCCCAAACTGCATGAGAGAGTCGGTGGGTGCCACTACAGAGAAGGCCCTGCCACCGAGGTTCTTCATGACGCCATTCCGTTCATTTTGGAATAACCAGCAAGATCTCCGCTGAAGATCTTAAATGTCACCTGGGTATATATGAGGGAAGGTGGTCTGCTACGTATCCTAGGTAAAACAAGCAGCCATTGATAGTCCACTTCTTCATGAATTTGTATTCCTCTTTTCAAGCCATCCAACTTGGTGGCCATCACTACATCTGGGGGGAATGAATTCCATAGTTTTAAACTATGTGTTGGGTGAAGTACTTCCTTTTATCTGTCCTGAATCTCCCACTAATCAGCTTCATGGGATGACCCCGGGTTCTAGCATTATGAGAGAAAAATGTCTCTCTATCCACTTCCCCCACACCAGGCAAAATGTAGTACACCTCTATCATGTCTCCACACCCATACTCACCATTTTTTCAAGCAAAACAATCCCATTTGCTTTAATCTTCTCTCATAGGGGAGATGCTCCAGCCCCTTGATCATTTCAGTTGCCCCTTACTGCACTTTTTCCAGCTCTACAGTATCTTTTTTTTTTTAGGTGTGGTGACCAGAACTGTACACAGTGTTCTAAATGTGATTGCACCATAGATCTGTATAAAGGCAGTATAATAATGGAAGTTTTTATTCTCAGTTCCCTTTCTAATTATGACTAACATGGAGTTTGCCTTTTTTGCAGTGGCCGCATACTGGGTTGATATTTTCACCAAGCTGTCCACCACAACCCCAAGATCTCTTTTTTGGTCGGTCGCCACCAGCTCAGATCCCATCAGGTGATACTTCAAGTTGAGGTTTTTTTGCCCCGGTGTGCATCACTTTGTACTTGCTTACATTGAATCCCATTCGTCATTTTGATGCTCATTCTCCAAGTTTGGAGAGATCCTTTTGGAGTTCCTCACAATCCCTTCTTGTTTTAACCACCCTAGACACATTAAATAATGTGGTTTCATCAGCAGACATTTATTTATTTATTTATTTATTTATTTATTTATTTATTTATTTATTTATTACATTTTTATACCGCCCAACAGCCGAAGCTCTCTGGGCGGTTCACAAAAATTAAAACCACAATAAAACAACCAACAGGTTAAAAGCACAATTACAAAATACAGTATAAAAAGCACAACCAGGATAAAACCACGCAGCAAAATTGATATAAGATTAAAATACAGAGTTAGAACAGTAAAATTTAAATTTAAGTTAAAATTAAGTGTTAAAATACTGAGAGAATAAAAAGGTCTTCAGCTGGCGATGAAAGCAGTACAGTGTAGGTGCCAGGCGGACCTCTCTGGGGAGCTCATTCCACAACCGGGGTGCCACAGTGGAGAAAGCCCTCCTTCTAGTAGCCACCTGCCTCACTTCCTTTGGCAGTGGCTCACGAAGAAGAGCTCCTGTAGATGATCTTAAGGTCCGGGCAGGTACATATGGGAGGAGGCGTTCCTTCAAATAACCTGGCCCCAAACTGTTTAGGGCTTTAAATGTCAATACCAGCACTTTGAATCGGGCCCGGACCTGGACTGGCAGCCAATGAAGCTGGAAAAGGACTGGCATAATGTGATCTCGCCAGCCAGTCCCTGTTAGTAAACGGGCTGCCCTGTTTTGTACCAGCTGAAGCTTCCGGACCGTTTTCAAAGGCAGCCCCACGTATAACGCATTGCAGTAATCCAAGCGAGAGGTTATCAGAGCATGGATCACTGTAGCTAGGCTATCTCTGTCCAGATAAGGGCGTAGTTGGTATATCAACCTAAGCTGATAAAAGGTGCTCTTTGCCACTGAGTTCACCTGTGCCTCAAGTGACAGTTCTGGATCCAAGAACACCCCCAAACTACAGACCCGATCCTTTAGGGAGAGTGCAACCCCGTCCAGGACAGGGCAAACATGGCCACTTCATTGCTCACCCATAATTCCAGATCATTTACAAATAAGTTGAAAGGGAACAAGTGAAGTGTGACAAGACAAGAATCAACCAGAGACAAGTAAGAATACTTTGACAGGCAAGTGGGGTGGGAAGAGAATAAAAGTCTTCTCCACTTAGAGCTGCTGGATCAACGCATCCTGCCTAAAATGGGGAGGCTGAGTCATGATTCTTCAAGAACCAATGTCTGTACTTCATATGAGGGAAGCTGAACTGTGGAACTCCCTGTCACAAGGAAATCACAGTGGCAAAGAATCTAGCCATTTCCAAAGACATACCAGATATCAATAGAAAATAATCTATTAATTATCATTCATTTCTTTGCAGGATTAAGATTGGCTCCTTTATGCATGCTTTTTTCTGCCGGGTGTGTGTGTGTGTGTGTCCTTTCTCTGTCTTTATGTATATTTCACTATACAACCACAGATGCTGCTCTGCCAATGAGAGACGCTTGCTCCACATCTCTTCCTATGATCTGGGGTCAGTAGCGAGGGCTACTGCTGTTGCTGCTGAGGCCTCCACTTCCCTGACCCTCAGACTCTTTCTCCTCCTCCCCAAACACACAGTGAAATCATACACACACAGCGGACTATTCTGACGGGGAGACATGAATGAACGAATCAATGAATCAATGAATGAATGAATCAGCAGCTGCTATCCATGAATGGGAAAAGTGAACTGCTGCTTTCCTCTGAAGGGGTGACCCTTCAGCATGATTTTGTGATTGGGGAAGCTTGATCCTAGCCCCATCCACACTCCCTTGCTGTACTAGCTGTCCTTTTCCCTTCCCTTCTGAGTATTCCCTAGTTGTAAGTGTCTTGTGCGACTGTGTAGTTATAAATGTCTTACAACTGTGAAATACCGTGGCTGGCTGCTCCCTTCCCGTCTGGGCATTCCTTAGTTGTAAGTGTATCTTTACTGTGAAGTTGTAGGTGTCTTGCAACTGCGTTAATGCGAATTCGTTAGGTGTCTCGAGCAACTGTGCAGTTGCCTGTGTCTCACAGCTGTGAAATACCACAGCTGACTGCCCCCCTTTCCTTCCCTTTTCAGTGCACCCCCCTCCCCACTACTCCTATCAACCAAATAATAGGAAAGGCAGCAAGAGTAACTAGCCTGCCATTCCCATTCATAAATGCACGATAACAATTTTACTTCTTTTTGACACTGTGCGGGTACTTACTGCTCGAAAAAGAAAGAGTAGCTAGCCTGCTTTTATGAATGGCAGACTAGTTACTCTCGCTGGTGACAGTAGTGCCCATGGTGAAAAAGAGTGAATGGAGGGATGCCCCCCCTCGCCATTCCTTGACCACATCATGTCACAGCCAGGTCACAGAGGCATGGCCAGGATTTAATCGGTAGGTACAGGGCATACTGCAAGGGAACCGCCTGGGAGCCATTTTAAGTAATAATAATTTTAAAAAGATGGGAGTAAAAGGACTTCCAGAAACTGCAGCTTTTCAAGAGGGAAGCAGCTGGTTGGCTGTGAAATGGCAATGATATCATGTGTTGCAAAGGTTCCCAAACTGCTCTCCCTTCACACCAAATTGCTCATGTAGATTGCCCTCAGGCTAATATTCCCTCCCCCACCCCACCCCCGTATTGCAGAATGAGCAAAAGAGGAGGGAGAGAGAGAAAGAGAGAGAAAGAAAGAGAGAGAGAGAGAGAGTTACTTTTAAGTATTTTTTAAAGTTAATGGCAAAGGAAAGATTCAAGCTTTGAACTTCCTAATTTACTGAATTGTATCCTAACTATATGCAGATGTAGTCAAATGTAAGTCACATCTAAGGACTGGGGTTAAGGTACAGTAGCATTCCATAATATAACAGAATTAGTTTTTGTGATTGGCCATTAAGTAAAACGCCTTTTGGTGTTCAATCCTATTTGGAGAGTCAGCAGCCTCAGAACTTGGAAGCTGCCGAGTATCGATTGCAGAGCTAGGAAGAGAGCAGAGGTGATTGTTCCCTCCATACTCCAGCTGCCCTGCATTTCTGCTAGATGGGCAATTTTGCCCCAGCCTCCTTCCCTTGTCTCTCAGGCACATGGTTGCATAGAATTGTTTATGTTGTGCTGTTGGCTTTTCCTACAGTGTGTTTACTGCTTGATCTGCTACCCTCAGAATATCTTCACGTTCACTGGCACTGTCCATATTTGCAGTGTGCTCTCTAGCTTTGGTCATTTTTTGGTGGGGGATGGGTAGATAGACAATCGGATGCATAGTTGTGCCATTCCTTCCATGAGCTGGGCATTACTATCAATCAAAAATATTTCTGCATATGTGTGCATGCGCAAATGTGTCTGAATTCTATCTTGGAGGAAGAGTAAGGAGCCCGCTACAATCTGCTAGCCCCAAGGACCATCATGGCCCAGATCCCGCCCTATATAACACCTTCCGGCTGGTATTCCCCAGCAAATGGTATATAGAAACCCAGAGGCATGACCTGAGTGCAACAGCACCCTCCTGCCCATGTTCCCCAGCAACTGGTGTGCATAAGCATACTGCCTCTGAATCTAAATATATAGCTATTTCGACTAGTAGCCATTGATAGGCTTCTCCTCCTTGAATTTATCCAATCCCCTTTTAAAGCCGTCCACGTTGGTTGCCATCATTACTTCTTGTAGTAGCAAATCCCATAGGTTAACTCTGCACTATGTGAAGAAATCCTTCCTTTCCTCTGTCCTGAATCTCCCTCCCTTCAGCTTCAATGGATGACTCCATGTTCTAGTATTATGAGAGAGGGAGAAAAACTGCTCCCAATCTGTTTTATCCACACCAACTCCCTTTTTCTGTGGCCATTCCTACAACCCGTCGTTTTTCTGTCCTACAAGGCTGCCATTGAAGGAGGGGGAAATTAGGGGTGTGCACAGACCCCCCGATCCGCCCCGCGGGCCGATCCAAAGATTTCGGATCAGGCCCGCTCTGCTCCGCCCATAGTCCACTCCTCTTCGCCACGGAGCTCCGGCTCTCCACAGTGGAGGGGAGTGGTGCCAGGTAAGGCCCCCCTCCCTCCTCTCCCTTACCTGCAGAGCCCGGTAAGGGACCAAGGGGGAGGGGGGCCTTACCTGCATCCGTCCGCGGTCCCTCGGCTTCTTCAATTGAGCCCGTGGCTCAACCAGGAAGTCTGGTCCGCAAGTGCTCAATTGAAGAAGCCGAGGGACTGCGGACGGATGCAGGTAAGGGAGAGGAGGGAGGGTTTTTTTACCGGGCCCTGCCACTGTCGCCGCATGGGCGACAGCGACAGCGGCAGGGCCTGGTAAACACCACTTACCTTTCTTGCAGAGCTCCGGATCGAGGCGAAGGATCCGCCTTCACCTCGATCCTCTTCACAACGCTCCGCTGGCCCCCAATCCTCTTCGCCTCCACTTTAAGGGGAGGCGAAGCACCCCGCTCCGCTTCTAATTCGCTGTTCCGATTAGAAGCGTAGCACATCTCTAGGGAAAATATACCTTCTAGTGTATTTATATTTGCATGAGACAATACCCCTGCAACTCACAGCTTTTGCAACAATATAAGGAACTATTAGGTTAACCATGAGTGAGTTGTGGTTCTTGGGAGGAATGATTCTGGCTGGAGGAGGGAAAGGCCACAGCCTGAGAGATGTAGAAGCCTTTATTTAAATAAAGCTTGCAAGTTTGTTCGTAAAACAGAGAGCTCCATCAGATGACTGTTTTATTGCACGCTCGTTGCTGGGCACTCGGATTTTCACAGGTCTCTCTCACAATGTTGTCTGCCTCCCACGTGCCTCCCGCCCCTTCTAGCCTTCTTCACATGCCAAAAAAGAAACAAACCCCCCAGTAAGTCTGACTTATTTTTTGAGATGGAATTTGCCGCTATCCCCTGCTGTGCAGGAGAAGCAGCGAGATCAAAATGGCCCACTGAATGGGCCGCGTGCACATTGTTTACTTCCTCTTTTGAAAGAGGAAGTAATGAGGGACAAACACATGGGCTGAGAAGCAAACGGTAAGGAAATGCAATTTCTCCCTTTGTGATGATGCTCAAAATCTGCTTGAAACTGGGGGTGCAATCCACCAGCTTTGACACATGGTGGCAGCACTGATTGAGTCCTAGGCAGGATCTACACTACTACTTTAAAGTGCTTTATAATAGTTTTGACAACTGTTGGGGCCCAGGACACACTCCATATACAGTTGTCAAAACTGTTATAAAGTGCTTTAAACCACTTTAAAGCAGTAGTGTAGATCCGGCCCTAGATGAAGGAGGAGGAGGAGGAGGAGGAGGGGGCGGGGAAACAGAGGCCTCATCTACACCAAGCAGGATATTGCACTATGAAAGCAATATGGAAGCGGTATATCAGAGGCAGGAGCCACACTACTGCTTTATAACGGTGTTGAAGTGCACAGACAACTGTTGGGGCCATTGACACATACCATATACCGCTTTCATACCACTTTCATAGTGTTATATCCTGCTTGGTGTAGATTAGGCCAGAGAGAAAGACAGAGAGGGTGAAAATGGAGGGCCTGAAGCCACCAAGCACATTAAAGCTGCATGCTCAGAACTTAGCCCAGGCATGGAAAACCGGGAAGGAGGAGTTCAATCTTTATGTGGACGTTGCAATGGCAGATAAAGAGGAGCCTGTAGAGATGAAACACATAAGGGAGACATTGTGTGCAAACATTGCCCAAGCATTGCATACTTTGGCGACAATAATAGGCAGTTTTTATGCCCACTGCAGCCCCAGAAAGGATGACGCAGTGGAAAGGTATCAGTTTTTCACAGAGAACCAAGTGATATGGGAAGGCATTGAGGAATATTGCATCAGTTAAAGGTGTTAGTGGCCAATTGCAACTTTGGTGATATCAAAGACTCCGTAACAAGGGACTGGATTGTGTGTGGAATACAGGACACTTGAGTATGAGAGAGATTGCTGAGGGAGGAAGTCTTGACTTAGAGAAAGGCTTGAAGATTTTCAGGGCAAGCAGACGTATCCAAAGACAGGATTAGAGCCCTGGAGAGACAGGCCCTTGAACCAGTCCATATTGTACAGAAGAAAGAGAGGAAGAAACCTGATGTAGGGACAACAGTGGACACCATAGAGAAATCCAAGTATTGTGCAGGGAAACACACTAGGCAAAAAGAGGGCTGCCCAGCTCATGGAAGGAATGGCACAACTATGCATCCGATTGTCTATCCACCCATCTCCCACCAAGAAATGACCAAAGCTAGAGAGCACACTGCAAATATGGACAGTGCCAGTGAACGTGAAGACATTCTGAGGGTAGCAGATCAAGCAGTAAACCGCTGCAGGAAAAGCCAACAGCACAACATAAACAATTCTATGCAACCATGTGCCTGAGAGACAAACCGTTGCCAGTTGCAACATAATCACCACCCACCTAGTGAACCCCAATATTCCATTGGGAGAGACACAACATCAAAACTGGCAGGAAAATGCAAACTCAAAATCTCGGACCCAAAGGCTAGAGCTTGTGGTTGCAGATGACCAGAAATCCGCACCACTGCTAGGCCTAAAGGCAGTCCAGGCTATGAAACTGACAAAGGCACTGTGTCATAACATATTGACAGTGGATAGTGGAGTGATGGAAAATTCAGATGAAGCTGGAAGCAGAAGTCAAGAAAGGATGCAAAGGGAATTCAGGGATGTGTTCAAGGGAGATGCACACTAAGAGAAATTCAGCTAGGTCAGGCAAGGTAGCACCAAGTCCAAGAGGTCACCAGCATGGTTAACGAGCAGTGTTAAGTGTTAGAGAAAAGTGTGGTTCCTTCAGAAAATGGAATTCTTGCCCAAATGAGGAGAAGGAAAAGGAACACAAACTTGCACAAAGGCGATGCAAGCAGACAATAAGAGATGCAAAAAAGCATGTTGAGGAACATAGCACTAACAGCACCAAGGCTAACAATGAAGAATTTATTAAATAGGACATCCGCTTGGGAGGCAGTTGGACTGCTGTATGAGAACAGAGTTAAAGGAGTGCTAAAAAGGGATTAAAAGATTGCAAAGGAGCTGAATGAATTCTTTTCATTGGTCTTCACTGGGGAAGTCACAGCCCTGAGATCTTAATGATATAGGGCGGGATACAAATGTTTTGAATAAATAAATAATAAATGTAGGGCAGAAAGCTGTTCCTGAACTGTTGTTGTCTGGAAGGGAATCTGAGGAATTAAGGCAAACAGTAGTGACAAAAGATGAAGTTCTCAACCTCATTGACAAATTGAAAACTAACAAATCACTGGGTCCTGATTCAAGCACATACTAGAGTTCTTGAAGAACTCCTAATCTTTTAACAAAACTATGTGACATTCCCCAAGGTCAGCCTCTTTACCAGAGCGCTGGAGAATGCCCAGTGTAACACCAGTTGTAAAAAAGGGCCAGTTAGCTTAACTTAAACATAAGTCCTGCTGAAAAAGGACTCTTTGAGAGTGTCATTATTCATGTTGACAGGAGTTATCTAGTAGAAACTGTCTTGTTGGACTTCCAAAAGGCTTTTGCCAAAGTCCCTCATGAAACACTCCTGAGCAAACACAGAAGTCATGAACTAAGAGGAGAGGTAACAGGTTAAAGAACAGAAAGAAGGAGTAGGAATAAATGATAAATTCTTGCAATGGAAAGATCTAAACATTGGGATCCTTCTAAGGATTTGTATTGGGGAATAAGATTATCAGTGGCTACTAGGATGGGTACATGCTATTTCCGGTATCAAAAACAATATCTCTATGTATACCAGTTGCTGGGGAATGCAACTGGGATGATGCTGACACATGTCCACATGTGGACTTCCCACAGTTGGCCACTGCATGAAAAGCTGGATGAGATGGACCCTTGGTCTGATCCAGCATGGCTCTTCTTATGTTCTCAAACCTGTTGACCTGTCTAGAGAGAGGAAGTGTTTCTGGATTGGACCAAATTTCCTGCCAAGGTTCTGGACTGGCCATTTAAATGTACCCTCATAGGTTGGCTGCCAGTTCAGTGGCATGGCATTTGCATGTTTCCATAGCTACCAGGAGCCATCCCCTTTAATCAAGGAAGGAGGCACAGACATAATCACTGTGGCTATGCGGCAAACATCCAGGGTTTTATTGTTATTCCTGGCAACTTTCCATGCTGCTGCTTCCAGAACAAAATGGATTCTTAAGCCAAGGTGTAACAGTAACAGCTCTGTAATGCACAGCTAAAAAAAAAAAGCTTTTCCAGAGAGCCAGTATATTGAGTCCCTTTGTGATCCATCCTCCCAAGTAATTGAGGGGGGAAGATTAAAGGAGAGATCCCAGGCTCTTGCTTCTATACACCTGGAATTTCTATAAGTTTCAACCTTTTAGAGGTATGGGGTCATTTTAATTTTAACTTCCTCTCCCCAGCAGTGCTGGACTCCCAGGAGACAGGCTGGATAATAATGCTCAGCAAGCACGTTTTAGCCTTTCTCTCTCTATTGACTTTCCCATCTCTGAGAACGGGACTATGTCGCTCAGCTCTGTAGCCCTTCCACTATGAGCTCTTCTCTCCTAGCTGCTCCGTAGCTGCTCCAAGAGCCCTTGGGGTCCCCATTGGCCAAAGCCACTGGATCCCATTCTCCTCTCCTTATTGGGACTAGGGCCTCCTCCTGTCTTTTCACAGACAAGCAATACATCTTTATTTGTTTTCGCTGTTTCATGCTTGTAGGTGAATGAACGCATCTGGGGCTCCTTCCCCTTGATCTTTGCTTCAAATGTTTCTTTGTCTAAATCCAATACTGCTACTTTTGAACTGAGAGAGAGAGAGAGAGAGAGAGAGAGAACATTCAGTAGATGAAAAGAATACATGGGCATGCTGCACCTCAAGTGTAAAGATCCCCTTAACTTGTGTCTTGCAAAATGTGAGAAGGCTGTAACCTGTCCAGAGAGCTTTGTCTATTGGGTGGCATGATAATAATAAACTCTGCAGAAGACACATCTCAAGAGGGGGCATGTCTGGATGGCATGAAGGGGACCGGCCCAAATGAAAGGCGTCCTGGGTCTGGTGGAGGCCAAGGAGGCGATGAGTTCCAGGGTGTCACTCCTTCTGATGGGCTTTGCCACTGGCTGCCTCAGTGGTACTTGGATCTGCCTGGGGGTGGAGTGCTCCTTCCAGCCAAAGCATAGAGTCTGGGGATATAGACTAAATGACACCCATTGCATTCTAACAAATTACCCTGAAGAAGGATCTGAGGGTCCAAAACTTGATGGAGTTTTTTATGGCATAAAACACCTTTGCCCTTGGCTTTTTTGGGGGGGGGGCATTTGCCTTGGGAAGCCACAACCAGTTTTCAGCCTTGGAACCTCATGTGTAGCAAACAAGTGCTGTCCCACAGGGCTACAGGTCCATTGGCAGCCTCCTCAGTCCTGGGAACTGCGTTAATTCCAGGTATATATACTTTTCAGAATCGGACTTTCATCATTATTACAAATAGATCCCTGGATAGCAGAATGCGACAAAGGAGATGGATGGTCTTAGTTGCTCCATCTCAAAATAGCAAAGGGAGTGAAAGCAGCTGAGAAGTATCAAAAATCCTTTCACCTGAGTCTTCTGCAATGCATTGGTAGTTTCAGTTTTTGAATGAGACACTTCAGTGGAGGCACTGCTTGCAAATGGTGAACAGGGTCCATGGTTTGTGCCTTTGAACAAACCCCAAAGGCACCTAAAGATATACAGATGGTTGAAACCAAGGACAATAAAATACATGTTTCACACAATCCAACATAAGTCCTACTGAAAGCAGACCCACTGAAATAAATGGTACTTAAGTTTGTCATGACTAACATAAATCCCATTAATTTCAATGGGTCTACTCAAAGTAGGATTTAGGTTGGATTTTATCCAATATGCCCAGACAGATTATCTTTTTTCTCAAGAGCTGGTACAAGAGAACCATCATTGCCTTGATGGCGACACACATCCCACTATTGGCTCTAGTGAAGACATTTTGCAGGGTTGTGCTTCAAAAATCCACAAGACTTGATTGACCAGTGAGACAAAGTGTAAGTGTGTGGATACACTGAAGACAAGCCCTCTTAAAAACAGCTGTCTGTTTCTAGCCTCTGTGGGCTTCAACACTGTCTCAGGGAAATGACAGTCAAAAACCAGGTGCACCTGATCTAATATCAAGCAGACTTGATATTAGATCAAGATATCAAAGACAATTCTCACTTTTATTGTCTACTTCTGCTCATTCACCTTTCTTATTTTTTATCTTCCACCTTAGAGGTACTTATGACAAGACTGATAGAATCCAGTACGTGACAAAGAATTTAAGTTCAATAAACCAAACCAAACTTTCTACGTAAGGGACAAGAGCTTCTGTGTGTTCAGAGGAGGGCAACCAGGATGATCAGGGGTCTGGAAACAAAGCCCTATGAAGAGAGACTGAAAGAACTGGGCATGTTTAGCCTGAAGAAGAGAAGATTGAAGGGAGACATGATAGCACTCTTCAAATACTTAAAAGGTTGTCACCCAGAGGAGGGCCAGGATCTCTTCTCGATCCTCCTAGAGTGCAGGACACGGAATAATGGGCTTAAGTTAAAGGAAGCCAGATTCCGGCTGGACATCAGGAAAAACTTCCTGACTGTTAGAGCAGTACGACAATGGAATCAGTTACCTAGGGAGGTTGTGGGCTCTCCCACACTAGAGGCCTTCAAGAGGCAGCTGGACAAGCATCTGTCAGGGATGCTTTAGGGTGGATTCCTGCATTGAGCAGGGGGTTGGACTCGATGGCCTTGTAGGCCCCTTCCAACTCTGCTATTCTATGATTCTATGCTCTGCTTGGTGTGGAGAAAACTGGCTGAACCACTCAGAGAAATGCTGGAGACAAACATGGGCAGAACCACCCAGTAGAACCACCCATACAAATTTATTAGGGAATAGGTTCCATTGGACTCAATGGGACTTACTGCTGAGTAGACATATATAGATTGTGCAGTTCAACAGAATAGGGGGGAAATAGCAGGGAGACAAGCACCAGCTGGAGAATCCAAAGAGAAGCCCTCTAATTCCTGAGAAAGGAATAGGCACAAGAGAATGTCCACATGGTTTGTGCCACATTGTTCACTAGTGGGAAAGGGCTGGGGTGGATCTTGCACTTTAGGTATCAGCGTGATCTTGAGCAGGCCATGGATTTAAACTGTTTCACTTTGTGCAGACTGAGGATGTGGACAAAAGTCTTGGAGAGTTGGAAGGATTGGCCATGTGGGTACTAAATGCCTTATGTGAGGGATCCCAGCGAGTTTGAAAGAGGAAGTAAAGAAACCTCTACTGGACATGGACACCCTCCCCCCCCCCATTATATTAGAGAAAGCATTGGGGCAGTTCCATTCCACCTCAGAGTCTTTGAGTAGTGTGTTCTATTTTGTCAAACAAACCCCATGTTCTTTATGCAGATGAACCTCTTTGCTGAATTCCAGGGAGGCTGTGGAAACTGGGAGCGATATTGTAATGTTTGAGGGTGAAGAATTTGAAAAGTAATTGAGATGAAATGAATGTATTGGATAATCTGGAAGGAAAACTGTAACCAGTCCAAGATATGGTTGCATTGAGTCTGCAGCTGGAGGGTGCCCCTCACTCAACACCACGTGGAGAGGGGCAGACAGTGGAAGTAGCCAGGAGCACCTTGTACCAGGTAAAGCTGATATACCAGCTGCAGCCTTATTTGGATTGATTTTTGGACCCAGTGTCACTTACCCAAATTCTAAATACCTCCAAGATGCACTGTTGTAATGTCCTTTATGAGGGATTGCCTTTGAAGATGGTTCAGAAACTTCAGCTGATGTTGGTAGGGCTAGAAAGTCAGAATGTATAATACCACTTTTAAAAACAGTTACATCAGCTGTCAGTACATTGACAGGCCTAATTTAAAGTAGCCTAATTTAAACTAGCCTTTAAAGCCCGAAATGGCTTGGACCCAGTTTATCTGAAGGTCTGCTTTCACCCATATGATTCTGTCCGTCCATTAAAATCAGGTTTAGAGGCCCTGGTCGCAGGCCTGCTAGTAAGATTGATTACGTTGGCAGCCAGAGGACACAGTGCCTTCGTGGTGGTGGCCCCATGGTTATGGAGCTACCTTATGATTGTCCCTTGCAGTGCAGGCTTTCAAACAGGCCTTAAAATCTTACCTCTTCCTGAGTGCCGTTCCTTAAATTGTTTTAAGCTATGTGAAAGGTGGTCTATAAATACTCGAAATACATACATTAAAAAATAAATTTCCAGCCTGCCTCTAACATTCATTTTTTAGACAAAGATGCTCTGCTCTAGGTTTTCTAGGTGACACGATTATCTAGATTCATTTCAAATTTGCTTTAAACCTAGTTTTTGGACAGAAACAGGCCAAGTGGAATTAGTTCTGCTGGACATCTCGGCAGCTTTTGATACCCTCGACCATAGTATTCCTGTGGACCAGCCTGCCAGGATGGGACGGTGGCAATGGTGTCTCTCCTCCTTCCTGGTGGGACAGTTACAAAAAGTGGTGCTGGGGAACTCCTGTTCAGCACTTTAGCCTATCGTATTCTGGGACAAGTCACCTGGGGATTTCAACATCTTCATGTCACCCAACTTTATCTCATTCCAGGGGACTGTAGTGCTCTTGAACAGGAGACGGTAATAGATTGGATGAGGGCACACAAATGAAGCCTAAACCAGACAAGACAGAAGAAGAGCTGACCCAGTATTGGATAGTATAGTACTCCTCTTCAAAACACAGGTCCATACTTCAGACCAAGCTTTGACCCTGGTTTTCGGGTATCTGTTCTATGAGTGAACCTGCCCAGCTTAAGCTGATGTGGCAACTATGCCTATTCCTGGCAACAGCAGACTTTGCCAAGGGCCACATGCCTCAGTTACATCACAGCTGGGTTGCTGCAATGTGCTCTACATAATGCTGCCATTTTAGAGTGCATGGAAATAATTGACTCTATAGCCTGTCCCAGAGACCCTTCTGTGTGCCCCAACATCCACAGAAACACACCTAGTTGGAATCAGGCCCAGGCCTTTTCTGGGACTGCCTCAATGGAGACCTTCAGTGGTCAAAACTGCCATGGTCTTAGGAAGGGTTTTTAATTGCTTCGGTTTTATTTGTTTTTAAAAAATGGTTATTTGAACGCGTCATCTTTTCTCCTCTGCTCCTTTATTGTATGTATTGTTGACAAACCATTTCTGAAATTGGTAAGTGATTCTTTGCCCTTAGCCTCCCAGGTGAGGGATGTTTTACATACCTAAAGAAGAACAAATATACATTAGCCCTAAAATGCGGCTCACACCCCCCCCCCCCCGCACCCCACCGCGTTTCTTCAAGTCTGCACAAACCTCCATCCAAGCGCAGTTCCCGAACAGGAGAAGCCCCGGCAGCTGCCTCCAGGGCCGGCGGCGGACTTGACGCTCCCGCGTTTCCTCCTGGCAGGAGTCCTGGGGAGCAGGGAGGCGGAAAGCGAGCCCGAGGTGCGCGTGTCTCCCACGCCCACCCCCACCCCGTGTCTCCGGGGCCGGGCCGGGCCGGCTCCACCACCCGCCACCGCCTGCCCAGCGCTCCCCACGGCCGCCCCCTGCCCGAGAGGGACCCCCTCGGACGCCCACGCGCCCCCAGCCGGGGCTCCAGCCAGGCGGGAGTCGTGGAGGGCGCACGGCCTGGGGGCGGGCCCGGGGGGCAGGGGCGCGGAGAGCCCCGGGCCCGCCCGGCACGCGCCGCCGCGCCTCTGTCTCCCGCGAAGCGCCCTGGCCCGCTGCCGCCCGGTCGCTCGCCCCCCGCCCCCCGCCGCCGCTCGAACGCGGGCCACCGACGGCGCAGGGCACCGCGCGGCAGCAGCAGCAGCAGCCGAGCCCAGGCAGCCGCCCGCGGAGGCCCGGAGCTGTCCTTCAGCACCACGGCCGGGCTCCTTGCGGGAGGGCAGGCGCGAGAACGGGCGGGAGGGGAGGCGGCGGTGCGGAGCCCGAGCGAAGGCGTCGGAGAGCTCCCCGTGGGGCCCGGGATGGATCCGGGGGAGACGGGCGCGGGGGGCGGCGAGCGCCGTTCCTGCCGCCGCACGGCCACGGGGAGGAGCGCGCACGCGCCTCCCCCGTCCTCCCTCCCTCCCTCCCTCCTTCCCGTGCCCCCTCCCCTCCCTCCCTCCGCGATCAATTTCTCAAGGTGTTCTCCGCACAGCTGAAGATGGCGACAGATTGAAGGCGGGAGGCAGCGCGGCTGGGGGGCGATGGGCAGGCAGAGCCGCCGCGCCAGGAGGCTCCGGAGCGGCCAAGACGTGGCCCACCTGAAGCGCAAGCGGAAAGGCCAGTGAGGGCGGGCCGAGGGGCGCGCGGCTGCCGCGAGTGCCGAGGCAGGCGGGCGGGCGGGCAGGCAGGCAGGCAGGCAGGCAGGCAGGCGGGCGCCGATCGGGAACGAGCGGGGCCGGCCCGTCGGGGCTGACGATGAGGAGGGCCAAGCGGTGACGGACGGAGCGCCGGACGGAGGAGGACGAGGAAGAGGAGGGACGCCGCCGCCGCCGCCGCCGTCTGGGAGAAGGCAGCAGGCCGAGCGGCCGGCGGGTGATGCCGGCGCGGCGCGGCCTCGCCTCGCCTGGGCCGGCCATGGTAAGAGCCATCGCGGCGGCGCAGCACCATGCCCTGCCCGGCGGGAGCCCTTAGCAGCCCGGCGGCGGGAGGCTGGGGGCATCCGCGCGGGGGCCGGCGGTGGAGGCGGCGGCGGCGGCGGCGGGCCAGGCTCGGCCTGGGCCTCGTCGCCGGCCGCCAGGCGAGCGATGCCGCTGCTGCCCCTGCCCGCGCCCCCATGCCGGCCAGGCGGCGGCGGCGGCGGCGGCGGAGGTAGGTGACATTGCTGGGGAGGGGGTTGGCCCAGGCGCCCAGCCGCCCCGCGCCGCCGCCGCCGCCCCCCGCCGCCGCCGCCGCCGCGCGCGCCCTCTCCCCTCCGCGCCGCCCCCGAGAAATATGACCGGCGGCGCCTGGATGCGTCCACGAGAAGGTGACGCCGCCGCCGCCGGGAGAAGCCGCCGCCGCCGCCGCGCCCCCCCGAGCCAGCCCGACAAGCCGTGCGCCGACTCGGCGCGGGCCCAGAAATGGCGCCTGTCGCTGGCCTCGCTGCTCTTCTTCAGCGCGCTGCTCTCCGACCATCTGTGGCTGTGCGCCGCCGCCGGGGCCCGGCTCCGGCCCAAGGCGAGGAGCGCCGCCGTGCCGGCGCCCTGGCACGCCGAGGCCTTGGACGCCGCCGACGCCGACGCCGCCGGGACGCCCAACGGGAGCGCGCCGGCCCAGCGCCACTGCCCCGACCTGAGCGCCGCTTGCACCACGCGGCGCCTCCTGCAAGGCCCGCCGGCCGCCTTCCCCGCCGTGCCTCGCAGGCCGCCCCCCGCCGCCGCCGCCGCCGCCTCGCCCCAGCTGGCCTTCCTGGAGCAGCACTTTCGGAACTTCAGCCTCTCCTTTTGTGAGGCTTACACGGTCTGGGACCTGCTGCTGGGCATGGCCGGCCCGGAGAGCTTGGACTGCAGCCTCCAGAACCTCCTGGTGGACTTCTTCGCCGCTGCGGCCGGGGCCCAGCAAGGGGAGGCCTGTAGCAGCTGCCTGGAGGCCTATCAGAGGTTGGACCAACACGCTCAGGAAAAATATGAGGAGTTCGACCTCTTGCTGGAGAAATACTTGCAAGCCGAAGACTACTCCGTGCGCTCCTGCATAAGAGACTGCAAGGTAGGAAGGGGCGGGCGGAGGGGCCCCCCTCCAGGCCGGCCTGGGGCCTGCTGCTTCTGGCAAGGCCCGGAGGGGCTGTTCGCTTGCTTAACTGCCTTTGGACAGGAGGCGCATGAAGGGTTAGAGCCCCAAACCGTTTTTGCTAGCCTACTTGCCCACGGACGCCTGTGGTAGTCATTTCTAGCAGGGGAGTGAGAACCGAAAAGCAGCCACTGCTGCCTTTATCCCTGCCTGAGCTTTGATAGCCACAGGTGATCAGGCCCAGGGCTCCCGGGAAGTCTGCGCTTGGCTCAAACAGCAGGTATTGCTCCTCTGCCCCCTGGCAGGGGGCTCCAAAGGTAGCAAGGCAGGTGAGAGAAACAGGGCATGCCACAAGCCATCCAAGGGCTCACCTTCTCGGATGCTGGCAGCCCTCGATTGCTCAGTGCATTGGGGCAGATTTGCAGTGGGTGCCCAGTCAGAGCTGGTGGTGAAGAAAGCCTTGCAGGGCAGCTTCACCAACACGCGGGTCAAACAGGTTCTGGACTGGAAAATATAAGCAACTCACCACAGTCCAAGTGTCTGAGAATCAGCCTTGAGACCGATCGCCAAGGAGGCCCGTGCAGGCTCAGCTCCAGCTGCGTTGGAGACATGTGGGCAGGCTCAGCATCTGCCAGTCTTCTTGGGGCCACTTGCTCTCCCGGTGTGCCCTTACATGCCTGTGCTCAAGGCCCTTTCCTACACTGCAGATCTCTGTCAGTTGTCTGCTACTCTCATTGTTGGTTCCCCCCAAGAATCCTGGCCATTACAATTGGAGGTGATAGATCTCTCACACTTCCCCCCTCCCAAATTGCAGCTCCTAAAGTTCCCCGGGCCGAGGAAATGACTGAGTAAGCAACTTAAGTCTGAAGCGTGGCCATATCTGTTAGGAATGTATAAAGGGAAGCAGTTACAAACATAGCTGCATTCATGCCTCTTTGTTTTGTGGCAGTGGTCATGCTTGAGCGTGAGAGGGTTCAAGTGTGGAGAAGTTCAAAGGAACCTGAGATTCAGCCCGTGTGCACCACTGCAGTATGGCGGATGCTTCTCTGAGGCCAAGCACCTGGCATCAACTAAACATCTCCAGCTGGGAAACGTGTGGGATGGGGGTGCTAAGTTATCATTCGTGCCACATTACCTGGGAGCCTGGTGTTTGGTCCTGGGAATGGATCCTGTGATCCCCTCACATAGCTGCTGGTCTTAGTGCTGTTGTATGGGGAGAGGAGGACCACGGGGAAGCCACAACCACACTGCAAGGATAGTTGTGAGTCAGGCCTTAACAGTAATGTCTGAACCATTCCCGTGTTACAAAGGGGCTCTGCAGTGGCCATTTTTCACTGCACTTTTCCTCTGTAAGTAACTTGAAAAAGCCACAGTGGAAAATCCAAGCAGGAACAGTAGCATGAAGCCTTTATTAAATAGTTACTGTGTAGAGTTATCTCCCTTGCGTTTTTTAACTCTTCCCTCACCAGCTGCCATCCTGACCAAAATTGTCTCCCTGCACAGCATGTTGTGTTAGAAAAAAAACTCCTATTGGTGCAGGGGTGATTTTCATCAGGATTGTAGATGGGAAGGGGAATGTTACGTTTACTCCCAGGGCACTTTGGTCGTGATGCAAATTGCTCCCACCAGGCTTACTATTAAATTTTAAAATGTGGGATGATGCTCCACACTGCACTTATAACATAACATATAGGTGGGACCTTTGCCGATGGCACGGTGCTCCAGGGGGATCCACATTTCTGGTCCACATTTAGATCACATTTAGGAGGAAGTACCCGTTATAAGGGTGGGGGGAAATCTAGGGTGCCTGAGATTTTCCAGTCCTGGTACAAGATAACAGCTGAGAAAATGCAGTCTCCTATGAGAATGCGGTTGATGAAAGTGTGTTGCCATATTCATTTAAAATATTTCTGCACTACCTGTCATGTATGTGTGTACACCATACATCCAGGTGGTGTACAACCATAAAACTACAACATAAATATATGTTACAGCTAAAACAAAACACAAGTATATAACATAATGAGTAAGTCATAAACTAAAAGTAATGACAGCATAAACCAGTAAATGGTGAGTTGAATAAAAACATTTTTAACATGTGTCTAAACTGCAACAGAGTTGACGCATGTTTTATTTCTGGGGAGAGGGTATTCCAGAGAGGGTGCCACCATGGAAAAGGCCCTCTTCTTGGACGTCTATAGGATGTGGCATCACCAATAGGGCCTCCCGTGGCAATCGCAGTGGCTGGGTAGACCAACATGGGTAAAGTAGACATCCTCGCAGGTATCCCTGTCTCAAGTATTTAGGGCCTTATAGATTAATGCCAACATCTTAAACCTGGCCCAATAGTGAATTGGCAAGCAATTCTGTTCTTTCAACAGCAGCAGCAGCTAGATGTATCACACAACAAACTTGTCTTTTGTGTGAGGCAGCCTTACAAAGAGCACATGACAAGGGTGGAGATGTGAGGTTACTGATAGTGAGGTTCTATGAGGACCCCCAGAATACTTAGGAGATCCTTCAGAGAGAATGCAACCCCAACCAGAATAGGCAAATGACCTAATTCCCAGACCGAGGCATCAGCCACTCACACACAGGAACTCCATCTTACAGGGATTGGCCCTCATCCAGCCCATTTATTGGCCCCCAGCCAGCCCATCACTGTATCCAGACACTGTCCTAGGAACCGCATATGACAGCGGCAAGATTCATTCACTTGGGCGAGAGGGAATAACCTTCCATTGTAACTTCATGGAGTATTCTCTTCCTGGCAAGTGGTATACAATTGTCCATTTTATGACCAGTGGAAGCTGCCTTATACTGAATCAGACTCTCAGTCCATCTAGCCCAGTATGGTTGGCACTGACTGGCAGCAATGGCGCTCCAGAGTTTCTGGCAAGAGTTTTCCCAGCCTTACCTGGAGATGCCGAGGATGGAACCTTGGACCTTCTGTGTGCAAAACAGGGCCTCTACCCCCAAATGACAGCCCTTTTCTGTGTATATCTATACGTGCTTTTGCCTCCATAGAGCAGCAGTACGTACTAGCGTAAGTGTGACGAGAGTGGGAGATAGTTCCATTGTTCCTGCTAATAAAAAAGTCCCAGCTCTTCAACCCTGTGAGCCCCACCATGTCACTGCTTCCTGGTGGACGGGGATAGACTTCCCATATGGTCAGTTACCATATAGGCAAAGACGACGCTCCTTATGCAATCATGCTTTCTTGGGGAAGCGTCCTCTTCATTCATTCCCCAGCAGTAATAACTGCAAATTGAGAAAGAATATTTAGCAGTTTTATTTATGACATTTATATCCCACCTTTGTCCCAAAGGGCAGCAAACATGTTTATTCTCCACTTGTACCCTGACCCCACTTTATCCCCAGAACAACCCAGTGAGGATAGGTTAGGCTGAGATAGTGACCATCAAAGTCACCTAGTGAACGTCATGGTTGGGTAGGGATTTGAATCTAGGTCTTCCCAATCCTAGAAGGAGACTCTAATTACTACACAAATTTATTTTTTCTGGTAAGTTGTAACTAGCCATGAGTTCCAGAGTGCTCTCAAACTAATGGGCTCTTTGCAGTATATCTACAGCACAGACTTTCAATGGTTTAATAAGCCCTATTCAGCTGTTCTCCTCAAGTGTAAGTTTTAGACAAGAGGAGGCATGTGGTATTTCTGGCTCTCCTTTCACTGTTCTGTACCCATGGCAGGGGCATTGGTGGGGGGGCAGCCTTCTGCAGAGGAGGGTCTTTCTCCCCAAGATCTTAAAATCCTGATTTTTTTCAGGGCTCTAAAATCCTGGGAGAGCCTCCACAGACAGAGAAGGCTCACCTGCATGCAGACTGGCACCGTTCACTTGTAGAGATAAGGGAGCGGAAGAGTTAGTGCACTTGCCCCCGCAACCCTCTCTTCGTGTGTTGAGCTTGCACATGAGGAGAACTACGAGATGGGGCTGTAGTAATTCATTCCATCTAGGGAACCCTGGGAATTGCAGTTCTGGGGGGTGGGGAGTAGGGATCTCTTAAAGCAAAATTCTCAGTAATTCACCAAACTATACACTTCCGAAGATTCCTGAGGAGGGGGGATGACAGCTGCACTTTGTAGTTTAGGGGTGCTTCCAGAGAAAGGTCCCTAATGCTAATGATCCACAGGCACTGTATAGCAGTTCTGTCTTTTTGTTGTTAATGGGGTTTTGGGGGCATTAAATAAAAAGGTGGAGGAAATTGTGGGCAAATGCAGGAGGCCTATGAGTAGGAGGCAATGTTGTCTGGACCATCGCCCCTCTGGAAGCGCCCTTGTCTAGCCACACCCAGAGGCACAACTACACTGAGGCCCAGCAGGTACCCCACCATGGTTGAGTGGCCTGCCTACATGCCTTGAGTGGGCGTGATCCCAGGGTGTCATCAGACAAGTGTTTTATTACATGCTTGTTCCTGGGCACTCAGATTTTCGCGGGTCCTTCTCACAACGTTGTCTACCTCCCATCCCTTCTAGCCTTCTTTGTGCCACAACACACACACACACACACACACACACATGCTTAAGTCCATATTATTTTTAAAGGCGGAAGTTGCTGCTATCTCCTGCTGTGTGCAGGAGAGGCAGTGCACATTTGTTTACTTCCTCTTCCCTCTCCCTGAGAGAAGGAGGAAGTATTGAGCAACAAAAGTGGGGGTGGAGAAGTGACAGTAGGCAAGCGTGATTCCCCCATGCCCACCCCACGTGATGGAGCTCTGAGAAGGGGCGGTCTAGTTTTTTTCTTAAACCCCAGTCAATATATGAGTAGTGTGTTTTAGGCTAGTATCTGATCTTGCTTTTCTTCTTATCCCCATGATGTTCAAACCTGAAAGTACCGTAGTAGAAGCAGCCTGTTGTGCTTTCTGACTTTGGATGTTCAGTGGTGCTGTTAGGGTCAAACTGTGTGATACATTAACGCTGTAGCATGCTGCTGATTCTCTGTTTGTGGTGTGTTTTTTACTCACAAGTAAGTGCATAAGGCTGTGACCTGGATCAGGACCACTGCATGCAGGGAGGGGAGATTTAAACTTCTCACAACCACTTTTCCAAAATTCACCCCTCTGGAAAGCAGCTAAAAAAGAGAAAAAAGTCTCCACGGGTCCCAATAGAGACTTTTTTTTTCTTTTTTTTAGCTGCCATATGTGGTGGAGGGGGGGGACTTTTGGAAAACAAGCGACTGTGGTGAGGGAGTTAAACTTCCCTACTCATTTACAGTGGTCCTGATCTGGATTGGGGACCCATGTGGAAGGAGAAGTTCATCACTTCACCTAATTTTGCACTATCAAAGCACTATGTGAACTGAAAACTCAGTTATTCTTCAAAATTCACACTGCTAAGAATTTTGCAGTGGAGATCTCTAATCAAAAATGCATATAAAAATCATATTAAATATGCATCGCATTAGTAAAATCTCTTGCTTAAAATGTTTATATTTGGCAAAAATGTATGTATTAGGAGAAAGTTGCACAAAAGTGATTGTGAATTTTCATGCAAACTTTTTTAAAAAAATTCTCAAAGTGTGTGACAAGCTGAACTTAAAGCCGGGAGTTGCGGGGGGGAGAAACTCACAGATGCATCCATCCCTACCCATGTGCTTACTTGTAAGTTAAAAAAACAAAGAGAGCATGTTGCATATTTAAGTTATTGTGCAGTTTAACCTTGAGTCAGATCTTTATGGATTCTCCCTTCTTAGCTGTAACCCTGAGCACGTTCAATTTGTAATATTCACGGAGGGGCTTACTTCCAAATGAAAATGTATATGACAGGTCGTTGAGGCTGTCCAATGTGAGGAAATAACTGGTTGGTTAAGCAACTCTTGCTGCAATGATAGGCCAGCAGAGTCATGAACATGTGCAGAGAGTGCCTTTCCTTGCACACACACACACACACACACACTTCCGAATAAGGGTCAGGGCTTCCTGGGCAGAGCTTCCAGGCACGCTTGAACTGGCCTCGTGAAGAGATGAAGGGCATGCCAGAGGTGGGTGGGTGCCTGGAGCTGTAAGATGGTTCACCCAAAAGGGCAGAAAGCCTGAAAAGGAGGTAACTCCTACCAAACACCAGTAACCCTCCCAGCTCCCACTAGGTTTTGACGTGGTTATAGAAGTGCTTCTACCCAACTATAGGTACAGAGACAGTTTGTGGATGAGCACAGAATGGAGGTATCAGCTCATGTGGTCTGCCCAGCCTCCCAGCCCTGCTTGACGGATATGTATGCATTTTATCTTGCTTCACACCATTGGCAATGATCCACACCATTGGCTACTGCTCACTGGGGTGGGGCAACACACATCTTCAGGACAGCTGGGAAGTTACAGTTGCCATTTTCAGGGCTTTCACACATACAACTTGGTTTACTGTTGTATTACTTCCAAGTTTGCGTGCATGCATCCATCCATCCATACTGTTCTATATTTTAATCTGAATGGTTTGCGAACAGCCCTCCTTACCTTCTCTCAGAGCTGCTTTGGAGGGAGAGGCAGGCATTGCTCTTCCACCCTGAAAGACACCCAGTGTTAGTGCTGCCCTCTATATTCTTTCCTGCTCTTCCTTTGGGGGGCTCAGAGTAGCTCCTGTCTGGTTGCAAGAAGTCTCACATCCAGCTGTCTTCCATAGCTACTTTCAGCATTGGGTCCGTGTCACCTGCCTTCAGACCAGGAAAAGCTCCACCCATGCCAGCTTCATCAGCCTGTGGCAACTGAGAGTGGCATCCCACAGGAGCGTCAGGGATTGGGTTTCGTGGGCCACCACAAGCCTCTAGAAATGCAAGCAAAGGCCCTTCGCTCTTGCTTGCAAGGTCTGAAGGCATCTCAAGGGTCACAGCAGTGGCACGAATGGTGATTGTTGTGTGCTTTGAAAGACCGCATTTATTCCTCTAGAATGGTGCAGATGGTTGAGAACGTGTCATTTCCCCACCCACCTCTGAGATTATTCCATGGAGTCATATTCAACTGTCATGTCTTCACTGTGAGGCCTTTGTTCTAAGAGGGCAATCCCAGGAAAACTAGGTTTTGTTTGCAAGGTGTGCCACATATATTTGTATAAGAGCTCTCATCTGCCATACTTTGATTTGAGGTGCTTACCCTTCTCTCCTACCCTTCTGTAACCACTGCACTGATTCCAGTAAGACTCCTTTTCAGAGCTAGTGTGATTAGGGTGGTGTTGGAGGGAATCTACACGTCGTACTGAAGGCGCCTGCGTGCGCCTCCAGTCCGCCCTCAAAACGATGGTGTAGACGGAGAAGGAAGAGGCGGAGGAGGAGGCGGCTGGGGAACCGGCCGCGTCCTTGCCGCCGCCGCCTCCCCGCCGGCCTCCTGCTGCCGGGCTAAGAGCCACCCAGGTCGGAGAGCTCAGCGGAAGCGGAAGCCGAGCTCTCCGATCCGGGTGGCTCTTACCCCAGCAGCAGGAGGCCGGCGGGGAGGCGGCGGCGGCAAGGACGCGGTCGGTTCCCCAGCTGCCGCCTCCTCCGCCTCTTCCTCCGTCTCTTCTTTCTCCGTCTATACCATTGTTTTGAGGGCGGACTGGAAGCGCACGCAGGCGCCTTCAGTACGACGTCTAGATTCCTTCTTGATCTGCCTGTGCTTTTCAGGAGGTGTGATCTGTAAAGGAAAGGAGGAGGCTGTTCTCCATGCTGTGGAACACTTTCCCCAGTGAGGTCCACATGGGCCCATCCCTACAATAAGGGAAAACCTTAAAAAGAAAAGAAAAGCAAGCAGGTTCACATAGAGATAGCCAACTTCAGTATTCTCCAGGGCAGTCACCCAGGGGCCTAACCGCATCATACGATGTCAGCAAGGGCTTCCCATTTATTTATTTTTAATTAACGTATTTGTATTTTGCATTTCAGCAGTTAGGTTTTCAATGGGGCTTACAAAAACATTTGTTTCCAGTCTCAGAAGGGCAAAGGGCTTCTACATGCATTTGTTTCCCACCCTGGAACAAAGGAACAAATGCCCCTTTGTCCCAAAGCTAATGTTTATTGTTTCGGCCTTTGCAGTAGGCAAAAGGTAAACCCTCCATATACAAAATCATATATTCGAAATTTGGCAGAGAATCTAAATGTTAAGGGCAATAAGTTGGTCTGATTTCAGAAGAATAGGATAAAAAAATACATCTGTTTCAAAAGTTTGCTTTTCAAGCGCAGGCGTCAAGCTGCATTTTGAAGCCTGCTCTTGAAAGTAGACTTGGAACTGGTCTTGTCTGCACTCAAAACATACCTTTACTTTCTCCTTTAGTCTAGATTATTTAAAAATGCAAGGTTCTTGCAAGGTTCTTGCTGTTCATAGTTTGGTGAAAATAATTTTAAATTGATCAAGTTAGATGATGTTAAAATCTCTGTTTTAAATCATCAATCTGAATCAAGGAAACATATGTTCACTGCCTGGCCGTTAGGGGCTTCTTTGTGTAAGACAGCTGGGCCACTTCTAGGCTGAGGAGGCTCACTTGCACAAGCCGGGAGGTAAGAGACGCATCCTGTGTGTATGAGAGTGTGAAGTGACTGTAAGATCTGAGGCCTGGAGTGACCAGGCCCAAGCTATGAAAGAGATTTCTCCACCCTTAGTAGCACCAGAACCGCAAATAGCAGTGCTAGGACAATGTCCCCATGCCCCCCACCCCACAGTCTAGCTTGGCTGTAGGAGAAAGTGGGTGGGGTCCCCATGGTGCCACGGGCAATCCCAGTAGTGACTGAGGGCCACATCCAGGCTGCAGGGATATGCAGCCTGATGCAGATGAAGCAGTGGAGGGAACCCTTATCAACAGTGCAGATGGTACCAAACTGTGAAGGTTAGCTAACATGGGTGTTCACAGGAAGGGGAAAGGGGGGGGCAGCAGTTGTATCCCCCTGTATGAGCCATCATCTCTAGATACCCAGCTTTCTTTCTTTTCTTTTCTTTTTAAAAAAGGGTATTTCTGGCCATTGTGAAACCTGAGATATGAGGCAAAATGCACAGCCTCTACTCTGCCCATTTGTTTTGTAAGCCAAGCAGTCTGCTCCATCCTTCCATAGTTTTTAGCCAATTAATGAAATCATGGCAACATCTGACACACCCACTGTCTGGAGAAAGAACTTCCTGGTTCATTTTAAAGCCTGTGTGTAGGTGTGTGTGGGGGGGGGGGGTCTTCCCTGGTGGGAGGAGATTGCAGCCTCAAAAAATAAATTCAGAAATCCAGGACTTTAGCATACAGTAGTGGATTGGACAGTAGTGTCTACCCAAAAAGAAAAGGTAACAGCAAAGACAGGAGTTCAAAATAGGACTCGGGTCTTAACAAAATATTTTTTTTCTGAGTTTGTAAACCATACATAAAGTTCATCGTTATATCTACAGTACAGATGGTAACTCTGCAGCGTAATCCAGGGTTGTTACCAGTCTCCTGGTGTATTGGTGGTTTAGGGCAATGCCAGTGGAGCTGTGAGGTTGATTATAGCAGCAGAGCAATTTATTAAGGTCTAGAGGGGCTTGTTGGGACATATTGAGTGTGTGTGTGTGTGTATGTATGTGTGTGTGTAGCTTTGTAAGAATGTGCAGGTTTTCGTTCTTTCAGGAGGCCTCCTTCTGAGTGCAGGCCTTGACACTGAGGAGATTGCGTGCCATGCAGCTCCTCTGAGCCAGGGTTCTCTCATGTATTGCAATGACAACCCCTACTGTGAAGGTCTCTGTGTTAATTGTGCCTTGTCTGGAGATCAGAGTCTAGGGGTGGATTGCAAGCTGAGCAGAACCCCCATCTCCATCCCATATTAATCATGTCTGTCATTGTATTGGCCGGTGGCAAAGGGCCATTATAGGGGCAAAGGCAGCCCGGGGGGAAATGGAAGATTTCTATTGTAAGTGGTGAGACAATGTTTGGAAACGACGTCTAGCTGTTGAGAAACAACAGAGATTTCAAAAGGGAGATTTGTAGTCTGGATGAATTACTCAATGGTAAGTATCAGATCACACCCAGCAATGCATTTTGGGAAGGAGAAGCAATGGCTGATCTCCATTTCTGGGAATACTAAGGCCAGCTTCAACTAATCTCACTCTTGCCTTTGGTGAAGCACACAGGTTCCTGAGACAACATAAAACAGAAGTGCAGAGAAACATAACAGTCCATATATTAACAAAGCCAGAGATTAATTTTAGGCGGTACACTAGGTAGAAAAAGCAATAGAGGCCAAATTGTAAGTATTACCTAGTGGTTGGAGGATGTGGAACCCTCAGTGCAAAGTCTCTCTTCAGGTGGTAGACAATCTTCCTCTGGTTCCATCTCTACCATTGACTAATCTGCGGTCCCCAACCTTTCTGGAAAATTTGGGAATTTGAGAAACCACTGTGGACACCACTACAAAATGGCTCCCTTGGAGGATGTGGCTAGTCACATAATGGCTGCGTTGGGGGCCTGGCTAGTCAATAGAGATGGTGGGAGAGAAAGTGCAAGGCTAGAGGCTGGGAGGGAGGGGGAAACAGCATGGCAAAGGGGTGGAGGGAGGAGAAAGGATGAGGCTAGAAGCTAAGAAGGGGAGAAACAGCGAGGTAAAGAGATGGGGGAGAACAGTGAGTCTAGAGGCTGGGAGTCTAGAGAAGCAGCATGATAAAGGGATACATAAGAGAGGAAGTGCAGGGCTAGGGGCTAGGAAGAGAGAGAGAGAGAGAGAGAGAGGAGAAGAAGAAGAAGAAGAAGAAGGCCGGGGACAGTCAGTGGAGAGAAAGAGCAAGGAAAGGGGTCGGGCAGAGAGAAAGAGCAAGGCTGGGTATAAGTGTGAGGAAGTTGTACTTAAAATATATATATAAGCATTTCATATGTATTCATTGCTGTGGGTGTAGACAAATCCATGAATGTATATTTGAAAGGGGGAGTGCCTGTGGGGACCACGCTGGGGTCCCCTTTGTGGGTGCCATTGGAGGGCCTCATGGGCACCATGTTGGAGAGCCTTGGACTCATTCATTCAGACTACAAATCTCCTTGTCGAGACTGGGTCTAACTAAGGTGCTGACCTCATGGCCATGACACCTGGTCAAATTTGGAGACTGTTTCTTTCCCCAAGCCCTGCTATTTCTACCGCTTAGCTCAATGAGGCATTCTAGAGAACTTGAAAGCTTGCACAATCTCGTGGTATTTTGGGTGGCCCTAATAAAGGTATTGCCCAAATGTGGATTTTCGTTATTTTTCTCATGGACCAGTATGGCTACTTTTGTCTGTTTTTAAATATACACAAAAGATGCAACCACGCAAAAACGTGTAGTTCGGGGAAAATATGACTGATAAAAATTAGCAGGGAGGGAACAGCTGTTTGGGCCAGGAAAGTGATCTGTGCCTCTCTTTGAGAGGGAGTTGATCCCAAGCCGCCTGAAAGAGATGGCAGTGAGACCACTCCTGAAGAAATCCTCCCTGGACCTGGAAAATCCTAATAGATATAAGCCAGTGAGCGGTGGTTGCAGGCCAGCTCCAGATACCCTTGGATGAGACCAATTATCTAGATCCATTTCAGTTGGTTTTCAGGCCTGGTTTTGGAACGGAAACAGCCTTGGTCTCCCTGTATAATGACCTATGTCGGGAGAAAATCAGGGGGAGTGTGACTCTGTTGATTCTCCTTGATCTCTCAGCGATTTTCGATACCATCGACCATGATATCCTTCTGGGAAGACTTTCTGAGTTGGGAGTGGGAGGTACTGCATTACAGTGGTTCTGCTCCTACCTGGCTGGTTGGCTCCAGAAGGTGATACTGGGGCAACATTGCTCGGCTCCGTGGATTCTCCAGTATGGGCTTCCACAGGGGTCAATCTTCTCCCCCATGCAACAATTGAGTGCCGTCATCCGCATTGTCATCAGTATGCTATTGACATGCAGCTCTACTTCTCATCTTCAACAGGTGAGGCTGTGGATCATAGAATCATAGAATAGCAGAGTTGGAAGAGGCCTACAAGGCCATCGAGTCCAACCCCCTGCTCAATGCAGGAATCCACCCTAAAGCAGCCCTGACAGATGCTTGTCCAGCTGCCTCTTGAAGGCCTCTAGTGTGGGAGAGCCCACAACCTCCCTAGGGAACTGATTCCATTGTCGTGCTGAACTGGTGCTGAACTGGTGCCTGGCTGTGACAATGGACTGGATGAGGACTAATAAACTGAAGCTCAATCCAGAAAAGGCTGAAATGCTGCTAGTGGGTGGTTCTTCTGACTGGATGGAGGGTGTTCAACCTATTCTGGATGGGGTTGCACTCCCCCTGAAGGAGCAGGTTCGTAGCTTGGGGGTTCTCCTAGAACCATCTCTGTCCCTTGAGGCTCAGGTGGCCTCGGTGGCACGGAGTGCCTTCTACCAGCTTCAGTTGGTGGCCCAGCTACACCCCTATCTGGACAGGGATAACCTAGCTTCAGTTGCCTATGCTCTGGTAACCTCCATGTTAGATTACTGCAATGTGCTCTATGTGGGGCTGCCTTTGAAGACGGTTCAGAAGCTGCAGCTTGTGCAAAATGCAGCAGCCAGATTGATAACCTGAACTAGAAGGTTCAAGCATATAAGACCCACTCTGGCCCGCTTGCACTGTCTGTCTGTATGTTTTCGAGCCCAATTCAAGGTGCTGGTTTTAACCTATAAAGCCTTACACGGCTTGGGGCCACAATACCTGATGGAACACCTCTCCCAACATGAACCTACCAATAACACGACGTTCGAAATCTAAGGTCACCCTCCGGGTGCCTACTCCAAGGGAAGCTCGGAGGACTACAACAAGAGAGAGGGCCTTCTCTGTGGTGGCCTCCAATTATGGAACAATCTCCCTGGTGCCGACATTACTATCTTTTCAGCACCCAATCAAGACTTTTCTGTTTTCCCAGTCATTTGGCAGCATGTGATGAGTTTTGATCAATCACGGATTTGTTTTATGGTTTGGCTGATGGCTCAAAATTGTTTTCAGATATATGTTGTCTCTGCGTGTACTGTTTGTTGTGTGGTTTTTATGTTTTTTAATTTGCATATTGTTTTTAATCTTTGCAAACCTCTCAGAAAGCTTCGGCTATGGGGCGGTGTAGAACTGTAATGAATAAATACCAATTAGATGGAAAGAATAGTCAAAAGAATATTCCTGCACTTCAGTACTCAAGCCATGCAAATGTTGTATTATGTTGATGTATAAAGTGGCTGTTGTGAGTAGTAAAGTGAGTAGTCCAGGCTCCATTGAAAACCTAGTCCCTGATGTGGGATACCCATTTCTCCTCCCCTGCCAAAGACTATCAGCAGACATCATTGCAAGAATGATCATCCATGTTTCCAAGAAGGAATAGAACAACTTATTTAAAGCTGTCAATATTGTGATAAGGACAACAATGTCTTAAAATATCCAATATGACATCCTTAAGACAGCTGTTCTGTGTTTGCACATCTCTTTCCCCCACTCTTGTTCTTATTTGTTTCTCTCTCTCTCTCTCTCTCTCTCTCTCTCTCTCTCTCTCTCTCCATGATGCCTCTCAAGAACATAAGAAAAGCCCTGAGGCTGGATCAGACCAAGAGTCCATCTAAACCAGTATTCTGTTCACACAGTGGCTGGAAACCCACAAGCAGGACATGAGCGGAGCAGCACCCTCCCATCCATCCATGTTCCATCCTCCCATCTATCCATCCTCCCATCCATCCATCCATCCACCCTCCCATCCATCCATCCACCCTCCCATCCATCCATGTTCCACAGCACCTGGTACTGAGAGACATACTGTCTCTGATACTGAAGATCGCATGTTGTCACCAGAACTAGTAGTTATTGACAGCCTTGTTCTCCATAAATTTGTCTAAAACACCCAAATTGGTGGCTTTCGCTACATCCTGTGGCAGTGAATTCCATAATTTAACTCTGTGCTATGTGAAGAATCATAGAATAGCAGAGTTGGAAGGGGCCTACAAGGCCATTGAGTCCAACCTCCTGCTCAATGCAGGAATCCACCCTAAAGCATCCCTGACAGGTGGTTGTCCAGCTGCCTCTTCCTTTCCTTCTGAGAGCTCCAGCTATTGGGTGGTATAAAAATGCAATAAATAAATTTATCTGTCCTGAATCTCCCACCAATCAGCTTCAGGGGATGCCCCTTTGGGATCTAGTATTATGAGAAAGGAAGAAAAATGTCTCCTTATCCACTTATTCCATATTAATCACGTCTCTTCTTATTCACTTTTTTTTCTAAACTAAGGAGTCCCAGATGTTGTAGTAACCTTCCCTCAAAAGGGAGTTGCTCCAAACCATTCATAATTTTAGTTCCCCCTTGTGGAGGAATGAATACAAAACTCCCCAATTCACACAGGGTCTGTTTTATTCCCACGTATGTAGGGACCATAACAGAATCATAGAATGGTAGAGTTGGAAGGGGCCTATGAGGCTATCAAGTCCAACTCCCCAGCTCAATGCAGGACTCCACCTTAAAGCATGCCTGACAGACGTCTGCCCAGCTGCATCCTGAAGGCCTCTAGTGTTGGAAAGCCTACTACCTCCCTAGGTCATTGGTTCCATTGTCATACTGCTCGAACAGTCAGGAGGTTTTTTCCTGATGTCCAGCTAGAATCTGGCTTCCTGTAACTTGAGCCCATTATTCTGTGTCCTGCACTGTGGGATGTTCAAGAAGAGATCCTAGCCTTCCTCTGTGTGACAACCTTTTAAGTATTTGAAGAGTGCTTTCATGTCTCCCCTCAGTCTTCTCTTCTCCAGGCTAAACACACCCAGTTCTTTCAGTCTCTCCTCATAGAGCTTTGTTTCCAGTCCCCTAATTCTCGTTGTCCTCCTCTGAATACCCTCCAGCTTATCTGCATCCTTCTTGAAGTGAGGAGCCCAGAATTGGATGCAATACTCAAGATGAGGCCTAACCAGGGCCAAATAGAAGGGAACCAGTACCTTGCAATTTGGAAGCTATACTTCTATTAATGCAGCCCCAAATAGCATTTGCTTTTTTTGCAGCCACATCACACTGTTGGCTCATATTCAGCTTGTGATCTACAACAATTCCAAGATCCTTCTCACTTGTAGTATTGCTGAGCCAAGTATCCCCCATCTTGTAACTGTGCATTTGGTTTATTTTTCCAAGGTGGACAACTTGGCATTTATCCCTATTGAATTTCATTTTGTTGTTTTCAGCCCAGCACTCCAGCCTATCAAGATCACCCCTTGGGAAAGTGAGGTGGTGGTCATTACAAAACCTTTAGCTTTTATTGATATCTCGAACCAGTAAAACAGGGACTTATTACCATATTACAAAATTAGCAAAGTCATCTATTAGTTGAAAAACAATCTCAATGTATATGTCAAAATGTGCATGTCATGAACTCAGCCTTCAGGATTAGAAGCCTGTGTTCTGTTACTTCTTGATAACAAGTTACTGATCGTGACTGACTGACTCTTTCTTTCTTTCTTTCTTTCTTTCTCTCAAGTATACACTGTTCTACACAGAGTTCCATTATGATTCCGCATACATAGTTCAGCACAGAACTCCATTTTGAATTTCTCTTACAATGCAATACATCCATATTAAATTTCTTCTAAGTACAACACAAACTCCATTTTGATTTTTCTCTCAAAACTCCCTCCATTTGGGGCAGGATCCACACTACTGCTTTAAAATGGTTTATAACAGTATTGACAACCGTTGGGGCCCACTGACAGACTCCATATACAGTTTTCAAAACGTTTTCAAAGTGTTATAAAGTGTTATATCCTGCTTGGTGTAGAACAGGCCTGGGTCTCCGAAGACTCACTCCTAGACTTCCAGTCTCATTATTATTATTACATTTATATCCCGCCTTTTTTCCTGCAAGGAACCCAAGGTGGTGTACATAATCCTCCTCTCCACTTTATCCTCACAACAACAACCCTGTGAGGTGGTTTGGGCTGAGAGTCTGTGACTGGCCCAAAGTCACCCAGTGGGTTTCCATGGCCAAGTGGGGACTAGAACCCGGATCTCCTGACTCCCAGTCTGACACTCTAGCCACTACACCATCAAAGCCAATATTTCATTTTCTCATACTTGCACTTCCTCTAAACATTCTTGTTGCATGCGACTTATCATTAGCCTGAGTTCAGTGCTTTGGATAGCTTTGTTTGAAGCAACGTTTAGTAAGGAACATTATTAGCTGAATGAATGGTGTTTGGGCTCAGGACCCTTTATAACTCAGTGTCTGAGTAAAAGAGATTGAAGATTCTTTCCTCTCTCTGTCTGTCTGTCTCTCTCTCTCTCTCTCTCTCTCTCACACACACACACACACACAGAGTAATTCTCAAATGGGCAACCTTTTGTCTTACAAGGCCTGAGGGGGCAGGAGGAAATGAATCTGGAGGAGGGCTGAATTTGAAACAAACTGGGCAGCTGAGGGGAAGCAGGGCTTGCTTGGAGCTGGGTGGTTGTAGGCCTGAAGAGAGTGTAAATAAACCTTCATAAAAGAAACACCACAAGCCTCCAGTGCCCTGTCCCTCAATGCCTATTTGTCTATCCAGTACTTCCCATCCCTGGACCAGTAAAGAAAAGGGGACTGGCATGTGGAAAGAAGCTGAAATGAGAGAATGCCTGGATAAAGGCAAGCTGAAGCTTCTTTAAAGTAGTTAGGACCCAAGCTAGAACTCTTGAGTGTGGCAGCAGCAAGTGAGGACAATGGGCTAGCAGGTTGCTGTCAATTGTACCTGGCTCAGCCAGTCCAGGTGAGCCTTACTGCCTGCCTGCCTGCCTACCTACCTACCTACCTAAGAGGTTGATGGCGGGCACTCCCTGTTTCTTGCAGGACCTGATGGAGGTGCTGAGTCTTAGCCATGTTCAATTCTGAATTGCTTAACAGGTGAATGAAACACATTGGGAAAAGAGCATCCATCCATCTTTGCTGGAAGCAGCCCAGCTCCTACCCAAGCTGCCAGGTGGCTGCTGGAGCATGTAGCAGGCAGGTGTCAGAGAAGCACATGCCAACCCACAGAGATGGATGCCCTTGAAGCAGCTGCTAGTGGTGCACATCAGATGGGCTGAACTGGTCGTAGGAACTATGATGAGACCATGGCCCAGAAGAAGAGGGCTTCTGTCAGCTTGCGGACTTTTTCTGCTCTTTCTGTGGTGATACGAAAGATGCTCCCTTGCGCAATGTTTAAAGCAACACCCAGGAGATGCGTAGGAGCAGAGAGGGTGTGCATGTATAAAAATCCATCATTGAAGAGACACTTGCAGACCCTGCCTCAAAGAACTTCAAATGACAAGTGCTAATGTTGAATCAAACAAGCAAGTCCTGGCTTCAAAGGTTGCTGGTTTATGTTCCGCTGCTCTAGCTGCGGGTGAGGGTGGGGGTGGGGGTGGGGGTCATACTGGAAACCTAAATGGTGCAGCACACGTGTTCCCTCTCTGCTTTGCTACCCACTGGGAAAGTGAAGAGCAAGCACATTTGGCTGCTTGCTATTTCTTGCAACTCTTGGGTGTTCCACCATATCTGATCATGCTTTAGATACTGTGCTGAAGAAACTGGAGAGCTTGTGGAAGGAACAAGAAATGCACATGCATGCGCGCACACACACACACACTGCAAAGCTTCAGCAGAGTATATTGCAGGGAGGGCAAATTAAAATAGTCCCTTTCGTGCTCTGAGGCAGACAGGACTCCGTGTTTCTGATGAAGGAAAAGGGGGAAAGTGTTGCCAGATATTCAACTGTTCCATGGCAGTGATACATGTTTCCTAAGGAAGTATTCCGGGTTAATTCTCAATCCTTGACTGTCAGTCAAGTATCTCCCACTAAGAACTGGCTCTAGCATCTCAACTTCAGAGCATGTGCAGGCCAGGTACTACTTCCCTTGACTTTCATGCCACAGATTCATGTGCTTGTATTGCGCATGAATGCAGCCCACCAGCATCAGATTGCAACAGAGGAAAATGAGTGTTTATCTGAAACCCAGGAACGATATCGCATATATTAATCTAAAAAACAACAACCCCAAAACCTACAAATATGTATGCTACAAATATTTATGAGACACTTGAGAGAGCAAGATGTGTTAATCATCTTGGATTTGGAAAGGCTTTCTTCTTGTGTTCGATTAACTAGAAATGATTTGCCAGGGGTGCAGCTGCTGCCACAGAGCTCACCAGTTGGGGGCCACCAGGCCAGGACCCTTCTTTCCACAGAACAAGCTTCATCCTGACACACACAGCACCACCACAGTCACCCACAGAAAGAGGAAATTTTGCTCCTTGGAATACTTAATTAGAAGCTATCTATGATTTATTCCATGGAAAAAGATGAGTAATGCAAATGATGTTAGAAACGGATGTAGCAACCATTAAAGTTGTTTCCACTGTACTTACGAAGCAAAATGCCAGGCTGTCAACCATTCTTGGAAAGTAGAATTCAAAGCCAGACTCCCAAACGGTGTCATCTGGGGCAGCTGCATTGAAATGGATGGAACCATCTCTAATTTTGCTCAGCCTACGGATCTGGCACAAGGTCACAACATCTCAAAGGATAAGGAATGTGTTAAGAAAGTATTTGTAAGCTTGTATGCAAAGTGCTCCTTTAGCTCCCAGCCATTCTGTACCACCTGGGTGGGGGTGGGGGTGTCTGCCTTATTTTTCAGGCATGGATACCTGCCCCTATAGGTTCAGAATACATTTTTCACAGCACAGCTGGTAAGCATGCCAGTTCTTGCTGCAGCAGTGCACACTGACGGAGTCCTGAGAGAATGGAATGCCCACCTAAGGAATCCGATGCCACCCAGTGGAGTGGGGACATCAGCACACAGCACTCCGTCTCATGTTCTTCACCAAATGCAGGGATTCGCCTTCCGCTGTCTGAAAGGGTGGGGCAACCCCCCAATATTTCATTGCAGCCTTTGTAAGGAGGAGATTCAAAGAGTTGCTGCCCTGAGTGTCTCTTGCTACTTGCTAGTTGTCATGGAAACAACGGGGATGTTGGATTCCTCCTGACCTCTTCTTCTCCTGCAGCTGCTGGAGCCTGTGCAGTTGCTTGATGAGTGGAGTGGGAGGAGGAGGTGGTGGTGGAAGGGATGTTCTCAGCATTCAGGGGAGATTCCAAATTAGCTTTGCTACTGAGAAGCCCCAGGCTAGGTTGGCTTGCTCCTGGCTTTGGGAACTAAGCATGTCAATATCTCGCCATTACTCAATTTCACTGGTTTCTTTAGACAATTCACTTAGGAAATTAACCTCTTCCATACATAGGGCTTTTCTTCATGAGGCTTTTAACCCGCCACTTTACCAAGGCTTCAGTGTTTCTCGATTCTTCGCAGGATTAAGATTGGCTCCTTTACACGTGGTTCCCCCCCCCTCCGGCCCAGGTTTTCTTTCTCTGCCTTTCTATATGTTCCATTACAGAGCTACTAGGGGGTACTGTGGTTCATGCCATGATTCACAAAATGTCTCCTGTTGTAAAGCGCAGGAGAGGACCCGGAGGAGGATGACATTGTGTAAAGCACATGCATGAGTGGACAATGAATGCTTCATGTAGAAGGGCTCGTAGTTGCAGAGGGTAGTATATCTCATCGCTTTGCAGTCCTGCATCGCAACTTGTTTTCAGCAAAGATTCAGATTTTGGAGTTTTTCCTGCTTTGGCTGTAGCAAGCTCTAAATGCAGTGGACTCTGCAAACAGCCAAGCCTACAGGGGATTAGCCAGTGGGATCCAGGCTACAGCAGAAGTGGATTAAATCCAGGCAGAGGTCAGAGCACAGGCACACAGTCAGACAAGAGGATCAGGCAACAACAGGAGTGATCACGATAACAGGCAAGAGGTCAAACACGATAAATCAATTGGATACGTTACACAGTCCAGAAGCCGGGTCACTAGGCAGACCAAAAGGTCAGGAAGCAGAGCATCAATCACAGGGCACAGGTCAGCAGGCAAAGGCACATGGCGCAGGGGCTGAATGGACAATGTTGTTCCAGTTCTCGCTAGGTTTCTAGCAAAGACTTTCAAGCCCAAAGCCTGCTGGACTCTACCCAGAGCTCAACGGCTGTCATCAGAGCTCCCCTTCCAGAGCCTTACTCCCGAGGAGTCACTTTCTCCCAAGGAGACCTTTTCTGGAGGCAAGTGGTCCTTCCTGTCGATTGAGGTGACTACGTTCTCAGAAGTCAGGGGATTGCTTAGCTTCCAAGGCAGGGCCATCGCTTTCTCCGGACAGGGATGGCCCTACAATTCCTTTCTAGGTGGCATCTTTGGTTAGTAGCTTTGATTTCCTGTTAGGCGTTGCTTGGCAACCTACAATACAGGTAAACAGTGGAAATTCGTATAACACCAGCATGGTGCATATTCAGAGATTATGGGAATTGTAGTCCATTGTAGTTTCCCACCCCTGCAGTAGATCATTACAACCAATCAAAGAAGCTAAATGGCCAGGGAGGCACCTGGAGAGAATCACCCTGTCCGAGTGTTTCTGTTCTCATGCTACAAGCCCCTAAGCTATCATTGGGGAGTTGGGGTGCTTGGTAGTAGAGGTAAACATCATATAGTGGGTGTCAGGTAAACCTGGTGGAATGACTGTTAGAGCAGTGTGACAATGGAACCAGTTCCCTAGGGAGGTTGTGGGCTCTCCCACACTAGAGGCCTTCAAGAGGCAGCTGGACAGCCATCTGTCAGGGATGCTTTAGGGTGGATTCCTGCATTGAGCATTGGACTCGATGGCCTTATAGGCCCCTTCCAACTCTACTATTCTATGATGCTATGATTCTATCTATGGTGAGAACCAGAGGGATATGGTCATCTCTGGACATGCCCTCTGTAGGAAAGGCAGGGAGGGGTGAACCAGAAAGGGGGTGTCTACATTGTGCCTCAAGAACTCAGCATGGCCCCCAGACAGAGGAGGTAGCATCTTGAGTGAGGATCTGGGAATCTTTCAAGAGCACCCTGTGAATTAATTTTCTCAGGATTACTAGGATTGCAGAGATGAGTGGAGGCGCTATGTGCCATGAGCAGAGATGCTGTGTATTCAAGAGCTGCAGAAATGTGCACGTGGTGGAGGGGGTGGACATCTTCATGTTGGAAAGGGCCCTGCATGGGGCCACAAAGAAGCAGGAAGCAATGTTTCTACATTTGGAGCATGGGAGAGATTTGTGTATTTGTGGATTCCTCCTTCAAGTAGACAGCTAGTGACTTGCAGCCAGCAAGTGGCTCTTCAGCTCCATTCGGATGTTTGAAGTCCAGCCTTGTAGGCTTCCTTCTTTGCCCCACAGCCTCCAGAGCTGCCAGTCATCTCCTGCACGGCAGCCAACAGTCCATAACCCTGTCCTCGTGCCACCTGAGAGGGCTGTCACCATCCCCTGCGTCTCTTTTCCTCCACCTCACTTCTTCACCCACCCAGCCCTCACCCTCTCCTTCCCAGCCCGTGGCCTGCTCCGGCCCTTCCCCTCCTCGCTTTCGTCTCCCCTCCCCTCCCCTCTCTCTGCCTGCCTGGCCCTTCTGCCTCTTTGCTCCTCTTTCTGGCAATATCCCACTGCCTCTGCCGTCTTTCGCTCCTTCCTCATGCTTCCTTCCCTTATCTGCACCACTTCCTCTCCATTAAAACAAGATGCTGCATTGTGTGTAAATGCTCTATTACACTTTATACCCAAGTAATAAGAATGTTTGGATCTCCCGTGGCAGTTCGTGGAATTGCTTGGGGGAAGCAAATACAAGACAGCCAGGTATTCCCTTATTTATCCAGATAAGATTATCGTGTAATTGATTCAGTGTTAATTAGTTAGTTTAATACACATGTTTATTGCCAGTTGTTGTTTAGAAAGAGCAGAGAGCTGCTCAGTTACTTCCACGCACTTGTGAAACTGCTTTCAGTGGAAAGGAGGAAAGCTGGCAGTCTGCATTAGAGGGTTTAATCCAATTTGGTGTGTTTCTGAAATAGCCGCCCGAGGGGTTGGGCACCTCCTTTTCAGCGGGGATTTTACGGACACCTCCTATGTCCACTCCGCAAGTGCTCCCCCCCCCCTGAGCCTCTGCAGGTAGCCTTGCATTGAGAGGGCCTCAGAGGTCCCAGTTGGAGCAAGGAGGTGGGTGGGAAAGTGCACTTCCCAGTCACGCTAAGCGTGGCTGCCCAGGGAAGTGCTGCACTTTCTGGAGCCTCCGGAAAGTGGGCTTCCCCAGGTTGGACCCGTGCCCGAGTGCTTGCGGGCCCTCAGAATCACTCAGGTGCAGGTCTGTGTTCATGCCAAGCAGGCCCGACTGGGTCTGGATGGGGGCAGGGGGTCTGTCAGTCTCGCAACAACCCCATTTTCAGGTACCCTGAAGCACTTCATCAGTGCCGAGTTCTTGATGTTCTCTACAATCTCTAGAACCACCCACGTCTGGTTAGAGCTGCCACTTTTCTTCCCCAGCAGCCCAGTTACACTGCTGGTGGCCTGTGAGGTAGAAATTGAACAGCGGATGCTTTCTCTGGCCTAGAATTACAGGGATTGGCGAAGGGATCCCTACTGAATTCTGGTGTGTAATAAACTTTTGTAAAGTTCCAGAGCAAAGGGTGCAACTCTAGATCCAGGCGGGCTGTATTGGTGTTCTTGTCTGCTAATCTAAAGAACGTCTACGTCCATTCAAACTAAACTTCATTCACTTGGTGAAAAACATGTCACTCAAAATCCATTTTGACAGTCGTTCTCCCCTGCCTCGTTCCCAAATGTGGTCCATGCCAGTTGAATTTGCTCTTATCTTTGCTTCTGGGTTGAATGAGTTCAAAAGGGATCCATTAATACTAAAAGGTAAAGCAGAAAAGTTGGTGCCAAAACAATATTCTTTACTTTCTGCATTCTTTTCTCATGGGGTTGTTGGGCACTGCCATAATCAGCCAGGTGTTTACTCTTCTCCTAAGTATCAATATGGATTAATTGGATCCTTTACTTTATTTAAGTGTGCATTTAAATGTGTAAAGGGTTAAGAATGGTAATACGGCATCACAGAACATTGCATGACAATCTGCTGTTGAGAAAGGCTTCACGTAGAGTTTGTGTTTTAGTGTCTTTTATTCTGTGTAGCTGTATGCATTCTATGGAGGGGGCTTTTGAAGGAAAGGGGTAGCTTAGATGAGTGCCTTTTTTGACCTGCCAGGGAAGAGTTTCCTTTTCTGTAGGGAGGCCTGCAGGAAGTGCCCTGGAACCCCTGTTGCTGACAGTTCTGGGTATGCATGAATCAAGCAAGCAGATATTAGTCATAACTCAGACAAACGGTTGTCCCATACTTCCCTCTGCTTCTCCCATACTGTCTTGTAACGGGGAAGATGCAGTAACGTTTGTGTTTGTGGCATAGTAGCGCCAGCTCGTGTCATTGTGTGATGCTGAAATTCGGTGCTGTTCGAAGGTGCGATTTAGATTATGGCGGCACTGACATTGACGGGGTGGGAGTGTCACCCCGCTGCACGGGCGTTCTTCTGCCTCCTTATTTGTTACTTTTGTGTGTAACTTTTGCTGGAATGGTCTATTGACTGCAATACAATTTGTTGTTATTTGTTACTGTTTGCCAGCAGGATGGCAGAGCGCCATGGGCTGAGAATGCGGATATTGCTGGTTGTCTGCCCGCTGCCCCTCTGCCTGCCTGCAATGGCCGTGGGGTTTATTCAGACCGTTGAAAAGCAAAATAGTGAGGCAGTAGGAACAGTTTTATACCAGTGACTGTCCCTGCCTTCTGCCCCTGATATCAAACTGTCTCTATTGTCTTAATATTTTTCATTTGGGGAAGAAGGAATTCCACTGTGTTCAAGGGGAAGCCTGCCTGTGGTTTGGTAGGAGGAGTGTGGCTTCCCTTCAAATGGCTCCAAGGCACAGTAGAAGGCATGTTCAATGCACCTGGACTTGGACCTGCCCTGCCCTGGAGTGTGGGAGCTTCCTCCCAGCACAGTTCATGGGAGAGCCGGAGAAAGATGGCATAGCTGGGCAGTGTGGTGGTCCTCATAAGGAGCTCCAACGACCCGCTAGCAGGTCCACCTTCCAGCAGGCAAAGAAGACGGCACCATAACTGTGCAGCCATGGCTATGGGTTAGGTGTTGTGTTCCAGCGCTACTCAGGGTAACGTGAGTGAGTGGCATGTCTCTGGGGAGTGGCAATTTGCAGCACATGTTGCAGCAAGCATCATCCAGCCCAACCGCCCTGCGTGACTCTGTCAACCCCAGTAATGGTGAACGGAGCATGCTCTGCTTCCCCCTGCAGGGGGAGACCGTGAAGCGACCAGTGATCCGTGAGGGGCGGGAGAGGGGACGGGACGACGGCGCGCACAGTGGCTTTGTCTCGCAACATGAACTATTTTTACTGGATGCTCCACCCCTCCACCAAATGATATTAAGCAAAATTTAGTGAGATAAAAAAAAACCAAATAAAGACCCCGTGCTTGAACAGTACATAGACACAGCGGTACTGTGGTCATGTGGAGAAGCCCAAAGACCGCAAATGGTCTGCTTACTTTGGCCCTACAACCGCAGAGGCATTCTTGAAGACAGCTCACATTAGACATGTGACCTTAAAAAGAAGAAAAAGGCTCTTATTTGCCAGCAGACACTTGGCCTGGGAAGGCTGTATAATCATGCTGCTCGCTGCTACAGCATATCCCAGAATGCTCTGCATCCATGGGGAGAAGCAGTGGTGTGAGAATCTCTGTAATACTGGGGGAGGGGGGCGGTCAGTGGAAATTCCCTTATGTTGATAAAAGGCTGATGCTCAGCAAGGGAGGAAACCTCTATTTCTCTGTAAACATATTTATTTGAATGAGTAGACCCATTGAGTGGTCACAGTTGCATAGTGTTGGGGGGCATTAGGAGAAGCATCCAATCAATTTAGTTTCCATAGACCTACAGAGCCAGATGTATCCTATAAGGAGGCCAATAGCTGTGTAAAAGAGGATCAATTTTCTCACCTCCATAGACTCACGGTCTGGCAAACAGCACCTCCTCCACACAGCCCTAGTCTCTGTTGCGTTGTGTGGCTCACATTCCAGTCTAAGGGGTGCTACGCGAGCAATACTACCACTTTCTCCCCCCCCCCCCCGTTTTTTTTCCTGTTGAGGAGTCAAGTGCAGGGAACAGGGGCAACTAGGGGAGGAAGAAAGAAAGAGGGACGTGGATGGTGCAAATTGGGGTCACATTTTATAAGTTGGAGTTAATTCCAGGCTTAGAAAGGGGTCACACAACTGCTGTTTTAAAAATGTTTTTAGGATTTTTTTAGGATGTTTTTAACAATATATATTATGTTTTAATTGAGTATTATGTATTTTATCGTTTATTGTTATTCCCCACCTCGATAAAAATGGAGAGGTGGATAAGAAATAATAATAATAATAATAATTATTATTCCTAGCAGCTCTTCTAAACATCTCCTAGGCCCCCGTCTTTACTGCACCGCTTTGGCCCCACAAGGCACCTTGCGGCTGCACTTGTCTCCCTTCCCAACATCTGCAGGGGAAGGAATGCATGGGCGAACTTTCCCAGTTTTCAAAATTAAAAAAAAAAAACTGGGGGAGAGGAGCGGGACCATTCTTCCCCCCTTTTTATTATTTATTTATTTATTTATTTATTTATTACATTTTTATACCAGAGAGCTGAAGCTCTCTGGGCAGTTCACAAAAATTATCTGTATCTCTGCAGCTGCGCAGATACAGGTAATAAAAATAAAAGAAATGGGAGGGAGGAATGGGCAGCCAGATGGAGGATCAGGGGGCAGGGACTCAGGGCGAACCACCTCTCCTCTCCTTCCTCTGGCCGCCTGTTCCTCCCTCTCTCCATTTCTTTTTTTATTATCTGTATCTTCCTCCTTTTTAATTTAAAAAAAAAAAAATTAAAAAGGGGAAAGGAACAACCCCATTCCTCTCCTCCCCCTCCCCCGGTTTTTATTTTTATTTTTACTTTTTTTTACTTTTACAGGCGCAGGACTGCCCATGGCGACCAATCAGGGGACGCCATGGGCTCTGCTGCCAAAAAAGTCAGGGTAAGCGCCCAACTTTTCTGGAGCGGAGTTTCCAGGGTTTGTCCCCAGATGGCTGAGCAATGGCGGCTGCATCACGAGGATGACGTGCCGCTGCTGCGAAGCCACCCTGGGGCAAACCGTGTAGACATGCCGCAGAGGTTTATCTAGTCTCTAACCCTGTCCCAAGAGTAGCTGTCCACATGTTTGCTAACATTTTTTTTAATAAAACAACTCCAAAACTTTCTTTAAGAACTCTCAGATGGATGCCATCTGCAACCCCAAATGATGATAATGATGATGATGATAATCTGACCAGGTGCAGTTTTGCATTTTAAATTCACTTAAATCATAGCACCATCATGAGTAAAGGAATACAATGGAGTTTGCATGTGCTGACCTGATGTCCTCATCAGCTGCTGCTCCCTGTCTGGTCATGGGGGGGGGGGCACCCCAAGGTCAGTCCCTGTCTGCACTACGGTCCCTCTGTGAATTACAGAAGAGGCTCTCTTGGGGTGGCACGCTTTTCCTCAGAGAGACAATTTGGAGGCTGCTGCAAGTGGTAAAATGCAACCATAAGCAAAGCAAAGGGTGCTCGTCTGGCAATTAGCCCTGCTTAAATGTGTGTTTGTGTGTAGGGGGGATTTTTCTCCTTCCCTGTTTGTGCTTCTGCATTTCTTCCTTTGCTCTCCCCACCTCATGGCTCATAGGATGGAAAAGTTCCACAGATGCCATTTGCACATGATCCGGCATGGTGTCTGTGCCCTCTAATGGAGCATCTGAGAATACATCTTTTCACGGTATCAAGCCGGAACGACTTGATTATTCAAATGGGATACAGTGGCGTTATTTCCCCCCTTCTTTCTCTCTCGGTTGCCCATCGTAATCCACATACAGAGAGTTCTTTTCTGTTTGAAGTTCCTGCTGCTGGGGCACCTTCAGAGTTACTTTATTTATTTATTTATTTATTTAGCACCATCAATGTACATGGTGCTGTACAGAGTAAAACAATAAAACAGCAAAACCCTGCCGCAGAGGCTTACATTCTAATAAATGGACATTTCCTCCCAAGAGCCCTGGTCCTCTCTTCAGGCCTCCCCTTTGGCTGGGTGGGCGAGGAGGAGGAGGAGGAGGAGGAGGGCCAGCAGCAACGGCAGCAGCAGGCTCAGAGTAGAGATGGGCCCTTCTGAGCCACTGGGCCCTCAGCAGCTACTCCTCTTTGTTGATCAGGCCTGAAATGAACTCTCGGCATTGTGCGGACACTATTTAGTCCTGTGGTTTTGTTGCCAGGATGATGGGGTGCAGAGTTGGCATCTGGGTCACTGTGCTGGTTTGCGTCTCCGTTAAGTGGTCTGTTGCTGCTGGTGATGAGTTACTGTTTTAGGGTATGCCCATAAACAAGAATACGCCTACCACCAAAGGCCAAGGAGAGGATGTTGACAACTGATGAACAACAGGAACGTCGGAAGCTGCCTTACACTGGACTCAGACCACTGGTCCCTCCAGCCCAATACTGTCAACACTGACTGGCAGCCATGGCTCTCCAGGTGTCAGGCGGGATTCTTTCCTCGCCCTACCTGGAGAAGCCTGGGATTGAACCCGGGACCTGCTACACAAAGCATGTGCTCTGTCACACTGACCACATGGTACATTGGAGTGGTTTGAAGCAGGCCACAGCAGGCAACAAGTGGTGCTCTGTCACATCCTCTTCTGAGTCTGTCCTGCTGTGGAATATTCTTGGGTTGTACTTGTTGATTTGCTTTATTGGCTGGGTACTGTGGTCTAAAAAATGCCTGGAATAAATCCTAATACTGTGAATTTCTATCCAGTGGGTCAGAACACATTCTGGGCTTGGCTGTAGACTATGAGCCTGTTCAGATGACACTTCAGGCTGTGTGGTTAGCGAAACTGTGGTTCTCTGGTATTAGCACTAACCACAATCCGTGCTGTTGCACACAACATTTTAAGTCACTGTTAGATCCGCTAACCTGCTGTGGATGGTCCGACTGAGGTTAGTGAGTGAGCAGGGTTTAGCAAAACACGTCGCACAAGACACCTTAAACCCTGCTGCTTAACCAAAAGCCTTTATCAGCAGGGTTTGAGGTGTCTTCTGAACAGGCCCAATGTGTTCGGGGTGGGAAATGAAAGCATAGAGCAGTCGATTGGTTTCCCAGAGAAGGTGATGCTTCTCTGTGTACTGTGTAGCCTAGCCTTCCCCAACTGGTAGCCCCAGATGTTTTTGACTTCAACTCCCATCAGACCCAGGTTGGTGTAAGCTGCACAGTGATGTCCAGAAAGTGAACGTGCTGTATGAAATGGCTCAGGTTGATGGTGGGTTGAAAGCTGTTGAAGTTCTGGAGGAATTTCTAAAGTTCTTACTGCCTGTGAGTTTAGGGGCTTTTCTACACAAGGCTGTCAATCCACTACTTCTACTTTCAGATTTGTCACAAAATTGAGATCCAAGCACTATCCAAGGAGCATTTCTTTTTGTGCATTTTCACTACATAAGCTGTAGATGGCACTGTGGTATACTGGAATAGCACCAATAGACAAGTGGAAACAGCATTTTCTTTTACTTTCAGACATAGAATCCCATCTTCCCTGTGCAAAAAAACCCACAAACCACCTTGTCAAATAGAAGTGAAACTGGAGAGTCACAATGTTATCTGAAGAACCCATAAACAGAGTAAAAATACAAGGGCTGGCCAAAGACTAACTCACACCACACCCTTTTAAAACCCCATTTTATAAGTTTCTTAGAAAGTTTTCTTTATATGACACATGGTGGACAGTTCATCCACATGAGCGTGATTATTCATATTTTTCACCTCATCATCGGGTCTCTTCGAAACTGGACTATCTTCTGGTCTCAGAGGGGTGGACATCCTTAGTTCATTTCTCTGAGACCGGGACATGAGGCATCTCGGATCATGCTTTAGTCCAACCATCCCTACCTTGGGGAAGTAGGCCTTCACAGCCTCCAGCTTGGAGACTGGACCCTTGGCTGGCTCAAAACAAGCTAACATTAGACAAAATGAAAAAAGAAATCCCAGAATTTCTTGCAATTAATGGCACTGGAGCTCATACCCTGGCAATAATCTGGGAAATTTTAAAGGCAGTGATTAGGGGTCTATTCATCAGTGAGCAGTGCAGAATTAAAAAAGAGAAAGAGATCCTGCAACTATCCTTAATAAAAGAGATCCGTGGGTTAGAAAGCAAGCATAAAACCACATTTCTCCAGGCCTGTTTGTGATTTTTCATTGTTGCCCACAGCTTTAAACACCCCTGTTAAGCACAGCACTCTGCTTTAGATGCAAAAGAGGACAGCAGGACTTGAGGGCTTTAGGAAAGTTGAACAGGAGAAGGACCTTTGGCCTGGCCATCTTTGCCATACAGGAGTGAGCAAACTGTACCTGCTGAATTTCTGTCTTCTGCATTGGGACTTAATTCAAAATAAACTCTTTTAGGATTAAATTGTAGAAAGGTTAATGTTACCTCTGCGTTTCGCCCTTCAGAGTATTCACACACACCCTGGAGACACTAAAATGGATGGGAGCGTAAAAAGATCTGCTCATAAGGAAAGAGCATGAAGGCAATTCTGACCTCTCTGAGAGGGGGGGGAGGTTGCGGGAAAAATGCTCCGTGTATTTTGCGATTCTATTGAGCCATTAAGCATAAGCCCTTGCAACTGGGAAGGCACAGGGGGGAGGGGCAAAGGGAGGCCTGCCAGGGGTTACTGGGGGCAGGGTGAACGGGGAGACTTCAAGGAGCTGCCCTGTGCTTGGTTCTTCCCCATCTGTATGCATGTATGTCCGTATGTATGCATCCCACCTTTTTTCTCATTTCCCAGAAGAACAGGACCATTTAAAAACAAAGATAAAACATTAAAGCACCAGAAACACAAACAAGAGAACAGAAAAAGGAAAACCAATTTGGAAAAGCCAAGGACCTAATAGTTAATAAGCCAGCCAGGTCAACGGTCACGTGGAACAGATGTGGCTTCACTTGGCATCCAGATGCCTTTAAGGAGAGGATCCGCTGGCTTTTCCATTCCACAGCTTGGGCGCTACAACTGAAAAGGCCCTCTGTGTTCCCACCACCTGAACCTCTGATGGTGGTGAGACATAAGGCAAAGCCTCTCTGGAAAAGCTGTTGGCAGGCAGAACCATGTGGGAAGGAAACCTGTAAGTTTCCTGGCCCCAGTTGTGCAAACATTTAAATAAGCACAATTTCTGCGATGAGCAGAGTGTCAGGGCCAGCTTGTCTTCGTTCAGAACTGTGCACTCAAGCCCTCACCGTATCTCAAAGCCTGGCACCTCATCGGCAGTGATGCCGATGAAACTGGAGTCAAGATCATTGGCTGCATATGTACTCATTTCTTATTTATTTCGATTTCCAAGGTATGCAAGGCAGAGCACAACTGAGATTGCGTCTACAGAGAATGAACGGTTCCGATTCCTTTGGGGTATTTGCTAATGACCATTGCTTCTTCTGGCCTCTTGTTCCTCTCCTGTAGGCTGTCTACAAGGCTTGGCTGTGCTCTGAGTATTTCAATGTGACACAACTACAGTGCCAACGCCGGATTCCATGCAAGCAATACTGCCTGGAGGTGCAGACGAGGTGCCCCTTTGTGTTGCCTGACAACGATGAACTGATCTATGGAGGGTTGCCCGGCTTCATCTGTACGGGTAAGGGGGGGGCAGTGTCCCAGGAGAACTGAGCATTGGCCTTGCTGGGCCAGACCGAGGCTTACCTGGCCAGGATGAACACGGTGTCCAAGAGCGGCCCAGCTAGGTGCAACAAGGGAAGGCCACGCCGAGGGGCTCTCTAGACGCTCAGAAAGCCCCAGGCTGGGGTGCGCAGTGGTGCGGCCTCAATCATATGATATCGTGCAATTGTGCACCCGCTCTGGGGCTTTCCGCCAAAGCTGCAGAGGAAAAGAGTCAGGGGTTTACCCCGGGGCTGGGGCGGGTGAGGATGCGCAAGATGCCGCCGAGGCAGCCTCAAAGCCTCGCTCTGGAGTCACCACGGAGGTGTGGCTGGGTGGTGCCTGGTGGAAGGTGACCTGTGATTGGACACCTTCCACCGGGAAGAGGGCGGGGGCAGCTCTGGTCCCTGGGTGGCTGCCCAGAAACCCCGCACTCCCTCCTCGGTGTCGAGATTATCCGATGCCACCCCAGGGGAGGAAAAGTGTGGGGGTTTTGAGGGAGGCAGCACTAACCCAGCGCTGTGAAGACCCCTCCCCTACAGGCTTTGAGATTACATTGTTTGCATTCAGCATCTGGTGTTCAGGCGTATACAGCTTCTGCATGTGAAAACCCCTTCTCTCGACCTAAAAGCCAACCCCCAACTTTCTATCACACAGAATGGCCAGGAAGCAAGAGCTAGGATGGGTCCATGCAGGTGGGGGCAGGCAAAATTGTGAATGGTGAGGGGCAGGGTCGGTTGCCAGAGGCAGGAAGCTGATTTAGCCTCTACCCAGATAATGTGTTACGTGCGCTCCTTTCCAGCCTCTAAATTGGCAGATTGCCCCTCCCATTTCCTTCCTAGCCCCGGAATTTGTGCCACAGCAGTAACTCCTCCAGGGAGGAGCTGCAAAAGGATGGAGAAGGAATAACTCCCCTTTCTGAACTTGCTGAAGACTCGGGGAAGTGTTGAAAGGGAGGAGGAGACTGATATGTGTCAGCTCAACGCTTCATAGCAAGAGGGTTACCTTGGCAAGTGGGAAATAGTGAAGCACTTCATAGCACAAATGGGCTGCACCTTTGGGCTACTATTATCGCCCCCCCCAGGCCCTTTATGACTTTGCACAAATTAGCCTATATGAAGTCTTGCCCTGTTACCTACTCCTCTTCAGTGCTTCCTGTGACAGCTGAAACGTACAAGGAAATTGACAAGGCAAGACTACATATACTGGACAGTTGAATCTGCTTTCTTGCACACATAGGAAAGACAGGGTTATTTATTTATTTATTTATTTATTTATTTATTTATTTATTTAAGAAACAGTATTTGTGCAAATTTCAAAACCCACAATAAAAAAATGCAAGTTGATACCATAAGAAAAGAAAAGAAAAAACAGATTCTGCATATTGGATCAACTTGCTACAGATTTGAGGCAACACCAGTGAGGGGAAACTGGAAAAAACCCTTTGAGTTTTCACCCCCTAAATGGAATTCTCATACATCCCTTGATGTATTCCTGCAATGTTGTACACGGAGAAGCCCATGTGACCTGGTGATGTGATGAATATGGGGAGCAAAGGAGGCATCGCATAACAAGCCAAGGTTTCAACCATGATCAACAGGATGGCTGGTGATGTCAGTGAATAAGCAGAGTATAAAAGGCGACACATTGCCACCAAGATAAAACACCCAAACAGAAATATCAGACAGAGTGGGTGATGTGGTATGGGATGAGGAGGGGGAATCCTGGTGTTGCTGAGAGCTAGATGTGGGTGTCCTCAGCATGTAGATGATATGGGATATGATGAGTACAATTCCCAGCATTCCTAACCATCGTCCAAAACATCTGGAGCACACCTGGTTGGGGAAGGCTGCCATATGGGCTCAAGAGAGGAGAGGCAGCTGTGGCAGTGGGAATAAGCAGCATGCTCAAGGCATTTGGAGGCAAAAATGGAAGAGAAATTGAGCAGTAGTTAGAGGTGGAGGATGGGTCAAGAGTTGGGTGTGTGTTTTTCAGAGAGGGCAAAACAGTGGCATGTGTGAAAGCAGTAGAGAAGGAAACGGAAGAGGAGAACAGGTTGCTGTTTGGGTGGACAGCTTAGTGCTAGAGCATGTGCTCTGCTTGTCCCAGCATCTCCAGGTAGGGCTTCTCCGAAAATCCCCTGCGAAGATGGGCCAGGGGTCTGACTCAGTATAATGCAGGGAAGTATAGCAGGATGGAGAGCTGGAAGGTGGGGAATGGGCAGGAGAGAAAGGCACAGAGAGAGAGAGAGAGAGAGAGAGAGAGAGAGAGGCTGTTTCTACACCAGCCTGAAAATCTGGGCTAGTCACGGCCGAGTCCCTGTGTGTCCAGATGAAGCACAGGGACTCCCAGGGGTGAGTGGGGGACAAGCACGGGTTTTCCCAGGGATAAGTACTCCCTGGGAAAACCCGATTCCTCCCATGGTCTCAGGATCATCCCAAGACCGTGGGAGGTGTGTGGCCACCCATCCCGGCTTCTTCCCTCCTCCCTGCGAGTAGCAGGGGGTCATCAGAGGGAAGGAACCAGGACAGGGGGAGTCCAGGGCCATCGAGGGTGGGGTGGGGAGCGGGGGTGGGGCTGCTTCTCTTTTTTTGTTTTTACCCTATTTTTCGCTGGAGTGTGAGTGCACTCCGGCTCCTTTTCCTTTAAAAACAAAATGGCGCCCACAACATGCGCGACGTCCCTTCTCCCATCCAGGATGTTGCACGGCCATGTAGACACAGGGCGACGATCCCAGAAGTAGGTAAGTCCAGGATCGCCCCCTCTCCGGCCCTCTACGCCCGTGGGTGTAGAAAGGGAGAGAGAGAGAGGAGCAGGCAGTTTCATTTTAATCTCTGAAGGAGGGCCCAAAGTCTTGAGTAGAGAGTGAAGAAGGGGAGAAGTTGGGGATGTTGGCTTCCAGGGAGCATCAGAAGTAGAGAAGAGGTTTTTGAAATTCTCAAATTGGTGTGGAACAGGCGTGTTAGAATTGTGTTGCTTAGCAAGAAAAATGCCCAAAGAGATGAGGATAAATTTATAAACGGACAAATTTGGCCAACTTTTTAGTTTCCCTTCAGGGGTGTCCAATTGTAAAGGAGCCTGATCAGTGATATCAAACAGAAGGCATGGGCGTAAACCAAGACTAGGGCTTAGAGAGGCAAACACTTTGTTGAGAGAACGGATGAAACTGAGACCGCCCCACTCTTTAAACAGGGTCAGCCCTATTTTGCACACATTGGCCATGCCACAGTTTAATTTATTAAGAGTTATATTCCATTCATTCCTTTGTTCCCCTCCCCTATCTTCTAGGGACGGGCGAGAAAGTGATTTTAATGCAAACTTGCATCACTTGGCACTTTCAAATCAATATGCAGAGCGAAACTCAGTTATCCTTCAAAATTTACACTTCTCCAAATTCTGCGACGGAGTTCTCCCAGCAAAAAATGCATACGGCATCTGAGGGGAAACTACACACACAAATATGTATATTAGAGAATGTAACATTCAAAAAGGTGTTGGGTTAGGAAAATTGCTTGCAAAAATTTGTATATTATGCCAGATTGTGTACAAAATTGCATGTATTAGGAGAAATGCACACAGAATCTGTACAAATTTTCATGTGAATGTTGTTGTTGTTGTTTTAAAAACAACAACCTTAAAGTTCAGGATGAACCAAATTTAATATTGGAAAAAACAAGAAATGTAGAGGAACCAGAATGAACAGATTCGTCTGTCCATCCCTACTAGCTTTCTCCGAGCATCATGACGATTTTATTGAGTGCTACCCAGGAGCCTGGCGAGGATCCCTGCGCTGCTCACCACCAGTGCGGACATCTGAGCAGCAGGAGTAGCATGAGGGGAGTAAGGCCAGCAGTGGCAGAGCCGAAGTCCCAGGGTTGCTGGCCGCCTTCTGCCCCTGGCCTTTCAACGGCATCTTCTCAACCTCAAGAGCTAGGACTTTAACCCTAGATTTTCCTACTGAGGGAGTGTTTTCTGGTCGCTCGTAGAAGATCTGTCGTTTTCCTCGAGTCTGCTGCACCTTCTCTGATGCTGGCACTTTGCTGTTGTGTTTTGCCAGGACTGCTAGAGAACCAATTGCCCAACCAGGAAGCCAAGTGTTGCGACGTGCAGTGGGACTCCTGCGATCACCAACCAGACAGCAACTCCAATGCATCCACCAAATCCACGGAATCAGAGTCATTCCATAGCCAACGCCATGACAGCCCCCGTCACCAGCAACAGCAGCAGCAGCAGCACTACCACCACCACCACCACTATAACCTCTACTACCATCACCACCAGTACCCCCACCCCCACCCATCCTTGCTGCCAGTCTCCGCAGGGTCTCGTCTCAGCAACAGCAAAATCAGACTCTGTGTCCTGGTCCTTATGCTTCTGCACACCATGGTGTCCTTCTCAAGCGTGCACAGCAGTGGGGCTGCCGCTGCCAGTGGGGGGATGAGCTTGGAGGCCCTGCCAACCGTGGAGGAGAACATGGCAAGAGACGAGTGACCCAGCGGGGAAAGGAAACCTGCAGGCAGGAGGCCTGCTCTTTCCCCATCAAGGCGGGGCGGGGGCACATGCCAAACCTCCAAGGGGAGGCACAGCCTGGGGGTGACGCACAGATACCCACCCCCGGAGCAGCTCATCGCAGGGGCTGCCCTGTGATGAAGAGCCTCTAACATGCACAGGGCTGTGGGACCTCAGCCTCGGGAAGGGTTCAGTCAGCAACAGGCCTTCAGCTGTTGGCTCTCAGCCTCGTGGAGGCCTGAGGGCAGGAGGTGGCCAGAAGGGGCAGGAGCGGAGGTTCTGGGGAGGCCGGCTGGCTGGCTGCCTTCTGGGAAAGGCAAATGCCCAGGGAGTCCATTTGGGAGTGCTGCTTCTCCTGCTCCCACGTGTCACTCACGTCTGATGTTATGGGGTAACAATGATCTCTACCCCATATTGGGTAACTTGCCCTAGGGGCAACAGCAATGACAGAGATACTTTCCCCTGTCCCCCTCTCAGTCAAACCCAAGCCATCCTCATGACGATCCTCCCCCTCCACTAAAGGTTCAGACCTCCCCTCTCCTCCTTCCAACACTAGCAGATAACGTCTGAGCCGCTCTGCCCGTCTTCTGGCTTAAGCCCAGATCCACGGTGGGTCTGTCCCCCGGCACTTGCAATCTGGATTCCCTTGCTCCCAGAAGGGCTTCATTCCTGAAGGTCTGTCTGCATCATCCATTTGTTTTCGGCATAACGTGTCCCAGAATATAGTGCAAATAGCTGGTTCGGTTCTGCTTCTCACTCTAGGTTCTGTCCCTGGTTAGTGCTCCACTTTTGAATTTATTTGTGGCCATCAAGAGTGATTTCTTCCCAGTGCAAATAGCAGCTCACAAAGGAGTGGTTTTTATTAGGCCTGCAGCAAAGGAGATGTTTAAACTCCTTCTCCTCTGCAGTCCCGATACTTATCACTCACACATCGTGGCTGCTATTTGTTCTTTTAAAAATGTGTACATTAAATGCAAAGATGTATTTAACATCATGTCTAGTTTGCCCCAGAGTTCTTCACTGAAGAGGTACTAATCTTCGCCAGGAATTTCTCATACTCCTCTGAACTAACATCCCAGAGTGTCCCTCATTCCAGCTCATGTACTATTGCTTCTACTCTATTAAAGAGATTTCCCACCCTTAAAAGGGTTTTTTTAAAACACTGATTGTGTCTATATCCACCTATGCACTGATTCCACAGTTCCGGCATTTCTTTCTGCGTGGAGGGGCGTGTGTTTGTTTCCAGTCATGCATAGTCCTAATCCCCTCACTAGGCCACTGAGATTTTTAAGATCTTTGCACCTCTTTCAGTTAGGTCCAGCTCAGAGTAGGGGCACAGCTCGCTTTGTGCATATTCAGCACTGTGTTTTCTGGGGTGGGGTGGGGTGGCATCGACTCACCTGATCCACGAGGCAGCCCTCAAAGGCAGGAACACCAAGACATCATAGAGTGTGTGTGTGTGTGTGTGCGCGCGCGCTGTTTGTCCATCTGTTTGTCAACACGGACTGGCGCTCTGGCAGCGAGGGGCCTGGTCTCTCCCAGCACTTGTGACTGAAGGTCATTCTGTAACGGGAGGGGCTGCCGGGGCCTGAGCCTGGGGCCTTCCGCATGCTGAAAAGGCCTCTGCTTCTGAGCTGCAGGCCCCCCCACAGAAGGAGAAGAGAAGACAAAGACGACTTCCAGGGATGAGAACTGCTCTTGCCGATACACCCATCAAGTAGCCCTTGACAACTGGGTGTCACTGGATTGTCAGGGACTCTCCCAAAGAAAATGGAGAACAGTGGTTTTGTGTGGAAGCTGTGGTCCAGAGCCTCTCCGTAATCTCCCACGTTATCAGTTGTGTGCCGTCATCCCCGCCCCCGAACGCACACACAGGGTGAATGTGACCCTGGCAGGGAGCTGACCCACCTGGAAGTGGCCGGCACATTGGCCAAGCATGCTCTGGGGGACAAGGCTACAGGCCCTGGGGAGCCCGTAACCCCTTCCCATGAAGATGCCAGGGAGACCCTCTCCAAAGAAAGGGCTTGGCCACAGCCCCCACTTCCATCCAAAGCAGCTCCCCCAAGAGTGGGGGTCAAGAGGAGGGGTAGCTGGAGAGATGGTGTGTGTTGCACAAAGGTGAGTGCCTGTCCCCTCAGCCAGCTCCAGGGTGCAATTATGCCCCCTCCCAGGCATGCCTGGCCACCGTGTGCTCCGTAAGAGAGGAGGTGACAAGCAGGCCATCTGAGGGCACCTGGTGGATCCGGTTCTCCCGAGTCACATTAATTGGCTCAGGTCCATTCCCTTTCAGCTCTCAGATCCCTTCCTGATAGTTGAGTTCACAGAGAACAGAAATGTGGGTGCTCACACTCACTCTAAGCCACGTTGCATTTCCTCTTGCAGGGTCTATATTGCGATTCCCCCACCCCCATAGAGGGCTGTAATGTTTATTCTATCTTCCTGAATGGTTACTTACTCTTGCAAGCAATATCTGCTATAGGCTGCTGGTATCTTTAATGGGGTTAAGGCTTTGTCCAGAAAAAGTTGCCTGCATTGTTGGTTGCAGTGTTTGGGTTAGATCAAAAGTGTGGAAAGCTGTTCCACACACAAAATTGGTACAGAATGTGGCTCAACAATCCCTTCCCAATCTGTTGTTTGCACTGTATCATCTGTGCCGACACCCACATGGATCGGCCCAGTCCCCATGTGCCTGGCAAGCCAAATCAGAACCCTTGCTGACCCCGGAGATCGATTTTTAAGATTACCAAACTGTGTAGCTGGCTGTGAGCCTGGCAGAGCAGGCATCCTGCTGCATCTCGCCCCTCATCCTTTTTCCTACCTCTTGGCCATCTTTGTTATGGTCCCCTAGGTGTGTGCACCGGCTGCAATTGGACCAACCCATTGCCCCCAATACAAAGATGCAGCAGGCATCTAAGGACTTCTTCAGAGGAGGTTGCCTGTTGCATCACTGAATGAATCCCTGCTTTGGGCTTGCCTGCTTCCAATCAGGAAGCGGAAACGCAGGGATGGGCTCCTTTGAGAGGCGGTTAACTCTCACTCTTTCACAATTCAAATGTGAACCCATTTTTAGGAGCAAGAATGGTATTTGAATTCCAACTGGAACTGAGGAAAAGGAAGTAGGCCTAAACTATCAGCAACGTGAGTAACACCAGATTCTGGCAGGAAGGAGAGCCAGAATTCCAAGGAGGACCTTAGGCCAACCCAGAGCAGAGCCAACCCAGGCTGGTGGTGCTGATACAGCATCGTGAAATAAGCTGGAAATGGAACTTGAGTCTTTCTGGAGGGTCAGAAACAAGACAGGCTTTTAAGAGAAAGGAGAGTAAACTGCAAACATTTGCTTTTCCTTATTGCAAAAGGGAATGAATTATTGATATAAGCTGACTACTTTGAATACACACTTCAAGGGAAGTAAAAATTTGATCCCTGGCACTTGGCCACTATGTAAATATGATGACACAGCTGGGCTTCTGCCAGATCTTGACCCAAACTCTTAAAGGAGGGGAGTCATCTTTTTAACATAAGATCATAATGTTCCTTGATTTATGTTAGGCTATATTTGAAATCATCAAAACACCCTTCAATAGCTTTACTTCCTCTTTGGTTAGAATTGGGATGTACCAACAGGTTCACCCCAATTAATAAATAAATGTACCAACAAGTCATGAGAAAGCTATGGTTTCTGGCCTCTGTGGCCAGTTCCAGACCAAAGAGGCAATTGAATGTTGTGTGATTCTGTGAACGGAACCTCAGAAACCTTTGGAAGATGTTTACAACTTATCATTCCCAATTGGTTACCAAAGTCTTGAATACACAAAGTGAGTTAGAATTACTCCTTGACAAAAAGAACATGTATTTGGACCCAAGTCAGCTACACCTTCACATATAAGCCTCTCGCCCAATACTCTTTTTTTATTATTATTGGAGATTGCACTAATATGGATGCCAACACCCATATTAGTGTAGTATCTTTATTAGACCAACCAAAAAGTTATAGAAAATGTACAAGCTTTTGAGAGCTCTTCATCAGGCAAGATGTTATCAGAAGTAGGTTGGGGTTACGATGGGGGCGTGAAATAGGGAAGGAAAAGAAAATCTGATTTGATGGTGAAGTCATGGTGTCTACATGATCAGAGTATCAAGATGAAGCGGGGCAGGAGGGAACCGCACGTAGTATAATCAGCAGCAGGATGGAGACAGTTCTGAGTAACAGATGGATTTTATATTTTCAGAAATGGGGGATGCAGCATTTCTCTCTTTATTACTCTCAGCATTTGTAAGGGCAGCTCCAGGTCCAACCTGTAACCACGTAACTTGCTAGAGCATAATCTGAATGGTTGCAGATGCCTCATCCCTCTCTTCATCTTGGGACACTGATCATGCTGACACTCCATGACTTCACCATGGGCAGATTCCCCCCCCCCCCCCCGTTCCCTACCCTCTCTTTTTTATTATTTTTTATTATTATTTTTAAAACACCAATACTCTTTTTTTAAAGGAGCAATATCGCTGCTTCTGGTGATAAGGAAGGGGTGAGTCAGACCACTGGCAGTGCTTAGCCTACCAGGGCCTCAGGCAAGGGCTACTCCCAGCCCTGCTGAGAGAGTTCAGGGACTAGAACTGGGCCCTTCCACATGCCCACTCTTTCACCTGTTTTGTCCCCTTCCACTGGGGCATGGTTCCTGTAGTACCAGAAATCACTATCATGTATGGTCTACAGTTTGGTCCATTTGATATTTGCAACAGCTTAGCAAACATAGTTTAGTTTTTGAAACCATATTCAGCATCAGGCATGATAAGGTGGCAGAGCACAGAGGGACCAAAATAAAAAGCAGGTCTTGATTCCTTTTTTTTTTTTTAAATGAGACATCTCATGTGAAGCACCTGTTTCAAGGATGCAGCTGATTTCTGATACTAAAGCAACATGTGGGATGGTCCCACAAAAGAAAATAATGACAGTTCCACTTGCATTCTTGTTCATGGTGATTGCCTAGAGTTTGTATGTATGAAAAGACTGACGATGCATAATGTGTTCACCTTTAATTTCTGTGTTTTGTGGTCCCAGACTGGGCATCTGTTTTTGTGTACATGAAGTTCCTTTGATCACCTGCCCATTCAGGAGAAACTGCCCATCTAAGCTACAAGAAGCCCGGCATCAGCATCAAGATCTATATACTGCGTTAACTTTTCATAAAACAGCAAACTTGGAAATGAGCCCTGAGTTGAGGGCAAATAATAAAAGAGCAAGAATGCAAATGTATCTGACACTGGCCTGAAATTTTGAACTTGGAATGTTTGCTGAAGTGCCGTAGAGCAAAATCTAAATGCAGCAGATATTGCTACTGTGGTGTTGCTAACTCAAGAAATGGTTGTACTTCTTGTTGATGATGACGGTGATCCTCCCTGGGCTTTTGTAGGTCTGGATATAGCATTGGACCAGAGATGGTGTGAAATTCCATAGACATGGAATGGAGTCTAGGTACTCGGGTAAAATTCATTTGATTCTAGCTTTCTTTTTCATATAGAGAGCCTTTGTCTTGCTAAATCTTCTGAAAGAGATCTTGTCAGTTGGCTTGAGCAAAGAGAACACATGGAGGCTGCAGTAATTAGATGTTTGTTGAAAGTTCCATTTCTATCCTGCCTGCAGAGGGAGGGCACAAAAGGGCATACCCTGCCACCCCACCCCACCGTGTGCCATTAGAGGTGGACATTTGCTCGAGCTACGTTGCCTAACTAAGAACCACCACGTGCCTGTGCTTCGGATTTGAAATCAAAGTGCCATCGCTTTCTTTTCTGTGATGAACTGCAGCCAAACATTCCCAAGGCCACATACTAAGAATACAGGCTGGTGAGCAGAGGCGGGACCTGCTATGCTTCTGCCACACTGGGGGAGATGGAGATGTGCACCACAGGGTCTTTGTCAGTGGGAGGCATGTGGCCGGCCGGAGAACGCAGTACAGAGAGCCAAGTGGTCTTTACTGTTCATGACCATTCTTCCTGAGAGAGAATAAGTAGCTCCATTGCTCTGCCTTCTGTTCATGAAACTCCTCACAGGATCCTTCTGTTTGTGACACACAAAGATACCCGGTGTGGAGATGTGGCAATGCCCATGCCAGCTGCCATATCCCTGATTGTGTGTGTAGGGTGGGTGTGTGTCTGGATTATCCTGCCTTGTGCAGGGTTGAGACAGGATCCACAGGTTCCAAAGAGCATATAGAATTAGACAAAAAAAATTGTATCTTGAGGAGACTGCCTGATTTGAGATGATTGGCCAGTCTTACTCATGAGTAGATGGACATCTTAAAATACTGTGGTGCTCAGAGTATGCTGGGATGCATGTGCTTTATTCACAGAGTCCTGAATGGGGTGTTCCATTTCTCATCCTGGCCTGCATTGTATCTGCTCATGGGATCATTATGCCAGAGGTAGGCAATCTCTGTAGGCAACTTGAAAACTGTCCTGGGCACCACCACAAAATGGCTGCCATCAGAGGGGTGGTTCGCCACAAAGGCTAGTCCCCATGCAGCCCAGAGGTATTCATAGGAAATGAAGAGGGCAGTTCTTGGAGGCTTTCACTTGGCTTTGAAAAGATCCCAGCTGCCATTAAGAAACTGTTATTTTTTCAAAGCGGGAGGTGTAGGGCACCAGTAAAGGTGTCCAGGGGCACCACTTTGGCTACCACTGGCTATACGTGGCTTTTGACCAAATGGCACAAGGCCCTCAAGACAGACTTGGGCTGCAGCCCTGGGCATGCTTACCTTGAAGTAAGTCCCATTGGACTTAATGAGGCTTATTTGAACGCAAGATGCAAAGGATAGCTTTGTTGATCTTTCAGTCCTGGATGCTCACAATTCTTGAAGCCTCTTTCTTGAAATATCAGTGGTCTCCTGATGGGTCTCTTCTGGAGAAAGCTTTCTGACTTGGCAGACAGAAAGTGATATTGGTTTGTTGGAGTCTGATATATTGGTGAAAGGTGGCAATCTTTGATCAACATCTTCAAGACACTTTTCTTGCAGGTAATGCCAAGAGCTGGCTCCCCTCCCCTCCCTCAGCAGCCTCAGCCTCCTGAAGCAATGGAAAGGAGTCTGCTCTGTGTTAGCATCTCTTGCTGCTGCTGCTTCCACCCCAGTCACCATGAACAAACGGCTGCCTCCCTTCCCATTGCCAGGGCAGGCCTTTAAGTCTGGGGCTGCCACAATCATGGATCAAGTGGGGGTCCGTTTTTTAGAGTAGTGTAGGCTCTAAGGTGTAGAGCGCTAAACCTCTCCCCTCCCCTGATTCCCCTGCAGTCTGTGCCCCCCACCCCACCCCGCCCCGCTGTCTTTCTGCTCAGGGCTCAAGTGAGGCTGGCACATGGGGGGAGGGGCAAATTGTGCAGAGGTAAGTAGGCGAGGGGAGAGAGATTCTGCTCCCTTCACCCACACACCCTTTTTGCACTGAGAATTCACCCCCACCCCCAGATTTAAACAAGCCACATTTGGAACCACACGTGAAATGGCTGCAAAGGATGTTCCTTGGTAGGGCTGCTGCTAGCCACACCAGCCCATCCATGGCGGGGGCTGATCTTCCAGCGCATCCAGAGAAGGTCTTTGTAATGCTATTGATAGCCGCTCCGTGTGTAGAACATCCTAGGACCTGTTCTTTCCCCTATTCAGAGCTTCAATTCCAGTTTCCATCCATCCATCCATCTCATATTTTAGATTTACACCCCACCCTTAGCACACTTCAGGGCAGCTTACAGTAACGTATTGTAAAACATCATTAAATAACTAATACAATTAAAATAAGCTTAAAAGAGCAACTCTATCAAAACGCATCTGAAGAAAACCATCTAACAAGAGTGAAAAAGCCAGAGGAAATTAAAAGGTCTTTGCCTGGTGCTGGAAAGTCATCAGTGTGGGCTTCCAGGGGAGCAGTTTGTGCTTCATAAGAGCGAGAAACACTTTGTGCCAATGGTCTGGTGGGCCTCTTGTGGCCCTTCAGGTGTTTTGGCCTACAACCCCCATCATCCCTCAACATTGGCTATATTAGCTCAGGCGGATGGGAATCTGGTCTGGAGGGACTTCTGGCATGGCCTTCCTTGGCTTCCTCCAAAGTCATATCCCCGCATGGATATGGATATCCTCGTCTGGATATGGATATCCCCGTCTGGAGGGACGTCTGGCATGGCCTTCCTTGGCTTCCTCCAAAGTCATATGGACCGGTGAAATACCTTCACCGTTAAACCTGCACTTGTGCCATCACAGCCTGGCTGGTTTCTTTTAGCAGCAGCTCCAGCCCCTCTACTTCACATTTCAACGTTTATTTTTCCCCTTCTGAGAAAATTTCCCAGCAGTGTATCGAAGATATTGAAGTATGTGCAATTGCACAAATTGAGCATACCCATGTAATGTATAATCACAAGTCCTGCAGTTGCAGTATGACATTTTTCAGACTTGTTTTATTTTATCTACTGTAAAAGATAATGTAACATCAAACATCTAAAAACCAGCATAAACCAGCAAGATGGAACTAGAGGAGAGAAGTTGCGTCTGTTCATTTTATGGTCAGAACTGTGGAGCTAAAATGATATTACCTTCTGAGAAGGACCAGACGGCGCCCCAAATCCCAAACCATGTTGCGTTTTCTAGCTTTTCCTAATCCCGTGCAATCAAAAAATGTGGAGCCAAACTAGATGTCACATTCATTGCTGAGCAGTGACACCCCATTTCTAATAGTCCCAGAAAATAATTGGCATTTGCCCTGCCTCTTGAAGAGGTTCTCAACACCCTGCTGATTCAAGGGAACCAAACAAGTGGAGCGCACTTGCGGGGTGGGGGAGGTGGGAGTGGCAAGGCAGAGTGGGAGAGGCTCCTCTCATCGTCGAACCGTGTGGATGAGTTCATTTAAAAGGTTGCTTTTTGATGCTTTTCATTATCTCCTGTTAAGATCCTTTGAGGGCCTTTGTGGCGCAAACGGGACGGACGCACCTCCATCCAAACAAAGACACCCTCCTCCCTCTTGCACCTATGCTTTGTCCTTAGTAGCTCCACCATGTGGAACCGGCAAGGGCAGAAATCCTGGCTGGGGCAGAGGGAAGCTCTGATTTGGAGGACCAGGATAGAGGCTCGTTGCTACTGAACCCTTCTCAAGTGCTTGTGCAATGGTGGTGGTCACTGAGCTCAGACCTTTTTATAGTAGGTGGTGGTGGTGGTGGTGAGGTTTCCAAACTAAAAGACATATTGCTGAAGTCAACCTTTTAAATCTTCTTTCTAGACTACCCACCCCGGGCCTTGTTTCTCTTTCTTTCCAGCTTTCTCCTCCCGTTTCTTTTTCTTTCTCTTTCCCGTTTCTCTTTCTTTCCAGCTTTCTCCTCCCGTTTCTTTTTCTTTCTCTTTCCCGTTTCTCTTTCTTTCCAGCTTTCTCCTCCCGTTTCTTTTTCTTTCTCTTTCCCGTTTCTCTTTCTTTCCAGCTTTCTCCTCCCGCTCACCTTCCCCTCCCATTTTCTCTCCCCTTCTCTGGTTTCTCTCTCACTCTCCCCTCTGTCATAAGAAAGTGACTGTGTCCTTAGAGGGGGGGGGGCAGTTTTCTTATGCCATTTTATACACTGTGCTTCATGTTTAGAACTTTTTTGCACTAGTTCCTATTACATTTATTTTCCAAGACGGTTTGACAAAAAAAAAAAAAAAAAACAGAGAGGGGGAAAAACAACAACAACCACAACAACAACAAAACCACGCTATAATTCAGTTGTATTAAACTATTATCCTACTACTCTCTGTGTTTCAATAGTCTCTGACTGTACCTGTAATGCTTTCAGTTCTGTTGTATTTTGGATCGGGGGTTTTCTCTGCTCCTTGTTTAACCCAGTAAAGAAATAAAATGTTAAGAATTGATGATAACTCCCCCCTCCCCCAATCTGGTGTGTTATTTCTCCCAAACCCTTGAAGATAAGTGGGCGCACGTGACACGGATTGGGAGCACAATACGTGGGGAGGGGAGGTTCAAAATGCCCCCTCCCCACACCTCTTTCCATTGAGGCAGTTAGCAAGAGTTGTGTGTGTGTTTTGAACTGCCGTGTGGGGTGGGCCATTTTCAGGGGGATTCATCTGGGGCGGATCCGCACGTCGGCCCCAGAGCGCATTTATGCGACTCTAGGGCACCCCAGAAACGATAGTCTGTACTTTTCTGTAAAAAGAAACTAGGAAGAGACGGAGACGCCGCCAACACCGCCCAGCTCTCCCCGGCTGGCTCCTCGACCGGGATGGAGAGCTCGGCGGAAGAAGGTTGGGTGGACAGCAGAAGAAGCTCTCTACCCCCGCCTTCTTCAAACAGAACTCTCTGAGCCGGCCGGGGAGAGCTGGGTGGCGGCGGCGGCGGCTCCGTCTCTTCCTAGTTTCTTTTTACAGGCAAGTACAGATCCGCCCCTGGAGAGGGAAGAATTAAACCTCTCCTCCTCATGTGATGCAGTCCAGGGGATCTACACTACTGCTTTTAAAGCGCTTTAAAGCACTTTGAAAACGTTTTGAAGCCTGTATATGCAGTGTGTCCTGGGCCCCAACAGTTGTCAAAACTGTTATAAAGCGCTTTAAAGCAGTAGTGTAGATCCCCCCTGATCCATATCACATGCCCCACATTATTTTTAAGTCAAGGAAAAAAACATACCTATGTGGCATGTTACATGTGACGGGTTGCCCATCTGCTCAGCCAGGAGCATCTGTCCTCACGTCAGGCAGGCCCCTTCCTGCCACAATCCACTAGGTACATCTGTGAGTACGCAGCTGAGTGAAACAGAGTGAAACTGAATATTAGCCAATTAGCTACTGGGGACTGGATTTGCAAAGCGAGGAGGCCTCCGCGTGTCGGTCCGCCTGTTTTCCTTCTGACAGCCTGTTTGCCCCTTCCATAGGCACGCACACGCCTCCTCCCGGTGCCAATCTTGGCAGGAGCCTCCAGCTTGGCAGTTCCCTCAGCTGGGCTGGCACCTGATCTTTATCTTCAGGATTTGCCACAGGACATCCTCAGCTGCATCGCTGTTTATACACACACACACATCCTTTCAAAGAAGCCAATTTGTTTTAATACCAGCTGCCGGGTTGCTTCCCTTTGCACAAACATGAGGTGTCAGGGCTACATGTGGGAGGAACGGTGAAAAATATAACACTGTTATACTTTAATTGCTGTCTGTTGAGGTTCTGCACAGTCAGGCTGTCCCAGCCAAGAAGAGACTGGAAGGAACAGCTGTTTGTGGACTCAGTAAATTGGGAGCTCTATGTCATAGCAGGATCCAAAGGTGATTCGAGTCATTAAAATCCCAAAGGTTCTCATGCTAAGAGCTTATGACAACCTTGTCTTCCAGCGGCCATCAATCAAACCAAGCCTGGCATGCAGGAGCCGTTTCAGTGGCTGGCACTATGCTGCTATGGTTGGTATTTCGCCTGAATTATATTCTTCAGTGTGGTTGGTTACTTAGACGAGTTAAGAAAGGTGCTGTTTCAGGTTCCCTTTTGCACCAGGAAAACAACTTTCTTTTCAGCTCCCTTCCCTCATTTATCCTGCAATGCATTATGTTGCGTGTTTGCCTGGCGTTTATAGCAATTTCCCGGCATCCTGCTTTTTGCTTTCTGCAGCAATGGATAAAGCATAAACACAGCTGCTGCCTCCATTACTGAAGAAGAAGGCCTACAGAGTGATGGTTGAGCAGGAATCCAGCAGGGACAGCATCAGGAAACTAAATCCTGGAGCGGATCTACACTGCATACTGAAGGTGTTTGCGTGCGCCTGCAGCGCGCCCCCAAAGCGATTGTGTAGATCCTGGAAGGAAGAGGTGGAGGAGGAGGTCGTGGGGAATCCGGCCGCATCCTTGCCACCGCCGCCCACCTCCCCGCCGGCCTCCTGCTGCCGGCGAAAGAGCCACCTGGGGTGGAAAGCTTCTTCCACTCTCCGCCCCATCTTCTTCCACCGAGTGGCTCTTTTGCCGGCAGCAGGAGGCCGGCAGGGAGGTGGGCAGCGGCGGCGGCAAGGACGCGGCCGGATTCCCCAGCCGCCTATTCCTCCGCCTCTTCCTTCCAGGATCTACACAATCGCTTTGGGGGCGCACTGCAAGCGCACGCAAGCGCCTTCAGTACGCAGTGTAGATCCGCTCCAAGAGAAGGAATGCGGCATCCCCATCCAGGGACAGGGGAAAATGTCCCAGACATTTTGAATCTGACTGGTCTTAGTTTAAACAGTATAGAAAGAACACAATGAAGAAAAAGAGACCACTCAAAGTGCATCGGCACACACAGCTTTCGGAGAGTGTGATGAAGCCAAGGCTGTGCCAGAGACCAGCCCTAGAACGTGTGTCCTTAAAGGAATAATGCCTCTGAGATCAGTAAGAGCATCAATGATAACTACAAATTTGGGGAAAGGGCTCCACCCCTCTCCATGTCACAAGCAAGCCCCACACCTCTTAACCCAGACAGACGCACAGGCCTGGTTCAGACAACACACCAGACCATGCTGCTTAACCACAAAATGGTTAATGGAATGCATTAAGGTCAATGCATTCTGTTAACCATTTTGTGGTTAACTAGCATGGTTTAGCGTGTTGTCTGAACCAGGCCACAGGCAGCACATTGGAAACAAAGTACCCAGCAAACCTCCGAGGAGATCTGGGCATGTTTTTGGCGTCCTTTGATAAACGTTAAGCATCCAGGGCTTGGAAAAGCTTCACCTGAGGAACTACTTCTTCCCCCTTCCCCACTAAAAAAAGACAAAATGTTGCTACACTCCTGCTTTACAATGGTTTATAACAGTAGTGACGACTGTTGAGGCCCAGGACACACTCCGCATACAGTTTTCAAACCGTTTTCAAAGTGTGAAATCCTGCTTGGTGTAGATCTAGCCAGGGCGATAAACTGGCTCCCTTAAGAAAAGCCCAGACAAGACCAGTATCACAACAGGACCAACTGGGTTTTACGTTCGCAGAATTATTTCTTCATAAAAAGTGGGGGAATGGGGGAAAGATGTTGCTAATAGAGAGCCAGGTAGCTTCACCTTCTGTGATTAGTGTTTGTCACAAAACCGCCCCTCAACCAGGTGTTGAAAGAACACACGACGGGCATGCTGGCCCCTGTGGGCTAGTCCCACACCTGTGGAGAAACTCTTCCCTGCCATTCACACAAGCCCTTGCACCCCGTGGGAAAGGGCTCTCCATGCATCAGGGTAGAGCGTTTCTCCCCAGCGAGAGGGAGAGGCACCCTACCCGTGTTCACCGGCACTTATGGGGAGGCCTTGTCCATGCCATCTAAATGTGTGGATAACAAGAGTGTGCATCTGTGGGGTGCAGCGGGGAGCCCCATGACTCATGGCAGAGATCATGTGAACAACCTCACTGGAGACTAATTGGGTTAGTCTGTGGGCAGCAGTGCGAAAGGTGTCCTTTTAGGAGAGGTCAGTAGGAGAGGTCAATCATCACTAACGTTTTTGAGGTTTAGGTTTAGGTTTTTTCCTAATGTGCCTGGAGGAACAGATTGGCACAGCTGTAAAATCCTAATTAGTTAATTAATTAGGAAGGATGATAGAAGGAGCTACACCCAGTCTGACTGGAGCCTTAATTGCTTTGCCTTTCATGGAGCTTGTTAGTCAAGTCAAGGAAGAAAACCTGATCAAGACCAGACAGGGACTTCTGGAATTTCACTGGGAATGGATATATGACACTGGCGAAGAGGAAGGTGGAAGGAATCCAGCAAGAGGATTCTGTCGAAATCTGTCCTCTCTCGTAACCTCTCCTGTAACCCTTCTCTGTAAGCATCTCCCATCTTTTTTCACATTCACTACTTCGATGGATACACTATTAAAGGCCTGAAAAGTTTTTGTAAAAGATCTCAGTCCATTTCTGGGCTTCACATGGTTTGCCTAATCTCAATTTCTCGGCACATTTTATGGATTAAATACAAGTCCAAGTGCGGCAGGTTTGAGCCCTCTTTCTTTGGGGAAAACACTGTTCCTACAACGTGAAAACTGTCCTCCCCTGGCCCTTGAACAGAGTGGGTTTTTACCAAGGGGAATGCATGGGAATGGGATGGCTGTCTCAAACAGGAAAGAGAAACAGAGGGAGACATTTCTCAGGTGGGGACAGGTCTGCCTCAAGGTATTTTTGCACCATAGGCAAGGTAGGAATTTGGTGGCCCGGTGGACCTGTCACCACTGCTGCCCCCCACTCTTCTCCCCAACCTCCAGGCCATGGCCCTCTTCTCCCAACCTCCAGACCTCGGCCTCCCCCGCCACCCACCAGCCTTGACCCGACCTCTTTTTCTCCAGCCACCCCCTCCTCCTCTTCTTTACTCTTCCTGCCACCGGCCTCCCCCTCTACGCCATGCTTTGAGGGGCCTTCCGTAAAGCAAGGTGTTCTGGGTAAGGTGGCCCTGGAGCTTGTCCATGCTGTGGCAGCAAAGGCAGCCTTCATCGCCACCCTACCCAGACAGTCCCATTTTGAGGAAGGGCCCCTCAAAGCAGGGCATTTGGGCCTGGCCGGCTTTCCAGAGAGCCCACCTGCCCACTCTCTTGTTTTAGAAGAGTCTTCAAAATGAGAGATGGGGGAAGCATATGGGCCCCCTGGGCAGTGTGGAGGGATGGGCACCCAGGATCAGGGGAAGCTGGAGTGCAGCTGCCACCTTCAGGGGGTCATTTTGGCACCCCCAGAAGTTAGCAAGTACAATAGCCATCCTGTTTGTGCCCCCCCCCCCCAAGAAATAGCCCTGGGTGGGGATTTTTTGTGTGGCCTTTTAACTTGCGAGTCCCAAAATCCTTTGACCCATCCAGCTTCTCCTTCCACTCCCACTTTCTCCCAGAGCAAAAGAGAACAGATGTTCTGTAGCAGTGGGGTAGGTTAGACTCTCACTCCCATCAGCCACAGCCAGCATGGTCTGCCATGATGGGAGTTGGTGCCCACCCCTGGTTGAAATGGAGGAAGAAACCCGAGAAGTCCCTCAACCAGACCACCTTCAATGGGCAACGCAGCTCTGTGCTTGAAGGGCACCGTGGATTCTCCTCCGTGGCACAAATCCCCACATCGTTCCTCAAGGAGGAGTTTTTGTTCAAAGATATAATAAGCAAAGTTAGCCGTGCCTGTCCATGAGTAAAAAATCCAGGGTTCAGAGGGAATCCAAAATCCCAGAGAGCTTCAGCTGTGGGGCGGTATATAAATGAAATAAATAAATTAAATAAATAAATAAATAAATAAATAAGGATTAGGAGAAACCAAAATGGCACAAAAATATGCAACCAGTTGAATTCTTCAGAATTCTTCATCGGGTGGTGCAAATGGCAGGGGGAGGGAGGGAGGAACAGAAAAGTCCAACTATTCGGGCAGTTGTTGAGGCCTGCAGCAGACCCAGTTTCAAAGTGGTGATGGCAGAGAGAAGGAATCACTGGTAGGTGCTGCAGGCCTCAGATTCCACCTAGCATTCTGGAGCAAAGAAGCAACGGCTGATCGCTGTTTCTGAAAACCAACTCAGGTCCATCTCTTACTTATCATAGCTGAGACACAGAGGAGGTTCCTGGTCAGGCAGAGGGCAGAACGAGAGAGAAACTTGTCTGTCTTCTTATTGGCAACAATGGAGTGTTCTCAAAGAGTTGGATCCTCAGACGCATCTAATACAGCAGCTGCGGGCCCACAAATATTTCCGCCAGAATAAAAATACTGAAGATGCCACAGAAGGTTTCCTTCATGTTGTTGCAACAGAATCACACACACCATGTTCCTCAGGTCATGAGGCAATGGCTATTTCCCATGCTCTCTGGAATGCGTAATGTGGTCACAGGAGTGCTGTAGCCCAAATTTCTCCCTGGCCCATTCTGTGACCTGCCAGGTTACAGGGAAGTGGCTGGTGGGGGCTACAAGGCAGAGTGAGGAGGCTTCCCTGGCTGTAAGCCTTACTTTGGGCCTTTAGGTGGACTGTTGGCCAAGTTGAAATTGGAAGGGGCTTTGCCAGACTTTTATTTAGTTATTTTATTATTGCACTTATATCCCGCCTTTTTTTCCTCCAAGGAACCCAAGGCAGCATATGTAATCCTCCTCCTCTCCATTTTTATCCTCACAACAACAACCCTGTGAGGTAGGTTAGGCTGAGAGTCAGTGGCTGGCCCGAAGTCACCCAGTGGGTTTCCATGGCCGAGTGGGGACTAGAACCCAGACCTCCCGACTCCCAGTCTAACACTTTAGCCACGACACTCACTTTGCATGACAGCTGATACTTAAAACCTGCTCATCTGGAAGAACTGCCAGTTGTGGTTCTCACCATAGATGGCACCATTGTTTCTCTCAAAAGAATGAGAAGCATACAAAAGAAGTAAACAACACAGGCATAATGAGAGATGTGAAGGGCCTGATGGCTCAAAGAAAACAATATTTACTTCGCCAAATGCCTGTGAAAACCGGTCAGATCTCCTTTTCTATCTAGCCCTCTCAAGGTGGTGAAAGTAACATCATTCCAGAAGTTTCCAAATAATTTCCCAGAGTGTTTCTGTTTGGGTTTGCTTTGGAAAGGTTGAACAGCACCGCTTTTACTGCTCTACAGTTGAAATTATCCCCGCCTAAGAGATAGGACATGAAACTGCAAATGTAGGAGCTCTTGCTGATGAGACCCGGCTGGCCCTGGGCTCCCTGGCCCTGAGCCTTCAGGCTGGCACTCTGAAATGCAGCTGCTGCCATCGCACAAAACTCAACCTCTGATGAGCTTCGCGCCGAACTTCCGCCGTCTTCAAATGGTCAGAAGAGGAGAAGGCCGGTGCTGCTTCTACGAATTTACAGTCTGGGAATCAACATGCAGATCCAAAAGATTGAAATGGCCTCTCCTCTGCTGTTTATACAGAATGAAAGGCATTTTAACGTTTGGTAGGCTTAAGTTGATTTCAGTTGAACTGACTTCAAAGAAATGTGTTTGGATCATGAGATTAGGTTGGAAGCCAGTTCCTCAATCGACAGGAACTGCCTAAAACGAAGTGTTTACTGTTTATGGTGCCAGCAAATGTGAAAGCAAGTACACTGGTTTGCATTATAGGTGGACTGCACCGTTGGTTTTCATATTACTCACTCCTAGTTGTGTCACACTCTTCATTTCCTATCCCCTTTCCCCTCTCCTCTGAGTGGCAGACATTTCCTTCAGTGGCTGGATTCACATAACACACTCTAACCCACCATGGGTTAACGTGTCGTCTGAACGCAGCACGTTTTCTGCAGGGTGGTTTGTTAACTATGCAGTGTAGTTGGTTTACACGTGTATTTATCTATGGCAGCCTTCCTCAACCTGGGGCGCTCCAGATGTGTTGGACTACAACTCCCAGAATGCCCCAGCCAGCTGGCTGGGGCATTCTGGGAGTTGTAGTCCAACACATCTGGAGCGCCCCAGGTTGAGGAAGGCTGATCTATGGAAAGGCAGTTGAGTACCCTGTGCCAGCTTTGCACGTATGTATTTTTAAGCGACCGCAATGGTGTGTACAAAGCCAACCTGGGATGCACTGAGGCTCCTGCAGACGAAGATAACCAGGATGGGAATAACCAAGATTTCCAAAAGCAGCCACTGCCTCCCTCAGAGGCAGCCAACGCACCAGCTGCTGTGCTCTTTAAACAGTGGAAACTACCAATAACTGGCTACTTTGCCTTTCTGTTGTTCTAAAGGTTGTTTCAGGTCTGCACTATTTCCTGGCGTGTATGTATGATGGAGTGAAAGGAGCAGCGGGGTTTTGCTCCCTTCCCCCTTTCGGACAGTATTCCAACTATCTCAGGGCAGCATCACTCGTCCACCAGGAGCTGACCCCCGCCTGTCCCTGTTGCTGTGCCGACCCAGTGATTAAGCCACGACTTCCTTTCCGCCTGCTCTGCTTCTCTCCGCCTTGGCTGGCCTTTGGCATGGTGAGCAGTCTTCCTCTGGGGTCCCACTCTGAAAGTTTCCTCGTCTCTTCCTCACTGCTGATCTCTAGGAAAAGGCTGGGGGGCAGGGGGGAGACAGGCATGCATCCGTGGGGGAGTTCGTGCTTTCATGGTTGTGTGCAGCCCGCGTTGTTGCTCCTTGCACAGCTGCCTGCCTCTGGAACTGCCCCGAAGGCACTAGAGTCCCCGTCTGCCTCTCAGGCTTGGTGGCTGATTGAAAGAGATTTGGGAGGAGGAGCTCTGGGTAGGATATTCATTTGTGGAGGGGGGGACAAATTAATTTCAGCCAGTAGATCTGGGTGAGTTACCCTGGAGGGAATGTGGCCCCCGTCAGAAAAAAGATGTTGCCCGTCCCTCCACTGTAGGATATTATTCTCCAGCAATGAACGTGAAAGGCTTTCCTCCATCCAGTCAACAGTTGCCTGGGCAACAGGGCTCAAGCCACTTACTTTGCATTAGTCCAACAGAACTTCTCATCTTGAGGAAGCAGGACATACAAAAGCAGGCCCGGTGCCAGACTATTTTGCGCCCTAGGCAAGGTGAGCTACTTTCACCCCCACCACCAGCACCCCAAAAATGCCAACTTTTGATTTTTAAGAACAGATGTTTCCTGGAAAAAATAAGAAGCACAAAACTTGAAACTGCTAAATTTATTTTGAAGTGCAAGAAATACGTCATGCCAATTATAGCGAACAAATTGGAAAGGAACATCTATGGGTCTAAAATGCATTATTTAATAGGAATATCACCTTCAAATCATCCCCCCCAACTCACACACGCGCGCGCAGACACGCACTCAGCATCACTCACTCCAAACAAACACACGCATGAACACATGCATCAACTCAAAGACCTTATGCACCCCATTCACCCATACATTCTCTCTCTCTCTCTTCCGGGCGCGTTCCGGAAGTCCGAACGTGGAGCCGCCCCACCCCCACCCCAGCGTCCCTGGCTTCGCTTCAGCTGGGCGGGCGCGGGGCGCCATTTCGCCTGCCCAGGCCCAGCTGAATCCTCGGGCCGGGCCAGCTCACAGCCAACGCGCCTGAGTGCTGCGCTGTGCCCAGCGCCCCTCTTAGCTTGGCGCTCTAGGTGGCCGCCTGAGTGGCCTCTATGGTAGCACCGGCCCTGTACACAAGCACATGCCATGTGACGAGCCTCCACTCCGTCAGGGCCCAGCATGGGGCCATTTTCAGCAACTGCCCAACAACTGAGGAATCCCCTGCTGAAAGAAATGTCTTTATCTCCCTTTATGGTTATGGAGGGCAATAAACACCGACCGAAAGCTCTGGCGTTGGCTGGTCCATGAAGTCACGAAGCGTCGGAAGCGACCGAATGAATGAACAACAACAATTCACTGAACGTTGGGCAGGTTTCATTGGTGCTTCTGCTTACTGCAATAGGTTAGATGGTTTTAAAATATGAGGAGGTTATTCTGTTTTATTGTTGTGAATTAACACGACCTTGAGTGTCTGGTTGAAAGATGGTGGGCTTCAGTCTTTCAATCATGGGCTTTACTTGTCATGGGCACAGGGGACTCAGGCCCTGAATATTCCTCTGAGTCCCTGAGATCCCAACCAGTCTCCACCTTAGCACCTGGGGGGGGGGGGTGTCTGTATGCCACCACTTTGCAGTTGCTTCCCCCCAAACCTTGTAGCATCGCTGCTGTGGGGCGGGAACGCAGGAGAACGTAGATGGCAGGAGGGAGCGCAGGCTCTCTGGCGGCCAGCCTGCTTGTCAAGCCAACCCCCTGCGCAATGCCCTGCGTTCCCCGGGCATATCCATCTCTGGGAACTGCTCCTAGGCACGCCCCCAAATTGAAGCCACCACTGACAAACAACGTGGTGGCATCAGAGCAGACGGAAAAGTTGCAGTAAAAGGACTCTGTGAGAAAGCGCAGTTTCAAAGGTAAAACCCCAAATTGGCGGAGAGTTGGTGGCTGCATCATTTCAACAATGCAGAGCCACTGCGCAGCCACTATGGGGTTAATAGAGCATATAGACACCCACCACCAGCACCCCCACAGGTGGCCGGAAGCTGTGAAGCAGAAGCAGGAGCTGCCTGGAGGCTGACCTGAAAGAAGCAGGGGGTTGGACTCGATGGCCTTGTAGGCCCCTTCCAACTCTGCTATTCTATGATCCTATGACTCTAAGTGGAGGAGCCAACAGGCAGCTCAGCCTCTGCAGGTGACACACGAGATGGAAAAGGTGTGGCACAGACACACATGACTAGGCCAAGTGGGTGAGTGTGAATGAGAGAGACAGGCAGAATTATAGAAGGGATCTTTAATACACCCCTAAATTAAATCTCTCTCTCTCTCTCTCTCTCTCTCTCTCTCTCTCTCTCTCTCTCTCTCACACACACACACACACACACACACACACACACACACACACACACACACCACCTTCCCCTTAAAAAAAATGGAGTGGTATATAACTTCTCTTAGACCCACCAAAAGGATATCATATCTAGAGGTGACCTAGGGGGTTATGGCAATTACCTGAAGTGGAATTTATTTATTATTTAATTATTTCAAACTTTTATAAGCCACGTTTTGGGGGAAACTCTCCCAAGGGCCTATAAAACAATCTAAACCACAAAACAGAATAGGGGTGCAACCCTATTGGTTGGCCACCTCTAGCCAGTTGCCTCCGAGTACCCACAGAGAGGATACTCACACTCCGGCAATCTCCATTGGGATTATTGCAACAGGTTATATGTGAAAACAGTCCAGAAAATTCTGGGACTGGCCAATATGATTGTATTATGACAGCACTTTCCCATCCACACTGACTACCTGTCCATTTCTGGCATCAATTCCAAGTGCTGGTAATAACCTTTAAAGCCCTAAACAGCATGGGGCCAGGTTAACTGAAGGAAGGTGTCCTTCCATATATAAGTACATAGACATTAAGATCATCATCTGTGGTCCTCCTCAAAGTGCCCCCAACCAAATAATGCAAGGTGAGAGAGGGACTTTTCAGTGGTGGCACTCCATCTGTGGAATGCTGGTGTCTAAATTATGGTATATCTGGTAGGGTGACCCTATGGAAAGGAGGGCAGGGCTCCTGTATCTTTAACAGTTGCATAGAAAAGGGAATTTCAGCAGGTGTCATGTGTATATATGGAGAACCTGATGAAATTCCCTCTTCATCACAACAGTTAAAGGTGCAGGAGCTATACTAGAGTGACCAGATTTAAAAAAGGGCAGGGCACCTACAGCTTTAACTGTTGTGATGAAGAGGAAATTTCCCCAGGTTCCCCATACAAATAACACCTCCTGAAATTTCCTTTTCAATACAACTGTTAAAGATACAGAACCCCTGTCCTCCTTTTCATAGGGTCACCCTAATATCTGGTAAATAACCATAGGTATAAGCACACAACAATGTAGTATTCCTGGGGAAGTCCCTCTCCCCTGCCCACCAGCTATCATGGGATTTGCAGCGAAGTTCAGGAAGAACAGAGAAGCCTGAGAGGAAAGGAAAGTAGCAGATGACACCATCCTCCTTGCTAATCAAAACATCCTGGTGCTTTACTCCCTTCCACACCGTGCATGCTCTCTCAGAAAATTGGTAGGCCTTGCCATAAAGATCTTAAGGAATTTAAGCTTGAATCTGACCCCTTTTTGTAAGGTGGGGTGGGGCAGACAAATTCAGAATCCCTTTCTGTCCTGAGACTAACTGAATGTTCGCCTTAAAGGCAAAGTTAGATACGGACAGGGCTATTGTCATTAGATCTAGGCTATTTATGTAAGAGGGATTTGGGGCATAGAGACAGCTACTAGACAGATGCCTTCAGGGTGCCTAACCCTAGGAACATGTGTCAATGCAAGTCACAGCTGAGACATGTCAAAACTGGTCTACATGTCTGAGTAAGGAAAGGGTGTGAACCAAGGAGAGGCGGGTGAAATGGGATCTATTGGAACAGTTATTCTATTCTGAACAGGGCTCAGAGGACATGTTAGTGCTAGATCTCTTCTAGAAGGTTATGAGCCACACCAGCTATTAAAAGTGGTGGGAGGGCATCAGGAAGAAGACAAGGATATATAAAATGGTTTACTAAGTGCTACTTAGGCTACAATCCTTTACCCAATTACCAAGAAGGAAGCCCCATTAAACCACTGGGATTTACTTCTCAGTAGGCATGTATAGGATTGCAGTGTTCGTTGCCTTTTAACCAACGAGCACTGATAAAGTTAAAATGAGTTCTCTTACCCTTTCAATGCCTGCTGATTGGAGAAGTGGGGAGTCCAATCAATGAGCATGTACTCAAGACCACTTAATGTGGTTTTGTAACTCCTTAATGCCATTTTGAACTCAAAATTGATTGGTTGAGAAAGAGTTGGTTCATCTAGGGTTTAGAATCATTAATCCAGGGTTTGATAGCTATTGTGAAGGAGAAGTGGATGGCATTTATTCTGAATTCTGAAAACTATTCTAAAAAGAGTGTGGTTTTGCATACATGGTGTGTGAGAAGAAAGATGAACAGAGCAGTCTTTACAGCTTGGCTGCAAGGATAACCACTATCTTTAGCATAATATTACTGTAGTTGAGCTGTGATCCTTCTATCCACTCTCAATAGCAAGGCTGACAGAAAAACGATATTACTCTAAACAAGACAGACTGCACCACCGACTCTAGCAGGCTCTTCCCAGCATTCATAGCTCCGCCCACCAGTCACAGAAACACGTGCCGACACGGCCCCTACATTAGCCTTACACAGAAGGAGCCAATCCGCACCCAGGGGTGCTGAACACCTGGTCCATTATGTGATCACGCAGCACACACAAGAAACAAAGGCCTCCTGGTGCCCTCAAATGCATCCAGTATTGGACAACTTTATTTATTTAATATATTTCCACCCCTTCTTTAAGGGCAAGCCCTCACAATGCAACTGAAAATGAAAATGGCAAAAATAAAGCAATGGACTAAACATAATAAAAACATCAGATTAAAAATATATGGGAGACAGGCGGAATTCTTGGGGGGAGGGAATTTCACCAGCACCCAAAAGGCTCTTTCTTGGCACGCATCAACATAAGACCAATCAATATCAGGACCCAGGCAGGTGCTCCTTCATATGACCTGACCCCAAAGCGTTCAGTGATTTAAAGTACTTTAAACTGAGGGTGTTAGTGAATAGGTAATTAATACAACTAATGCATAATTGGTGTAATATGATCACATTACCCGGTCTCCACAAGTATTATGGCAGCTGAATTTTGCACCAGCTGAAGATACTGTCCTGAAAAGGCAGCCCTATTGAGAGCACATTACAGTTACCTAGTCTGGTTGAAACCAACGTGCCCGTAACTCAAGCCAAGTCCTCTTTCTTAGAATCATAGATAGTAGAGTTAGAAGGGGCCTATAAGGCCATCGCGTCCAACCCCCCAGTCCAACTCTTCACATAGGTGGAGTTTGGACGACACGCCAATCAACGGTTGTTTCCCATTCTGTTCCTATTATCCTCCCCCGCCCCAGTTGATTATAGCGTGTCATCCGAACTCAGCCACAGTGTCACGGTTGGTGAATCAGCCTAAATTAGTATAAGGCACTCCTAGCCACTGAGATCACCTGAGACAAGGAATATACCTCATACCTGATTATTCAGTGGGGGTTTAACCTCAACCAAAATTAGTTGCAAACCTGATTCTTCATCCAGGTCAGCAGGTCTTCCCAACCAGCAGTACATCCACACTATGTGAACAGGTCATCTGGAGATGATGAAGCTTGCCTCACTGACAGCACTATCCATGTACTACTGATGTCCAGGCTGGATTACTGTCATGCACTGTACATAAGGCTGCCTTTGAAGATGGTTCAGATACTTCAACTGGCAGCTGCCTGAGTGTTGGTGGGGTGAGATGATTTGATCATATCCCACATATACTGCACCAGCTGCATTGGTTACCACCAGTGGGTTTCCATGCTGAATTCAAAGTGCTGGTTGTGAAAGCCTTAAATGGTTTAGGACCAAATTCCTCAAAGGATCACCTTCACCCATATCAGCCTGCCCTCACTTTAAGAACAGCAAGAGAGGCCCTTTTCATCTGCCCACCGGTGAGTTAGGATGGCCACCTATGAGAGGGCCTTCTCTGCAGTGGCACCACAGGTTTGGAATAAATTGCCATGCTCCATCATTGCAGGCTTTTAAGAAGGTCTTGGTTACATATTTTATCTTGGTCTTCTCCTGATATGATTGTTGTTGCTGCTGGTGGTGGCGGTTTTATAATTGGCTTTGTGTTTATGTTTTTTTTAAATCATTTATGGGGTGGTTTTTTTTTAATTGTTTATGGCTTTTTTAAATCACTTTGTCTATCTTAATGGTTATGTTTCATTGTTGTAAGCCACCTTGGGAAGGCTTCTGCCCTGAAAGGTGGCCAAGAAATATTTTAAATAAATAAATTATCTGGATTAAGTTTCAGTTTGCCCTCATCCAACCATCTGTCAGGGATGCTTTAGGGTGGATTCCTGCATTGAGCTGGGGGTTGGACTCGATGGCCTTGTAGGTCCCTTCCAACTCTGCTATTCTATGATTCTATGATCCCTGAGCTGTTTATGAGCCCCCTTGTCTACCCAGGTTTAGTGGATGGAAACGAGATGTAGAGCTGTGTGTTATCTGCATTCTGATAGGACCTCAGCCAAAATCTCCAGGTATCCTCTTGTAACTGCTTCAGGTAGATGTTAAAAAGAATGGGGGTCAAGATGGATCCCTCAGGCATGCCAAAGGCCATGGGGTGGCAAGGAGTCTCTCCCTCCCAACCATCTTTGGGAGCCACCAGTCCAGAGAAGTGTGGAGTCACAACAACACTCTGCCTTCAAGCTCTGTTCTGTTAAGGCAGACCAGGAGGATACCACAGCCATCCAATGGCATCAAAAGCAGCTGAGGAGTCCAGGAGAACCCAGAGGACTGCACTCCCCCATCTGTGTCCTGGAAAGCACATTGATAATTTAGTTGATTGTACATTTAGTTCTTTCTATAGTTGTTTTTTCTTTTTTGTCTTTCTTTCCTTTCTTTTTTTAATTCCATCTTTTTCTACTCGAATAAGCTTCTTTCCCCTAGAAGTTGTATCAATCAACTTTTTTCCTCTTTTTTTATACTACACATATTTACATAACTGTTGGGTTGATATTGTTAGGGGATTGTTGTGCTCATTCCTTTTTTGTATCCCTTTAAATAAAATAAAATTTTATTTATTTTAATAAATATTTTAATAAAATAAAATAGGATGACCAAGGCAATTCCAGTCCCATAATCGGGCAGCCAGCCAGATTCAAATAATCAATGTCACTCAAAGGGTTTGGGAACCTCTTTTATCAGTAAAACACGGCTCCTTTGATTAATGAACACAAAGGGCATGTGGACAGTCTAGCCAAAGACTCAGACAACTTCCTTGGGCGAACACACAGGCTCCATGGGACAAGGGTTCCAGCTACATTGGGGAACAACACATAGGTGATGAGAGAGCATTTTTTGTCCAGGAGGGGGAGGAAGATACCAAGACAAGCAATGAGAGAAACTATTTGTTCTATAACTGCCCCATCACAGGCACAAAGTGTGTTCACACTCTGGGAAAGAGCCCTGGGCTGAGAACAGGTGACAGGGAGCTTGGGTCCCATCAGGGGAACTGTGGACCTGGGACCTATGCACGCTTGCCTGGAAGTAGGAGCAGAACCACTGCAACATAGCGCTCCCTGCTCCCCCATCATCTCAGAAAGATACCATGGCCAATGGTATTGAAAGCCACTGAGAGATCCAGGAGTATCAACAGGGTCACACTCCCCTGTCTCTCTCCCGGCATAGGTCATCATACAGGGCAGCCAAGGCTGTTTCTGTGCCAAAACCCAGCCTGAACCCCAACTTGTTCATGCACAAACCCATGAATTTCTAATTGTGCATGCCAAAGGTTCCAGAGATAAATGAAGTATGTAGGGAGAAAGAGAACAGCCCTGCCTTGTATCCCTCCGTAGGCAAAAGAAGAAGAACTTTGAAAGAATTTCACTTGTCATCATGCATGACTTAAGAAAGAGAGGTAAGATTCTAATCTATCTTGAAAATCCCTGCAGAAAGGTGATTTTTCCATAGGCACAGACATAAATTGGTAATATAATTTGTCAAATATTTTCTCAGCAGCAAGTGAAATAACCATGCTTTTGTTATTCAAGGCAATAAAATTTCTTATGGCCTTTAAATTAACTGCACCTTGCCTTTGGCAAATAAATCCCACCTGATCAGGATCCATTAATATATGTATCACCTGCTGAAGTCATATTAGCAGGTATCCATAGGATGTAGTTTCACACTTTGAAATAGTCCAGTCCACCCACATGCCTTGCTCAGAGTCAGTTTTAGGGCAAATTAAGGGGCAAATCCAACGGCAGGTCAAGAAAACAGCAAATGGTCAAACACCGAGGTACAACCTGGTAAGAGAACAGTTCAAGGAAGGAATACGCAGGTAACAGACAATGTTCAAAGGCACAGAATTACTAGGCAGGAGGGTAAGTTCCAAAAGAAAAGCCTGAGGAGCAGCTAAGCAGGCAAATACATATGCAGTCCAAAAAGCAGGGCCAAGCATGTGTCCAAGAGGTTCAGTGATGGAGCACGGTCACAAAAATCAGTGTCCCGGGCACAGAAGTGAAGGTAAGATGTTGTACCAAGCAGTTGGCAAGTTCTAACAGAAAGATTATATAGCCTCAGCTTCCAGAGCCCCAGCCAGGACTCAGCTGAAGTTCATCACGGGTCCTCTGGCAAAGTCCTACTTGTGAGAAGGGCCTTGCTCACAAGGAGGCCTTTACTCTTGAGGAGCCCTCCTCTGCTACCAATCACTCCTCATAGGAGCACTACTGGCCTGCCTTTTTGAGACAATGACATTAACACTCTCTGTCTTAGAGGCAGAATCCCCCTACTTTTGCAGGGGTGGACCCACAGCCATTTCACCTGTACACCTAAATGGGTCAGACTCTTCCACAGAAGTGGAATACAGGATCCCAAAACTAATCTAGTGCTAGGAATGTGCTATTGTCCCCCAGCCCAGAATGCTCAGGGTGACCTTGAGATGGAAAACGAAATCAGGGAGGCCTCCAAACGAGGAAGTGTTGTAATAATGGATGACTTCTATTACCCCAACATTGACTGGATAAATGCATACTCCAGTCATGACAAAGAGGTTAAATTTCTTAATTCTCTGAACAACTGTACCCTATTGGCCATGATTGGTCAGCTTGGTTCCAGATCATGACCTGGTAGTTGAATCTCTTCATTGCAGGTGCGAAAGCACTTCTTCTAGATGGTAATTTTCCCCAGCCTGTCTGTTTCTTAGAAAACATAGACCAGCACAACTGTGCAAGTTTAGTTACACTGGTTCTGGGCTGATAGGCTTGGCAAACGAATTCTTCCAGTTTATCCAGTACCGGTTCAGGAATTGTGTTCCTAGCGAATTAAGTGCCAAAGTTGCTGTACTGAATGCTTTCCAGTATGAAATTTTACCTTTCCCTGACAAATTACCTGTGCAATCAGATCCAGACAAGGTGTGAAATGCAGGCAACGTAGAAGCTTCTAAGGAGCCTAGCGATATTAGTATCTCTGCCATTTATTTGAAATAATGTTTCTTGAAGTAGGTACAAAGTAAGACTCAGTGGGAAGTTTGGGATACCCTCTTATAGCAAAGAATCAAAACATCTGTCCTGTGCAAATATATAGAGTTTTGTAGCTCCTCTTTCTCTGCCATTCATAGCATGAAGAGTTATCTTCATGTCGGCCTCTTTTTGTGTACTACGAAGACAGTCCAAAGAACAACGTGAGGCGGCTACTTCTATACGCCACACCACTATAGAGTCTTTTCTTTTTGGGGTAATTTGTGCCTGCTGGAGCATTTTTTGAGCTAGGTAAGCAGTTAATTCATCTTTGGGGCTAAGGGGAGAAAGTTGCTTCTTCATAGTAACATTACCTAAGTTGGTTTTGTCGTGGGTCGGCGCAATCCCCCAGAGCCTCTTTTGCCTTGTCATACTCTTGATTGGTTTTTCTTGGTATGTGTCAAACACTAAGTGTATTCATTATACTCCCAGCACTTCTTTTGAATTGTTTTGGTGAAGGCTTCAGCCAGATCTTTGCATGTCTGAATGCCTTTTGACTTATCCAAGGTTTGTAGCTCCACCTTGTCATCTACAATTGCAACAGAGAAGGCGCTTTCATGTGGAGTTTTGGTAATTGCTGTTTTTGGAGTTGTTTGTTTACCGTTCGTGCTGCTGCTTTGCATTGGTGGTGGTGGAATCAGTTTGCTGGCAAAGATGCATAGCCCCATTCTCATCATTAAACAGTGATCGTGGTACAGCAGAGAATTCATCGGGCCCTAATGTCTCACGTAAGTCGACTTGATGCTGTGAACTGCTTACAGCAAGTAGTCAGGCAAATAGTGATCTGTCTGCTCTTCACTCTTTAACAGTACCAGTCACTTCTATATTTATTTTTTTCTTGGCACTTGAGCACAGATTTAGTTTGTTCTTCTTGATGGCAGTAATTTGTTTATTGCAATATTCTCCCTGTTTACTGCTTCTTCAGAGTTGTAATGATGTTTGAGTGAAGCTGCTTGCTCTGGGATCCCTGTCATACTTGGTGTTTCTTCAGATATATGGTCAAGTACTGGTGCTGTTAAAAAATATTGTGCGAGTGCCCTAGGGTGTTGGGTTATGCCTACTAAACCTCCAATAATCTTCAAAGCGCTGTTTTGATGTTCAAGAGCACAGAATGGAATAGTAGTTTTCCTTACAACCATTTCCTTTTTCAAGCTCTTCCCATATTGCAGGATTTGACTCTTTCAAAGCACTCATTTCTGCAAGATAGTATGCCATCATCTCAGAGTAATTATGTAAAAATGCAAAGAAGTACCCAATGATTCCTTCCACTGATGAAGGTTCTTACTACTTGCAAAAAAGATTCCCCCATTGCCATGTATTCCCGCATCATTTTAAATGTTGGGTTTGACTGTCCTTGAACATTGTCAATTCCTTTATATTTTCAGAGATGTTACATTTCTCGATGGCTGCCAGCAGGTCTTGAGTATCACAGCTTTTGATACAATTGCTTTGCAATTCTTCAACCTTATTAAGAATTTCTGTACACGGATGCTTCTTGAAGAACAGTTCCAGGTAGTACTCATACAGTGCAACAAGTGTGTGTATGTGAGCTTCTTCAGCATGTTGAATATGTGAAAACTTTTTGCACAGTACTCTCAAGCCTTAGCTAGACCTAAGGTTTATCCCGGGATCGTCCCGGGGTCATCCCTGTTCATGTAAATAACACACATGATATCCCGGGAGCAGGCAGGGATGATCCCGGGATAAACCTTAGGTCTAGCTAAGGCCTCACAGTACCAACATTCCACATTTCAGAAATACCAGGTTTCAGGCCTGGTTATGGGTCAGAAACAGCCTTGGTCATCCTGGTTAATGACTTACGCCGGGGAATGGATAGAGGGAGTACAACCCTGTTGGTTCTTCAGGGCCTCTCAGCAGCTTTCAGTACCATAGAACACGGCATCCTTCTGGATCATTTATCTGGATTGGGCTTGGGAGGCACAGCTTTAAAGTGGTTCTGATCCTTTTTGGAGGAGCAGTCTCAGAAGGTGGTACTGGGGACTTCTATTCCACCCCATGGCCTGTGGGGTGCCGCAAGGTTCTATCTTGTCCCCGCTGCTTTTTAACATCTACATGAAACCCTGGGGGAAGTCATCTGGAGTTTTGGGCTGAAGTGTCATCATTCTGCAGATGATACTCAGCTCTACATCTCATTTCCGTCTGCACATCCCAGGGAGGCTGTGAAACTCTTGATGCAGTGTCTGGAGGCTGTTTTGAGATAGATGAGGGTGAAGAAACTGAAACTTAATCCAGATAAGATGGAGGTACTGTGGGTTGGGAAACCAGCTACTTTGGATGGAGGTTTACAATTGGTCTGAGATGGGGTTGCACTCCCCCTAAAAGACCAAGTCCTTCTCGGTGAGCCCCTGCCAAAGGAAGTGAGGCAGGTGGCTACTAGGAGGAGGGCTTTCTCTGCTGTGGCACCCCGGCTGTGGAATGAGCTCCCCAGAGAGGTTCGCTTGGCGCCTGCAGTGTACTCCTTTCGCCATCAGCTGAAGACCTTTTTATTTTCTCAGCATTTTAACACTTAATTTAACTCAAATTTAAACTTTGCTGTTTTAATTCTATATTTTAACCTATATCAATTTTTGCTGTGTGGTTTTAATCCTGGTTGTGCTTTTTATATTGTATTTTGTGTTCATGTTCTTAAATTGTTGGTTGTTTTTATGCTTTTCATGGTTTTAATTTTTGTGAACCACCCAGAGAGCTTTGGCTATTGGGTGGTATAAAAATGAAATAAATAAATAAATAAATAAATAAAAGACGAAGTTCACAGTCTGGGAGTCCTTCTGGACTCTGAGCTAACTGGGGAAACCCAGGTGGCTGCCGTATCCAGAAGTGCATTCTACCAGTTTAGGCTGGTACATCAGCTTCAGTCCTATCTGGAGAGGATGGACCTTGCTTCAGTTATCCATGTACTAATCACATCCAGGCTGAACTACTGTAATGTGCTGTACATGGGGCTGCCTTTGAAGATGGTTTGGAAACTTCCACTGGTACAGAATGTAGGTGTCCAAGTATTGGTAGGGGAGATTTGATCACATAATGCATTGGCTACCTGAGTGTTTCTGAGCTCAATTCAAAGTGCTGGTTTTGACCTTTAAAGCTCTGAAAGGTTTGGGACCTAGTTACTTGAAAGACTGCCTCCTCTCATGTCAGCCTGCCTATACTTTAAGATCAGAAAGAGAGGCCCTTCTCATCTGTCCACCTGTGAGAGCAATTAGGTGGGTGTCCACACAGGAGAGGGCCTTCTCTGTGGTGCCCCCAAACCTCTGGAGGTCCACCATGCACCATCCTTGCAGGCTTTTAAGAAGGCCTTAAAAACATTTTGTTTTTACCTTGGCCTTCCCATGATGAGTACTGTTATTGCTGCTGCTGCTGCTGCAGTTCTTGCTGATTTTATTGTAGGTTTTATTGTTTTTAATTGCTATTTTATTGTGATTATGTTTTATTGCTTTTAATATTTTAACTGTATTTATGTATTTTATTGTTGTAAGCTGCCTTGTGAGGGTTTCTGCCTTGAAAGGCGGCCAAGCTTTTTAAAAAATAAAATGCATTTAAATAACATTAAATAGAATATCAGATCCATCAATAAAAGTGCCAATAGCACTAAGTAATGCCATATATGTGTGTAGTTCACCAGGCCTCTGGACGAAGATACTATTGAGACATTATTAGTTGCTACACAGGACGACAGAGACTCAAATCTAATGTCACAACACTTTTTGGATGCTGATAGGGCAAGATTTTGAGTTTACCATGTCGATTATATTGACCCACATTTTGTTTTGAGTTGTTTGTCAGTTTATTTCATGTTAGCAACACATGAAACTCAAGGCCTTCCCTCCTTACCTATTTAGAACACAATCCTATGTATGATTAGACAGAAAAAAGTCCTACAACCCCAGCATCCCCCAGACAGTATGGCTGGCTGGGGCTTGCTAGGAGTTGTCAACCTTCTATCTGAACATGCATAGGATTGCACCTTAGCTATAATAATAATAATAATAATAATAATAATAATAATAATAATAATAATAATTTAAAAAATACATTTTCCATAGGTTTATTTATTACTGCATTTATATAGCTGCCCATAACATCCATTCTTTGGGCGGCTCAGAAACAAATACAACACTAAAATATGGCACAAAGCAATAAAAAACATTAACGCTATAAGCACAATTAAAAGCTCAGAATTAGTCCCAGGCTAAAAAAAACCCCATAATTTATTTAAAGGATCTTGGTAGATGCAAAGGCCTTCACTTGGCACTCAAAACGCACAAAGATAGGACCGTGAGCATGTCTGGAGAGGCCGTTCCGTTCACGGCGTGCGCCAGTTCTGGAACATGCTCTAGGGAACAATCCAGGCCAGTTTGGAGAGATGCTTTGGGAGCTCCTCACAATCCCTTTTATTTTAACCACTCTAAATAATTTGGTGTCATCAGCAAATGTGGCCATTTCACCACTCACTTCTAATTCCAGATCATGTATGAACAAGTTAAAAGGCATTGGTCCCAATGCAGATCCTTAAACAAACCTTACCGTCTACAACCCTCTATTGAGAATATTCCTATTCTCTGTTTTTAACCAGGTACTGATCCGTAAGAGGCCCTCGGCTCTTGTTCCAGGACTACTAAGCTTGCTCAAGAGTCTTTGGTGAGGGACTTGGCCAAAAGCCTTTTGGAAGTCCAAGTAAACAATATCTGACGCTGTCAAAGAACTGTAAAATGTTAATGAGACTGGACTTATTTGTCTGGATGTTCAGCTAACCAGCCTGTTATTTCCCAGATTCCTCTCATGGATCCCGTTCTAAAAATAAGTGTTACATTGGCCATTCTCCAGTCCTCTGGTACAGAGGCTGATCTTTGGGGCATGCTACTTATTTTTTATTAGAAGATCAGCAACTTCACATTTGAGTTATTTAAGAACCCTAAAATGGATATCAACTGAGCATGGTGATTTTATTAATGTTCAATTTGCCAATAAGATCGATAACTTCAACTTTTGTCACCACTATTTGTCTCAACTCCTCAGATTTCCTTCTGGAAAACTTCAGTTTGGGCACAGGCATCTGTCCTACATCTTCTGCAGTGAAGGCAGATAAAAATAATTCATTCAGCTTCTTTTTATCCTCCCTTTGGACTCTTTTAGCTCTGCTGTCATCCAAAATGTCTAACTGCTTCCCTAGCTAGCTTCTACTGACATTCTCAAAGAACTCCAAAAGATTAGTGAGACAGGACTTACCTTTGCGGAAGCCATGTTGATTCTTTTCCAGAAGGACTTGTCCTTCTAGATGCCTACTAATTTTGTCTTTAATAATGCTTTCAACTAATTTACCTGGAACAGACACCCTCAGAATGGAGCTACTTTGGTGCAGAGGAGCCTGGTGCTGCTGCCACCTGCTGCTACATCTTTGCCTTACAAAGAGGTGCTTCCTCAGCACCCATTAAATACAAGGGCATCCCTGCTCCCATGTTTGACTGACCTCCTGTCCTGTCTAGAGCCTTGCCTGAGCTGTTGGGAAATGAAACACATGCCAGAGACATCTGGTCAGGCACTGGTCAATCACAGACACAGACACTGGTCAATCACAGTAAAGGTCTCGAAGCAAGAGGGTGTCATTCTGAGGAAGAGGGAAACGATCCTTTAGAAGGGACCCATTCCTCAGAAGAGAAGCAAATATCCTCTCACACTGAGCATGTGCCTCCTGGGGGAGGGGGGCTTGAGGTAGTGGGAGATTCAGTCATTAAACACATAGACAGCTGGGTTTGTGACAGGCGTGTAGACCACATAGTGAATTGCCTGCCTGGTACGAAGGTTGTGGGTATCATGCGCTATCTAGATCATATGGTAGACAGTGCTGGGGTAGAGTCAGTTGTCGTGGTCCATGTTGGTACCAACGATGTGGAGAAATGTAGTTGTGAAGTCCTGGAAGCCAAATTTAGGTTGCTAGGTAGAAGATGTGGTGATGGCCATCAATTTGGATGGCTTTAAAAGGTGGCTGGTTAAATTCCTGAAGGAGAAGGCTATCAATGGATACTAGTCCTGATGGCTATGTGCTACCTCTAGTATCAGAGGCAGTAAGCCTGTATACACCAGTTGTTGGGGAACATGGGTGGGAGGGTGCTTGTGAGTTCCTGGCCAGTGTGTGAAGAGTGTGCTGGACTAGATGGACCCTCGGTCTGATCCAGCAGGGCTCTTCTTCAGATACGTGAGTAGTAAAAGACAGAGGAAAGAAATGGTGGTTCAACTGCTTAATGAGGATGGTAAATTGATAACAGATGACAAAGAAAAGGCTGAAGTGCTCAATTCCTACTTTGCCTCAGTCTTCTCCCAAAAGCGGGTCTATGACCCCCCTGGAAAAAGTGAAGCAGAAGTTGAGGGGGCAGGATTACAGTTTGAGATTGATAAACAAATGGTCCAAGAACACCTAATTTCCTTGAATGAGTTCAAATCTCCAGGGCCCGATGAACTGCATCCTAGAGTAATGAAGGAGCTAGCGGAAAAACTCTCAGAACCTTTGTCTATTATCTTTGCAAAATCATGGAAGACGGGTGAGGTGCCGGACGACTGGAGGAGGGCTTACGTTGTCCCTATCTTCAAAAAGGGCAAAAAGGAGGAACCTGGGAACTACAGACCAGTCAGTCTGACATCCATCCCTGGGAAAATTCTGGAGCATATTATAAAGAAGTCAATCTGTAAACACCTTGAAATCAATGCGGTGATCACTAGAAGCCAACATGGATTTGTCAAGAACAAGTCCTGTCAGACTAATTTGATCTCATTTTTTGATAAGGTAACCTCCCTTGTGGACTGTGAGAATGCTGTGGACGTCATATATCTTGACTTCAGCAAAGCTTTTGACAAAGTACCACATGACATTCTGATTAACAAACTAGCTAAAAGTGGGCTAGATGGAACAACTATTAGGTGGATTCAGTTGGCTACAGAATCGGACTCAAAGAGTACTTATCAATGGAACCTTCTCAAACTGGGGAGAGGCAACAAGTGGGGTACCGCAGGGCTCAGTCCTGGGCCCAGTGCTCTTCAACATTTTTATTAATGATTTGGACGAGGAGGTGCAGGGAACGCTGATCAAATTTGCAGATGACACAAAATTGGGTGGGATAGCTAATACCCTGGAAGACAGAAACAAACTTCAAAGTGATCTTGATAGGCTGGAGTGCTGGGCTGAAAACAACAGAATGAAATTTAATAGGGATAAATGCCAAGTTCTACATTTAGGAAATAGAAACCAAATGCACAGTTACAAGATGGGGGATACTTGGCTCAGCAATACTACAAACGAGAAGGATCTTGGAATTGTTGTAGATTGCAAGCTGAATATGAGCCAACAGGGCGATATGGCTGCAAGAAAGGCCAATGCTATTTTGGGCTGCATTAATAGAAGAATAGCTTCCAAATCACGTGAGGTACTGGTTCCTCTCTATTCAGCCCTGGTTAGGCCTCATCTAGAGTATTGTGTCCAGTTCTGGGCTCCACAATTCAAGAAGGACGCAGAAAAGCTGGAGCGTGTTCAGAGGAGGGCAACCAGGATGATCAGGGGTCTGGAAACAAAGCCCTATGAAGAGAGACTGAAAGAGCTGGGCATGTTTAGCCTGGAGAAGAGAAGATTGAGGGGAGACATGATAGCACTCTTCAAATACTTAAAAGGTTGTCACACAGAGGGGGGCCAGGGTCTCTTCTCAATCCTCCCAGAGTGCAGGACACAGAATAACGGGCTCAAGTTAAAGGAAGCCAGATTCCGGCTGGACATCAGGAAAAACTTCCTGACTATTAGAGCGGTACAACAATGGAACCAGTTACCTAGGGAGGTTGTGGGCCATCCCACACTAGAGGCCTTCAAGAGGCAGCTGGACAAGCATCTGTTGTTGATGCTTTAGGGTGGATTCCTGCCTTGAGCAGGGGGTTGGACTTGATGGCCTTGTAGGCCCCTTCCAACTCTGCAATTCTATGATTCTATGTTCTTATGATACAAATTCTACTAATTCAGCTTACAAGTAACATGAAATAATAATGTCACAATAAACAATATTAACCATTTAAAATTAATAAATAAACAAATCATTAGGACACTTTACATAGGGCAATGGTGGAAGAGTGAAAGAGAGCCCAGGAGGGGGTGGGGGTGATCCAACTGGAAGAGGAGGAGGTGCTGGGTGTTTTCCTCATCTGTCTTCCTCCTTCCCTCCCATTCTCCTGGAATCCTTCCCACTGGGCAAGGGAAGGGAGATAGCCCTGGGGGGAGGCTCCAGTTGGGACAGGCCCTCAGGTCTTCTAGCACTGCTTTCAGAAATGGAGAGGTTGGCGATTAATGGTGACCCAGCGACAGAGAAGCGGTGTTTTTTTTAATAAGAATAATCTTACTTTCTTGATGAAGATGCAATGCTCTGCTCAGAGATGCAAGCGGTTTGGATGAAGAGGCATGTGGCAAACGGATGGCTGGGATTGCAGGCATATGACTCAATATGTGTTGATGTTGAGTTTCTTGGCTAAGATAGGGCAGAGCTGAAATCCCTAAAATGTGGTGCTTGGCAAACGTTGTTGCATTTGGTGCCAAATTATGTTTTAATTAGGTGCTGAAAGCAGCCTGAGTAATTGTAATTTTGATGAAATCGTCTTACCTCAAATTCAAATCTTGTTTGGAATTATTTACTGGGATTGACACTAAAATTGTGTTGAATATGTACCATCCCACTCTCCGTGCGTGTGTGTGTGTGTGTGTGTGTGTGTGTGTGTATGTATGTATGTATGTATCCTGAATGAACAACCAGCCTTTGGCATTTGGAACATTGCAACTTCAATTGCCTTCAAAGCCCTCAGTACTAGAACAAAAAAAGAAGGGGGGGAGGGGAAGGAGAGAACCAATCTGTAAAATCAGAGGCAGGACAGCATTATGGTGAAGGATATTTTGGTCTGGCACCGCAGCAACGGTCAATCCCTCTATGCCTTATCTGGAGACAGCATCAAATTAAAGTAATGTATATATCTGTTAAGTCAGATGATGTTATCACATGATGCTTTTAAAAAAAAAGGCTTTTACAGTCTAATCCTATGCAAGTTTACTTGCGTGTCCCAAATGTGGGGCTTACTCACAAGTACATGTGAATATGCTTGCGGCCTAATTGTATGGCTGCACCCGAGATGGCCACTGCTACATCATCTATGAAAACCAGAATAGTAACAGAAGAAGGGAGCTAACGCAGTCGCCATGATGCTCACTCCCCAGAGCAAGAGCAGCGTCACAAGGTGGCTCCTGATGAGAGCCCCCCCCCCTCCCCGGGACCATGTACAGAAGGAACAAAAGAGCCAATGGACTCCATTCTTTCTTCCATAGGCTTGGAACTGGCTCCCACCATGTCTCTGTGATGTCACTTCCCTTCAAATCCCTCCTCAAAGGGTTCCCCCTCTGTAAAACCTTTCCTACAACTTCCCAGTTCCAGTGTAACTAACCTTAAACATATCTAACTGAAATAGTCACCATTCTTCCCTTGTTTATCCCTGCCTCCACTGTCCGCCCCTTCCAGTGTGCGCATTGCTAGATCTTAGGCCCCTCGGGGCAGAGACCTCTCCTCTAGTACTCTGAAAGCATGGTGGAGATGTTGTCCCAGCCCAGGACATTTTTCTGCCTGAGGTGCAGGACAAGATGCCTCCCACCCACCCAAGTCAACTGGCAGCTATATCTTTCTTCAATACTGACAATAGCCAGGAGAGAATCCTCCACTGCACCCAAGGGCAGCACGAAAGCTTAGGGGGCACAGGGCAGAGTATGTGAGTGGCATAGCCAGCCCTGTCCTCCAACAGTGGGGAATAGCCAGGGGGCTCAGGAGGTACAGCCAGGGGCAGCATGGGCAACTGCCCATAGGGGCAAGGTGGGGCAACTGCCCCTTCCCTGCTGGATTCCAGATCTGAGGTGCAATAGCAGCTGTTTGTATTGTCCCTGCCCCCTTAAATCTCTACCAGTTTCTAGCTGCTGAGGCAAGGCACCAGACAGCTGAATATGAGCCAACAGTGCGATATGGCTGCAAGAAAGGCAAATGCTATTTTGGGCTGCATTAATAGAAGTATAGCTTCCAAATCACGTGAGGTTCTGGTTCCTCTCTATTCGGCCCTGGTTAGGCCTCATCTACAGTATTGCGTCCAGTTCTGGGCTCCACAATTCAAGAAGGATGCAGACAAGCTGGAGCATGTTCAGAGGAGGGCAACCAGGATGATCAGAGGTCTAGAAACAAAGCCCTATGAAGAGAGACTGAAAGAACTGGGCATGTTTAGCCTGGAGAAGAGAAGATTGAGGGGAGACATGATCGCACTCTTCAAATACTTAAAAGGTTGTCACACAGAGGGGGGCCAGGATCTCTTCTCGATCCTCCCAGAGTGCAGGACACGGAATAACGGGCTCAAGTTACAGGAAGCCAGATTCCGGCTGGACATCAGGAAAAACTTCCTGACTGTTAGAGCAGTATGACAATGGAATCAGTTACCTAGTGATGTTGTGATCTCTCCCACACTAGAGGCATTCAAGAAGCAGCTGGACAACCCTCTGTCAGGGATGCTTTAGGGTGGATTCCTGCCTTGAGCAAGGGGTTGGACTCGATGGCCTTGTAGGCCCCTTCCAACTCTGCAATTCTATGATTCTATGACAGGGCAGGAGGTCAGTCGATTAAAGATGGGAGCAGAGGATGTGTTTAAGGGATGCTGTGGGAGCACCTCCTTGTAAGGCAAAGAGGTAGCAGCAGGCGGCAGCAGCAGGCTCCTCCACACCAAAGTAGCTCTGTCCTGAGAGCAGCAGCAGCAGCAGCAAACACCTGCCCCATCTATTTCTACTCTCCAGCTCTCTGCAACACAGGTGGCAGAGGCAGTAAATTAAAAGCAGGGTACGATTCCATTCAATTCCAATGAGAGCAGCTGCAAAGCAGAGGGCAGGATGTGGACCTGGAAAGGGGGGTGAGGCCAGCATTCTGGCAGGCCCCACCAGGCAGCACCATTGCCTGTTAGGCCTTTGGCTTGGTAGCCCGCGGGAACACTTGCCCTGTACAGCACCCCTCGCTGGCTGTGACTATGGAAATCACTGACTTCCCATCCTGTTTCACCTGGCATGGGTCCCTGGCTGAGTTCACTTTCAGTTAAAGTGAACCGATGAGTTGTTTTCCAGCCCACAGGTGGTGGTGGTGGTGGGGAGAGGAGAGAAAACAGGAATGTTACCCATCTGGGAAGTGGTGTGTGTGTGTGTGTGTGTGTGTTGCTTGAAAGGGAAATCCCTACCAGCCCCAGAATCACAAGGGAAGATGCACTCCTAACTTATACTGTCTTCTTGTGGCTTAAACTCATCCCCACCTGGTAAAAATGCACAGGATTGGACTGTTAATGTTGGTAGGTGTAAGCACCTTAAAAACCCAATGCTTTCACCCACAAAGGCTGAAAAAGTGCTGAAAGAGAACGTAAAGGAAAGAGCGAGATGGCTAACTGTTACGTTATGAGGATAGCCATTCCAAATTTCATCCATGCTCAGGGACATCCACAGGAAGGGGCAAAGAAGGGCAACTGATCCTTTCGGGGGAGCCATAATCTCCAGATTCCCTGGTTTCTTTCTTTGTTTTTTAAAGCAAGCCACTAGCCCTTGCAGAAACCAAGATATGAGGCAAAATGTGAAGCTCTATTCTGTCTATTCATTTTGCGAGGAACTAGCTGGCTCCCACCTTTTAGTGTTTTAGCTGATGCATGAATTTACAGGAATGGTTAACATACGCACTATGTGGGTGTGTTAACCCTTTTGGGAAGTAATTGGAGCTTTATAAAAAAAACAATTTAGAAATCCAGGAGTATCCTGTAGTTGGGTTTGGGCAGTCGTGGGCCTCCCAAAGGCAAAAGGTAGCAGCAAAGACAAGAGTCCATAATCTTTCTAGCTCAGGCTTTTGTTAATTTCTTAAAGGAACCTGCCATCTTTAGCCCTTGCAGGAGGCCCAAGTGGAAGCTCTTCCCCATCTCTCTCTTGGTGTTGACCTTGGAGCGGAGACCGTGTGTCTTGCAGCTCCATGGTGTTTTCTCTTGGACTGCAGAAACAAAGAAACCTCTTGTGAAGGAACCTGACTCTATTGTGTGTTGCCTGTAGAGCAGAGACTAGCAGAGGGCTGCAAGCTGACCAAATCACCCCACCTCCCCTCAACCCCAATATTAATCATGCCGGTCAACTCTGTAATGGCCTTTGGCCCAAAGGGAGACTGAGCGTTGCAGTGATGGGTAGGGAGATAGTGTCTGAACACCAGGTTTACCCTGTGCGAAACAATAGAGGAGTAGACCTGGTACACAACTTTCTGAGGCAAGATCCACCTATCTTGGTAGACCTGGTGATCGGGCCTTATTTCTGCTCAGTCACCAGATCTAACAGGAGTGGCACACCTCATCTAAAAAAGCTATTAGAGCTTTTTAAAAATGTGCAACCATACACAAAATGTACTGTTCAAGGTAAAAATATGCAATTCCAAAATAATGCTGTAGTTCAAAATTCAAGCCATGAAAAAGTTGTAATGGTAGCTGATAACAATGTGAAAAGTAAAGAGAGTAATCCAGGCCCCTCTAGAACCCAAAAGCCTCATCAAGTCTACCCATTTCTCCTCCCCCTGCTAAAGATACTCCCCGTGGACTCCACTGCTGCTCTCTGGAGCAGCTTTCTCCAACCTGGTGCCCTTCCGATTTTTGGGACGTCCAACTCCAATCAGCTGCAGCCAGCATGGCCAAAGGTCTGGAATGCTGGGATTGCGATCCACATTAGGGAAGACTTTTCTAGAGTGTTCTCCAATGTTTTCAAGATGAAGGAAATCATTCTAGGTCATGTGAAGTTGTCAACATTATAAAAATGGCTGCGAGAGCTGGACCGTAAGGAAAGCTGAGCGAAGGAAGATAGATGCTTTTGAACTGTGGTGTTGGAGGAAAATTCTGAGAGTGCCTTGGACTGCAAGAAGATCAAACCAGTCCATACTCCAGGAAATAACGCCAGACTGCTCACTTGAGGGAATGGTATTAAAGGCAAAACTGAAGTACTTTGGCCACATAATGAGAAGACAGGACACCCTGGAGAAGAGGCTGATGCTAGGGAAAGTGGAAGGCAAAAGGAAGAGGGGCCGACCAAGGGCAAGATGGATGGAGGATATTCTGGAGGTGACAGACTCGACCTTGGGGGAGCTAGGGGTGGCGACAGCCGACAGAAAGCTCTGGCGTGGGCTGGTCCATGAAGTCACGAAGAGTCGGAAGCGACTGAACGAATAATAAAAAAAAAACCTGTGTTTGTATTTGGGATTTTTTCACCCTCTTGTTCCTAGGTGTTTTCTTTTATCCCTCATTCCAAATAGAGCTCATGACGCATCTTGAACATAACACTTTTGAACTGCCGTTGTTCAATTCCCAGGACCTTCTACTCTGTGTAGGCTTCTAAATGTCATAGAATGTGATGTTCAGCAACCAAGAGCACCCACAAGGAAATTGCAAAGGTGTGTTGCAGTGGTGGGCACTTTGCACACGAATTAGAAATACAAATGCTGTGCTGCTTTGCCACATGCACCCTCTCAAAATTCCAGCGTATTGAAACCGGATCCCTGTAATTCTATCTTTGTTTAAAAACATCCATGCTTCGTTGTTTACTCATGTTTACATACATTTCCACAAATGTGGTTTTTTGTCCCTTTGTAACCACTATGTTTTACACCTGGTCAGCTTTTCTTCGTATGTAATTCTTCAGACTGTATTACATTCTTTCTTTCTTTTTGATATTGCATTGGCTTGTTTATCCGCTTTTCTGTCATTTATTACAATATTGTTTTTTCCAACTTTTGTGCAGTTGTACGCTTTTAAGCATTTATTTTCGCAGTCTGTATTCAACTGGTGCCGTAGATTGTGTTTTCTCTCTCACTGGCCACCTGCTTTTCATGTGGGCTAGCATCATCCTGCTAAGCAATCCTTTGGTTGAATGCCAATAGCTGCTGGGCTGTTGCCCCAGCTGCCCCAGCCCTCTCCGGGCTCCAGCCCAAGTGCCAGTGGTGTTGTGGGAAATGTTGTGGAGCAGAAGCTCATCATGCTATTCCACCCAAATTCAGGCAGTTGGTTGACCTCGAAAAAACAGCAGTTGCACAGAGCATTATTGAGATAGGAAGGGGAAAGTGCGGGGGCATTCCCCCCCGCCCCCACTCCAGCAGCCCAGTTCTCCACACCAGCAATAACCAGGGGGAGTGTGTGGCACCTGCCCTTCCCATACTGGCTGGAACTCAAGTGGGCTGAGGGTCAAGCAGCCACACCTGAGCCCAGCTGGGCGGTGGCAATGGAGAAGAATCCCTCCCATTCAGGAGGCAACATAGGGACAGCACCGCTTTTCACCGACAGCATCATCCAATGTCTTTGGAACAGTGGTGCCTGCTTCCTTTCCAGGCGGAGTCCTTTGCCTTGGAGAGCTGCACTGTCCATTCCACAGGTGGAGGAGAGCCAGGGGCGAGACCTGAGTGCAACAGCACCATCACTTGGGGAGAGCCAGTACCTGTAGGAGAAGGAGGGACCATCACCCAGGGGAAAGGGGGTGCCTGTTGCTTACCACAAGCACCTAGATGTGAGCCCTCATGGATTTGGACCCTGTTCCTCTGCCTGGTTCTTTTCACCTGGCCTGGGCAGGGCCACAACCTGGCTCAGTCTATAAAGGCGGCTCCTGCTGCTGTAGGTGCCAGATACCATCCAGCTGTGAGCCCTGCAGGACTTGGACCCTCGGTCTGGTTTTCTGTGAGGCTTGCCTTTCTTTTCCAGGCCTGAGCTAGGTGACTGGGAAGGAGGACACCGGTCCACGTGTAGTGATTTTATTTTATTTATTTATTTATAATAAATAAATAAATAATGGGCAGAAGGAGATATGACGTTGTGAGGACGACTTGCCAGTTAATGGTCGTGCCGTGTTCTGGTCCTCCCCGCACCCCTATGAGCCAGACCTCAGGTCTCTGGATGCGGCTTTTAAATGCCAGATTGGTGCATAATAAGACCTTCCTCATCCACGACTTCATTGTGGATGAGGCAGCCAATCTGGATGCATTATCGAGACCTGGGTGGGTGAGCAGGGAGGAGCCAGTCTTTGTCAGCTCTGCCCACCAGGGTACTTGGTTATGTTCAAGTCTATAGTGACACCCTCCCCTTTACTTTCTACCTAGTTATGGAATCTCCATAGATCTCCGTTATTGACCAGGTTTGCACATGACAGCCCATCCTGGCGAATTTACCTGCAGGGGCTGTTGCATTATGCCACGTGCCTGAAGGTGCTATTACTGCCTTGCATCCAGCTTTCTGTGGCTTGTGTGAACCCAGGTAGCAGGGGTTGTTTGAGGGTTGTCTAACCCTCAAATAACCCATTGCTTGCTTTAGGGTTGTTTGAGGTTGTCTAACGCTCAAACAACTGCCGGGGTTCACATGACATGACAAGCCACAGCAAGCCCCTGGCACAATGCGACACACTCATGCGTAAATTCAGGCACAGTGGTTGTTGGGATGTGCAAAGAGTGGCTGGAGGCCTAGTGGTTGGCGCGCGATTGTTGTAAGTCAGTCCCTGCATGCCAGCTAAGGGATAGCAACAGAAGACTATATTGCAAGGTTATTGTATGCCTAATACACTGCTCTTATGGAGATAATAATTAAAGTGCCTTATCTTAAAGGGTTCATTGTAAGGTGAGAAGAGATAATATTATACAACATGCCCTGTAGATATTAAAGCACAGAAAAAATGCTCACTATTGTAGAGTTGCAGTGAAAGTTTGTGTCCATGTAATTTACTTTCCAAAAATCCTGCCAGTATTGTTCTAGGATCGAACAAGCCCAATTGGGATTAAGACTCTGACAAATTCACCAAATGCACCAAAAAACACATGTAAGTTATTAATGTTTTGTAAGATACATGTTTCAATTCTGAATTTTTAATTCTGACAGCCAACCTCTTGCAAAGTGTAACTTCACCTGTAGAATACAGACTTGCTCATATTTAACCAAAAACAAAACCAGCAAAGTAATTCTTCAGGCCATCAGAATTGTCTTAAGCTACCCGAAGCTATAGAGGTGAGAATTTGGATGCCAGGTTACATACCCGGGCACTCCTAGCACATGTGACAACCTCTGGCCATTTCTGCCTCCTCTCCTCCCCTCCCCTCCCCTCCCCATCCTTTCCCCCAGTTCCACGCGGTTAAGAGGAAGGGCGCTCTGGATATGCCTAAAGGACCGTCTGGCGGGGACCTTGTAGACCAGATGGCGCAACCCTGCTTATTATTATTACTATTATTATTTATTTATATAGCGCCATCAATGCTTGATGCAGGCCACGCAGGGCTGGAGCACCCCCACACCTGGCTGCCGATGGGCCCGCCCGCCAGCGCTGTCCTGGGCCACTGGCTCCGCTCTCGTGCGGCTCTTACCTGGAGGGAGATCGCAGTTTTACAAGCCCCCGAGGTCGGCCCCCTGCGCTCCTGAACTGGGCCAGGCGCGCCCTCTGCGAAGCGTGCTTCGGGGCGAGGAGGCCGGCCGGAGAAGGCGCCCGGCCGCCGGCCCGCACTCCCGCCAGCCCCCGCGTCCCGCATCCAGATCGTTCACACGTGCACCGACAGGGCGGAGCCGGAGCCCGCCCCTCGCGGCAGAGGCGGGTCTCTGGGCCGCTCCGCCTCCGGGCGTCCTTCTCTCTCTCTCCCCCTCCGCCCCCCACCCTGCAGCGGGGAATCTTCAAGCGGCTGCGGGGAGGAGGACGAGCAGGCGCAGCGCTCGCAGCCCAGCCCAGCCCAGCCCAGCCCGGCCGGCGCAGAGGAAGGCGGGCAGGCAGCGGCGAGCGGACGGGCGGACGGACGGACGGACGGGCAGGCAGGCAGGCAGCAGGCGGCGGCGGCGGCGGCGGAGGATGGGGGCGCCGCAGTGACCGCTGGGCCGGCGCGATGGGCTGGGAGCGCAGGGCGCCGCCCCCGCCGCCCGGAGCCCCGGCGCTGGACGGCGGCGGCGGGGGCTGCGCCTGCGGCCGGCGGGGCTCGGGCGTGTGGCGCGCGCTGGCGGGCTTCTTCGCGCTCTCGCTGGCGCTGCACCTCCTCACGCTGGGCTGCTACCTGGAGCTGCGCTCGGAGCTGCGCCGCGAGCGGGACGGCACCGAGCCCGAGCCCGCGCCCGCCTGGCCGCCACCGCCGACGGGCAGCGCCACGGCCCAGGCGGCGGCGGCGGCGGCGGCTCCTCCGCCGCCGGCCGCTCCGCCCGCCTGGCCGCCGCGCTTCGCCGAGGACCCCGGCGGCAGCAGCAGCAGTAGCAGCAGCCGGCGCCGCCGCCAACAGGTGAGAAGCGGGCGGGGAGCCGAGGGCGAGGCGGTGCGCCTGGCGCGGGGCCGGCGCTCCTGGAGAGCCGGGGCCGGCGGAGCTCCGCGCGCGGGGCTGCCCGCCAGCCGGCCCGTCCCTGGGGGCGCCGGCGTCGCAGGGCGCGGAGCAGGTTCAAGGCTGGCGGCGGGGCGGGGACAGCTCCTGGGCTTCCCCCCCCCTCCGCCCCCCGCATGGGAGAGAGGAGAGCAGAGGAGGGTCCATCCCCGTGCTTCGCAGCAAGAAGGCGGGGGGGGGGACGCGCCCCCCCCCCGTGACCTGCAGCTGCCCTCCCTCTCCTCAGTGCTGCCCCCACCCCCGGTTCAGGTGGTGGTCTGTTTCCATGGGTTGAGGCTTCGGGCAGTCTGGAAGTGGGAAACGTTGCCTGCTTTTCAGGTGCATGTCGGGAGGTGCATGTCTAATGGGCAAATGCTTTTTTTCAACAAAGCATTCTTTTCTCCCCCAGGAATTATATCGGTATTCTTACTAGATCCAATTTATGCTGCAACACATTTCTATCCCTCCCTGTCCGCTAAGAAGCCATTGGGGGGGGGGGGTTCCACACACAATAGAACCCTGCAACAATAAACAAACAAACAAACAAGAACATCAAAAACTTACATATGAAAAGGCTGAATTAAAAAGATGCGTCTTTACATCATTTCTAAAAGCGGAGTGGGGAGGCCCAGTCGTAATTCTTGAGGGAGCGCATTCTACAGCTTGGGAGCAATGCATGAAAAAACACTTTCACGGGAGCCCCGGTTCAGTCGAGCAGTCTCGGAAGTAGCCAGGTCTTAAGCCATTAGGCCTAAATGTTAAGACCAACATCTTGAATTGGGCCTGACAAGCGAGTGGTAACCAGTGCAGGTCTTTCAGAACAGGTTTAATTTGATCCCAATGTCATGCACCGCTGAGTAGCCTTTCCTGCTGCATTTTGCACTAACTGAAGCTTATGGACACTCTTCAAGGGTAGCTCCATGTAGAGCACAGTGCAATAGCCTAAATGTGCTGTAACTGAGCCAGGGATAATTGTTGCCAACTTCCGGAAGGATTGCGCCTTGTGCCTCAAGCATAATTGTGCAAAGGCACTCCCTGCAACTGGCACCGCCTGAAGATCCAGGGATAGCGTAGGATCAAGGAGCACTCCCAAGCGATGGACCTGATCCTTCAGGGGAAGTACAGCCCCTTCCAGAACAGGGGGTTGAATCCGGATCCCGAAGTCAGACTTTCTACTGGCCAAGAGCACTTCCATCTTGTCTGGATTTAACTCCAGCTGTTTCACCCTTATCCAGGCCGCTTTGCCATCACAGCTGTGGTGATGAGTTCTGCGTTCTCCTCTGAGAACATCACTCCTGCGGACTGAGGCATCCTTCCGAGATGTAGAACTTGGCATTTATCCCTATTAAATTTCATTCTGTTTGGAGGACTCAGGTGCTCAACTAACCAGTTTGTGGTTGGCATGTGGATAAGGAGTCCTTAGCCACAAAAGGGTTAAATGTGTCATCTGCTAGCCTTCCGCATGTGGCTAGCGTTAACCACAGCTGAACATGGTTAAGCTAACCACAAAGCCCTGATTGTCGTCTGAACAGGGCCGTAGAGTAGTAATGGTTATTCACTCACCATTTGCAGTGAGGTAAAAACAACAACCTGAAATGTCTGTCATGTTCATCTGTAGCTGATAGAAGGAGTTGTAGCATATTTTCTGCAACTTGAAAAACAGAGCTTGTGATCTATGCTAGTAGCACAGATGTGCTGGTGCAGCCAGGGATGCAGGCAGAGGCCCCTCCTCTTTCTTCCCCATGCGCCCCATGGTGGGGCTTCATCTTTCGTGAACTGTGCTATGGCCATGGGCTCCTGCCTCCCCTAACTATAGCCTGCCGCACAGTCACTCTGTCTCTCTCTGGCCACCAGGATGCTGCTCCTGGACCACTCCTGCATGCCACCATCAACCGTGGCAGCTGCCAGCTCTGTTGTGATGCCCCACAGGAAAGCAGCTAGCCATCAGCCCAACTGGTCGCAGCCCATTGGCCAACTTGCCTGGTGCATGTGTTGAACAGGGGTTGGGGGAGGGAAAGGCAGAGTGCAGCCAGGCAGCCCCAGCAAGTGCTAGAAGTAGTCCTACAACTCAGGTTTTGAACCTTTTCAATAACAAGATGAAACTATTCAAAATTTGGTGTGCAGAATTAGATTACTTGGGTCAGAGTCAGGATTTCAGGTTCAAGATTTTGGAGGATTTCAGCCTCTCCTGGACAGGGACAGCTTGGCCACGGTGGTACAGGCATTGGTAACCTCAAGATTGGATTACTGCAATGCACTCTATGTGGGGCTGCCCTTGAAGCTGCTCCGGAAACTGGAGTTAGTGCAGAATGCTGCAGCTCGGCTGTTGTCTGGAGCTGCTCCTATGCTGAGAGAACTGCACTGGCTGCCTGTTCACCACCAGGCCAGGTTTAAGGTTCTTGTACTTGTGTACAAAGCCCTAAACAACTTGGGACCAAGATACCTGAGAGAGCGCCTTCTATCCTACCAACCTGCCTGTTCACTGAGTTCATCCGAGGGCATGCTCCTGGTGGTTCCACATAGACCCATCTTCCGATTGGTGTCCACCAGGGGAAGAGACTTCAGTGTGGTGCCCCCCCCCCCCCGTGGAATTCCCTGCCTCTGGAGGTCAGGCAGGCACCAACTTTGTATTCCTTTTGGTGCCTCCTGAAAATGTCATTCCAGGAAACCTTCACTATGCATTTTGCTTCTTTTAAAAATCTATTTTAATGTGTTTTTATTCCGTTTTTATTTTATCTTGTACACCACTACAAAATTTTGAATGGGGAACAGTATATAAATATTGTAAATAAATAAATATATAAATAAAATAAATATTGCAGGCAGCTAAGGGACTGGTGAAAATCTGAAAAATCTAAACTGCAAGTCATGAAAATGTTTCACATATTTGGGCAGTTTTCTCATGCCTCTGACTTGTAGCCAGTAGACCTGGCATAGAAATTGGAGGAAAGTGTGTTCGCTGCCTCATAAACACGCACTTTGCAAAGTGGGCTGGTCTGTAACTGGTGGGGAAAATTGGCAGGGAGTTTGACATTGACCAAGAACAGCAGGCGGATCTGGGCTTTCCGACTGGTAGCTGGCTTGTGGCTGGGGAAGGAACACATGTGGGTTTGAGACCAAATAAACCCCTTGGACAGGATGTAAATGTGGCTTGTCTAAAGCAAGTTTTGTTTACAGAGGCCAGGCTCATAATGAGGAATGCTCAGAGCACAAGCAAAGGGGAGTTGCAACATCTTGACAAGAGTGGAGGTTTCTGAAGCATATTTTATTTATTGCATTTATATCCTGCCTTTTTTTCCTCCCAAGAAACCCAAGGCGGCGTACCTAATCCTCCTCCTCCTCTCCACTTTATCCTCACAACAACAACCCTGTGAGGTGGGTTGGGCTGAGAGTCTGTGACTGGCCCAAAGTCTCCCAGTGGGTTTCCATGGCTGAGTGGGGACTAGAACCCGGATCTCCCGACTCCCAGTCCGACGCTCTAGCCACTACGCCACACAGGCTGATTCCTGTGAATTCCTGGTATGGTAGACCTGTCTGCCTTAAGTCTCTAAGCTTACAATAGGAATAGAAATGTCAAACGAGATGCAGCATGTCCTTGTAGGAGGCCCATAGAACTTGCGGTAGAGCACATGATAAGAGGTGTAAAGGTAGGGTGACCATATGAAAAGGAGGACAGGGCTCCTGTATCTTTAACAGTTGCATAGAAAAGGGAATTTCAGCAGGTGTTGTTTGTATATATGGAGAACCTGGTGAAATTCCCTCTTCATCACAACAGTTAAAGGTGCAGGAGCTTTACTTGAGTGATCGGATTTAAAAGAGGGCAAGGCACCTGCAGCTTTAACTGTTGTGATGAAGAGGAAATTTCACCAGGTTCTCCATATATACAAATGACACCTACTGAAATTTCCTTTTCTATACAACTGTTAAAGATACAGGAGCCCTGTCCTCCTTTTCATATGGTCACCCTAGTAAAGGTCCAGGCTCATTGCTGAGCGCGTCCAGTGGATCGTGTCTGTGCCTGATCCCTAAAGCTATCCAAATTGGTGGCCCAGACTGGGCATGAGCTGGTGTCTTTTGGCTTCATGAAAGTATATTAAAAGCATGGCATTTGAAGAAAGGCGAGCCTTCTTCCATGTGCTGTACACCTACATGGTCCTCCTCCTGTAAAGGAAGCAATTGAGGATAATGCTTCTAATTAACCAGACTCCTGCTTACTAGTGACAGTCCCTTACTTCCTGCCTACATCTGGCTTGGGTGTAGGTGCAGGTGCCCAGCCCTCTTTTAAATCTGGTCACTCTAGTATAGCTCCTGCACTTTAACTGTTGTGATGAAGAGGGAATTTCACCAGGTTCTCCATATATACAAACAACACCTGCTGAAATTCCCTTTTCTATGCAACTGTTAAAGATACAGGAGCCCTGTCCTTTTCATAGGGTCACCCTATCCTGGAATGCAGACCAGATGTTCCTAGTCAAGGCTCCTCGCCTTTGCACCAGTTTGAGAAAGGAGACAAAGGTCTCTTCCAGACTACTTGACAGACAGGGGCTTTTGGGCTTTCAACAATGCCCCTGTCCAATCAGGGAAGTATTGCTCAGTGCACCAAGATGACGCTTCAGTCTGGACGACCCTTTTGCAACCCCTGCCCCCATCCTTTCTCTATCAATTCCTCACAGACCGCTTCTCTGCCAAGGCCAAAACAAGCAGGTGGCTTGCGGGGAGTAGAACCACTCCTCCATCTCTGCTCTGAGAACACTGACAGAGATCAATTCACACAGATTGTAACATTCCAGAGGCTGAACAGGCCCAAACCCTTCCAGACTACTTCTAATTAAATCTTGGCTAAAAAGTACAGGACCCCACAGCAATGGCGAAACTATCCCTGACAGTTTAAGTTGAATGCACCCTGAAAGCAAGGTTAGGGTTGGCTAAACCCATCTTATTTATTTATTTATTTATTTATTTATTACATTTCTATACCACCCAATAGCCGGAGCTCTCTGGGCGGTTCACAAAAGTTAAAAACATTCAAACTATAAAACAACAGTATAAAACCATACTATAAAATACAGTATAAAAGCTCAACCAGATAAAAACAGCAGCAATGCAAAATTACAAATTTAAAACACCAAGTTAAAATTTATTTATAGACAGTTAAAATGCTGGGAGAATAAAAAGGTCTTCCCCTGGCGTCTAAAAGCATATAATGTAGGTGCCAAGCGAACCTCTTTAGGGAGCTCTTTCCACAACCGGAGTGCCACAGCAGATCTTGTTTTAGAAACGTACAAATAAGTAATTTTACCTCTATAGATTTGACATGGTCTATACTGGCCCTGGCAGGGAGCCAAGAAATTATCGTCCCAGATATTTTGGACCCTATTACTATCATACCAGAAAATGAAAGGACTTGTTGGTTGTCAGTATTTTTTGGTTCTTGTATCCCAGTTTTAGTGATACACAGTATGTAAACCTGTTAACATTTAGCTTTCTGAAAAGCTGAAGCCAAGCTGATGTGAGCTCTCTAGACATACAAACAGGCCACGATAGGGAAAGGTCAAGGCTTAAGGAGGTATTTAAAGGCAAATGGCTCCTTGAATGCCACGTAGCATCCTTAATGGTATCTGAAGCACATTTTTAATTAAGTGGAATATGACCACAAACCCCCACTCCACTAGACATGCTCAACATAACTTAGTAATGAGAGAGAATGTTTAATGCTGTATAAAGCTTGCAGAAGATGCATGAGGTGCTTTGTTTGAAAGAGCTATTTACTGTCATGTCTATTAAAAGAACAGTTTTAACAGACATGATATATACTATCAAGCCTGTGGGTATTGTTTATAAAACTTGGCAACAATCCATAAGCTGCTGGAAGCACATAGTAGAAAATGCCAAGACAGAAATCCGTCAATTTCAGTGGTACTTTGGATATATTTTATCGTTTTGCTTCTGAAACTTAAGAATATTGTATATTTGCATCCTCAAACCACTTAAGCATATTAATTTAAAATATGATTAGCATTGGCTTGGATAAGACTCTCAAGAACTTATCCAATGTGTTTGCTTGCGGGTTGCCTGGCCTCTTCCAGTTGGGTTTTATGGTTTCCTCCAGTGGCAGGTTTGCTTCCCTGATTATGACTAAATAGTCCTCTTAAATGCAAACCGCTTGAAATAGTGATATACATCTGTGGTACCGTAGTAATACCACACTGAAACATTGTGGTGTCATGCCAAAGCATGATGGACAAGTCAATGCTGAATATCCTCACCACCACCACCACCACACCACACACACACACACACACACACACACTGTGGAACCACGTGCAAAAGTGATCAACTCCTGCTGGACAGAATGGACACTAGAGAGTGGACAAACGCATGATAGCAGCAGAAGAACACCAGCATGGTGTTATCGTATCACGAATCATTCCACACCACATTGGAATGAGATCTTCTCATTCCAATGTGGTTGCACTAGAACAATGCGACAGCACATCTGACGCCCCCTATATATTGGGACAAGGAGGTTTCTTGAGTGTGTAAGGGGAGCAGTGGAGACATGCCCTGAAACAGTGTTGCAGAAAGACAAGTTGCAGTGGAAGTACTTTTCATCCCCTCTGGAAATGCTGGCCAAGGTTACCTGAAGTCATTTCGTGCTGTCTCTTCTCTCCCTGCCCACAATAAAGTCTCCCTTTCTAACATTTTCTCCACTTACCTGGAGCTAGAACAAGACAAGTACTCAGGATTTTGATTTGGACAATGCTTGTGTGGATGTACATATAATGCTGTTGCTGACAAACAGTTCTGTACTTTAGCCAAGGCAGAAGGTGAGGGAGGAAAAATAGCTCAGTGGCAGAGCAGTTTCTTTGGATGTAGAAGGTCCCGGGTTTGATCCCTGGCATCTCTAGTAGTGCTAGGAAGGAATCCGGCCTGAAACCCTGGAGAGCCACTGCTGTCCGTCATTGTTGACAGCACTCGGCTAGATGGACCAAGGGGCTGATTCTCTGTAAGGCTGGTTTCTCTGTTCCTAAGATAGATCTGGATCTACTGGTAGATGGTTGGATGATTTTGCAGTAGATCAATGCAGGTTTCTGGATTCTAGTTGTTTAAGAATTGCTGAGCAATTAGCAGGCTTCTTTTTTACCAGTGGCAAAACCTATGGTGTTTGAAAGTGGTGGGAAATCATTTCTCCAACCATAACACCAGCCCCTTTTCAAACCACAACGTGCCAGGGGCAAAGGGACTAGCCGATGTGTGATAGGTGATGAAGGACAGGAGGAGCCCATTGGGATTCTCACATGGCTGTTGAACCACAGGGTCTGGGTCTTATCAGTCAACAGCCTGAGTGCTCAATTTATCCAGAGTAAGTCACAACACAACACAGTCAAGCCTAATTGGTAGGTAATTCCTTCCCTCCACTGGAGCCACCATTTTCCACCCAGCTCCTCTTGGTGGACTTTGGGCTTCTAGTCAAAGACAAAAGTCTGTCCACATCTGCTGTGTTCTGTCCTTTTCTGGGCTTGCCATAGAAGCTCCCTCCTAACTGACAAATCATGGATATTCCTTCTCCATTCCCTACCTTCTATAATAGTAATGTTTCCGCTTGCTATTGTATGTGTGGGACAACATCATTTGGTTACGTTCATCTCTCCCTGCTGCATCCTGGTGGGATGGCTGCTGAATGACAGTTGAGGGAGAGGCAAAGGCCCAGGAAATTGGCTTCTTTCTCCTCATGGGAAAGACGCTCTCCCCTCTTGATGATTTTAGGTGCCCGTTTCTGCATCTTTTCTAGGTTAATGATTCCCTTTCTAAGAGATTATGACCAGAACTGCCTTTTGTTTGGAATTTTAAATTTGTGATACACTGCTTTCCCCCTTTAACATCACTTAGATATTTCTATATTTCTATGACAAAACATACTTGAGTGGGCTTACGCAATAAATACAACCCAAACAATGCATCTGCACACTATAGTCCAAATATCTCTGCACTTGGAGTGATATAATGGCATTATAATACTGGTTGTTTGGTTTTCAATCCTTTTCAACATGCAGGTGCACATAAGGTATGTCTAACGTCTTTTGTTTCTACAAGTGCTTATACTTGAACCAGACTACTTAAAGGTTCTTGACACTTCAGTTGCCAATTAGAGAAATGTTCAGTAGAGGACTGTGGTTATGTGGAGCTAATTGTTTATTAGCAGTAATAATGGCAAAATGTTGGAAAAGGCTCACCAAGTTCTAGTTCGGCGATTCAAGTCTGAGAGATACAGTCCCTTTGCCTCGGTTCTCAGTGACTTGAAACAACCCACTAAGTCTTCGTTGCGTTGGTCTCTCAAGAAGTAATAGAAATGGAACACTACTGGCTTGCCTTGCAAGATTAACACGATCTTTATTTGTTTGCAGAACGCGAGGCAATTCTTCCAACAAATGTATTCTAGACATAGAACATAGTAAGGTACTAAATGCATAAAAGTTCATATGGTTCTTGGCACGCCTTTTTAGCCCTTGGGCTTTCTGGAAGTAATCCAGGAAATAAATTTTGGAATCGGCACAGTCTTAAGCTCTAAGGGCTCTGCTGAATTCTTGCCAACCATTACTTTTTCCAAGGAGTCTAAACTATTTTTTATATCTCCTAGATGAACCTAACACACAACATGAGTGTGCTTTTCTATAATAAGAACTTGTTTGCTTTTACTATTTGTCTTTATATTCCCTTTCTGGGATGGTTCTGATGGCAGCTTGCTCAAAACTCTAATCATGCTTTTGGACTAAACTTATTAGTAAAGGTTGTTGTCTGTGCAGGGCACCACAACAGGAGCTCGATATTCTAGTTCACAGAAGAGGATTTCTTATACTCTCTGTTAGCCTTCCCCAATGTGGTGCCCTCCAGCTGTTTTGGACTTTACTTCCCATCAACTCCAACTAGCATAGTCAGTGGTCAGGAATCCTGGGAGTTGTAGTCCAAAATATCTGGCGTGCACCTGATTGGGGGAGACTGCTCTAGCTCCTTGTGGTATTTCAATTCCAAGATTTCTTGGATGATCTGAATAAAAGTCAGTCTGGCTCCGAGCATGGCTATAAAATGGAGAGAGTCTTGGTCACTCTTGATAGATGGCTCACACCAAGAACTGGAAGTCCATTCTGCTTGATTCTTTTGGACTTTTGAGTGGCTTTTGAGGCCATCAACTCCTTCTGAATTGCTTGGCTGTGATAGTACTGGAGGCACCTCTCTCTAGAGGGACAGATGCATATGTTGGTGCCAGGAGATTCCTGTTTATCTCCTTAGCCAGTGTCTCACAGGGTTCTGTGTTCTGTCATCTGGGAGAGGTCATCTGAGTATTTGAAGTATGACCATAGGTCAACCTATGGGGTTCACTTCCACAAGATGTAGTAATGGCCACCAATTTGGATGGCTTTAAAAACGAATTGAACAGATTCTGGAGGAGAAGGCTACCAATACCTGCTGGTCCTGATGGCCATATGCTACCTCCATTGTCACAGGCAGTATGCCCAAGTACTGGAGAACATCAGCGGGAGGGTGCGGCTGCAGTCATGTCCAGTTTATCGGTTTCTTGTAGGCAGCTGTTTGGCCAGTGTATGAACAGAATGCTGGACTAGATGGACCCTTGGTTTGATTCAGCGTGGCTCATCTTATGTTCCGTTGACTTCCAGCTCTATATCTGTTTTCCATCACAGTTCTAGAAGGTGGTTAAAGTGCCTGCAGTTAGTAATGAACTGGATGATAGTGAACAAATTGGGCTTAATCCAGAGAAGACAGAAGCGCTAACTTGGGAACAGGAGTTCCGTCTATCTGGGATAGGATAGCAATCTTCTTTGAAGTACTGTAAATACGCTCTACTTTGAAATCTACTTTGAAGCAATGAGCATTTACACCAGAGTCGCTGATTGTGATTGTTGCCTTGCAATAAGTTCACTAGCTTCTAGTTAAGAACATCAGAAGCGCCCTGATGCTGGATCAGACCCAGGGTCCATCTAGTCCAGCACTCCATTCACACAGTGGCCAAGCAGCCGTCGACCAGGGATGAATAAGCAGGGCATGGTGCAACAGCACCCTCCCACCCATGTTCCCCAGCAACTGGTGCACCCAGGCTTACTGCCTCGAATACTGGAGATAGCACACAACCATCAGGGCTAGTAGCCATCGATAGCCCTCACCTCCAGGAATTTATCCAACCCCCTTTTAAAGCCATCCAAATCGGTGGCCATCACTACATCTTGTGGCAGTGAGTTCCATAATTTAACTCTGCGCTGTGTGAAGAAGTCCTTCCTTTTATTTGTCCTGGATCTCCCACCACTCAGCTTCATGGGATGATCCCAGGTTCTAGTATTTTGAGAGAGGGAGAAAAATGTCTCCCTGTCCACATTCTCCACACCATGCATAATTTTGTACACCTCTATCATGTCTCCCCTTAGTTTGTTGCTGAGCCTGATTCATAGTGTTTATTTTTATTTAAATTATCCAGCAGAAGTTTATTTAATGCCTCCAGATGCTGGGACTTTATTCTTTTGTGTGCGTGCACATGTGTGTGTGTGTTTGTGCGTGCTTGCAACAGCATCTAAAATTATCTGCTCCTTTGTTAATACAAACACTGCCTAATTTCTCTTTGTGGCCTACTAGTAAAAGGAGCCTGTGTACTTTATCAAGGATGGAAACCATTTCTGAGAACAGCTGGATTTTATATTTTCAAACATGGAGAATCTAACATTCCCCCCCCCCCTTTCTTCGACTCAGCAGGCCCTTCCTTTAAGCATCACGTGACTTATATAGCCTAATTTAAATGTCTGCTGACCCCTCCTCCTCCATTCTGACTTGGGACTCTGAACATGCAGACAGTGTGACTTGCACCATCAGGTACATTCCTACGCACATTCCTATGTACACTTGCCTGGGAGTGAGTCTCATTGAACTCAGTGGGTCTTACTCTGGAGTAGACTAGTGCACTATTAACATTTGCATCCACACAAATTAACGTTTTGGTTTTAATTCGATGCCTGCAAATATTTTAAGGTATGACGACTGAATGCCATGTACTTCCCTTACCTTTGACTGGAAAATGAAGACACTGTAAGCTTACTAATGGCAGCAGGGCTGAAGAGCTGCATGCATAAGTATATGCGCAGAGGGTGTGCCATTGTTGACTGGATCTGCTAGCCAAGCAAAGACATGTGGATGTTGAGTTCGTCCCCTCACCAGCTGAACGGGGAGAAGTGCCTCCGCCTACCAGCAAAGGCGCCACCCCCACCCCCTGCTCTTGGGATGGCTGAAAGGGAGTGTTCTGGTTTCAGCTGGAGTTCAGCGAAGGGGCTCAGTCCCTCCACAGTCAAGTGGCGGCTACAGGATCCTCGCCCCTCTCTTGCAGAAAGACTTAGGCCATAGCTAGACCTAAGGTTTATCCCTGGATCATCCAGGGGTCAAACCTATTCATCTAGGTGACACACAGGGGATCCCCAGTGCTCAGGCAGGAGCGAACCCTGGATGATCCCAGGATAAACCTTAGGTCTAGCTGTGGCCTTAGAGTGGTCTGGCAACCTCACAGAAACCTGCAAAGCTGCTGGGGCGATTCCTCACACCTCCATAGAAGCACATTTGGGAGGGCAGTTTCTTGCTAGTGGGCAACGTCATACTCACCATGGCGAGCACCATTGTCAGTTCCTGGATAAAAAAATAATTGCAATGTTATTTTTTGGTTTCTCTGGAGTATATCCATTCCAGTTGCCCAGTGTTACTTTAACTGTACTCGTTCATTATTAGTAACCAATTTATGAAATGGATTTTTTTCCAGCCTACATCACTGCCTTACACCAGGATGTCTGCCTGCTCATTAAGATCTCCCTAGAGGCTCTTCTTTGCATCCCACCAACATCTGAATTACGTTTGGCTGGGGATGGGGCAGAGCTGATGGTGTGGAACTCCTTGCCAGGGGAGACCCACCTTTCTTTGCCTAGTAGCCTTCCACGAGGTGCCAAGACTTTTCTTTCATTTTGACAGTTGTCTGAGAAGTCTTTTGAGGAGTCTTGATGTTTATCCTGCTTAATTCTTGATGTTTTCAACTCCCTGTGTTTTGAGTTCTCCCCATGGTCTCCTGATTCTTATCTTTTGTTTGATATCTTTAATGCATTGTGAGTCTTATTGTAACTCTTGCTTAAGCTGCCTTGAGCATTTTTATAGAAAGGTGGGATATTGTTTTGCAATCTTCTCCAAACACCTAGAATCTGCACAAATTAATAGCAGCTTTGTTGCAACTTCCATGCCAAGAAAAGAACATTTTGTGCCTCTCTCTGATCATGAGGTTTGGAACTTGCTCTCTTTCTTAAAACAGGCTGAGAGTTTGAGGAAACACATCATATCAAATATCAGACTGCTCACAGTGCACTTCATCCCATGCTCTAGATAGCACAAGGAAGAACAATGTGCCATTCTTCTAATCCATACAGTCGGGGGCAGAGTCAATGTTTCATGAGTTCCATTCCTCAAAGGTCGAGAAGGCTGCAAGAGAGCAAGTGTGGCACATGGCTTTCCATTGTTAAAACCTGGAGCAGCACCCACTGTGTCGTTGCTGCTAGTGCTATATTCTTCTTCGTGGTTTCTGTTCATCAAACATATGGGCTTTGCATCTGCGTGGAACCACGCTTTGGGAAACCTCTAAAACTGAGGAACTCTTTTTTGGTGGGAACCCTACCCCACGGTCTCACTGCGCATGTCCCAAGGGGTTCCCACCCACCTCCTCAGGACACATGACTCTTGCAGGACACATTGTTGGAAGCTTCCTTTTTCTCCTTGGTGATGCTACTTCTCGTTTTTTCCCCACATGGCATTTGGCTTTTTTCCTACTTCCTTTTCTCGCTATATATATTTCTCTTCTTTTCTCCATTTTGTTGACGTCTCTGGGGCATAGGTTACTGAAGGCCCTTTTCAGAAAATGTGTTAGATCTGGCAGTAAATTGCCACCAGCGGACAGACACTCTCCGTTTAATTTCCTTGGGGGAATCTCCATCATGCCTGGATCCAGATCCAGCTGGGGGGGGGGGCTTCCCTCCTGCTACCAACTGTTGCTGAGGAGGCCATCAGAGTGAAAGGAAGTGGCAGCCAGGCAACCTCTATCATGCCTGAATCTGCATGAGGCTATTAGAGGGAGAGGAAGTGGCAGCCCTTCCATTGTGTCCATGACTTTCTGAACTTTGCAACTAAGTATCTAGTGTCTAAATTTGCTTCCCCCCCCCCCCCAATCCCCTTTCCTTTTGGGTCATCTTTTTGGATTTTATGCATGTGGGCAGGGATTGTCTTAAGAATTATTTTTGTAAGCCGCTTTGAGAGCCTTTTCTGGCTAAATGGCAGGATAAAAGTGCTATAATAAATACATGTGATAGAAGCTTGCCCCCATTGCATTAGTTTTTCTAAACAACCCAGACGCAACTGCTCTGACCGTCTCCAGGTGGTCTTCTGGAAGACGTCAGTACCAGCGGTTCACCCTAAGAAGCCAGTGAACATTTATTTATTTATTAAGTGTTTACAAAGTATAAGCCTGTATTTGGTGGTGGTAAAGTTGCCCATATTTTTAGTTGTGACTGATCAGGATAGCGAAATGATCTGAACCTTTGTTCTAAAGGAATGGTAAAACTGCCCCTTGTTTTAAACAGACACACACAGAGACACTGAAATTAAACATAGATGTTATATCAAAGCACTTCTCCAAGGGAAATTGGCATAATGTGCAAATGGTATGATAAATTGGGTGGTTTATTCTTTTAGAAGTGCTACTGGTGCTTTGGGCATCTCGGTTCTTGTTATAATGATGTTTCCCTATTGAAAAGGGGAGAGTGCTGGCACATCCTTCTCCCTACCAGAAAACACAGTATGGCCTAAAACATTCCTTCTTTCCAAGATCAGAATGCAGCTATCTGCATGCTTTGTATATCAAAGAGATTTTGCCTATACGACATCTCTGTACCTATTATTATTATTATTATTATTATTATTATTATTATTATTTATTTATTTATATAGCACCATCAATGTACATGGTGCTGTACAGATAACACAGTAAATAGCCAGACCCTGCCGCATAGGCTTACAATCTAATAAGTTGTAGTAAACAATAAAGAGGGAAGGAGAATGCAAACAGGCACAGGGAAGTGTAAACAGGCACCGGGTAGGGTGAAGCTAACAGTATAGAGTCAGAACAAACTCAATATTTGAAGGCTATAGGGAAAAGAAAAGTTTTTAGCTGAGTTTTAAAAGCAGTGATTGAGTTTGTAGTTCTCAAGTGTTCTGGAAGAGCGTTCCAGGCGTAAGGGGCAGCAGAAGAAAAAGGACGAAGCCGAGTAAGGGAAGTGGAGGTCCTTGGGCAGGCGAGAAGCATGGCATCAGAGGAGCGGAGAGCCCGAGCGGGGCGATAGTGTGAGATGAGAGAGGAGAGATAGGCAGGAGCTAGACCGTGAAGAGCTTTGAAGGTCATGTTTATACCACCTTCTGAAGGTGTGTATCAATCAATCAATCAATCACTTTATTACGGTCCGAGACCAGCGCAGGTGTGCATCAACACTTGTACATAGGGATTTTCAGCTGTTATTTAATCCATTCGGTAGATTGTATGTAGTTTTCTTCTCCAGCATTCACAAACCCAGGCAAGTGGATTTTTCCCCCACTGCAAAAATTACATAAAGAAATCCATACAAAAGAATGCAAATTCTATAGCAAGTTATGCAAGTATAGAATTTATGTAGCAATACACAGATTTTTTTTGTAATACAGTGCATATTCTTCTTGGGTCCACTTTTTGCCACCTTTTGTGTGCACCACAGCTGCGTTTTCTCTGACAGGTTCTGTGCAAAGAATGTAATTTTACTAAATTCTTATTATTTCTCAAGTTTTGTCCCTTTCCTTTATTGGTCTTTTAATTTCTGAGTTTGTGAAAACCCTACTCATGTTTTTAGAACATAAGGACATCAGAAGAGCCCTGATGCTGGATCAGACCAAGGGTCCATCTAGTCCAGCACTCTGTTCACACAGTGGCCAACCAGCCACCAGCTGTTCCAGGGCACAGTCATTTAGGACATCAAGAAATTTAACCTCTTTGTCATGGCTAGAATATGAATTCATCCAGTCAATGTGAGGATTATCACCCATTATTACAACACTTCCTCGTTTGGAGGCCTCCCTGATTTCATTCTCCATCTCAAGGTTACTCTGGGCATTTTGGTCTAGGGGATAAATTTCCCCCCCTATGAATTTGTTTACATACATTTCATAGGTTTAAAAAACAAAAAACATGTCCACAGGTCCTGCCTGATCTGCAGATAGCAATCAGATGCATAATCCACAGATTGGATCAGTCACTTCAATCCATTTTGGATTTATTCAACATCCCTACTTGTACTTGGGGATTAAGGCTGCTATGTAACTGGTAAGAAATTACTGCCACCTAAAGACCAACTAATGAGTTTAGATATTAAGTTGCTGGTGAGAAATGTCTTTGCTCTCCCCAGTTGTAAAATCAGAAGACAGAACTGATTAGGCTTGGCTGTTGCAATATTATTATTATTATTATTATTATTATTATTATTATTATTATTTATTTATTTATATAGCACCATCAGTGTACATGGTGCTGTACAGAGTAAAACAGTAAATAGCAAGACCCTGCCGCATAGGCTTACAATCTAATAAAATCATAGTAAAACAATAAGGAGGGGAAGAGAATGCAAACAGGTACAGGGTAGGGTAAGCAGGCACAGGGTAGGGTAAAACTAACAGTAGAAAGTAACAGTAGAAGTCTGCACAACATCAAGTTTTAAAAGCTTTAGGAAAAAGAAAAGTTTTTAGTTGAGCTTTAAAAGCTGCGATTGAACTTGTAGTTCTCAAATGTTCTGGAAGAGCGTTCCAGGCGTAAGGGGCAGCAGAAGAGAATGGACGAAGCCGAGCAAGGGAAGTAGAGGCCCTTGGGCAGGCGAGAAACATGGCATCAGAGGAGCGAAGGCTTACGTCCAGGTTTACATCCAGGCTTACGTCAGGGTTTCAGCAGGAGAGAAGAAAGGCAGACCCGTTAAAGGCTTTGTGTTGGTGCACGGTGCGGTTCCTGTTTAGGGACAAGGTCCTAAACATCCTGATTGTGAACTAAACTTCTAGATACTAAATTTTCTGTGCATTGGGCTAATGACAAATGTTATATATTAGTAGTAGTAGTACTCAAACGTGGAGTCCCTAATCTGAAATGGTGCGGTTGTAAGAGGGCTGTTTCATTCGATGCTTCTGGATTTGAAACCATGAGCTAGATTTTACAGAGGGGAGTTGCATGCTGATCAGATTTCTCATTTTTGCTGAGTTATTTCTGTGTTCTTACTATTTGCACAGAAGCACAATGTTTTTTTGGCCTGATCTTGTGCACACCTGTGCATTTGTATTCTCTGCCAATAACTTGTTGAATCTAAGTGCTGGAGGAATTACCTTTTGAAAATGTAGACATTTTGTGCCATAGGCACTGATGGCTTAAGTCAGGAGTGAGATCTCCCTCTTAAGATTTGGGCGGTGTAATACAAGTCAGGCTCCACTCTGTGCTAGTAGGTAAACTGCTTCGCTGCTAAAGTGTTCACATCAACAGACAAATACTTCCTTCTGTTTTGCTTCCTCAAAGCTGTCTCTGTGTGTGTGAGTGTGCGTGAGTGTGCACGCGCAAAGGACAAGTACCGTATTTCTTCGATTCTAAGACGCCATCGTTTGTAAGACGCACACTAATTTCAGTGCCACCAACAGAAAAAAAGCTTTGATTCTAAGAAATAATAAACGCACCAGTGATTCTAAGACACATCCGTTTTTAGAGATGTTTATATGGGGGGAAAGTGTGTCTTAGAATCAAAGAAACATGGTATTATAGGAGGATGTTAATTCTTATCCCAGAGGCCATTTATAGCAATCCTGGCCCATATAATTTAATAATGTGGGACTGAGGTGCAGATTCTTGGGACAGCAGTGCAGTTGTTTCAGTTTTACAACAGACTTCAGTCCTAACTGTCTCGGTAATAACAGTGTTGTCATATGGACTCTGCTGGAGTCATTTACTATTTGAACCATGGGCCAGTCGGGGCTGCAAACCAGAGCGGTGAAAAGAGATCGACTCGGGAGGGCCTGCGTTCTGAGGGGCAGATGTCGGTCGCTCAGACCCACTAACCTTGATAATCTTGCTGTCTGCATCAGCTTGAAAATGAAACCTTGCAGTAATTTGAAGCAGCAGCAAGCATTCCGTGGTACTCATTATGAGTGGCAGGAATGATGCAAAGTTTGTTTTCAATGCTGACTTCAGGCTCTTTGAGGTTTGGTTGAAAAACTTCAGTGAAAACCACAAGAAAGCCATTGAGTGCATAACTGAACAGGTGGAACAAATTTGTTAAATCTGTTATTAGAAAAATAGCAACTTGCTTTTAAGTAATAAATCAATCCACAGTTCATTGTTTTTCAGTTGCAAGAGGGACTATTAGGGTGAGCTAAAATCTAAAAATATCTCCAAATACAAAATTAAAATCTCTGTGGAACTGCTCTAAATTAGCATATTTGGTTGCCAGTGCTGGTGACACGGAATAGTTCAAAGCTCATTGAGATGTCTCTTGTGATGCAGATGTGACTTACAAGAGCCAACTGCACGCATATGTTTTAGTTTAATTAAACTTCATAATTGCAGCTCACAGATCCAGCCTGAAGTTGTGAATCTCATTTATGCAATATCTGCACCAAAAAGCTGATAGTGTAATTAGCAACTGTTTTCTTACCATGAGTTGTTTATGCCCCGGAAGGTCATGTGAACAGAATCACTATTAATGTAGAATTCAGTATTACTGGAGGCAATGCAGCACCACACTGGACTTGCAAGTGTCTTAGTTTTGAGCATTGCGGAAAAGCTCTGGGATTTGCTGCCCTCCTCAAGCTCCCACGTCCCTGGGAGGACTGAGTCGAGTTGGCTGTGACCAGAGACAGCCTGATCCGATCAGGTAGAGGGGGATCACACAACTGCAAGCCATTCTGGGTGCCGGAATGAGTCAAAGCTGGAAGTGAGTCGGCAGAGAATTATGGCAGCTTGACACTGAAGAGGCAAAGGAGAGAGTGGGGTGCAGGAACAGAGAGCAAAAAGCCCCGAGGAGGAGCACAGGCAAGTGGGGGAATCCAGAGGAAGAAAAGTAGCAGAGAAGTGCGGAGACAGAGATATGCTTACCTCTTCTTAGGTGGGGTATTGCGGCTACTACCTTTATCCCAGAGTATGGGGAGTTCCTCACGCTGAGCCTGACTGGCCATATGTCCCAGCCTCTTGTGGTGAGCAGGCCATGCAAACTGGGAATTCCCGGACCTCCAGATTTGGCCAGTCAAGGGCAGAGGCGCTGGGATGCAGGCAGGGATCATCAGCTCCTAGAAGAGAAACATGAGGGTAAGAAAAAGAACGGATCGCCTACAGTTGGGGCCTGAGAAGGCTTCCATGAGGTGATGATCTGACAGTTCTAGGAGTGAACGACGGAGCAGTTCTGCTCTCTAGGCACTAGGGCTTGCAAGAAAGGTGTGTTTGCTTCATTTTGACTCTTTGGGTCAGTGAAGTAACAAGGATATAACATGATCATTTCATGGAATCTGTGGACCAGACAGTGGGGGGCTCTGCCTTCCCCTTCTTTGTGACCAGATAACAAGCATATATATACCACTTTTCAGGTATTAAACCTCTCAAAGTGGTTTACAAAACTTTGAGATTATTGCAGATGGAATACTCTTTAGTCCAGCCATTCTGTTAGTGGAATGAAGGAGGAGGTAGTTTTTGGCAATCCCGCAGCCCTGCAAAATATGCCCTAGAGGGTCGGGGAAACCCTTTGGAACAGCGTGGATGGTGGTGGAGGGGGGATAGCTGAAAATGGCTGAGGCTCTTGGAGGGAGAAGAAGCAGTTGTCAGGCATCCATCATTGAACCTGGATACCTACTGAGAGCCTTCCTCCCTCCTGCTAAAGAGTAGACCACCCATAGCTCTGGTTAGCTTCGCAAAGCTGCCCACAGTGGGGGGCACTAAAGGCACTCCTCAGCCAGGGTGCTCGTGGGCAATGCACTTCACAGGATGGAGGGAGAGAAGCTGGTTCCTGAATGCAGGCGGCACATCTTGCCCCAAACAGGAGCTGAAGCCGAGAGCCAGAGAACAAGAGCGGAGCCGGGCCCTGGTTGACCAGCTCCCGTGTCCCACCATCACCAGTTAGCTGATAAGATAATCCCATATTGTATGGCCTGGAGGCTGGCAAACTATGGCTGCCTGTAAAGGCTTCTGGGTGAATGGCTACTTCTGCCTTTAAGCTAGCAAACTTTTATTGCCTTCTGTAGCAGTCAGCAACATTCCTTTGTGTTATGGGAAAGATGGGTCAAAAGCGCCGTTAGTGATCTCATGAGAATAGCAAGTGTCTTATCTATTTATGTCTGGTACTGTATCTGGAAGCTCGTAATGAGCTGACATTCCAGCCTCCTCATCCAGTTAGTAAGTGCACCTGGGTGAAGAGGATCCTTATGTGTGCCAAAGAAATCATAGAATCATAGAATAACAGAGTTGGAAGGGGCCTACAAGGCCATCGAGTCCAACACCCTGCTCAATGCAGGAATGCTAAGTAGTGCCTTGTTTATCACAACAATTTACACTTATGCTATAGATTCCTATGATGAGAAGAACTGCTTTGTTATTGGTAGCTATGAAATCCATCACTTGCTTAACTTGGCAGCAATGCCAAGTTCATTTATGCTATAATAGTTCTTGTGCCCAGGGGTGGGGGTCCAGACTGGTTGAAGGGGCTTCCTAGCAGGATGCTTTCGCAGTCTGGTCCACTTTTATTGGGATATGTCTGGATATGCTGTAATACCCTAATACATTAGTCTCCTTGTAAGCAAACCTATGAGTCTGACTACTTTGTCTTCTTGGCAACCCTGAAGCAACCTGAAGGTCACGGCTGGAGCGAGATGGACTGTAACACATATTAAAGAGATGCTGCAGGGTCCAATTGACACAAACGACAATTGACCCACACTAGAGGCCTTCAAGAGGCAGCTGGACAACCATCTGTCAGGGATGCTTTAGGGTGGATTCCTGCATTGAGCAGGGGGTTGGACTAGATGGCCTTGTAGGCCCCTTCCAACTCTGCTATTCTATGATTCTATGATTCAAAACAAAACTTGAGGAAAAGATGCAGCCGAAGTTCCATAGTTGTAAATGCCAAAGTGGCGACCCACTGATTAAGCATCTTGTGGTGGTGCCCACAGCAGTTTATCCCATTCCCAAATGTGGCCACTGGTCAAAAAACGTTTGCGGGGGACATGTTTAGATGGCCAGAATTTTGAGAGGGGCTCTAGTAACCATGAGATTGCCAAATAAATGTAGGTGTTTGTTTTGTCCTTGAACCGTCAGACCTCCTGTCTTATTCTTAGGGTTGGGGGGGGGTTCATTTCTGAGTTTTTTTTAGGTTTGTCTATCCAACCAGAACTTAATACCTATTTGCAAGGTATGGGTCCTTTGGGAGAGTCACATGCTGCTCTACCTTGGTGGTTGGATGCTACAGAGTAAAGTATGCAGCAACATGAAGTCAGAACATTATTGTTCTGCCGTTTCTTCACAATCTGTCCAGTCGGGTTGGCATTTGTAAGAAAGGCTAGCAGCACCATCAGTGAAGGATGCTTGCTGTAGTGTGGCCTGTGTGTGTGTGTGTGTGCGCGCGCTCATAGGGAATCTCCCTGCAATGTTGATTTGGCATAAGCCCAACAAACCACACAGGATCACATAGAAGTAATTATTTCAGTAAACAGGAGGTGGCATTGCTGACAACACAGAGCAGACTTTCACAGTGTTACACTGAGCACAGTGGCTTGGATATAGTTTTTCATGGACAAACCCCTCATTCTCAGGGATACAACCCTTTAAACTGGGTTTAGTTGTAGGTTGGATTCATTGGTATTTCTTAATTCTCTGATTCAAAGACCTTTTTGAAAAAAGGAATATGTTCTCTTCCACCTGGTTTGAACTGGTTCAGATATCTATAATGCATAGAATGATAATGATGGTATTACAGTAGTAATAGTAGTAGTAGTAGTAGTAGTAGTAAACAGTAGATAATAGATTTCTAGCCCACTTTTCATGGTAGAACAGTTGCAAAGCATGCAGCCATGAAACTCACTGCATGTCTTTGGAAAGGTCAGGGAGTCTCAACCTAACCTACCTTACAGGGCTGTAGTGAGAACAATTGAACAGAGGACAATCAATACGTATGCCACCTTGGGGTCCTTGGAGGAAATGTAATTAATTAACAACATTCAACAAATCATAGAACCATAGAATAGCAGAGTTGGAAGGGGCCTACAAGGCCATCGAGTCCAACCCCCTGCTCAATGCAGGAATCCACCCTAAAGCATCCCTGACAAATGGTTGTCCAGCTGCCTCTATATAAATATAAATCACTAGAATAAATTATAAGTTAGCAGTAGCAGATAAACCTTAGTTAAACGCACCGTACACTAAAATCCAATGAATTAATGTTTATTATGGTCATATGATCCATTCAGTTTAAAATATAGAACACAACAGAATTGCAGTAAAACATACAATTTATCTAGTTTGCCTGAATTAGTTAATGAGTCAGCTCTTAAGCTCATAGCAGTTAGAGAAAGGTTAGTCTCCTGCTCAGTAATGTTTGGAACCTTATCTGATCCACAGTGTATAACCAGTCTTTCACCTGGATGCCCTGGCAAACAAGTCAGAAGAGGATAAGTTATACCATATCTCAGATCAAACTACAAGCAGCAGTAGAAAAGTACATTTGTCAGAGTTCCAGAACTTCCATCTGTATTGAACACAATCTATATTGAATTGATACTCTTAAAAACCATCCCTAGGGTACTATCATAGGTAGAACACTAAAATTGGGTTTGGACAACACGATAACCCATGACGGGTTAATTAAGCCAAAATAACCCACTCTGATAACCCATGGTCTGCAGTGTGGGTTATTTAACCCATCATTTGGGTTTTTAGATTCTTGATTGTTTTATCATGTTCCTCATGGTTTTAATTTTTGTGAACCACCCAGAGAGCTTCGGCTATTGGACGGTATAAAAATGCAATAAATAAATAAATAAATAATCATGGGTTATTGTGTATTGTGGTCAACGGGTTATTTTGGCTGGCTACAGAGCTGTGTGGCAAGAGCAGTCAAAACAGCTGCCACGCTGCTGTTCACTGACTTACTGATTAGGATCATGTCAAAGCGATCAAGCCAGCAGTGTAGAGGAGGCAGGCTATGAGGTTTGGTCCTGATCCTGCAAACCCCTAAGATGTTACAGGCATTTGCTTTTTGCTGCACCTTGGATTTTTGCTTTCACAGTTAATGCTGGTTTTTCATAATGTATCAGGTGACTTCTTTGTAGAGGAGGCTGGCAATGAAGCTTGGTTCCAATCCTGCAAACCGGCAAGGTTTCCTAGCCGTTTTGGGGGATCATGGGATTTTTGCTCCTCTGGAGTAAATGTGCAAGGGTTTGTCGGTGGAACGGGTCCCTCCCAAATAGGAGAAGCTGTGTATGAAGTTTTGTCATGATCCTGCAAACCTCCTACTCTTCAGAGGTGAAACAGCACCACTGCTTAGGCAGGTAGACTGCAGCAGGACACGGGGTGGGGATTGAGTCAGATTACACGCAGAATAGCTTAATAAGCTACTCACAGTAGCTTATTGATCTGATTGTGTGGGTGGTAACAGTAGTTTATTTTCAAAATAAGCTATTGTGAGTAGCTTATTAAACCAATCATGGCATAAAGTGATGTCCAAATGCAACCTAAGTCTTGCAAGTATAAATGCTCTACCGGCTTGTATATGAGCAATTTCCCCCAAAAAAGTAGTGAAGTGCCATAACTCAGTAAATTCCATGAGCCTTGGGGAATTTGTTCTACTAGCCAAAGAATATAAAATTTGTTTTTCATAGGCTGGATAAAAATTAGAGATCTAAAACTAAAAAAATGGGATTTTAAAAAAATTAAATCAGATTTTTTAAAATTATAATTGGTTGTTTTTTTTAAAAAAAAACTTCCTCATTTAAAAAATAACAGTCACAATTAAGTCTCATCATCAACATGTTCATCCTACAGAAATAAGAACATAAGAAGAGCCCTGCTGGATCAGACCAAGGGTCCATCTAGTCCAGCATTCTATTCAGACAGTGGCCAACCAGCCATCGGTCAGGGACGAACAAAGCAAGACACAAGTGCAAGAGCACCGTTCCACCCATGTTCCCCAGCAACTGGTACAGACAGGCTTACTGCCTCGAATACTGGAGGTAGCACCCAATCATCAGGGCTAGTAGCCATTGATAGACTTCTCCAGGAATTTATCCAACCCCCTTTTAAAGCCATCCAAATTGGTGGCCATCACGACATTTTGTGGTAGTGAATTCACAGTATTTCCTTTTATTTGTCCTGAATCTCCCACCAATCAACTTCATGGGATGACCCTGGGTTCTAGTATTATGAGAGAGGAAGAAAAATGTCTCCTTGTCCACATTCTCCATACCATGCATAATTTTGATGAGAGTTGAAGTTCAAAACATCTGGGGGCTATCAGGGAGGGGAAGGTTGGTCTAGTAGATGACTTCTAAAATGTTTTGATATTCAAAATGTGCTGGTTTTCTGACATCTATTCCCATTTCTTTCTCTTGGAAGAGAAATCATGTGTTATATGGATGCATGTGAAATAACAAATACTGTGCGCTTAACAACTGCCCTAGGATCTAATGACAAAAGGCATATATTTCAATACATTTACTGATTACGGTAATGTGTTCTAGATTAGGTATGTTTGGTAACATACTCCAACTTCTTAAAAAGCCAGCTGTACTCTAGTTCTTCCAGAGATCTTCTCAGGAGTCTAGTTTACTATTGTACTGTATTTAGTATGCAAATACAGTCTGCTAATAAAGGCACAGTATGTTGGTATATTCGTGAAAGCATATGAAAATAATCTTCGAAGGACTTTGAAGGCAGTCTTTTTACTAATTGCTTAACATAATGAGTAAAGCACAGTGGAATGTGTCAACCAACGCTCAGGTGTTTAAAAACAAGTCACTTGACGTTGTGTATGTGAAATAGCAAATTGAGACTGATGAGGCTGCTGTCATGACATGCAGTTGGGCATCATGTCTGTGCAAAGCCAGCTGCTTTTCTATAGTTCCACCAACTGCTGAAAATTACTAAATACCTTTAGAGTTCAGAAAGTGCAGTATAAGCTGTCTTCAATTAAATACGATGAGCTGATTGAAAAAGCTGGCTAGTGTTCATCTAGAGTTTGTAAAAGTTCTTACACATTCAGATAATACCACCCTTTTATCTTTTCAAAACGAGTCTCTCTTTATTGGGCTCTTGAAATCTTATGCTCTCGTTACATTTAGGAGTACCCTGGGTATAAAAAAATGCCCAGTGCTTTATTTGTTGCTGGAAGCTGAAAACATTCACAATGATATATACTTTGTTGTATGAAGAGAGCAGACAGTCAACAACTGAAGTTCTGGTTCGAAAAGTCCTGGTGCAAGTCTTGAAGCTTTCACATGCTGCATAAGCTGATGGTCAACAGAAGTCTTCGAATCTTAGAGCACGTCAGATGCCTCCGTTGGCTGCTCAGAGGATACAGTCGTATTCCTGCTATAGTGTTGTATATTGGTTGTGTAAATGTTTCTGCAGCTATCTGTAACTTTCCATGACAGAAGCTAGGATGAAAATCCAATAGAGCTAAATAGCTTAAGAACATAAGAGCCCTGCTGGATCAGACCAAGGGTCCATCTAGTCCAGCACTCTGTTCACACAGTGGCCAGCCAGCCATTGGCCAGGGATGAACAAGCAGGACATGGTGCAACAGCACCCTCCCACCCATGTTCCCCAGCAACTGGTGCACCCAGGCTTACTGCCTTGAATACCGAAGATAGCACACAACTATCAGGGCTAGTAGCCCTTGATAGCCTTCGCCTCCAGGAATTTATCCAACCCCATTTTAAAGCTGTCCAAATTGGTGGCCGTCACTACATCTTGTGGTAGTGAGTTCCATAATTTAACTCTGCGCTGTGTCTACAAGGATAACATTCTTAGGATGACATTACTTGTTGGAACCTCCATCTTGCTTGAAATTGCCTTAGAATTCCCCCACAGGTTTGGACATTCTGAAGTTGTCTTACACTGAAAAGATACACCAGGTGTTGGGGCGTCTTTAGCACCAATAAGCACTCACACCATTAGATGTTCTATGGGCTGGTTAGTGAAATGATGGTAGAACTACATTAAATGGTTAATAACAAAACCCCTTTGCTTCCTCGATCGCCCCTCTAAAGAACTTCAGATATTCAAAAGGGCCATGGGAGAATGGGAATTGACTTGACCTCCTTTCTAACTGCTGTAGTGATGTGTGAAGTAGGGATTTGTCCACTTCCATTCCACACACACAAACACAGACAATTGGGAACTACACATATTGTGATAACAAATGGGAGGGTTTCCACTGGAAATACAAAAATGCCAGCCACTTTCCAACCTTTCTCGGCCATCACTGAAAAGCTTCCATGATCAGAGGACCCAAACTAATGTAAGCCAGCTATACTTCAGTCCCATTGACAACGCCTGTGAGGCAAGCAAGTTGCAACAATTTTTAGCCCCACTGATTTCAGTGGTAATTGAGAATGATCAGTGTTGTCTGGTTCACAGCTAGAAGGTCTGCAATTCTTTATTTTGGAAATCCCTAGTCTTTAAGCAGAACAGCCAATTTTGTAAAGAAAATAATTTGAGTATACTTAATGGGCTTTTATTTCAGTTGCTGAGTTTGGTATTTGATGGATTGGCAGAACCTAGAATTAGCTCCGATCACTGCATCCACAGCACAAAACTTGATTTTGCTTTATAATTGCTTGGGGTGTGGGTGTGCTCAGCCTCCCCTGAAGCAGCTGTTTGTATGAGAAGGAGGGGTTTAGTTTGGAGACAGCACCCTAAAGTGTATGCTGACTTTGAGCCCCTCACCCTGTTGCTTCAGACGGTGAGAGAAGACTCCTGTTGAAACCAGTGGGCGGCGGCGGGGGGGGGGCAAGTCAGCTCTTAAAATGAAGCTCAGCTGCCCCACCCCAGTCGCAGTGGTAGGGAGGGGAATGATTATCCGCTCTTCACTTGACCCTGAGGGAGGTGCGCGCCCTTCATTTATTTATTTATTTATTTATTACATTTTTATACTGCCCAATAGCCGAAGCTCTCTGGGCGGTTCACAAAAATTAAAACCACAGTAAAACACCCAACAGGTAAAAACCCAATTACGAAATACAGTATAAAAAGTGCAACCAGGATAAAACCACACAGCAAAGTTGATATAAGATTAAAATACAGAGTTAAAACAGTAAAATTTAAATTTAAGTTAAAATTAAGTGTTAAAATACTGAGTGAATAAAAAGGTCTTCAGCTGGCGACGAAAGCAGTACAGTGTAGGCGCCAGGCGGACCTCTGTGGGGAGCTCATTCCACAACCGGGGTGCCACAGCAGAGAAGGCCCTCCTCCTAGTAGCCACCTGCCTCACTTCCTTTGGCAGGGGCTCATGGAGAAGGGCCCCTGTAGATGATCTTAAGGTCCGGGCAGGTACATATGGGAGGAGGCGTTCCTTCAGATAACCTGGCCCCAAACCGTTTAGGGCTTTAAATGTCAATACCAGCACTTTGAATTGGGCCCGGACCTGGACTGGCAGCCAATGAAGTTGTAAAAGGACTGGCATCATGTGATCTCGCCGGCCAGTGCTGCTTTTGAACCTGAACTGTGCTTGGCTCAGAATATTCCCTTACAGTACAGTGAATTGTGCATGCACCCCCACCCCTTCTGGAGCTGGCTTGGTGGGGCTCCTCAGTGTAAGATTTGTCTTCATAACTGTGGCCCACTTCCAGGTGGGAACCTTTCTGGCCTTGACCTGCTTCTTGGGTATCTAGCATATCTACTTTACTAATAGGAAGCATGGATTGGTTTTGGTCAGGAAATGGGAGATAAATAGTTGGAACCTGCATACCCATCGGCACCCGACTGAGACGTACAAGGGCTAGTGAAGACTTGCCTGCACTCTCTTCTGCTTTCTGACACCTTCACCAGAATCTTACAAAATCTTCCTCCTGCCAAGAAAAGTTTGAAGTGTAGGTAAAAGAGAATTTTCCAAGAGTTTGCAACTGCTACAGGTGTGAAAAGTTTAGCTTTTTTGTATTGCACATTCTAGCCGCAGTTGTTGTTCAATCATCCAAGAGAATCTGAAGCCATTCACAGCATTTTTTTATTTGGCAGGAAAGATGATGATGATGATGATGATGGCTTAGGATTTTTCATATATAAAATACTTTCTGTTCTTCATTCCTCTAATCTCTTAAATTGTTTATCTAAGACTTTTCTTAGATTTGCAAAGATTCCCTTCATTCTCTTTAATAAGAAGTACGTACTTGATTCACAGTAACAGCAGATTCAGATTAGTATCATTTTACTGGCTTCAATGTCCACATAAATGGCTAAAAGATACAACATCTTTAATGTTCTTTCAAACTCAAAAGTTGGAGCTGGTTTAGTGTCATGTTTGCATTCATGATCCATGTGAAAATTGGAATGATGCTTAGGCCTGCAGACATCTTTGTGTTCAACGTATCACCAGTCTAACAATCCAGTCACATCTTCTCTCATTTTCAGTTTGTCAAAAAGGAAAGCAGCAACACCAATATTCAGAGGAATAGCTCTTACTTCAGTACCTACAACACAACTTCATTTTTGGTTTGTCTTGGGCACTGAAATATTTAAAAGAAATTATTTTGAAACACCATGACAGAACTTTTAATCTATCATGGAGTAGAAATCTTATTTTCCTTTTTTTTTCACTAAGAACTATTTTTTTCTCCAATAGCTTATTATTCAAAATTGTTTTTTAACAGAGACAGCTGTGGACCATCTGTGGACCATCTGGACTGCAAAGTTAAAAAAACATCTGGATGCTTCAGTGTGTTCAATCCCCAAATACTAACCAATTCAGACTATATGTTTTACTGTGCAACATCTTGTCTGACACTTTACTTGCATGTTTGACATGGTGAAATGTAGTTTGTGCTTTTTAAGGAAAAGAAGAGTTTCTGACAGCTCCTTCAGTAAATTCTTCCTGGCCACTGTGCAGCTACACAAATGGGATAACTTATAGATCTCAAAGTTTGGGGGGCTTCTTTTTTATTTATGATTTTTAGTCCCAAGTGCTTCATTCAAGGGGCGGAGTTAGCATCCCACTCACTTAGCTCCATTTTTGCTGCCATAGGGTGAAGATCTCTTGGAAGCTGGTTTATTTATTTATTTATGTATTGCATTTTTATACCGCCCAATAGCCGAAGCTCTCTGGGCGGTTCACAAAAATCAAAACCATAATAAAACAACCAACATGTTAAAAGCACAAATACAAAATACAGTATAAAAAGCACAACCAGGATAAAAGTGGTGTGTTGTGTGGACTTCTCAAGGAAATCCCCCTCGCTCTTATATGGAGCAGGACCTCTTCACAAATGTGAAGAGTTGTGGGGCCAAAGTTCCCAACTTCATGGATACAATCTTAATGTGCACCAGCGAAGGCTATACAGTTTGCAAAAAAGAAAAGAAAAAGTGTCCCCCAAAGCAAGAGTGCTCCAGGCTTAAAGCTGCATTGTGAGAGGAGTTACAGCTGCTAGAGAAAGCCCTCTAACAAAACATACCAAATATATCCAGTGGAGCAGAGATCCTGCTGTTCCACTCCACTTGAGAAGCTCAACGGAATTGCTTTCACACGGAGCATCAGTGGCAGCTACAAAGCAGGGATAGGGGAGCTCTCTGTCAATCAAATGGAATCCCAGCAGACCGGGACTAGGATATATGTGTAGGCCCCAATAGGTCCCATGTCCTATCGGTCACTATCAGTTGGGTAATGGGAACCCTGCGGCATAGAGGCCTCTGATGTACACCCTCTAGCAGGAGGATGAACATAATACGTTGGTGGCTGGAGACAGACTCAAAGGACCCTTCATTGCTACTCTGGGCAGGAGAGTTCCCAAGTAACACAGAAATGAGACCTGACGATGGACCCAAAGTGCAAATAGTCATTCCCAAGACAGACACAGGTGGGGCTCGATTCAATAATCCAACCCTATTCAAAAGTCTTGCTTGTTTCAGACACGATTAGGTCAGGAATCTGTGCTACCACAGGGTGAAAATGACACACCTGCAGCAGGTTTGGACTTGGAATGTGAATCTGAATTGCAACGGTTGGATTCCGAGTAAGAAATAGCATCAGAAATGTCTGCAGAAGAACTTGAGTCCCCAAGCTTCTCTTTTATAATGAACAAACCTTGAGATTTACACATCTAGCACCTATTCTTGAGCACACCTTGAGGAGCAAGGGAAGAAGAACCCGCGCCCCTCCTTAGTGGACAGAGAAAGACTGGTTACACCAGGTCCATTCTTCCTTAGCTTTTGATGCACACATAAATAAATGTCCAAGTAGTTACAGTCTGCTCTCCCTTGTTTCCGAACAGATGACTGCCTTGTTAAGTGTGTTGCCTGATTAAAAAGCAATTGGATAGAGTGATGTAGTCTGAAACCATCAAACTAGAAAGGCAACAGATTAACATGGCTGAACATCATTGATTAGGGAGGGCTGCGGGAATCTGGCCTCTCAGGTTCTCTCTAGGGGGGCATAGCATTGCTTTCCCTATGTGGCATAAATAAAATTTCACAAATACCATAAATAATATACATTACAGAAATTGCTTATGTAAACTTACAATTTTCATAACGCCATCAGAGAACTCTATAGGGCTGTCTTATACTTCTGAAGATAGGCAGGTGAAATCATAGTTGAAGGCAATATATTATATACCATACAATAGAAGTTATCAATCTCCTACACATAACTCAAGATGAAATGTCAAGGAGGATCTGGGTATCTTGCTGTAACCTGCAAGAGTGTGTCTCCAAATGCTTGGTCTAAATTACATGAGGGTGTGTGTGTGAAAATCCGTCTCCTCATTGAGGAGGAGCTAACTGATTTCAGTTTCAAAATCTAACCCATTTCTTGTGTATTTAGGATTTTATCCTTTGTGTCATCTGTACTGCCCGGAATTTCACATCAATGGCATTGTGTCTGTGTTCTATAAAATGATTGACTAATGGGGTACTCATTCCTTTGTTCCTGATATTACAAAAGTGTTCCCTAATTCTCATCTTGAGAGCTTGAGATGTCTTGCTCACATAGATTTTTTTTTTTTACATGGGCACTAGATTACATATACCACATTTTTTATGTTAGACGTGGTGAACTGCCTCAAGGAATACATTTTTTGCTAAAAAACAACCAAAAAAGTCCTTTCCAGTTACTTTGAAGTGTTTTATGGAATATGCAATGTCCCCAGAAGGTAAAGTCTGATGATGATGCAGTTCCTGGTAACACATTTGCATGATTTGATGTTGTTGTTGTCGTTGTTAAACTCATTCTTGCCCTAAAAATCCCTCATGAGTTCTTTTAAAGGAAATCTGTAGTTTATTCTGACATCCTGGTACAACTTCTTTTTGTTTCCTTGTAAGCTGTTGGTTACATGACTAAATGTTAGGGTAGAAGTGAAATGGATGACCATTGGTTATCTCCATTGATAATTTCTGGAAATTAACTAACCATGGCATGGTTAGTTATTGCTTCAATAGTCCACTGTTGACTAATGTGTTGTCCGAACTGAGCCATTGTTTCTTATTGACCAGGAATGTGAGCTAGCACACCTCTCATGGGTTTTTCTATCAGATGGTCTCTGTGACTCTGTATATGAGTTATGTGCCTACACAGAACAATCATTCAGAACACTCTAGAGCTGAACAGAGTTAGGCAGGAGTTCTGCCCACACACTCTGCATGCACTCCGGGTGTGGCTCCTGCCTGCCTCCCAGTTTCTTTTGATCCACCTCATGGCTGTTGTAGCACAAACATTGTTTATTGTCCCCTCTTGGGATTATTTATTTATTTATTTATTTATTTATTACCCACCTCTCCCTCTGGATCGAGGTGGGGTACAACACCAAATACAAAACACCATAAAAAACATATAACTGATTTTAAAAAGTAGCAATGAAAAATACCTTTCCTTGTTGCCATTACATCGGCATGAAGAGCCAATGAATTGTGCACTCTTCAGCGTGATCGGCTATTCTTGGTATTCCACAAAGATAAGGTAGTCCGGTGCTCAGACTGTTCCTTTCTTCCCAAAATACTTTCACCATTCCATATAGTTTAGGACAGCATATTACCATCTTTCCTTCCTCAACTTACTTTCCCATTGGACGTCAAACTTCATTCCTTAGACCTTAGGAGAGCCGTACCATTTTATTTCAACAGAACAGCATAGCTCAGAATGCCCCCTCATTCCCTTGCTGCCATTCTGGCCCTGTGTCTTCACAGCGCTTTGCCAAATAGGTCATGTCAACTATACTTCTTGCTTTTATGGCTTTCTCTCTCTCCCCCCCCCCCCCCAGTAAGTACATGGTCATTCAGTGTTGGCCATTGCATCCTCTACTGTTTTCCTCGGGGGCATTCCAATTCTAGTGCTGCAACATGGGCTCTATGTTCCATCTACCTTCATCAAATCTTACCACCAAAACATCAGGGCTCATGCAGGTCGGCTCTTTCTACAGTTTTGGTATGTGATTTCCCTCCTCTGGTAAGTCTCTTGCTTTTCAGAGGGGTCATCTCTAAATTCACACAAACCACCCTCCTCCCAGCTTTGATGCCTCCACTTCTTTTATTCCACCACTGCAGTGGACTGAGAGGAAAGCGGGAGTCATGCCTGAAGCATGTGCAGATGTGATGGGAGGGTGGGACTCCCACCTAAATGCTATTCAGCTTTACTATTTCCAAATGCAGAGGTGCATAACCAATATGTGTGAGTTTGCAGATGACCACTCAAAGAACCACAGTTACAGGTAAGCAACCTGCCCTTTTCTATAAATGGAGCTGTATAGGTAGTCATTATTATTATTTTGTAATTGTCCAATCTAAGAGATTAATTAAAGTTGTAATGTAATGGGTATTTTTTTAATATTTTAAATTTAGCTAATCATGGCCCCTCCAAGTAAAAAAAGCACCATAAATATATCTCTACCAATTTGATTAGATGCATGTAGAGGGATTTCCACGGGAAACAATATGTGCCTGTTTCCATAACTAGATTGGTGTCTTGGGTACCATGGGACATCCCATAGCAAGCCCTTTGATTTGCTAATAAAAATAGTCCGCAAGTGGCAATTGAACACCTCAGTAGCATAGCATCTCCCAGAGACCACTCTGCTATCAGAGAAAAAATACACTAGTAAAGTCAGATAGAAACAAATCCCATTACATACTCATAGCCTTGGTTTGACCCAGACAACAGCCATGGTATTTTGGCTTACAGTTAAGTCCTGCAGCTACTGTTAATTCCAGACATGCTGTTGCAGGACAGAGGAGAAGCTGAGGATTTTCTGCATCTTGGGAACATCGTTTGTTGGGTTAACAGAACTCTTCTTGCCAAGATGTTGTAGAAGTCTTCTTGTCAAGAAAGCTTGCTGACATGAAGTATAATGACAAGCAGGAAAGATTTGCAACCTTTTTCTTTCAAATTAATTAAACCATCACTAGGTTTTGCATCTACCTGGGAGTTTTTCAAGAATTCAGATGTGACTTAAGTTTTCTGGAAAGTATATGCAAAGAGAATCTTGAATTTATAACTAAACAGAGGACGACTTGAAGAGCAATCTCAAGATAGAATGCTTGCCGTCATTTGCAAATCTATTTTTCCTTCGTAACCAGAAAGCAATCTCCACATTAGGAGGCAGAGTTCTGTTCAAATTTTCTTAATAGCTTCAGTACAAATAGCATGCATTTAAGCAAGTCTTCATTAATCTTTAATTTATGAAGATGGAAAATTGCTTAAGGACTCTTAAAGGTAGGTGCATGCCTTTTTTAAAAAAAAACGTTCCGCTTTAGAAGAATGAGGTGGGGGCACTTTTTCCACTGTTGATTACTCAGACATCCTGCCTCTATCTAGCCCCTTGTTTGAAACTAATATCAACAACGAGAGACGAAGATGATGTGTGCCATATGTGTATACTTCTAATTTGGATCTGTTTGGGGCATTTTGTATGTTTTTAAATTGAAGCAAGGCTTAAAGTAAATTTGTGGAGTCTGTTTTTAGCATGTCTTGCTTCAGATTAGAAAGATTTGCTTTTCAGAATTGCCTTTTTGGTCACATGCCTTCAGTTCCCCGGTAGCAGTGATAGTGAGGAAGGAAAAAAGAGAATGTAAAAAGCTGAAGAAGGAGCCAACGGCGGCGTTGTGTTGATAGATGGCCACCATTCAGCATCCTCCCACTTGTGCTCTCCAGCCACAACTATTGAAAGGCATGGAAGTTAGCAGTAGTAATCAAGACAAGTAGCCATTGTTAGCCTTATCCTTTATGGATTTGTCTAATCCCCCTTTAAAGAGTCTCTGAGAGGAGGCATCAGACCACCACTGCATCTTGTGGCTTCAAATTCAATTTGTACAGTGTGGAGAAATTGGACAGGGAGACGTTTTTTCTCACTCTCTCATAATACTAGGACCCAGTGGGGTCATCTCATGAAGATGTTGAGAGTTTCAGGACCGATAAAAGGAAGATCTTTTTCACGTAGCGTATAATTAAATTATGGAATTTGCTACCAATGTATTGATGGCCACCAATTCAGATAGGTTTAAAAGGGGATTGGGCAAATTCATGGAGGAGGATAAGGATCTCAGTGGCTCCTGGTCCTGATGGCTATATGCTTCCGCTGAATGCCAATTTCTTGCAAATGTGAGCCAGAGGGGTACTGTTGCATTCAGGTCTTCCTTGCGCGTTGCCCACAAGCTTCTGTTTGGCCCCCGAGTGAACAGAATGCTGGACGAGATGGACTGTTGCCCTGACCCAGCATGGCTCTGTGAAGAAGCCTTCCTTTTATTCAGTCTTGTGGGATGAGTGCCTTGGGTTATAATATCTGGAGACAGGAAGGGGAATCTTCTTACCTTTGAATAGGCGTAAGCTTTCTTACTGCAACTCAACTGGCAATACAAGTATGTGGACAGACCCTGCAAACCAGATGCTTGCTTGTGGGTGAAACTGGATACATCATCTTTGTTTGCTCCCCTCCATGCCCTGCAAGTGTTTTGTTGATGCCCTTTGACTCAAAAAGAAAAACTTGTAATTTCTGTTTGTCCTTTCGTGCTCTGAAGAAGTATGCAAATTGTTGCATGTTGATTGGAAACATGTGTTATAAATGCACGTGCCTCTGTCCTGTGCTTTTTCCATTGCTGGTTGAAGAAACCCAAGTGCATGCTTTACTCTTGGACATCCCCTGAAAGAGCATGTGGTTTAAGGTGTATCCAGTAACTTTGGGAGGAGGCGTTACGCACGCTGCATCCTCATTCCTTGCAGTTCTTTATAACTTTTATTCACCATATGAATCTTGTTTATTTGTAGGCTGCCAGTTAGGATCTACTCCTTACTGCAGGGGTCTCCATCACAGTGCCAGTGGTGCCAGTGAATGGGACCCCAGTGTGGTGCCTGTGGGCACCTGAAGCTTATTTTATTTTTTCAATTCTTAAAAATATACATACATGGATATGTATGACAGGCATCTAGCTTTCTAGCAATTATACATGGGCTTCAACAAAAGGAGATCAAACATCAGAATAAATATTCATTTGAAGGTAGCCTCTGTATGCCACTCTTTCAAATATTGAAAGTGTTATAAGGTCCTCAATCCATTGCAGGACAAGAAATAATGGGCTCAAGTTACAAGAAGCCAGATTCCTGCTGGACATCAGGAAAAACTTCCTGACTGTTAGAGCAGTACGACAATGGAACCCATGACCTGGGGAGATGGTGGGCTCTCCCACACTAGAGGCCTTCAAGAGGCAGCTGGACAGACATCTGTCAGGGATGCTTTAAGGTGGATTCCTGCACTGAGCAGGGGGTTGGACTCGATAGCCTTATAGGCCCCTTCTAACTCTGCTATTCTATGATTCATTATAGGAGGTGAGTGTTTATCCTTCCAATGTTGTAATGTCAAAAGGGTGCAGAGGATAAATTTACACTGACCATTTGTTAATTTCCATGAAGGCGGTAAATAATCTAGAACCGCAAGTGAATATAAAAAACTGTTCCAGTACAAAAAAATTCTCTGTAATAACCTCCCCACAAAAGAAGCAACTACTAGGCAGTGCCAAACCATGTTTAAAAGAAGCATTAGCTGTATTGCACTGCCAAAATTTGGCTGTATTAGTCAATCCCTTATTAAAGAGACATTGTGGTGTCCAATAGGCACGAAGCAAAAAGTTTTTCCTAATAAGATGCAGCCTCAGATCCATAGATGTCAAAGGCAGACACCAAAGGTCCACTGATTAGGCATTTTGTGGTGGAGCCCACAGCAGTATCTCACGTTCTCAAACGTGCCCAAAAAAGTCCTCTAGGTTTATATAAAAACATAAAACCAAATTCAAAGACAAACAGACAGCAGTACAAATTTCAGTTATAAAATATAGGTCAGTTTAAAAATAATACTAGACTTCCTAAACAAGTATTATTGGCCAAGTCCTTGAAGCAGCTCATTAAATTTAGAACTGCAGTGAGATCTAATTCATGAGAAAGCAACCTGGAATAAGTAAGTTTTAAAAACCCATTTAAAATCTGGCAGCAGATTTTAAGCTGTGGGGAAGTAATCCAACAATCTGGGGACCACCAGCAAAAAGGCCCTGTCTCTTGTGCCTGCCAATGAGCAAGGCCTCTGAAGTAGACCTTAATGCACATGCAGGCTTGTATAGGTGTAGGCAATCCCAGGTAAGCTAGTCCCAAATGTTTAGGGCCAGCAATTTTAATTGGGTACAGAAATGCATGGCCAACCAGTTCAGTTGATAGAGAATGAGTGTTGCATTCAGTATCAGCTGATGTTCCCAGATTGTCTGCAGAAGCAGCCCCACGTTGAGTTCATAATGAATCTCTCCCAAAGTCTGCTCTCCTTCACGCATCCTTCCAGGTAAACCAAGGGTGGGGAAGCCTTTTAAAGTGCAGTAGTGTGTTTCCTCAGGGGAATTGGTTGTGGGGTGTCAAGTACTGGGGCCAAAGCCCAAAGTAGGCAGAACACCCCTTTGGCAAAGACCCCCTCCTGCTCAACTGAACGTTGGGGAAACCAGCATGCTGTCAATGGAGGCAGAGAGCGACCTCTGCCCACGTTGGGAGCTCACAGTGGGAACAGCCTTGCTGGGGAAGACAGGCCCTAGTCCAGAGAAGAATCTGCTGCAGGGCCCAAGTGGCCATTTCCCATCCCCTGTAGTAAATGATACGGAGTTTAGGGGTGCAGAAGCATCATGGCGCAATCCCATGTCCCATATAAACAACAGGACCCCAGATTTACAGGAGGTGGAGGTGCTGGTGTACAGAAGTTGTCAAACTAGAACTGCACAGTAGCAGGTGAAAAGTGGCATGCCAGGCCTGGTTTGGGAGAGCAATCGTCTCTGTAGTGCTTGGCTTTCCGGAGGCAATCAAGATGCTAGTCAAGGTGGACCTTTGGTCTGATGCAGCTGCAGGGAAATACTTCTACTAGGAAGCATAGTCTAAACTTCCAAGTTTGGGAGATGTTCTAATTGTTGGTGTGTATCTCATGCTTGTCTTCATGTGTCATTAAAAAAAAAAAAACTCTCTGTATTCTTGCTTCTGGCAAACCTGTGTACAACAGCCTAAACAAACAAACTGCTCCCAATTCAGTACGATTCATGTTTGGGCAAAGACTGTCTTTCCTCTTCTCTTTTCAGTGCACATTATAATATATATTTGGAACAGTTATATGATCTTGCAATATAACTGCTGTTGATGTTTTAATTACTACTTCTTAGGATGTAATCTATGTTTTGAAAATACACTATAATGAATGCCAGTATTAGCAAAGAAAAGATGTAGTAATTTGGTTGTGGTTCTCTAAGTATCTGATAAGGAAAACAAGAGCATAATTAGGGATTTGGCTTGCCAGTGTGCCATGTGCAGAAGTCCAATGGTGAAAGGGAGCTCAGTGGAATGAACAGACCTGTTGCCTTTGGTTACACTCAATGTTACTTCGAGCCTTCTTTAGGTTTGTCCAATTACCTTCACTATTCTGCATTTCAAGCCTTTCAGTCTTGCTAGTCAGTAATTCAGAACACTGTGCTGGATTTTAAGTTATGCACCTTAAATCATGTGAAATCAAGGTGATTTCAGTGTTTCATTCACTTACTCCTTTCTGCAGAAAATGTAATGAATGCATGTGATGCCTTTGAGTTGATAGCATTACACTCTAGTCACAGTGTGAATAGAAGCGTAAGAAGACCTTGGCAGAAGGAGGACATTGGAAATGGTTGAGCACCAGAAGAGCATTTCATTAAAGAAACTACTTGACCTTTGATGATTGCCCTGTATGAGAGACATTTACATCTCTGAGGAAATGGCTGATGATTTACTCCTCCAAAGTGTTCGAAGCAGGGTTCATTGAGGATGTGCTGATCTTTTGTTGATGTCTCTATGTATTCCCAATAGTTTCAACCAAATAGTTGCCTGTAATGTTCATAAAGTAAGAGCTAACCTACCAACTAATACTTTGTTTTAAAGGATAAGGGCTTCGAAGTCCACCTGTGGTTAAAGAGGAGTAAAACCTATACAGAAGGAAGGAAGACAGATTTGTGTACAAAATCACCACATGAGATCATAGAATAGCAGAGTTGGAAGGGGCCTATAAGGCCATTGAGTCCAACCCCCCTGCTTAGTGCAGGAATCCACCTTAAAACATACCAGACAAGTGTTGTGGAGTTATGGAGCTGTCATCTTGGCAGAAAAGGAAGACTAAAATGTCCCAACTAGGATAAAGGAATAAAATGCCTTCAAATTAGGGTCAAGGGACTGTGTTTGCAGGCAAGGGAAGAGAAGGAGATTCAAGGAGGGAAGAGATGCCTGAAAGGGTCTATCCTTGACTAAAGGCCCCGCTACTTGCCTTTCCTTGGCGGCTGCCTTATCAAAATATCCATCAGCATGTGGGTCAGGTAGGTGCTCCAGGTTACGGGCACACACTCTAACATACACACACACACACACACACACACACACACACAGAGGACTTGGAGGTGGTGCCCTCTCTCTTCCACGGTGGTTCCCCACCCGCTGGTGTTAGTTGACATGTTGCCTGTCAGCCTGATTCTGATCTATGTAGCCTTCATGACATGCATTATATAGCCTGTCATGAATGGCAGATGTGGCAGAAACAGTGCATTGTATGTTCCTCACTGTATGGCTATATTGACTTATATGGGAGTCAGGCACTCCTTGGGATAAAATCTGGTTCTGGGATTTCTCACCCTAACTTCGTACAGTTTTTTTCTTATGACATTGAGCACAATACACTGAATGGTCATGTTGGGAGATCCAAAAACCTTAGTATGGGAAGTGCCATTACACACCCCATTCCTGTAATGAAGCCTTACTGTAAATGTAGCTCTCCCTGCATCAGTGGTATATTTAACAGATAATATGTAGACACACACTCACACTCTACCAAATAGTTCAGGAAAAGGGAATGCTGGTTGCAGTCCTCTAGAGTTGGGAAGAGCATCAATGGGCCCTTTTTGACCAACATATCAAGGAAAAGGAAAGGAACCTCTAGTGCAAGCACACTGAGTCATTACTGACTCTTGGAGGGACGCCAGCTTTCGCTGACGTTTTCTTGGCAGGCCTTATAGCGGGGTGGTTTGCCGTTGCCTTCCCCGGCCGTTATTACCTTTCCCCCAGCTAACTGGGTACTCATTTTACCCACCTCGGGAGGATGGAAGGCTGAGTCGACCTGAGCCGGCTGCCTGAAACCAGCTTCTGCTGGGATCGAACTCAGGCCGTGGGGAGAGTTTCGGCTGCAGAAACTGCTGCTTTACTGCTCTGCGCCACACAAGGCTTATGAGAGAGGTGCTATTTGGTGTCCCTTCTAGGTCAACTACTGTGTAAGTCCATTAAAGCCTGAAGTGGTCATCTGTCTGGGTTTATATCCTCAAAGTTTCCGACTTTGTATTGTGTGTTTAGCACAAATATTTGTGTGGGTGGCTTATTTTGTAATCTCTGAAATCAAACTGTGTTTGTATGAGCCCTCTGGAAGCAGCAAGGGCAGCATATGGAGGCTGCCCACCATGCTGTCCTGGCATCCCAGAGTTTAATTGATCACCCTCTCCAGATAGACTTGCAGGTCACATAGGGAAGGGAAAAGGCTCAGTTCAGATAACACGTTTCTCAATGGTGGTGTTAGAACTCCACAGTGGAGTTTTTACACCACTGTTAAGAAACGAGTTGTCTGGCAGGAAAAACTCAATGCAGCGGTGGAGGATTGTTGTTTTTTTGGAAAACACTCCATGCAGAATATCCACATTGTGCAGAGGAGAGTTCCTGCACAACCATTGTGTTGCCTGTTGTGTGGGGTGTGGAGGGTTCCATGAAGTTTTCTGTTGCATTGAGTTGACTTTTCCCACTGGCTACAGAGTTCCCTGGCAAGAGCAGTGAAAGGAGTGAGTGCTGCCCTAGGAGAGCCGCCGGGACTGGGGTTTTTTTTTTTTTTTTTTGCAGCAATGGCTGATGGGATTTCATTGGGAGGACAGGGGGAGAAGAGAGGGCAGAGAAACTGTCAATCAAACTTCACAATGAATTTTATTCAACTCCATGGTAGCCCACAGTCACACAACCATCAGCCGTGCTTCAGCCTTGATTTTATACTTTTTCTTCATCAAAAAGATAATGGGCTGTCACATTTCTAAACTTGACCTTCATGTCCTGAATCAGTAGAGAGGGATCAGGATTGTGAATATTATACAGAGATGATAACAAGAAGCTGGAGAAGAGAAGATTGAGGGGAGACATGATAGCACTCTTCAAATACTTAAAAGGTTGTCACACAGAGGAGGGCCAGGATCTCTTCTCGATCCTCCCAGAGTGCAGGACACAGAATAACGGGCTCAAGTTAAAGGAAGCCAGATTCTAGCTGGACATCAGGAAAAACTTCCTGACTGTTAGAGCAGTACGACAATGGAATCAGTTGCCTGGTGAGGTTGTGGCCTCTCCCACACTAGAGGCCTTCAAGAGGCAGCTGGACAGCCATCTGTCAGGGCTGCTTTAGGGTGGATTCCTGCATTGAACAGGGGGTTGGACTCGATGGCCTTGTAGGCCCCTTCCAACTCTGCTATTCTATGATTCTATAAGCTTTGTATATGATCTGTCACAACTTTCTGTTTTAGTAATTGCTCCATACCAAGACTAGGGAAAATTCTAGAGCATCCTCTCTAACAGCAAAGGCTACAGCATATGGAATTCCATGAGCCTACTGCTCAGAACAAAATAGATAATCAGATGTAATTTTGGACCCCGCCAGCTGCCCTGCTTCTTCTGTTCAGGAAAAAGTAAGGGGAAAGAGCAAATATCCATCTGGCCTGCTTGTCAGTCGAGTTAACGAATTGACCCCCTGCTTTTGCATCCACCCCCCCCCCCACCCCCCCCACACACTTCAGTGTTGGTCCAAAGTCATTTTGAGCTTTAGAAAGGCTGAGATTAAGACTAAAGGAATGAGAGGAAAGGCATTCAGCGGTCACTTTCTCCCATTTGTGTTAATGTGCATATTAGCAGGATGTCAGTGATGGGGTTTGCCTCACTGGGAAGAAGGGATGCAAGTCAGAGGGTGAGAACTGTGTATTTGTTTTATCCTGAATATTCTAAAGCTTAGATTAATTCAGCATTTAAATCAATGTGATTAAATTATGTTATACATTTTAAATTAATACAGTTTTGAAAGGTGTCTGGTTACACATTTAAAATCAAATTGAATATTTATGTTAAAATAGAAAAAAACCACCTTTCCAATTCTTTCCTGAACGTGGCCTTTCTAACTATAAGTGCCAAACTGAATATAAAAAGCAGGTGCATAGGCCACAGTTCCTGTCTTTAAAAAAGAGAGCAAGGCTGTGAATGTGATCAGAAAAGCAGGAGATGGATGTTTAACTCTGTCTCTTGCTGTGAAAAGTGAGAAATATTTGAAGAGAGACGTGATTAAGGATCCTCCTGTAACTGCTTTCCTTTTAAAAGTGTGTGTGTGAGAGAGATGGGGGGGGGGGAGCGAAAGAAAGAAAGAAAACGAACTTATTGGGATACTGTTACACTGTGGGATTTTCAGAATCTCTTAGAAGGGCCCAGGTGGATTGCACTTGGATGTGTGTCATTGGGCAGGTAGGCTTTTGATCTGCAGTTAGGGAAGAGTCTACTTATCTGATTAGAATCATAGAATAGTAGAGTTGGAAGGGGCCTATAAGGCCATCAAGTCCAACCCTCTGTTCAATGCAGGAATCCACCTTAAAGCATCCCTGACAGATGACTGTCCAGCTGCCTCTTGAATGCCTCTAGGGTGGGAGAGCCCACGACCTCCCTAGGTAACTGGTTCCATTGTCGTACTGCTCTAACAGTCAGGAAGTTTTTCCTGATGTCCAGCTGGATTCTGGCTTCCTGGAACTTGAGCCCATTATTCTGTGTCCTGCACTCTGGGATGATGGAGAAGAGATCCTGGCCCTCCTCTGTATGACAATCTTTCAAGTATTTGAAGAGTGCTATCATGTCTCCCCTCAGTCTTCTCTTCTCCAGGCTAAACAGGCCCAGTTCTTTCAGTCTCTCTTCATAGGGCTTTGTTTCCAGACCCCTGATCATCCTGGTTGCCCTCCTCAGAACACGCTCCAGCTTGCCTGCATCCTTCTTGAAGTGTGGTGCCCAGAATTGGATGTAGTACTCAAGATGAGGCCTTACCAGGGCCGGTTATTTGTCAGGGAGACACTTAGAGCTAGGGACAATGCACTCACGAGCTTTCCAGTGGTGAGTCTCCTGATGACACAAGTGCAAAGCAAGACACAGTTTCTGAGGCACTTGGAGGCAGTGAGGCTTCTTCGCTTCTCAGCAATCTAATGCAGTCCCACATGGCTACAGGCATGAGCCCTGCCTGCTCTCCTCTCAGACTCCAGACATGGGTGGGAAGCAAACGAAGTTTAATCCCGATACGACAAAGATGTCTCTGGTCAATAGAATACCCAATCAGTGAATAGGAATCCGTTTTTCTTAGATGGTTAGGATTTCCCTTAAAGACTCAGGTCTTCAGCTTGGGTGAGCGCCTTGATTCAGTTCTGAGCTTGGGTGCTCAGGTGACTGATGGAATGCTGTTGCCCAGCTGTGTTTGGCACATCAACTGACTCTGTTACTTGAAACATCAGATCTGATCATGGAGACAATTTGTTATTGTTGTTGTTTGCATAGTGCTTTCAAGTGTTCCAAGCATATTCCATCTATTACCAAGTTGTAATCCGTATAGCTAACGAAAGTCAGTTATTTCTTGCCACACTGCATTATTGCAGGGGGCGGGAGGGCTGAGACTGAGAAAGAGTGGCTTGCCTAAAATCACCCAGGGAGCTCAGAGCAGAGGTGGACCATTGGGTCACCTGATGTGTTGCTCTGTCTTTTACAGGGCAATGAGATGAGCAGTACCTCATCGCCCCCAACATCCCATCAGGGATCTATTCTCCAGGAATATGTGGAGAAACATAAAAATTGTGCCAACTCACCAATCCTTGTTAAAGTCAATGGTTTCTAACACTGCTGAGAGCTTAAGAAAAGTAAGAATATAAGAAGCGCTATATTGGATCAGACCAAAGCTAGACCAGCATTCTGTTCAGCCAGTGGTCAACCAGCTCAGAATTTCCTGGCTTTCCAAAGAATTTTGGAAAGGCCCATGCCAGCTCAGAATTTCCTGGCTGGCATGATAACCACGGGCCTTTCCAAAATTCTTTTTTGGTCCCACCCCCATGGCAGGGCACACTCTTGAGCTGGTGTGTTGTGGTAGGTGTGGTGAAAGTGATCTGGTTGTAGGAGAAAATGAGTTGATGCCCTTGACATGGATAGATCTACACTTGGTTAAGTTAGGCCCACTGTTCTGTTTCCTTTCTCCTAACTCCCAAACCACAGAGCCCTATGAGCACTACCTAGGAGGAAAGAGTGTGCTTAGGAGCAAATTAATCATCTTTAAGCACTGGTGGGATGTGCTCAATATGGTGAGGATAGTTAACAACCTAGCTTCTGTATTCTGAACCAGTTCAAGTGTTTCTAAAAACTTCAAAGGCAGCCCCATATATTGCATGTATCAAGCCTGGGAATTCTTACAGTGGCCTGCTTTTTCTGGAAGGGGTGGAGCTACTAACTGTAGTTGGAAGGTGATGGTCTGAGCTACAGGTGACACCTATTCAAGCATCCCCACACAATGAATTTGGTCTTTAATGGAGTATGCAACCCCATCCAGCACAGGCTGAATATCCCCTCCATAATCAGTTACATTGCCCACCTAGACCACCTTTGCTTCGTCAGGATTCAGCTCTTGGACTCCAATTTTATCTCTGATCTCTATTCTGTTAAGGACAAATTCTGGCGCACAGAATTAAAAACCTGTTGCTTTCTTGTTCCCGAACACCAATTCAACCTTTTTTTTAAAAAAATAGGAAAATAGTTCCTTTATTTTAAATTTACTTGGGTATTATTACAACTTTAGGCAGGTGGAGGATAAAAAGTAAAATCTGGGGTGGAGTGACCTCCCTAAGGGGATCACACATTCCACAGAGTTGAGGTATCTTAGTCTTTTTGAAATTTTATACTACCTTCAGCACCTGTGCAATGAGTGTATAGCCCACGATGCACTAAATTGAAATCCATGCTGTTACAAAAAAAATGTGTGCCAAAAAATCGTAATGCTCTGTTATATCTATTTGAATATTATATAGTTTCTGTCTTGAGTATTGGCAGTCCCTTAGCTCTGAAAATTAATGTGGGAGAGTTTGCTAAAGGTACATTTCTGTGTTACTAAACCTGACGTTGAGAGCCTTTTCTCAGAAGTTCTTTGTTGGCCTCAAAGTGAAAGCTAAGGAGAGACAAAGCTTTAGCAATCTAGTTATTTCCATTGCTGCTGCTTATGGTCAGACATGGTGTGTGGGGTGAGGTGGGGCGGGTGTCCTAGAATTGCACTTGCATCCTGCCTGCAGCCTTGAACTTGGAATAGCAGAAGTGTCTCATGGACCAAAGTGATAGAACAAAGGGAGTGGTATTGTCCAATCATTGCCTTCTGCAAGTGGTAGCTATTCTTATTTTTAAAGGCAACCTTTTGCTTAATGTGTGTTAACTTGGTGGCTAAACAGTCGTCTGTTTTGCCAGCTGTTGATAACACCTTTAAGGAAGAGTAAGGACATTATTGTGCTTCTGGGAGCAGCAACCTTAAAAACAAAGTAGAATAAATACATTTTAAAATGCCTGAAAGCCATATGGGGGGAAAAACATTTTAACATTCCACCTAGAATTGAACAAATAAGGGCTACACTTTATTTATTATTAAATTTATTTTATTAAAAACATTTGTATCCCTCGCTATATCACTAGGGGCTCAGGGCGTCATACAGATAAAATTATTCAACAACCCCTTGTGATGATGAAATTCAACTGGCCAGATGCTTCCATTTTTGTGAACCGCCCAGACAGTTTCGGCTATTGGGCGGTATAAAAAATGTAATAAATAAATAAATAAATAAAATTTTCATCGCAGGTTTGTTGTGGTTTAATTTAGGCGTTAGTTTCATATTAAGGCAGCAATCCTAAACGTGCTTGCTAGGAAGGAAGCCCTGCTGAGCACAGTGGGACTTAGGCCCCGTAGAGGAACCTGGTGGCATGGCTGGCTTTGCATGAGCCTGGTGCGCTTATTGCGGTTCTGTGGGTTATTCAGGCTGATGACCCACGATGCGAATTGGATAGTGAGCTGTGGTCTGGCTGATATTGAGGTCCTGGTCTCCTTCTCCACCCACCTCCTTCAGCCAATCTCCACCTGGAAAGCTAAAGAACAGAGAATTGCTCTCCTGTTGCATTTCCCCCGACTTCTCCTCGAAATTCTTTAAAATAAAATCCGTGAGTGCAGTTGCCACTTCCTGTTGTTTGTTTCCAGTGTTCTTCCCAGTTTTACAGTCCAGAGTCTTGAGGAGAGCTGTGGAATGCTGCTGGAGGTGGTGGCTGTTTTGCTCATTTTACTATTGTGCATTTTAACGTCTGCAAGCTTCTTTGTGTGCACTTATCGTTTTCCACCCCACTGTTCTGTTTCATCGTGTTTCAGGTGGCAGTGCTGAATCTCTTCTCCCCTGAGGATAGGCCTCCCTATGGAGAGGAAACCCGTGTCCGCAGAAACAAAAGGAGCAAAAACAGTGAAGGATCAGAGGGTGAGTTTGCATCTCTTTTATGTTTATTCGAATGCCTCCAATGTCTTTGTTCATGTGCCCGCATATTTGTCATACAAAGTGCCAGTATGTATCCTTTCCTGTAGTTGATATTCAAGCTAATTTCTGCATTTTGCAGAAGGGGAGGCAGATTTGTGGACATGTATCACTTCAGATTGGTTCTTAGAAAGTTAAATTCCTGCTCTACATAGTCTTAGAGGGAATCTACACGTTGTACTGAAGGCGCTTGCGTGCGCCTCCAGTGCGCCCTCAAAACAATGGTGTAGACGGAGAAAGAAGAGACGGAGGAAGAGGTGGAGGAGGCAGCGGCTGGGGAATCGGCCGCGTCCTTGCCACCACCACCACCTCCCCGCCGGCCTCCTGCTGCCGGGGTAAGAGCCACCCGGGTCGGAGAGATCAGCGGAAGCTGATCTCTCCGACCCGGGTGGCTCTTACCCCGGCAGCAGGAGGCCGGCGGGGAGGCGGCGGCAAGGACGCAGCCAGTTCCCCAGCCTCCTCCTCCTCCGCCTCTTCCTCCGTCTCTTCTTTCTCCGTCTACACCATCGTTTTGAGGGCGCACTGGAGGCGCACGCGAGCACCTTCAGTACGACGTGTAGATTCCCTCTTAGTTGAATTAATTTGGATGTCAATTTTAGTATCAGTAGATACTGGCTGTTGCCCTCCTGTTGTAATTAACGCCTGACAAAAACTTCCTTGCCAGAAACATTTTTATGGTAATAGAATTAATTTCTTCTTCAGATCCTTTCTAGGATTCTAATGATAGCATTTTGAAGATTTTGCCTTACTTTTTTCACTTTGAAACTTCTTGTACTATTTTGTAGCTTTAACTGTGTGAAGTAAATCAATTCAGATTTAGAACACCTGAAATGCCAAATATTTTATCTTCCCACACAAATTATAATAGTCGGGGACACAGCTTGCAAATTAAGCCTTTTGTATCCACCCAATTGACAATCTACATTTAGCATTTAAAAAGTAGAAGTTTTCTGTGGGTCCACTAGAAGAAAATGTATGTAGAGATAGCAAAATAACACTTAATAGGACCAATAAAAAATGGCAAAGTTTTCAAATTCATGTGCAAACTTTCAGATTAATGAGAACTTTTCAGGCTGTGCAATAAGTAACAAAGTGTGTGTGGGGGGGGTGGCATCAACACATATTGATCAGTGATTCACATCTGTTGAAGAACCAAGCAATAGTTTATGCATTCCAAGGCCTTCTCCCTGAGAAGTGTTCATTGGAGGCAGAATGTGAAGTCGTGGCTGGCACAGGGACTCATTAAAGCCCCATGGAAGTGGGGGGAGTGGTTTTCCTGGATTTGGGATCTGTGGGCTCCAGTCCTGTACATACAATGTTCCTTTCCCTCCATGGTTAGTGCAGAGGTACTGCAGCAGCCACAGTCTTCCCTATGAAGGATGAGCTGAAATCTGCATCCCTCTGAAGTGGAGCAAGGCTCATTCAGCCCACAGATAGTCAGAGCTGAGACCTCCTGCAAAATGGTAGATTTTTGTAATCTTAGGATGTCTTTGGTCTGTAGATGGCTGTAGGGTTGCAAAATGGGTAACTTCTGCTAAACTAGGCTTGGAAGACAAGAAAGTGCTGCTGGAATGAAATTAGGAGTAAAGGAACAACATAAGTAAGGCAGGTACTTTATTGCTGGTCCAGCTCCCCGAATGAGAGTTAAAAGGATCAGAAAGAGTTGTGTCCAGAATGGTCCAAAGTGATGCTGAGCCTTCTGAAGTTGGAAGCCGTTAGTGTATTCAGTAGCAGAAGCAGCTGCGAATTCCACGAGCCCCAAACCCCTGCCCGCCAACTGGACCTTAAAGATTGCTACGATTGATTTCTTTTATAAGTGCCTCAAGCTAGCACCAAATACAGCAGGATTGTGGTAAAGCAGTCCTTGGTCAGCAGAGCAGGAGTGCAGACAGCAAAGGGTTAACATCCTCCAAAAGAGGAACTCTTTGTCCCTTCCAGAGAAGCAAAGCCTCCCCGTTTCGTTTCTGGCTGTTCCTCTTTGAGAGACTAGAGCAAGCGTTCCCTTGGCTGTTCCTGCTTGGGAGTAGAATGAATTTAATATTTCCCTCGCCCTTTTGTTCTGGGGGCAAGGGGGAGTTAAGGGGGAGGCTGCTAGGACAGGCAGAATTTAATCCCACTGCCCCCCTCTTGCTGTTTGTTCAGTTGCCGTACCCCTGCCCCTCCTCCACCGCTATGCATGTCGCAGGTGCCAGTGCCTTGGATTGGGGCCCCTGTAGGAAAGGTCAGCACAGAAGTAGATTTCCCCTCTATGACTTGGTGCATGGAAATAGCTGTCCTGCAGTTAGAAGTTTACAGCATTTGTTGTAATGTTTTTTTCCTTCTCTCTCTTGCCCAAATTATTTTGCAATTTCCTCGCTGAAACAGTTTCATTGTTGCCAAACTCCAGGAATTAACATTTCAACCTACTTTCAGTTCCCCCAAATGCTGCTAAATATGTTTCAATGTGGAATTTACTTGGGTGGGTGATTCCTGCTAAGTGTAGCACAATTTAAAGTGAGGGGCGCAGAAGATAAGAGCTTGGCATCTTTCTGCTAGGGCTACAGTATCATCAAGTTTTAATTCATTCCACAATTAATTATTAAAACATGTTCCTGAAGGGTTTAGACTCCTTAAGGCCTCAATCCAACACATACCAGCACAATAATAAATCTTCAACGCAGTAATGGCCCGCATGGTTAAATAGCCTTGGGTTTGTTAACCATGGGTTCTTTGGGAGCACACAAGCTCCCAACTGCTAGCCCACTTCTGGTGGACTAAACAACCCTGGGATGCCCCATTCCTGAGTTGTTCTCTGAGAGGAGGGCAACCAGGATGATCAGGGGTCTGGAAACAAAGCCCTATGAAGAGAGACTGAAAGAACTGGGCATGTTTAGCCTGGAGAAGAGAAGATTGAGGGGAGACATGAGAGCACTCTTCAAAGACTCAAAAGGTTGTCACACAGAGGAGGGCCAGGATCTCTTCTCGATCCTCCCAGAGTGCAGGACACGTAATAACGGGCTCAAGTTAGAGGAAGCCAGATTCCAGCTGGACATCAGGAAAAACTTCCTGACTGTTAGAGCAGTGCGACGGTGGAATCAGTTACCTAGGGAGGTTGTGGGCTCTCCCACACTAGAGGCCTTCAAGAGGCAGCTGGACAGCCATCTGTCAGGGATGCTTTAGGGTGGCTTCCTGCATTGAGCAGGGGGTTGGACTCGATGGCCTTGTAGGCCCCTTCCAACTCTGCTATTCTATGATTCTATGATTCTATGACATGTGAATCTGGAACTCTGGGTTGTTGAGGAGAAACAACAAAAGAGTTAGAACCCAAGAACAAACAATGGGTTAAAACTCTGGATTGTTTCTCTCCCTATAACCCAGAGCTCCAGATTTGCACATCCCAGTCAACAACCCGGGGACAGGGCATCCCTAGATTGTTTAATACAATGGAAGCAGGCAAGCAGTTGGAAGACCGCATGCTCGCTTGCTCCCTCGCGCTCCCAAACGACCCCTGGTTAACTGTGGGTTGTTCAATGGGGCGAACTAGTTCAATGTGTTGGGGAGTGTGGTGTAAGCATTACAAGTGATGCGTCGTACTTGATATATTTATTTATTTATTTATTTTATTACATTTATATACCGCCCCACAGCCGAAGCTCTCTGAGCGGTATGCATTGATATAGCCCGATTCCTCTTGAGTGTCTCTCTGGGGAAAGGGCTCTCGGGCGTTATGGATCTCCGATATTTCCACACAGTTTCAGAGTTGAAGTAGAGTCCACTGCCACACCTGCCTTTGAGCCTGCTGGTGGCTTTGGCTGGGCACCTCTTTCGCAACACTTCTCCTCTGGGCAAGGAATGCTTCTGGGACAGCCTTTTGGGAGGAGGTTTGTCTGTCTGTCTGTCTGTCTGTCTAAGTGGGATTCAGCTAAAAATGTAACTGGTTTGTGTTAAGCTAAAAACAAACTCCAACCAAATAGAAACACAGCTGTTCAAACTGTTGAATATTAAGCATGGTATTAGTGGTTAAAGCAATAGGGAGCTATCGTATATAAAAATAAACTCTAATTCCAGCCAACAAGCCTCTGGATATTTTATTTAAACATATTAGTCTGCATATGTTAAAAGTGTGGCAATGTCTGTCAACTCTGTAACAAACAGAACTCTTTGGATTCCCACCTAAACGCCTGAAGGGAAATGCAAAACTACACAAAAGAGTCATCTTGCAGGGGAGGAAGGCGCAGCGTCTAACGTGAACCTGCACAACTGCTCCAGCTAAGTGGGGCCAAGATGTGTGTTTTCCCCATTCCTCACCCGCTGTGAATAATTCTGGAGTTGACAGATGTGCTTCAGCAGGGGTTGCATTCAAACCCTGCTTTGGACATTGTCCACTCAGCAAAAAAAAAAAAAATGAAATGAGACTGTAGCCTGAATTGAAGTTGTAAATTTTCACACCTTTTACTGGCTGTTAAAAGCCACCTGCAGTGAAGTTTTGAGGATAAAATGAAAATCTGTTGATTTGTTCCTAATTTGTTTACTGTAGGTCCTTAAAAGAAGAAAAGTCTTGAACAAGACATTCCTAAAAGTAACACTAAATCTTGTCTTATTTAGAATTGTGCTTGCATGGTAAAAGTTTACATTGGAAGAGTTTGGTTCTTCATGGTTGTTGTGCAGTGGCAGGTATGCATTGTGTGCCTGTGCGGAGCAGTGTTCCAAAAAATGTCCAGAGCTCCCAAGAACTGGAGCCGTTGGAGTGGGGAAAGCCTGTCTGCGCCAGGGCCAGGCTCAAGGGTAGGCTGAGTCTCTTTCCCGCTTTCTTTTCAAACAGCATGAGATGGAGCTCTCCCTAGAGCTCCACAAGCACTTCTTTTACCTCAGATTTCATCTTGTTTAATCTCCCTCATCTTTTACCTCATTGTTCATTTTTAAGAGCAGACAGTGCTCTGAGTCCAGAAAGCCTGTCCTTTATGAGTATTCCTCACAAGATATTTTACCTCAGTTTCCACCTGCCTTTACACCCTTTGGCATTTTTCTGTATTCTGGTTGGCTTCATCATGTCAATCTCCATCCGCACTGCTCGGGTCTTCTTAGCCAAGTATGTCAAGATCAGGCTTCGGGCGATGTGCTTCTCTGGGAAGGAGTGTCAGTCACCTTCAAGCCAACACCTTTCTCTCACCTGATGCCTCACAGGTGCCCCAGTCTGACCCTTCTGCCGGGATAATAGCCTCTAATGATAACAGCCCTTGAGCTTACGACGTCTGATCCAGGTGCTAGTATAAAGCTTCCTTGCGTGTGGTTCTGGACCACCAGTGTTTGTGCCTTTGCCCCCCTCCCCCCGGTTGTCACATTGGTCTCAGCCATGGTTCAGTGGCAGTCTGGCCTGAAGATCCAGTGCTGTTGGGTTTGCAAATGACTAATTCTTGCAATGATGCTAAGACGGGCCTCATGGGGGGCCAAGGAAGCGTGAGAGGGATACCAACAAATCTCCAAAGCTGCACATATTCCATGCACTGTTCTTTCAGTAGCCTCAGACAGCCCACCCCCTCGCCCCTGGCGGCTTCGATACCTGGAGCTCCTCCAACCCCAGCTCAGTCCGCAGTGCTTAGAACAGTCTCCGCCCTTGCTTCAGACTCCGTGTCTAGGGTTTCTTTGTACTGGTTGTTCTGATACTTGGCTCTAGCCTTGATATCTAGTGCTCTAAGTCCTGCCACAGTACCTAGTGTTTCTTGATGCCGATAGTTTTAATACTTTGCTCCATCCTCACTACCTAGGCTTCCTTGGATGTTACAGCTCCAGCCTTGGCATTTTTTTATTATTATAATTACATTTATATCCTGCCTTTTGCCCTCCTGCAAGGAACCCAAGGCAGCTTATGTGGTCGTCGTTCTCCTCACAACAATTCTGTGAGGTAGGTTAGGCTCAGCATCAGTGACTGACCCTAAGTCACCCAGTGAGCTGCATGGCTGAGTGGAGACTAGAACCCGGATCTCCCCAGTCTGAGTTGAACACTCTTAACCAATACACCACACCGGCATCTCGTGTTTCCTCTAGTGGCAGTGTCTGCACTCAGCTCAAGCCTTGCTACCGAGTGTTTCTCAGTACCGGCAGTTTCAGTCATCAGGCCCACCGTTGGGACTAGCATTTGCTAGAATTTCTCCTTGGTGTCTGTTGTTCTCTACCATTGATGACCTCACTGCTTTGTGCTTTTGTCACAATCGCACTCAAAGCCCCCATTCCCAGGACTCTGTGCTCTCTGTGCATAGCACAGGTGGTTGGGATGCACATGCATTACAGACACTTTGGTACATATCGTCTCCATGTGTCGATGACTTTGGTACCTAGTGGCTCCTGGTGCCTCCATGCAGAGCCCACATTACACATGGTACGGATGCTTTAACCCTACAGACCTTTTTTTAAAAAACTTTGGACCTAGACTGCATCTTGGGATTTACTGGTTACTATTAGATGCCTCCTCCATATGGGCAGTTCCTCATCTTATTGGCCAACTCTTTGTGCTTGGCATACCTTAGAGCTCTGTAGGATGATCTATGGTCCCAGAACATGTTAATTATTTATCATATTTACACCCTGCTCAGCCAAAAAAAGGCGCTCGGAGCAGCTTACAATTAGTTAGCAAAAAATACAGTCCTTGTCCTCAGGCTTACAGTCTAATAAAGACATGACACACAAGGAAAAGGAGTCCAGGAGGGAATAGAGAAAGAGAAAGAAGGATCTAGCCAGTGTATTACCTGGTATTTAAGACACAGGCCATAGCTAGACCTAAGGTTTATCCCTGGATCATCCAGGGGTCAAACCTGTTCATCTAGGTGACACACAGGGGATCCAGTGCTCAGGCAGGGGCGAACCCTGGATGATCCCAGGATAAACCTTAGGTCTAGCTGTGGCCATGGTCTCCAGTGCAAGCCCTGGCACACTTGAGCCATTTTCAAATGCTCTCAAGATCAGTTTTGGTGAATCTCTGGCCCACAGGCCTATGAGACTTCCCAATGTGGTCTCCAGGAGCTCTCTACGCCTTCCTGTAGATCTCACTCCTTTGGCTTTGATTGTGGCATGCTGGGATGAAGGCCAGGACCTCTTCATAACTCTGATGAGTTGGAGAAAGTCCCGGTCTTTATCCGCAAACCAAGGGCTTTCATTTCAGTGCACCGTAATGGAAAGAAAATGCTCCCTCAACGGATCTACACGGATCAGCTGTGGGGGCGAAAGCAGGGCAGCTCTTGGAAGCGTCTGTGCATGTTTATGCCAGTTGGAGCTGAGGAACCAGTCCCTATGGATTCTGCCGATTACACGGCTGTTCCGTATTGCTGGTGATCAGGGACTGTGCACATTTACACAACTCCCCTGCATGGAGATGGTGCAGCTGCTGAGCCTCCTGTTTATGTATATATTTATGATCTATATATTTCCCTTGCAATGTAGGAAGCTGCCTTTATACGGAATTGGACCCTTGGTCCAACTAGCCCAGTACTGTTGACACTGAGGCCTTAGCTAGACCTAAGGTTTATCCCAGGATTGTCCCGGGGTCATCCCTGTTCATGTAAATGACACACAGGATATCCCGGGAGCAGGCAGGAACAACCCCGGGATAAACCTTGGGTCTAGCTAAGGCCTGAGTCTGGCAACAATGGCTCTCCTGGGATTCAGTTAGGGTTTTTTTTTTGCAGCTTTATCTGGGAATGCCGGGAACTGAAGAGCCTGAGACCTTCTGCATGTACAGCGGCTGTTCTCCCACTGAGCTACGGCCCTCCTCTCTTTGGATAGATGCACCTTTAATTGACGCCCCCAAATGACCTTGGCCTCCACTGTCTTTCCTTGGTAACAGTTTGCAACCAGGGCTTGCTCAGCTCTTGCTCATCACCTGCTGTTTTTGCTAGAGATCCTGTGTCTGGTGGAACATCTGTTCTTTCATCATGAAATGTGCTTCCCCTCCTTCCCCGTGGGGATGGGACAGACAGGCAACTCTGTTTGTAGCTCTATAGATGCTTCCACGGAGCAGCTATGTGCTTCCTCATCTTTGATTCTTCACTGCTGCAATCTGAACCATTTTCGTTAATTCATTTTGTGATCTCTTCCTGAGTCTTAGGCTACTCTGCAGGAGTATCCCATCTGGTGAATTAGCCATGAGGCCCTATACAGGTTTCTGTGGCTTCCTTCCTCTTGAGTGCTTCTCTTCAGGATATATTGACTACAGTTCAGACGCAAGTTCTCTTTGCTACCTCCCCTACACACACACAACTACCCCCTTTTTTTCCTCTGTGGATGTACTGTTGCAACCTCCCTTCTCTCCAGCTATAGATCTTACTTTTATGCCTGTCCTGTTATTCCTACCTCCATACACCAGCCATATCCTTAGGGCAGAGCTGTGTGTTTCCTCCCTTCCGTCCATCCATCCATCCGTTGCCTGGAGCCACGCCTGGCCTTGGCCTTCATCCGTTGGGAGGGGAGGGGATGCAAACAGATGCAGCCCAGAAGTGCCAGGAAGAGTCCATGTGCCAGGGATGGGGAAGCCGTGGCCCTTCAGGTGTCGTTGGACTGGCTTTGGCCAGTGTAGCCAATAGCGGGGATGATGGGAATTGCAGTCCCAACCACATCTGGAGGGCCATGCATTCCACAGACATGCCACCATAGACCGGCTACTGGTAGCTTTCCTTCCATCTGGCTGAAGTGCCTGCGGGGGTTGGGGGGGGCACGCCTGATCGCTGCTGCTGTTGCCTTCTGTGGGAGGAGCAGGGCCCTTTGCAGCATGGCGGTTTTTAGTTTTATGTATTTTATATTTATTCCCGTGCTGTTTCTTGTATGGTATTGTATTTTATTGTTTAGGCTGAACTGTCTGTTATTGGGCAGACTTAAAATTTAACGAATAAAGTAAATAAGTAAAATTAATAGTGAGGATTTCTTGGGAAATTGCAGTTACCTTAGACTTGCAAAGGTACGGTGCTTGTTTATCATTGTCTCTTGTGAGTTCCTGCCATTTTGGTGGCATAAAACTGATACGTGGCTCGGAGAATGAGATCCTTAAATACTTGACAGGTCCAAAGGATCCCATGAAGGTGCAATCACAAGTATCCCAACAGTTAGTCAATAGTTTGTTTTTTGTTACTTTTAAATCTTTATCTGGAAGTGCTGCTGTGGCAACACCTGTAGGCAGTGGGTGAAACGGTAAGTCTTTTGCACCACGTATATGTTAGAAACTGGTGCCAGATGTTATTATTATTATTATTATTTATTTATATAGCACCATCAATGTACATGGTGCTGTACAGAGTAAAACAGTAAATAGCAAGACCCTGCCGCATAGGCTTACAATCTAATAAAATCATAGTAGAACAATAAGGAGGGGAAGAGAATGCAAACAGGCACAGGGTAGGGTAAACAGGCACTGGGTAGGGTAAAACTAACAGTATAAAGTCAGAACAAAATCAAGTTTTAAAAGCTTTAGGAAAAAGAAAAGTTTTTAGCTGAGCTTTAAAAGCTGCGGTTGAACTTGTAGTTCTCAAATGTTCTGGAAGAGCGTTCCAGGCATAAGGGGCAGCAGAAGAAAATGGACGAAGCCGAGCAAGGGAAGTAGAGACCCTTGGGCAGGTGAGAAACATGGCATTAGAGGAGCGAAGAGCACGAGCGGGGCAATAGTGTGAGATGAGAGAGGAAAGATAGGAAGGAGCTAGACAGTGAAAAGCTTTGTAGGTCAACAGGAGAAGTTTATATTGGATTCTGAAGTGAATTGGAAGCCAATGAAGAGATTTCAGAAGTGGAGTTACATGGTCAGAGCGGCAAGCCAAGAAGATGATCTTAGCAGCAGAGTGGTGAACAGAAATCAACGGACTGATGTGAGAAGAAGGAAGGCCAGTGAGAAGAAGGTTGCAGTAGTCCAACCGAGAAATAACCAATGCATGAACAAGAGTCTTGGTAGAAGAGACAGACACAAATGATCGAATCCTGGCAATATTATACAGAAAAAAACGACAGGATTTAGCTACTGCCTCAACATGAGGAATAAAGGAGAGCGAGGAATCAAATATAAAGCCAAGACTACGAGCTTCCTTGACTGGAGTAAGCGTAACATTATTGACAGTAAGAGAGAATGAGAGATGAGGAGAAGGTTTAGGAGGAAAAACAAGCAATTCAGTCTTTGCCATATTACATTTCAAATGACGATGAAGCAGCCAAGCTGAGATATCTGAAAGACATGCCGAGATACGATCGTGAACATCAGGAGAAAGATCCGGAGATGAAAGATATAATTGTGTATCATCGGCATACAGATGATATCGGAGGCCATGAGATTTTATTGGAAGAACAAGCTTTTCCATTGTGCATAACAACATGCACAACAGAAAGCTCTGGCGTGGGCTGGTCCATGAAGTCACGAAGAGTCGGAAGCGACTGAACGAATAAACAACAAATAACAACATGATATGCCTTGTTCTTCACTTGTCGTGGCGGGGCCAGGGTGGGGGTTGGGGATGCCATAGGATTTCTCGTATCCTGGCCTCCCCTATCTCCTCCCCTGCCCACTCACTGCAGCGCCCCCTTTCATACCTCTCCAAGCTGTTCCAAGGCCACTTTTTGTGACTTCATAATGCAGGTGCCTCGTTCCTGTCTGCAGTGGCTGCAATGGGGGCAGGATCGGATCCCAGAGCCCCCTTCTGAGGTTGTGTCTAGGACCTCGGAGAAGGGACTCCAAAAAAAATCCTATGATCTCTGGACATGGTCCAGGCACCCTAGGATTGCTCCTGAAGTGAATTTTCTTAAAACTGTTGGCAAGCATCCAGAATACATGCGGCCATATTCTATTTAACAGGAAGTTGTTTTATTATGGTTTTAATTTTTGTGAACTGCCCAGAGAGCTTCGGCTATTGGGCGGTATAAAAATGTAATAAATAAATAAATAAGTCCTCAAATTGTTTTCTAAATAAAAGGAATCATATTTCTGCAAAACAGCTGATTTGAACTGTGAAGCAAGATGAGTTGGTCGCTTGGACTGTAAATTCCAGAGGAGGCTGCCGTTTTTATTTTATTTTAAAACAAACAAACGTTTCTGACCAGACAGTGCAAAACAACAAGGAATAACATAACAAGCACACACTTAATTTTAAAAATAACTCTTTATGCTACAATATGTTAGATAACATACAAATTATTGAACTTATAATGATTTTCATTCTCTTTTCAGCTAAGCATCTTTCCAAAATGAAAGATGATCCATTAGCAGTTCCATTTTTCTTACACCAAGATGTCACTTCCTTGTTTTTTAAAAGCTTTAGCCCAGAGCCAGAAGATGCTGGCATTCTTCACCCTCTAATGCTAGCCAATTTCTCTGTGTCATTTACCAGTATCTGCATATGAGGTGCGACTTACAGCTGAAGGCGTCACTTCTATAGAAACAGATAATGTCTTGAGTTCCCATAATCACCGCAGCCCAATGTGGCTTAAGCCATGCTGGGTTGCAGTACGTGCCTGGTGACTTTTCAATATTCAAGTTGCGAACGCAGCTTGTCATGTTGTCTGAACCTGGCAATGGTAGGCTGTTGCTGGCGTTAGAAAACCACCCAGAATCCATGGGCTATTTTAGAGTTCTGGATGGTTTGGTAATCACACCAGTAACCAACCCTTGCTGGATTTGACGGCATGACAAGCCTCTGTTGTGGCTTGATTATTCAGGATGACTGTCTGCACACACCACAGCCCATCGAGGTTTAAATAAGCCACAGTAGCTGCATGGTTGTGCAAACGGGCAAAATGAGTTAACTCATTGACTTGGTTCACATGATCAAAATTACCCAACTACTATGTGGTAGTACTGTGGTTTGCGGTTGCCCAGGGGAAACCATTCCATAACCCACCCCCCACTAGTAGCTTGTTGTGTCATCTGAACCTGGCAAGGGTGGCTTGTTGGCATGGTTAACAAACCACCCAGAACCCATGTGCTGTTTTAAGGTCACAGGTGGTTGGTTAATGGATGACATGTCAAGCTACAAGTGAGTGTTGCATTACCGAATGGGCACCCAGAAGCCATATATTTAAGCCATCATGGGTGATATTTATATGATCTTCCTCTGGAGTAGACGTAAAGAATGAAAGCTGTGGAGTGGTATGGAATTCGGCAGTGCAGGAAAATCAGATTTGTGGAACAGGAAGGTTTCTTTTGTCTTGAACTTTTTTTATGATTCTGGCCACTTCTGGCTTTTCAATTTCAGCACCAGCTCAAATGACTAATACTTCTGTCAGCAGCTTTTTGCTCATATTTTATTTGTTACTCACAGGTGAAGAGAGAACTGAAGCAACTGCTGAGGGAAATAAGCTTTATACTTGCAAGCTACAACCTGCTGCAAATAGCTATAGATGTTTTTAAGAATTCTGTAGTCAAGCCGACGGGCTGTGACTACAGAATGCTGGCTGTGGCTGATATGCAGAAGCTGTCCTCTCCAAAATATCCCAGAAGGGCTGGGTGCAACTTCCTTCAGGCAACAACTGGGTTTCTGGGATGTTGCGTGCTTCCTGGCCTGACTGAGGCTGGGAGTGTTGTTCTTCTATGCAGGGACCAGATTGGGCTGGGAAGATTGGGGGAGGACCCAGAGTCACTGTCCTGCTGAGGCCTGGCCAGAGCCTTCCAGCTGGGCTACAACACTCCCAGGATGAAGAAGAAGTAAGAGAGCTCAGGCCTTGGTGGTGGTGAGTGGTACAATCTTCTAGAGCAGGGGTGGGCAGAAAGTAGATCTCCAGATGTTTGGGATTTCCTCTTCCAGCATTCCTGGCTCATTGATCATGCTGGCAGGGTGTTGTGGGAACTGAAAGCCGCAATATCTGGAGATCTGCCTTCTACCTGCTGCAGCTCTAGAGGATGTCATAAAAAACTCTCTGGTTATTTGGTTGGGAGGATAATTCACTCTGCGCTTGTTCAAGGAACTTAATCTTACTGCTTATGCCAAGGGATTGAGTCCTGATATTGAAAACTGATGACAATCTGGTAGTCCATGAACATTTCTGGTCAAGCTACATTTTTCCTTGGTCAGCAAAGATTCCACATGTTGTCCTGGTCCTGTACTGCCTTATGGAACATCTAGACTTACTACTCGAATACGGCTCTCTCTCACTGTTCAACCCATCCTGCCAGCTACCGATGTAAGCAACAAATTAGCGTGGGTCACCTTACAGCAAGATTCCTCTAGCAAAACAGTAAGGCTCAGATGCTTCATAAAGCAATACAGGAACAGGACAACTTGAGGCATCTTTGCTTGTCTCAGGCACACCATCCTCCGCATCTGGCCTTAAAGACCCAGGAAAAGTGTGGGCGCATGGAGAGTGAGTTGGAAGCAAACACAATGTCTGAAATTGCACAACATCATCGCTGATCATGGGGTACTTCAGTTAAGGCATCAGCCTTAGCTTCCCATTTCCTGGTTTTGTGAGCTTGAGGCAACATGAGCTGGCCTTCTATCTGGTAATTTAAACAAGTAGGTTTCCTCATCACATATATATCACATATACGCTGCAAATTGAATATATATCACATATATGCTGCAAATTGAAGCACTGGCCTTCAGCCACTCTCCATCTTCTTTTCCTGGTAGAGGGTGTGTGGAAGGCTGTGGAATTATCTGGAGAGGCCAAGTGAAGGGCAGCAGAATAGAACGGAAGGCTACGGAGCAAGGTTGGGGGTGCAAGGGAGGAGGGGAGGTAGGTGTGTGTGTGATGCATGCCTTTATGTGGGTGGGTGGCGGGGGCCACATATTTGAGAGAGAGAGGATTGGCAAGGTTACCCTAAGACAGTTTGGGGGGTGGGGTGAGGGTGAGAAAGGGCATGTGTATTTGGATGAGGATCCTGGTTGAGAGAGAGACTATGATGTGGAGAGGGAGCAAAATCTCCCGGGCTGGTCATGGATAGGTTGCTGGCAGGTCGCTTGCCTCTGGACCTCACCAGTTTGCCTTCTGTGAAACGGTTTTCTATTTTGCTATGTGAGGTCAACTGTGTGGTTTGGCAATTGGGGCTCAGGGTAAGCTCTGCCTTGAACTCAGCTTCTTTGGCAAGATATTTGTCCCTTCTCTAGCCAGGTCCCATGGCAGCCATTTTGTATCTAGCAAAGTGCTTGGTGGCACCCGTTTCAACCTTCCAAATACACCATGGGCCCAAAAAGGTTGGGGACATCTACTTTGAAAAAGCAAGTAACCCTGGCTCTTGGCTGCCCCTGCCCCCACACTTTGGCCCAGTTTACACGCCATAAGAAGCCACTGTGGGTGATTTTCCCCATGGGGCTCCTTGCTGTGGCAGTCAGCATTTTGAATATTCAGGTGCAGTGGGGACAAACCATGGCATTTTGTTATGTGCTGAAGATGGTTGACAAGCCACCCACAACCCTAAAACAGCCCTTGGGTTCTGAGTGACTTGTTAAGACTCCAACAAACCCACCACCACCACCACCAGCTTAACATGTAACAACAAGCTACAGTCTGCCCCTGCCATGGCTTGAATATGAAAAATGGCAGCTACCACTTCAATTAGAAGCCTGTAGGAAAATTCACCCACGTTGGTTTCTCATTACGTGCGAACCAGTTCAATGGTTTTTAAGTTGGAATCTTTTGGCATTGGCATAATTAGAATTCTTTCCAAAAGAAACCTTGGATAGTGTCTGAAGGCTCTTTGTTGCATTTGCACCTTTTCTCCAGGGTAGCCTTATCACCACTCAAATCAAAGCCCTGTTTGACATGGTCTGCATGATATAGCAACCCATCATGGATTAATTTACCCTCAAGGAGCTGCACCATTATGAACTTGGCCTGTGAGGGTTATTTGAGGGCTAAATTACCCTTGCATAATCCACAGTCTGTTGCAGGGTTATGCAAGGGTTGCTTAGTCCTCATAACATGACGCATAACATGACAACCACCAGTCTGGGGTTATATAATCCTAATGGTGGCTGGCATGCGCTGCAGCTTCTTGAGGATAAATTAACTCACGAAGGGCTGTCGTCTTGTGTGAACTAGCCTATAGTTTCAGGCTGTGAACCTGTCATGGTTTCTGACCCATCTTCATAGGTTTTGGACTGTCGGTGTTCTTTTCTTGTCTCCACACCCTGCCACGTCTTTTGTACAGATAGTTATATAATACTATCTTTTTTGTAGACTAATTTGGACTAATTGTGAGCCTTAATATCAAACCTGGCCACATAATTGTATACTTAATCAATAAAAAATAGACGTACTCTGCTCTACATTCACATGACTGCCAGTTCACTCCAGGGTCTCATGGATTCGCGTTATTTGTAGACCAAAGAAATGAGAGTTAAATGCACAAAATCATTCTGTGCAATAAACTTTCCATCAGTCAGTTCAGCTCCTGTTATGTGACCTTTGTCGTATTTCTAATGAATGGTGAAGGAGGAGGCAAACTCCGGTGCTCAGGACAGAAAGAAAATGTATTAAGCTCTACGCTTTTCTTATCGTGTGGATGGATAAATGTGAACTCTGATCGTGTTAACCAGCCACACTTCTGCTTTCCGTTAGAAGCTTGATCTTGATGCCTTGCCCCCTAACCTGAACTAAGCGAAAGTGCTTGAAATTGCACAATTGTCTTCTTGTTGCCAAGATTTTTTTCCCCCAGACAAGTTTAGGCCAAGTTGTACAAGTATTCCAGTAATTTTGTAATTAGCTGCTTGTCTGAAGTTTTCCCCACTTTTTTTTAGTTGTCATTTCATTATGTTTGGGAGTAGAATTGCCAACGTTTCAATCTAGTGATGCTAAAAATCTTTTTTCCAATAGGAAAAACCTGCTTATCCAAACTTCTTGAAAATGCTGGCCCTTCACTGTCACACTTGCTTGTCATGCAAATTTCGGGGGGTGGGTGGGGTGGAACTGGCCTTTTCCTGTAGCTTTTCTGAAGGCCTCGTATACATATTTGGAAAGAGTTTCTTCCATACGGGTTCCTTGTAATGTGTTAGGAGTCTTGAAAAAGCAATAGCTTTGGGAATCGATCTCTCTAAATGTTTAAGTTATCAGTAACATGTTCTGTTATCACTATGGAAATGTAGCATAATTTGACCCAAAACATTTAATTTTTTTTACAGTTTTGGAAGAGATGAGATGGAAATTCTGTAAGATGCTTTATACTTGGCTTGCCCCTCTTTTAAATCATTTGGACATGTTATGGTACACATTCTGCCAAACTATTGACAGCTTCTCCCTGCTTATAAATCTGCATGTGCATGTGCTATGCTTAAAAATTCAATAAATAAATAAAAATGCAGTAAATAAATGAAATAACATGTGATACAGAGTAGGGGTGTGCAAAGTGGGTCTTCTCTGCCTCAAAATTCGAACTGGAGCTCCATAGAGGTGATTCTCTGCCTCAATTTCAGAGCACCCCACCCCTACCCCTTCCTCTGCCTCATCGAATTACCCGTTGAAGAACTGTTCAGTATTCGGGTAACTGGTATTAACAGCAATGCTTACAGCTCCCTCTGTTTTAAACATAAACACATGAAAATTGGCACAGTGATAGCTCTTAAGGAGGGCTTTAGCCTTGCTAAGTTTGAATCAGATCGGTTCATGCTTTGATTTTTTAGGAATTTTTAAATGAAAATTACAAAAATGCTTACATCTGTGTAATTTTTATAGATGAAGAGATGAAACTTGGCAAGGTTATAGCTCTTAAGGAGGGATTTAGCCATGCCAAGTTTGTTTCAGATCCATTCATGCCTTCATTTTTTAGGAATTTTTAAAAAACTTTCCCCACTCCAGCCTTCTCCAACCTGGTGCCCTCCAGATCTATTGGACGTAGCCACCACCACCCCACCCCTGAACTGGAAGCCCAGCCACTGAAATAAAGAACCTGCATGTGCCTGACTCAGGGTTAGAAGCTATCTCACTCACCATGCCAGCCAGCCAGCCAGCCCAGCAGCACTTTCACACTGTGGAAGTGTGGATGATTGACTTCTAGGAGTCTGAGCAGAAACACGCTCCCTCTCTCCCTTCCCCTCCCAATGGCCAGAATCAGCAGCCAGTGAGTGTTTTCCACTCCTCCAAACACTGCGATTGGAGGAAAACACGGCCATGGACAGCGCTGTGGCAATTCCTAGTTGGTTAGCCACAGATGTTAATATCAAAGCTACCCCTCACCACACTCTGCGCCTTCCCCAGACACACACACACACACACACACACACACACACACAGAGAGAGAGAGAGAGAAGGATAATTCCAGAGACTTTAGAAGCTCCGATTGGGCACGTCTCTGCTCTGGAAGATCGAATGCTCCGCGGATGTTCGCGGTTACCAGATAATTCCGGGGTGGAGTGCACATCACTAATACACAGTAATAAAAATATACTCAAATGTTGCACCAAGAGTTTCTTTCTTTAGTGCATTTATGAAATTCGAGGCAGTGTACAACATCAGGGGAAGGAATGTACAATAATGGAACAGCCGGTTCAAATTTGACACTGCTAACTACAGGTTTAAATCCCTAGAGGGAAATACGTGTGTATGTTATTAGATGTTATTAGATCTTAATCCATAATCCTAAATAAAGAACAACAGATAAATAAATGGCACACAAACAAGATGCTTTTTCAACATTTATTTATCCACAACTGATTCAACATACAATATCCATATGTGAAAAGGGATGTGAACCTTTAGATTCTGTACCTGGTGGCATCCCCTTGAACGGCAACGGCTTCAAGTAAGCATTTCCTGTAACTGTTGGTCAGTCTCTCATGAGTTTGGGCTCATTCCCCCTTTACGGTGCTGCTTCAGTTCTGACACTTGGCGGCTTCCTTGCATGAACAGCTCATTTCAGGTTCTGCGAACAATATTTCAATAGAGTTTAGGTCCAGACTTTGATCAGGCCATTCTAAAACATGTAATTACTTCTCCTGTAGCCATTCTTTTGTACATCTGCTTGTATGTTTAGGATCATAGAATCATAGAAGGGGCCTCTAAGGCCATCGAGTCCACCCCCCTGCTCAATGCAGGACCATTATCTTGGTTCATGACCCACTTTTCATTCAGGTTCAGCTCACAGATAGATGGGCTGACATTCTCCTCCAGAATCTTCTTATATACTGTAAAATTCATGGTTGTGTCAAGGATAGCAAGCCATGCAGGCCCAAATTATCACATTCCTACCACCAGGCTTGACAGTTGGAATGATGTTCTTCTGTTCAAACTCAGTGTTTGTTTGTTTTTGCCAAACATAAAGTTTCTCATGGAGGCGAAAACGTTCTACTTTTGACTCGTCTATGCAAAGAACATTGTTCCAGAAGTCTTGGGGTTCATCTATGTGCTCTTTAATGGACTTCAGAGGAGAATCAATGCTCTTTTTAGAGAGCAGTGATTTCCTCCTGGCTATCCTCCCATGAGCACCATTCTTGTTCAGTCTTTTTCTGATCATTGAATCATGAACATTCACATTAGCCAAGGCAAGAGTGGCCTGCACACCCTTGGATGCTACTCTGTTGTTGTTGTTTTGTCTTCCTAGATTTGTCCTTGGAGAGATTTTGGTAGGATGACTGCTCCTGGTAGAGCGGCTGTGGTCTTGCACCTTCTCCATTTGTAGACTATCTGTCTGACAGTGGACTAGTGGAGCCCCAAATCCTTAAAAATTGTTTTGTAACCATTTCTAGACTGATGAGTAGCAATAACTGCTTTTCTGAGGTCCTCAGAGATGTCTTTTGATCTCAGCATGTTTCCACACATCTGTATCATGAAGAGCAAACTCACAAAGTTCCTGATCCTTTTATAGGGAGGGGCCTCATAAACTCACCCTAATTACTTAAACACCTGAGTCTAATTATTCCCTTTAATTGAGATGATGCAACTTACTTTTGCACATACCCTGACTCTTAAATATTCATTGTTTGCCTAATTTACACATTGTTTTATCTCACAAGATACAGAATTGGTTAATATAAATCCTGTTGGATATTTAGAAAAGAACTGGTTTTGATTCACAAAGACTATGACGCTAAAACTATGGGATTACCATAATTATCATTAGGGTTCACAAACTTTCTCTCACCACTGTAGGTCAAGTCCAGCCACTTCCCAGTCTGAAGGAACGCAAAGCCTTTTCCAGACTCATACTCTGGATGAATGTAGAATGCCTGCCTGCCCTTTCCTTTCTCTATAAACCATTGGTGGGTGGGTGGGAGGAATCTCTTCCACTCCCTCCCATGCCTATGCACTTGATGTTTGTCTGGCACCATAAAACGTGGCTAGAGGGACGTCTTGACTTCTCTGTGGGCAGCCTTACACGTGTGTGGTAGTGGAGATGGCCTTCTCTAGTCTGGACCTCTTTGCCTTATGCCCACTTCACATTCTGGAAAATAGTTCCTTGGTAATGACTTGAGGCCATGCGCCAAATCGTTTATGTTCAGCTACCAGTTGGGTCATTTCTCACTTATGTCTTTTTGCTAACTAATAGAAGTTTTTGAAACTGAACCCATCTGGTTCTAGTATGAGACAGCAAATTGGAAGAAGAGCACAAACTGTGCCCAACTATACATTAATCCTTCTCCGCACTCCTAGGAGCTGGTGGAGACAGCTGTCTCGAGCAGCTTTCTCCAACCTGGTGCCCTCCAGATATTTTGATCTCTCTCCCATGAGCCCCAGCCAACATGGCCAATGGTCAGGAATGTTGGTAGTGGTGGTCAAGAACATCTAGAGGGCACCTGCTTGGGAAAAATTGTTTATTCCAGTAGCGAATAAACAAGTATGGTGGGGGGCTATGTGCGTGCAAAAGTAGCACAATTGCTGTCAATGCTGCTCTAGTGCTCTTACCACAAGGGGTTTTCCTGCAAGCAGGATTGCTATAGAAGCTGGACCAGAATTCTCGGCTTGGCCTGTGATTGTCTAATTGCCTTTGCCTCTATCTGAAAGGAGCAGAAGCCTCCATCACAATTGGATGAATGTGCATCCTTTGCCACATGGGTTTGCACAGTTCTGTTGCTGGAATGTGTATGGATATGCATGACTGTGTGTGCACGCATGCACATGCATGTGAAAGAGCTTCCATATGTGAGTCACTGACTTGAAGGACTTTTTTTAAAGGACTTCCCCTGAGCCATTTTCTAGTCAGTTTTAGGCATCCAATAAGAAACATGTTGTTGTGGGATGAGAGACATCAGAGACTGTGTTGATTTAGCTTAGGGCTGTTTGTAAGAAGCCAGGTAGGACTTCCGGGATCTAGCAGACAGGAGAGTCCTCCTAGGTTGGAGCATGGCTTTTCACAGAAGTATTGTCCTGGCTGTGGGCTTTCAGGTTTTTCCAGGGTTGCCAAGGAGACAAAAGTAGCCAGACTCACAGGTCTGCTTACAAAGAGACTAAATTTTTTGGCATATCCCAATCAAAGTGGACCCCCACCCCTGGACACATGAACAGTTACAGCATAACTGAACTTGGCATTGCTGCCAAGTTAAGCAAGTGATGCATTGCATAGCTACTAATAACAAAGCAGTTCTTCTCATCATAGGAATCTATAGCATAAGTGTAAATTGTTGTGATAAACAAGGCACTACTTGGCATTTCTTTGGCACACATAAGGATCCCCTTCACCCAGGTGCACTTACTAACTGGATGAATAGGCTGGAGTATCAGCTCGTTAGAACCTCCAGATACAGTACCAGGCTACACAGATAAGACACTTGCTGTTCTCATGAGGTCACTGTAATTGTGCTTTTACCCATCTTTCCCATAACACAAAGGAATGTTGCTGACTTGTATAGAAGGCAATAACAGTTTGTTAGCTTAGAAGCAGAAGCAGCCATTCACCCAGAAGCCTTTGCAGGCAGCCATGGTTTGCCAGCCTTCAGGCCGTACAACAGATCATTGCCTCCTACTAAAATAAATGAGAAGCTTGACACAACGTATTCTACTTTGAAGAGGCTTATATCTTGGGGCAGGGGTGGGAATCCAGTGGCCTTCCAGATGCTGTGAGGAGAGAGCTGCCAGCATCCCTGAGCAGGCTGATGGGAGATGGATTTCAACAACATTGGAAGGGCACACTTGCCCCTGCTCCCTGCTCATAGGGTGGCCTCCTCTGACGAGGGACCCTCTGGTTGTTTTGGGGCAGAAATCGCATCAGCCCAGCCTGTATGGTCAGTGGTCAGGGATAATAGGGGTTTTGGTACAAAACATCTGGAAAGCCCCACATTAGGAAAGGCTGTTTTAGAGTGATTATAGATTATAGGAAGAAAGAAGCATGTACAAAATACAGTAAGTGAAGAGATGCAAACTATGATCATCCTTGCCAGTGAAAAGATCCCAAATACTATGTCTTACTAGCTTCATCAGCTGTTTTTCTCCACTCTAACATGGGAATGTTTCGAAGAGAGCAATATTTGCGTGAGCTGTAGGCTAGACCCAAAGTTTTTAAAAATAGCTTTGAGGCTTGAGTCTAAGAAATTCACAGTTTTAGACCTCACCACTAGGAGATGCTGCCTCAGCTCTAAAGCCTTTAACCATTGTCATCAAAATAAAGCTTCTCTGCCTAAAAGACTCTCAGTTCCTATGCCTGGATCCTAGGATGTAGCCATGGGATTAACACCACCACTAGAAACAACTTTCAGAAAATTAACAGTGTTGATTAAGGGGTATTATTTACAAAAGAAGATAAAATGTCACCCTTCAAATATTAGTCTGAGATTGCTTAAAGGTTCTTAAATTAAATTAAATAGGCTTAGTTACCATTCCTAACAGTTAAGAGCAGCAGGTGAGCAACACGTACCCCACGGGCCACAGATGGCGCTGCTGAAATTCAGCTTTCGATTGTGTGCTTACAGAGTGACAAATAGCATACTTAACTCTTTGGCCTCTGAAGTTCTTGTCCATGATCTCATCGTTGCCATGCCAAATGGAGGACCATGGTGTTCTTTAGTGTGTGTGTTTTTCATTTTACGTCACCCAGCCATATTTTAAACCCAAAGTCTATTTTGCCTACATCAGTGTAGGTGTACAAGCATGCTTCAATGTGTGCATGCATGCATGTGTGTACGCTCGAACCTCTTGTGATGGTATAATGCCAGTTGCCTCTTTTATCTCCATGCTTCTAGGAGGAGCCTCATAACCAACTTCTGTGGGTTTCTTGACATCATCTGGGAATTGCTTTTGTGAATGCTTCATTAGGGAAATAGGATTATGGCTTGAAGTCAATAAAAGTCAACGTTCTATGTTTTGTTCTCAAGCTGAGGAAAACATCCTGAAAACTATGGGAGTTGAGGTTTCCTGTTTCATTTCACGATAAATTTAAGACTGAACGTTACACTTCCATTTCTGAACCCTCAAGATAGGCTTCAGAAAACTAGAAGAAAGCATCCTCTAGGGAGCTTAAGAATGAGTCATCTTATATCATTGAGTGGGAATGTGCTTGAAATGCTTGGCCATGTTTCCAGAAATCCTCAGGCACACTATTTTATCATTGCAATAAACTTGTTAAGGTCAAAGAGGGGAAGAAACTGTTGCTGTAATTAAGAACTAATCTCTTCCTAGGGATAGTCTTCATTTTTATTAAGATATTTATATGAACTTAACTCAGTTCCTTCTGCCTCTCCTTTTAGTCCTTCAATTTCTTATCTCTGAGCTCACATTTTTATGCTGAACACATTACAATAACATCCCAGAAGCTCATGTGTTTTGCAATATATTACTTCATTATTTGGAAAAAGTTGCTGTGACTGTGGCCTCCTGGGAGATGGAGAGCGAGGAGAGGAGGATTTTTGCCTGGTTCTGTTAACACATCTTTGAATGAGTCAGACATAAAGGGTTATCCTTCTCATCTTAGTCCATTCATGATGGTACGAAGACTTCTTTAAGGCCTCCATCCCTCTACTCTGGCATTAGAGCGGAGGGAAGAAATACACGATTTCCCCAGCGTTGGCCATTAACACAGCCGGGGGGGGGGGGAGGACAAAGGGGGCAGAACAAAAGGACATTGGGGTGAAAGTCCACCGGGTGTGTCCATCTGGGCCCATGAGGGCTAGATGCAGGGGCATCCTGTGCCCTCGTAGGCCCAGGCAGAGTTTCACCCCAACGCTAGCCACTGGGCTCTGTATGAGCCCCTGGACTGTTCAGCATATTTATAAATTACTTGGATGAGGTCATGGAGGGGATGCCTACTAAATTTGCAGGTAATAAATTTGAAGCAGGAAGTGGTCGCTGACACCATAGAATCAAAATTCAATAGGGTCTTCTTGACAGGATGATACAATGGGCTGAAACCAACAAGGTGAAATTGAACAGAGATAAATGTAAAGCCTTACACTGGAATATAAAGAATCAAAGGTAGAAATATAGGATGGAGGAGACCTGGCTTGGCAGCAGCAGGTATAAGAAGTATCTAGGTATCTTAGTGGAGCAAAAACTGAACACGAACCAGTACTGTGATGCAACTGCTAAATAAGCTTCATAAACCAAAGCATGATGTCCAAATTATGAGAAATAATAGCTCCACTCGAGTGATCTATACTTGCCAGGTCAGGCCACATGTGGTGTTCTGTGTCCATTTCTGGACACCACATTTTAAGAAAGACGTTGATAAATTGGAGCGTGTCCAGAGGAGGGCGACAAGGATGGTGAAGGGTCTGGAAATAAATTCCCACGAGGAATAGTTGAAAGTGCATGGTATGGTTAACCTGAATTAGAGGAGATTCAGTGAAGACTTGATAGTAGTCATCCAATATCTGAAGAGCTGTGTCATGTAGAAGATGGAGAGTTTTGTTTTCTATTGCTCCAGTGGAAATAACTGGACATTGTAATGTCCAATGTAATGTCCAATGCATGGACATTACAAGGAAACAGGTTTTGGCTAAACATTAGCAGAAGTGTCCTAATGGAAAGAGCAGTGGAGCAGGCTGCCTCAGGAGATGGTGGGATTTCCTTTGCTGGAGGTATTTATTCAGATCTTGGAGAGCTGTTTGTCAGGGATGCTATGGCTGTACCCTGCATTGGGCAAGGGATTGGATAGATGATCTCAGGCGTCCCTTCCAAATAGATGAATCTATATGAGGTTGGCACACATTAATGCATTTCCATTTTGGGATGGGGAGTGACAAAATATAGTGTGAGAAGCAATGACAACTGTCACATCCCAAAATGTAAAGAAGTTTTAATTTTTGAGATGTCAGATATCATTGGAATCACGTCTTCTAAACATTTTAAGATAGAACATACCTTTCAATCTTCTAAAATTTCTAACTCTTTCACATTTTTGTTCATCAAGGCGCATCTTATACTAGAGCTCAACCAAAATGGCTCAGTGTGTGTGTGTGTGTGTGAAAATGATCCCTTTTGTGATCTGGAGGGCGTGCAAGTGGGATAAAGTGTTCGTCCGTTGGATAGGAGTGGGGGGTGGGGGGGAATTGCATCTATGCCTCGCTGAAGCTCTGGTCTTCCACACTGCTGGGGCAGTTGCATTGCCCATCTTTGCCATGTGGGAAATGGGGATATGTATTCCTGCAATGCCAAATTAAGCAGGTCCATGCAATGGGGGAGAAGAAAAGGCACAGAGAAGCAACTGAGAAAGGTGTTCACAAGTGGCAGCCCAGGAAAAACAGGAACAACTTTTGAGACACATTTAGGGGACAGTGTGTGCCACAAAACTTTTGCCTTGAACGCGTTTGTGAACCAAAATTTGGTACAGCACTAAATGATCTAGTTTGTTATCAGCCAAAAGGGGTGTTCCAAATTGGCCGATGGTTGCCCTGTTACAACCCCTGGGTAATTGTGTGGTTAGGTGGGGGAAGCATTTCCTGAGGGGTAGTCATGTTGGACTATTGCAGCAAAAACATCGAAGAGCCTTGTGCTCTCTTGAAGACAAACCCATTTATTATGGCGGAAGGTTGCACGGACTCAAGGGCATGTCATCAGATAGCGGAAGGTTGCTGCAGTCTGCAGTAGGTGAGAGGGAGCCGCGGTGCAGTGCTCCTCGCAGAGTCGGATGGCCCACACATGCTGACCTGAAGCACACGTAACGCTTTAGGCGAGCGGACATCCGTGCGATTCTTTCAAAAGGGCCCCTGTTGTGGTTGCATTTGCTTTATACAAAGCAAGTAAATCAGTTGCTCGTAGGTTCTCTGAAAGATTGAAGAACTCCTGTGGTCTGAGAGGAGGTGAGGCAAAGCCACGAGCTTTGGTGGGACCTTGGGATTGGCCAGCAGCAGCAGCAGTATCCCACGTCTCCTGGGAATGAGCACGTGGAAGCCATCGGCGTGTGGAACCTCCCAAGGCTGCTCATAATGGTGGGAGGGGCGAGAGGAAGAGAACCGCCTAAGAAACGGTCCGGGGTTTGCGGAAAGAGCCGGCACGTTTCCCTTGGCTGCACTTGGCACAGATGTGCCTCTTGTAAGAGAGACTGCGAACACTGACGTCCTATCATGTGGTTCTCATTCCTTCTGCTTGTCTTTGAAGGTAATTGGTTCCATCCATTTCAGATGTGTTTGGCTCGCCACAGTTATTTGTACTTTCACTCTGTTTATAATTTTAATGGTGTGATATATATAACATGAAGTAAAGTCTTATGACTTTGAAGGTCTGAATGGACAGATTTCCATGTAGAGAGTTCTAGGAGGGAGAAGTCCTTGCCCTCTTCCAACTCTTCTTTAAGACCTGAGGTCACTTTCGCTGCTCCCTTGCAGAGCAGGGGGCTCCTTATGGCTAGAGAGCAGTTGACCCTTCTGTATGGTGTGACTTGTGAATACAAAACTGGACATCTAAAGGTTCATGTCCTTCCCTAGAACAGTGTAGAAAACACTTGAGTGCAGCTGTCTGCCTCACTCAGGCTTAAAGCATGTGAGCTAGCCTGGTTTTGCGGGGGTGGGGGAGTTGTGAGGAGAACACGAGTGTGGGGAGGGTAACCATCTAAACCAGGGGTGGGCAGAAATTAGATCTCCATGTGTTTTGGGCTTCACCTTCAAGCATGCTGGACCATTGGCCGTGCTGGCAGGGGCTTCTGGAAGCTGAAGTCCAAAACACCTGGAGATCTACCTTTTGCCCACTCCTGTCTAAACCAACCTGAGTTCCTTGGAGGAAAGGCAGGCTAGCTATCAGGGCCAGCCCAGGAGATTTTGCTGCCTGAGACAAAGGACAAAGATGGCACTCCAACCCATTCCATGTGCAGAAGGGAACCGGGCTGGTAGTTGGATCTTACTTTAATGCCTGCAATGGCCCAGCACCCTGCAGTGCACCATAGGTAAGCAGGTTAGTTCAGCAGCTGCAAGATGGACTACGTGGTTCTGCCCTCCAAGGGAGGGAAGACTAGAAGCTGCTGCCCCAAATACCTGCTCCCTGAGGCAGGTTGCCTCACTCTGCCTAATAATAGGGCCAGTCATGCATGATATAACCATAATAAATATCTAAATCAATGTATATAAAATAAAATGTAATGCTGTATTAGTTATTGCCTTCCACAGTAGTAATCCTGGATTCCTTTAGGGCTGACGTGTTCACACATATGATCATTTTTGCAGGTGAAGGATACCTTAAGGAGGAGTGTGCTGGGGTGCAGGCTCTGAGGGCAGGGCCCGCTCCGCATGGCTCCTCAGTAGGTCTGCAGGGAAGGGCTATTACATCTGGAGGTAGAATATGTGAGGCTGCCCTTTTGGGTGGGGTTGGAGAGAAATGTGAGGTGTATGATACAGGAGTGAGGAATGAAAACCACTTCAACAGAACCCCTAAATGGTCCGCTGCTATCCATGTGAACACAGACCTATTATCAGTTTATTGTGATGCTGGATACCTTGGCTGTGATACAACAAAGCACTTAGTATATGCCTAGCAACGTGGGGATGGATGATGTCAGAGGGAACATTTCCCAGAGCTTTGAAGATGGGTGCTCTTCCTCTGTCAGGGATTATGAAAGAGAAGATCACTGATTGGAATAGATTATTGTATTTTGTCCCCCAGAAATTCAGATTGGAAGATTTTACTAAATGCTAGACCAAGCAACAAAGTGAAGAAGAATGGCTTGTGTAATGGGAGGCCTTTGAAATATGAGGAGGTGCCTTGATGTTCAATGTCATACAGCTGGCTGAATAAGAGTAACTGCCAATTCTGTGGAGTTTAGCACAGGGTCATTGCTTTTTCCCACACCTCCGTCACCACCTCATTGTGCCTGGCTAAACACAGCTCCATCGCTCTCTTCATGGAGTGGGGAGTTCCTAGGCTGTTCTTGCCGCAGCTGTGGGGGTTCTGGTTTTGTTTACATTGCACTACTCTAGCTCTCTCCGTTTGGGGCTGCCCATGGAAATGGCCCGGAAAAGCATCAACCGGTTGACAGTACAGTGGCTGCAGTACTGACAAGGAGCCTTATGTTTGATCATATAACACCAAGACTGCAACTAGCTACATTGGCTCCCAAGTAGTTTGCAGGCCTAGGTGCAAGAAATAAAATGAATGTAATTCTTTAATTCTTTATTGATAGTATTTATATACATAAGATGCTGGATCAGACCAAGGGTCCATCTAGTCCAGCGCTTTGTTCACACAGTGGCCAACTATCTAAAATATATTCCAGAGCGGTAAACATAGGGATAAAACAGTAAAAAGAAAGATTAAAAACAGCAAATTAAAATGGTTCAATTTAAAACAAAGGACCAATAAATACAGTGGCTGGTCAGTGAGGAATGCTTCTTGGACAACAGTTGTTTCCAGGATGAGCCGGAAGCAGTCTAGTGTTGGTGCCTGCCTGTCCTCCAGAGGCAGGGAGTTCCAAAGAGAAGGGGCCACCACACTAAAGGCTCTTTTCCTGGTGGTCTCTAGCTGGGTCAAAGCTCTAATCGAGCCACCATCATGACATCCCATGGAAGGATTATCGTGCATACTGCTTCGGACCTCCCTACTATGAAAACGACAGGTCTCCACCATGATGGCACCAACCCCGAGCGCATGTGGACTACAGAGGGAGAAACACACTGAGATACTACTCTTGATATTCCTAGTCCCATCTTCTCACAATATGCGTAGCTCACTCTGAGAGGCACACAGTATTGAGATTGTTCAGAGAAGAGGCTAACCCAGCCTACAACTGCTCTGGCACCTAAGCCTTCCATGCTAAACTTCACTAGTCTACCATTGTCTATGTGTCCACCCCTTCCTCCCAAATTCTTCTAGAACATCATTCTTGTAAAGGTTCCATGAGTACCAAAATACGCATAATGCCTTCAGTATCACAGCATCTGATTACAACAACACTGACAGTGACTTGCACACCAGCCACTCCTAACCAGCACCAAAATCAAAACCAGCACCAAAATCCAGCTTGGGGGACCAGTCATCTGGTTAGGACAACGATTGTTCTGATTCATCCTTACCTTCATCTATGGTGGCCTCCACCTCCTCTCCAGATGCAACCGTTTGGGACCAACACTCTCTCCTCATTGGATGATGTTGGGCCTTATGCCGATCAGGTACTTAGGATATAGCTAAGTCTCTTGGCTTGGTGTTCAAGGCCCTGCTGGCTCCTGTTAAGGACCCGGTTTTTAGAGATTTCAGTCAACATGACTCCACCAGCAACTATACCCATGTTACTCACCCTCCATCATGCAATCATGGTCTAAATCCTCTATTGTTCCACCTAAGTCTCGAAAAAATTCAGGAGGAAGAATGCTGTTCCAGCTCCTCATTGTATAATTCTTGAGGCATCACAACCTAAGGGCCAACAAAAGCCCCACTTGGAACTAGTTGACTCAGAGGGAAGGAAATTGGTCTCCTTGGGCTGTAGAATTTATTCCACAGTTGTCCTTGCGCTCTGAGTTACGAACTGTGACGTTTGTATAGTGGCCTATCAACAATTTCTATGAGAGAAAGTGGCTACTTTCTTTGATCATCTTGAGAATATAAAAACCCTACTGATAATATTTGAGGCCAAAACTCACAGACTGGCAAGCCATCAGTTCAATACAGCATACTACTTGGCTGACTTCAGCTCCAAGGAGATGTTTGCAGCCATATCACTGAGATGTCATGCTTGGCTGAGAACTGTGAGACTTAACCAAGAGGCCAGATCCAGAGTGGAAGATCTTCCATTGGATGGGGAAGGGCTCTTTAGTGCCTCCACAGATGAAACATTGGACCACATCCTTCAGCTTGCAAAAGGGGGTTGCAATTCTCTTCTACCTCCATGAATCATCCTCGCTCCTACATGTGCCACCAGGGCCCATGAATATGCACTTCTCAGAATCAGCCTCTAGCAGGTCAATGTCCCAGATGTCACCTCTACCTAGGTGACCCTTCCAAAACAACTAGCACCAATGCACCAGAGGAAAATACTCCGATCAGTTGAAATACCATCTTTGATTCATATGGGGGTGGGGGGTGGAGTTCAACCCTCAACCTTCTTCTTTGCTAACTAACTCAAACCTTTCCTAGCAATGTGGGAATCAAACACGACCAGTAAATGGATACTCTTAATCATCTGGCTATACCATCAAGTTCAACTGGACCCCCATTCATAGGGTTCTGCCACTTCAGGGCATTCTGCTTCCATAGGTGTGCAGTGTGGTAACCTGTGCTCAGCTGTCCACCTTCACTAAGTAGTGCTGCTTGAATGCCAGGACATATACAGATGCAGCCTATATCTGAGTTTCTCTGCAGTTTTAGTGTAACATCTTCTGATGACTCACAGAGACCACAAAGAAGGAGGACAGGTTGCTTACCTGTAACTGTAGTTCTTTGAATGGTCATCTGTGAACTCACACACCCCATAGGGTGGGCAGGGCTTCCACCTAAAAGCTAAAATGCTAAAAACTCTAGAAAGCTAAAAACTCTAGAATGTTCCAAATGACTGTTCTGCACAGTCATATAACTCATATGTGAAGTTCACAGAGGACCACTCAAAAAACTACAGTTACAGGTAAGCAGCCTGCCCCTTTTACACCTCTGATCTTGCATAAGTGATGGTTTTGTTTGCAGCCATTGTGCGCAAGATCCTTTCTGCTCACTTCCAGGGGCCAGCATTGATGAGGAGCAGAGAGAAGTGAGCAGCTCTCCAAGGAAGTGGGTGATTGTGGGGCACTTGCAGACCATTGAGCCATGCAGGGACTCACGTGGCCCCAATCATGTAGCTGGATAGTTGATCAACCGGCAGCAGCGAGGCCACGAGCGCTTGTTGGTCCCAGGTCCCAGTAAGTCCCTCCCTCCCTAGCAAAGCGTGCTTGGAGATGTAGGATCTTCGGTGTACACAGGGCTGTGCACTAAATGGCGGATTCTCTATAAAATGGCCATCAATGCTTCAGAATTTGGGAGCCTGCACAGCCATGTATAAATGCATTGTAGTAATCTAGCCTAGATGATACCAGGGCATGGATAGCTGTGGCCAGGTTGTACTTTTCAAAGAAATTGTTCAAAGGCACTACATGTTACAGAGCATTCTTATGCATCCATCCAGAACAGACTGAACCCCCGTTATTTAGATTGAGCTTCAGTTTATTGGTTCTGATCCAGCCCTTTACTGTAACTGGATATCTGTTCAAAATGTTCACTGCTTCATCTGAATTGATGGCAAGTACTGGAGTGATCAGAATACAATGAAAATTCACTCCAAGTCCTTGGCTATAATCGCCACAGTTCCATGGGAGAAGATGGAACCTTCCAGAATCCTACAGCATAAATGCCATGAAGTGTCTCCCAGCAACACTTTCTGAAAGCAGTCAGGTATTATTAGAACTACTTGAAACATGGTGCTTCCAGTTCTAACCTATCCACAGCTATCAGTACAGAAGGGCACCATGGTTGATTAGGGTGACCATATGAAAAGGAGGACCGGGCTCCTGTATCTTTAACAGTTGTATTGAAAAGGAAATTTTAGCAGGTGTCATTTGTATATATAGGGAATCTGGGGAAATTTCCTCTTCATCACAGCAGTTAAAGTTGCAGGTGCCCTGCCCTCTTTTAAATCTGGTCACTCTAGTATAGCTCCTGCACCTTTAACTATTGTGATGAAGAGGGAATTTCACCAGGTTCTCCATATATACAAATGACACCTGCTGAAATTCCCTTTTCTATGCAACTATTAAAGATACAGGAGCCCTGTCCTCCTTTTCATATGGTCGCCCTATGGTTGATGGTACCAAAAGCTATTGAGATCAAGGAGGATCAACAAGGTTACATTCCCCTTGTCTGTCTTCGGGTGCTGATCATCCATTAAAGTGACCCAAGCCTGGTTTGTTGATTGCCAAAATCTTCCAGGCCCAAAGATCCAGAGATGATGTTTTTAGGAGGGGTCTCACAACTGCCTTCTTCCCATCCCTCAATGAAAGCATTCATTTAGTAGAAGCAACCATCTCTTCCTTGGCTAAGATACAATAAGGAATGATGGGCAGGGGTCACACAACTAAGTAGTAGGCCACACTCTTTTAATCACCTGTCCTCAGCCCACAGAAACTGAAATTTATCCCCCCCCAAAAAAAAAGGAAACTCAACAAAGATTATCTAATATTTGTACTGAAAACAATGTGGAATCCAAAACGGATGGTCAAGTGACTTTTATTTGTGAAACTCCTAGCAGACAGATCACAGTGGGCAATCAAGAAATTGGCCAATTCTTACTTGAGGGATCCAAGCCCTTCACTACTCAGAAAAGTAGTGGCAGAGGAATGTTTGTGCGTTGCTGCCATTGTTACAACAGCATAGACTCTAAAACGTGCTTTAACCCATTTTGGGTCACATTCACCTTGAGTTCTCCTCCATCTGTGCCATCATCCCAAATATTGAATTGCTCTTAGGTCCCCAGAGAACTAAGGAGCAGATTGGGTGGTACCAAAGAGGAGAGGACTAGGAAGAACCGTATCAGTTGCCTCAGCTGCTCCCGTGTTCCAGAGATCCACTAGGGCTTTGATGAGAGTGCCGGTCACTTCTACAGGGCGCTAGCTACCTGAGGAATCCTTCGGGCTCCAACCATCTCACACGCATGCAGAGATTCAAAGTCCCCACAACTCTCAGTCTGATCAGGCAATGATCTATCAGTGATAAGGACATGGGGGGAAGTCTGTGGACCCAAAAGTCTGTGAGGAGCCGGCTCTGCTTCCCCTTTGGAAAAAGTGATTCTAGTAAACGGAGCTTTTAGTGGAGCGTTTTGTGAAGAGTTTGAAGTGGCCTTCCAGGGAAAGGTGGCTTTAATTATGCAGCATTAAAGAGAACTTTTGACCGGTTTCACAAAATGAGAAAAAAAGTATTCTCCAGTCCTCTCAGAGGCCAGGTGCTGGGAGGGGAGAGACAAGCCAGGTGAAATGCATCACAGTCCAGGTGTGGCCCCAGGAGTTCCATGGTAGACCTCATTTTGTGTTCTTCAGAAAGTGTATCTGAGAAATTAATCCTGTGAATTTGCTGACAGGGAAAAATGTTATTTCTTCTCTACAGTGTCCCTTCTATGACACTAAATGACAGCAGGGGTGCAGATGCTACACACATTGGTGTAAATGAATCCAGCATGCTTTTCTGTTGAGATGACTACATTTAAGGGCGTATTTAATGGGCGAAAAGTGTCTTGTAGGGCCTCATTTTGATGATTTCAGCAACATTTCAGAATGTACATGAAAATAAGCAGGAGTACACAAGTCTTCTGCTTATTTTCATGTAACTCTCCTGTATGTACACAAGGAGGGCAAAGGCACAGGAAAGTGGTCCTAAACATAATGTCCCCTGCCCACCCCACCCAAAAAGCTGACTATGTATTGAAAGCCAGGGCACTGAAGGAAATTTTCCCCCATCATGGCATTCTTGTTACAAAATTCTTCTTGAAGGATTTTTTATAGAAATTAGTAGGGTTGTGCACCGCCTTCACTCAAATCCCTGGATTGAAGGCGAGATGGGCCAGTTAAAACCAGAGCAGCATTGGGTCGGCCGAAGGCACCCCAGGGCTGAAGCAAATAGGCCCCAAAGCCTTGGGGTGCCTCGGGCCAATTCGAGGCAGTGCAGAGCCGCTTCCCCACTGCAACTCCCATTACCTTTCACCATTTGCTGTGTTGGCCAGCACTCCAAAAACATCTGGGGGGGCACATATTCTCCATCCCTGCCTTGAGCCACTGGTTTTCAACTCTCATTCATTCGAAACAAATAAGCCGGATAGTATAGGTTTTCCAGGTCTTTTTAGGTATACGTATTTGGCCTTTGCGGAGGAGGGGGTAATTTGGAATCTTAGTCCAGCCTTCTCCAACTTAGTGCCTTCCAGATATTTTGGACTTCAACTACCATCAACCCCAACCAGCATGGATAATGCCAGGAATGCTGGGCATTGTAGTCCAAAACACATGGAGGGCAAGGGTAGGGGAAGACGGACCTAACCTATGAAAATTGTCATCTGTCTTTTCATTCGTTGCTAATGTCTATAAGCCTTAATTTCTGGTGGCTGAAACACCTTCTGTTTTTCTTTTGTAGGCACAAGTTCCTCTAAAAAGAAAAAAGGTAAGTAAGTGTGTGTTCATAACTCTTCTGTCCAGCCCCAATGCATACAGAAAAACAGCAGTAAACACTTGAATCTATCCTATCTAAAAAGACAAGATCGCCTTTGCCGCGGGTGGCTCGTTCCACTTGCCTGAGCTCAGTCTGGCTTTCCTTGTTATTGCATCCTCTGAGCAGGCCTCCCAGCTGTTTTCCCACAGTGCCGGGGTGGTAGACATGCCTGGTACTCCCTACCAGGGCCAGAGGCAAGGCCACTGCCCACCTTGTCTGTCTCTCTCTCTCTGTCTCTGTCTCTCTCCCTCTCCGTGTGGCCGATCGCTGGAGTGGGAAAGCTGTCCAGGTGCTCAGGCAGTTTTTTCTGAGCATAACTGATGCCTCCAAATATGGTGGTAGTTCAAGCAAAGGAAAGGGGATATTCTCCCAGCTTTGTAAGCAGGAATCTCACTTGGACGGAAAATCAAATGCGCACTAGCATTGCCTGCCTGCACGTGCTGCGTTTGGATTACATGTCATTGTGTTACACCTGAAGTAGCAGCTAATTTAGTAGCAGAACAGGCCTCTGGGGCAGGATTAACAGAAACAGCTGTAGTGTGATGCCGCCGGGGGGTGGGGGGGAGTCTGCCTAGTGAAACCTGGCTTAGGTGCACACTTGATCCTGTTTTAAGGGGAGTCTAGGATGAAGATGATTTAAACCCAAGGGATTTAATAATAAATGCTATTGGGGTTACGGGTGTAAGATTTGCAATGAGGTTCAAGGTTATAGTTTTATATGAGTGTCAAAGAAACTGGCAGGAGGTATTGTTCTAAGGTAGCTGCTGTTTTTATTCCCCTCCCAATGCGCCATGTAGGAGCTGTAAAGAGCCATCTTATGGCCCTTAGACAGCGTTTGAGGGCTGTGGAATCTTTGGATTCCCAGATCCGAGGTCAGAGGCAGCACATGGAGATAACGGCGGCAACTGCCTTTCCGAGGTTGCTTTTGTGACCTCAGGGAGGGGGTAACGGGGGCACTCCTGGGGGAGGGGAGGGGGGAGGGGGCAGCTCACGCTGCACCCTCAGGCCTCTCCAGATTCCTTCCCTTCCCCTCCGCAGTGCCACAGCTAGACAGGGAGAGTTACAAAAGAAAACTGTTAAGAAGAATTACGGGAAGAAGGGAAAAACTAGGAAGGATTGTTGTGTAAAGGAATACAACATGTGTGCATTCTCAGTGCTTAAGCTCTCATGAAAGGGGGATTGCCAAGGCCTTTTGCCTGTGTGGGAAATTGACCATCACTCTGTAAAGGTGAGCAGAGGCTGTAATTGCTCATTAGTGAGAGAGAAACATTCTGCATATGCTCAGAGGCATTATTCTTTATTTACATTTTCTTTTTGACTACATTTCTGAAATTTAAATAAATTCTAATCATTCTAAATTTGCAGATACGCAAATAAGAATATACGAGTCATTCTAGGGACCCTACTGTTTACATCACTCCAGTGCGAAAACTATTTGTTCTTACTTTGGTTTCTATTCTTTACCCAGTTACTGATCCGTAAGAGGACCTCTCCTCTTATTCCATGACTGCTAAACTTGCTCAGGAGTCTTTCGTGACTTTGTCAAAAGCCTTTTGGAAATCCAAGTAAAAAATGTCTACCAGGTCAGCCTTGTCCACATGTTTAGTGACACTTTCAAAGAACTCTGAAAGGTTAGCAAGAAAAGACTTACCTTTCCAGAACCCATAACAATTATTTTTCAGCAGGACTTGTCATCCTTCTATATGCTTACTAATTTTATCTTTAATAACTCTTTTCTGCCAAGGTACTCAGAACAGATGGTAAGCTAACTGGCCCGTAATTTTCTGGATCCCCCGTGGATCCCTTTTTAAAGATGCCCTACATCTTATGTAGATGCAAACAATACATTCACCTTCTCTGCAATCTCCTTATTCTCCCTTAGTACTCCTTTAATTTCATTGTCACCAATGTTCCAACCACCTCTCTAGCCAGTTTACAGCTTTAAAGGTTTTTTATTGTTATTTTATTAGCAATATGCTCCCCAAAATCTTTTTTTTTTCATCCCTTGTTGTCTGATTGCATTTCCTTTGTGCAAATTTGTGTTCCTCATTTGGCCAAGACTTTCATTTTCTTAAATAAGCCTTCTATTCTTTAATTCCCCAATTGTCAGTTCTGTTCTGTTTTAGAGACAGTCATTTAGAAATTGTCTCGGCCGTGAGCAGAACACAACTTGCACAAAGGAAATGCAGTCAAACTATGGGGTAATTGAAGTGAGCTGGTTCTCCTATAGATGCTTTCCTGATTTCATTCAATCTCAAGATCGCATTTTGGGCAGAGAGAAAATAGCATGTCCTCAGTACTAAATTACACTTTGGGCCTGGAATTGCTACACACAGTGATTCTTTTGAGAAGTCTTCCCCTTTAAAGTTTCTAGTCTGCTTAAAACCTCAACCCTCTGACATACAGAGCGACATCTCCTCCACTTCACTCTTCCACATCTTTCCTATAGAGCTTGTATCTAGAGATGGCTGTATCCCAATGGTACTCTCCATTCCACAGGTTCTATTATGCCCACTATGACTGGCTCTCATGGCACGACTGAGCACCATGGCTTAATTTACCCATGGGGGCTGTTGCGTCAGACCGGATGCACACAGGCGCCATTATTGCTGGCATCCACGGCACCCGGCTTGCCATGTCTTCTCATGTCATAGGAACCCAGGTTAGACAATCCTCAAATAACCCATAACTTATCTAACCCTCAAGCAACCAGAGAGCTTCAGCTATTGGATGGTATAGCCTATGCGGCAGAGTCTTGCTATTTACTGTTTTACTCTGTACAGCACCATGTACATTGATGGTGCTATATAAATAAATAATAATAATAATAATAATATAGCAATGTAATAAATAAATAAACGAACGAACGAACCCTTGCTGTCTGGGTTCACATGATACAACAAGCCATGGCAAGCCAGGCACCCATGGGTAAATTGTTGCAAAATGCAATAGCCCCCAGGGGTAAATTGTTCCCTTCATAGCAAATGCAATAAGCCATGAAGGGGGAGGGTGGAGCATAGAAGTGAGTGGTCCATTGGACTAGTCCAAGCACTTTGTCCACCTCCTCTGGCCTCAACAACTGATAGTCATCCTATAAAATTAGACGAGTTGGTGTTCTGGACAACTCGCCAATGGGAATGCATTAATTGTAAAGTCCAAGTCATGAAAAATACAAGTAAATTTTATCTTCAAAGAGGCTTGCAAACTTCTCATAGCAACGCCTCTTTCCCTTTGGCCCAGATTGCAGCAGGCTGTGAACCACTCGGAAAAGTGCTGCTGGTCAACACCGAAAAGATGCAGTGCTGTTGGGGAAGCAGCTTCCTCTTTGGCACAATCACGGCTGCAGAATAGGCTTGATCATAAGCTCAGTCAGACTCTGTATTTTAGCCATCTACCCTCTTGACTCTGGACCATGTGGAGTCATCCTTGCATCCTCTTTATCTCCTTCATTTGCAAAATTTGTAACGTTTGTATCATATACTGCGGCATCACTTTCAATTTAGTTTCAGTTTTGTGAGATTTAGCCCAAACTGCGCGCCTCTGGCCAAGAGGAAATGCGATTAGTCCTATTGAATTCCAAACTGCAAGAGCTACAGTGGAACACAGCTGGATGCAGGTTCTACCCCTGTCCTGAGTTTTAGATTGGCAACACATTGAGGCAAGGACCAGTTGTCTTGGAACCAGGCATATTTCTGGCATTATATTCATAATAAATATTAGTGCTACACCAAACTTTCATGAGATTATGAAATATTTGCTGGGAACATTGTTGCATTGGAGGATACAGTAATCTTTGTGAAAATGCCATCGCCACCCCACCCACCTGCACACACACACACACACTACAATGTGTGTTGCTGCTTTGGGACAAGGGAGTCACGAAAACTCTCCTCCAGGACTACTGAATTGCAAGACGTTTGCTGTTGCCAGCTCCAGTGAGGTGCGGCTCCACCCACGCTGTTGCTTCCCAGAGGTTATGCCTTCCGAGGCCCATTCACATTCTGCTGTAACCGGTCAGATATGATTACTAGATTGGAGTGAGGGTGGGACCAATTCCCTACCTTTAGTGTATGAAAAATCTTCCAAAAGATTGTGTTTTGCAGAGGGTAAAGATGCTTGTGAAATGCTCCTCCCCTTATTTCAGCCCAGCCCTAAATCTTAAAGGGAACATCAAGCACCTCGTCCACTGTGTTCAACACTCTAAACACTTGCTTGGCTTGAATTAAAAAAATCTATTTATTGCATCTATTAGTTGCTTTATAAACATTCAGGATCAATTATAAAATAAAGTGAAAACAGTAAAATAGTGTGGGGGGGGAATGAAATCCAAGTCCAGCATACAAGGATAAGCAAACGCCATCAACAGTAAAAATAAATTAATCGCAGAGAAGAGCTAAAACCCACGCCCTAAATGCTGAGCCAATAGCCATTGCCAACAGAGACTGATAGCAAAATGTGGAGGGGGTGTCAGAAATTCCTTAACCTGGCACCAAAAAGACATGAGCAAGCAGCAATCCCTCTCCCTCATAGCCACCGCCTGTTTGTTTGAGGGAGGCAGTCCGAGGACTGAAGCCAAGCTGAGCGAAACCTCCACATCCACATCTCTTAAACGCCTTCTTGTCTCAGTAGATGATCTCTTGCTGAGTCTGTCTCTCTTGGGAGCTTTGAAAAGTTCCAGGTTAGTTAGTTGTTGGGGGCTGGCTAGAGGGCCTGCTTCAACCAGCATGGCTGTCCTATGGGAGCACATGAGGACCTTTGGAAACCATGTTGATGGAGGTGAAGCTGAACATCCTTTATCTCCACAGGCAAGAAAACTGGGCCCCCCGGACCCACCGGGCCCCAAGGCCCCCCTGGACCTCCAGGGCCCCCTGGAATCCCAGGGATCCCTGGCATACCAGGCACCACAGTGATGGGCCCTCCTGGCCCCCCAGGACCTCCTGGCCTCCAGGGCCCTCCCGGGCTGCAAGGCCCTGCCGGTAAGTGCGAGGGAGGCTGAGGGAGGGCGTTACTGCAAAGACGGTAGAAGCACAGCACCACACATGATGTTAGAGCACGGGGGCCCCAACCCCTTTGAGCCCAGGGGTAGGTACATTTGGAAATTTGAGGAAACGTGGTTGACACTATCACAAAATGGCTGCTGGTGGCATAGCTAGTCAGAAGGGATAAGAAGCTGAATACAAGGCAGAGGTTGGGTGTGAAATACAAATGCCAAGCCACAGATTTGACCCCACAAAGCACAACAAAATGGCCATTTCTCAGAAGGCAAACTGATGAGGCACAGAGACTAGTAATGTGCCACCCAGGGGGCAGCTCAAGACTCATCACCTCTCTCTCGCCCACCCAGGATCACCGCCAAAACATGCACCCCCTTACTCTCTCAAGATTACTCACTCACACACACACTCGGAACCATTCCATAAAAACCCCTTGATCCAGTGAGGCATGGCTCCATCCACACTGTTACTTTCCATAAGATATCACTGGATTGATGTGATTGGCTGAAAATTGCCTTACAACTGCTGGAGCCTCAGCAGTAATTGGCTGAAAGCTTTGCCAATTCCCTGAGAAGAGGCCCCCAAAAGTGAAGCTCATAATTGGGCCCCCACTTGACTGAGAAGACTGGACCAAGGGAGTTTCGTTATGCGAACCGCTTGTTTGCAGACCTCTCGCCTGGACAGCATCGGAGTGGAAAAACAGCTTGAGTCTAGAGAATCAGACATGAGAGAGAAGCCATGGGACCAAACACAGCCAAGAGTGTCTCTGCATTAAGAAAAGCTCCGCACAGCCTTACCAGGTCTCGGATCTTCTCACGTTCAAAACGGGCTCCAGATAGCAACTAATAACATCCACATGTTTTTGAATGAAAGGGGAACGCTATTGCAGCCTATTCTTTGAAATAAAATAGCACCATCTAGTAGCAGAACAAATCCTTTCATAACTTGGATACTAGATTATCTCTGTATTTTTAAAACACAAGATTATGGGGGGAAACCACAGGAGACGTCCTGGCTGTTGACGACAACATGTAATCGACCCGCAAACTTCCGCAAGTGGCCAGTCACGAGGGGGCTATAAATCTCCTACTTCACAGTAGCTGCTACTCCTGCTTTCTGCAAAATCCCACAAGCGCTATGGAGAGTTTGTGAGGAGGGAGAGGTGACTTCTGATCCTATACCTGTATTTTGCAGAGCAGCATCGACACACTGCAGGCACTTTCTGTCAAAGGAGAACTTGCAGGAGAAAAAACTCTCTCTCTCTCTCTTTGATGGGAGAGGTGGTTTCTCACTTGGGCTTTTGCTGGCAGCAGGAGGAAGGGGCTGCACGCATCCCCTGCAGAAGTCCAGCACAAGAGCAAGCTCCCTCCGCCGCCCCCCTTCCCAGGGTTCTCTGAAGGAAGAGTCATGGGTTTGGCAAAGAAGCCAAAGAAAGATTTGCATTTGAATTAGCTTTTCTTCTTTGGAATTTTAGGGATGCATGACGTGTCTTCAGAGCCCAGCCTTGTTTCCGCAAGGATCACATCTTTTGTTTGGTTTCGACAAGAAGCACATGCACTGGATGTGAAACGCTTGTGTAAAATTGATACCAAGTCAAGCGTAACTAAGTGCAATATTGGCACAGATATTGTAACCTAGAAGCTAAAGGAACAGAGAATAAACTCTTCTAGGGATTTTTTTTGGTTAAAGAACCCAAACATATGCTTTTGAAACACAACCTCTAGTAAACGACGATTTCCTAATAGTCTGTACTAGTTCTTTTGATGTCTGACTTCTAAGTGCTCTGCAAAATTGTGAGGTTTTCACCATCTCTTCACTTTCTTCATTGGATCAGCCTTGATATAACTGGTTTTAGAGCAAAAGATGAAAAAGAATTTGGAAAGAATGTTCTAATGATAGAGGGTAAGGCATAGTAGCCCTCAGCAGCCATTCCGTGCCAGAAGATTGTTCCAGATGGGCTGGCTATGGATGCATCCAAGCCCACAAGTGTGAATTAACTGGGGGTTTTTTTAATTATTTTCACGGGGATCATTTGTAACCTTTTATTTCCAGATGAGGCTATAGCCCTTTTCGTATGAAGGCAAGTTATAATATGGCTCAAGCACGATGTTCTGTCCCTAGGCAACTGAAATCCCAATGCTGTGAGAGATCCTGTAGAGATGGTGGTGAGAACCATGGTAAACACCACCTGATTATACATATTCTGTTTTGCAGGTAGCACAGACAAAGCAGGACCTAGAGATGCTCAGGTTAGTGGACTGCCTTGGGGGAGAACGTCAGTAGAACTTTGACCCAACTGAATCTGCACCTTCTTTTTCATGTGATGAACAGGCTACATTTTCTAGACATGCCTTTTTATTAAAGCAAAGGTAGCTTTCTCAACAAATGCCACTGATGACTTGCCTTAATGCTTGCACAAATGCCAGAAGAACTGCCTTCTCTCAGATTAATTTCCCGAACAAGTTCTGCCGAATTGCTTTTTAACAAATTCTTGGCAGCCACATTGCACATTTTGGCACTTCTGTCTCAAGACATATACGAGAAAAGCAAATAAAGTCCTTTGTATAAATGAATGCATTTAGTCTCATATGGACAAGAGTATAAAATTCTGAACCTGTTTAATCTTGATTTGCTGTATTCTGACTTGCAGCCAGCTGTGGTTCATCTCCAAGGACAAGGGTCAGCAATTCAAGTCAAGAATGGTAAGAATCCCAATCAATTGGCCACTGAATACTTCTCTGCCAGTTCCATTGCTTGTAATTTTTTTAAAGAACACTGTTACACAAGGCAATGGCTCAGGTCCCAGTCTTCGCAGTATAACAATTTATAACCACATGAATCCCCTATCTGATCACCCTTTGTTCTCCTTATCCTCGTCTCTCTCAGGAACTTCCAATCAGTTAAATTAGTTGCCAAACCAACTAATTAACCTTTTTTGCTTTTCACATTCAGCAGATCTTCCTTTTTCAAGCCACACCCTCCATTCCCCCACGTTTAATCTTTTGTTGCCCTTGTCTATGTCTTCCAAGTTCTCCTCCCAACAAAAGTGGTCTTTCATGCTTCACTACTGCTACCACCACAATGAATCCTAATTCTTTTTATTGTGCCATGGCCCTGCCTCGTTCATGGAATTTTATTGGGAATCCAGATGTCAGCATCTTCCACTCCTCCTTCTCCTGTGGTTTCCTACCACTTCTTCCAAATATTTTTCACTATGGAAAATCCTTTAAGGAGGTAAAGCTGGAGCTGCTGGAACATGCTTTCTGATTCAGGGCAACATTAGGACCCCCACCATCTGGAAGCACCCTGAGTCTTGGGTCCCTTCATTAAAACACTGGTCATGCTTTGTAGAATTTTCACATGGAAAGGAGGGCTTCCTCTTTTGCCAGGTCCCATGGGTCTTTCTAACACGCAGAGCATTATTCCAAGGATCAAGGGAGTGGTGAGCCTCCGTTGCCCGTGCACATGTTCAATACAGAGAGCAGATGGTGGCTCTGCAATCTCTTCTCCCAGTGCTCAGTCTTCATGGGGCTATTTTTTTCTTAGAAAAGAATTGTACTTCTGCAACAAGGGGTTACCCCAAGCCTGCTAATTCTTTGGGGTGTTTGGCAGCATGGGATTTGGGGGAGGGGTGCTATTTTGCAGTGGTTCTGCTCTTATCTGGCTGAGTTCTCCCATAATATAGTGTGTGTGTATAGAGGGGGCTTTTGTTCAGGGGTTCCTTGGGATTCTATTTTTTGTACTTTTCAACATTGACATGAAGCCACTGGAACAAAACTATGGTGCAACCATATTTGGAATACTGTGTACAGTTCTGATCACCATACTTACAAATAGATATTATGCAGAAAAGGGCAACTAAAATGATGAAGGGGCTGGAGCATCTCCCCTATGAGGAAAGGTTACAACAGCTGTGATGGTTTAGTTTGGAAAAAAGGAGGCTAAGGAGGGACATGATAGAGGTGTACAAAATTATGCATGGTAGGGAGAATGTGGATACGGAGACATTTTTCTCCCGTAATACGAGAACCCAGGGTCATCCCATAAAGCTGATTGGTGGGAGAGATTCAGGACATATAGAAAAAAGTACTTCTTCACACAGCACATACTTAAACTACCACAAGACATAATAATGGTCACCAATTTGGATGGATTTAAAAGGGGGTTGGATAAATTCCTGGACAAGGCTATCAATGGCTACTTGCCCTGACAGCTATGTACTACCTCTGGTATCCAAGGCAATAAGCCTTTATACACCAGTTGCTGAGGAACATGGGTGAGAGGATTTTCTTGCACTTGTGTCCTGCTTATGGAATCCTGGTCAACAGCTGGTTGGCCACTGTGCGAACAGAAATTTGGACGAGATGGACTCTTGGTCTGATCCAGCATCAGGGCTTTTATGTTCTTACGATAGGGGCTATATGGAGCTTAGAGGTTAGGTCTCTTTTGGCTTGTAAGTCAGTTTGGGGGCCCTTTTAGATTCAAAAGAAGGCCAGAAATAATTTTATAAACAAATACTATAGCTCTATCCAAATGGGAACTGCAACGAAAGGCGGCAGCAGGGTGGGGAGCTCCTGTTCATGGCTGACTGGATTCCTTGCCTCCTCCTCCAGGAGACCCCCTCCAACCCCTTCCCTCCCCAACAGCAGGTCAGTATCCCATGGCTGCAAGGATGGTCCGTCCTCATTGGGCTGATTTGGGCTTTTTTCCTAAAGGGTTTGTTGTACTTCTGCAAATCCTAGGACTCCCCCAAGCCTGTGTTCTCCTCCCACCCGTGGGTTGATGGTGCCATTTTGCTACAGGAGCACTAGCGCTTGGAGAACTGAGATCGCTATAAGATTATGATGGTGGTGGTGGAGACCTTCTTGATTATGCAACACTTAACCAGAGGGTCTTCACCAAAGTAGGGTTGCGTTTAGTAAGAAATCAAATCTGGATAGAGTCTGTATTTGTGCTGCTCTTGTGCTTTTCATCCTGACGAGTACTGAGTGACTGCCGTTTTCTCATACTGAGATCTTTCAGGTGGAGTGCTCAATGACTGGTCCCGCATCACGATGAACCCCAAGGTGTTTAAGCTGCACACCCGCAGTGGAGAGCTGGAGGTACTGGTGGACGGCACATACTTCGTCTATAGTCAGGTAGAAGTGAGTACGGTCTTAGGCCTAACTCCTTTTCTTATATCCTAAATGCTTTGAGGAACCATAAAGTTAAAGGCAAGGAAAGTGTGTTGGTTAATAAGCATTCCATATTTTAGGGAATAAGGGATGATGGGGTGAGGGTGCGGGGCGGGGGGCAAAGTAATGCCACGAAAATACTGGCTGTGTTAGATCCTGGAGCATGTCTGCATTTTGTATGTCTTTCAATATCCTCCATTCACCTTCTACCCTTCCGTTCTTGAAATTGGGCTGAGATTTCATTGCAAAGTTGTTAAACCAGATGCCTTTCCTAAATCCAGAAGGGAAGGGGGACACCATGAACTGAATGGGTAAGGCCCATAGCTCAAGTCCCTCATTCAGTCTCCAGCATCTCTAGAACCATCAGGTGTAACATTAGAAGAAATCTGCTAACAGCGAGAGCAGCTCAGCAGTGGGACAGGCTGCCTTAGAAAGGGGCGAGTTCTCTTTCATGACCTCTGTGCACCACACATTCGGGCTCTGAGCCTGTGGAGTGTCCTGTTCAGGAAACTTACATAGCTGAGGGATTTTGGTGGGAGCCCTCCCCCACCGTCCCATTGCACATAGAATAGCAGAGTTGGAAGGGGCCTACAAGGCCATCGAGTCCAACCCCCTGCTCAATGCAGGAATCCACCCTAAAGCATCCCTGACAGATGGTTGTCCAGCTGCCTCTTGAAGGCCTCTAGTGTGGGAGGCCACAACCTCACCAGGCAACTGATTCCATTGTCGTACTGCTCTAACAGTCAGGAAGTTTTTCCTGACGTCCAGCTGGAATCTGGCTTCCTTTAACTTGAGCCCGTTATTCCGTGTCCTGCACTCTGGGAGGATCGGGAAGAGATCCTGGCCCTCCTCTGTGTGACAACCTTTTAAGTATTTGAAGAGTGCTATCATGTCTCCCCTCAATGTCCCTAGCGGGTCCCTGTCTATTCCTTCAGTTTCCTTTCGACCGCCTCATTGGGAACTTCTCTTCATTTAGTGAGCTGTTCTTGCAAACTGCTGCAGTTTTGTTCCTTCTTTTCTTCTCATACTGTTATTTTTACATATTAACTTTTTCTTTTGTTTTGTGGTCTTTGTAATCGCCTTATTGCCTCAGGCCGTATGGCCCTATGGGCGCCTTTCCACAAATGTGACCTCCGTGGAAGTAAACTTCTGCCCACAGATGGCCATTGCGTTTATCTTTTCTGCCTTGGGGAATGACACGCATCAGTCTGACCGACTTTGTGCAGTTTTGTGGAAGAAGGCACTTGAGGTGGTGGATGTCTCAAAGAAGCCTATGGCTTCAACTAACCCTTCAGAGGGTCTGCAAAAAACTGTGTCTTTACCAGGGTCTTCCTCATCCTCTAGTTGTTCTCTGTCTATGGGCCAAATTGACCCACGACCTCCTGGGTGGTCAAAGAGCCAAACCGACCGACCCACACTGGGATGGTCACTGAGCCAATACAAACCCCCCCCCCTCACCTGGACAGTCATTAACACTTTCCTTGGCAAAAATGTAGTCAGTGACAACCAGACCTCCAAAACCTTCTTAGTCTAAGAAGAAGCAAATGAAGGAGTCTAAGAAAATGGTGGAATGGGAATCAGGACAGTCTATATCAGCCGCTTTGATAAGAGTCCCCTCTCCACCACCATTGTGGACATCAGCTGCTGTAGTACTGATGCAAGACCCAGTTCTGATAGTGTCGACATAATAGGATGAGATCAGAAATACCTCGCCAGCACCATCATCGATCATCAGAACCAATCCTTTTAGTTCGGCCAAGGCTCACCGCATTGCACTGGGTCCCAGACTCGATGTTCTCCAGCTACTCAGCATGGAGGGACCATGCCTCTAGATTGCACGAGCAACCCAGGTATCATTCTAGATCGCTGCTGCCCAACTGAGACAGGCAGTTTGACTGGGTCGTGCTTCGCAACAGACTTCATTGTTGGGATGATCTGCATCATGAAGATCAAGGGAGCGAGGATTATTACTTTTGCCCAGATTATTTGGGGGACAAGCCTCTCTAGGCCTCCGGATGAGAATCTATTCCTGGCTCCACCACCTGTATCTTTGTCTGTGGCAATTCAGCCAACACAGTTCACCACTCTGGCCTTGATGACACTACGTCTGTCAAGTGCATTGAGTCAACTGCCCCCTATAGGGCGATTTTTGATCCAACCCACTTCTGTAGAAGTCTTGCCACGCATACACCAACTGATACCATGGAACCAGTGCGGTCTCAACAGCCAGACCTCCAGTTTCCGATATGGATGAGCATCAGTCCAACTCCTCTGTAGCATTGTCTATTTTTTCTCCATATGCAAGAATGGGTGTTGAGGATCTAGCTTCTCTGTCTGAAGATTTAGGTCAACTTTCAGAACAGATCCTTCAGTTGGCTCCATCTCTGGTACTAGAGGCACAAGAATTTGTTCCCCCAGTCAAGGATCTGATTTTTTATGCGGCCTATACCTAAATGTCTGCCCTGGTGGCAATCCCGCTCCTTCCAGTGCTGTGTCAAACCATCCAGCAGTCCTGGAAGGCCCCGTTATCCATGCCCCACCCCACCCCCCACATCTAAGCAGCTTAAGAGCATGTGTCGTATCCAAGAAAAGGATGCAAATTTTCATTTTATACACCCTGCTCCCAACTCTGTCATCACGGAGGCTTTTCAGGGGAAGTCTTGGGGGTCTATTTGTCACCTGCAGACAAGGAGGGGTGATGACTGGACTTGATGGGCAGGGAGATTTATTCTTCTGCAGTTTGGGGATTGAAGTTGTCCAGCTGCAAGGCAGCCATGTCCTACTACCAATTATTTTTTATGGGGAAAGGTTGGAAACCTGTTTGAACACCTTCCTGGTGACAAACAGGATCTGGCCCAGATTTTTCAGGGTGAGGCTATACACCTCTCCCACTAACAAATTAATACCTCCTGACATCATCAATTGCAATGCCAAGGCCATAGCTGGCTTTGAGACCGCATGCTCGGCTGAGGTCTGCAGAATTCTCACAAGGTGCCCAATCCTGTGTCAAGGATCTTTTGATGGATAGAGACTGTTTAATGTGAAGACCAATGAGGCCAGTTTGGGGTGACCCAGCATATGGGGCTGGGACACCCACCCATTCAGTACACACAATGCTTGTGGTCTTACCCATCTTTGTATCTGAACCAACAGACACCAATGTAAGCAGATGTCTCCCAGTGAGTTAAACAGCCTCCCAGTGCAGGTCAGCCCATTCACATGTAGAATTAGCCAACAAAGCATGTGCCTGCTTGGGGCACCAATCTCTGAAGCTGAAGACAAATCAGAGCCTCAATTTTTTGTTAAATGCAGGGATGTTTCTTGGACAGATTTCTGGAGATTGATTGTATCAAAGTTTTACGCTAATTTGTTCAAGATTCCCAGCCATACCCTTGGTTTTCTTGCCGTTCTGTTGCAAAACGTTGTGCAGTCTCTTGTTTCAGAGTGGCTTGCAACCATGGTGAGATGGAGACAGTAAGAAGCAATAGAAGTTATTCATTCTGCATTTGAACAATGAATGTGGTTTCTGAAATCCATCTAGATGGTCCATGAAACGTAGCCGTGCCCTTGCTCTTCTTCTAGTGATGCTGTTTTTTTCTCTGTCCATTTCCAACCAGGTATATTACATAAACTTCACAGACTTTGCTAGCTATGAGGTGGTGGTGGATGAGAAGCCCTTCTTGCAATGCACACGAAGCATTGAGACAGGCAAGACCAACTTCAACACCTGCTACACTGCTGGTGTTTGTCTCCTCAGAGCCCGCCAGAAGATTGCAGTGAAAATGGTCCATGCCGACATCTCCATCAACATGAGCAAGCACACCACCTTCTTTGGAGCCATACGCCTAGGAGATGCACCAGCGTCCTAAAGGAACTTGACATATAAGGAGGAGGCTCCCCAAACTGCATAGTGCTGCTCTTCAAGAGTTGCAGGTGGCTGTATAACCCCTGATAAGTGCCACAGGGAAAACTGACACGTGATATTTCTTTGTTGATGTAAATGCAGGAAGGAAGAACATGAATCCCTGTGGTTTGTATTAGGGTAGTGTTGAAAGGCAGATGATGGAGCATTTGGAGAGGGATGAACAAGCCTGTGTGACCTTCCATCAGTGTTTCACATCTTGCAGCACTGATACTCACTCAAGACTTGTGTTAATGGGATTATTTCCTGCTTATCTGTTGCACTAACAAGGACAGCTATCACAGGAGATGACAGAAGGCATGCCTCTACAGAGTTGTTCATTGGTGTGCTCGTGTACACCAAAGAAAGGATTGGGGGTTGTGCTTCTCCACAAAGCCAAGCAAGTTCCTTTGTAGAGCAATGGTGTCCCACTGTGGGGGGGAGAACAAGATGGTGTCGACAATAATCCAATGGATCAAGAGCTTCTGGGCAGTATTTGGAAGCTGGCAGCAGATGCTGTGACCACCAGAACAGCATTGTGCTTGTCAACAAAATAAAATGCTTTTCAGCAAGCTAGTTCTTCCAAATGCTCATGTTACCAAGGAAACAAGTAGCAATGCCAGCAAAGCCCATAGCAATCTTTAATGCCAAATAAAGGGTGACCCTCAGACCCTTCCAAGGGAAAATGTTCCTGTAACTAGGAGCTTCACATTTAAAAAAGTATTGATGTCGATGAGGAACTAGTCACAGGGCTTTGTAAAGTTGCATTCTGACCAGTTAAAATATTCTGGCAAAAAGGGAAGTCTGCTTTAAAGTCATATACGTTCGTACAGGCTTGTGTGTACCTGTTTTGCAATCTTCCTATCTTCAGCCTGAGAGCAACAACTGATTCTTGTCTAGAGAAATCTGTTCCAATTAGTGAGCTGAATCATAGACAAATAAAAAATTGTGTGATCTTTTGGTTGCGTATCTTATGTGATGCCGGTTCTTGACAAGCTTTTCCAAGACAGATTTTTTTTTTATTAGAAAGGGAGGCTGACAAAGCGCAGACTCTGGAATTTAGGGAGCAAGTCCATTCTGAGGGATTTTCTTGGGAAATAAAAAAAAATAATGTATTTCAGTTGAGGAAAATAGTCTGCACAGATAAATTTCAGCCAAAGTTCAAAGCAGCAAATGCCTTCTTGCAACAGGTGGGTTCAGGCAGAACAATTTGCCTGCTTCAGATAATGAACCCAAGTGTGTGTTTTTAAGCTGTGAGACAGATCCTCTGGAGGACCCAGTAAGCATTGATCTAACAGACAGACAGAGGGACCTTTTAGTGGTCTCCCCCCACCCTTTGTAATAGTGAGGCAAGACAGTGAGGAAAGACAGGCTTTGTGGATATAACCCATGTTGAATGGAACAGACAAATATCGTTACAATCTTGCTTAGCCCTGCCCATTCTCAAAAACACCTGTCCTAATGGAGCTGTTTTCAACCCACCCCAAGATAGTTACAGCCTAGAGAAGCACAGGAGAGACCATTTTAAGCTGGTCAGGCCCATGTGGGCGGTGTCTGCTGCATGTACCAGTTTTGAAAGCAAAGTGAGATGGGGGGATGTCCAGAGGGTCCTCTGACTTAGAAGTCGAGTGCTGTATTCGGAGTAAGGGTTATGGAAAGCCCGAAGATGAGAGCATTGATAAGATGTAAATTGACACTTCCTGACTGTGTGAACATGAATTCTTTGGAATTCTGTTCTAATGGCTCTGCTATTTTGATCTCTGGCATGTTTTCAAGCCCTGTGGGAACATGCAGAAACGTAGCAACAACAACAAAAAGTATTGAGAAGCTTGTATTCATGGCTGGATCTTTTGTACGCTGGCAGCAAAATTGACAGTGGCAGCCACTTACAGGTGCCTTGCTTAAGAAACTGCCTAGTTGCACCCGAAAATATAACCTCAGCTTACCATACTCTGGGCCTCTCTTCGTTGTGCCGACAGGCTGATGTGACAAACCAGCCTCCCAACAGGACAGCATCTTTCTGCACACAGCCCAACTCTGCAACCTTTTCTGCTTGACAGTGCTTGCAGTTGGTTTTGTCATGATTGAAGAACACTGGTTATTCAGAGTTCTAAAAGTGTAATAAATAAATCTCTCTGCTCAAGCTCTGATTGGCAAAAGAGCTGCACGCATGGGACAGCCAGCCCATCTTTCAGGGCCAGGAGTTAGACGGGGCACCCTGATGCTGCTCGATTGGTCAGCATCTTTATTAACAATATGATTTGTATATAGAATATATATATATATAATGTATATAAACAGGGATGTAAGTTTATGTAAATTGACTTATTTTCTTTGCAAATAAAACTTTTCTGATCTTATTTCAACTGCTCTTCTGCTACATTTGGAAGATTTCAGGCCACAGTGGCTGTGGAGGAGTTCTGAGGGGTTTCTCTGTGAATCTGGCTCTCAAAGGATCTGAGCCTTGAATTTCTGATAGGACACGGAACATTCTGGACAGTAAAATGGAGAAATCCCGACATGCTTGATAGAAAGGAAAACTCCTGGATCTACAGGCTCAAAACTTATTCCCTCTGGCCTTAATCTGGAGATTAATTTATACCACTCATATCTCGATTCTTTCTCCTTCGGAATTTTCATCTCCCAGCATTCAAAACTACCACTCTGGGTGTCCATTTAGCATCACACCTACTGATGAGGGCAGAAACAGAAAGGTTTCACTCTAAATATATTTTGAAATTACTCTGTTAGTCTATCTATCTATAATGAAAGAAAAGAAAAACCACTAAAACTGACTGATGGTGCAAATAAACAACTCTCTTAGCAGCAATTAGATAGAAATGCTAAGCCTGGTCTGGTGAGAGGCGCGTGCCAAGGGAATGCCACTGAGCGCAAAAGGCTGGGGCGGGGGGGGGCGCACAGCAGCTAAACTTGGCCCATCTTCCTGACCTAGTGCTACCACCAAGTGGCCGACAGCCTTGCTGCAGACATTTCCATGGGAACTGCAACTTACACCACCCAGACCTCCTGCAGTATTACAGTGACAAATGATACTTTTAATGGTTTTTAATCTTTGTAAACTGCCCAAAGAGGTTCAGCTATTATGCTAATATAATAAATGAAATTACTTGTACTCAGTTACACATCTATCATCTAAAATATTCATTGCAGTTTCACGAGCAGAAATCCAGTCTTCAAGCACGTCAACTTTTGACTCCATCTTTTGAAGACAAATGTCAATCGAATCTACGGACCCCTGAAGAGTACTGATGGAATCGTGAATCAGTTTCAACTGTTCAAGCTGCTTTGACTTTACTGTGAATTAACATTTCTTATCAAAGCAAGCAGCACTTGCTCCCTCAGCTGCAACTTTAGAAACCTTTGCAGGGTGGGGAAGGCAACGGCGGCGTAGGTGGCATCCCTGAACTTTTCTTCCTTCTCCATATAGCCATGGCTGCACTCATCTGCAAATCACAACAAGCAGATATAGATGGAGAAAAATAAAAGCTTAGAACAAATAGCAAATACCCAGATAACACGACAGTCTCAAAGCGATTTTCTTGAAGCTGAAACTCGGGAGACACACAGCAGAAATCCAATTACGACACCATCTCCCACCGGAAACTCTGTCAGATAACCTACAGTAGATGGTTTCACATGTGCGTTTTGATATGCATAGTTAACAGTTAGCTGTTCTCTATCAGAAGACAACCGGTAAGGCAAACATGCAGCCTAAGTGAAGAGTCAAGCTGAGGTCAAGAGGTAAGCGCGTTATCTAGAAAGACCCAGCTCAGTCAACAGACAAAAGACAATGAGTTTCTGCTAAGAGTAGTATTTGCAATGCTATGAGTTTCTTGTGGAAATATACCCAATCATGACACTGTATGACCTAATACGTAACTTGTTTGCCACATAGTATAAAGTTCTGGATGCGAAGTATTCGGGGCTGCTGCTGCTGCTTCTGAATTTGAAGCAGTCTGTCTTTTCGCTGCGGAATTAAAGCCAAGGCTTTGATCTTACCCCGTGTCGATTTGTTATTTGGTTCCAGTGGCTAGACATGATCCTAGAGAGAGAGCGCTCAATTTGAGGGCTCTTACCAGTGTTTTAAATTAGAACTACATTTGCTACAGCATATATCCAGATCCCCCAAAACACAGAACTCTAGAACAAAACCCAAACTGTCAAGAATGCACATTTCTTTCTTCCATATTGTATGGTGACTGCTGACATGTTGTGAAACTGAACGAGAGTCAGAAGGGGTCTTTGTGAGAGGCCAGAAGCCTGAAGATCCAGCCAGGAAGCAAAACGGCTGCGAGACAATCTGAAAGCAGCTGAGACAGAAACTGAAGACAAGTGAGAAGAGCCCCACGTAATGCAACCCAGAGTTTGGGTTGTATATAGGATGTTGTTGAATTATGAGTTGTAGGATCAAGGATTGGCGTTACTTGCAAACCCTGCACAATGGGTGAACAATAGATTTGTTAACCACAAACAATTCAGGAACAGAACCCATGATTTGTTGCCAAGTTGTGGAATCTAGGTGGTCCGTGGTTAATAATCCATAGTTAAACCGTAGCACAGGGTTTGTACATTAATGATAATCCACTACTCACCAACAGCACACAATTCAATAACAACCCATATGGGATGACATTTTCATTGAGTTGTCCACAACCCCAAGATCTTTTTTGTTCAGTCACCACCAGCTTCAGATGCCATCAGGTTGTACTTGAAGTTGGGGAATTTTGCCCCAACGTGCAACACTTTTACCCTTGCTTACACTGAACACATTCGCCGTTTGAAGGCTCTGCACATACTGAGTTTGTTTTTATAACTGTATTCTTGTTATAGATCTATGCTTTACTAAATACCTCTAGGATAACAATTGTGGGTTTGCATCTGTGAGCTGAGAGTGAGGAGGGGGTGCTATATAAACCGGGCGCTGTGCCTCTGGGAGGCAGGCGGAGATTTCAGTTTGGAGAACCTGCTCCAGAGAGACTGGCAAGGGCAAATAGGAGCCATTCAAAGGTTACCTGTTTATTATTAAGCACTAATTGTTGTATTGTGAACTGCCCAGAGAGCTTTGACTATTGGGCGGTATAAAAATGCAATCAATAAATTAATACAATCAGTGAAGCTTCCTCGGCTAATAAAGCCCCGACGTGGCTGCAGGGGGGGGGGGGGGCAGCCCGTGTTCTGGCAGGGAGAGGGGCTGGGGGCGGAAGGAGCCCCTCCCGGGCCTGGGGTTAAGGAGGCTCCAGACTGGGGAGGGGAGAGGCCGGGGGAGGGGAGAGGCCGGGGGGGGGGGTAAGGGGGCTCCTGCCTGGGGAGAGGCCCGGGGGGGGTTAAGGGGGCTCCTGCCTGGGGGGGAGGGGAAAGGCCCGGGGGGGGTAAGGGGGTTCCTGCCTGGGGGGAGGGGAGAGGCCCGGGGGGGGGGTAAGGGGGCTCCTGCCTGGGGGGGAGGGGAAAGGCCCGGGGGGGGGGCAAGGGGGCTCCTGCCTGGGGGGAGGGGAAACGCCCGGGGGGGTTTTAAGGGGGCTCCTGCCTGGGGGGAGGGGAAAGGCCCGGGGGGTTAAGGGGGCTCCTGCCTGGGGGGAGGGGAAAGGCCCGGGGGGGTTAAGGGGGTTCCTGCCTGGGGGGAGGGGAGAGGCCCGGGGGGGTAAGGGGGCTCCTGCCTGGGGGGAGGGGAGAGGCCCGGGGGGGTTAAGGGGGCTCCTGCCTGGGGGGAGGGGAGAGGCCCGGGGGGGTTAAGGGGGCTCCTGCCTGGGGGGAGGGGAGAGGCCCGGGGGGGTAAGGGGGCTCCTGCCTGGGGGGAGGGGAGAGGCCCGGGGGGGTTAAGGGGGCTCCTGCCTGGGGGGAGGGGAGAGGCCCGGGGGGGGTTAAGGGGGCTCCTGCCTGGGGGGAGGGGAGAGGCCCGGGGGGGTAAGGGGGCTCCTGCCTGGGGGGAGGGGAGAGGCCCGGGGGGGTAAGGGGGCTCCTGCCTGGGGGGAGGGGAGAGGCCCGGGGGGGTTAAGGGGGCTCCTGCCTGGGGGGAGGGGAGAGGCCCGGGGGGGTTAAGGGGGCTCCTGCCTGGGGGGAGGGGAGAGGCCCGGGGGGGGAGAGGAGGAGGGGGCGCCCAGGCCTTTCCGTTTGAGCCCCCCCCCCCCCCCAGCAGGCCCGCAAGAGCGCGCTGCACTCCGTCCGCATGCGAGGCCGCCTCTGGGGCCCGGGCAGGACTCGGCTTCTCCGGCAGGAAGTCTCAGGGCAGAGGCCGTGCTTACGAGGCTATCGGCCCGCGGACGGAGACGACCGAGCGCGCATGCTCCACGGGGGGCGGGACGTTCTCACGCCGGCCGCCCAGGGTGGGTGCGTCATCACCGCGCGCCCCAGTAGCCGCGGCGGCGCCGGAAGGGGAGGTGAAGCGCCGCTGGCCCCACCCCGGCAAAATGGCGCCGCTTCCGGTCGCGCCGCTTCCGCCTTCACATCCCGTGCTAAGATGGCGGCGGCGGCGGAGGAGCCGTTGCGGCTCTCGGAGCTGCTGGAGTCCGGCTGGCGGCTGCTGGACGAGGTGGAGAGCAGCACGGAGCCCTCCTCGGGGGCGCCCGCCGTCCAGCGCAAAGTCCAGCGCGGCGTCGCCCTCCTGGAGCGCGCCGCCAGCGCCGTCGCCGAGCTCCAGCTCTTCAGGTGCGAGCGGATGGCGCGGAGCATGTGCAGAGCGCCCCTGCCTCTCGCGACCGTGCGCAGGGCGCCTCCCTTCGCCCCTCTCGTGCGGGCGTGCCCTTTCCCTGCCCGGGGCTGGGCCGCGCTCTGCACCTGCGCGAGGGCACCTTCGCCTCGCCGCCAGGGCAGGAGGGAAGCGGCCCCAGGGCTTGAGGGGGGTCAGTGCCCAGGTTCATTAGAGGCCGGAGGGAGACCCCCAGCCGGCCCGGCCCCCTTCCCCTGCCCCTGCCCCGGTCTAGGGGTCTGGCTGCGCTTTGCCCGCGCTGCAGGTGAGCTGATGCTCCCGGCCTGGGCAGTGCCCGCAGGGCCGATGCCAGGCTATTTTGCGCCCTAGGCAGGTGAGCGGCTTTCACCCACCCACACCCATCCCAGTGTACCTAGACGTGGGGCACCATCGCGCCCACCCAGCCGAAGCGAAGCCAGGACACTGGGGTGGGGGTGGGCGGCTTCGGAACAGCATGCCCGCCCGGAAGCCGCTCTGGGAGAGCGATTTCCAGGCACACCGCTCCGAAGCTGCCCCCCCACTCCAGCGTCCTGGCTTCGCTTCGGCTGGGTACCCAGCCGAAGCGAAGCCAGGACGCTGGAGTGGGGGGGCAGGCGTGGCTTCTCTTCAGCTGGGTGGGTGCCCAGCCGAAGCGAAGCCAGGACGCTGGAGCGAGTGGGCGGCTTCGGAACGGCGCGCCTGGAAGCCACCCTCTCAGAACCGCTGTGGGAGAGCGGCTTCCGGGTGCGGCGTTTTCCGCCCGCCTTATCTTGGCGCTCTAGGCAGCCGCCTGAGTGGCCTCTATGGTAGCACCGGCCCTGAGTGCCCGGCTCATGACAACAAGCCCTGCTTGCTCCCTCTTCCCTGCTCCCTGCTTCCACTTTATTCCTCCATGGCGAGATGCGCAATAAAGAGACCCTGCAAGTTAAACTAATGCTCGTCAAACGAATTTGCGTGTTTTGTAGAGGTTGCGGAACTCAGCCTTGTTTTCTTTGTCGCACTGAGATTGCTGTGCAAAGTGTTATTCCTTTCTCTGCTTTCAGCCAAAATGAAGACCTGGAGGAGATTGCATCGGCAGACCTGAGATTCATGCTGGTACCTGCTCTGCTGGCAGCCCTCGTCTTAAAACAAGGCAATCACAGCAAGCGGCTGGAGCATGTGGAGAAGGCACGGGCCTCGTTCATGAACTTCTTGAGAGTCTGCAAGGACTATGGGATTGGCCAGTTTGAACTCCCTCGGGAACCGGAGAGCCTGGAGGAAAGTGAGTCTGCTGGGAGCTCTTGGAACCCTGCTCCGGCGTCTGATCAGGTGGCTCTCATTGCCATGGCGTCAAATAGGCAGGCAAAAATTGAAAGGTGAGCAGGCAGGGCGTGGGGATTTTGCTCCGTGGGCCCATCTGGGCAATGGGAGGCATAATACCCTCCCGGTTTTCAAGGAGGGCCAAGAACTCTTAAAAGGCACCCTCTTGAGTATAGGTGCTTATGTGGTAGGGATTACGGTGTCAACTGTATTAATGCAAATAGGGCTTTTTCCAGACTCCTGTTCTGATCTGTAATAAAAGATTTGGGCTTCTCCATCAGTGAGTGATCCATGTTGTATAGGGAAGATAGTCCGACCAATGGTTGTTTCACAGTTAAAGTTGCCTCTTTTAAGAAACAGCTTGTCCTTTCTTGCTTCCCCCTCCCCCCCATCATTTTCAGAGTTTATGGAGAGTTTTCCATTCTAACAGAGCAGTGCTAGTGGTGAGTGCAGAGAGAACTAATTGCAAAGGAAGAGCATTTGGGGCTTGTACCAGCAAGACAAAATGGCAGGAGTGGTGGTATTTTCCTTCTTTCACGTTCCATGTTTTATAAAACAGTATTTCTGCCATCGGAACCTGTGGGAGGAAAATTATTCCAGGTCCAGTGCTGGGATATATTCTTCCTAGTGTTGGGTGTACATCTGGGGACCAGAAGGGTTTTGGTTCTGCCAGGACAAATCCATGCTGGCTTCTAGTAATCACTGCATGATTTACAAGGTTCTTACAGATTGACTTTATAATCTGTATTGGTAGGGGTAAGTTGATATATATGGGGTTCAACTTGTTGGGGGGGGGATTGCAGCCCCCCTGAAGGACCAGGTTTGTAGCTTGAGGGTGCTCTTATCACGGTCAGTAGAGGCTCAAGTGACCAACTTAGGGTTGTAGCTTTTATCCAGCTTCAATCTAGAAATTGATAATTTAGCTGTAGTGATCCATGCTTGGTAACTACATTTCGATTACTGTGCCACGCTGTACATGGGGCTGCCTTTGAAGATTGTCCAGGCACTAAAGTTGGTGCAAAATACAGAAGCAACAGTAGCTGGAATTAGGCAGTTTGAACATATTGCACCAGTTCTTCCTCCATTGTGCTGACTCCCAGTACATTTTTGAGCCCAGTTCAAAGTGCTGGTTTGATCTATATTATCCTTCATTGCTTGGGACTACTGTGTCTGAGGGAACACCTCCTATGTGTAGATCTCACCAAGCAGAGGAAGAGCAAATACTCTGTGCCCTTCTCATTCTGAAGCTCAGAGGGTGGCTACGAGAGAGAGGGCTGTTTCAGTGGTAATTCTAGTCCTGATGTTGAAGAGACACAATTCGGTGTCTCCTGATTCTAATATTTGGTTAGACGTATATGGGAGAAGGTGGTCCTTCAAATATTTAAAGCTGTTTAGGGCTTGAAAGGGCACCTTGAATGGGGTTTGGAAATGCTGGAAGCCCATGAAGTCGTCGTCATGGGCAACTGACAGGCTCCCGATCATCCGCTCCAGTCTGTAGACTGTAATCCCAACCTTATGGCTGTATATGATTGACTTTAAAGCCCCTTTGCAGGCCCACTTTTTGGGCTATGCACAGGTATATAATTTTTTTACAGTAAAGATGAAGAATATGAAATGAAACAGTTGGCTTTAGCAGAGTGGGCAGATCGCAAGAGAAATGAGATGTCTGCCTTCATTATGCAGGCTAGCATCATTTTGTTTCCCTACTATGCATAGTGATGCTTCCAGATGCTTCGTTTTCTTATTCCAGATGGCCCAGGTTGTGGATGTAGGGAGCTGTCTGAGACCTCCCCCTTTCCTTTCCTAAAACAGATATAAGCAGAAGAAGGAGGTGGAGAATCGTCTGGCTTCCTTGAAACCCTTCATTGACAGTGGCCGAGCCGAGGAAGAGCAAATACGGGAGTTCTACTTACTACAAATCAAGAAGTGGATAACCACAAGCCTGGAAGATATTGAAAGCATTAATCAAGAAATAGCGATCCTCAGGCGGCAGGGTGCTCTCAAGCAGGTGAGAGAGCAAGGTGGTGGGCCTTATAGCAGTAGAGGCATTATCTGCCTTTGTGTGATTTAGTTAAATAACTCCTTGTGAGCTACCACTGATTCTGGACTGGATTGCTTCAGATTGCAGGTGCTAGATTGCATCTCAAATTAGTTCTAAAAGGATAGAGATGTAAAATTCCTGAAAATGTTGAATCCATGGGGGAAATGTTTTTTAATTCTCCTCTATGATTTCCAGCATAATTATTTCTCCCTTTCTTTTTAATGGTTATTGATTTAATGTATATTTTACTGATAGACGTTTAGGAATGCTCCATGCCATTCCCAGGTTCTCAGCATGTGAGTAGAGTCACTATATCATAATATGAAATAAAAACATGCACTTTTGACAGTTTGGGTTTTGTTCTGTAGAAGCCTGTGTTTCTGGCTTGTTCAGGTTAGATGCTGTAGCAGTCCATTAATGTAGTTTTAAAACACAAATGTGAGAGAAATGGTAGGTTATCCCACCGCTGCCACCACATGTGATGAAACAACACGTGGGTTACCTCATTTATGTTTGGGTAGTTTTTTAAAAAATAATGTTGTGGCTGTGGTCTATGGAACCCACTGCTATAGTTTATGGATAAAATCCGCAGTTTGACCTCAACATCGTGGGGAAGAAAGCTACTGGTCCTGATAACCCTGTGCTACCTACAGTAGCAGAGGCAGTATTATTATTATTATTATTATTATTATTATTATTATTATTATTATTATTATTTTATTAATTTATATAGCACCATCAATGTACATGGTGCTGTACAGAGTAAAACAGTAAATAGCAAGACCCTGCCGCATAGGCTTACATTCTAATAAAATCATAATAAAACAATAAGGAGGGGAAGAGAATGCACTAAACAGGCAGTATAAAAGTCAGAACAAAATCAAGTTTTAAAAGCTTTAGGAAAAAGAAAAGTTTTTAGCTGGGCTTTAAAAGCTGTGATTGAACTTGTAGTTCTCAAATGTTCTGGAAGAGTGTTTCAGGCGTAAGGGGCAGCGGAAGAAAGTGGACGAAGCCGAGCAAGGGAAGTAGAGACCCTTGGGCAGGCGAGAAACATGGCATCAGAGGAGCAAAGAGCACGAGCGGGGCAATAGGGTGAGATGAGAGAGGAGAGATAGGAAGGGTAAACCTATGTACACCAGTTGCTGGGGAACATGGGTGGGAGGGTGCTCTTGCACTCGGGTCCTGCTTGTAGGCATCTGAGCAACAGCTGGTTGGCCTCTGTGTGAACAGAATGTTGGACTAGATGGAACTTTGATCTGATCTAGCAGGGCTCCTATTACGTTACATTCTTATTAGGAAGAGCTGCCTCAGCTGTAAAACCTTTAACCGCTGCCACCAAGATAAACCTACCTAAAAGAATCTAAATTTCTGTGCCTGGTTCCTATGGTGTATCCATGAAAGTATCCATGAAACCACTGATATCATCTCTACAGATAAACTTTCAGAACAAACAAAAATTAGGATGTATGGTGTATAACTAGGTTTACTCCTAGAATTATGATTGGGGAAGTACATTTTTAAAAGTTTATTCAGACAAAAAATTACAAACTCACTGAGTTTATTTTTAATGTTTTTAATTGTAATAATTTTATGAGTAAACCATTATACATAACCCATCTAACATTTCTAGCATCTAACAAATGAATCTGCATGTTTTCTCCCCTGCCCCCCCCAAAAAAAATTATGCAAACAACTCTAAAAACAGACCATGGGTTATATGAGGGTTATTTAACTATCATGTAAGCCATGGTCACCGAGTTCACATGATATGACAATCCCCGAGCGGGGGTGCATATTCAAAATGGCAGCTGCATCATGGGATTAAATGACAGTAGGCCATCATGTGCAAACAGCCCTGGTGAAATGTTTCCATATATTTCCTGAACAATGGTGCAAATATGACCACCATATTTATGCTGTTTTATTCTTATAGGCAGGCTTTGCATTTATGTGTCTCGCTGTGTCTTGCATTCTTTCCTTTTTCTGTTTTTATAGAAAGAATGGCTTGCAAATATCCCCATATAAGGTTTTTCTTATGACCACCTATGTCAATTTGAGAGTAACAGCACAATCCTATACATGTCTCCTCAGAAATAAGTTCCATTGAGTTCAATGAGGCTTATTCTCAGGTAAGTGGTTATAGGATAGCAGTTTAAGTATGGGAATATAGGCAGGTGCAGACAAGACAATTTTGTTTTCTCATTCCAGTGTTGCACCTTTCTGCTTCAAGGTCTTGGCCTAGACTTGCGCTCACAAAAAATAAGTAAGAAACAGATACGAAGTGCCCATGACTGTTAGGTTATGGTTTGATAGTTACTGGGCAGACTAGAACCATTTATTTTCATCCAATGTTTGGTAGGTGGAGTGGAAATATTTGTATTTGAGAAATGATTAGATTAGTTTTAATCATTTCTAAAATAGTAAAGCCTCCCTTAATTCACTGTATCTGGTAGAGGCATTTATTCTGTTTACAGGTTAACTATATGGCTAAGATGCTTATATCCAGATTATTTACTGTTAACCTAGTTGTTATTTAAGAGAAATTTAGCATTTACATTAAAAAAATAAAACAGACAATCTGATTAAGCAAATTAATTTTCTTTTTTCTTTTTAAACATCGTTTTTACCCACCCATCTATATTGTCTTTCTGTCTTAACTAACTCTTCTGCCTTGCTTGGCCCAGCTCCACCGCCACATAAGCCCTGGTGGACAGCTGGTTGGCCACTGTGAATGCTGGACGAGATGGACCCGTGGTCTGATCCAGCATCAGGACTCACATTCTTAACAACAGTCCTGTTTCACATGTGACTTTAGTCAAAAAAACAGCCTAAGTCAGAGAGCCGGAGTGGCAAAATGCTGGTCTGGGAGTTGGCAGCTGCGGGTTCCAGACCCCCACTCAGCCATGAAGCTCACTGGGTAACTTTCGACCAGTCATTGACTTTCAGCCTAACCTACCTCATAGGGCTGTTGTGAGAGTAAAATGGAGGGAAGAAGACCAAGTAAGCCACCTTGAATTCTTTGCAAGAGGAGAAAATGGTGGGATATAAATGTAATGATAAATAAATGAACAAGCCAAGTCTGAGAAACCAAAAGCTCAGAACTTTCAGGAAGGGAGAGCTAGTAAAGACTGTAAGTGTAGGTTTAACATGTTTAATGTTATACTTAACTGTGACTGTTGTTTTTGTAACGAGAGAGAAATTTAGTGTTTTCATTACTATTTTTATTTTTAAACCATGTTTTAAATGAAGATTTTAGTGTGTGTGTGTGTGTTTTGTTTTGTTTTAAAAATCATCCATTTCACCTTGGTGTGAGAGCAGATGGTACTGAAAGATGCTTCTCCTCCTGCTCTTCTTCCTCCTCTCTAGGGTTCAATCCAGCAGCCTTCCCATGTGCCGAGGCCTCCAGTGAAACCCTTCATCCTTACCCGGGATGCTGCTCAGGCAAAGTATGCTTCTGTATGGATGTGGGAGGAGGGCAGGCTGGGCTGGGCTCTTTGGGACGTGGAGTGCTGTTGCTGCAGCAGCCTGGGGGACCCTCCTGCACTGCCCCCCTCTCTAGAAGCGGGTCTCTGCTTCTCGCCCTGCAGGCTTTCTTGCGTTGACATGGCATTGCAGCACTGCTCTGGCTTTTTTTTTGTTTTTTGTAGGGTGTTTGGTGCTGGCTACCCTAGCTTGGCGACCATGACAGTGGATGACTGGTATGAGCAACACCAGAAGCAAGGAGCCATGCCTGATCAGGGCATCTCGCAAAAAGCCTCAGGTATTTGAGGGGAGGAAGACAGCCAAGTTTGTGTATGAATCTCAAGCCCACATAGAGGGGCTTACGATAGGTATCAGGGACCGTAACGATATTTATATACCGCTCCCCATTGAAAAAAATTCGGAGCGGTGTACAAGGTAAAATGAAAATAAAAACAGAATAAAACAGTTAAAACAAAATTTAAAAAGAAGCAAAACAACAACAACACAGTAATCCAAGGCTGCATGTTAAAGAAAGGCTTCTTGGAATAAAGATGTTTTCAGGAGGCGCCGAAAGGAGTACAAGGTTGGCGCCTGCCTGACCTCCAGAGGCAGGGAATTCCACAGGAGGGGGGCCACCACGCTGAAGGCTCTTCCCCTGGTGGACTCCAGTCGGAGGATGGATCTATGTGGAACCACCAGGAGCAGGTCCTCGGATGACCACAGAGACTGGGCAGGTTGGTAAGGGAGAAGGCGCTCTCTCTCTCAGGTATCCTGGTCCCAAGTTGTTTAGGGCTTTGTACACAAGTACAAGAACCTTCAACCTGGCCCGGTAGCGAATAGGCAGCCAGTGCAGTTCCCTCAGCAGAGGAGTTACATGCTGGAAAGGGGCAGCTCCAGACAACAGCCGAGCTGCAGCATTCTGCACTAGCTCCAGCTTCCGGAGCAGCTTCAAGGGCAGCCCCACATAGAGCGCGTTGCAGGAATCCAATCTTGAGGTTACCAATGCCTGTACCACCGTGGCCAAGCTATCCCTGTCCAGTAATGGCTTATTGAGGGTTAACACTCTTCTGGCTGGATCTGACCCCATACGTGGAGTCTGCCCGTTGCCGTCTTGATTGGACCCCCAAATGACAGCAGCGTTCCCAGATGGCTCTGGGTGAAATTAAGTGTCCACTGACTGGTGATGACCAAAGGAATGGGGGTGGGGATGTGTGAATGACCAGTCTCTGACTTTGTGTATAAAGGCCTGATCTTTCTGAATGGCAGGTTCTGAGTTCTAAGGGTGTTCACTCTGCTTGTGAGTGCATAGAAACACCTAGCTGGCCGCTGGGCCTGGCCACTCCAAAGGTTTCATCTTGCACACAGAACACAGGGTGCCGTGTTGCAGGTCTCTCTTACCTTCTGTACCTGAAGGGGGCACCTTAGGCCTGCGCACACGCAGATGCCCAGGTGACTTGTTAGGCTTGGTCCCAAGCACAGGCCAGGCAATTCCTGCATCCCTGGCAATGGGATATAGCAACTAACAAATGGCCAGTTGATTCCCCACCCCCACCCCCCATGGTTGCATTTCTTCTGTGGAGAGAATCGGTGCAGGGGCAGGAGGAACCAGCAGTGCATTTCCTAGAGGCCAAGCATCACATCCCTGGAGGCAAGAGCCAGGAAAGGACAAGGCCTGTATGATGATGCTTAAAGATTAAGGCCTGGGATGCAGGTGGCTTGAGCTGCAGTGGGCCCTGTTCAGAGCTATGTGCTGATTTCCTGGGTTCAGTGGATGTGAATTGCATCAATCGGTTTCATTGATGAAATCCTACCATATCGTAGTCTGCCCTCTCCCTGGCCACCCAGAATTTAACTTGCACCACTTCTGGTAGAGTTCCAGGCTCAGGTTTTGATGAATCTGCAGGAGAACGGAACTACTGTCTGCACAACTGCTGGACCTGATTTTATGCTGGACCTGACTGGGAGCACTTTGTAGAGTCCATCTACCATGTCAAAGTGGACCTTAGGGGCAGTGGTGGCCTCGGTTATATTGTGCACAAGCTGTTCAGTTATCCAGATAGATAGATAGATATCTACTGCAACACAACAGTATCCATGTATTATATTTTATTTAGTGTTGTTCCCTGCCTCGATCCAGAGGGAGAGGCAGGTAATAAATTTATTATTATTATTATTCAGTGCAGGTCTTGCTTTTGGCTTATAGCAGGTACAGAAGAGCAGCGGAAGGAACTGGAAGAAAAGGCCGCGGAAGAGGCAGAGGCAGCAGAAGACGAACTAGTGTGGAAAGCAAGGGAGTGGGATGAATGGAAGGACCTGCACCCGAGGGGTTATGGCAACCGGAAGAACATGGGCTGATAGACGTCCTAGGGAAGAGCCTGCAGCCCTCTCTAGCAAGTGCGTAGAAGCTGCACGGGGCTTCCTTTCTTGAGGGATGAACAAGACAAGGTTTATACTTCTGGATCATGTCAAATGCCAGGCGTGACTTGTGTATCTGGAGTGCAGCAGCAGCGTCGTCGTCATGTGGAGGCCTTACTGGGGGGGGGGGGGGTGTTGGATTTCCTGGCACCTCCCTTTCCCAAAGGAGTACTTGATGAGCTGGATGGATATCAATTTGGAAGTACTTTTGGTCGCTTTAACTTATTTATTTAAAAAGGTCAAATAAAATGCCTTTGTTGGCTCATCTAACTTGGCGTGGTCCCTTCCTGACGTCTCTCATTTTTGGACAAAGGGGCTGGGGGGCCGTGTTACAAGTCCAAGGATTGCTGCATGGGTGTTTTAGGCCTCTCCCCATTCTGTCCTGCGGGTGGTTGTGGGAATGTCCAAAGATGCAAATGGAGATGCAAAGCCTAAGTGCCAGCTCTGAGGGCCATTTGTGCCATAGAAGGATTTAATCGTTTAAGGACTTGTATACCATTTTGATGCAGGGTGGTTTATCATGAATTAAAATAAAAGATCAGGAACATCAGTAAAACTGGCTGGAATTTAGTCGTTAGTTAGGAAATGCTTGCCTGAAAAGAAAAGTTTTCAGCAAACACTAAAAACTTAAGTAATGCATGCGCATGCCTGATTTCAGTTGGAAGGACATTCCATAGGGTGGGAGCCAGCAGGCTAAAGGCCCTACACCTGGTGATTTCCAAGTGGATCTCCTACCTTGTGCTGCTACCAGGAGTGCTTCTTCAGAAGACCTTGTTAATTAGACAAGTGTCCTCAAGTATCCTGGTCTGATAAAAGTCCTATTCAGTGTTTTAGAGGAGGGCAACGAGGATGATCAAGTTACAGGAAGTCGGATTCTGGCTGGACATCAGGAAAAACTTCCTGACTATTACAGCAGTATGACAATGGAACCAATGACACAGGGAGGTTGTGGGCTCTTCTACACTAGAGCCATTCAAGAGGCAGCTGGACAACCATCTTTCAGGAATGCTTTGAGGTGGATTCCTGCATTGAGCAGGGGGTTGGATATGATGGCCTTATAGGCCCCTTCCAACTCTACAATTCTTATAGGTGAAGACCAGACCTTAAACCTGGCATAGTAGAAGATGGACAACCAGTGCAGAGATGTTGCATCAGACAACTGCTGTGCAGCTGCGTTCTGCACTCTGCAGCTTCTGAAGCAGCCTGAAGGGGAGTCCTCCATAGAGAGTTTGCAATAATCCATCCTCAAGGTGGATGCCTGCACCATCATGGCTATGCTGCCCCTGTCCAGGAGTAGCTGTAGCAAAAAAACAAAAACCACTCTCAGCTGCCAAGGTCACCTGGGCTTCCAGCAGCAATGACTGAACTAGGAGCACACCCAGACTACAAACCTGCTTCTTTAGGAGGAGAATAACCCCAACAAGTACAGGTAACGACAAGCTTATATCTCTCAGACCTGGAAGTCACTCACAGGATCTCCATTTTACCAGGATTAAAGCTCATTTTGTTGGGTCTTCATCCAGTCTGTTACTGAGTCTAGGCACCAATCAAGGACTTCCCTGGCCACACGAGGCCAATGTTATAGGTTAATAGAGCCTAGTGCCATCAGATCATACTTTGTGGGGCTCCACAGCTCAAGAACCAAGGAGTTTTAGAATGGCCACCCAATGTTACTTTCTGAAACCGACCCCATAGTTCTTCCTAAGAACCAGGAATGGCCTCCAGACCTCACCAAAATTGCCTCCCCTTCTCTAGCACATTGTAACCAAGTATCCATAGCTTTAAAGCAATGCTTGACTAGTATGTGTACTGTACTTCTGTTAAACAGTCAATATAGATAGATGTCTATTTTGTCCTTTGCCATGCTTCCCATGACAGCCATTTTGTGGTGGTGCCCAGGACAGTTTCTCAAATTGTTAAATGTACAGTTCAGACAAACACCCTTGGGTGTGGACAACAACACACCTGAACATCTGTTACTCTCCGCTAAGGATAAATAATACTTAATGAGTTAGCTGATTATGACCCAAGCAATAGACCCATCATAGAAAGCCAGCATGAGGGGGTCTAGACTAGTGAAGTGCTACTAAACTGGGAAACTTGGGCACCACCACAAAATGGCTGCCCTGGGACTCATGACAAAAAAGACTGAGCACAAGGCACAGGTGGGGTCTGATCCCCACTAAAGAACTTCTTTGAACCCAGACTTTTCAGCACCACAGAAACCTGTTTCACAGCAATCCCAGTAAGACAATATCATCATCACCAAAGTGGGAGAGGTGGAGCACTTTGCTTACCCTGGTCTATCTTGTGCCTGTCATAAAACATGTGTTAAGAGAGTGTCCTAACACAAGTTTTGTCTGTTCCGAACAGTTGAGGACTAGGGCCCTGTCCTTGGCTTTCTGAAGCTCTGGATTATTTGAATTCATTCTGTTACAAAGCAGGTGAAGGCCAGGTATGTAATTCCTAAGGGAAAATACCACACTTGATCCCAATATCAATACCATTTCTGGTATTGTCACACCCTACTTTTCTTGAGCTCTACTGAGCAGAAAACACTGGCTGTTTCTGAGTGTGGTTAAAGGTCTCTGTAATTAGCACAAAATGTAGAGGAACCCAAAGTTTAGTGGATACCCCCAAAGTATTGCATAGTGAAGGATGCTGTTCATTTTTGTTACCCCATTTGTCGCTCATTGGAGAGGGGGACAGTGGACATGCATTCCCTTGGCCAACTTATTTTCCCAGAATGCTCTGGATGTGGCATCATTTTGGATCGGGGGGGATGGTGCTGCCATTCCGCACCCCCACCCCAGAATGCCGTAGAATAATAATAGTGCTTGACCCTTGCCCCTCGTGGCTCATTACATCAAATAAGGAGGGGATCGCCGGCTGGGTCCAGGAGGTTGTAAATGCCTCCTTGAGAGAGGGAGTGGTGCCGGCCTCTTTAAAAGAGGCGGTAATTAGACCACTCCTGAAGAAGGCTAATCTGGACCTGAAGGACATTAACAACTACAGGCCGGTGGCTAATATCCCCTTCCTGGGCAAGGTGCTTGAGCGGGTGGTTGCAGGACAACTCCAGGCACTCTTGAATGAAACGGATTATCTAGATCCATTTCAATCGGGTTTCAGGACTGGTTTTGGAACGGAAACTGCCTTGGTCGCCCTGTGGGATGACCTCTGTCGGGAGAGAGACAGGGGGAGTGCGACCCTGTTGGTTCTCCTGGACCTCTCAGCGGCTTTCGATACCATTGACCATGGTATCCTTCTGGATAGGTTGTCTGAGCTGGGAGTGGGAGGTACTGCATTGCAGTGGTTCTGCTCCTACTTGGATGGCTGATTCCAGAAGGTGGTGCTGGGGGATTATTGCTCTGTGCCGTGGCACCTAAGCCATGGGGTTCCACAGGGCTCTATCTTATCCCCTATGCTGTTTAACATATACATGAAGCCGCTGGGGGAGGTTATCCGGAGATGTGGACTGAGGTGTCATCAATATGCGGATGATACCCAGCTCTACCTTTCCTTTTCATCAAACCCAGGTGAGGCAGTGGCTGTTCTGAACCAGTGCCTGGGCACAGTAATGGACTGGATGAGGGCTAACAAACAAACTCAATCCAGACAAGATGGAGGTACTGTTAGCGGGTGGTTCATCTGTCCGGCAAGGTGATGTTTGCCTTGTCCTGGATGGGGTTGCACTCCCCCTAAAGGATCGGGTCTGTAGTTTGGGGGTGCTCTTGGATCCAGAACTGTCACTTGAGGCACAGGTGAACTCAGTGGCAAAGAGCACCTTTTATCAGCTTAGGCTGATATACCAACTACGCCCTTATCTGGACAGAGATAGCCTAGCTACAGTTATCCATGCTCTGATAACCTCTCGTTTGGATTACTGCAATGCGTTATATGTGGGGCTGCCTTTGAAAATGGTCTGGAAACTTCAACTGGTACAAAACAGGGCAGCACGGTTACTAACAGGGACTGGCCGACGAGACCACATCACGCCAGTCCTTTTCCAGCTTCATTGGCTGCCAGTCCAGGTCCGGGCCTGATTCAAAGTGCTTGTATTAACATTTAAAGCCCTAAACGGCTTGGGGCCAGGCTATCTGAAGGAACGTCTCCTCCAATATGTACCTGCCCGGACCCTAAGGTCATTCTCAGGGGTCCTTTTCCGCGAACCCCTGCCAAAGGAAGTGAGGCAAGTGGCTACCAGGAGGAGGGCCTTCTCTGCTGTGGCACCCCGGCTGTGGAATGAGCTCCCTAAGGAGGTTCGCTTGGCACCTACATTATATGCTTTTAGACGCCAGGTGAAGACCTTTTTATTCTCCCAGCATTTTAGAAGTCTATAAATAAATTTTAACTTGGTGTTTTAAATTCGTAATTTTGCATTGCTGCTGTTTTTATCTGGTTGAGCTTTTATATTGTATTTTATATTATGGTTTTATACTGTTGTTTTATACTTTGAATGTTTTTAATTTTTGTGAACTGCCCAGAGAGCTCCGGCTATTGGGCGGTATAGAAATGTAATAAATAAAATAAATAAACTTTTAGTTGACCTGTTCTATATACCCTTTTCTCCAGGCAAAACTTAACGATGTGCGGATCTCAGCTCTTGTTTAATTTTAATAAGCAATTTTCTCAGAAGCTGAACTATCATAATTGATCATTTCTGTTATTGGCATGCATAATAAGCCAATGCAGGCAAGTGTATTCAGTTTGCATAAGACACATGAGTAATAGAATTGAGCGTCCCTTGAGGCAAAATGGAGTGGTCCTGGGACAGGATTTGGATTCATCACACAAGTCTACCCCCGAAAGCAAAACCCAAATCAGCAGTCTCATTTCCAGATTGTTTGAACTTCTGAAAACTTCTCCATGGGAGAAGGAGCGGCTTCTGCTTAGGGCATGTAATGTTTTATATAGCTTCTTATGAAACTGGAATGCTTTTCTGGATGCTTTAAGGAAAGAACAATCCTACATTTGCCTCCTCTGAAATGCTCTGTCTGCCCCCCGCCCCAGCTATTAAAAGGAGCGTTGCACGGTCAGGATTCATCCACGTCTCCTCCCCTTGTATGTGTTTAGTTTTCCTTTGACCAGATGGTGGAGCCTGAAAGTGGTCGAAAGCTGAACTGCTGAGTGAGTCCACTGTTTAAGTTAGCCTGCTGAAGCAAAGTCTGATTGAGATTGCAAGACAGTGTCCAGGCGCCTGCTGACTGCACCATGAAAACTATCATTGCTGCCTATTCCCAAAATCAGAGCGGTAAGAAAAATCACCAGTGGAAGGTTAAGGTGACTGAAAATCCCGTGATGGTGGCTTTTCATTGCAGAGTTGTTTGATGATGTGGTTTTGTAGCTGAAATTGTGCAGTAGCACGTTCCAGAATAGAACAGTTGTTCTTTGAACGCTATACAGGTCGGACAAGGTTTAGGAGTGTATGTGCTATATATTGGTGGGACTTGGTTACAAATCTGGGAGGCAATGCTGATAATGCAATCATCTCAATTTTGTAGCCCGGGGGTGGGTGGGGTGTAGATGGGATACTGAATTGATGAGTTAAGAAAGATCAGGCAAATCTGCCAGTCATGCTTTCTTCCACATTCCATTTGACCCTGTTGTGCCCACTTGCTATATAGTTGTAAAAGGCGAGGAGCCTGTCCAGGAAGAAAGAGGTGGCAACTCCTGTTCAGCGCCACAAACAGGGTTGAATACTGAGATTCAAACCCAGCTGAATGCTCAAAACCCTCCAATGGATGGAAATTCGATTCCCCCCCCCCCCCACACACACCCCTCTCAATTTTTTAAAATCTGATGTACTTTCCATCTGCTTATAGAGAACACTCTCAAAGAATTCTAGTAGATTAGTGAGACAGGACTTGCCTTTGTGGAAGCCATGTTGATTCTCCTTCAGCAGGACCTGCCCTTCTATATGATTTCTAATTTTGTCTTTAATAATGCTTTCAACCAATTTACCTGGAACAGATGTCGAGCTAACTGGACTGTAATTTCCAAGATCCCCCCTGGATCCCTTTTTTAAAATTGGTGTTGCAGTGGCCATCTTCCAGTCTTCTGGTACAGAGGCTGCACTTAGGGACAGTTTGCATATTTTTGTTCGGTCTGCAATTTCATATTTGGGAACTCTAGGATGGATACCATCTGGGCCTGGTGATTTGAACCGTGATTATGTAGCCACCATGGTTAGGAATGGTTCACACAACACTCTAAGTCATTGTTCACATGACACAGCTCAAAATACTTAACCACCATGGCTTAGCGTGTCGTCTGAACAGGGTCGATGAGTAGGAGGAGACATATTTTGTGGCTCTGTCTATAACTGGTTTGCCTCCTATCTAGCGGGTCGCTCTTTCAGCGTGTTGGCTAATGGCAGCTCGTCTTCCTCCTTTCCCCTTTCAGTAGGGGTTCCGCAAGGCTCGGTGCTTGGCCCGTTGTTGTTTTCCTTATACATGTTGCCCTTGGGCAAGCTTATTCAATCTCATGGCCTCCAATATCATCTGTACGCCCATGATACACAACTATACCTGTCATCTCCGGAACTTTCTCCTGATGTTCACGATCGTATCTCGGCATGTCTTTCAGATATCTCAGCTTGGCTGCTTCATCGTCGTTTGAAACTCAATATGGCAAAGACTGAATTGCTCGTTTTTCCTCCTAAACCTTCTCCTCATCTTTCATTCTCTCTTACTGTCAATGATGTTACGCTTACTCCGGTCAAGGAAGCTCGTAGCCTTGGCTTTATATTTGACTCCTCGCTCTCCTTTATTCCTCATATTGAGGCAGTAGCTAAATCTTGTCGATTTTTCCTGTATAATATTGCCAGGATTCGATCATTTTTGTCTGTCTCTTCCGCCAAGACGCTTGTTCATGCACTGGTTATTTCACGGTTGGACTACTGCAACCTTCTTCTCTCTGGCCTTCCTTCCTCTCACATCAGTCCGTTGGTTTCTGTTCACCACTCTGCCGCAAAGATCATCTTCTTGGCTCGCCGCTCTGACCATGTTACTCCACTTCTGAAATCTCTTCATTGGCTTCCAATTCACTTCAGAATCCACTATAAACTTCTCCTGTTAACCTTCAAAGCTTTTCACGGTCTAGCTCCTTCCTATCTCTCCTCTCTCATTTCACACTATTGCCCCGCTCGTGCTCTTCGCTCCTCTGATGCCATGTTTCTCGCCTGCCCAAGGGCCTCTACTTCCCTTGCTCGGCTCCGTCCATTTTCTTCTGCTGTCCCTTACGCCTGGAACGCTCTTCCAGAACATTTGAGAACTACAAGTTCAATCGCAGCTTTTAAAGCTCAACTAAAAACTTTTCTTTTTCCTAAAGCTTTTAAAACTTGATGTTGTGCAGACTTTCTACTGTTAGTTTTACCCTACCCTGTGCCTGCTTACCCTACCCTGTGCCTGTTTGCATTCTCTTCCCCTCCTTATTGTTTTACTAGGATTTTATTAGATTGTAAGCCTATGCGGCAGGATCTTGCTATTTACTGTTTTACTCTGTACAGCACCATGTACATTGATGGTGCTATATAAATACATAATAATAATAATAATAACAATAATAATAATAATAATAATAATAATAATAATAATAATAATAATAATAATAATAATAATAATATTATGCATGGTGGTTGTTTACTTGGACTTCCAAAAGGGATTTGAAAAAAGTCCCTAACCAAAGACTCCTGAACAAATTTGGCACTCATGGAATAAGAGGTCCTCTTATGGATCAGTAACTTCAAGTATAATCTGATGGAATCTGAGCTGGCGGTGACCGAACAAGAAAGAGATCTTAGGCTTGTGGTGGACAGCTCCCTCCCATGGCAGCCATTTTGTGAGAGCACCAAAATGGTTGGGGACCCCTTGTCTACTCCCTGTGATTTCACTAGTGCCACCTAGCTCTGCTTTCTTCCACCATGCTCACACCATTTGCTTCATAGGGACTGCAGTCGCAGAGGTTCCTAGTAAAGGGGGGTCTTTGGGATTGGGGCTTCTACTGGGGGCCACATGGAGCTCTGAAGCTAGCTTAGACCAATCCAAGCCTAGGTGCAGTCTTACTCAAAAACCAACTCACTCATTCACTCACTTCCTTCCTTCCTTCCTTCCTTCCTTCCTTCCTTCCTAAAGAGCAGAGTTGTGTTAGTGCCTGAGTATGAAATCAGACACAGTTCGTGAGAGAGGATCAACCCTAACTCCCCATTTTACTCATTTCTGATGTGATATCTGTGACTGTTAATGTTTCACCATGTTTAGCCCTATGAAGGGAAGGTTCCAATGTGGGAGTCAAGGCTGAGAGCTAGGAAGGGCCTTGGCCTGAGGACTCCCTTATCAGTCATGGTAGGACAGGGTGGCCTCTTCACCAGGAGGGGGAGGGGGCAACTTTCCTCTCACACAGAGTGGACGGATGGAAACTTAAGCCATTCGTGAGCTAAGCAGGGATGCAACTGAAGCAAGTTGGTTACTAGTTCCCAGGTTCTTGTTTGCACAAGATTTCAAAACAGAGCTCAGTCAGTAAAGTAAATAAAGGCACAAACCTACGGCCAATCGACACTGTCTGGACAGCCGTAGGGTTCTTTGGTTTCTGGCAACTGAGGTTGGAGCCCTGAAACCAAGTGCCCTGCCCTTCCTCACCCCTCATAGCCAGCACGGTACTCGCTTTGCCAACTCCGGCTTCACACTCGGAAACCGAGTATGGAAAGGGCAAAAGGTGGGTGGACCTGGGGGTGGAGAGGGGAGGAGGCTGCAGAAGCCGTTTGACACAGCTTCCTACCATGTCTCCAGGCCCTTTCCCTCCCGCTTCCCACAGCAGGACAACAGAAGCACAGAGGAGAGGATTCCCTCTGTGCTCCAGTCGGCAGCCTCTGGTTTTGGAGGCTGACAACTATCAGGATAGGATTATATGTCCATGCTCTCCATAATAACAATAATTGGGCTACCACATATGATAGATCTCATGACTGGGAACTGTCCACTTTGAGACCCACAATAATTTGCTCTTTTTGGCACAGATGACAGTTACAAAAAAGGAACTGCACAAGCCCCAATAACCTCGGGGCCACCTCAAATTATACCTCCAAGAAAGTGTCTTATAAAAGATGACATTGAAATAGATCTGGTCAAACACTAATTCTGTGGTGGTGATGGTGGCAAAGAAAGTTTACTTCTCAGTGCCATCCAGGGGAGCTTTTTGCATGGTTAAAGGACTTCTTGGTATAGCCTCTGGGATACAGCGGGAAAGTCAACAAGGTTCATGTTATTCCATGTTTCGAAATATCTTCTTCACCACCACTGCCTCCTTACTATTGTTTCCCCTTTGCCATTGAAAATTTGAATGGGGAAATGGGCCCACCTCTAACAACCATTCTAGTTCTACTTCCAGCTGATTTGCAGAAGAGCAATTCCTCGCCAGCAGGCTACATAGCTCTTGCGTGGGCGTCATTCTTACCATCTTCTGCAACAGCCATCTTCAACCTTTTCCATCTGACTCACTTTTAATCCAAATACATGTCTTGTCAGTGTCAGTGTTTCTTTATTCCAGATAAGTGGACACAGGATTGCCCAGGGCCTCATCTTGATGAGTATGGGGAAAGCGCCTTGCTCGTGTTCTCTGCAGTATGATGAAACCCGCCTTGCTCTGTCAATGTTACGTGGCGGAGCCAACCATCCCTCAAAACTGGCTTTCTGGTGCCAGGAAAAACACACACCTGGGTGGGGAGTGAGGGTAGAACCAATGTCATCAGTGAAACGGCTGTGTTACCCACTCTTCCCAAGGCTCTCCCTGTTATGCTGTATGAATGAAAATGGGAAGGAACTAATGCGGCAAAACTTCATTTTTATAAACTGATGATATTCAGCTGTGCAAAGAAAAGAATAAAAGGCCCCCCCAGAAGTGTGCAGGTTCAGAAATGGATTGGGTTGAATTAGCACAGCAGCAGAGAAGCTAAACAACAATGGAATGGGCAAGAAAAAGGCGGGATGGGGGAAGGGAAAGGGGCAGCCCCCCCCCCAATTTTGCCTCGTTTCCTGTCACTGAGTTATAGCTTTCTGTCCTCTTTAGTCCAAGCACAGCATCAGAGAAGCAAAGCGGGTGGCAACGAGGAAGCGCCTAGCTATGGCTCTCATGGAACAGGAAAAGGAGTCATGGGGAAGAGCAGCCCCACCCCTTGACCATGTGCCGGCCAGGTCACAGGCATGCCCAGGAGGTGGTGCCAGGGACGGGGACACAGTCCAGAGCAAGTGCACGGGAACTGCTTCCACTAAAACGAACACAGTGAAATGACTCTGCGATACTGTGACTTTTGGAGGGAGGAGTGGATCATTAGGTCTGCCCTGGCTAGGGTGACGCTATGGAAAGGCAGACAGGGACCCTGTATCTTTAATAGTTGCATAGAAAAGGGAATTTCAGCAGGTGTCATTTGTATGCATGCAGCACCTGGTGAAATTTTCTTTTAATCACAACAGTTAAAGCTACAGGAGCCCTGTCTTCTCGACCAGATACAAAAGAGGGCAAGGCTCCAGCAGCTTTAACTATTGTGATGAAGAGGGAATTTCACTAGGTGCTGCAGGCGTACAAATGCCACCTGCTGAAATTCCCTGATTTATACAACTGTTAAAGATACAGGAGCCCTGTCCTCCTTTCCATATGGTCACCCTAGCCCTGGCCATGACATCGTCTGCCACAAAGGACCTGACAACACACCCAAGTTGCAGGGGAAAAAAACCCGCCCCTGTGAAGACAGCCCCCCCAGGGCTACCTGTCTTGTCCAGCCTGAGATTCCAGAGAAGTGTGGAGGAATCCACCTGTGACTTGGGCCCTTGGCCCAAATCACACACTTCTCTGGGGCCAGAAGAAGGGCTGAGGGGATCTTGTGGGAAGGTCTAGCCTTGAAGCCCATGGGTGTCTGTCTTCTCCCTGTCTTGTTCTCTTCATTTGTCCTCTCTTCTCTTTCTCCCCTCCCCCTCCCCTTTCTAAAAAAGCCTCCTCGTGACTCAAAAGATAAAAGGCTGGTGAGAGTATTGAGGTTCAGATGCCACCCATGTGGAAGTGCCTCATTCTGAATGCCCTTACTAATCCCGCAGGGCATCTAGAGCACACGGCAGCCTGTCACTGCACATGTGGATCTCGAGGGTGGAGGGACAAGGGTGGAATGCACCAGCCATTTCTGGGGATTGGCCTGGCTGGGAAGGAGGTGGCCGGGGGTGGAGGAAAAGCTGAGTCAACAGGTGAATGTGACATGACCAGGAGCTGGTCACAGAGAGAGGGGGGTGTTAACGCTGTGTTCCTTTGCAGAGAGTCATGCCAGCATCCAGGCTGCCCTCTGCACGCTTCTAGCTGTGTCCTGGCCTTCAAAAAGAGATTTCCAGGCCTGCATCCAGCTGCTATCAGTTCTCCAGTGGATTCTGAGTTTCCTGTTGATGGGTGAGTAGTAAGCATGACAGAGCAAAGCTGCTCTCTTGCGCTCTCTTATCACGTGCACTGCAGCCGTCTTGTGAAGAGTCCATGCAGCCAGTGTCTGGATTCTGGATGGTGGGAGGACAGCTGTGGTGGCCAAACCCTCTCCCTTTTCTTCTGTGCCCTCATGTGAGCTTCCAGATAGGCAGCTGACAAGCAGAGAATACTGGACTAGATAGACCCACATTCATCGACGCCAGCAAGGCCAATTCGTATCTTCTTAGGTTAGTTGAAGTCTGAAGTATATCCTTACCATGTTTATTAGTTTATTTCATTTTTATTCCCACCATCCCTCTATCCGAGTCCAACTCTGTAATGGGCTAGGCATTTATTGGAGCAGCACATGCTTCTGCTGTAAAAGAAACTGGGACTGCTAGGACACTCGTCTTCTCCCTGCTCTGGCACCTCCACGTCCATCATATTCCTCATCAACCAGGAGACATCATGTAGACTCCATAGCTGAAACTGCTACAGCTTCCAGACCAGGCTTTTCCAGCGCCGTCACTCTGACTCATTCACATCCCAGGTGTCCTCTTCCATTCCTAACTCTCCCATTTGTTCCCCCCTGCTTCTTTCGTCTTGACTCTTACCACGGACAGCCTCTTAAGAAAATAAAAGACCGAATGGCTCCACGGTGCCTCCTCATTTGTAGTGCAAAGAGCACTTTGTCTGGGACCACCCAAAGTTTTTGGCCACCCTGGTCAAAAAGATTCTGCAGGTTTCTGGAACGCTGCAAAATCCTGTGAACACAGAGACCCTGGAGGTTTACAAAGACCAGCCCGTAGACAATACAATTTGACAGACAGCAGGTCTAATATTTTGGTGCATGCCTGTTGTATGATCCGCAGAGGAAACGCCTATATTTCCCACGTGAGAAGATGCCTCGTATGTCTCTGCTAAAAGGAGGGGGAGGGTCTGCCTTTCCAGACCTGACCACATGTAATGGCAAGTGCACCTGCACCTGTGCTTTGCACAGTATGTTGTGATACTCTGACAAATTCCAGCTGCCAAAAGACAAACAAATAATAATAATAATAATAATAATAATAATAATAATAATAATAATAATAATATTTCTTACCCACCTCTCCATTCTGATCGAGGCGAGGAACAACAATAAACCATAAAATACATAAAACTGAATTAAAACATAATATACATTGTTAAAAACATCCTAAAAGCATCCTAAAATTCCACTGGATAGGCCTGCCGGAAGAGATCAGTCTTTATAGCTTTCTTGAATGCTAGTAGACTGTTAAGTTGACGAGTCTCCTCCGGAAGGCCATTCCACAGTCTGGGAGAAGCAGAAGAGAAGGTCCTCTGGGTAACAGTGGTTAATCTTGTTTTTGCTGGCTGAAGTAGATTTTTCCCAGAAGACCTGCGGGGTGGATTGTACGGGACAAATAAACACAACCTGTCTTGAATGAGCTCTGCAAACACAGAGCTGACTGCTGGATCCCCAACTTCCGAGAACTTTATGGAGGGCAGGATGTCACTGAGGAGGCAATGCCGAAATCTGGATGTTGTAATCATGGCTGCCAGCCCGTCTCTGGCCTGAACTCAAGGTCCTGGTTTACATTTAAAGGGCTTGGGATCAAGTTACAGGAAGAAGCATCTCCTCTTATATTTAGCTACGAGGACCCCAAGGTTATCCGTTCCAGGTGCCCCCATCAACTGAGGCTCATTTGGCACCTACGTTACACTCTTTTCAGTGCCAGGTGGAGAACTTTTTATTCTAGGAACTGCTTTCAGTGTTTTTAGATCCTCAGGATGTTTTATCCCTGCTGTTAGTTTTAGCATAGAATCATAGAAATGGAGAAGGGCCATTTGGCCATCAGGTCCAACTCTGTGCAGTAATTCAGTTTAAAGCATCTCTGCCTGAATACCAATTGCCAATAGTTTAACCAAGTTAATTTTTTATCTTTTAAAACCTCTTCCAACTCCCCTCTTGTATTCATCCCTCTTAACCATTCCCTTAATTTCATTTTATTTTTCTCTTTTAAAACTTTGCTTAATCTGCCCTTTAAATTCCCAGGGAAATTCTTTAACATTATTACCGGTGATAAAGGGGAGATGCTCGAGAGCAACTCCCTTTTATATTTACCCCAGATTTCCCAATTTCCCAGATTTTAAAAGAGGATTACCTATACTTTCAACCCATTTTTTACCTCCTTCCCTAAAAAATACATTTTCCAAGTTCAAATCTATATTATTTGTGGTTTTATCCTCCATCCAATCTAAGGCGTACATGTACATTGATGGTGCTATATAAATAAATAATAATAATAATAAAAAAATAATAATAAGGCCATAGCTAGACCTAAGGTTTATCCCTGGATCGTCCAGGGGTCAAACCTGTTCATCTAGGTGACACACAGGGGATCCAGTGCTCAGGCAGGGGCGAACGCTGGATGATCCCAGGATAAACCTTAGGTTTAGCTATGGCCTAAATCTCCTACTCCTAAAATTGCTTCTGCAATATGTCTTAACCTATTAGCTACATAATATAGGTTAATATTTGGGAGACCCAGTCCTCCCTTTTTTTGGCTTAAATACCATTTATTTTTATTTATCCTCGCTTTCTTATCCCCATTACAATAATTATTTATAATATTCTGCCAACTTTTTAACTCTGATTCTGAGATTTTTATTGGTAGCATCCTAAAAATAAAATTGATCTTTGCTAAAATCTTCATTTTTATTAATGCTATTCTTCCAAACCATGATAGGTTCAACCTTTTATATTTTTCCAATTTTACTAAAATCTCTTTTTTCAAACTACTTAAATTTTCCTTCTCTAAACTCTCCAAATTTTTTGTAATTCTAATTCCCAAATATTTAATCTGTTCTTTAACTCTCATTTCCATTTCTTTTCCTTCCCAATCCTTCTCTTCCTTTTTAGTATAATTAAATAACATCAAGTCTGATTTTGACCAGTTTATTCTTAATCCAGTAATTTCTTCAAATTCTTTCAAATGCTGTTAGCATCCAGATCTGGGGGGTCCTGGGGGCTAATTGTGAGAGGGCTTTGACTGAGAGGAGTAAGTGGATTATTTGGTCATTGTTCTTTCCTCAGGAATTGCTAGCCTGCTTCTTCTCACCTATTTGGTTTTCACCAGTTTTTGGCCCATTTCTGTTTTCTATGTGGCTTGGCTCATCTTTGATTGGGACACACCTGAAAACGGTAAGTGGATGGGGTTATTTCAGAAGGTATCACCCTGCCCCCTGCTCAGCCTTTTGTCTGCTTGTCTCCTTGGTTTGATACTCGTGTGTATCATGTGTTTGTCTTCAGTGTTAACCAGGGATGCCATTGTATGCACTAGCAAACAGAGCTCCTGTCCATCTTTCATAATACCGTGCAGCCTCCCATATATTTGCTCTGCAGTGGCTTCAGCCACTTCTGCTTGTGGCTGGTGCTTTTCCTGTAAAGGTTGTGCTGCCCACTTGGCTGATCCACCCACATCTCATCCCTTGCATTTCATGAAATGCTCCCCACATCTTGTACAAAGTGCTACTTGTCCTTCAGAGATCTTGGAATGGCCGACCTTCCCCAGCCATTGCGAGACCTTTCCCTGGCCGTCCCCCAGAAGGCCACTCAGGTGCAGTTCTCAAAGCAGATGGCAGCCAGAGGTCACTAAAGCCCCAGTCTTTGCTTGTCTCCAGACATCACTGCAACCTCTCCCCTCCAGTAGGCCAGCCATAGTCAGGGATTGAGTTTACAGTGGAAGTTCTAAGTAAACTACATGGATAGGATTAAGCTATTATTATTATTATTATTATTATTATTTATTTATTTATTTATTTATTTATAAAGCACCATCAATGTACATGGTGCTGTACAGAGTAAAACAGTAAATAGCAAGGCCCTGCCGCATAGGCTTACAATCTAATAAAATCATAGTAAAACAATAAGGAGGGGAAGAGAATGCCAACAGGCACAGGGTAGGGTAAGCAGGCACAGGGTAGGGTAAAACTAGCAGTATAAAGTCCGCACAACATCAAGTTTTAAAAGCTTTTTAAGTAATTACTCAACAAAAAGCAGGGGTGAAGTCGTACGATATCTCTGTGAGATATAATCCCATAGGTTATACTGTATAGCAAATATTTATGTCTGGGAGTAAACACTAGCAATAGAAATTGCAAAAGAGGGTTGGAAAATACAATGTCTGGCACCCTAACAAACTCACTTTGTGCAAAGGCAAACGATATTTAAAGCATGAACCTTCTGTCATTTGGCCCTAATTAAGATTAAGACTCCACTCCTGAACACTCCTCTGGCTGGGAGGGCCCTCAATAAAGCACTGACTGCTGTATCGTCTAGGAAGCCGCCTGTGCCCGTCCTCGTCGGTATCCTCTGCTGCACACTGAGGGACTGAGGTCGTGGCCCTTTTATGGAGGACTGTGCGGAAATAATGAGCCTGTAAACCCAAATGTACTTTATGCTAGGGTGACCATATGAAAAGGAGGACAGGGCTCCTGTATCTTTAACAGTTGTATTGATAAGGAAATTTCAGCTGGTGTCCTTTGTATATATGGGGAATCTGGGGAAATTTCCTCTTCATCACAGCAGTTAAAGACACAGGAGCCCTGTCCTCCTTTTCATATGGTCACCCTACTTTATGCTGTACCTCAGAAGCCACTGCTTTCTGAGTTTGTTTTTCTAAATGAACCAAAATAAAGTGAGCAAGTGGGGAGAGGGAGGGTAATTGTCATTAAATTTATTGTACTTATATGGAGAGAAAGGGTTTTGTCAATTGTATTATCTATTATGAAAACTCAGAGCAATAAGCTATGAAAAAATGTTGCCACGAAGACAGGTTATCAAAAAGAATGTCAGTCTCTGTCTCTGTCTGTCTGTCTGTCTGTCTGTCTCTCTCTCTCTCTCTCACACACACACACACACAATCCCACCCCCCATACCTGAGATGCTAAGACAACAAATCCCACCTATATGAAATGGAACCGGGGCAGCAGGGTTAGAGGCACACCAAGAATAGTTCAGAATGTTGTTTCAGGAAATGACAGGAACACCTGTGTGTGTACGTTGACTTTTCTCCTGACCAGCACATACAATTTGCCCAGCTCTGTCACCAATCCAAAGTCCATCCAACTTAAGGATGGCTTAAGTATCACATGACTGGAATTCCAGAGAGCAACAATTTCTGTAGGCAGCCTCCGGAATATGACATTCCTACAAGAAAAGAGCAACGTGGGGAGAGGTTCCAGGTGTTGTGCCAACCGGAGTCTGTTTTCCTCTGGGGCTTAATGGTGTTTGTGCAATATTTGCTTAAAGATGTAGGGGCAAACAGCAGGCACTCCTACAAGACAGCAACTTTGCTACCTCATGTCTGCTCCCCAGAGAGGAAAGACCCCTCCAAAGTGCCTTCAGCCGCCTCTCTTTTTCTTTCTGGGTCTCTTTGCCAGCCTGAAAATCGCTACTTGTTCTCTCCCCACCCCCCATCCCACACTCCCCACCCCCATGTCTGTCCCCTCCCTTCATCTAGGGCATCACCTTCCTCAAGCTCTAATAGGCAAGCACACAACCAAGCACCTTGCATGCACAGAGAGCATCCCCAACTCTCTCTCTCTCTCTCTCTCCTCTGTGAACCTATTGGATGGGATTTTTGTGTCAGGATTACAAAACTAACCCAAACTTTGTGTGGAAAGTGTAGAGGAGGATGAAGGAGGAATGCTTTACCTGTGATTATCCTGCACTAAGCAGGGGAAGGGACTAGATGGCCTTCAAGGTCCCTTCTGACTCTTATCATTCAGTGTGGATGGTCTTGGCTGCCAGTTGGGTACTTGTAATATGGAATGGTAGCTTCACTTTCATAGACTCATTGGGCCTGTTCCGATGACATACTACCCCAACATGGATCTCTCAAAAATGTGATTCACAGTGAATTACCATGTCGTGTGATGGGAAATTTACCATGTCGTGTGGCGGGGGTCATCCCATGAAGCTGATCGGTGGGAGATCCAGGACAAATAAAAGGAAGGACTTCTTCACACAACACATAGTGAAATTATGGCATTCGCTACCACAAGATGTAGTGATGGCCACCGATTTGGATGGCTTTTAAAGGGGGGTTGGATAAATTCCTGGAGGCGAAGGCTATCAATGGCTACTAGCCCTGATAGTTGTGTGCTACCTCTAGTATTTGAGGCAGTACGCCTGTGTGCACCAGTTGCTGGGGAATATGGGTGGGGGCGTTGCTGTTGCACCATGTCCTGCCTTGTTGGTCCCTGGTTGGCGACTGTGTGAACAGAGTGCTGGACTAGATGGACCCTGGGTCTTTGTCCCCTCAGGGTCGGCCCAGCCTGGGCTCCAGCGAAAGGAGGGCGGTCGTCGTCATCGTCGTCCCCCTCCCCTCCCCTCCCCTCCCCCAGCTGGCGACCGCGGTGGGAGCCTGGCCGGCCGCCCTCTTGCCTCAGCCCTGCCTGCCAACGCACCTGGGAGGTCTCGGGGGGCGGGCGGCCCCTCTTCCAAGCGTGACCCCGGGCCAAAAAAAATTCTTATATTATTATTATTATTATTATTATTATTATTATTATTATTTATATAGCACCATCAATGTACATGGTGCTGTGTTCTTATGTTCTTAACATGAAAGTGAAATTTTGGGATCTCTTTCGGCTGTGAAGTTTGGTAAAAACAATTAGCTATTGTGAATCTCACTTTGTTTAAATTCTCTAAACCATCCATGATCTCGTCCAAATCCACAAGGTGGAGACAATGCCGCAGCAACAACACACAGGCTGCTGGTTCAGAAGTGCTCCCCCAGATTGCTCCACCTTCCTCCACTCCCACCATCTGTCCTCTTGCCATCACAATTCCTTGTAAAAAAAAATAAAAAATGCCAAATGTTTAAAATCTCAAACCGGCAGAAATCTTTTCCAATTTGCACACAAAGGATGCTAAAGAGGGAGACATTGTCAGGTGATGCTTTCTAAAGAAGTCGGGAGCACTTGCTTTTCAGGCTGCTTCAGTTCCTTTACTTGAATGTATGTCTGTATTTCCACTGGGCCCCATCAAAGTGATGATCCACTCCCTTGCGTACTTCCCGTTCCTGTGCCCTGCAGGTGGAAGGAGTTCTTCCTGGGTCCGGAAATGGTCTATCTGGAATCACTACCGAGATTACTTTCCTATTCAGGTAAGCATGTGTGTGCATGGGGGCAGGGGCTAGTCAGTTCTACCACTCCATTGGGTTCTGTGGGGCAAGGGAAGCCCACTGTGGGTAGCAAAGAGGAAAGCTGAGCAGGAAGCCGAATTGCAGAGGGCCCACCACTGACCAGAACGGGTGGGGAAATCTCCTGTTTTCTGATGGCAGCAAAGAAGTCTGAATATCAGGTCATGTGAACAGAGTGAACTGAACCCCAGACCAGGGCCGGATCTACACTACTGCTTTAAAGTGCTTTATAACCGTTATAAAGTGCTTTAACTGCTTTAAAGCGCTATAAAACTGTTATAAAGCGCTTTAAAGCAATAGTGTAGATCCGGCCCGGGCCACTGAATCCTCTGCAATGTATAGGGCGTGCTCAGCCAACATGCCCACGTAGAACACTGGAAAGGGACTGTCTTCCTCACTGACATGTTGTTACCCTCCAGCTGGTGAAGACTCACAACCTGCTCCCCAGCCACAACTATATTGTTGGGGTCCATCCCCATGGGATCTTATGCGTTGGTGCTTTCTGCAACTTTGTCACTCGTTCTACTGGCTTCTGTGAAAAGTTCCCTGGCATCAAACCTTTTCTGGGCACTCTGGCTGGAAACTTCCGATTACCTGGTATAAGGGAATACCTGATGAGTGGGGGTAAGTCTGTGTCTGTGCTCTCCCCCTTCACTCAGATGGGGAACTAAACCAGTGTGAAAGGAGTGTTCTGGAGACTTTCGCAAACTTCTTTTAAGTTCAGCTTCAATTTTAACCAATTAAATAATCAAGTACATTGATATAAAGATGCATTTTGCAATACCTCAATGAAGGAGAGTATCATCAGACAGGGGGAAAGCCGTGGTTCTCAACCGTCGCGTCTCTGCCCTTGCTCCTGTCCCACAATACTTCCTCTTCTGGAGAAGAAAGAGGAAGTAAACAGAGACCAAGTGGCCCATTCAGGTGCTGTTTTTATCATGACATTTTTCCTGCATGCAACATGAAATGGCAGCACATTCAATTTCTTTAAAAAAAAAGCTGGATTAAAATGGGCCCATTTTATGATGGAAAGAAGGCAAGAAGAAGAAGAAGAAGAAGGCACGTGGGAGGTGGACAGCGTCATCTAAAGGGCACGTGAAAAACCATGAGTGGGCAGTAGCGAGTTTGCGATAAAACGCCTTTCTGATGAACCCCTTACTCTGTTCGCGTTTGAGAGAAGTTAACAATTAATGAACAACTGCTTCCCATTGTTCAAAGGGAAAGCTTGTCCACCTCGCCCGCCCACCCACCCATATCTGAAAATATGGAACATAGAATATATGGAATATAGAAAGGCCCATCAGTATTGTGGAAGATCCTGGTTTAAGAGATGTCACTTCAATTCCATCCTGTGTTGCTAGGTTCACTAAACTGTGAGACTTCTGTCAGAAGAAAAGCCATATCCATGTTTCCTAATATTCCCCCCTTCCCTGCTACTTGCGCAATGCTATCCTAAGCAGGATTATTTGAAAGCATGTGTCCCCCACCCCACCCCCAAGTTCAGTGAACCTTTCTCCCCGGCCCGATCTACACATCGTTGTGAAGCCGCTTCCGTGCGCCTCGAGTGCGCCCGAAAGTTCCTTGAGACACACAGCCTTACTTTAAAATCGCAGAGAGTAAGTAAGACTCTCGGTTTGTTCCATTCTGCCCTTTAAATAAATAAATAACCCACTTACCTGAGAGTAAGCCCCACCAAACTCAATGAGGCTTACTTCTGAGTAGACTTGCCTAAGCCTGCCCCCCCCTCAAAAAAGTAATAAATGAAACTGTCCCTGTTCGGTGGAGTTTACTCAAAGGTAAGTTCTTACATTCCTTTGATCATGCGAAGCTGTGCATCTTCAAGTTCATAAACTACAGATCTGCAGGTTCCCTTACTCAAAAGTAAATCCCATTGATTTCAACCCACTTGCGACTGAGGGGACAGGAATTTAGAAGAGTGTGAACCACTCCAACGAAATGAAACGAAAGAAAAAGCACCAGAGACAGCAAAGAAAGACGCGCTTCATTTAGGTGCATATTTAAAAAACGTGCACGGAAGCGACTTCACAACGACGTGTAGATCGGGCCCCATGAAGTGTGCTTAGGATTGCCGTCAAGGACTCCTTTTCCATCCAATTGTTCCCAAAGGAGCAGGAGCAGGACTCTGCAAAAGACCAGAGTCCCAAAGCCTTTCATGTCAGCCTTTCTGATTAACGCAGTCGTGAATTTTAATTTTCAATTAAACTGCTTGGCTAATCAGCCCATTCAGTTTAAGTCTGCAACTCTGCTCTCATTCACAAGAAAGGGCGACCAATGGCTGGGTTAAAACAGTATTGAATTTGGCATCCAATGGCATTTTATACATCACTCCTGACAACATCTCTGGACAGTGTTTTAAAATATCGCACACCGCCCAAGCGCAATGTTTAAGATGATGTGGGTTAAAAGATCTAAAGAAATGACGCCCCAGTTAAATGGAGGGAGGGGGCAGTTGTAGCTCTCCTTGGGGAGGGGAAAGCCCTAACGCTTTTCTGTTTCCCTCTTCTGTAGGTCTGTGCCCAGTGACTCGGAAGGCAATAGCACACCTCATATCCCAGAACGGCACAGGCAATGCTGTGGCCATTGTGGTTGGGGGAGCCGCTGAGTCACTCTCTTGCCAGCCAGGAGTGACCACGTTAATCCTCAACAAACGCAAAGGGTTTGTCCGGCTAGCACTCCAGCATGGGTATGTAGTACCATCCTCTGAAAAGCATGCTTCTCTCCTAGCTGGCTGGAGGTCGACAGATCCCAGGAGGGCCACTGGGAATCCCCTAAAAGCATAAGAACATATAAACAGCCCTGCTGGATCAGGTACCAAAGGTCCGCCTAACCCAGCACGCTCTTTCGCAGAGAGGCCAGCCAGATGCCTCCGGGAAGCTCCAGCGACTGCTATGCAGCTGCAAAAGCGCGTTGATTCTGGAGGTTCCATAATCTTCTTTTAAAGCCAACTCAGTCAGCGGCTAAACGTTTGTCATTAGGCAACAAGTATCACACTTTCATTATGTAATGTATGAAGAAATACTTTCTTTACTCTCTTCTAAATCAGAGTTCACTCAGGGCCAAAAAGGTTCTGTATTCCTCACCTGAAAGATTCTTTGTAAGACTTAAGTTTTCTAACTTATTGGACTGTGTGCCCCGTTTGACACGCAGAACCACACCACCCACATCACACACAACTCCCTGTCCTTTCTGTGGAATCTGAATCCAGAGATAACTGAATCTCACTGATTGTTCCCCAAACCTTAGCCAATGCTTATGAAACCCAGGAGTCAATGTGTGAGTAAACTGGGTATAAAATGGTTTCATAGAATAGTAGAGTTGGAAGGGGCCCCTAAGGCCATCAAGTCCAGGAATCCACCTTAAATGCAGGAATCCACCTTAAAGTATACCTGACAGATGGTTGTCCAGCTGCCTCTTGAATGCCTCTCGTGTGGGAAAGCCCACAACCTCCCTAGGTCACTGGTTCCATTGTCATACTGCTCTAACAGTCAGGAGGCTTTTCCTGATGTCCAGCCGGAATCTGGCTTCCTGTAACTTGAGCCCATTAGTCCATGTCCTGCACTCTGGGATGATCAAGAAGAGATCTTGGCCCTCCTCTATGTGACAGCCTTTCAAGGACTTGAAGAGTGCTATCATGTCTCCCCTCAGCCTTCTCTTCTCCAGGCTAAACATGCCCAGTTCTTTCAGTCTCTCCTCACAGGGCTTAGTTTCCAGACCCCTGATCATCCTCGTTGCCCTCCTCTGAATCCCCTCCACCTTTTCTGCATCTGTTTTGAAGTGTGGTGCCAGAACTGGACACAGTACTCAAATTTGTGTCATCTGCTTGATTCCCTGCACCTCCCTGTCCAAGTCATTAATAAAAATGTTGAAGAGTGCTGGGCCCAGGACTGAGCTGTGTGGTACTCCATTTGTTATCTTCCTTCAATTTGAGAAAGTACCATTGATAAGCACTTCTCAAGTCTGATTCTGTAGCTAACTCTGGATGCACCTAATAGTTGCTCCACCTAACCGACTTTTAGATAGTCAAATGTCATGTCAAAAACTTTGCTGAAGTCAAGATATATTATGTCCACAGTATTCCCACAGTCCACAACGGAGTTTACCCGATCAAAAAATGAGATCAGTCATCCACCAATCTGGATGGCTTTAAAAGGGGGTTGGATAAATTCCTGGAGGCAACCCTGATGATTGTGCGCTATCTCCAGTATTCGAGGCAATAAGCCTGTGTGCACCAGTTGCTGGGGAACATAGGTGGGAGGGTGCTGTTGCACCATGTCCTGCTTGTTCATCCCTGGCCGATGGCTGGTTGGCCACTGTGTAAACAGAGTGCTGGTCTGATCCAGCACGGCATTTCTTATGTTCTTATGATTAGTCTCGCAGGAATTGTTCTTGACAATCCATGCTGGCTTTTATTAATCGCTGCATTGTTTTCAAGGTGCTTACAGGTTGTCTTCTTTATAATCTACTCTGAAAATGTTCCGAGGGATGGATGTCAGACTGACTGGTCTGTAGTTCCCAGGTTCCTCCTTTTTGCTCTTTTTGAAGATAGGGACAACGCTAGCCCTCCTTCACCCGTCCGTCACTTCACCCGTCCTCCACGATTTTGCAAGTATAATAGACAGTGGTTCTGAGAGTTCTTCTTCCAGCTCCTTTATTACTCTAGGATGCAGTTCATCATTCCCTGGAGATATGAACTCATTCAAAGAAATTAGGTGTTCTTTGAACATTTGTTTATCAACCTGAAGCTGCAATCCTGACCCTTCAGCTTGTACTTCACTTTTCCTGGGTGCTTGTCATAGACCCGCGTTTGGGAGAAGACTGAGCCAAAGTAGGAATTGAGCACTTCTGCCTTTTCTTTGTCATCTGTTTTCAATTTGCCATCCTCATTGAGCAGCTGAACCACCATTTCTTTCCTCTGTCTTTTACTATGCACATACCTGAAGAAAGCTTTCTTGATGCTTTTAGCCTTCCTCACTAGCCTTAGCTCATTCTCAGCTTTAGCCTTCCTTTTTGACATACCTGCACTTCTGTGCTACCTGTCTGTACTCTTCTTTTGTAGCCTGGCCTTCCTTCCACTTTCTATATGTATCATTTTTTGTTTTCAGGTCATCTCTAAGCTTTTTATGGAGCCACATTGACTTCTTCAGTTGTCTTGTACCTTTTACTAGGGCTGTGCACGCCCCCCCCCCCCCCGAACCACTTCAGATTCCGATCCGGACCTTAAAAAATTGCTTATTTAATCTTCTTTCTTTTACTGTTTCTACCTATCTTCACCACTTTGGAATCTGTGTTAGATAATTGAGTGGTATATAAATATTGATGATGATAATAATCCTTACCAAGGATCAGAGCAATGTATACTCTCCAGCTGGGCACTGCTTTCTAGGGTCTAGAGGGCTTCCAAGTAATTTGACGTGATACCTGTCATTGGCAAGGTATGTGCTTCCCCATTAAGCTATGATTCCTCATAATGGATGGATTGGGTCATGAAGATGATGACTGCTTTGTTATGTTAGTTAAGGAGTGAAATATGACTTGGAAGGGGATCTTGATTTAAAGCAATGGGGGTTTTTATGCCCACTGATGTGACTTACTCTGCAATGCTCTCTCCCCAACAGGGCACACCTGGTTCCTGCTTTCTCTTTTGGAGAGAATGACCTTTTCCAGCAGGTGCTCTTCAAGGAAGGCACCTGGATGAGGAACCTTCAAAACAGATTCCGTAAACTTCTTGGCTTTGCTCCCTGTTTCTTCTATGGAAGGGGCCTCACCTCCATCCATTCCAAAGGCTTCTTGCCTTTTCCTAGACCAGTTACCACTGTCAGTGAGTATCTTCTGACCTCCCACAGCAGCTGTCTTGTGTTACCTTGGCCTGGAAGATCTGGGAACCGGGCCAAGCCCTAGTTGTCCATGCTGAGGTGGTCAAGGAAGCGCAATGTGGAGGGTGGGGACATCTGACTCTGTGCATAGGATAAGTTGAGATCAACTGTTAAGGCATATTGTAGCAAATCATGGAGAGGGATTTATCCCCTAAAATTTTTGCAATAGCTGTTTAATTGCCTGGCATAAGAGGACATTGGTTAGTAGCCCTCCTCATGCTGGGGTATCTCATTTCTTTTCAAAAACTTTATCTCTAACGTTGCTGCAGGTGCCGCCTCTCCCATTTTCCAGCTGCAATATGGGGAATACGTTGCAAGAAATTGTGATAACGGCAGTCAGGCCATGAAGCTGAAGGAAACCCAATAGCTAAAGAATCCTATTTGTGCTACCTGAGCGGGATGAAAGAAATGGGTTGGGTGGGTGGGTTGGTGGTGGTCTGCATCAGTCATGTTGCACTTGCTCTACATGAAGCTTCTTGGACACTTTCAAACACAAAGTGTGCTGCTGCATCTCATGAACTGAGAGTGGCCCTCTGCTAGCACAGCCTATTCATTTATTTAAATTTTAGGCCACTTTTAAGGGTGGTAACATTTAACTGTCTCCAATTAAAATGAGTAGGTAGCAGGTGATGGGGTGAATTTAGTTTAGTCCATATTTTCATATGAACTTATCGAATTTGCTCTTCCTGAATCAGTCTGCAAACTGAGATGGAGATATTCTTCAATATTCACACCTCTCAAGAGTTTTGCAATGCAGTTTACTGAACTAAAAATGCATGCAGCAGTGCATATATTAGGGGAAAGTGCACACAATTATATTAATGGGAAAGGGTACAAAACATTAAGGAAAACTGCCTACCAAAACTGAGTATATTAGATAAACTTGCTTATAAAAATGTGTATATACAGAAAAATGAGCAAAAATAGTATTTGAATTTTTATGCAGACTTTTTTAAAGTCACAAACTCATGCAGAAATGGAACAGAATGAATTTAAATTGAGCAAATGAGAAATGGACAGAATGAAATTGACATACACCCCACTTTGCTGGCCATCGGAGTAGCCAAGTGGCAGCTTATGCATTTTTACACCGATGAAATTGCCAATTAGCTAATAGAGGATACCCTTTCTCCAGTTAGCATTATCTCTGATTTTAACCAATTAATTGAATAGCCAGACAAATCACCAAAACTATTAATCAGTTTCATCAAAGCCGGAACTGACAACTGGAGTTTCAAGATAAACAGCAAAAGATCATCAGTATAAAGGAACATTTTAAATTCTAAGCCAGCATGCACAAAACCACGAATCCTACTATTTTATCTATAATAGCACATGCCAGGGGTTCCAAGCATAAATCAAATATCAATTGAGAAAATGAACATCTGGTATCCTGCCCTAGTAGGGAAAAAAGCAGAAAATAAACCATTAGTCATTACTTTAGCTCTCAGGGCAGAGTATTTTTTTTTTTACCCATTTCTAAAATTCTATTGGAAAACAAAAAATAGTCAATGTAGCAAAAATAAATTTCCAATGAATTTCATCAAAGGCCATTTCTGCATCTAAAGAAATGATGGATACCTGGTCAGTTGGTTCTGAATTTAAGGCCACAAAATTCACAACTTATCTGAGATTATCTTCCCTCTGTCTGTTTGTAATGAATCCTACATGGTCTGGTCAAACCAATGTTGCAATAACTTGTTGCAATCTTTCGGATGGATATTTTGATATCCACATCAATTAATGATATATGTCGATAGTTAGCACACTAGGTATATGACCCTTCCCAGGCTTAGGAAGCATAGTAATATAAAGAAAGGGAACCCACTTCAAAAATAGGAGGCACTACCATTTTGGAACTAAAAGGCTAGAGAGTATTTTATACCACTCATTTGGAAATCCATGCAGACCGGTGATTTCCCAATGCTCATATTTGTAATTGCATTCATAATTCCCTCCAATTGTGAAGGAGCCAAAAGGAGTTGTGGAAGATTAATAGGGTGTGTGGGGGAGATTCCTTATCTTGTTCCAATATCTCGCTACCAGTGCTGTAAAGAGCAGTATAAAACTTTTAAAATTGTGACTTTCCATCTATAGGAGAAGTATATACTTTATCCATCAAGAGGGAATCTACACGTCGTTGTGAGGCGCTTGCATGCACCCCCAGTGCGCTCCCACAACGACTGTGTAGATGGAGAAAGATGAGACGGAGGAAGAGGCGGAGGAGGAGGAGGCTGGGGAACCGGCCGCGTCCTTGCCGCCACCACCTCCCCGCCGGCCTCCTGCTGCCAGGGTAAGAGCCACCCGGGTCGGAGAGCTCAGCTTCTGCTTCCGCCGAGCTCTCCAACCTGCGTGGCTCTTATCCCGGCAGCAGGAGGCCGGCGGGGAGGCAGCGGCAAGGACGCGGCCGGTTCCCCAGCCGCCTCCACCTCTTCCTCCGTCTCTTCTTTCTCCGTCTACACAGTCATTGTGGGGGCGCACTGGGGGCGCATGCAAGCGCCCTCACAACGACGTGTAGATTCCCTCCAAGTCTCTAATAGCTGAAATCACATTTTGGTGTTGCTGCCGTTAAAGTCAATGTGCAAGGATTGTACTAGGACATTCACCATTTCCCCAATATCCCTGTCATAAATGAGTCAGAGCAAATTCTGCCAGCTGTGAAAGAATATTACTCACCTCACGCCCCGTGATCAGTGATGACGTTGTGCAACGTCAAAAACTGTGCTTGCTTACAAATTACCCTCCCACACATTTTTTCTTGGTCTTCCAGGCCCAAATCTAGATGGGTAGGATGGAGTGCCCGTGCCCATCAGAGATAGCCCTTATTGTTCTAGTCCTGTATTGCCTTATGAAGCATTTGAGCAACTGAAGCAGCAACTGATCTTCCTGGAGGAAGGGAGGAGGCCTTGCATAAGGAGGAGGCCTCGCTTCCCTGGTCACCCCAATCGGATTGGCACTTCAACATCATGGGAAACGGCACTCAACCACTGATCTGGACTTCCTCAGACTGAGAGTGTTGTGGAGGGTGGGGCAGGGAAGGAAAGGAGGAGGCAAGGCCCTTCTGATCACCCTGACTGAATTGATGCGTGAGCGCCACCATGAGTGATGCTGGAGTGGTGAAGGATGGGGCAGGGAAGGAAGGAGGGCTTACCTCGCAAACCCACCACCTTCCAGATCTAACACAGGCTGCTTCTACTGCTGCTTTCAATGATGTGACAGTTACTACCCTTCAACATTCCAAATCACCTATAACATGGTAGGAATAGAAAGAGAAGCATCTGTGGCTGTACATAATTATGAGAGTCCCAGAGCTTCAGAAAAGAATTTTAAACGTGTTGCACAAACTACAATACAAGAGGGATTGGAAGCTACCGATGTTTCAGGTGAGAAGCCTTTGAATTTTTCGGAAATAGTATGCAAAAAAGGTCAGCAATCAGTTTCTCTGAGTCACTTTATTTGTTTTGTTTTTTCTCTTTAAACTGCTTTTTCTCCCTCAGACTTTCACCAATCTTTCTGAAGTTCTCCCTAGGTATGTAAAACCAACATGTCTTTCTGGCACTTGTAACTCTCAGAAAGATCGTTGAAACTGTTCCACTTTTATTAAGGTTAGAATGACAGATGCACCCTCCACCATCACTATTAATTTTTTAATTTTTATTTTTAGGATACTAGCTTTACACTTGTGGTGGCTATAATATTCATATTACAGTAAAACCAATTCTCCTGAAAACTAAGTTGTAGTCTTAGGCCATAGCTAGACCTAAGGTTTATCCCTGGATCGTCCAGGGGTCAAACCTGTTCAGCTATTTATTTATTTATTTATTATTTTATTTATTACATTTTAATACCGCCCAATAGCTGAAGCTCTCTGGGCGGTTCACAAAGGTAACACACAGGGGATCCAGTGCTCAGGCAGGGGCAAACCCTGGATGATCCCAGGATAAACCGTAGGTCTAGCTGTGGCCTTAGTCAAATCAACACAATTAGAGTTACAGACTTGCTCACAAAAGAGAAAAAGAGAGAAAAGTTGTCTGAACAAGTCTATTATTTTATTGCAATTGCTTTAAATTCTTTTAAAATTCTATTTTTATTTATTTATTTTATTTGCAGAATTTATAGACTGCTTCACATCTAAACAGATTCCAGAGTGGTGAACAGTAAAAGATAAATCTGTTGGTGGTTGCTCTGGGTGTGCCCAGCTTTGCCTAACCCTCTTCTCCTCCCTCACCAGTTGGAGAACCTGTGACTGTGCCCAAGGTTGAGCATCCAAGCTATGAGATGGTGGATCTTTACCATTCCATGTACATCCAGTCGCTTTGCAAACTCTTCAATGACCACAAAATCAAGTACGGGCTGTCAGAAAAAGATGAACTGCAGATCCTGTGACTGACATCAGAGATGGAGGGGAGACACGACTGTTGCGCTCCTGACCCCGAGGGGCTGCTTGTTTTTGGACCTATGGAACTGGAGCCTCCCTAGGAGGGAGGGGCAGCATCTGAATTTTCCACTTCAAGCACTTCTGTGGGTTGGATGACGAAGCATGGATTGAGTTTTGTTAGACTCAATGGCTCTTTCTAGGGATGCGATCATATGTTTCTGCAATGTGAGCAAGAGTCAAACAATGGTCCACCTGATACTATCGCTCTTCAGTAAGATATTAATTTTGCCATTATAGCAAAATCACAACTTGTTAAACCACTCTTTCCAGTGAGAAAATACTATGAATTTCTATTTTAGGGCAAATAACCATGTAGCTGTTAACATATGTACAAGGTAAGTTCTTTATGTTCCTTCTTTATAGGAGGTGTTATATAATTCAACAACATCAGTATATGGTCTAGTGGTACAACATATTTTAGGATTCTAGTTATTATTTTAATAATCTTTCTCCAGTATTTTTGTACATAGCTACATTTCCCCCACCACATATGAATTACGTGTTACCAGCAGAATTTAGAATATGTCTTGTTCATTGTACCAATAATTGCAGGAGTTAAATACCATCTTGACATTACTTTAAAGCAGTTATGTACACATTTAAGGGAAATTCATGATCTTTTCCCCCATGATTTCTCCCATACCTCCATTTAAACATTATTTCCAATACCTTGTGCCCACTTTATCATGTATTCCTTTAACAAAATATCATATTTTAACAAAATATGGTATATCTTAGATAGAGGACCTTTTTTATGATTATATTTTCAAATTCTAAAGTTTGAGTCTCTTTTACAATATTTACAATTAGATTTCTAACATGAAAATATTTATACCATTGCAGTGTTTCAGAATGTAACGCATTTTAATAGCTGAAAACTGTATTATACTTCCATCTTTTGTCAAATCTTGGTACCTACACAAATTATTTGCTTTCAAAATGTTAAAACTGTAATCTGGTTGATTTCATGTAATACTGTTTGCAAGGAAGACATAGCTGGATGTGTACCAATCCCAAATCAGTTTGATGCTAGAATATTTTCTCTTCTGTTATTCGATTCTCTGTAAACCCCCACAAAATTTTATGAAGTGGCTTCCACAGCATTTTTTTTCATGCTGAATTTTTTCATAATACATTTCTAATATCAGTCAATGAAAGAATTAACACAGCCAGCTATATATAATTTCACATTTGGCACTGACAAACCCCTGTGTTTTTCTAATCTTACAGCACCTTAATTTTGTTTCTTTGTTTTTTATTGATCCAAATAAAGTTTTACAGACTATTTTGGCACTTCTTGAGTTGTATATTCACTATTTTAATTGGGAGTGTTTGAAATTAAAAATCTAATTTTGATAATACAACCATTTTCATTGTAGATAGTCTCCACCCATTCTCTATGTAATAGTCTATAGTTATTCTTAAACATTTATTCTTTGTTCATTATCCTTATACCGAAATATCTCATAGGTTTTTGTTTCCAAGTAACTTATCTCTTAATTCTTTTTTCATAATTTTTTGAATATTAATACCCATTATTTCTCTTTTATCTTTATTTATTTTATATCCTGCCAATAATCCAATAACCTTTGCCAAACTTTCATATTTTATTAGGTGACTGAATCATTTTGGTCATTATCAAAATAACATTATCTGTGTATAACTTAATGATTTTATTATTTAATTCCTCTTCATATATTTTATGATTTTCTCATATTTCATTTCATTCTCGTATTGACATTTAAAGCCCTAAACGGTTTGGGGCCAGGCTATCAGAAGGAACGCCTCCTCCCATATGTACCTGCCCGGACCTTAAGATCATCTACAGGGGCCCTTCTCCGTGAGCCCCTGCCAAAGGAAGTGAGGCAGGTGGCTACTAGGAGGAGGGCTTTCTCCGCTGTGGCACCCCGGCTGTGGAATGAGCTCCCCAGAGAGGTCCGCCTGGCGCCTGCACTGTACTCTTTTCGTCGCCAACTGAAGACCTTTTTATTCTCTCAGTATTTTAACACTTAATTTTAACTTAAATTTAAATTTTACTGTTCTAACTCTGTATTTTAATCTTATATAAATTTTGCTGCATGGTTTTATCCTGGTTGTGCTTTTTATACTGTATTTTGTATTTGTGCTTTTAACCTGTTGGTTGTTTTATTATGGTTTTAATTTTTGTGAACCGCCCAGAGAGCTTCGGCTATGGGGCAGTATAAAAATGTAATAAATAAATAAATAATGCTAAAATAAAAAAGTCTTTCTGAAAGATGGCATCCTCTTTACTTAAAAACTTAAGAACATAAGAAGAGCCCTGACAGTGGAACAGACCAAGGGCCCATCTAGTCCAGCACTCTGTTCACACAGTGGCGGATTGGAAGAAGTGGATTGGAATTGCAAACCCTACTGGCCAATCACAGTCCTTGTTCTGGGGACCAATCACATGGCAGTAGCTACGATACAACATGTTTCAAGTTGGGGAAAGTCAGCTTTGCTGTTTGTTCTGTAACTGAAGTGCAGCGGGAGATTGTGTGAATATTTGAAGTATTTCTCAAATTAAAAGTGTATGTACATACATCATAAATACAGCAATGGCACCAAAGAAAAGAGTTGATTGGACAACCAGGAAAAGAAGCAGGATTGTTGTATTACGTGAATCAGGTCTTTCAATTGATATATAAACATTTGAATTTTGTGAAACAGAACATTTTTTATCAGCATGCAAAGTTGCAAAGCGTGAACATTTCAAAAAGTGTCCACAATTTTGGCCACCGCTGTCTATGTCAAACATCTAGCTCCTTCCTATCTCTCCTCTCTCATCTCACACTATTGCCCCGCTCGTGCTCTTCGCTCCTCTGATGCCATGTTTCTCGCCTGCCCAAGGGTCTCTACTTCCCTTGCTCGGCTCCGTCCATTTTCTTCTGCTGCCCCTTATGCCTGGAACGCTCTTCCAGAACATTTGAGAACTACAAGTTCAACTGCAGCTTTTAAAGCTCAGCTAAAAACTTTTCTTTTTCCTAAAGCTTTTAAAACTTGATGTTGTGCAGACTTTCTACTGTTAGTTTTACCCTACCCAGTGCCTTTTTACCCTACCCTGTGCCTGTTTGCTTTCTCTTCCCCTCCTTATTGTTTTATTATGGTTTTATTAGAATGTAAGCCTATGCGGCAGGGTCTTGCTATTTACTGTTTTACTCTGTACAGCACCATGTACATTGATGGTACTATATAAATAAATAATAAATAATAACATAGCTAAGGAGATATGGACTGTATAAATGGTATGAAATTTCCGATATAGAATAAATCTATAGTAAATTTATAATAATAAAACAACAAATTTTCTTGCAGTCAATAGACCATTCCAGCAAAAGTTGCATAATTTAGAATAATATTAAGAATTTTAAAAAACAATAAGGGGAATAAGCTTCACTCTTTTTAAAAATTTCTCCCCATTTCCCCTTTATTTATTTATTTATTTATTTTGTGGGTAGGTATATTATATTACAATATATTATATTATGCTATAATGTTTATGGTATGTTGAATATATGAAAATCTTTAATAAAAAAAAAAGTTGTATATTGGTCTCCAGCCCAAACTCAGGTTTTCAGGGTCTATCCTGAAAAACTCGGTTTCGGCAGGAGACAAAAATGAGGTTCTAATGCAGTAAGGGATAGACTATTTCACTCCAAATTCTCTTTGTCTTGTGCTGCCTCAATGCCTTTTCCACTACAAATGGCCCTTTTCTGACCGGCTTTTGTTACATGTAGGATATCATTTTACCCTGATTTGCAAAGTCTGTGAAGACAGACAACCCTGACTCAGCCCATTCTGTGCCCCCTTTCTCTTATCTAGCTGATAGCTTGGCCACTCTCTTCTCTCAGGCATACCCTGCTGTCTCTGTGGGGAGCCAGCTTGTTGTCCTTGCACTGGGAAGCAAGAGTCAAAGCGGACACATGCTTGGATTTGGGTATCCTGACCAAGGCGTGGTGCAGCCGTCCCCGATAGGTATCCCCAGCCAAGAAGTATAGGATGGGATCCAAGCAGCTGTTGGCACTGGCCAAGGGCCGAGTAATTTTGTAGATGATGTTAATGATATTGAGTGTGTAACAGTTTGCTTTCAGAAGCCGGGAGGTGTAATAGAGTGTCCGTGTGATATGGAATGGCAAGAAGCTAATGGCAAACACCAACAGCACAACGATGATCATCTTGATGGAGCGTCTCTTGTAGGAGGGGATGCTCTGATTGGAGCTGGGAGAGTGAGGTTTCCACAGCCTCTTGGCCATCTGGCAGTAGCACACGACGATGACCAGGAACGGAATGCCAAAGAAAAGGGTCATCACCGAGGAGCAGTAACGGACGTAGCGGCCAAACTCCTCCGGTTTTGTAGTATCATGGCAGAGGGTCTCATTGCCCCTGGCACTGATGGTGACAAAGACCAAGTTGGGAACAAGGCAGATGGTGACAACTATCCACACCCCGACACAAACCAGACGCGCGTGCCTGGTTTTGACCCACTTGAGGGACCGGATGGGGTGGCAGATCCCCACATAACGATGAATGCTGATGCAGGTGAGGAAGAGGATGCTGCTGTAGAGATTGGTGTAGAAAAGGAAGCGCACGATCTTACACAGCCACTCACCAAAGGGCCAGTTGTTGCGCTTGGCGTAGTAGTAGACCAAGGTGGGAAGGGAGAGGACGTAAAGAGTGTCTGAGATAGCTAAGTGGAACATGTATGTGGTAGTAGCATTCCAAGGCCTCAACCTGAAGACAAACATCCACAGGGAACAGCAATTGAGGAAGAGCCCCACCACACAGACAGTGCCATACGAGACGGGCAGAAGGACAAACTTGAACTCCTCGTTGAATATGCATTTCCCGTCTGCTGGGCCACGAGACACATTTGCTGTCAGCTGGGAGCTGGATGCAATGGTGGCGGTGTTAGCAGGGTGAGTCATCGTCATGCTGTCCAGCTCCTGAATGTCAGAAAAGTCACAGAAATGCTTCACACAGCGGCTTGCTGTCACCACGGTCTGCTTCACCACACACTGGCATACAGGAAGGGAGCGCCAAAGCGAAAGGTCATTCCTGGAAAGCTGCAATGGACATAGTGAGAACATAACAACATACGAAGTGCCCTGATGCTGGATCAGACCGAGGGTCCATCCAGTCCAGCACTTTGTTCACATGGTGGCCAACCATCCATCGGACTCGGATGAACAAGGAGGACATGGTGCAACAGCACCCTCCCACCCACATTCCCCAGCAACTGGTGCACCCAGGCTTACTGCCTCGAATACCGGAGGCAGCACACAACCATCAGGGCTAGTAGCCGCTGATAGGCTTCTCCTCCAGGAATTTATCCAACCCCCTTTTAAAGCCATCCAAATGGGTGGCCATCACTACATCTTGTGGTAGTCAGTTCCATAGTTTAACTCTGCGCTGTGTGAAGAAGCACTTCCTTTTATTTGTCCTGGATCTCCCACCAATCAGCTTCATATTGGGTTCTAATATTTTGAGAGAGGGAGAAAAAAGTCTCCTTATCCATATTTTCCATACCATAGTAGTTTAGTAGGTTTAGTAGTATTTCAAAGTTTCATAAGTTTAGTAGTGGCCACTGGGTTTGCTGCGATGAACTCTACATTCAAAACTTTGAAGAACTGTTTTGATGGTGTGCTCAGAAAGCAGCCCAGAGAAGAGAGCAGTGCTTAATTCTCCAATAGAAAAATGCATGGATGGGAGCCGTGCTCCTTTGCAGTGGATGAGGACAGGCTGCAGTTACCCATCGGTGAGGGAAACGCATTTAATACATGCTCAGGGGCCTTATATATATGAATGATATGGTTTATTTTATTATTTATTTTAATTACTTTTAGGACCACTTGAAAGGTAGAACCCTGTCAAGGTGCAAGATGAAAACAACACAAATTATATCCCCGTTTATCTAGCCCTTTAAAGAACAGGTAGGGTCAGAGATGGTAGGATGCAATTCAGGCTGCAATCCTCTATGTACTTCTTAGGAATAATTCCCACTGAACTCAGTAGGGCTTACTTCTGAGTAGAGATGTATAGGAAGGTGCTGTCAAGGAGAAAATGAAGCCCAATGGTGTGTGCAAGATATATATTTTTCCTACTCACCTTCTCATCAGGAAGGATCCGTCTGCTCCAACCTCACTTGCTTCCTCCAGCTGGAATATTCAAAACAGAATGTCAGGAAAGAAGTGAGTGCAGCTTTCTGGAAAGCCTGCAGTGAATGGGAAGGCTTGTTCCCCCTCTAACTCCCTCTTCATTCAAGCTGCTTTTCGGATAAACCAACTGTGCTGACAATAGCATTTTTGTGAGCAGACTTGGATTTTGTGCAAATTGGCTCTCCTGGAAATGTATTTGGTCTTATCTGGTGTCACCCAAACGCTGGGTCACTCAGGAGGGAATAATCTATCAGAAGCCTCTTTGTGTGGTCTGCACAAGTCCTGGTGAGCTGCCAGAAGAAACCTTAGGAGGAAGACGTTAAAAGCCAGGCTTTTGTTGCTCCATTATATCCCACCACGTTATGTTCAAACTCCGTTAAATTCCTAGTGGCCGCTGATTTTATTCCTAGCCGAGAGAGAAAGGCATGAGCCTGTGCAATTTTTATCCATTGTCCCCTCTCCTGACCTATTTTTTCTGTCAATTGTTCCTGTTTAATCAATTGCCCATTCACAAAGGAGGCCATAAGGTGGTAGAATCCTTTGGATTTCCATCTAACCATTTCCCTTGTTGTTAACCTACCCTAAAACGCTGGGTGGTAAAACCATGGGAGGTAACGGTGAGAGCCCTGGTGATAATGGTTCCATCTTCACTTTCCAAACTTTCAATGTAGTTAATGTAAATGGGTTCTGCACCCGCTCGATTCGTCTAAACTTACATTTCAAATATGGCCAAATACTGATGGGAACACCTTCACAGCTTATTCTTTCTATTTTCACCCACTGTTTAGAAGTGACTTCTTCCATCAAGGGGATTATATTAAGCTGATTAGCCTCGTAATAATCAAATTTGGGATACCCTAACCCATCCGCCCTTCTCCTACTGTAAAAGTGACTTAAGTATCCTAAGATTTTTTTTGTGCCAAATATAAACGAATTTAATTGCTTCTGCCAGAGTTGTATTTGGTTCTTTGGAATCCAAACTGGCAAAGTTTGAAACAGAAATAAGAGTTTTGGGAGTGATATCATTTTGATCGCCATTAAGTGATCTGAGATGCCTAATTGCTGTCTTTTCCACCTCCTTATTTCAGGACTAATGATCTTCCATAACTTTTGTAATTTACTTTGTATAATTTATTTAATTTTTTTAGTAATTTGGATCCCTAAGTACCTGAAACTAACATCACAACGTGGTATCCCTATGCTTTCTGCAAGTTGTTTTTGTATAGATGGGGGGCTGGGTAGATTCTAACACATTATCTCGGATTTCTTGTAGTTTACCTTCAATCCAGCCACTAAACTAAATTTCTCTAACTCTTTTTTCAGGTGTAGTGCTGAGCTAAGTGGTTGCTCTGTGGTCAAAACCATGTCATCCGCATAGAGCTCCGAAAGATGCTTTTCTGTTTTTTTAACTCCCTTGATATTTCATAGATCGCAAAGGATTTGTGATAGAGGTTCCAATGTTGGATAAGTAATAGTGGTGTGAGTGAACAACCTTGTTTTGCGCCTCTCCTTAAATCTATTTTGTGTGAATTTACATCATTTACCTGAATCATTGCTGTTGAATCACCTATTATTTTCAAAAAATTATGTCCAAATTTCATCACCTAAAATTCCTAACAAAACAGGATTTTTTAAAAATTACTCATGAGGGATGCGATGCACAGCAACGTAGATACACAGCAACACAAGGGCCCCCAGGAACTATGATGAATATGTGCTCCAGTGCAGAGATGTGTGTGTTTGTCTGTTGTTGTTTTTAAAAAAACGCAGTGGTGAAACACGCTGATACCCATGCACACGCCCCCTCACAGCTGATTGGCTGTTCGCTGAGCCTGGAACTCGTGGCGAACAGCAACGACCTCGCAAAGGCAGGGCACACCACAAACGTTCGTTGCAATGGAAGCGAGAGAGAGGGGAAAACGTGACAAAAGCAGTCAGCGATATTCCAGTAAAACTGAGAGGTGGAGACGCCATCACTGCGGGAGCAGGGGAACGTCATGCGGCCCATTAGTGACGACCACAATACAATCCTACAATAAATGGCTGATGTAAACTCCCTCTAGGTCTACTAATTTTACCAGCCCTAGTAATCTTTGGTCATCTTAGCTCTCTCATCCTATACCTATCTTATGCTATCTTTGCTGATCTTAAGTGTGAGCAAAAACTTATGACAGGTTCTGTGGACTGTGGGAATGCTGTGGACGTCATATATCTTGACTTCAGTAAAGCTTTTGACAAAGTACCACATGACATTCTGATTAACAAACTAGCTAAAAGTGGGCTAGATGGAACAACTATTAGGTGGATTCACAGTTGGCTACAGAATCGGACTCAAAGAGTGGTTATCAACGGTACCTTCTCAAACTGGGGAGAGGCAACGAGTGGGGTGCCGCAGGGCTCAGTCCTGGGCCCAGTGCTCTTCAACATTTTTATTAATGATTTGGATGAGGAGGTGTAGGGAACACTTATCAGATTTGCAGATGACACAAAATTGGGTGGGATAGCTAATACCCTGGAAGACCAAAGTGATCTTGATAGGCTGGAGTGCTATCCAGCCTATCAAAACAACAGAATGAAATTTAATAGGGATAAATGCCAAGTTGTACATCTAGGAAATAGAAACCAAATGCACAGTTACAAGATGGGGGATACTTGGCTCAGCAATACTACAAACAAGAAGGATCTTGGAATTGTTGTAGATCACAAGCTGAATATGAGACAACAGTGCGATATGGCTGCAAGAAAGGCAAATGCTATTTTGGGCTGCATTAATAGAAGTATAGCTTCCAAATCACGTGAGTTACTGGTTCCTCTCTATTCAGCCCTGGTTAGGCCTCATCTAGAGTATTGCGTCCAATTCTGGGCTCCACAATTCAAGAAGGACGCAGACAAGCTGGAGCGTGTTCAGAGGAGGGCAACCAGGATGATCAGGGGTCTGGAAACAAAGCCCTATGAAGAGAGACTGAAAGAACTGGGCATGTTTAGCCTGGAGAAGAGAAGATTGAGGGGAGACATGATAGCACTCTTCAAATACTTAAAAGGTTGTCACACAGAGGAGGGCCAGGATCTCTTCTCAATCCTCCCAGAGTGCAGGACACAGAATAACAGGCTCAAGTTACAGGAAGCCATACTCCGGCTGGACATCAGGAAAAACTTCCTGACTGTTAGTGCAGTGCGACGGTGGAATCAGTTACCTAGGGAGGTTGTGGGCTCTCCCACACTAGAGGCATTCAAGAGGCAGCTGGACAACCCTCTGTCAGGGATGCTTTAGGGTGGATTCCTACATTGAGCAGGGGGTTGGACTCGATGGCCTTGTAGGCACCTTCCAACCCTGCTATTCTATGATTTGCCTTAAAATACGCTCAGTTACAACGCTTCATAACCTTCCAACATCCATTGTGTTCTAGTACTATGAGAGAGGGTCCGTGCATAATTTTGTACACCTCTATCATCTCTCCCCTGACTCACCTCTTTTGTAAGCTAAACAGTCACAGATGTTGGATCCTTTGCTCATAGTTGCTCCAGTCCCTATAGCAGTTTTGTTGTCCTTCGCTGAGCTTTTTCCAAGTCTTCAGTGTCATTTCTTTTTTAGGTCTGGTGACCAGAAAGTGTAGTTGCACCATAGAGTTGTATAAGGGCTGTATGATATTGGCAGTTTTAATTTCAATTCCTTTCCTAATTATGCTTAACATAGAATTTGCTTTTAAGCTTGGTTGTGGGATTGACACAGACAGGGCAGACTGGTGGACCATCTCACCTTCTGATTCCATCCTGTTGGTTTTGCTGGTCTCAATGGCCATAGTATTATTATTAACTATATCACTGGAATAGGCCTTAGGGCACTCATTTGTGCTGGAGGGGCACCTGTTTGCTGGTGGACTGTAATAAATTTATTTCTTACCCACCTCTCCGTTTGGAACGAGGCAGGGAACAACAACAAGTATAAAATACATAAAACTGAATTTAAAACATATTAAAACAATTATTAAAACATCATAAAAACATCATAAAAACATCCTAAAAACATCCTAAAAACATCATAACATCCTAAAATTCCATAACATCCTAAAATTCCATAACATCCTAAAATAACATAACATCCTAAAATTCCATAACATCCTAAAATAACATAACATCCTAAAATTCCATAACATCCTAAAATTCCATAACATCCTAAAAACATATTAAAACAATTATTAAAACATCCTAAAAACATCATAACATCCTAAAATTCCACTGGATAGCCCTGCCAGAATAGATCAGTCTTTATAGCTTTCTTAAATGCTAAAAGACTGTTGAGTTGATGAGTCTCGTCCAGCAGGCCATTCCACAGTCGGGGAACATAAGAACCGTGCTGGATTAGACCAGCAGCTTGTTTTGTACAGTAACCGAGCAGTTGCCCATGAGAAGGTCCTAAGGAAAACATAAACGCAATACTTCTCTCCTGCTCGTGTGACCTGAGATTGGCATTCAAAAGCATCCTGCCTCTTCAGCAACAAGAGGCACCCAAGCAGAAAAGAGACTCTGCAAGATAAGAATGGCAAAAACGTAGCAGTGGTGTCATTCTCCAGCCATAAATCAGAGACGACGATCCTCTGTTAATTTTGCTATAAATAGATTGGAAGAGGGGAATCATTATGTAAGTGTAAGTGGAGCGGGGAAGCTAAAGGAAGGCAGCCAGCGTCCCTAGGAGGGAAGCTAATTAGGACTGCATTAAGATGATTGTCAACAGAATCAATTAATTACAGATGAGCAGCAGCCACCATCTGTCACCGCAGGGATTGTGGGAGGCCAAGGTAGGAAGGACATCAAGGGAGAGGCGGCCGACGCCTGCCAGAGCAGCCAGGTGCCAAAAGACAAGAGCCACTTATGTCATGGGTGAGAAAAGTGCCCAAATATAGCCAAAGGATGGAAGACCAAGGGATGGGTTTTGAATCACCCTTATTTCATCAAGTATGTGGGCTCTTAGGCCATGGCTAGACAAGGGGGTTGTATGGTGACGATCTCATGATTGTATGATCGTGAGATTGTCACCCTGGTCTACACGTGGCACACGACATCGCGGCAGGAGCGCTCATGCGTAAACCGGTGTTTTAAAAAAAACACCACCTTGATCTCCCCCCACCCCACCCCCAATGGATGCCCTATGCCTGGGTCCCGGCTTGCAACTGCAACACCCAGCCACACGTTCCAGTGTCTTGGGATCATCCCGAGACTGTGGAAAAAGCGCTACAGAAGGGTAGGACAATATCCCGGGGAAAGGGTGGGATCATACCTCCCTGCTCCCGGGATGCCCTGTGGGTCATGTGGATGCACAGGGACAATCCCGGGGCAATCCCCGGGACATCGCGTCATTTAGCTATGCCCTTAGAAATCCACAAAACTGGGAACCACACTCTGATTGTAGAGCAGATCACAATCAGGTGGACTGGTAGATGGAGTCTATCAAGTCCACGGTGGAACACTGATGCAAGAAAGAAATGCTGCCTTATAGTGTGATGGCATAGCCCAGTAATGTTCAGCTGTTTGCAGGATATGCACCCTACATGTTTTTATTTGGAAGGGATTGCTTTTCTTCCTGGAATTGATATGACAGAGGAATTCAATAATTTATCAGAATATGTCATCCAGTTAGCAGGATATCTAAGTTCAGTGGGGCAGATGACTAAGAAACACTCTGCAGCAAACACACAAAGGGAAGGCATGCTATGACCTTAAAGTGACTGGGCAAGGAGAATGTCAGGAATTGCCGCGGAAATTTATTGGGCCTTATACCACCCTTAGAAAACTTTCTGAAGTGTTATATGAATGGAAGGTTGAGTCTGTGGGGAAAACATTTATACTGCTCTATAACTGGCTGAAACCCAACAATAGTATTCAACAAATGGACTGTTGTATCAGAGAAATCAAAGATACAGTTTCTCATAATTCTAGAACAGAACCAGTTAAGGATGCTGTCAAGTAGTGAATGAGTGTGGGTGGGTGAGCAGGGCGGAGCCAGTCCCTCTCAGCTCCGCCCACCGGGGTACTTAGTTCAGCATCAGGGTAGACCCTTTGATTGCCTGAGGGATCACCTCAGGAATTGTTCCTCTCCCTTATCCAGGTTTGGAACCTGCCTGCAATTTGGTTATTCGCAGTTGCGCACTTGAGCTACTGCAGCTATGCAAAATATAGGGCCTTGTCTTGGTTGATGCCTTGTATGTCAAACATACAAGATAACAGTCAAGCCTGCACTGTAGCAAGGTTGCTTTGACAGCCTCTCACAGTTGGCAGGTGGGGAAATGGGGTATAGATCACCCCCTAGTTAGCATGGGTACCCCCAGGGTTCAATGTGTCATCCTGAACCTTGTGGAGCCCTGCGAGGAATCCCCACTTGCTCCTTTGGATGTATTGGATCTGAAAACCAATCTTCCCCAGCTGGCATGGCCCATGGTCAGGGACAGGGCTGTGCACGCCCCTGCCCCCCCCCCCGATTTGCCTCGGAGGCTGTTTCAGAGCCTCCAAAATGGCCCTGATTTGACTTGGGGTGCTTCAGGGGGTGTCCGCCTTGCCACCTTGCCTCAGTGAGACCCCCCCCCAAGGCAACTTAGCCTTGCAGGTCCCTGGGTGCCAGCCCCATGGCCAGCAGCCAGAAAAGCCAGGAGCAAGGCTGACCAGGAGTCCATAGCACTCCCAACTCCCTGTCCCCCCCCCACTGCCCCCCCCAACCAAGATCCACTGCCGCCGGGACTTACCTGGAAACACACCATCCTCCTGAGAGCCAGGCCATGATTTCAAGATATCACGGGCGCTCTGTTCTGGTATATCTATGGCCACAAACTATGGCAAATTTAGGTAAATTTATACAAATATTAAAAAACAACTTTTTATGCCCCAGATATATTTGGCAAATATTTTTTATTTTTTCTGCTTTTCAGGTCCAATAGGAACTCCCTGTATCTGGGGCATAAAAAGTTGTGTTTTTTTAATATTTGTATAATTTTTTTTAAAAAAAAAATCCACATATCCTTTTCCCACTGATGGACCTGTATGGTTTAAACACGTTTGGGGATTTTTGTTTAATGGTTGGCGTATGTGGACCATTTTGTTTACTTTTTAAATGTATGCATTTGCTTTAAGATTAAAAATATTTTCTACTAATATGATTTCATTGTAATAAGCATAGTTATACCTAAATTTGATATATTGTTTGTATTAGTTTTCTTAAACTTACTTTGTTTTCAGGTTTGGCTTTGGTTTAAGATAGCACTTTTTCATATTTCTGCAAACTATGGCAGCCACAAAGGACCATTTTCTTTTTATGGCCGGCGTACTTTGTGGTGCTAGATATACAAAAAAAGAGCTCTGTGATATCTAGAAATTGCGGCCTGGCTCTCAGGAGGACAACGCATTTCCTGGTAAGTCCCAGTGGCGGTGAGGTGGCAGCAGCAATGCGGTGGCGGCAGCAACAGGGAGGGTGGGGAGAGGGAGGTGAGTCCAATGGACTCACGGCTGGCCTTGCAACGGTTTTCCAAGGAGGGTGGGAGGGAGGGAGGGAGGCCCCAATGTCACTCCGAAGTGGCTCAAGTTGCCCCGAGGCTTTGGAACCAAACTGCTTCAGGTGCCTCAGGCTGTTCTAGAGAGTGCTCACTAATGTTTCCAAGATGAAGGACGAGTCATTATCAAAGTTACGATAGGGGCAGTGATGCCATAAATTATCTGATATGATATTGCTATACTGTACTTGTGCATTAGTTTTTTTATTCTTCACTTCAAACAAAGTTTTGTTGGAGTTCATGCTAAGCAACAAAGAGCACACTCAAGGAAAGTGCACAGGTGTGTTGTAGCAGTGTGCTGTATGCACACGACTTAGAACCACAAACTTCTGTGCAGCTTCCCCACCCACACACCCCGATAAATTCCTGCAGACGCCCATGTCATTTGCAGCTGAGCCATAACTGCAATGGAACCAAAGTGGCAATGTTTTCATTTACTGCTCCTAAAGTCACAAAAAGGTTAAAGAGGCTCCCAAAGTGATGGGAGTTGTTCACCACTCCTCTTTGGCCCTTCATTTGTGGCATCATGGGCATTGAAGATATGGCTGGTTCTTCCTTAATTTTTGGAGAATCATGAGAAAAAAAACCTCAGAAGGGTCTTAGGGCCTGTGTCTGAGGGAAGATACCGTCTAATGCTGCTATGGTTTTATGAAACAGTTTTAATTTTTTTTAAATCTATTTTCTGTTGCAATCTACACTGAGGATTAGATGGTTTGGCTGGATCTTTTTTACAAAATAAAATAAAATAAACAAACAGAAAGTTCATGGCTCCCCTTGACCTGGACAGAAATAGTCCCTGCTAATCTAACCACCCTAAGCTGCTCTGCAGTGAGCAATTATGGGATCAGAAGTTCCAGCAGTGGGCAACGTGTTCTGCCTGCTGAAAGCCAACCAGCGATGGCATTACACTTCGTCTTACAAAACCCTGAGGATGGGTCCCCAGCCTGAGAAGGGTGGGGTCCGGAAGAATGTGGCGCTCAGAGCCAGGATAGGGCGTAAGAGAGGCTGAGACCCAAGCAAAGCCAGTGGGCGCTGGGTGCCACAAACGGCTCTTCTTTTATAATGACTCACGCTACGGTCTCCATGGTACAGAGATTAGACTGATCGTATGTTCAAGCTCAGGGACAATTCTGTGGTGTGGTTTGTGCATTTCAGGTCCCGCCTGCAAAAAGAAATGAGAGTGCATGTGCAGAATTCTAGTAGGGACTTTGGGATTCTTTGGCTTCCTCCCTTCACCCTTTTGCTTCCATCTGTGAGGAGGAAAAGGGGAGTTGTGCTCCCATTTCATGAAGACCCCTAGAGTATGGGGGGGGTCTCCCTTCCACCTTCTCCAATGGAAACAGGGGCAGGTTTAGGAGGGGTCTGAGTGATAAAGAGTTCAGTTTCCTTTCTGCACCTGTCTTATAAGAAGTTTTTTTTTAAAAAAAAATGGAGTACGTACATGGTAAACATTTATTTATTTATTACATTTATATCCCGCTTTTTTCCTTCAAGGAACCCAAGGCGTTGTACATAATCCTCCTCCTCTCCATGTTATCCTTACAACAACAACCCTGTGAGGTGGTTGGGCTGAGAGTCTGTGAAAGGCCCAAAGTCACCCAGTGGGTTTCCATGGCCGACTGGGGACTAGAACCCGGATCTCCTGACTCCCAGTCCAACACCTTAGAAAAGGAATTCGAAAAGGAATTGAAAATAAAATTGCCAATATCATGCTCCCTTTATAAAAATCTATGTTGTGACCACATTTAGAATACTGTGTACAGTTCTGGTTACCATACTTTTTTAAAAAAAAAACTGTACAAATTGGAAAAGTGCAGAAAAGTGCAACGGAAATTATCAAGGGGCTGGGGCATCTCCGGGGATTGTTCAACTTGGAAAAAAGGAGGCTAAGGGGAGACGTGATAGAGGTGTACAAAATTATGCATGGCGTGGAGAATGTGGATAGGGAGACATTTTTCTTCCTCTCCCATAATACTAGAACCCAATGGGGTCATCCCATGAAGCTAATTGGTGGGAGATTCAGGACAGATAAAAGGAAGGACTTCTTCACACAGTGCATAGTTAAATTAAGTAATGTGCTACCACAAGATGTACTGATTGCCATCAATTTGGATGGCTTTAAAAGGGGGTTGGATACATTCCTGGAGGAGAAGGCTATCAATGGCTATTCTTTCTGATAGCTATATAAACCAGTTGCTGGGGAACATGGGTAGGAGAGTGCTGTTGCATGCATGTCCTGCTTTAGGGTCCCTGGTCAACAGTTTATTGTCCACTGTCTGCACAAAATAGTAGATTATATAGACCCTGGGTCTGTTCCACCATGGCTCATCTGATGTTCTCATATTCTTATTGTTGGGGAGCACAGGAAGGTTATAATGTAAGATATCTGCTATGAGTCTTTCTTCTTTTTTCACTGAATGATCTCACAAAAGTAATTTGGTTGTAAAGAGAAGAGGAGGAGGAGGAGGAGGAGGTGGTGGTAAAGTCTGGTGTATGTAGGCACTATAGTGAACTATAGTGCATGAGGGAGGAGGATTCCCCAAATTTAGGCAGAGAGCCCTTCCTCTCGCAGAAGGTCCCTTCTCAGGACTGGATTTATTGCACTAGGAGTCAGGCTGTTTCCCTCAAAGTTCCTCCTGCAACTTCATTCCACGTGTAGGCAGTGACCACAAGTGTGGAAATGACACAGAAAGTTTGAGAAGCAGAGCAAAACTGCCTTGCTAATTGCTCTCCTCTTGAGCCTGCTTTGTCAATCTCTGTAATCTTCTTTCTCGGGGCTTGTTGTAAAAGAAATATTTATAGCCTACTCTCTTATTCAACAAGAGTACCCTCAACTAATAGTCTAATTGGATTTTATCCTCAAAATACTCTATCTGAAATCTCTCTTTACAGCTCCAATCTGGAATGGGCAGCTATTGGGGGAGGGGTGATGAGTGAGGTATAAGAAGCCCAGGAATAAGATTCAGAAGCCTCCCAGCATTGGTACATTAGGCGCATGAGCCGAGAGAGGAGAGTGTGTTTATTCTGTCTGCAGGTAAGGCGTGTTTTAATATATATAACACTCTCTTTTTTATTGCTGCAATGGAAGAGCTGGTTCTGCCCAGCCCTATGGAGAAGACAGAGAGCACTGCAATGCTGATGCAGGGAAATTTAATAATATGGGACTAGACAGAAAGATGGACTTAGGTCGGACTCAAGAGAGGTGGTTGAGGATCTCAAGTATTGGCAACAGTTAGACTAGTCAACCATTGCCCAAGACTTCAGTTGCTTCTCCAGTTACTCCTGGAAACCCAGACATGAGGCAGCCTTCCCATATACTTCGTTCACATCATGTGGAGTATCCAGACAAGATGGTTGTTCTGTTGGTGTGAGATTCATTTGACCTGAGAGATGGTGCTCAGCCTCGTCTACATGGAGTGGCACTCCTCCCCAAAGAATGAGTTTTGCAGGCTAGAGGAGCTGTTAGACCTAGCCTTATTTTTTGAGCCCCAGGTGGCCTATCGAGACCTTTCACTACCTACAGTTGATTCACCACCAGCTGCAACTCTACCTCGACAATGTTCACCTGGACAAAGTTACCCCATGCTCTAGTAACATTTTGAAATGTGTTCTACATGGGGCTGCTCTTGAAGAAATGTTAGTTCATATCAAAAACATACCTAAAATTCAATTTTAAAAAAATAATTTTTAGTTTAGACCAAAAACAATGACAACATCTATAAATGGGCCAAATAAGTCACCGGCTGGCAGACACTTTCTAAGGAAAATTCAAAGAGCTGGTGTTTACACGTAAAGCCCCAAATGGCAGGAGCCGGGTATATGATGGGTTGCCACCTCCCAGACAAACCTGTCTGAGTACTATGATCGTCATCAGGTGCTCTTTTTGGGGTCCTTCCGTAAGTGAGGTTGGTGGGGGCAGTGTGAAGGGCCTTTTTTGGGGGGTCTGTTTCTCAAGAAGACTTGCCTGGCCAGAACCAACTCTGTGGTCATTTTGGTGTGAAGTGAAGACTCCCTATTAATGCCATCTTTTAGGCCTTTTAAATCAGAGGGGCATTTATTGTGCTTTATGTTTATTTTTAGAACTATTTAGAACTGTTTTACCGCTATCAGTTGCTCTAAGAGCATGGGATACAAATACCTATAATAAAGCCAATAAATCACCAAATAAAAAGTATCTGGTGTTATCATCATGTGTAGTGCTGGGTCTCTGTGTTCAGAGCGGTATGTTGATTTATATGTTTTATTACCGATATTTGTATTTCACACTCTTATTTATTTATTTATTTATTACATTTTTATACCGCCCAATAGCCGAAGCTCTCTGGGCGGTTCACAAAAATTAAAACCACAAAAAGCGTAAAAACAACCAACAATTTAAAAACATGAATACAAAATACAATATAAAAAGCACAACCAGGATTAAAACCACACAGCAAAAATTGATATAGGTTAAAATATGAAATTAAAACAGCAAAGTTTAAATTTAAGTTAAAATTAAGTGTTAAAATGCTGAGAAAATAAAAAGGTCTTCAGCTGACGACGAAAGGAGTACAGTGTAGGCGCCAGGTGGACCTCTCTGGGGAGCTCATTCCACAGCCGGGGTGCCACAGCGGAGAAAGCCCTCCTCCTAGTAGCCACTCTTTAGACATTCAGGGCAGCTGACAATGTTAAAATAGTTCTTAAAGATAAAAACATAACACACATAAAAAGTTTAAAAGCTGCAGAAGTTTGACTCTAACCATCAGAGCTAATAGCCAACACTTAGAGAATGTAAAACTTTCTTGGGAAAGTACACTTTTCAAATTCCTTGAAGCTTCCTCATTTCTAGGAATTCTTTGAACTTTTTTTTTCACATTCTTATTATTATTATTATTATTATTATTATTATTATTATTATTATTATTTACACTGAACTAAAAAAAACCCATAAAACTATACACTTCAATACTTATTCGATAACCCTCTCCGTTCCCTCCCGAACTTGGTCAATTACATCAAATCACAGCACTAAATATGCAAAATAGAAGTATCTCATTAATTGCGACAAGTCCAACAAAGTATTTCAAGAAGATTGTTGATTATCTGTTTTTTTATGAGTCCCACAGATTTATGAGTCCCACAGATCTCTGCCAAAGTTGTTCTGTTTGATTCCTTTTTCATGTAGTCTGTACGGAAGTATCTCTTTTCTTTATCCCTTTATGTGTTCTTAACTTCTATGTCAACTTTTCGTTTATTGCTACGTCCCAGATTTTCTTTCTCCACAATGATACTGTCAGCATCTGAGCTGTCTTCCAGTTGCCTGCTATTAATTGCCTCGTGACTGTTAACATAAATCCAGTTCATATTTTTTCTTTTATCTCTCTATTTTCTTTAGCATACATATTCAATAAAGCTATTTCTAGTGTTTTACAAACCTCTTGTTCAGTAATTTTCCTAATTTCCTGAAAAACCTTCTCCCAAAACTTCTTGATCTTCCTACATTCCCACCACATATGAATTTGTGTCCCATTGATTTGACATCCCCTCCAGCACAAAGGTAATAGATTATTATTATTATTTGCCAATTTTACTGGTATCAAATACCACTTCTGTACTAATTTTAGCGCACCTTCTCTTATTCTTGTAGATATTGTTTGAAAGGGGAAACTGTCAAAAAAATCTCCCCTTCCCCTTCCTCTATTTCCTCTTCAAGGTCTCTTTCCCATAAATGTTTAACTGTTACATTCCCCCTTACAACCTGCTTCATTAACTTTATATAGATTTGTGTTATTGTACCCTTATCTCCTAGTTGATATTTATCTAAAAAAAAATTCCCATTCTGTTAACTCCCTTGTATTTTGCCTTATTGTCTTTCTAGTCTTTATAAATTTACTGATTTGCATCCATGCCAGCCATGACATGCCCATATTTTGTGTATGATTATTCCATAGTTCTTGTGTTAATGGGTGCTGCTGTTCATAAAAATTTCTCATTTATATCAATCCTATTTTCTTTCAAATTGTTTTTGCCTACTGCTTTCCTTTTGATATCAAAGTCCAGGTGCGCCCAAATTGGTGTCAAGCTGAGATCCCTCGCATTAAGTTTCTCTTTCCTAAAATACCATACTTTCAATAATACTTTCAGTGTGCTTTTTTATTTCTCATTTGTTGTTTAATGTTTTTTGATATAGAACACACACACACACACACACACACACACACACACACACACACACAGAACACATCCTGTATTTCTTCTTCCTTTCCATCAATTCTTTTTCTATTTCTACCCATTGTGGACTCACACCTTCCTTTATCTTTGAACTTAAATGTCTGTTTGGTTAGCAAGATGTTTGGCAGCAGTGGTAGGTGATGCCCCCGTGTGTGTGTGTGTGTGTACACGCACACGTGTGCTTCAAGAGCAGAGCCAGCAAGCCAGTCTCTCCATCCCCTGCCCTGCATGATCCAGATGTCAGCTTGTTTAGTCGGGTATCCAGACCCTCTCTCTCCAAGGACTCTGGGCAGATAACAATACACAAAATATTCTCTCCTTATCTATTTCTGACCACCAAAAAGCCACACCGAATAAACATGTACTAGAAGAGTACCTTGTACACCACTCCGAAATTTTTCAAAGGGGAGTGGTATATAAATATTCTAAATAAATAAATAATAAATAAATAAGAGGCTTGTGTAAGAGTCTTTAGAGGAAGAGAAATCTCAAGTTGGAAGGCAGCTTCCTCTGGTATGTTGTTGACCTGATTTGGCTCCCAGAGCCATGCTTGTGGTATAAGAGTTTCTGGTTGGGGGATGGGGATGAAGATGGACCTCTGCGATATTTACTTACTTACCCCATTGGTCAGCCTAAAAATGCTCCCAGAATAGCTTACAAAAGTAGTGATGAAAATACATGCTGCAGTTTGAGCGGGGCGCTTTCGCGTGAACGGAAGAACCAGACTTTCCGCACACCAAAATACGTCGCTAAGAGTAGGGAAACAACCACAATCTCAGCAGGACATGGTCGGCGTCATAGGAATCCTTCACCCCGACAGCAGACTATAATGCTGGTGTGATAAAGCTCAAAGTCACAGGCCCTGCCTTTAGGCTTACAATCCAAAACATACAAAAGGAAAAGGGAGAAGTGATTGGAAGGGAGAAAGGAAAAAGTGAATGGGGCCATGAGTTCTTAGTTGCAAAGTGGCATAGGTGGCAGGGAAGGGCAAAGCCAGCTCCCCGCAGTGGTTCCATCTCTGGTCACTGGATGTGCCAGGGTGGTCTCCATTCCCCTTGCCAAGGACAGAGCAGACTTAGAGCAATGTGAGAAATATTGCCAAGCATTCTTTCGCTTAATCATGTACTAAATCATATTAGGTATTTGTTAATTGTGCTGTAAAGGTAGATGTCCCTCTCTCTCTCTCTCTCTCTCTCTCTCTCTCTCTCTCTCTCAGGAAGGAGAGTCAGAATTTCAGAGATAACTGTTTCCAAAACCATAGATGGCCATTCAAACTAGGTCTGAGATGTTTACAGCTGTTTGCCCAACATGGCTGGACTTATTGGCTGTAGTTGCATAAAGGGATGCTGCCGGCACACCAGCTGGCTCATGTCCCACTTGGCTTAAGACCTGCTAAGGTCACGGCACTACCTAAGTTTAAGAACCTGAGCTCATCCCTGTTAAGCTTGCTGAAAATCAACCGATTAAAACAGAGAGATATTTAGAGTTTAATACCCGCGATGAATGTTGGGCAACTAAACCTCATTCAGACAAAAGTGGGATTATGATCGTGAGTGAGCTGGGATGTCTTTTCTTTGGGTGAGGGTTGTTTTTATTTAACAAACCATTTGGCATAGGGGAAGGAGGACTGGGGTGGGCACGGCAGAGCCCTAGTATTTAGGAAATGATTGCTAAAGAATCACACACATTTTAATTACAAATCCATTGTGGTCTGCCTGTACATTCTTACCTTTGGCTTAATAATGCTAACTTGTGAGGAGTGTCCTTGAGAAAGCTTTCCACTCTGGTTCTCAGGGTTTAATTTCAACACATACACAACATATATCTTTATAAAAAATGCCTTCAGCATGCCCATTGAGAGAAGCCCCACCCCACCCCACACTCTGTTTGGCTGCCTCGGGGTTCTGTTCTGTCCCCCCCCCCCAGCACTTTTCCCTCTCAACCCTCTCTTGTTGGATGACCTCTTCCAATTCCATGGTTTTTTGTCTAACTGTGTGCCGATGACAACTGGCCGTATCGCTCCACCCCAGTCTTCTTCTCCCTCACTGGTCTAGATGGCATCAACATGGGTCTCTCCTCATTTTCTCAAACTTTGCGTGGCCAAGAGCAAACTACTCATCTTCCCTTTCAAACTTGCCTTTTCATATCTATTGAAAACATCATCCCCATTCAGTTGAGTAGGCAAAGAATACTCTTGCCAAGTTCTGCCAATTGGATCTATCAATTAGATTTTCATTCCATCTTTTCTCAAAAGAATTCAAGCATAGATGTCTTGAATTCTTTGTCCTCACCACAAATCTGACAGGAAGGAAAGGCTGAGAGACAGCAACTGACCCAAGGCTACTTATTAAGGTTTGATCCTCTGGTGCAGTATTCTTTCCTCTTTCCCGCCACCCCTCCATCATCTATTTTGGATTCTGTTGGAAGCCTAGAGTTATCCCTGGCCGGAAGTAAACAAAAGACAGACATAGAGCTTTGCATCGCTGCTGCTACTGCTACTCTGCATCTCATGGAGGGAAAGAAAGAAGGTGCCAATTAAGGTCTGTGGCACTTGGGGAGAAGAAGAGTGGGAAAGATAAGGGGTGTCTCTACACGAGTGATTTATTGATTGCTTGTGATTGGCCACTCACAGAAGTTTGTGGATCCTTCACATGACGTCCTCAACTCTCAGGATGTCTCCTGCACATTCCCCCCTTTATCCCCCTTTCAAAAAGATCAGAGATAAGCTAAAGTGAATTGGCAGTGTGTAATGCAGGTGTTGAGCTATGAACACATGAGGGAGGTCTTCCCCCAACCCAAACCATGTGAATGCTTGAGCACATTTCTTGGTTGCAGGCAGATCAAAGGGAGGAGACGATAAAATGCCTGCCTGCAATGAAAGGAGACGGATCTGATCCTCCACTCCACCAAGCTCAGAAGCAATGTCCTCTGTTGATTCAGATCACCCCATTAAGTTCAATGGGGCTTACTCCTAAGTAAGGATGCCTAGGGTTACAGACGTACAGCACAATCTTACATCTACTCAGAAGTAAGTCATAGATTTCCTGGGGGCTACGAGGAAACAGTACAGCTCAAGATAAGCGATCAGAACAAGAAGGGCTCCCTTGATTCAAATCACACATCTGCCAGGTCAAAGAGCCCCTCTTCATCCCGCAAAGAAACTGAAAGCAGAAAGCCCCAGTAAGAATGTGCGTTTGGGCTTAATATCTCTGCTCCTTTTGCCCCTGCCAGCAAGCCATCCTGGAGTCATACATCTTACTTTTCCAACTTTTTTTTTAAAAAAAACACGTTCTGGAGGCTGAAAAGCCAGTAATCTAAAGTTTCTACAAGTTCATCCCTGATTCGCAGGATCCTGCTCCCCCCTCTGGCCTACCCAGATACAAGGCAGAAAGAAATGAAGATCAGAATGGTTAAGAATATGGTCAAACAGAAACTAAATGGCATCATCCCATCCTGTAATGACTGGACTGGGCAGGGAAAGGAGAATGGAATGCCATATACAGTTCGTCTAAAATATTATTTATCATACCATCATTAAACCTTTCAGAAATACATAAGCGGCATACATTTCCCCCTGCTTCCAATAGTCCAAAATAAACAGGGGAAAGGGAAAACAGGTCCATTAAAAAAACCTAAAAAATAAACGAACAGGAAAACCCAAACTGCTAAGCTAGATGCTAGGATCTGAACTGACAGAAGAGTTCCTGTGGGGTTGGTTGGTTGGGATTTTTGCATGCCTCATCCTAAGCAGCACGTTCCATTCCCTTGTTTGGCTTTCCCCCACTTTTTCACCTGAGTTCTTTGTCTCTTTCCTTTCCCCCTTCTTTCCTTGTAGCCCCTGCCCCTTTCAATTGCTTTCTGGTACCCATCTTCCACTTTATTTCCCTTGGGAGCTCCATCACACCAGCATTTTATCGCACGTTCACCCTGCCTTGTTTACCATTTTGCCCCACGACCCTCACACAACGTCGTCCCTGTCCTGCAGTCATCTCTCCTCTTCCCCTCCATTTTCCATATTTTTCTAGGGAGGGGAAAGTGTGGTATTTTTCTCAATGCAGGATAAAACCACTCTTTCGTCCCCCCATGTATTGCCATCCTTGCGCTATGTCGGAACGTCCAGCTTTTGTGGGGACGTGTTTGTTGAAAGGCAGACTTGCTGACAAAAGAGGGGGGCGGGGGCAGTTCTTCTCCAGCATGCCAAGTCAGTCAAATGGACTTTCACTGCTACAACCCCACTCTCATTCCTCTATTATCTACCCGCTTCAACTGCCCTCCTTTTTTACCCACTGTACGAGGTGCCCAACCGACGAAACACTAAATCGCTAAACTTTAGACAACAAAACCAATCAGAGGGGACCATGTCTGCCAATTGATAGCCACAGGGGTTTTGGGTTTTGTGCTAGGGTAACCTTGACATTTGGAGGGTCTCCAAAAGAGGGCATACTTATTTCTCTATGATCTTTGTGGACTATTGTTCTGAAAGTATAGTAACCTAGAGGTGTCCCCAAGGAAGAAGCCAACAACATCCCTCATTATATGTAAAAGATGGAAAGAAGATAAAAAGAGTATTACAAATATATTTTAAGTGAAACATTTAAGCTTCTGTCCTCATCAGTAGCTGTGCTGCTGATATCAGGAGTGAAAGATCGGAGTACGATTGGTTATAATGCTTATCAATTGTACTCCAGATTAAGGCTATTTGGACTAAGAGTTCTAAGTCTATAGATCAAGATTCCCCCCCCCCTTTATCAAGGAAGTCAGCATCTTTTGTTTGTTCTGTTAGAAGCAACTGTAAATCAGAGAGAATATGACTGGGTTCAGACAACACGATAATCCACCGTGGTTTAAATAGTCACCAGTTGGTTATTTAACCCACCGTGGGTTATCGTACTATGTGGAGGGATTTTTTTTAACCAACAGTTGGCTATTTGGCCGCAATAACCCACGCTGTGCAGAGTTGGCTATTTGACACACTGTTGGTTATCAAGTTATGTGGCAGGCACCGTTGGTTATTTTATGGGCCTGTTCAGGTGCACGCAGAGGGTGGGAGGGTAGGGAAACCACAGAGAGTGGAGGGGTAATAACGGAACCACAGCTCACCCCTTGGTTGCACACTACCCACCCACCCCTCCATAGTTAGTTCATTACCTTTGTGCAGTTTAACCACACATCCCACCATCCTCCTCATACTGAATGGGCAGCCAACAGCCGCCCCATTGCAAAAATGGTCACCAACTATAGAGAGCATTTGCAGCAACAAGAGCATCTCCAGAAGTGGTGGCCACTCTTGCTGGCAGACTCTATGGTGAAGCAAGCCAAAATATCCATGAGTTCTTGCCAGACGGCACAGGAATCATTGTGGACACCTGCTGGCCATCTTATAGCAGGTGGGTAAGTGGGTGTGAGTACTACCATGGGGGAGTGAATTCTCCTGCTACACAACACGCTAACCCACCATGAATCATGTTTTTGAATGATCCATGATGTGTTAGTGTGTCGTCTGAGCAGGCCCTAAATATATATTGGTGATGTTTTTTAGAAATCACTTTCTGATTTAATACTTTATTTGGGTGGGTGTCCTTTAAGGAACTAACAGCAGTTCCAAAAGGCTCCATCCTCCACACCTGTGTTTTGCTGCCTAGCATTTAATGGACAGACCCAATTTTCTCAGCTTTTCTGGACAGCTTGAAGGTTCCTGCAAAGGAAGCCTCTTGAGTGATTCCATTAGCTTTCAGATTAACCTTTTGATATGTGAGTGTTTTTATATATGGGAAACTATGTATTTTAATGTGTTTGCAATTGTTATACTTTTTAATATGAATTTGTTGTTTCAGGTTGGGCAAGATCTAAAACTCCTGAGTTCTGAACACATAATAAATATTTTAACACCCAATGTATATTTATGAAGCAATTTCAAAAGTTACATTTTTAAAACATAAAATTGATTTTGTATTCATAAGTGAGACACTACACTATACTGTTTATAGTTGTGAGGAACATGGACTGTAAAAGATGTGTGTGTGTGATATAAGCCTTATTATCTTCTTATGTACCTTTTAAATATACTAGACCATTTTATGTACTGGACCACTGATGAAGCCCGTTCGTCAAACTGCATTTGGTTTTGCTTGGTACTCATTACTCCTGGCAATGCTGGATATTACAGCACAACAGTAGTTCAATCAATTTATTAAAGGCAACCAAATACAGGTTTTAGCTGATTACATAAACAAAAGTTATACACAGAGTATAAAAGCGTGTCATATAAAAAAGAATAGATAAAATGGTATAAAATGTTAAAATATACATGTACATACAACGAAAACCTTACATGTTAAAATATTAAAACATACATGCGCATACAATAGTATTGTCTTTTGCCTCCATCTTTTTTTAAAATATGTTTTTAGCCTGAATAGATAAAATAATATTATCAGATGTTTTTGTACATTGTTCTATCTGCACCAGCTTAGCTCACCCCAAGTGGGATTCCAGACACTTTACTGCACTTGCCTTCTGGGCTGCAAGTCAGGTATTGCCAGATGCCATTTTCAGGGGAGAAGGCAGGTGCTACAAGAGCTGGTGTGCAGCTGTCCAGGATAAATAGAGCTGTGGGCGAGGAGTGCCTTTGGTCACCCCCCAACAACATTGCTGAGAGAAGAAACTTCAGTTTGCAAGCTTTCTATAGCATCCAGTGCACTATTAAAAGCTTTTTCTAACTCTAATGAGATGTTCTTGACAGTTTTCTCTATTTCAGTTAGTACCCACACAATCTGCCGAGCCTTGAAAGAAAAGTTACAGTCCCTTGCTTTTTGCCACCTTAGCTCACTACAGACAGTACATTCAAAAAACAAAGGCACTGTACTCCACTTGGCACCCCGGGTGACAACCCAGCTTGTCCTCCCACCCCTAAGGCCGTCCCTCCAGCTGTCCACTCAACAGGTTAGGGTTCTTTTGTTTCAGGGGAAATCATGTTTTGCTTCCTGCCTCTCTTGCACAATTGTAATGGGCTGCATTACACAGGAAGAGAGAGGTGATCATATTGTCTATAACTGAAAATTTTCCCACCTCAAAGCCTTGAATGGAAAAGTGCCCTCTAGTGGGTGCTTTGTAGCATAACTTTGGCTGCACACAGTAGGAAATCCCATGATATTTCAGAAGAATCGGGATATCCAGTTTTTTTTTAAAAAAACAAAGCATGGGATTATTGGGGGAAGGCATGAGAGACCCCATCAAAAGGATCTGCACACTTCCTTGAGTGGCCAGTCACAAGTCTACCATAGTTTGCTCTTGCGAAGTACTCTTAAAATGGAATTTCACATTGTGCTACTATTCCTCCTGCTTCAGTGGGGGTGGGAGTGCCATAGTCCCAGTGTTCTTTATAATATTGTTATCGTGCCCTTCAGTGAAAAAGGCACTAGATTCAGGCACTAGATTCTTAGCGGCCAAGTTCAGCAGGTCATGAAGTTGGTTCTAGGGCTGCTGCTTCCTCTTCCTCAGCAGCGATAGCTGGTAGCCGGAGGAGGAGGAGGAGAGCTCACAGCTCATATCCTGGTAAGGGGGCCTGACTCACACTTCCTGTGCCTCTGATAGCATCAGAAATGCCCTTCACTGTTTGTAATGGAAAGCTTGGATTTTCAGAAATGCAACAGGACTATGAACCCTCTTGTGCTCTTTTCCATTTGAAACCTCCTGCAACATGAAGGAAAGAGCCTTCAAGAACTTCCTGGACACACACCTTGTCCTTATATTTCCTGGAGCAGTACCTCCAGGGCAGTCTGTCCGGGCAAGAGCAACCAGAAACAACCATTTGGGGAGATTTGTTTGCTGTATGCTTATGCCTGGCAGCCTCTTGGAAGCACTTCCTGGATGCCAAGAGCGAAGGAAGCTCATAGGGTGTAGGAATGGGTGTAAAGGGAAGGAGAAGGTGTCCGTTGTGTTGCAGCTTAGCTTTTGGACATTGACTGGTATCTGTGCCTCTTCTTCCTTCCTTTGCCATGTTACGAACTAACCCAGCCTGTGTCTTCTTTTTGCTTTCTCCTGCAGGACATCTGCTGCTGTGCTAATTGAAGATGGCTGATGGAGCAAAGTAGGTCTTGCTCTTTTTTTTTCTGGCTACATGTGAAAACTGTTGAACTCATTGGGGGTCACTCATTCTAGCTCTGTCGAAGACATCTCAAGCCCCAGGGAAGGGTGGGGAGAGGGGCTATGACAGTCCTGTCCTTCAAGCTAATGAGGTCCCTGCATTTCATAGACAATGTGCTTACGGTTTGCTTATCTTCATCGATCTTTTTCTAAATATGGAAAAGAAGTTGGCACATTTCCTTCCATCTAACGAAGCACAAAAATCTCAATAGAAGCAACAGGTTCATTGCAGAGCTAACATCTCAACAAATACATTATACTGGGGGCAAAAATGCCACTTCTCCTTAGTGCAGGAGGAAAAGCAGCCTTTCCCCTTAGCTCCAGTGCTTTTAATAATTTGGGAATTTCAGTTATTCTTCAAGTCGCCATTCTTATTCAAAATGGTAATTAAAAATAATACACATAATACAATGAGTTTATTGGGATACCTAGAAAAAGAGGCTGGGCAAAATGACATGCAAAAAAGAGGGTTGAGGCTGAAAGACTCAGGAAAAATTGCGGGAATCATAAGGACTAAGTGGGCCCCATATGCAAAATGGTAAAACATGAGTAATTCTTAACACATAAAGCATATTTAAGCTGCTTTTTGGCATGCAAGTGCTTTTTGGCATTCTCTCAGACCAAGGATTGTCCTCAAAGCACAGCTGCTGCACCCAACTTGCCTTGTTGACATGGAAGTCCCTGCAGTGAAGAGTCAGGAGTGCGTAACCAGGCACTGGACTGCCCAACTGATGGCACGGGAGGCAGTGGGAACAGTCAGCACGGCTTAAGGGGAACCGCAACCGTAGCCAGCTGTCGACCAGGGACCAACAAGCAGGACATGGTACAACAGCACCCTCCCACCCATGTTCCCCAGCAACTGGTGCACACAGGCTTACTACCTTGAATACTGGAGACAGCACACAACCATCAGGGCTAGCAGCCATTGATAGCCTTTGCCTCCAGGAATTTATCCAACCCCCCTTTTAAGCCATCCAAATTGGTGGCCATCACTACATCTTCTGGAGGTGAAGGCTTTCAATGGCTACTAGCCCTGATGGTTGTGTGCTGTCTCCAGTATTCGAGTGCACAATTTGCTGGGGCACATGGGTGGGAGGGTGCTGTTGTACCATGTCCTGCTTGTTGGTCCCTGGTCGACAGCTGGCTGGCCACTGTGTGAACAGAGTGTTGGACTCGATGGACCCTTGGTCTGATCCAGCATCAGGGCACTTCTGATGTTCTTACGTTCTTAGATGTCAGAGTAGCTACAGTTTAACCAGCTAGATGGTGTCCTAATTGCTACCTTAAAAGGTCAGATGTGCTTTTTGTGCTGCCTTATTGAAACGATGGGTGACGATTCTCTGTATCTTCTGCCCTTCGATCGGTTGGTCAACATGCAGGGATTCCTGCCTAAAATCCAGTTTATTGGAGAAGTTAGTTAATTAGCAGAAGAGGATCAGAGTATAGTAAGATGTTTGTGGATTAAGAAACCATTGAATTTTAACAAGGAATCAGAACTGAGAATCCCGAGGATGTTTACAGTATTATTTGTTGCTCCTCCCCGCTCTTTTCTGCTTGCATCATCTAAAGCAGTACGACCAGAACCGCCCTTATATGTGCAGAATACAAGGAATGGCTCTCTGGAAATGGAAACTGCAAATGTGTTGGAAGGATGAAAGGAATGGGCCCCACCTGAGAATATGCAGTCAGGCCCTGGGACTGGTTCCACCACATATGAAAATTTGGACAAATTGAAGAAACATTCCAAGGCCATAATAACTGGGTCTTCTCGAGCTCTGTACATCTTGTGCAATTATTAGAAGACACCTTCAGTGCCATTTTCTTGGTAGAGAGGGAGGTTACAAATCAAATAAATAAATAAACAAATAAAACTCATCCAGTTGTTATATCCTCTGGAACTTTAAGAAGGATAACTTGAAGTGAAATTCATTGGGTTGGAGGAAGGGTTTTCTAAAGGAAACTCTTTTCTCAGGTAACTGAAAGTAGTAGTGCTAGTAGTAGTTAGTCTCTCTCTCTCTCAGGCACGTGTATCAGCAGAGAATTATGCTTTGCTCATTCATTTAAATTTGTTTTCGAAATGTTGAGGGTGGTGATGGTGGAGAGAGAGAATATCTCCAGAGTCTTCATTTCAGAGGAGCTGTTCTTCTGGGATCTGGTCTGCAACACAGAGCTCCCATGCCTTTGATAGTTGCATAGCAGATAGCAGAGTAGCAGGTGTAACTGTCTGTCATGAAGCACACACGGATGCAAAAGCCTGCCTGGAACAATTAAGCTGGCATCTCCATGAAGGAACAGCCAGGAGTATCCTGGTCATTTCTGCTGGGCTGGGCCTCTGTGGCACAGGATAAATAAGCCAGGTGAGTTGACAAGGGGAGGCTCATAGTAACTGTTGCTAGGGGAAATGGAAGGTGGAGAGCGGTTAAAAAGGCCGATGGAGAGAGGGTTGGGAGGAGAAGCAGAAGGGAAGGGAGAAGGTTGTTTTGGGGGGAAAGGACTAGGAGGACAAGATGGAGAGGCAGTAAATTTGTTTTGTGGCCTTCATTGTGTTGAACAGGAGGAATTTTCCTTTCCCCAGCTCTGTGACCAGCATCATGTTGGTGAGGGGCATGGTCGGGGGTCTGACATGGTGTAGGCTTTGGTGTGTCTGTTCCTGCACGGCACAGTGAGGCTAGCGTATCTCGTGTGGCAGCGGTGCCCCCTCTCTTCTGCCGCCCGTATCCTGCAGCCCTTCAACTGGCAGATCTTGCGTATAGAATGCACTCGTAATTTTCAAACAAAAGTTTGAGCTTCCAGGTTTTCTCCAAGACTCCTTTTTCTCTTTTATTTTTTGGCAGAGTGTTTAAGAAGACCTGCCCCAACGGGAAGGTAAGAATACAGTGCGATACTTAAAATAGTTGTAATGGTAATAATTGTGCCATAAATACATTTTCTAGCTGTAGAAAGTTATCCCTTTTGATTTCTATTGATTAGTGATGTACCCAGTGCAGTGCCTCCATAAAATAATAATAATATACAAATTGGCAATTCTCTATGCATATGCAGCAATGGCTGGTGGCCCTGACACACCTAGCCCCACTGGGTTTCTTTTAAGGCTGAGCCCCTCAGCCCCACCTCAGCCCCACGCCTTCACACGCATCCTGGATGCTTTCACATGACACACTAGCCCGTGATGGGTGACTAGCCACACATTGTGGGTTGTTTTGTGAACAACCCACATGCATGGTTAGTGCCCCCGCCAGATGATCAGGCAAACAACCCACAGTGGGTGGCTTGTTTGTTTGATCCCTTGTCCTCTGCCCAACCCTTCAGTCCTCCACCTGCCATCCTAGGGGACTTGGCAGCCAACTCGTCTGGTTTGCTGCCACGGTCCCCCTTCCCGGTTCTTGTTTTATATTTCCAGGCCCATTTTTGCGTAAAATCAAGAGGGGATTATTTTTTCACGCTACCCCAACCCAGGGGAATGTGTTCAAATTTTTTTCTGCAGATGCGCAAATGCGCAAAAGTGGGGAAACTGAAAGATACTAGCTAGCCCTTCCTGCACCCATATGTTGCACTTGGCAAACATGCAGGGCGGGGGCAGGAAAGTGTAGCCTGTATTGGGTCTGCAGCACCCCTTTTCCTGGCTATTCCCCTTTCCCCTTGAAGACCCCCAAGCCACTTTGATGTGAGATGCCAATTGGGGCTAGTTTCTGGATTTCTGGATATTTTGCATCTTTACTTTGTATCCTGAAATATTTGGGGAGGAAAGAGATGACAGGTGTTGCTGCTGCCATGTTTGGATCTTCTTTTAATATAGGTTTCTTCAGCAGCAGCTATTTCCCCCTTTTTTTAATTGGGAGGGGAGGGGAGAACAGAATTAATGCTATTATTTATTTATTTATTTCATTTCATTTATATACTGCCCCATAGCTGAAGCTCTCCGGGCAGTTTACAGAGGTTCAAAGCCAGCTTCCAGAAAGCCTCTCAACATAGAAGAGCCTTTACGTGGAAGTAAATAGTCAATTCCACCTGGGGTTTGGTACAAATGTTCCTGTGGAAATGTTGTGCTTTCCCTTTAATATATGCCAAGAAAACCTCTGATGTGAACATGCCCTAAGAGGTCTAAGCTGAATAAATTTGCAAGTGTTGATACAAGCTGTTTTCCCCCTCCTGCCTATCCAGTTGTCCATCTACCTGGGAAGGAGAGATTTTGTGGACCACGTGGAGCGTGTGGAACCCGTAGGTGAGTGGCTATATTTAGATTCTTCAGCCTGTAGCCATAGGACAGACAACGGCGTCAAGGGCTAAGACAATGCTACCAGAGGACAGGCACTGGTTCACACACATAGGCCATTCACTTCATTGCTGTGCATGGGGAATGTATACGTCGTACTGAAGGCGTTTGCATGCGCCTCCAGTACGCCCCCAAAACGATGGTGTAGATTCCCTAGCTACCTGCCCAGAAGAGACGGAGGAGGCAGCGGCGGCTGAGGAATCTGGCCACGTCCTTGCCACCGCCGCCGCCTCCCCGCCGAAGAGCCACCCGGGTCGGAGAGCTCGCCGGCAGCAGGAGGCCGGCAGGGAGATGGGCAGCGGCGGCAAAGACTCCCCAGCGAAGCCCCTGAGCCCGGAAACTTTTCGCCCCGTCCCCGCGAGGGGCGATGCGGGGCCGCCTCCGCCTCCTCCTCCTCCTCCGCCTCTTCTGGCCAGGTAGGGCAGGATCTACACAATGAGTTTCGGGGCGCACTGGAGGCGCACGCAAGCGCCTTCACGACACTGTGTAGATGCCCCCTAAGTCTCTTTGTTCCCAAGTTTACATAGATCTTTAGAACCTGCTGTCCTGGGAACTCAATTAGCTGCCTTGAGAGACCCAAACTTTCCCAAGGGAAAGGAAGGAGAGTCCCAGGCTAAGGGATGAGGTAATGTGCAACACCCTTATCACTCGGAGTAGAGGCAAGAAAGATGTGGAGCTACATCTGTCTGGCACTGATTGGTGAGGCGTGCGAAAGGTCAGAAAGCATCTGCTACTGAAGAGGCCTGCTTTGGCTACCTGAAGCCTTCTAAAAGCTGCTACGCTAGCTTCTATCCATGCATAACGTGATCATAAATGTATATGTATTGGACAAATTAATATATATATCTGTCTACTGGACAGACCTGTGAGAACTTACTAAGCCTCCGTGCCATGTCTTCCAGTGAAACCAGTGCAGGTGTCCAAAGAGGTTAAGGTGTCTCTAGAAGCCTTTGACGCCAGAGAGGCCGAGAGAGTGAGGTGGCCCACTTTGTGAGCTTCTTGGCTGCTTAAAGTTTGAAATTGATCCAGGCCTTCTCTCCCTGGGGTGGGACGGGGGGGGGGGGGGCACGTGATGAGCCACAATAAGGTCTACCTACTGGCTTTTTGCTCATCAGGTTATCTTTGATATTTCTTTGCAGATGGGGTTGTCTTGATTGACCCAGAGTATCTGAAGGACAGGAAAGGTAATTTCCCACGTTTCCTTTTCTCTCTCTTTTTGCCTGCACACACCTCTTAGTGGTTCTACTATGAACAAGTTCCTGCATTGAGGAAGGGGCGGGATGGGATGTGTGGATGATAACCTCCAAGCCCGTTTACAACTCTAGGATGATTTGGATGGCAATGCATTGCATAAATGGCCGGGTTGAATTCCTTGCTCCGTTCAATGCAACTATGCCCACGCACTAAAAGAAAAGGCCCCTCCTTCCCTCTTCGTTCTTTCTGCTGTGCTTTGGTGCTACTTAGAAACTTAAACTTATAGCTTTTTTAATGTTGGAATATAATAATAACAACTATAATCTTATACAGTTTATAAACCCCTTACATGGAGGGGATCTACACGTCGTAGTGAAGGCGCTTGCGTGCAGCTCCAGTGCGCCCCCAAAACGATCGTGTAGATCCTGCCTGGTGGGAGACGGAGGAAGAGGCGGAGGAGGAGGCGGCTGGGGAATCCGGCCGTGTCCTTGCCGCCGCCGCCCACCTCTCCGCCGGCCTCCTGCTGCTGGGGAAAGAGCCACCCGGGGCGGAGAGCTCGGCGGAAGAAGGCGGGGCGGAGAGCGGAAGAAGCTCTCCGACCCGGCTGGCTCTTTCCCCAGCAGCAGGAGGCCGGCGGGGAGGTGGGCGGCGGCAGCAGCGGCAAGGACGCGGCTGGATTCCCCAGCCGCCGCCTCCTCCGCCTCTTCCTCCGTCTCCCACCAGGCAGGATCTACACGATCGTTTTGGGTGCGCACTGGAGGCGCACGCAAGCACCTTCAGTACGACGTGTAGATCCCCTCATAGACTTATTTTGGTAATTGTAGCAATCTTATCCCTGTGTTCCAGATGGGGAGTTCAGCTTGCCAAAGACTCCCCAGGGAGTCCATGAACATGCTGGGTTAGACCCAAGGCCTCTCTAGTCCAGTATCCCCCTCGTACCGTGGCCAACCAGGCTCGTCTTTGGAAGCCCCCAAGCAGGGCGCCAGCACAAGAGCATCCTCCTGCTTGGGTACCTCAGCAAGTGGCCATCAGGACTAGCAAACGTGTAGTTACAGGGAAGAAAAGCACCACTAGGCGGAAAAGGAACGGGAAGCAAACTCTGGTGCCGCTGAATACAGTTAAATTCTTTAATGGTTCTTTTTTGTAAAAGGCCTTTTACAAAAAAGAACCATTAAAGATTTTAACTGTATTCAGCAGCACCAGAGCTTGCCTCCCTTCCTTTTCCATCAGGACTAGCAGCCATTGATAGCCTTATTCTCCATAAATGTGTCTCATTTCCTTCAAGCGGTCTGAGTTAATGGCCATCACTACCATCTTGTGTCAGTGAATTTCATGCACTGCGTGAATTACTTCCTTCTGTGTGTTCAAGGGATCTGCCCTGCTGTAATTTCAAGAGAAAGAAAATGAAAAGTGCCTAACGAAGCAATACTGGGGATGGCGTGGGGCAGGGTGCTACCTTGTTAGGCTTCCATTGGCCAGGCTGGTAGGTGAGGTATACCTTCCTCCCCCGCCCCTATTATTCTTGTTTGTTTTCCTTTTTAAAAAAAATTATGTTCCCTACAATTGGAAACAATGAGAAGGAAAACATATTTTCCTGCCCAAGGCCAATATGCAATTCAGGAGCATAGACTCTCCACCTCACCCCTGAAATCCCTCCAGAATGCCTCCTTTTTGCCCATATCACTCATGGTTCATGGATTACAGCTGGCAGGACAGTCATGGTGGCAGAATGTTCTGTGGGTGGTCAAGAGGAGATCTCTGCCGTGGTCCTCCATTTCCCCCCACAGGAGGAGGATACACAATATCCTATGTCCTCTGGGACACTGTCCCAGAGACCATAAGTTTTCACACTTAATATTCACTATATTAATTTACATAACAAATTACTTCAACCTGTTAACCCAGGGGAGGGCAACCAGTGGATCTTAAGCAGTTTTAGCCTACTACAACTCCCACCATCCCTCCCCTTTGGCTATGCTGGCTTGGACTGATGGGAGTTGTAGGAAAAAAAACATCTGGAGGGCCAGAAGTTGTCCATCCATGTTTTAACCGCTATGATGTGCCAACTCTATATACTATACTAACAAGAAAGAATTAAAACATCAAGAAGCACCTTAAAGACTAAGGGCTAATCTACACCTACAGCCCTTTTGCAATGGAGGAGGGATAATTGCAAGGTTTTCTAGGGTGACCCTATGGAAAGGAGGACAGGGCTCCTGTAGCTTTAACAGTTGTATTGAAAAGGAAATTTCAGCAGGTGTCATTTGTTTATATGGAGAACCTGGGGAAATTCCCTCTTTGCCTAAAAAACAGACCCAGGCTCATCACATATTGCTAAATGCCTGGGAGAAGAGAAAAGTCTTGACCTGGCGCTGAAAAAATAACAATATTGGCACCAGGTAGGCCTCGTCAGGGAGATCGTTCCACAGTTGAGGGGCCACCACACAGAAGGCCCTCTCTCTTGCTGCTGTCCTCTGAGCTTCCCTCGGAGTAGGCACCCGGAGGAAGACCTTAGTGTTCAGGCAGGTTCATATCAGGAAAGGTGTTCTGTCAGGTATTGTGATATGTACCATCTTTTGTCACCAGCGCCCTTCCGCCTTCTACGAAGGGCAAACAGGCCAGTCTTTATGGAAAATACGCAGAAGTGCCAGGCTGTTTGTTAGCAGCAACAGCTGCACCGTAAATGACCACTGTTGATAATGTGATCGTCATCACCAGCACTTTCGGCATCGAGTTTCCTTCTGACCTCACTATATAATTCTTCCCAACGCCAACACCTAAAACTCCCCATAATACTCCAGCGTCTGATGGAGTGGACTATAGACCACAAAAGCTTACGCCAGGATACATTTGTTAGTTTTCAAGGTGCCACAAGACCCTTTGTTGTTTTTGCTGCAGTGAGCTAAGATGGCTACGCTCTGGAAAACAAAAGAATTAACTTCTCTCCGGATTCAGAAACGTTTTTCTTTTGTACTAACTAAACATGTTTTTCTTTGTCTTTGTTCCACATCCACTTGCTTTCTGTATTTCCTCATGTTTCTTCTCTTCTGTTCTCCCTTCTGTGTCTTCCTTTTCTTGTATCGTAGTGTATGTGACACTCACGTGTGCATTCCGTTATGGCCGAGATGACCTGGATGTCATTGGGTTGACCTTCAGGAAAGATCTGTATATGCTGGCCATTCAGCTTTTCCCTCCTATGCCGGACCAGGCACCCAAGACCCTTACGCCTTTGCAAGACAAGCTGATGAAGAAGTTAGGAGAGAATGCTTACCCCTTCACTTTTGAGGTATCAGCAAATCAGAGGACATCTCCCCTACCCCAGGGACTCCCTGTCTCTTTTTTGTCATGGAGGTGCTGCTCATTAATTTATTTTAGAACCTAAAGGTGGTGTTACCTGCAGAAGGCCACAGTAATAACATCCAGAAGTAGAATGTATCAGGACACGGCACAGTCCAGGAACAAAGTTAGCCAGCCGAGAGTTCACCAGGATACTCAGTAGGGCCCCCTTCCCCAACCTGGTGCCCTCCAGATATTTTGGTGTCAGCCCCAAACAGCCCAGCCAATAGTCAAAGATGGGGAGGTGCTTGGGGCAGCACACCTATAGGGCACCGTGGTCAGGAAAGCTGCAGTAGAACAATAAACCGAAGTTTGATTAGCTGCACATTAAAATGAACCCTCAGATGAAACTCCTAGAACTGAGATTGTGGGACAGACAAGTTCCACAGACCTGAATAGTTCCCTTTTTCCAGGGCCGAATTTTGATGCCACTGTTCTTGTAATTAGAGGCTAGTGGATGAGAGGAGGCCTCTGATGTCTTCTTCCTGTCTTCTGTTGTGCTGACATAACTGGAAGTCCTAATAAAGCTTTTCTTCCCTCCCCCATAGATGGCGACCAATTTACCATGTTCTGTTACGCTCCAGCCAGGACCAGATGATGCTGGGAAGGTTTGTATGCATGAAACTGCTTCGGAATCTTAGTACACAAGGCTTTTACTGTGTGCTCATAATTGCTCGCTCACAGTAGTTTGCAGGCCATTTACATGACATCGTCATCCTCCAGGGCCTTTGCAACCACTATTTTTTGGAAAGTCTGGTATATCTAAATGGTGCTATGAAATGCTCCATCTACCGTATTTCTTCGATTCTAAGACGCACTTTTCCCCCTAAATAAACAGCTCTAAAAATGGAGTGCGTCTTAGAATCGATGGCGTCTTAGAATCGAAGCAATACGGTAAGAGGAAAAGAGGAAGCTCCTGCAGCAGCCGCGAGCCATGCGAGTGAGGAGCTGGTTGGGTAAGCGCCTGGTTTTTTGTTAGGCAAATTTATTCATAAGTCCCATCGATTTCCATGGGACTTACTCGTGTGTCGTCGTCCCCTGGTGCAGAGACAAGTAAAGAGCAGGACTGGAGAGTTAAGCGTTTTAGCTCCTTAATCGCGTCTTCTCCTCTCTCTCCCCGCCCGAAAGTATTGTTTACTCTTTGTTTCAACGCCCCCCCTTCTTCCCGCGCAAACGGCAGTTTCTTCTCTCACAGAGGGAAAAAAGAAAAGGACACAACCATTAGAAGAAAGTGCGGGGGGGGGGAGGAGGTTGGCTGTATTTCTTCAATTCTAAGATGCCCTTTTTTCCCAAATAAACATCTCTAAAAATGGGGTGTGTCTTAGAATCGATGGCGTCTTAGAATCAAAGAAATATGGTATTTTGTACAATTCTTCTCGATCCTCCCAGAGTGCAGGACACGGAATAATGGGGTCAAGTTAAAGGAAGCCAGATTCCAGCTGGGCATCAGGAAAAACTTCCTGACTGTTAGAGCAGTACGACAATGGAATCAGTTACCTAGAGAGGTTGTGGGCTCTCCCACACTAGAGGCATTCAAGAAGCAGCTGGACAACCATCTGTCAGGGATGCTTTAGGGTGGATTCCTGCATTGAGCAGGGGGTTGGACTCGATGGCCTTGTAGGCCCCTTCCAACTCTGCTATTCTATGATTTTATTAATTCCACTATACCACCGCCATCTAGTGGCTGTATAATGAACAATATAGAACAGCAGAAAAAGAAAAATCCTGGGAAAAGCACTTGTAAAGAAGAAAGAAAAGGAAAGGAACCTCTCGTGCAAGCACTGAGTCATTACTGACTCTTGGAGGGACGCCAGCTTTCGCTGACGTTTTCTTGGCAGGCCTTATAGCAGGGTGGTTTGCCGTTGCCTTCCCCGGCCGTTATTACCTTTCCCCCAGCTAGCTGGGTACTCATTTTACTGACCTCAGGAGGATGGAAGGCTGAGTCGACCTGAGCCGGCTGCCTGAAACCAGCTTCCGCTGGGATGGAACTCAGGCCGTGGGGAGAGTTTCAGCTGCAGAAACTGCTGCTTTACCGCTCTGCGCCACACGAGACTCACTTGTAAAGAAGCTGATCTTAATCCTGCAAAGAATCCAGAAGCGGACACCCTGGATAAAAGGGTAAAAGCCTCATGTAGAAATGCCCTTAGTCTCTTTTTCCCAGCTCAGCTATGTCAGACACAATTGTCACAATGAGATGCCTGACCTGGGGAAGCAAATGGAAAATGAAGCATGTTATTAAGAATCCTTGGCCTATGAATATGCTTCTAGAGGGCTGCTGTTGTGCCACCAGAAATAAATAGATGAAATTCTTATTTAATTAATTAGTCCATGTGATGACAAATGTTCTTTGGGCAGATTACACAATGAAAAGAATAAAAAAATAATACAAACAACGAACAGCACAGGAATATATAAATGCAGAGAGAGATAAAAACATCCATAAAATTTAAAAGCTAGGTCTCTTAAATGCCTGAGAAAAAAGAAAGGTCTGTGCCTCACTCCAAACAGATAACAAAGTGGGTATCAGGTGATCTTCCTTGGGGAAGCAATATAAAGATCAACAATTTATTATGGCAACAATTTATGTATCTATAGTCCTGTTTGGACTAGAGGCTACTTCATCAGATGTATAAAACACTAAACTCAGTTGTCTGATTTATAAACACTCTAGTCCAAAAAATGTTAAGCCATAATAAATGGTTAATGTTTACATTCCCACATGCCTCTTGTTTTTGCTACAGCTACCCCACCAGAAAACTTTGCTCAGTAGTTGTAAATAGGAGTTCAGAAGAAGAATTTGTCTCTAAAAGGGATTTGTGACCTTTGCTCTTGTGTGTTTTCCCCAGTCTTGTGGTGTGGACTTTGAGGTCAAAGGATTTTGTGCTGAAAACCTGGAGGAGAAAATTCATAAGAGGTAAACCCAGCACATTTTTTTACAGTTATGTATTTACTTAAAAGTATTTTTACTCTGTCAGCCAAAAAGGCTCCCTGAGCAGGCTATCCAACTCTACTATTCTATGATTTGGTTTTAAAGCAGTTTCTCCCCTCAGGCTTGTGATCTAACAGGCACAATACAAAAGGAAAAAGGGATGGGGAGGGAAGAGGGAAAAAGTAAACCCAGGTGTCGGATTTTAAAGCACGAGAAAGCAGCAGAGTGGCTAGGAAGGGCGTGGAAGCAGAGCGGCGGCAGCCCATGTGGATTTCCAGGATGCTGGGGGGGGGGGTTCCCCTGGGAGAACACTTTGCCCAGGTCACCCTCAACCCCGGCAGAGACCCTAAGCAGAAGTAGGCCAGGGAAACGACATCATTCCATTGGCTCTGCTGAGAGAACAGCTCTGCTTGGCTCCTCCTCTCTGTGAACTCTTTTTATTCACCGCTGGCCCTTAAAAGAACTTTGTGATTTTAGGACAGGGGTAGGCAACTAGAACTGGGTCGGGGACTGGACGATTCATCCTACCCTCTGTGGACTAAACGTTGTTGACGTGTGGGACCTCAGCCCTGATGTCCTTTGGTTCGTGGCGGGTGTGCCAGGCGTATCTTGCACTCAGGATGTCTGCCAAGCTGGCTTTGCTGTGCGCGAAGGTTCTCCCACTGGAGAAGACCTGCACACGAAAGCCGCTGCACTTGCCCCGTGCCTTCTCCCATTGGTGGGAGGACGTAGGGAGTTGGGGGGGGGAGGCAAAGTTGCTCAGCCTGACTTCCTTGTGCTTCACCTTCCCCACGTCTGGCTCTTGTAAGCGCTGGATGACTGTGCTGCCACCTTTTCCCGGAGGAAATCCCCTCGTTATCTCCTCTCTGTGATTGGGAGGGTGGAGATAACAGATTGGAGATAACAAGGGGATTTCTCTCCCTGCCGCCTCCCAAAGCTCCAGACACTCCAGTCTGGGGGGGGGGGGGCTTGAGGAGTGGGAGGAATCCAGAGAGGGAACCCAAGCTTCCATAGGTCAGATGGGAAACCACCTTCATTTCTCCCCAATGCCTCTTGGCCTGCATGGGGCATTCCAGGGAAATGAACGCGGTGGGTGGGGCTGGAGTCTCAGTGAAAGCTTTGCTGTGCAGCGCATCCCACCACCCCAGCTCCCCGGGGAAATATTTGTTAAAAGAAAAGAAAAAGGGATATTTTGGCAACCAGCATCAACTCTTGATGCCCCTGCTGGGTCCTGATGCTGCCCTTAGCTGCTGCTGTCTCTGCTCTGCAACCTCTTTGTTGTAGAGATATTTGTGTTGATTTATTTTATTTGTTTTTGACATATTCTGCATTAAAAATTAACTCTCCCTTTCCAATTTCTGATGCTTCTCTGGGGGGGGGGGTATAAAACAGCCTGCAGAAAAGAAAACGGCCCTTTCTGCTTGGAGAGAATTCTGCAAATACTTCCATTCATTCCTTCAAATTCAGATTAGTTATAATGAAATTAAAAAAACAGGTTGCCCCCAAACAATATCAATCAAACAAATAATAATGGGCAGTTATTGGGTGCAGAGGCAAACTTAAGAAAGAATTGAATGTGGTTCAAGCTACACTGAGGGGAATTTTAAACCATTGCTGGAAAAATCATCTGCATCAGATTCGCTTGTCCATGGAAGAGCTTCATGAATCTAACAACAAATGAGATTTTTGCAATAAATCTGCGTGTCTGATTGCTGATCAGCTTTTAGAAATCCAACATACGGCCAAGGAATTTCTAAAAGGTGATCAGCAATCAGACACGCAGATTTATTGCAAAAATCTCATCCTGTGAACTCTCTGGGCTGCGTCCCAGTGCCTGCCTGTGCCTTGCAGTTCTGGTGTGCTTGAGCGTCAATTTTCCTTGCAGGAATTCAGTACGACTGGTGATCCGAAAGGTCCAGTTTGCACCTGTCAATACTGGCCCAGCACCAAAGTCTGAGACTACCCGGCAGTTCATGATGTCAGACAAGCCCTTGCACCTGGAGGCCTCCCTAGATAAGGAGGTTTGTGTTGCATATTTGCTTTCAACTTTTCTCGAGAGACCTTTGCTTTTTGCTTAACTTTCCTACTGCTCTCTTCCTTTACTACTGTAGATGACGCTTGCCTCTAAAGTGGAGGCTCCAGCTTTTGCTTCAAAACTCTTGCTGTGCTCCTTGTAATACTCATCAGTGGGTCTCCGCCCCATGTTCATAGAAACCTTAGCATTGAAAGTATCTTGCTTTACAGAAAATGCATTTCTCCTGGACTATAGCACCATTTAGATGCCTACCTCTTGTTCCATTTTGTCTTTCTTCTTCTAATCTTACAATGCTGGACTTATATTGCAGCATCATAAGATTGGAAGAAAAAGGAATGGATGATAAAATGGCACAGGAGCCTCCCAACCAAATGGTGCTGGAAGAATCCAGGTGAGCAATAGAGCTTTTCCCCCCTCCATCTTACTTTAGCTACAATCCACTGTGATTTCAGATTTATTACCACGGAGATCCAATTGGAGTTAATGTCAACATTAACAATACCACAAACAAGATTGTGAAGAAAATTAAAATATCAGGTAAGGAAAAAATAAAACCAACAATGCATGCAGCTCCTTTACGTAAGTGCACTCCACACTTATTTCTCCATATATTTTTTTTACTTTCCCCTCTCCTGCAACTACTCCACATCATTCTCATGCGCAACACCCAGCATCAGACTTTTAGGAACATGATAATGCTTGCCCAGTTATGGTAGCCTGATTGGAAGAATGCTTAGTTGCATGTTGAGCACATTGAAGTGGAAGGTTACAAGATGATTCCAGTGTGGGCGGGGCTGTTGAACATCTTCCAACCTGACACCTGAATTCCATTCCTGAGAGGCTCTTGGGGGCTGCATTCCAGTGGTCGGCAAAAGGGATGGGGGTGGATGGGTCAAAAATACCAACAGTACCAATCTATTTTAGCTTAAAGCTCTTATTGCCAGTAACTAAAAGCGTCAATACATTAAGGGGAAATTGCATTATTCGGGGCTTTTGCTTCCTGCTTCTTTGGCATGATTGTTATGGGCTGCATAACATGAGCGAAGAGGGGTGACCATGTGGTTTGAATTGAATATTTCCCCTCCCTTCACTTCAGTTGAGACAGTGCCATCTAGTGGTAGAAAATCCTGTTTTTTCCAGATATTGCTACATTAAAAGTGTGGCTTTTTTAAAAGCAGGATTTCCAGGGAATAGTGCAAGACACATCCTGGCCATTGACAACATTGTGTAACAGACCCACAAACTTCCGTGAGTGGCCAATCACGAGCATGCAATAAATCACTTGCTTAGAGGAGCTTAGGAGAGGCATTTCAACCTTTTTTAGAATGGGGAAAAAACTGGAGAAAAGCTGGGAAACCACCAAATGATTTGTAGTTGGGGGAAAGGGGGTGTGGGTATGGCCATCTGGGGAACCAATACAGAGTACCAATTTGAACCCAGGTACCCCTGCCCTAATCTATAACCACACTGACTGGCAGAACATATAAACAGTACTATACATAAGCATTCGTTCTTCCTTTAAACTCTTTATCAGAACCTTTTCCTAATGTAACAACTTTTATTGGCCTAGCTCATTTTCAGACTTTAAGAAGTTAAAGCTCTTAGTTTTAGGTATTCAAAGCAAAGTCAGTGTGGTTATAGATTAGGGCAGGGGTACCTGGGTTCAAATTGGTACTCTGTAAGGTGGACTACGCAACCTAATCCACCTTACAGGACTGTTGTGTGAAAGGAGGAGAGAACCATTTATGCTACCGTCAGATCCTTCAGAGGACAAATAAATAAATAAATAAATGCAAATATTTGAAGGAAAAATATGACAGTAAGTAATATTATCCTGGTGTACCTTCAGAGTTCGTCAGATAGCTGCAATTCACCTAACATGGCTCCAGTTCAGATCATACAGATTTTTGGTTATACCAACAGGAACAAGAGTGGTGGTTGGGAGGAAGATGGAGAGGAAACACTGTGTGTTGCAGCACTCAATGGAGCCTCATTGGAAAAGGAAGGAGAAGGGGGAACAAATGGAAACATGTAGCTTAAGCAGATGGCCACAACGTTATTGGTTTCAGCTTGGAAAATAATTTGGTGGGAGAATAGGGCCTGGACCTGTTCACTGGGCATCCTGATCCACAGGAGTTATGGAGTCACAGCACAGACCACTAACTTGAGCCCCCTTTTCTGTTGCCCTGAGGGATGGCCAACTCAGCCCCCACACCGGGCTGGGTCTTCAGACCACCACCCAAGGGGAATTGGGGAGCGCAATCCTATTTCCCCCTTTCAAAGGGATCCAGCCCAATGTTGTCCACACCTACAGAGTTGTGACTTACACAGGGAACAATTTTAGCATCTAACATGTCGGTTATACCTGTCATACCATCTGAATCGGCTATACGCAATGGAAATAATATTATTACCACAGGAAAGGTGAAAACCCTGCACTGTGGTGCCAATTCTCATGCAGGTAAAAATCCTTCCCAGTCCCATTAATCAGCAACTAACTTCTGTACATGCCAAGAACTATGTTCCTTTAGAGTGGGTGGATGAGTGAGTGGGGAAGTGTTCCTATCACATCCCTGGAAAGGCAAAATGTTTCAGGGGAGTCAGTCCCACGTCTAGCTGTATGTCTCCAGCTGTAGGGTAATTAAGCAATGTCATCATAGAATCATAGAATAGCAGAGTTGGAAGGGGCCTACAAGGCCATCGAGTCCAACCCCCTGCTCAATGCAGGAAGCCACCCTGGATCATACTGTGTGGTCTGTGCAGCACCATGTACATCGATGGTGCTATATAAATAAATAAATAAATAAATAAATAAATATAATAATAATAATAATAATAATAATAATAATAATAATAATGTATGATCCAGCCCAATGTTAAGTTGAATGACAGGAGAATGACAGGGTGCCTACAGATGAGACCAGCACCCTGCCATTACCTGTCCTCTTTCACACAATTTTACTGGAGCAGAGGTGTGGGAGGTGTGGGCCGGATATCACCACCTTCCACTCGTAGCCCTCCTATGTTTTCCCACTGCGTCTTCTGTCTTAACTCCTGCCGCAGTAAATCTGTTATGGAAGGGGGGGAAATCAATACACAATGTTTTCTAATGGCTAGTACCATCTGGATGCATCTACCATATCAGCAATCTCCAGATATAGAAATATTTTCTAAGCTAGAACCGAGGGCTGTTATGTAACATGTTATGTAACATGTAATATCCAGGTAACAACATCACTAAGGAACATCACCACTAAGAATTGTGGTTCGTAGCCCACCCGCCCACCCACCGCCCCATATACATTCCTGTTTCTCTCTGCTTCTTTCTGTTTAGTTGAGCAAATCACAGATGTGGTTCTCTATTCGCTGGACAAATATACTAAGATTGTGTGTTCAGAAGAGTTTGTGTAAGTATCAGGTGTTTGGCCAGAGGGAAGGGAGATCTGGTAGGTGGGGTGGGTGGGGTTAGATCTCACATTTGGAAGATGCCTTGGGCCTTTTGATAGAAAAAAAGAATTATGGTGGATGAAGCCAGACAGTTTCTGATTTCAGTTCCATTTTGCCCCAAAACATTCCCCACATGCTCACTTCTCCTCTGTAGCTTTTTGCACTTGTTCTTTCAAATGCTGAATTCGTGCAGTTCTACATGAATACTCTCAGGCGCTCCCCTCCCATATAGCTTTGTTCGAAGTTGCTGACGCAGCGCCGATGTGCAGCCGCCATCAGCTTTCCCCATGTACAGTCAGCCCCTCCATGTACTTGCACTGGCAACGTGTGCAGGCCGAGGATCCCTGGCACACGTACAGAGTGTCTGCACAGTTTGAAAGGGGGGCAGGGAAGCAACCTGTGCATGTGAGCAACAGACATGATGACTTGCATATTCCATGCTACTTTTCCCATGAAAGTTAGCTCCATGTTGGGAACTTTAGGAACAGAGGGACACAGGAAGCTGCCTTATACTGAGTCAGTCCACCTCGCCCAGTATTGTCAACACTGACTGGCAGCAGCTGTCCAGGGTTTCAAGCAGTTTTTCCTGTCCCACCTGGGTGCTGTCTAAACACTTGGAAGTGAGAACTCGCAAGACGAAGTCAAGGCAGCCCCTCACCTTGCTCTGGAGTCCCTGGAACTACCCTGCACTCCCTCCCTGGCATCGGGATTACTCAACACCACCCCGGGGGAGGGTAGCCGCTTGGTTTCTGAGGGTCGCAGTGCCGACTGGGCACCGTGAAGACACACACACACCCTGGAGTTGCTTGAGATTGAACCTGAGACCTTCTGCATGCAACGCAGATGCTCTACCACTGAGCCACGGCCCCTCCATGGAAGTTACTTCCAAGCTGGAAGTTTTCTGGAGGGTGTGGCCATTTTTCAACAGTTCCAAGTGTTAAATTGCAATGGTTTGCTGTGCAGTTCTCACTAATACCAGCTTTTTCAGACTATCTCTCCCTGTTCACCCTTCTTTTAGAGAGAATGTGGCTGCCAACTCCACCTTCTCCAAAAGCTACACTGTGACCCCCTCCTTGAGCAACAACCGTGAGAAGCGTGGCCTGGCCCTGGATGGCAAGCTCAAGCATGAGGACACCAACCTGGCCTCCACCACTGTGTACGAAGGGGAGGGGGGGCGCGTTTCGGGTGTGAGGGCAGGGTGACCACCCACCCAGCCCTCCACGGGCCCAATGGCCCCAGGGGCATGGCCGTGCCCCCGGTTACCGTTTGGTCCCTGGTTGATGCACGGGGTGGATCGTTCCCCCAGCGCTTTGACCAGGGACCTGGCTGTACCGCATGAGGGTTTCTTGGACTGGGAAAGGCCCAGCAGCAGCGGAGCTGCCCCAGCAAAATGCCACCTGAACGATCCACCAGGCTGTCAGCCCTGTGCCTTCTCCCATCTAGGGAGGATGTGTGGCCAGTGGAGCTGAGCTGGCTCAGAGGGAATCTACACGTCGTACTGAAGGCGCCTGCGTACGCCTCCAGTCCGCCCTCAAAACGACGGTGTAGACGTAGAAAGCAGAGGCGGAGGAAGAGGAGGAGGAGGAGGAGGCTGGGGAACCGGGCGCGTCCTTGCCGCCACCGCCTCCCCGCCGGCCTCCTGCTGCCGGGGTAAGAGCCACCCGGGGTAAGAGCTTACCCCGGCAGCAGGAGGCCGGCGGGGAGGCGGCAGCGGCGGCAAGGACGTGGCCAGTTCCCCAGCCGCCGCCTCCTCTGCCTCTTCCTCCGTCTCTTCTTTCTCCGTCTATACCATTGTTTTGAGGGCGGACTGGGGGCGCACGCAGGCACCTTCAGTACGACGTGTAGATTCCCTCACCATCTCAAACCTTTTTGCAGGATTGAAGGGCTCAGCTTTCTCTAGCCAAGGAAATTCTGGGTGCAGTAATGTAGTCCCCTTTGCATGCAGTTTTGGTGGTGGGCACATGCTTTCTTTGACCAGGGAGAGCACGCCTGCATGCAAGCTTCCCTGGCCAGCTAAGTAATGGGGATCCTTGCTGTTATGTCTAAGCTAGGGGGAGCAGCATGCAGAGGAATATCCACAGATTGGAGATGATAACAGTCATTCCTCTCCCCTCTACCCTTTCCCAATGCTCCTGGTAGCCTCCAGGGGGTGAGGTCTGGATAGGGCTGGGCCTGGGGATGTTAGAAACTCTGATGTGACTTACAGCAGAGTTGCCTTAGATAGAGAAAGTGTGGTAATGCAGCATTCGATATGAAAGGGAATAAACGCAGGCTAGAGCCAGTTTAGTACAAACCGAGTTACTTTATTAGTGCCTTTAATACGCATCATCAAAGAAGGCTATCTAACACTGTTTAACTACAGGACAATAAGGGGAATGGGCAATACAAGGGGCTGTTCACATAACGCATTTTCTGTCGCCTCCTAGTGTCTGGAAGCATGCAGAGTTGTTTCTGTATTTCAACGGGGGGGGGGGTGGAGGTTGGTGCAGGACCGAGAGAGGGAGCCCAAGCCTCTGCAGGCCAGATTCCGCCCATGGGCTAGATGTTCGCCCTCTTTGGTTAGAGAAACTACAGTCTTTCCCTATGCTGCCTATTACTATCCATCTGTGTTTGCCAGCCGTCCCTTTTTTTAAATGCCTCCTCTTTCCCCCTCCCCCCCCCTTAGTCTTAGACCAGGGATGGACAAGGAAGTGCTTGGGATCCTGGTTTCCTACAAAGTCAAAGTCAACCTGATGGTATCCAGAGGCGGGTGAGCATCTTTTCTATCCCAAGAAGCCGAAACAAACCCATTTGGTTTCTGTTGCAGCATGGCATGCACCTTGTCTCGATGGAGAGCATTCCCACTGGGCTACTCGTACCTACACGAGTCCCACGGATACTGGCCTTGCTCCTCCTTACTGCTTCGTTTGGCACAGCTGCATTTGTGAATAGATTATCAGCCCAGGCTGCCTTTGGTTCAGCACTTTTGGCTCCTCACGACTAAATTCTTGTGAAAGGCACATCGCACAGCAGGCATCAGCAATCCTTTGTGGCCTGTGGTTACATTTGGCAATTTGAAAAGGTGTCTTGGGCCCTACCACAAAATGGCTGCCATGGGTCAAACTAACCCTCACATAGCCCTAAAGCAAAGGGTTTTACGAGATAAATAAGCCCCACTAACTGTGTTTGAGTAAAACGACAAGCCACGGCAATTCCTGGCTGGGGCCTCCATATTCAGAATGGCAGATGGCACATGCTGCAGCTTCTCTAGTGTTAATTAACTCGTGATTGGCTTTCGTGTCATGTGAACCAGGTCAATGACCTAGAATGACTCTTGGTATTGTTCTCCAATTTTCATGTTTTCTTTTTTCCGCAGCATCCTGGGAGATCTCACTTCAAGGTAAGCATGGATTTATTGATGTCTGCCCCATTTTATAGGGGAGGTTGCCCCTCATTTATGGTATCAGCGTGAATGCCCTGTTTCCCTTTGAGCGCTTCTCTCACTCTATATGTTAATGCCAGGTTGTTATTCATGTGGTGGAAGAGGAGCATTTGTGATGTGATCGAGCATGCTGACCTGGGTAGATTAGCTCACATTGTACACACAGGATCCCCATGGCTTTGGTCTGGCACTCCCCATATTATCCCGAGCAGTGGCGGGAATTCCTGCATTCCTCAATTTCTAGCTTCCCACTTTGAACTATGTGGTCTTCCTTTCAGTGATGTTGCTGTGGAGTTGCCTGTAATTCTGATGCATCCGAAACCTGAAGACAGTGAGTAGAAGACTTTTGTGTAGAACACGTTTCTGCTGGGGAGTTGACAGCAGACATGTTAGCTTAAAAATAATGGGATAGTTGTCTTACGTGCCCCTCTGACCTTTGGAATTGGCTCTGTGTAAGATGGTGGAAAGACGGGAACATTAGAAGAGGTCCATCTACTCCAGCATCCTGTTTCCATAGCAACCAGCCAACGCAATTAAAGCTACAGGACCTGCAGCCTGTCATCTAATCCCCTTTTAAACCCATCCGTGCAAAGGGCATCATAGCAAATTCTAAACATTACGCTAGTCTGCATTTTCAATAAGCTGTCCAGCAATATGTTCAGAACAGGCTGGCCTGTGTCTGGATCCCACCCCCCTGATTCCGTTTCTGGAATTGGTGCTATAGTGGCTACATTCTAGTCCTCTATTATGGAGGATGGTTTTATTTTTATTTTTATTTATTTACCAAATTTATAAACTGCTCTATATCTAAAAATATTTCCCAAGTAGGAAACAGTAAAGGGGAAAAATTTAAAAAATTAAAATCAAGTTATACCTGGTCATTACGCTTGTTTAATACGTTTGTCTCTTTGAGTGTCATCACACGGGGGGGGGGGGAATGGCGTTTCCTTACCACCGCTTCTCCGCGCCCCCCCCACTTTTGTCCTTCATTACTTCTTTTTTCTGCCTGGAGGGGAAAGAGGAAGTAAACAAAGACCATGTGACCCATTCAGGGGGCGTTTTTATCGTGCCTCTTTTCCTGCACACAGCAGGAGATCGCAGCACATTCCGTTTTTTTTAAAAAGGTAGGATTTAAAGGGGTCTATTTTGGAGTGGAAGGAGCGGGAAGCGTGTGCGAGGTGAAGGACGCGCGCCCATCCGTAAGTGTGCAGTAGCGAGCGTGCGATAAAACACTCTGATGAACCTCTTTGTTGTGACTCAAATTTGCTGTCAATATGACTTGACATTATCTATTATTTGCAGCCTTTCCTTCTTTGGATTACTCCTTTCTTTTTCCATCTTAAGATGATCTTTAGAGTTTTGGTGGAGCTGGGGGTCTTTTGGTCTGGTATTCTACCTACTAAATCTTCTTAAACTTTCTATTTAAATGGACTTGATGCCCTCTTTGACACCGCCCCCTGTAAACTCTTCTCTGTCCTTTCTATAGAGCTCATATCCAAGGATAACCATGTCCCATTAATTCTCTACATTCCTCCAGGATTGTGACATGACCGCGAAATCTATGCCTTTCAGCTCCACATCTTGCTTTGGAGAGTTCTAGCATATACACACATGGGTGTGTTATAGACATTGAGGTCCTTTTCAAATGCCTTTTGCATTTGATCTTTTACAGACAACTCATTAGGTTGTGATCAATTTCTACCCCATTCCCATTAGGATATCGGTTCCTTTAATTAACAATAGAACATCAGAAGAGCCCTGATGCTGGATCAGACCAAGGGTCCATCTAGTCCAGCACTCTGCTCACACAGTGGCCAGCCATTTTCGACATAATGAGTCAAAATCTGGTTCCATTGCAGATCCACTGAATGGTGCATGACCCTTTTCTATGGGCAGATCAGCTTGTCCAAAATGTTACCCAGTGCCTAGCAAGTCTGAACCCTGCCTCAAGACACCAGGGTGAGCAGCCCTCTGCTCTCTCTGGGCATGACTAGACCTAGGGACTGAAGGGGGAGGATCTTGCAATATGGTGATTGCGAGATCCTCCCCATCACTCTACACATGGCATGTGACGTCCCGGGAGGAAGAGGATGTCGCACCCGCCATTTTGGATTTATTTTTTTTAAGATGAGCGCTTGAGCGCTCGAGTGAAAAGTAAGTGTTTTTTTAAAAAATAAAACCTCCCATTCCCCCCACCCCCATGCCCGGTTCCTGGCTCTTCGCGGTTGCTCGTGAAGAGCCGGGACAAAACTGGGACAGTAGCCCACACCTCCCATGGTCTCGGGATCATCCTGAGACCATGGGAAAAGTCGGGATAAAAGTGGTGCTGGTTATTCCGGGGAAAGGGAGGGATCATCCCTCCCAGCCCCTGGGATCCCCTGTGCATCACGTGGACGCAGAGGGAATGGCCCCGTCTAGCCATGCCCTCCGTCTACGAGCTGGCTAATTCCAGCAAGCTGTGTTTTGTAAGCTTTTAAAAGATGTCCAATTGATCCAGAGGGCTATTCCATGAGAGTAAATCTAATCATGATTTTCCTCCACTTTAGCTCTCTTCGCTGCTTTCTCTATAAGCTTCATGCCACGTACCTGTTTCCCTCGAATTATCCCCTACAGTGTTTAGCTGTCATTGTTGTTGTTGCTAGCTAAATCACACCCCCGGCGGCAGCACTCCTAAGATCCTTTGCATACCAGGAAAAGGGCTTAGGGGGGGGGAAATGTAAAAAAATCATTAAAAAATCAACGGATGACCCAATCCAATTCAAATTTGGTATGTTTAAAGTTTGGTATGATCATTTTATCTTTTAAACTTACGCACGTAAGCATTTGTTTAATTTTTTCTTTAAACATATCAAATCCTGCTCCTGCGCCCCCAGTGGCCGCTCGGAAAACAACAAATGATTCGCTCCAAAACTAGTAGCAAAATAGGTCAAGTCTTTTGGCTTTATAGCACAATGAAAGCAGGATGCCTGGGAGTACTTCACAGTCAAAGCAGGTTATAAGCTGGAAAACTACGGAGTCCTTTGCACGCAGTTCGCAGTGATTGCACAGTATAACCCTGGTGTGATGAAGCTATATGTTTGTGTTCCTTGTACTCTTTCTACTGCTAAAACTCTTTAGCCCACCTCTTTAATGACTTTTCTCATTTGCTGTTTGTTAACTTGGAATTCTTTAATAGTACGTCTAATAGTCATTTAGCATCTTTGCTCTCTTCTTGAAGACAAGATGTTGAGATGTTCTGAAAAGATATCGACTTTCTTCTTGTCTCTCCGGCTTTTTCATCCTTATGATTCCAGTTCTTTGTGATTGTGAACCCCTTCTTTCTCATCCCCACCCTGTGCCTCCTTCTCCTTCTTTAGATCAATCTTACTTAGAATCTAAGAGGGAATCTACACGTCGTACTGAAGGCGCCTGCGTGCGCCTCCAGTGCGCCCTCAAAACGATGGTGTAGACGGAGAAAGAAGAGACGGAGGAAGAGGCGGAGGAGGAGGAGGCTGGGGAACCGGCCACGTCCTTGCCGCTGCCTCCCCGCCGGCCTCCTGCTGCCGGGGTAAGAGCCACCCAGGTCGAAGAGCTCGGCGGAAGCGGAAGCCGAGCTCTCCGACCCGGGTGGCTCTTACCCCGGCTGCAGGAGGCCGGCGGGGAGGCGGCGGCAAGGACGCAGCCGGTTCCCCAACCACCGCCTCCTCCGCCTCTTCTTTCTCCGTCTACACCATCGTTTTGAGGGCGCATTGGAGGCACACGCAGGCGCCTTCAGTACGACGTGTAGATTCCCTCTTTGTAAGATTGGGGGGAATTATCTTCTCTTTTAGGTGCTTTAGAAAACAATTACTATTAATGTGACTAACCCGGGTATGTCTCTTTCTCACTTCTTCTGCCTCCCTATAATGCATGGATCATTGACAGGTGCACCAAGGTAAGGGGAAAGAATGTCTAATGACAAAACCAGAGGTCTCAGCATAATGCCTGGTCAATGAATGTGAAGTGTTGTTGCAATCTATCAAATTGTGTGACTGTGGCTTTGACTAACCCTAAACACGTTTTGGGGACTTCCAAACCCAATTTCCTTGAAAAAGTTTGAATTCATAATCTAATTTGGATTTTTATAACATTCTTAAGTACAGCTGGAGTTTTAAAAGGAAAAGATATAAAATATTTAAATTTGGAAATTTAATATTTAATGCCATTGCTTTATGACATTAATGAATTGTTTATGAGTTGATGTTTTTATCTTTAAAACTTACGCAGATGTAAGCATTAGTTTAATTTTTTTCTTTAAACGTATCAAATCCTGCTCCTGCACTCCCAGTGGCCGCTCTTGTGCTGAATTGTGTTGCTTTTAAACCTTTATGCATTTAAGTCCTATAGGTTTAACTATTTCCAATGTTATATTGTATTGTATTATTAATTAATTACATTTCTCTGCTGCCCAATTGCCAAAGCTTTCTGCGTGGGTCACAATAGTTAAAACCATAAAATACTACAATATGACAAAACACAGCATAAAACTTCTAAATGTTCTAAACTAGAGTATAAAACAAAAGTAAAAAAGGGCAGCAGTGCGGAGATTCAGAGCTCCTTCAGACAGGGGACCCGGGGTGGGGGTGAGGGTGGGATCACGTTCCCTTACCGTTCGCTCTGAGAGCTCCATCACATCTACGCCTTTGCCCTGTTTTGCCTCATATTCTCCCCCTTTGCTTCCATAGCGGGTGAAAGCCTGAGGACTTACACCGGTGCGCTTTGACGTTTCAATCGTCTTTACCCCTCTCCGCCTGTTGATCTCCTTTGTACCTCTCCCTTCAGTCTATTGGTTGCTGGAACTTGGAGAACTCCCCCTTCATTGATCATGAATTTAGCTGGTCTTACTTCCTAGTAAACACGCATAGGAGTGGGCTGTTGGCAGAAGTTTCAACCAGTGCTCAAGAGCGCAAACCGATTCATGTTTAGGGGCGGGGAGGGGGGACCTACAAGTTTTCAATGAAGTTGCAAGACTTTTTTCCAGTCTCAACTTGCATAGGATCGCGCCCTAACTGCCTGCATGTTTACTCGGAAGGAAGTGCCACTGATTAAGGCTGCAGTTCTATTTGCACGCTCATTGGAGAGTAAACCCATTGAACCCAATAGAGTATTATTATGATTATCATCGTCATCAGTAGTATTATTACTACTTTCGAATAGGCCATGCATAGGATTGCATTTGTTACAGTGCAAGCCTCCACCTGTCAATTCAGAAGCCACTTTTCCCTGCCGTGGACTTCTTGTGTACCGTTCTTCATCCTCCCCCCCCCCCCCCGCCCGGCACCCTTTTCCTGCGCCTTGAGCAAATGCCCACAAAACGTCATATTGAATACGACTAAAAATACACGTTGAGGGTAGAGCAGTGTCCTTTTGATTTACCAGAAGAACTGGACTTTACCAGCACCAACAAACAGCACTGGGGGGGGGGGGGGAGCCACGGTCTAACCGTGGCTTAGCGTGTTGTCTGAACAGGCCCGCTTTAAGTTTAACAAACTGTACTTTTTGCATTTCATTGCCATTTAATCCCCAAGGTTAAAATCTCTTGGGGCGCAATGCTATGCACGTTTAGACAGAAAAAAATCCTACAACATGGCTGGCTAAGGCAAGCAGGGAGTTGTAGGACTTTTTTCGGTTTAAATATACACAGGATCACAACCTTAAGGTGGTACAAGGCTGTTATTTTTGTATGCTGAATACCTTAAACTTAAATGTTTTGATTACAATTTCCCCTCTTTCTCTCCCCCCACCACACTCGGTCTCTTGATGTCCCTTTGTGTTTTTCTCTTATAAGAAGGTAACTCATCTTTTTTTATATCTCTGTATGTTGCCTTTTCTTTGGTCAATGTGAAAGCTATGTAGGAGTGGGGGGAGGGGGGAAATAAACCTTTTTAGGAGGTTTATGCTCAAGGAAGCTGTTATGCTTCCACAGTAAATAAGAAGGGATCTGAAAAGACAGGAAATTGTTTGTTTTTGCAATGTTGTGATATATCACTAACAGCGCAATCCTACACATGTTACTCAGAAGTAAGTCCCACTGAGTTCAATGTGACTTACAAAGGGTGTGTATGCAATCCTATATTCCTGTGGGCTTGCTTCTGAGTAGATGTGCACAGAACTATGAAAACCTTCCTGTGTGCTTTGCGCCATTGCATGGTACACCCAAAGAGAGCTATATCGGCATCGCCTGTAAACACATGTAAGCATCTTTTTGTTAATATTCAAAATAGCTCTATTTGTTTGAACTCCTTTGCTTTCAGTTAGGCACGTCATCGATCAAACATTCATCATCTGCTTCAATTGTACCTCGAGATGTCCGAAACATGTGGTGTGGGAGGGGCACAACTTTTTTTTCGGAGGACTCTTTGCCCCCATCTTGATGGCGGCGCTTTGGCACCGTGAGGCCCCTGGCTCCCGCACCTGCATCCTTCACGGCATCTGCACGTAGAGGAACGCAAGTGCGAACTTTCCCCATGGAGATGAGGGGGGAAGGAACAAGGGGGCAGCCAGGAGGACGAGGAGAGGGGTGCCAGGCAGCTGAACCACCTCTCTTCCCTCTGAGCTCCCTCTGGCTGCCCGTTCCTTCCCCCTTTTTATTTTTATTATCTGTGTCTGCGCAGCTGTGCAGATACAGATAATGATAAAAAGGGAGGGGGAGGAACAGGCCTCATTCTTCTCCTCCTCCTCCTCAGTTTGTATTTTTTATTTTAAAAGAGGTATGGGGCCGTTCCTCTGCTCCCCCTCCCCCCATTTTGTTGTTATTATTTTCCACGGGGCGCAGGGCTCTCCTGAGGTCCGCCCCCTTCCCTGTCCAGCCCATGGGGACGAATAAGGGGGCGCCATGGGCTGTGACAAGCTTCAGTTCCCAAAAAAGACAGGGTAAGTGCCCGACTTTTTTTCAGCGGAGTTTCTGGGGTTCCCCCCCCCAATGGCTTCGCAATGGCGGCTGCGTCATGTAGATGACATGCCGCTACCGCGAAGCCACCCCAGGGCAAACCCTTTGTGTAGACGTGCCCAGAGTCAAGTTTAGACATTTGGGTTAACACTAAAACCGATCTCCTATTTTATCATTTGGAACGCTCGTGGTGAAGGTGTTTGTTCACTCAAAGTCAAGTGGGGCGGTGGAATTAATGCACAACTTTGGAAGTCTCACGTTCTGTTTGCATTATTTTCAGCGAGGAGGATATTGTGATTGAGGAATTTGCCCGACAGAAGCTCAAAGGAGAGAAAGATGATGATGAAGAGAAGGAAGAAGAAGACAAAGGAGAAAGCTAATGTGCTGCTGCTGCTGCTGCGCTTAGACACCACGGCCTCGATTTCCCGGAAGTCTGCTGCGCCCAGATTCTGAGGGCAGGGATCCCTTAGGGTGCCCATGTGTACTGTGTTCCATACACCTACTTCGATACTTTAGCATTGTATTTGTGGTGTGATAAATTTTGTAAATCCTACCCCTCTCCACTTTAAAAGTAAATTTCAAAACTATAACTGCACCAAGTCCTCAGACCTAGGTATGATAGTATGTATGTCTACACCTGCTGCTCAAATGCTTCCAACAGAAGTAGGGATGCTAGCAGCATTTCGTCACCAGCCTCTTTTTTTCTTTTCTTTTTTGGCTATTTGCTACTAGTGCTGTAGTTCAGAAAGTTGAACCAGCTGGGATTTGCCTGGTTCAATTCTCACCTTATTTTGCGTCTCAGTCTCACCCCAGTTGGTTATGATGCTGGCCTTGAAAAGGGTTGTTGTAGGGATTAATGACAGCTCATTTGGCATTTTCTTCTTCATCCATCATCATCATCATCATCATCATCTTGAACAAGTTGGAGGCAAATGATTGTTTTCAAAGAAAACATTTTGCCAAGAAACGTCCAGGGTTCTGAAACTTATTCATCAGAATGAATCTACTTTATAATGTACCAAGCTGACAATTTCAAAGTCAGGGCCAGACTGAATGGGACGGGACAAGAGCATGGCCATGGCTGGGTCTCTTGTGGGTTTTCTTTATGTTTTCACAGGGCAAATAGCAGGTCAGGGGAAGGATTTTAATCAGAAACATGACATGGGGAAAGGTTTAATGCCTCCTCCCCCAGTACTGTAGCACCAATTCAAATCAGGGTTTCTCCACCTCCAACCAAGGAAAACAATGAATGTTGCAGTCATGGATCGCCTGATGTCTAATTTGGAGTTGATCATGCTTGAAGTTAATCAGCAAAGTCATCAAATGTCTTGTTATGGCATTAATAATGTTGTGTTAATGTTTGCTAATATCTTGAGGTTTTTTAATGTTGTAAGAACTGTCTTGCTGCATCAGACCAGAGATCTGTCTAGCTGCCAGCCACAATGGTCAGAGCAATCACAAATATCAGGCAAAAACTGGTGAGAGTCATCTGCTCCTTTTTATCCAAGGCTCTTCTACTCAGGGCTGAATTACTTCTGAAAATGTTCATAGAATCATAGAATTAGAAGGGGGCATCGATGGTTGGCTATCCAGTCTGTGTTTAAATACTTTACCTTACTTTACCTTACTTATCATAGCTATCACATCCATCATAGACTTGTCCTCTGTTCCACTAATGGGTGGAAATTGCAGGGAAGCATATTTCTCTGTACATGTATTTCTGATTCACCTCTCCAATAAAAGCTTGAGGCAATTTACATTACAGCCATACAATCAAAGAGCAGAGTTAATAAAAGCTTGGGAGAGCAATATAGTTTTGACCAACCGATAACAAGGGAGCCAACTTAACTGCACTTAGAAGGGAGTTTCATAACAAGGCTAATACTAATTAATTAATTAATTAATTTCTTACCCGTGGCAGGGAACAACAGCAAGCATAGAATACATCTTCTGCTACACAGAAGATCCTGTCTCACCGCAAATCTTGACAACCTCTTCCAAAGGTGGTCGTATAACCATGTCCTCTGGGCAGATCCATATGGGAGGAGGTGAACCTGCACCTTGAACTGGGGCTGGAAGCCAGGGAACCTGCTTCAGGATTGGCATCATGTGTTCTGTAAAATTGCACACCAGACAAGAGTTTGGCCAATGCATTTTGCACTAGCGGTGGTTTCTGAACTTCTTTCAACGGCAGACCCACATAGAGTGCGTTACAGTAATCTATACATAAGGCCCACTGTGGCCAGATCTTTCCTCTGCAAGAATGGACTGGCATAGCAGCCAGAACCGGATCTGAGACCATCACAAAAGCTGTGCTCCTGATCCTTCAGAGGATGTGCAATCCCATCTAGAGCAGGCTGTACTCCCTTTCCCAGATCGCCCTGCCTGCTGACCAACAGGACTTCCATCTTGTCTGTACCTCAACTATGACAGGTTTTTTTGTTTATCAGCAAAGTGTTTTGCAACTGGGTCACAGCAGGCTTCAGATGGCTACTCCTCACCTTCCACCCTTTGGGGATTAAGACGTAGGAGCTCCACTGCACTGATGCAATAGAGGCAGAGAAGAAAGACGTCTTCACTACTCTCAGTGCCACATAATATGCCTAACCCATGTTTGATCAGGTCTAGGTGGATCTTTTTCTCTACCTAGGGGCTTTGTCAAACTCCTCAGAAATCCCAGGAACTTGCACTCTGGGAAAGACTGCTTAGGGAATCATGTCTGGTGCTCTGGTCCTCTCCCCATCCCATAGATTAACTAAGGCTTTGAAGAGCCCCAGTAGATCTTAACTCTGTCAGGTAGTGATCTGTTCATGACAATTGCTTTAAAAAACAAACCCTACTACCTACATATCACTGCTGACGTTTTGGCCTCATGAGAAGCTCCGCTTTCCCCTAGCCCACATGCCAGCTGAAAAACATTTGGAAACATGCAGAGAGTCCTACAAAAGACAGTTCAGTCACACTTCAAGGTTATTTCAAAGTCTTGTATAGCTGGATGCCTGCCTGAATCGGGTCACTTTGGTCCCTACCCCTCACTTCCTGGTGCCCACATAAATATTTGGGAACCAAATTCCAAGTTACGTAAAAGTTAAAATCTCTAGGTCAAAGTCAGGCCTCTTGTCTCTTTAATTCTTCGTAAAAAGCAACTGAAGGGGGATTTAGATTGGTGCTACTGGACTGGGAGAACAGAGAACCCTTAACGCCTGAGCAATTTCCTTGATGCCCCCTTTTACCCTACAACATTTCTCTAACGTGAGGACAAGAAACAGCTTAGAGGGAATATTTTTATTGGGGGAAAGAGCACAAAATTCTCCTGAGGACCATGGTACTCTTTCCAATCAGGGCCTCTCTGGATGATTTTTACAAAAGAAACATTAAGAGAGAGGAGATCTCCATTCTTTCATCTACTTGAGCACTTAAGGGAAAGGCACGCAGTGTTGTGTGCAAGATTCTCAATTGTATTTGTTTTTTCACAGTTGGCTTGCCCTGTACAGATTTCCCCCAGACCCAATCATACATGAGGGTGGCTAATAAGACCCTATTTGAAATGAAGTGGCTACACCTACCTCTGACTCTACAGATCCCTATATTGAAAGGGAAGCTGGGAGCAGGAAGGGTCAGCATTCAGCCCAAGTTTTTCTGATACTTGTTTGCTTATAAAATGCCTCTGCCAGTCTTCAGTTAAAATCCTCAGAGTGGTGTACAACAAAGTAATAAAACTTGTAAATACTATTTGCCTGGTAGATTCAGAGAACTTTATAGTGTGTTTATTTATATAGTGCCACCAATATATCGGGCACTTTACAGAGTAACAGAAGCTACCTCCACACCCTCCAATCCCAAGGCAACAATTTGATGACAGATGGGTTTGGTTTCAGTTTTACTCTGGAACAACCAACCAATGAGAGGGAGAGAGGGAGAAATTTTTCTTGTAAACAGCAAAGACTTCAACTTAATTTCAGTTGAAGCAAAGGTCTCTTTATTTTTCTTTGTTTAATAGACCAATAACTTGTAATTGGAAGGAATTGGAATTGGAAATTGATTTCTTTCCTTTTTTAAAAAAAGTTTAATTCCAGTTGCTAACAATGGTTGAATTCTACTAGCATCTTGCAAAATGCAAGCTGTTAGCAACTGCAATTAAACAAATTCTGGTTATTTTTTGCCATGTAACTAAATTAAGTACACTAACACTTTCTAAATAATACCGCATCAGTGAAACTGTGTTGAATGAATTCCACTGTGGTTCAGCTGCTCATGCAGGTTTTGGAAACTGCTTCCTTGACAGTTCACAAAAGGAAGTTGAACAGGAAATTTCTGCCTTCCATTTCTTTGTAGGAGACAATGTCTTCATTATGCAGCTAGAGGCGTGTGATTGTTCAGCATTGCACTACTATAAAGCTTGAAAATTTCTATTCTTCATAACATCACACACAGAAGTTCTTTATTGTGTCTTAGCAAATTGCCATTATACACAAACACAGAATAAAACACTATACAATTTAGAACTCCACCAACAAACCATTAAGAGTTGGGTAGTTTTCCATACAGCTTTTTGACTTCGTGGCACGTATTTGTAGAGCACTGACAAGGAATTTGGCAGTTCTAAAGGATACATACTTCTCAAAGTATATATCTCGAAGCGCAAAAGAAATAAAACTCGAGGGGATGCACGTGTGGGAAGGGTGTGTGTGTGTGTGTCACGCGTTTGTTTGCACCTCCACAGAGCGAGGTGCCATCTCTGCCACCATCTTTTGGCCAGTTCGGACACCGTATATTTATTTATTTACAACATTTAGGTTTCGATTAGTCTACCTGTAGAGCTGGCTGCGGGATTCTGGGAGTTGTACCTCAAGGGAAGCAGGTTGGGGAACACAGGATCCCCGCTGGAATTCAATTTTTAGTTTTAGTTTAGCCGACGCAAGACGACACACAAGTTCAATTGGTGGGGTTTTGAGTTCTGCAACGGCTCATGGGCACCACACAATTTGCTACTCGATAGGACATTGGAACAATGCAATTCAACTGCTCAAAGAGTCTGTAGATGAAGTAGCAGCTAAGCAGAGAGCTGACAAAGCAATGAATTATGATTTGATCAGGAAAAAAAGAAAACCATTAAAAAGCATGATGGAGGTTGAATCCCTGGATAACAACAGTAGGAGAAACAATATTAGAATTTGCTAGGTTAAAGAAAATGCAGAAGGCAAAAACATAATCCAGTTTCTAACAGAGTGGCTATCACCTTCCTGGATTTGGAAATAACACATAGAAAGATCATTTGAGCTCACCAAGCACTATAAGCCAAAGCACTGGAAAGAGCCCAGCCACTGGAAAGAGAAAGAATTCACATTGAAACATCCTTTTATATTGCAATGCAGATCAGATCATCAGAAGACATAAGTATTAGTAAAAAAAAAAAAAAGTAAATAAACTTGCTATTTACTTTCCTGGCCTTTTTTTGTGAAAAAAAATCTTATCACAGCATGAAAATTAATTGTTCTGGCAATGTTTGATTGAATACTTTGCATGGCCAAATCCATAAGACGTTCCTGAGACATTGTAGACCTTAAATAATTCTTAATTCGCTTGACATCCAATATCAAGGCCTACATTATGATTACTCCTGTCATCTTCTAAATTCACTTCCACATGCATCTTTATGTCTGTTTCTTTCTGTTTTCCATTTTATATATTTATTTTATTTATTTATTTATTACGTTTTTATACCGCCCAATAGCCGAAGCTCTCTGGGCGGTTCACAAAAATTAAAACCACAATAAAACACTTTCATTTTCTGTGTCTGCCCCTTCATCAGAATACTGTGCATGATAATCAACTGCTCCTTGTTTGGGAATGAGGATTCCAAAAGCTTCTTCTTGCTCCAATTCTATAGGCGAGTTCAATGAAAATCTTTTTGAAGCCGTACTTAATCCAAATTGAAAGAGTGTTTGTTGACCTCTTTTTTCATTTTCCGCTCATTCTTTCTTGTCTTGTCTTTTCTAGGCTCCTGCTTTGTAAGAATACATTTTGGAGAGATGATTTGTAATTTATACTTCTATATAGTCCCTTCTCAGCCAGATAAATGCAAGCCTCTTCTTAAAACTCAACAGTCTTTATTTAGGGTGACCATATTTGGGAAACCAAAAAAGAGGACACCTAGTGTGTGTGTGGGGAAGCAGCTTTCTGAGTCCTGCAGAAAGTACGTTATTCCCCCGCTACCTTAAAGAACCCGATTGGAGTGGAGGGGGGGAAAGGATTTCATTCTGCACCACCACCATCCACTCCAATTGGGGCCTTTTCTATAATGTCCACGAATGACCCACTTTCCCCTTCAAGACCTCAATTGGAGCTCGGGGTGGGGGAATGACATGCCTCAAGAAAGCATGTCACTCCCTCCTGCCATGCTAATGGCAGCCTTAAACGGGAAGGTGTGTCATTCCAGGACATTACTGAAAATTATAGAAAATCCCCCCTGACACCATGGAAAGAACAAAAACCAGGACAAATCCGGGGAAATCCTGACAGTTGGTCACCCTACTTTGATGGCTAATATTCACCAAGCCTGTACATAGTTTTAATTGTTTTAATTGGTTTTACTGTTTTTAAATTCTATACTGGTTTTATCTTAGCAATGGTTTAATTTGTCTTTAGCTGTGTATATTTATATTTTATATTGTTTGCATGATTTTACCAGTCGCCACCCTGAGATCCTTGCTCTCTCCAGGTCTATATTTTAGAAATCCTCCTCACAACGCTGGAGGTTTTGACAGGGCATGTTGAAGGACAATAATGAAAGTAATAATCTAACCAATTTGGACTTTTTAAAGCTTATGGGGAAGGAAGAAGCTAGAGTGCAGGAGAAGGAAGGAAGTGCCCACAAGATGGCGGCTGCAGCCAAGAAATCAAATGAAGGAGCTCAAACAGAACCGCGGGAGGGGGGATGTGGCACAGCATTTGAAATCAATTAAAGAAGCTGGCTGAATTGGGCACAAGAATTAAGACAGCTGGACTGGAGCAAATGCTAATGAGGCTTTTGATACACATGATGATACACATAAAGAGACCAGTAAGGAAAAATAATGATATTGGGGCAGTTGGAGGGTGCAGCCCAGAAGGCAGCAAAGGCTTGGACCCCAGAACAAAAGACAACAATTGATCTGGTATTTTAAAAATTTGGCTGCTATATGCGATCGTTGCTCACATGCAAGGACAGTTCTCACATGTAAACGAGGTCTAGATCAACCTTTCCTCTGTGCTTGGGATTTTCCAATCTGCCGACCTAAACTTTTTACTTTTCCAGTCATACCCTTTTGCCAGAGATTCTGGGGGTGACTTGGGGATCCCCTGGAGATCCTATTTCCCTTCTTTGGGAGTCCCTGAAGTGAGCGGTTTCCCTGTTGCCAGAGGGAGATCTAAGCTCACCTCAGCTCTCTCTGCTGGGTGCAGGACTAAGACCTCTGTGCTCTTTTCTTCTTCTTCTTTAGCTTCTAAATTCTTCATTTTGCTCGCATTTAGTCCCAACTTGGTTCCTCTTGTTCCTCTGCACTAGTACCAGCACTTCCAAAATGTGGAATCTGGCTTCCTACATTCCTCCCCACCTCCCATGTTTGTTGAGGTTTTAGTTTTCCTTATGCAGAAGGTCACAGCAAACATGGACTAGATGGACCTTTGGTCTGATCCAGCATCAGGGCACTTCTTACGTTTCAGAGCTTATATTGAACACACAAATAAATCCTCTTTACCATCTTATGTGTAATTAATTACACAGCAAACATGCCTTTCTCCCTCCAAACTCTGAGTAGGGTATGATAGGGTTAGGGGTTGAGGGGGGGGATTCTTTTTAGGAAAAAAAATATTTTGAAAAATCATACTAGTACATCATATTACAAAATTACGCACAACACACATAAACTTCAAACAAACACTTTCTATAAATCATACTTACATAAATATACTGCATCAAATTCAAAATTCTTACACAGTTATACACAAATTGTACAGAAACGTTTGCCAACTTTTACGTCAACTTCATTTTAACTTTAACTGTTACTTTAACTTTTATCCTAACTGGAACCTCAGTAATGTATCTTTTATTTTACAATTTACAAATTTACGTATTTACAGAATACAGAATACAATTTGTTGAACTAATATTCAACCCTTCTTGTCTTCTATTGTCTATGTTAACCTTTACCAGGTCACTGGTTTAGTCCCTGTTTTCCAGGACCAGAATTTTTGCCACTGTATGTACCACTTATGCTTTTCCTTTCTACCATAGCTAAAGTGTCCGTTTTGTTTAGAATAAACCCTATTGTGTGTTGTACATTTCGCTCTTTGACTTTTTTGTTCGTTCGTTCTTTGTACAGAAAAGGCAAGGAGCACAATGAAGTTAATTCACCTTACTCTTGTCCACAGAACATTCCAGCAACCTACTCCTCTCTTCCCTGAAATAAATTTTGCAGGGCCCTTGATGGCATTTGAAGGAGAGAGGACAGACACTGTCGTTTCTCCGTGTTGGTCTCTCAGGGCAGGCCGTTGTAGCATCGCTGATACTTGTTCCCATGTTTTCCTGGCTGGCAGACATTGCTTTACAAAATGTTCTATTGTCTCTTTACGGAGTTGGTCTGCAAAAGTGAGTCACTTTCTGCATTCGAGCCTCTGACAAAATTGTTCCATTTTTAAAAACCATGGATTAGCCACGTTTACGTGTAAAACCTGATGGTACGCTCTCCATTGGATTTCCCATAAGTGATACAGTAGACTTTTATCAGTGGAAGTCGGAAGAGGGTACTGTGGCTCCCTAAGGTAAAGCGACAGTGACTGCTATTGTTTTTTCACATCATCTTGATAGCACAAGGCCTTCTGTAATATGAAAATAAAGTTTCTCTTTCACATGTATAACATATTCTTGCATGTTTTGTATCTCTTCAGCCACTTTGAAAAATATGGTTTCACTTCCCCATATAGCTCTTCTAAAAATTCGGGGCCTTGTCTTTTCAATTATCTTATTACCCTATATTTTGTGGTTTCCTGTTCTCACCAAAACTTTCTCAATAATTTGTCTCTTCATCTATTACCAAAGGCCGTTGCACATGCCTGGTACATGGCTTCCTTCTGATTGGTGGTTTAAAATTCCATGTAGCCCCAAGAAACGGAATTTGAACTTTAAAAAATTGAATAGATAATGGGTTCAGTTGCTGGTACACCCAAGCTTCTGTGTTCCTTTGATTTGTATGCTACAATTATAGATATAGGCCAACACCTTTACAGTGTTAATAAGACTTTTTAGGCCCCCATTGACGGTGGAAAGGGGGTGAGAAAAACATGCAATTTCCTCAAGGCTGGGGAAATCCCATATTTTCTCCCTCCACTCTAATGGCGTTAAGGTTAGGGGTTAGGGATGAGGTTTCTTTTTAAGGAATGAGGGTTTTTTTATTAATAAGTTACTTATTATGTCTTCAAATATACATCCAAATGTAAACGCCTATGGCTCTTCATTTTCATTCTCCAACTAATTTTCCCTACCTCCCTAATTTCTAATACATTTTCATTCTAACACTAAAGATACGTAAAAAATACTTACGTTCCTGTAACTGCTATTGAGTAATTGGCGATGCCATTTCCATCTTTCAAGGCCATAAACGCCTCCGCTTATGTGAAGGAAGCCGTTATTTTGCATAATTACATATTTCTCTAACTTGCTTTAATAAAACTGAAGCACTGCGTCCTTTCTGAGCTTTCATCTCTCTTTGCCGTTGACATATAACAACACATAATGATTTATTAAACATACCATTGCCCAGGACACCTTCCAAAATTCCCTTGGTACTTTCTTATACTGAGCTCAACCCCTTTTCCTTGCACTGTGTTTTCGTGGTCCATAGAACTTTTTTTGTGATTCTGTACCTGGTGCAATATCCTCCCATCTTTGCGCAAGCTGGTTTAATAATTATAGTATTATCCCTGGCCACTTTATCTAATGCCTGTCTCGGTGTCTTTCAAATTCACCCACTGATTTTTCTGTGGCTTCTCTAAGGTCTGTAGAGTCTTCGTTATCAAATCCTCAAAGACTTTAATACAAGGTTTCATGTTCCCTTGAGGAACAAATTTAGATTTAGGATGAAAGGGCTTATTAGGACAACATCCCTGTTTACCAGTATCCTTGCAATATTATTTTATTTCTTATAAGTCTTTACAGTTCTAGTCTGGTAGCTAACAGTCCATACTTTTGTGTTAGAACAAAAGACAACCCCTTATTCAAAACATTACATTCATGCTATGTGAGTACTTTACAGGACAGATTTACAATTAGGTTTTCCTTCTCCTTTGTGGGCGATTATCCATGCCCTCTTGTAAGTGTCTGTGTATCTTTGTTATCAGGATGCTCTTGTTTCTGTTTCATTTCGGTTTGTTTAAAAAAGTCTCTTGGCTGTCTTCAAATGGATCTCCCTCTGTATCCTCTGTGCCCCTTCAGTCACTGAAGGATACATGTTTGGGTCTTTTTCTTTCTCTCTTTACTAACCATGGGCTGGATCTACACTACTGCTTTAAAGTGCTTTATAACAGTTTTGACAACTGTCTATGGCGTGTGTCCTGGGCCCCAACAGTTATCAAAACTGTTATAAAGCACTTTAAAGCAGTAGTGTAGTTCCTGCCCATGTATATACTCTGTTTTCTTCATCGTCCTTTTTGTCTCTTAGAACTCTTCTTAAATATTTCTGATTCTTCATTTCTTCCTGGTACTGCACAAGCTCTTTCTTAAACTTTGCTAGAAAATAATGATCTTTTATTTCAGTCATATATGTATCTGTTTTACTTTCAGTTCTTTAACCTCTCTTTCAGACATTTCTATTATCAAAATCATAAAGTCCAAAGAATACATATTCAATATAGCACACCACTTATTGACAAAAATCAAAAAGTTCCTTAGAGTTAAACATCCCAGGTTCCTTATTCACTCACAAACCTCTTGATATTTGTTTGATCTTGCAATAAGCTATCAATGTGGAGGCATGTAATTCCATCCTAATCCTTTTCTTCTCCATTGCTATCATCTCATCCCATAAATTTTTAGAGTCTGTGGGACTGGAAAAGAAATTGGATGGTCTCTCCAACAGTTTTTCAATATATTCACTAAAAAAGCTGAGTGTATTGTCCCACCCATAGTGGTAAAACCACAGAAAATGAAGGCCAAAAATGGATAACCCAACAGAGATGCCAGAAAAGCCAAAGGCAAAGAGATACCCATTATCTATTACCCATCTTACATTTTTATCAAAGGGAAGCTTATATCCATTATCTATTACCCATCTCTAATTTGAATAATGCTGTACCTAAGCAGAGGGTGTGCAATAGCGGGCTATCTGGACAGCTCCAGATTTTATTGGAATTTTACCTCCCCTGTGGCTATAGACTTGTGGTACTATCGCAATGTTCCTATGGATGAGCTTAATATAATTGACAAAAGCTGCTGAATGATGGTTCAGAATTTTAGCTTATATCCTATAGTCTACATTTGTAATAACTACAGGCCTCCATTTTGTGGGGATGGTTAAATCCCCACGCTTAGGAAAGAATATCAGTGTGCCTTTGTTGAAAGATTCACTCTTTCTATCCTGAGCTAAATACTGATTATAGAGCTGAAAGCAGTTTACCTGGCCACTTTTTAAAATGTTTGTAGAAACACCTACCAAGGCCGTCCAGGCCAGGGGCAGAATTGGTTTTACCTTGTTTTTGCTTGTCAGCATGTGACGTTACATGTCTGACAATGTTTTAACTTGCTAAATCTTGTATTACTCTGAGTGGGACATGTGCAATTGATTTTCTTAAATCTGTTTATTCAATTTTACTTCTTTTAATTTTTTTAATTAACCCTTGTTGCTTTTATTTCATTGTATTCACAGTGCTATTTTACTTTGCTGGTCCTGTGACTGTAATAAACTACTACTTAAAGTAACTCCCCAAAAACGTACACCAAAATTAGCAAATAATAATAATAATAATAATAATAATAATAATAATAATAAATTTATTTCTCTCCGTTTGGATTGAGGAGGGGACCAACAATAAGTATAAAATAGATAAAACTGAATTAAAAACATAGTATACATTATTAAAACATCCTAAAAACATCCTAAAATTCCACTGGATAGGCCTGCTGGAAGAGAGTCTTGATAACTTTCTTGAATGCTAAAAGACTGTTAAGTTGATGAATCTCCTCCGGAAGGCCATTCCATAGTCTGGGAGCAGCAGAAGAGACGGTCCTCTGGGTAATACCTGTCAGCCTAGTTTTCGCTGGCTGAAGGAAATTCTCCCCAGAGGACCTGAGTGTGCGGGGCGGATTGTACGAGAGAAGGCGATCCCGCAGGTAACCTGGACCCAAACCATGTAGGGCTTTAAAGGTGATAACCAACACTTTATACTTCGCCCGGAAACTAATTGGCAGCCAAAGGTTTGTGCATCTGTGAACAAACATTTGATTTGCCCTTTCAACGATTTGTCAGTTTGAACATAAAACATTAATGTGCTCTTATTACGAGAGCACTGCAAGAGGCCTAGAACTTAATTGACTGAACTTAATTTGTACTCAGCCACCACTTTGCCATCTAAGCAACAGTCAACCCCATTATGCTCTTCAGAAGCTCTGAATAAACATATTTTTCATCATCTGAGTGTAAGAATGTTACTGGTAGGAACGCGCAATGAACAAGAAAGGCCACACCAGTGAGGATGCCATGTCTCCCATTGGCTGCAACCAGGGGTGGGAGAATGCCCCCGTGCACACCTCAGCTGGCGCTCGCCCCCTTACCACCGCCATCTGGCCCTGCCTGCCAGGCCATGTGAGCCTCATCTGAAGCTCAGGTGGCCCTGGTGAGTGCTCAGCAGCCACCTGCCCCTTCGCACCAAAGTTGCACACTTACCCTGCTGTTTGCATAAACAGGGCCTTTACTGCAGCCATTGATGCAGCGGGAGGAAGTCCACAATTTATGGAGGCTCTGGAAATTGCGCAATCCCCCCTCCCCATTGCATCACCTGCCGCCACTCCGAAGCAATCCAGGGGCAAAGCGCCCGTGTGGACGAGCCCCCGTCTTCTCTTCTGCATGTTTGGGTGTCTATTGGCAAAGGGCTCCATGCCTGACCGCACCAAAAAAGAAAAAAGAAAAAAGAAGAGCTTTGGGTCAGATGTGAGTTAACATTGTCATTAATCCATTTAAACAGATATGATTATATCGAGGTTAAATAGATGATTGGTTTTCAGGAGGCACAGTCAGAGGCAAATTGTGTTTGTTTACCATTATAGTGGGGTATAAAGCTAAGGTCAGGCTGTTCATTGGCTAATTACTTCCAGTTTCTATCTATAGTTAGCAGCTCAACTTAATTGTCTTCAATCTGCAATTATGGAGGGACTTTTTAAAAAAAATCCATTTAAACTGAGATTGTGCCCTTGTTAGTCTGGTCAGGTTGAAACAGTTGAATATGTTTTATTGGAATGTAATGTAGTTCTTATAACGATATTAGGGGCCATTTTATAACTTCATTACTTGTCCTGCTGTCTCGAAGGACAGTTGGATTTTATGTTTCATATTTGTTGGCAGGCATAAATAAGGTAGTAATAGAGCAAATGGTCAAATATATTGCTGGTGTTGTTAAGAAGAGATTGTTATGGTTGTTAGTAATGGTCTCTGGGAGATAAATGGTATGGACGCTATTTATAATATCAAGTTACTTGCTGGTCTTTGTTATGTACGCATGTTTAAGTCTCTTTAGGATCCTGAGTATCTTTACGATTTGTGGTATTAAGGGAAGTCAACAGCGTGCCCATGGCCTGCACACAGCAGGAGGTAGCAGCAACTTCCGTCTTTAAAAATAAGTCAGACTTACCGGGGCGGTTTTTTGTCGTGCGAAGAAGGCTAGAAGGGGTGGGAGGCACGTGGGAGGCAGCCGACGTCGTGAGAGGGCCCACGAAAATCCGTCAGTGCCCAGCAATGAATGTGCAATAAAACACTCGTGTGATGGAGCTCTAGGTTTGGATCCGGCAGCCTGTCTCTTTGCTGAGCTGGTTTTACATCTCTAGGTGGAGGGAGGAGCATCCTTACCTGCAGTGCAATGACCCCTTTCCACATCTCCCCCTTGTCCTTCTGCATGTGTAGACGAAGCCTCGGTACATGAGAATGGAAGGGAAGCTTCAAGGGCTTTTGTGGAACTGACTAAAGAAGAAGAGCTCTGCCATGCAGTGTGTGTGTGTGTGTGTGCGTGTGCGTGCTTTGCTTTAGTGCTCCCCTACATCCAAAGAACTTCCACTCCACTTCCACAGCTAGGCCTGCCAGGCCAGTACCCCACATAGGTAAGCAAGTGGGGGGGGGTACAACACCTCAAGGCTTTAAATAGATTGATTTAAATGGCTTTAATCTACCAGTTAAATTGATAATTACACAGTCACTTCACATCAATAACTAGAATGCTGCCCTCCTTGAGAAAGAGGGAATTTTGCCAACAGATTTCCTCAGGCCCTTTATGAACTGCATTTTTCACAAATTCTGTGTGGGTTACTGGGTATCCATGGAGTTTCAGGAGCCTGCCCGGATGGACATGGCACTGCAAGCGGAGAGTTCCGCTTTTCCTGGGAAAACCTTCTCAAGTCCATCAGACGAGCGTTTTATTGCCCAACAACGGTACATCTTCAGCGACTGAGCAAGGCACGCTCATCACCTGGTCACCATGTTCAACACTGTGGCAAGATGGGTTGCATTTCTATTTAAATTACAACCAATTTTAATCTATACGTATAAATTAGCATATGCCAATTTTATGCCAATCAGCACTCTGTTTTGGTGATCCTCTTTTTTGACAATTCATAGGTGGCCACCCTACTCAACAGTAATTTAAAAAGACCTCCAGAGCAGCACTGAAATATGAAAAACATAATGTATTCATAGCACCACTAGTTAACATTTGCCTAAATCTACTGTGTACCTAGTCAGCGAATCTTCTAAATGGAGTTAGAGGGCTTCGTCTGATCACTTCTTGTCTTCCTAGGGTTCAGCGTATTCTTTTATGAAGGGGGGAAATAAATATAAATGCATGATGCATCCACATGTAGAACACTGTGTACAGTTACAATGATAATACTGACAGCTTGTCATAAAGCTGGGAAAAATAAAGGAAGGGCGACTCAGGAGCCCTTTGCAGGCATTCAGCCTGCACACATGGGGGCGATAAAGGCAGGGTTGAGCATGAAAGCTGCCGCCCCGAACACCTCTCTTCCCCATCCTCTCTGTTCCTGACCTCGTTGGATAGCTTGATGAAAGTGTTGATTCAGTGGGCAGCTGCTGTGAAAAGGGGGAAAGCTACAGAGCCACCTGGCAAGAGTAGCAAAAAGCCGGTCCGGTCCTTGCAATATTGCTGTCTCCCTCCTCAATAATGTCTGCCCCTCTGCCAACACTGAAACAACACCTGAGATTTCCCTGCATCACACATCCCTAAGCTCAGCCCAATCAAATTACATTGGTTTAATAAATCTGTATCACCCAAATGAGGGAGGGGGGGACTCTTCGCTGATTCACAGTTTACCTTGAACAAATATTAATTTTAAAGGGTGGATCTCTGACTCCGTCTTCTGCGGTTGGAGTACTGCTTTCAACCTTGGAAGGAAGGAAGGATCCAAATTATACTTTGGTGCCTGGGATGCTTGCCCAGGGACCATAGGATTGCTCTCTTAGAACATCTACAATTTAACATTTAAGGCTGGTGTGGCAAAGAGTGAGTGGGGAAGCCCACTTCTGCCAGCACAGTTAATCCAGCTTAAATCTGGATCCACCCAATGTATTTAAATTATTGTTTATTCTTGGTCTTTAATGTAAAGATATGCTCCACAAAATATTTCTGTTCTTTTCTTTTCTCTTCTTTTGCATCCCTTATTGTCTACTTGTGAAAGTTTGTGTTCCTTTTTGTTCGCTTCATTTGGGCAGGTCTTCCATTTTCTGAAGGATGCCGTCCTTCCCCTAATAACTTCCTCAACACTGCTCCTTAACCATGCTGAAGACCTCTTGGACTTCATGGTATCATTATCCATGTGAAGTATGGATTTGAATTAGTAATCCCTCGGCATTCTGGAGAAGTTTGCCCCCCCTTATCTTTCCCTTTGGGAAAGATACCAGCAATATATTGCTGGTATCATTACTAACAAGTAATGTTAGTATCATTACTAACTAACATTACTAACAACCATAACGATCTCTTCTTAACAACACCAGCAATATATTTGACCATTTGCTCTATTACTACCTTATTTATGCCTGCCAACAAATATGAAACATAAAATCCAACTGTCCTTCGAGACAGCAGGACAAGTAATGAAGTTATAAAATGGCCCCTAATATCGTTATAAGAACTACATTACATTCCAATAAAACATATTCAACTGTTTCAACCTGAGCAGACTAACCAGGGCACAATCTCAGTGCTGGAAGTTTCTGGAAGTGCTGGAAGTTTCAGAACTATTTAGCTTTAACAACAGTAGTAAAGTATTGACTGAGGAAAATGCGGTTAATTTGGTTCAAATAGCTGGAGGACAGTACTGTAGGTGTTTAAGAAAGCGTACAAAGAACTTGACGTGGAAAACAGTTCTTTCCATTTGCTCCATTTGATCTAACTTTTGCTCTGCAATTTTCATTTTAAAGTGAAAATGCATCTCTTCTGATGATGACTTCTTTTGGGGGGGGAAATCCCTTTCATAGTTCTGAACATCTCCTGCTGAGCATTATCTGAAAATTAGCAGGGAGAGAAAAGATTCATTTGGTGCATGCTGATAACTGACATTTTTCTTCAATGGCCCTCTGTCCATCAGGCACTTCATGGATGTCGCTCTTTAAAGTAATGGCTCCTGCTGAGAGGTTACATCAGCTGAGGGGAATGATCTCCACTTGGCCAATCTCCACTTTGAAGCTATGATAAACACTGCAGGGAGCCCAGAACAAAAGAGGGCAAAAGCTCTTGTACTTTTGAAGCTGCTTTGGAAAAGGGAATTAGCAATCTTAGGAAATGAGACCCTTGAGGACCCTGTGCCTGCTGACACGTCCCTCCTGACGCTCAGTAATCCCATTTTATTTATTTATTTATTATTGCATTTATATCCCACCTTTTTCCCTCCAAGGAACCCCAGGCAGCATACATAATCCTCCTCCTCCTCTCCATTTTATCCTCACAACAACCCTGTGAGGTGGGTTGGGCTGAGAGTCTGTGACTGGCCCAAAGTCACCCAGTGGGTTTCCATGGCTGAGTGGGGACTAGAACCTGGATCTCCCGACTCCCAGTCTGATACTTTAGCCACTACACCACACTGGCTACAAAGGCATCATAGCTCAGCCCAACTAGTGCATACAAGTGGGACCTCCAACAAAATGTTGCGGTGAGAGGTGCTGCTGTTCAGTGTGGCAGCCAGCCAGCCATGGCTTCTTGCAGGATAGTCAATTTTACCACCACCCCAACCATTTTTTCTATCCCCCCACCCCATTCAGTGCCAGTGAGCACAGTCCATTCCCATTGGGTTGTATTAAGGCTCTGCGCTCCCTTTATATCTTTTTCTAAGGTCTTTTTTTTTTTTGTACTCCCGCAAACCTTGAGATCTATGTATTTGTATTCATGTCTCTGCTGCTGGTGATTGAGTCGTCAACTCAGTCCTTGCTCAGTGTCAAGTTGCTTCCCCTTTATCAATGCCTATCTCTTTCTCGTTTGCTTTGTCTCTTTATATACGGCTGCTTTAATTTTTTTAAAAAAATGGGATCCATGGGTCAGCAGAGCCATCAACTATAGGCAGCAATGGTGGCAGCAACGCGAGCAGAAATGGATCTCGTGGAAGAGCTGTGAGGGAGAGAAGAGGGCGCATGGTCATGAGGGGCAGGATAAAAAGCACTTGTTCCTAACCTTGAGCATCATCCGATGGGGGTGGGGGACATCCTGGTTCCCTGCCGTTACTTCTCCACCCCTGGTCCTGCCCCACATTACTTCTTCTTTCTTCCTGGAGAAGAAAGAGGAACTAAACAAAGAACACCTGGCCCACTTGGCGGCCATTTTTATTGTGCCGCTTTTCCTGCACGCAGCAAATGGCGGCACATGCCGTTCCCCCCCCCCAAAAAAAGTTTAAAGGTCCATTTTGTAATGGAAAAAAGGCAAGAAGATGCAGGAGGCAGTTAGGAGGAGACAGTATGGTCATAGAATCATAGAATAGTAGAGTTGGAAGGGGGCTATAAGGCTCAATGCAGGAATCCACATTAAAGCATCCCTGAAAGATGGCTATCCAGCTGCCTCTTGAAGGCCTCTAGTGTGGGTCTAAAGGATGAGTGAAAAACCATGAGTGGGCAGGACCAAGCGTGTGATAAAACACTCATCTGATGAACCCCTTAGAGTCTTAGCAGCTACGGCCCCCACCATCAGGGTAAAGAGAGAGAGGTTATGAGCTTGATCTCACCAGCGTCATACTGTGCAATCACTGCAAATTGCATGCAAAGGACTCAGAAGTTTTCCACCTTATAATCTGCTTTGATTGTGAAGTACTCACATTGCATCCTGCCTTAATTGTGCAATAAAGCAAAAAGATTCGCCGTATTTAGCCCCTACTTCTTGAGTGTGTCTTCCGAGCCGCTGCTGGGGTGCAGGAGCAGGATTTTAAAGAAATGCTTACATCTGTGTAAGCTTTAAAGTTAAAGACACCAAAATTGGTACGGTAATAGGTATTAGGGAGAGCTTTAAGCATACCAAATTTGAATTGAATTAGGTCATCCGTTGATTTTTTAATGATTTTTTACATTTCCCCCCTTAAACTGACTTCCTGGTATGCCAAAGATCACTGTCACCCAGTAGCCAAAATAACAACAACGGTGAAAGCTTAGCGCTACGGTGATAATCTGAGGGAAGCAGGTACTTGGGATGAAGCTCTATATTGGCCCATTTCAAAAGACATCTTAAACCACAGCTTTAACCATGGTGGCTAAGGCAAACCATCTTTAAAGCCATGGTTTGAAGTGTCTTCTGAACAGGGCCGATATCTCTTTACACGGGCTTTCCCTGAAGTGTCTCAGCTAGGTGTGGTTTGTGTAGGACACACTAGAGTGTGCCAATTTACATATCGCTGAATTGTTTTATTGCTTCTTCTTTCTATGCCATTGCATTTTATGTTCATTGCTTTGTGGAAAGCAGTATATAATTTGAACAATAAAATAAATAAACATCCCTTTACCTGGGAGTTTGCATCATTGGCTTACTTCTAATAATTGCATTGTTTCTAGTAGGTTCTTTTTTAGGGAAGGGGATGAAAGGGAGAAGGGGAGGGGGTACCTACCTCAAAGACATTATGACATAGTTGCATACAGCGGTGTAGGTACAGTTTGGGTAGTTCATTTGTTTTTTTAAATGTACAGTTTGTTATTCACATTTTGCAGCTTGTAGGGATGTTAGCTACAACTGCGTGGGCACACTTTGAGAAGTAGCATCTAAAAAACACCCCCCCCCCCTCTTTTTGCCAATGAGTCAGAATAATTCTCAGCTTGTGTACCAAAATAACTGGTGCTGAGGCAACACAGTAAATAAACAAACAAAAAACAAACAAACAAACAAACAATACCAGAAACTGTTGGACTATGGGTTGGCAAGACAACTGAACCAGGCAACTATTGGAAAATGGAGGGCTGACTGGCCTGTTGCATCTTCCGTAGTTATTAGATGTCTGCTAGGCAAGGCAAGGAAGGCAATTGAACCAGGCTGGAGTGATTGTGTGGTGGGAAAAGCACCATTTGACTCTCATAAAAACATAAGAAGGGATGAACAAGCAGGACATGGTGCAACAGCACCCTCCCACCCATGTTCCCCAGCAACTGGTGCACACAGGCTTACTGCCTCGGATACTGGAGGTAGCACATAACCATCAGGGCTAGTAGCCATGGATAGCCTTCACCTCCAGGAATTTATCCAACCCCCTTTTAAAGCCATCCAAATAGGTATCACATATTGTGATAGTGAATTCCATAATTTAACTATTGTGCTGTGGGAAGAAGTATTTCCTTTTATTTGTCCTGGATCTCCCACTAATCAGCATAATGGGATGACCCCATTGGGTTCTAGTATTTTGAGAGAGAAATGTCTCCCTATCCCCTTTCTCCACACCATGCAAGTTGATTTTTAAAAAGACATCCATTTCCTTGTGTTGGGGGGCCACATTAATCTTGTAAAAACAACAGCAGTGACAACAAAACAACGTCCCTGCCATGTTTCTTCCAGATTGGTGGCCAACAATATTTCTCTGTGGCTGCATAATGTCATGTCTTACAAAACTCCTATTTTGCACAACCATTTTTGAGATGGATGAGTCATCAGGAGATGATGTTTCCATATAGTGGTTTTAACTTGGCCTGTTCAGTAAAAATGATATTGACATAATCTAAAAAACAAACAAATGAAAGGCCTTGCGGTGGTGCTGCATAGACGCAGCCACAAACTTGCATCCAAATCGGGGGGGGGGGACACCCCCGCCCCGAAACTGTGCATTTTCAAACTCTTGATTTACCACAAGTTTTGCCTTTGCTCCAAGGTCACCACGGGTTATCCAGCAGACGTAGCTCTGAGAAAGCGCAGGAATGCGAGGGGGGCAAGGGGCGGGGGGGCTTGACAAGGGAATGGCTGCCGGCACTGTGCGTTTTCCTGTCCGGATAGCCCAGACTCCCTCCTGCCCCATCTAGCTTTTTTGGTTTCACCTTACAGCAGCGATGCTGCAGGCTTTTGAGCTAATCACCTTCCAACGCAATGTCCTGTAGACACCCCTGTAGTGATCTGTGAAATCCTACTGCACCTGTGTGCTTTCAACAGTTCTGAGGTGTTTTTCGAACCATCTTATATTTATACTTAAATAGCTAGCTTTCTCTTGTGGTTTTGAATCTATTCTGTGCAGCAGTTATTGAAGAGGGGGGGAATATTGGCAGTACTAAGATTGAACAGAACATCTAAACAAGTATGAACAATGTCTTAGATCAGAAACTTCTCAAGGCTGCGTTAGCAAAGCAAAGAGAACAAGCCCGTGTACAAGCCCTGTGATGTGCTATAATCTGATCTATGCTGCTGAGTCACTGTCATTTAAACTCCTGAGAGCCATGTTCAGAAATCAAATCAACTATTCGGAATGGTTGCATCACCCAATTAATATATTTGTCAGTTATTACTGCTGAAGTAGTTAACAACAGGATGCAAAGTGGATGTCCTGCCCAGAGCAGTTGTCAATAACCTGGTGCCCTCCAGATGTTTTGGATGTTGTAGATCGCAAGATGTTGTAGATCGCAAGCTGAATATGAGCCAACAGTGCGATATGGCTGCAAGAAAGGCAAATGCAACTTTAAAAGGGGGAGGAATGGGGTGGGTGACTGGGGGGGGGAGTTAATGAGAGGATTAAGCCATCCTTTCCCATGTGGGGGCTTCCAATAAAAACTGGGGGGGGGGAACCCATTGTTAAAAAAAAAGAAAGAGAAAAAGGTGGGGAGATGCAGGATTCCCCCCCCCCCATGGAGAACATTTCCATCTCTGCTTCCCCCGTCTCCTGCCATCCCCCACTCAGCTTCACATGCTCAAAGGAATGGAAGATCTGTGTCCTTCCCCCACCAGCTCCCTTTCAAATAAGAACAAGAGGAACACAAAGTAGGATGGAAAAGGATGGACACACACACACACACACACACACACACACACACACACAGAGAGAGAGAGAGAGAGAGAGAGAGAGAGAGAGAGAGAGAGAGATTCAGAAGCAGCCAAAGGACTTCGCTTGAAACTGACAAGACATTTTGTGTGAAACTGACCAGCCTTTGAAGAGCACTCTTCTGCACCTAAGTGTTCCTTTGCAGTTAAAAACACACAGAGATCTAAAGAGTCTCTCCCCCCCCCACACACACACACCCTTCCTTTCCTCCCTCGCTGCTTTTTGCTAGTTCAACTGGGAGATTTAGCTGCTCCTGTTTCCCTGCCAGGAAGGAGTGGGGGAGTTCAGAAGCAGCAGGAGGAAAGGATTTGAATTTGCACACCCCCTCTCCTTCATCAGCAACACCGCCCCTTGAAAACATGCCCACAGTACAGCGCATTGGAAATGATGGATGAAAACACATGTTGAAATTTCAGCGATGTGTTTTCACATGCCTGGAAGAAGCAGACTTTCTCTGCAGCAAAATATTTCACTTTAAGGGAGGGAAGAACCACAATTACAGAAGGACATAGTCGACGTCATCTGAGTCCTTTGCACTTAACACAGACTATAACGTTAGCGTCATTTGAGTCTTTTGCATAGATTTTGCTGCAACAGCACAATATAAGGCTGGTGGGATGATATGTTTTGGGAAGAAGATGTACGAAAGAGAACCAGATGGTATCCTATTTTGGAAACTGATGGAGATGTGTGCTCACTCTAAATCATTGCTGGGAATTTCGGAAAACAGAATAACTGATTATTAGAGTGTGCTGCTCTGAATTTTCCATTCATTGTGAAATATACATAAGCAGTTCATAAGAAATCATAAATATAAGAAGCAAACCACAAGAATGTCAGACGATATCACCTATCCTCAGGAGGAAAATATTGCCAGTCCTCATTGAATTCTCATCTTCTTTTGTCTCAGCTCAGAAATGTTATTGGGTAAGAAAGGCAGACTCCCAAAATGATTCTTAGAAAGCTTTTTGAAATGTGTTTTGCTTGCAACCACTTTGTATTTTGTATGTTCTCTGCTCTTATATCAAATTTGAATGATATAAAAACTATTTAAGATTTTGAAGTAAAAGTTACAAAGACATTCATGATCTCAGTGTCCTGCTAATTAATTTTGTTAGGACTTTTGTAAACCTACAATGTCTATAGTGACCAATTGTTCTGGGGAAATGGCAAGTTTATTTATTTATTTATTTATTTATTTATTTATTCATTATTGCATTTATATCCCACCTTTTTTCCTCCAAGTAACCCAAGTCGGCATACATAATCCTCCTCTCCACTTTATCCTCACAACAACAACCCTGTGAGGTGGGTTGGGCTGAGAGTCCGTGGCTGGCCCAAAGTCACCCAGTGGGTTTCCATGGCCGAGTGGGGACTAGAACCCGGATCTCCCAACTCCCAGTCTGACACTTTAGCCACTACACCACACTGGCCTACTTGTGTGATCCCAATCAAGCTAAATAAAGAAAACCTATCTTATAAAATCCCTAGACAAAAATTAATCCATCACACTGTGCCAATTTAACAGTGTTTGTGATTGTAATGGGTTGTGATTAGATCCATGCATGCAAGTTGATCTTCACATGAGACAGGCATAAATCATGCATTTAAATTGTACATAAAATTCATAGAATGGCATGCCCACCCATCCCATTGACTGAACTGAGATGGTCACAAGAGTACAAGTCTACCTGCAATAGTACAAGTCCACAGGTTGATTGAGCATCCCAGATCTGCTGCTATGCCATTAGATCTAGCCTGCAAGCTCATTGTGGTACCATCAGCTGCACAGGTGTCTCTATGGGCTTAGCAGTGATGTCATCCTGGGTCATCCCATGGTACACTGTTCATACAGGAAGGCTGCCATCCTATAGGCAGTAACCTGGGGCTTGTCTATATGGCTTCTTTACCCGGACTTAAATGCACATATTCACGTTTTAGGTTACATGACGCAGCCGTTCATTTGCCTCAGTGCTGGGTTTTAACTGTAATAATGCGCATATATGCATTCGCGATTTACAGCGACTTTTAGATCAGGTCCAAGTTTGCACCGCGTTATGGCTGTGTGTCTTTGGGGGAGTTATGTCAGATTTTGACATGTGGGTGGAGCTTTGAGGCTAGGATAACATGATAGGCCCTTTTCTCGATTTTGCACCAATGCCCTGCCTCCTTCATTCGCGCCGATTTTAGTTTGAAGTCTCTCAGGAGCTCCACAGAGAAAGCTTCTTAAAACAAAGAAGCTTCTTAAAACCTTGCTCCCGCTCGGTTTGTGTGTTATATTAGTCTGCGGAGCTCTGCAGATAAGATTTATAGCTTTGTTGGCTTCTACTCTTTATCATCGTATATGGGATAATGAGCTAATGCGCACGTGCGCATTAATAACTCACTTTTTTTAAAAAAACAGGAAATAAATCGCTGTTGCTGCTGCAGTGTGTGACGCTCTTTCCCTACATTCAACAAAATTGGGTTTTTATTGAATGAGGAGCAGTCCTGCTGTCTTATAGACGACGGCCTGGTAACACAGCAACATAGCAGGCTCCGTCTAGCCCAGTGTTATCAACAGGGACTGGAAATGGCTCTCCGGGGTTTCGAGCCGGGTTCTTTCCCAGCCCTCCCTGGGTTGAACCTGAGACCTTCTGCATGCAAAGCAGCTGTTTGACCACTGAACGACACCCCTCCTCATTGATCAGAATAGTGCTTTGATCTGAATAGACATGTATAGGATCGCAGTGTTAGGCTGCAATCCTATACACAACTAACCTGGGAGAAATCCCCACGGAATGTAATGGGGATAGGATTGTGCCGTAACAACCAAAGGTCTCCGGTCGGCTTGCATAATACATGTCCAGTCTTCCCGTCCTCACTTTGAAGTCCCTCTTTCGTTAATCATCGTTTCCAACCATTCCTAGCCAAACAAAGATTTCAAGGACATTTCGCACTTCCTTTCTCTCTATGAATGGAGACATAAATGGGATAGAATATATAATGGGTTTTTATTTTACCCAAGAAACTGTCAAAGAGGCTTGAAATTCATAGCGTCCCTCAAATCTAAATTGTCTATGAGGCAATCCATCATATTATGGTAGATAACAAAAGCATCTGAATTAATGCAACTACTTGCTTCATCAATGACATGCTTTGTGGAGGGCAAAATGTGCACAGTGATTTTCATGTACGTTGACTGAGCATTAGAAATTTGAAAATTGCATAATACTGGCAAGGCAATTTTCTTTTAAGCTATTAAGCAGGGCAGGGCAGCTATTAGCAGATGGAATTTTTCCCTTTGGAAATGTGTCTTTTGTATGTTCAAGGAAAACAACATGGTTTGCCATGAGCTGGCTATGGGTGATCTTCACTTTTTCTGTTACTTCCATGTAAGTGCGTGGGGCCCTGATTGGGATTAGGAAACACCCACCCACCCCAATGTACTGGTAGTGGGATTAAACCTTCCCACCCAGCCACTTCTCTCTCCCTGCCCTTCATCCATCGGCCCAGAGAACCCAATGGTGGGCACAGTTGATTCTGGAAGGAGTCATCCTTTCAAAGGGCTGAAGTACCAGCTCATTTGCATAACCTCCCAGCAGCCTCTGATGAAGGTCCTGGAACTTACCATGAGCTGATTGGGGTTTGAGCTTCTTGCCACTTATGCCAGTGGGCCAAAAGATATATTTTTCAACACATAGTCTTCCACAGTTTTAACAATAACTTAAAGGTATAGGTGGAGGGAATTTATGGATGACACAAAACTGGGATAGTGATTATTTCAGAAGATCAGAATACAACTCAGAATGATATCAACAGAATGGGAAATTGGGCCAGAACCAGGAATATGCAATTCAACAGAGACAAATGCAAAGTTATACATTTAGGCAAATAAATAAATAAATAAATAAATAAAATGCACAGGTATATGATGGGGGATACCTGGCTTGGTAGCAGTACATGCAAAAAGAATCCTGTGACTGGCGTCAATCACCAGCTGAACATGAATCAGCAACGTGACAAGGCTCAAAAATGGCTAACACAATTTTAGGCTGCATTAATAGAACCATGGTTTCTGAGTTGCTAGAAGAAATAGTTCCATTTTATTTTGCACTAGCTTAACCATAGCTGCTGATACTTCCATCTTGCATGTGACCGGTGCCGTAAGGATTAGCACTCAGAGAATTTAGCTTGCTATTAGTATATATGGTAGGTATTTATCTAACCCTCTGGATGTTCAAAGTTCCATAGTAAGGATCATCCTATGAATCTGACAACAACCGTGTAAGGGAGGCCATTATTATTGCCCACAGATAGGCAATAACCTTGCGGATTCATGGCTTCTGAGTTGGAACTCACCATGTCTTTTATTTCTGTTCAAGACAGCTTGCATCAGTGGCTTTGGATGCAACTTTCATCAGCTCCAAGGCAGGATCTACACTACTCATTACACCGTTGTTTAAGTGCATTGTTGAGTCCTCCCTTGCTACATTACAAAATGCAACTTGAGCCGAGTCAATCGAAATACCTTTTCTTCTATCGTTTTACCCGGGCACACTCTTCTTTAGAACGTTCTTCATTATGCTCATACCGGCTCTGAAGTAAACCTCCTTCTTCCGGTGACTCTGAGCTAGACCTGCCGGGATAAGCTGGCAGGGAGGCGGGGCGACGCGTAGGGACGAGGGAAGCCCTGCAGCGTCTTAAAGGGGCCACGTGCGCCCCGAAAGATAAGCGGTTTTTAAAAAAAATTAAGCCTCTGTCCCCTCTTTCACCGCCCTCCCTCCCCCTCCCCCTCCCCCTCCCCCTCATCGCGTTGTGCCAGCTCTCCCTCCCCTAGAAAAGCCCTCACTTGTCCTAATCAGGAAGCAAAGACCATGGTCACAAGACATGACTTTGAAAGACGGCATTGAATACAACGAAAGGTTGGGGCACATTGTTAGTTTTAAAACGATTTTAACAGAAAGTGGAACGGTTTTAAAAGTCAGGAGAAACGTAACAACAACAGCATCACGTGACTGCTGACGTCATCTCTGCCAACTTGTTACGTTTCATCTAGACAAGTGTAGACGGGCTCCTGGTCTATCAATGCCCACGGCATATTGCACGACCAACGATGAAGCTTCCCCCGTGCACAGTACAGCTTCTGCAGCAGCTTCTACATAAAAAGCTGTTTTCAGACATGTTGCTGTTGCCGTTTAAGCTCATTATGTGCACAGACCCAAGAACTCAACTGTTGCCAGTCAGCAGGTCAGCCCACGCTACCAATAGAACTATTTTGCACACCAGCTTCACACTGGGATGCTCATGCCTAGACCCCATACCATTAACTTCCTCAGGACAGAGTCCTACGGAAACTGAAAAACTAGGATTAGAACTCCAATTCCTTTGGCGTGAAATAGTGAGGTATTTCAGACTTCATCCTCTCCAGACTGTGTGCATGTAGGAAATAAGCTCTTACGTGTATGTCATGTAATATAAGGATGTTTGGGGAAGTCAGGGCAAAATTGCTGCCCACGTGATATGTCAAAATTACCACTAGCTTCCAAAATACCTTCTGTTCGTGCTCTTGTCTAGCTGCATTTAATACACGGGGGCAAACTGTCACTTGCACCAGTGAGGCAGTTTATGCCTGTTTTCCATTTAAGAAACAAAAAGAGGGGGTATTGTGTGTCTCGCTCAGTAGGAGAGCCATTTTCAACGCAATCCCTGTGTCAACAAATATATCTCAGGGGTGAAATATGGCCACAGAAGGGGCGCCTGAGCTGCAGTGCCACTGCCATGCCGTTCTTTCTGTCCCCATTGCCAACCGGTTGCCATCTGGACAGTTGGAACAAGGACACGGATTGCACGCCTCAAAAATGTGTGCTGTTGCTCTGTGGGGAAAAGGTGAGCTTCGGTCTATGCCCAGGGTCAGGAACAAGGTGCTTCCGTTTGCAAGTCTTTTAACTGAGATCCTCCTCACTTTTCCCCGCCTTTGCCTAGCTTCCCCAGTGCAACTCGGGGTTTCAGCCAAAGCCTCCTGTCTTACTGAGGCCAGGAAACAGCCAGACGCAGAGGAAGTTGCATGTTATTTATTTCATGGCTGATGTCTGCATGGGCAGCTCTTAGGTGAGTTCGTTTGGTGAAGGGACAAGAATAAATTAGTCACATGGCGGAAAGGCCGTGGTGACCTCACGTCAAGGAAAAAGTAGGAAAAGTCCCCAACTTTTTTAAGGAGCAGCTTTAGGGAAAAGCCCTTCAGTGGCTGTGAGTCGGCGGCTGCGTTGTATAACTGACGCAGCACCACCCTGCAGCCACTGTGGGGCAAAGAAGACCTATGGCCAGCCCCTTGGTGGGTTCCTCTCTCCTTCTCTAAATCTCCCCATACAGCCAGTGTTAATCATATTGTGCTCATTCTCAGGCAGCTGCTATTCTGGTCAGTAGAATGTGAACTAATCTGGACAACAAATTCAAATAGATGTATCTATTTACCTCCTTAATAAGCAGCAGGTTTTCTTTGACTAACAAAATCAGATGGCAAAATAAGCCTCCATTCCTCTCGCTCTACTCTGAGAGCTCAATTTTCAAATGGAAATTGGAGGCATAAAATTTGTCTTACTATTTATCCCTTGCTGCGCTTTGCGTCTCTGTACCACAAGCGTTAGAAAACCAATCTTGATATCAGGAAGCATCTCTCTCCTACCACCAATTGTCTTTTATTAGGGTTAGAGTTCCTTTCGAGAGTTTTAACTTTTCCTACGTCTTATCCTAGCAGAATAAAGATGGGCAGCTCCTGTAGTTCTTGAGGCCACCCTGCGGGGATGCTGGGATGGGGGTCTATTTCATAGCTTCATCCCATGCAATTGTTTCCCTTGAATTATCCCCTACAGTGCTAAGTTGTTGTTGCTGTTGTTAGCTAAATCACACCCCAGGCGGCAGCCCTCCTAAGATCCTTTGCATACCAGGAAAAGGGTTTAAGGAGGGAAATGTAAAAAATAATAATAATAACAAATCAATGGATGACCCAATCCGATTTGAATTTGGTATGCTTAAAGCTCTCCTTAATATCTATTACTGTGCCAATTTTGATGTATTTATTTTAAAAACTTACGCAGATATAAGCATTTGTTTAAAAAGTATCAAATCCTGCTCCTGCACCCCCAGTGGCCGCTCGGAAAACAACAAATGATTTGCTCCAAAACTAGTAGCAAAATAGGTCGGGTCTTTTGGCTTTATAGCTCAGTTAAAGCAGGATGCATGGGAGTACTTCACAGTCAAAACAGAATATAAGCTGGAAAACTTCAGAGTCCTTTGGACGCAGTTCGCAGTGATTGCACAGTATAACGCTGGTGTGTTATAAAGTACATTGACTCTTAGTCTACATTGCTTTGAAAAGCTACTGCAAATGCCTCTAGGGAATGACACTCTAGGATGATGTAGCATCAATTCCATGGGGATTTCGGGGGGGGGGAGTGGCTGTTCCAATGGGAATATCCACTTCTCTCTCTCTCTCTCTCTCTCTCACACACACACACACACCCCTACACCTGCAAGCTGGAGCACTTCCATGCACAGATTTTATACCTAGTGCCATAAGAGCACACTCCTGCTAAAATCTTGTGAATGGATGTTGCTGGAAAGCAGGAACGTTCTTTCCCTTTACTACCTTTCGGATATGTTTCTCCATATCTCTCCCTAGTCAAGACTCTCAGGGTCAAAATCTGTTCAAAACTTCTGCTTTTTCCTGATCCCGTTTATAGTGAATAGATCTGACTGATATAACCAGTTCACCACGACATTTGGCCCATAATGTTGCCAGCTGTTTAACAAAAAAACAAAACAAAAACAAAAAACCAGAAGGTGGTAAAGCATCCACAGCAAGGCAGAAAGAAGAGAAACATGTTTTCAGGATGCAACATGTTTATTTTCAGGAAGCTGCCTGAAAACAAATGAGCCGTTCAAAAAGCCACGGTAGTGCCTGTTCCTTTAGCAACAGCTTGATCTGCAGAAGGCGAGCGGTGCGGTTCTTGATATCCCTGCTATGAAAAGCTTCACCTGTTGATCTCCATAGATCAAGCCACTGCTAAAGGCGGAAGAGGGCAGGCCTGGCTAGTCTTGTCTGCGTCAGTGGGCCCCACTGTGGGAGCTGAACCGGGGCCCTTCAGCATGCGCAGGGGCCCGGAAGACCCATTGGTCAGCCAGGCATCTGTTTCCGTTCTGTTGCCAAAGCAAAGCTTCAGCCCACTCATGCTTCTGTACTGCCTTCGAGCAATTCCAGGTGCAAGCCCAAAAGGACAGCATTGCTTTAGCTGACCAATTGGGTGAGTCTGAATACATCTGATCATGATCATGGTTATGGCTGACGGCCTTCCAATTGGCCATTGTAGCTGTGCCATCAACAGCAACTTAAGAACATCAGAAGTGCCCTGCTGGATCAGACCAAGGGTCTATCTAGTCCAGCACTCTGTTCACACAGTGGCCAGCCAGCTGTTGACCAGGGATGGACAAGCAGGACAGGGTGCAACAGCACCCTCCCACCCATGTTCCCCAGCGACTGGTTCACACAGGTTTATTGCCTCAAATATTGGAGATAGCACACCTACAGGAATTTATCCCACCCCCTTTTAAAGCCATCCAAATTGGTGGCCATCACTACATCTAGTGGTAGTGAATCCCATAAATTAACTATGGGCTGTGTGAAGAAGCACTTCCTTTTATTTGTCCTGAATTTCCAACAAATCAACTTCATGGGATGACCCCGGGTTCTAGTATTTTGAGAGAGGGACAAAAATGTCTCCCTATCCACATTCTACATACCAGGCATAGTTTTGTACACCTCTATCATGTCTCCCTCCAGCCTCCTTTTTTCCAAGCTAAACAATCCCAGCCGTTGTAACCTTCCCTCATAGGGGAGATGCTCCAGCCCCTGGGTCATTTTAGTTGCCCTTTTCTGCACTTTTTCCAGCTCCATAATATCCAAAATAACGTGACTTCAGTAGGTGATAGTCATTTGTCTCCATGTTGTGAAAAGCTTCACCTGCTGACTTCCCCATATTAAGCTTCTGTTAAAGACACACAAGTACGCCAGTGTGGTGTAGTGGCTAAAGTGTTGGACTGGGAGTCGGGAGATCTGGGTTCTAGTGCCCACTCAGCCATGGAAACCCACTGTGTGACTTTGGGCCACTCTCAGCCCAGCCTACCTCACAAGGTTGTTGTTGTGAGGATAAAATGGAGAAGCGGAGGAAGATTTTGTATGCTGACTTGGGTTCCTTGGAGGGAAAAAGGCGGGATATAAATGCAATCAATCAATCAATCAATCAATCAATCAATAAAGCGGTGTGTTGTCATCACCCCCCTCCCCCACCTAAGTTTGAATCACTGTCCTCAGCAATGTCTAACCTCTGCAAGTGGCACTTTGCTAAGTAGTTACTCTGCTAGCTGATAACATCTCTTTGAGCAAATCAAAGTTCTAGATGTTCACCTTTCAGCAATTAGGATGGTGTGAGGGGGAGAGTGTCCCGGGGCCCCTTCTTTGTGACCCCTTTGCCCATCCCCGCAGCCTTCCATGCATTGGGGACATGGAAAGGGGGCTTTTCCCGTTCATCTAGCCTCCTTGCAAATTTATGATTCCCCCCCTCCCAGGGTTCCAGATTGAGTGAGGAGCCTACAAAGGTAGCGTTTGCTCTCCATTGCAGATTTATTCATTCACAGCGTTTTATCCCGCTCTTCAGCCAAAAGCAGGCTCCTAGAGAAGAGATTAATAATAAGCCAGTCCCTATCCTCAGACACTTACATGCTGAAAGACGTGACACAAAAGGAAAAGGAATTGGGAGGGAAGAGGGAAAAAGAACAACGCAGGCACCATTTTTTTCATTTCAAAGTTCTTACAGGAGTTCCTCCTGGCAGGGAAAGGCGAAACAAGCTCCCTGAAGCTGTGCTTTCCCTGGCTGATGGATGGGGCTGAGGCGGTTTCCACCTTGTTTTGATGTTATTCATGGGAGATGCAGGGGGGGGCGGAAGGCGGGCTCAGCCTCCCAGTGTTCTTTGGCTCTCTGCTAGTGAATGAGGAGGCAGAGCCTGAAGTACAGGCAACTGTCTGTTAGAGCTGTGAATTCTTTCTGGCAGGATGGGGTGAAAACGTTCTGGATACCGAAAGTAGGCATAGCACAAGTATACAGCCTTGCTCAGCCCTGATGTGCGGAGGGTTGCATAGATGGCAACAAGAATGCAATGGGGAGGGAGAGACCAACAGGCTCATGCAATTCTAATTGTCTCTGGGGGGCGGGGGGGGCAGAGAGACTTCTGAATGGGGCTTTGCTATGCAGGGTGTGAGTTAACTTGGCTGTTAAAAATGGCCTGTCTTGTGGAGCAGGAAAACCCACCTCCCACCCCCACCTTCATGCTGTTACCACAGAAGGATCTGTTTCAATATCTGCTCCCCTGTAATACCACAAGAACCCTGAGTAAACACAGTGATGCAGGAAGAGACCGCATTACAAGAAAGAAACGCTTCCTCTAGCTGTGAGTTTGTTGCACGTCTGTTCCCAGTGGCCTGCTGACATAAATTTGACATACACATTTAATAAAGTTCCAAGCCCCAGGCAAGCTGCTCATAGATTAAGTGAAACATCGCTGTTTTCGTATTAGCACAGTTGGAAGTTACATTGGGGCGCTGCAGAGGGTATATTACCAAAAAGAAAAAAGGAAAAGGAAAAGGCTATAGGAGCCTGTCCAGGTATGTTCTCTGCCTACTAAGGAATCTGTGTGTTGTGGTAACGTTGGTGTCAAATCAGAGTAACAACTGGATTTTACATTTCCGAAATTGGGGAAATCAGCCATTGCATGTTTATTTGTCTCAACAGTCCTAGATGTAATCAAAAGCCTACATGATACTAGCAGCACGTAACCCATTCCAGCTCCATGATCCCAGCGCCCATTTATGGCTGTGACGCTAGTGTGGCCTCTATGGCAGTGGCTCACTGCCACGTTTAAAGAAACCTCACCCTTTCTCTGCTGCAGGGTGGCAGCAGTTAATCTCTCTACAGAGAAAGCATTGGGGCTTCCAGGGGACAGTCAGCCTGGCGATTCAAGACTTCATCCCACATACCTGTTTCCCTCGAATTATCCCCTGAAGCGTAAAGCTGTCGTTGTTGTTAGCTAAATCACACCCCGGGCGGCAGCGCTCCTAAGATCCTTTGCGTACCAGGAAAAGGGTTTAAGGGAGGAAATGTAATTATGGAGGCTATGGAAAAGCCTATCAGTTTGGGATGCCCCATCTGGGGGACGCACACACCATGTGTTTCAAAGCCCTGCTAGCTAGTCCATGGCAGCTAGCTGAAGGAAAGGATTCTTAGATCTCCAAAAGCTGATATAAGTCCGGGCATGTCTACACGAAGGGTTTGCCCCGGGGTGGCTTCGCAGTAGCGGCACATCATCTACATGACGCAGCCGCCGTTGCGAAGCCATCCGGGGGCAAAGCCTGGAAACTCCGCTCCAAGAAGGTCAGGCACTTTTGGGCAGTGGAGTCCATGGTGCCCCCTGATTGGTCGCCATGGGTGGCCCTGGCCTCTGCAAAAGTAAAAAAAAAAAAAAAAAAACGGGGGAGAGGAGAGGAATAAGGCAGTTCCTCCCCCCATTCTTTTCAAAAAAATATTGTCAGCTGCGTGGATACAGATAATAAAAATAAAAAGAAATGGGTGGGATGGGGAGGAATGGGCAGCCGGAGGGAGGAGATGTGGTTGGCCCAGTCCCTCTCCTCACGTCCTCCTCTGGCTGCCTCGTTCCTCCCCCCCCCTGTTTTTTTTATTATTATTATTACAGGCAATAAAATAAAAATGGAGAGAGGAATGGCCCCGTGCCTCTCCTCATCCCCCCTATTTTGTTTTTGTTTTTCCAGAGCCGGAAAGTTCGCACTTGCGTTCCTTCCCGGGCAGATGCCAGGAAGGAACGCAAGTGCAGGAGCAAGGGGCCTCGTGGCACAAGACCACCACCTTCAAAACGGGGGCTCTGTCTCGCTGGGAGGACAGAAGGCAGTTCAGTCTGCCTCCAATCAGAAGAGAAATTCACCCTTAAGGGTCTCCTATCAGTAAGAAGGCCAACTAGTTAATGGGCTCACACTATTGTGTTTCTTTTCTCATGTGATCCCCCGCCCCACTGGTCAGGTGCATTCGATCATGCTCCTTTTGTATTTTCCCTAGGCACTCTAAACCATTGCATTGAAAGGAAGCCATTTCTAACGTTCCTTTTTGAGAGGCCATCTAAAAGCTCTTGACGAAACTGTTGTTTCAGTCCTGCAAAAAAAAATGACGCAGGTTTCTTTCTTTAAAAAAAGAAAAGGAAGAAAGAAGAAGCCATCTAAACATTACCATTAAAAATAAAAATGCATCCTGTACAGAAACTGCTGGTGCTCTTCTCTGCACAATGTCGGAGAGGATGAGAAGTGGCTTCTACAACAAAGCATTGCAGCGTGGAGTGCTTCTGTTCACTGTCCCTGTCAGGCTGCCATGCCCTGCTCCAAATATTCCATTCCACTCCATCCCATACGCTGCCCGTGACAGCCAGCGCCCACCTCCTAGGGGAATGCCGCCCATGCTTTCAGGTCGGGTGGCGAGGCCAGACAAATGTCCACCCCTGCACGGCCTCCCACCAAGAGTTCTAAGCCAACATGTACTGGTATTTGGGGTATTTCGGCCTTTGGCCCACAAACCACTGGAGTGTGACTCCCGGGACAACCTTCAAAATGGCATTCAGGTCTTTGGCTGGAGGAGGTGACCCTCCCTCGCTCTCGCTTCTCTGTGAGCAACATTCTCATTCAGAAGATGCTGCAACTTGAGCTGCAACTTCCATAGTCCCAGACCATTGGCCATGTTGCCTGGGGTTGATGGGAGTTGCAATCCAGTGGAGGCTGGTGGCTGAATCAGTGAGGTGATAAATCCGCTCCGAGTTTCAGCTTGAAGCAGGCAGAACTCTAAAGGAGCTATAGACTGCTTTGGACTGAAACCTGGAGCGGATTCTCTGCCCCACTGACATCAGAGCCACCAACCTCCACTGTTGTAATCTAAAACATCTGGAGGGCACCAGGTTGCCGATTGTTGTTCTAGCTTCTCTGACAATCCCATGCTATGGAACCGCAATCCCATACAGGATAGGCTGTTCTTACCAGTGAATCAGATCATAGTTTTGCTTGTGCATGCCAATTTCCCCCAGAAGAAAACTGCTCATGTTGGAAACGTTTTGGACACTGGCTTAGCAGTAAAACGTCTCTTGATGTCATCCGCCCTCGCATCCTTCTGCTATGTGATATGTCCCCGCCTCTCTCCTTTTGCAAAACAGCTGTCAATTTGATTGCTATGGTGGATGAATTTTTAAAGAGCCTTTGCAAGTGAATATTCACCAGTGATCCACTTGCAAAATTGCTGAAGAAATGGGCCCGCATTTATAGTTTATTATTATTATTATTATTTATTTATATAGCACCATCAATGTACATGGTGCTGTACAGAGTAAAACAGTTTATTTATGAATAATTCAACCACATCTTACTGTAGGAAGTTAAGCTAAGTCATGTCTAAACTAAAATGCATTTCCCTTTCCCATCAGGGTCCAGCGTGTTTCTGCAGAATCCAGCCCGGCGCTGCCACGAGTCATCGTGAAAACCAAACCAATCAAACACTCTCCCCAGATACACGGAGACTCGACGCAGCGGAGACGAAGGTCTCGGAATTGCGCAAGACAGAAAAGGCAGGAGAGAAAAGAGAAACAAAGAAACAGGCAGTGCGGACATTCCCATCTCGCGTTCGGATTCTCACGCCATTTAGGAACGTTCCAGCAAAGAGATTAGGGGAGTTCAAACAAACCCTCCCAGACCCAAAATGCATACATGAGGGGATTGCAGATCCACATGGGAGAGCATGGTCCCCTTCCACCCACGTGCCCACTGGCCACCCATTCAGTGGGCTTCACTACATTACGGAAAAATTCCACAGCCTTACCTGCACTTCATCCTCCCAAGTTTTTGCGGGTTTAAACGCGCTCCCCCCCCACCTGCCCCACACACTGTTTTTCCTGGTTCCTTTGTGGGCCCCTTAGGGTAGCCAGCTCACAATCTTGCAGTGACCATCACCACCTGCCATATACTGAGGCTGTTTCTGCACCAGCCCGAAAATGCGGGCTGGTCACGGCATGTCCAAATGACACACAGGGGTTCCCGGGGGCAAGGGGGGGACGAGCATGGGTTTTCCCAGGGATAAATAATCCCTGGGAAAACTCTATCCTTCCCATAGTCTTGGGATCATCCCAAGACCACTGGAGCCGTGTGGGCGCCCGCCCCAGCTTCGTCCCACCTCCTCACAAGTAAACACGAGGAGGCAGGAAACGGGCATGGGGCACGGAGCCCTTCAGGTGCTCCATGCCCATTGGGGCTGGGAGCGGGAGCTGGTTGGGTTTTTTTGTACTCACACTTTTGTTGGAGGGTAAGTGCGCTCATCTTCTGTTTTAAAAAATGGCAGGTGCCACATCCCTCCTTCCTCCCGGGATGTTGCGCACACGTGTGGACAAAGGGGAGGATCTCGCGAGCAGAACATCACAAATATGTTCCCTTGATGCCCCCAGACGTGCAGGGATTGAACCTGGGGCCTCCTGCACCAAAGCAGGGCCTCTTCTACTGAGCACCTGTCCAGTACTTGCTTGCTTACACACTTTCCACACCACTCAATAACCTGAAGCTGTCTGGATGGTTTACAAAGCAGAGGTTAAAACTATAAAATATAAGAATAAAACATATTCCTGATTTAAAACTGCCACAGAATTAAAACCTGAGTAAAACCAACAACAGAGGACAGCCATGGTGATCTATAATGCTCTGACGCATGTGAGGGGAGGGGGGACTACAAAGCCCAGGAAAATAGAAAAGGTCCTCACTTGGTGCTGAGAATGCTCCAGCCTGGGGCCCCAGTGAGCTTCTCTGGGGAGAGCATCCCACACCTGAGGCAACACTGGAAATGGAAGCCATTGCTGGCAAGTTTCCCCTGTTCAGTTTTAGAATGAGATTGTTTTTGTCTGATTCTTCTGCCAAGACTCTCGTTCCCACTTTGGTTATTTCTCAGCTGGACTATTGTAGCCTTCTCCTGACTGGCCTTCCTTCTTCTCACATCAGTTCGTTGGTTTCTATTCACCACCCTGCTGCTAAGATCATCTTCTTGGCTCTTCGCTCTGATCATGTTACTCCACTCCTGAAATACCTCCATCGGCTTCCAGTTCGCCTCAGAATCCAATAAAAGCTTCTCCTGTTGACTTTCAGAGCTTGCCACAGTCCAGTTCCTTCCTATCTTTCTTCTCCCATCTCACATTATTGCCCCGCTCGTGCTCTTCGCTCGTCGAATGCCATGTTCCTCACCCGCCCAAGAGTCTCTACTTCTCTTGCTCGGCTTCGTCCATTTTCTCTTGCTCCCTCTTATGCCTGGAATTCTCTTCCAGAGTATTTGAGGATCACAAGTTCAATTACTGTTTTTAAAGCTCAATCGAAAACTTTTCTTTTTTCTACAGCTTTTAGAACTTGACTTTGTTCTTACTTTCACACTGTTAGTTTTATTGTCCCCTGTGCCTATTCGGTGCATTCTCTTCCCTTTCCTATTGTTTTCTTACGATTTTATTAGAAAGTAAGCCTATGCGGCAGGATGTTGCTGTTTTTATTCTTTTACTATGTACAGTACCATGTACATTGATGGTGCTATATAAATAAATAAAAATAACAGCCTTCTCCAACCCGGGGCCCTCCAGATGGACTGGATTGCAATAATCCCAACCATCATGGCCACGCTGGCTGAGGATGAGAAGTTATGTAGTCTGTATTGGAAATGCGGATGACTATTGTATCTCGAGGAGATAATGACGTAATATCACTGCTTCTTCTGTGCCTCTAGTGCCTCTTTGCTCTCTGGCTTTCAGAATCAGGTCTCACAAGGGTTAAAAGCCTTCAATATGCTGAATAATTGATGTCTCAAGGCTATACCTGTACTTGGGATGAGATGGCCTTGGAATACAGGAGGGTCTCCTATTGCATCAGCTTGGCAGCTAGCCATTCGGTCTGAGCGAGGTAAGATCGTCACACCACAGGTAGGATCCATTAAGACACTGCTACGTTGAACTGGCTAATGGGAAAAGGTGACCATCATGAGACTGAGGCCACAGGTGCCATCAATTAAGGCGTTGTACAAGGCTGCACGTAGTCCAGGGGAAGTTATGTATAAAAACCCTTCCCAAGACTCCTAGCTACAGTGAAAGGCAGCCAGGGGCTGAGAGAGGTTGGAGCTGCTGCTTTGACTGTAGAGAAATCGACTGCCCGGAGACGCTCTGCTGGTGCTTTTCTAGGACTTCTGACGGCAACGTGGATGTAAGATATATCGTACAGCATTGCTTAGCTATATTGTAGCCAGAATCTTTGACCTGTTCAACAATAAATCTGTAAACTTCTACCGCTTGTATTGCTATTGCCTCTGAAAGTATAAAAGAACTCTTTTTGCATTTGGCAAAACACAATCCAACACATCTCCTGTAGAACAAGCGACTACTAATGGCAGCTACTTTGTCCTTGGACTAACACTCCCACTCTCCTCTCCTCCCCCGGGGTAACGTGTTCTGCAGACCATAAGCTGCTCGTGTTCCTTCACTTTTGACCAGCCCCTTTTGCCCTCACTTTCTTTCTTTTTCTGCCTTTTCCTCCAGCCTTGGTCCCTGCCTGCCCTTCCTCCTTTGCCTACGTGAGAAGGAGGAGCCACCACAGGTAAGTGCTGGAGCCCTCTTACTCTGGGCCGTGCACAGCATTCCAGGGGCTGGGAGCAGGAGGAGCTCTGCTGAGGTTGTGTAGCCATGGGAGCAAGGCTGGAGAAGGTGCAAAAAGCTGAACGAGATGGTGGCCGCAAGCCATCATTGGGGAGCTTCCTTGGGTGGTGGCTCCTGGCCTGTGGCTACGGATGTCGGAGGAGTCCATTTGGGGGGCGGAGCTCAGTGAGCTTTCATCGGCTCGGCCTGCCAGACTCTAGTTCGACATCCACCAGCTGGCCTGACTCAGTCCGTGGCGAGTTGAGCCAGCTGGCCATTTTCTGCCTTGTTGATGCCAACACCAAGCAGGGAGAGCAGCAGACAGGGTGGGAAGATTGTGAGGCAGCAGCCACAGCGGGAACCTTGCTTTGCAAACGTGCTCAAATTATGGCTGCAATGCGCGCAAATTACAGCTGTAATTTGCGGAACACCACGTTTATGGGGGGGAAATGTTCCTGGACTTTGGGAGCAAACCTCTGAGTTGACTCACAAATACAAGCCACACTGGGCGCGTCACAGAAATCCGTCGGGTCAAAAAAAAGGGGGGGGCAGATTTCCCCAATCAATTATGGTAACTACTAAACCCAGGCCTATTGCAAGTTTTCTACTAGCTTTGGTTATTGGGCAGTATAGAAATAAGTGAATGAATGTAGTGCATTGGTATCATGCCCCTCCTGAAAAAGTGCACTATGGCATCTGGGAAGGAGAAGAAACCCTTCTTTGGTCACCTTTGGAAACCCTTCGTTGATATCTTTACATTTTAGGTCGCCCGTTGGTTTTCACAAGAGCAGATGAGTCATCTTCCAGGAAAAAGCACAGCTACTGTTGTCTGTTCAATCACAGTACCCAGCCTTCTGGATGGAGATGAGCCCAGCTAAACAGCTATTTTAAGGCATATCTCTGCTCTGATAGCTAGTGAATTGTTTCCTGCTCCATAATTATGACCCATCATAATTAACCAAAGCATAGTAGGAACAACCAGCTTCAAAATGAATTTTTCCCAATGGCCATGACACTAAGCCTCAGCCCTTCAGTCCTCGTTGGCTCACAGTGCAGGAGTCCCTTGAAGGTGCTATAAGACCAGAGGTCTCTGGCTACAGCTGGAGTTGAGAAGCTGAAGAAAAACCAGCAGAGTGTGGCCTTGTTGACCAATCTTAGGCAGCAGAAAGCCAAGCCCTTACTATCTGCACCAGTTGTGGGGGGGGGGGAGGCAGGTGGAGATTACCTCAGGCACCTGCTCCAGTTGCACTGATCCCTGCCTCAAAAGACCACCTGCCACCAACTGCTCTATGGGTAGGACCCCAGATGTTGGAGGGAGGCAGGGAACTGAATACTCCCTCAGGGCCTGCTCCCCTTTCCCCACAGAGCCACCTATCAGCACCTGCCCTGTGAGAAGGATCCTGAGCACCTTGGTTTTTTGTAAAAATAATAATAGTTTATTGTGCTTTTATTAAAGACGTTAACTGTAAGCCACCTTGGAAGGATTTGTATCTTGAAAGGCAGAATATACATTGAAATAGATAAATATCCAAAGGCTTCATGCTGCTTGCCAATCGCCGTGGCTGACATTGACCCCCACAATGCCATTCTGGGCCTGCAAGGGCTCAATGTGTGGGCGTTTGCCTGTTCTGGACAGGGCTGCACACTCCCAGGAGGGGCAGGTGTGTGATCTAGGGGTGCTCCTTGATCCAGCGTCATCACTGGAGGCAGATGTGTCTTTGACGGCTAGCAGGGCATTTTACCAGCCCTGTAGGTTAGACATCTACAACCATTCCTGGATAGGGATAGCTGAACCACTGTGGTTCATGCATTGGTACCTCAATAAAATTCCTAAACCACTCAGGAGCAGGAGCATCATCAAATGAGTGTTTTATCACACACTCGTTACTGGCCGTTCACGGATTTTCGAGAGTCCTTTTCATGGTGCCATCTGCCTTCCATGCGCCTCCCGCACCTTCTGGTCATTTTTCCAACAAAAAAAGACCCAGAAAATCCTATTCTTTTGGCTGTAACGAAACTTGCTGCCATTTCCTGCTGGAGAAGCAGCATGATTTTTTTAAAAAAGCAACACCCACTAAATGGGCCACGTGGCTGTTGCTTGCTTCCTCTTTCTTTCCCGTGTGAAGAAAGAGGAAGCTGCTCATCCCTACTGTGGGACAGGAGCAGGCGGCAAAGCGACGGCAGGGAAATGCGATTTCCCCCCAGTCCGATGATGTCCAAAGACACTTAAGAGATTGCCTAACCCCCTTACCTGCCTCTTTGGTTTCTGATACCCTCCTGGTGATGCCAAAGACTTTGGAGATCCAGTCCATGATTGTTTGGAATAAGGCCTTTAGCATTACAGCAACCAATTTCTAGGAACTCCATCACACCTACATATTTGCCCTGGTTTGCCCTCGAATTAGCCGCCTTCGTTTCCATAGCGTATGAAAGCCTGAGCACTTACACCTTTGCACTTTTACGTTTCATTCATCTTTACACCTCTCCTGCGCACCAGTGTATCACTGTTGTTCCATTGAGATGCACTCTCAGATCTCCTTTGTACCTGCCCCCAACAGTTCATTGGTTGGTGGTAGCTGGACACTTCACCCTCCCTAGTAATTGACATGGAGCAGTCCTGGTCTTTCACAACCATCTGTCAGGGATGCTTTAGGGTGGATTCCTGCATTGTGCAGGGGGTTGGACTAGATGGCCTTGTAGGCCCCTTCCAACTCTGCTATTCTATGATTCTATGATTCCTAGGAAGTAGCTTCTCTTGTTACTGAACTCACTTTGGGAAAACTCTGTCTCTCTGTGGTTATTCCCTGTTGCCTAGGCTATGCCCATTCCCCTCACCCTGCCTGGAGGCTTTGGAGCGTGAACTGGCGAGGGTTGCAGCATTGTGTAAATCCCATTGATTTCAACTGCATTTACATCCAATTCATACTAAAATCCAATGCATGTTTACCTTTGATCAAACCCCATTGAACAGAGACAGGCTTTCTAAGGAAAGGAAAAGTGAAAAGAATTTAAGAGGGGATTTTTAAAAATCCTAAAAAATCAAGGGGTAGAGCAATCTCATTCAAACTTTGCATGCTGAAAACTCTACTTAAGAGCTATCACTGTGCCAATTTTGATGTCTTTATCTTTAAAAATGAGGGAGCTGTGGGCAAGGAGGGTCATTTTCCACATTTCTTTTAAGGTGAAAATGTACCTCTGGTCATGCCTACTCAGGAGTAAGAACAGAGTTAAATGGGACCTCTCTCCCTCCGCCTTCACAGTTGAGTGGAGAATTGCACTGACCTCCTCTTTTGTTAGCGAGACCTCCCTTAGACACACACGTCCCCAACAAAGAACGGGATGGTCGATAGAATGCAACCACAGAAATACATAGGAGGAAGAAGAGCATTTATTTCACGGAAAGGGAAAATAACCCAGACTTTCTGTGCACCAAAAAGAAATGAAACATGGAGGATAAGAGGCAAAATGAGTGCAGGACGTGGATGATGTCATGTGGGTACCAGGCTGCAAAATTGCATACCAGGCATGGGGAGTGTGCGATAAATCACTGGTGTGATGGAGCCCAATATATAAGTTCATATTGTGGCTTGTCTTGACTTGTCTGAGTGTATCTGGATCTCCTAGGCTCTGAAAGCATCTTCATGGAAAGCACCTGCTGGTTGCATTATCCCAAAGGGCAAGTTCTGGTGAGTGCATAGTTGTCCTTGAGAGGAGGGGCTTGCACTTGCTGGAGTAAGGTGAACCGATGTGAAGGGGCTACAATCCTATATTCATTTATCTGGGAGACAGCTTTATTGAAATCAACAAGACTTATTTCTGAGGTTTCTTTGGACAGTTTTCTTTGAGCCTCTGATTGGGATTTCTGTTCTCTGCACACTGAAGCAGTATAAATTCAGGAGATATTTGGATAAAAGGAGGGAAAGAACCTTGTCTAGCATCGTGATAATGGGCATCTGTTTTGGCCTTTCTTTGTATTGCTACTGACCATGATCTTGTTTACACGGCTAATGAACCAGAGGTATAATGACATTTTTTTAGATTAGTTTCCCATTGATACAAGCTAAGAGGTGCTGGTGAGAAGTGACTGCAACAAGCCTTTAGTCCATTTTCTTCCATGGCTAATGTTTGCAGAGCAATCATATTTTATATTCTTTCTGAATGCTAGGTTGCTCATTTGTTGTACTAAATTTTTCTGCACTTGTCAACTCCTTCATTTGTTCAGTGGTATGCTGGATCTGTGAGTATGGATATCAGAAAGATGCTGGGGAAAGAGCGTTAAATGTTAGGAAAGGTGAGCGTTAAATGTTAGGAAAGGTGAGACCAATGAAGGATTTGAAGCCAGAAAAGTTATTTGAGGAAAGGGGAGACTGTATCACACAGAGTATAGCAAAAGCTTCAAGGTACAGCAAAAGCTACAGAACTAGGAGAGAGTGAAGTTAATTTCAGATACATTTAATGTCTCACTTGTTCTTTATTTCAGTGATTTTAACATTAAGATGTTATGCAGAACAGGTTTGCCTTGTGTGCTGTGAAATCAGACTTGTAACCAAGGCCATGTTGCAATGGGCACGCCCCCTTGGGGGCTGGACCTGTTGGTGGGCACACCCACTTGGGGGCGGGCATGTTGTCCTCCTTTTTGGACTTACCCTGACTTTTTCCTTTGAAGCGAGGTCACCACGGCCTTTCCGCCCTGTGACTTCACTTTGGCATCAAACCATGGGCATTCCAGGGTGGATGGTGACTGCTGATTGGTCACCAGAAGCCAGGGGGTGGGCTCAAGTACCCGGATGACCATCAGAAAACCCTGTACTCCCTCCTGACGGGATTTTCTGCCCACACTCTACAGCAACAATTTCAGGGGAATAATTGACAAAGTAGCACCATGAAGCAGGCTCCAAATTACATTACTTTCTATTAAACTGGAATCATTTTTGTGTTCTATTGGAGCAAGAAGAACAAGTACCAATGGACATCCTAATCTCTCAGCTACGAATTTCTGCCTTATTATTGTGAATGAATCATGTTTTGGTTGAACACTTTTATATCTTTTACTATATTTGAAAATGTATTTATGTAACTAAAATAATCTATATATTTTCAAGCCAGGCATGAAATTTTACGAATCATAACTAATTCAATTTTTAGTTCCTAATTTAAGTTATAAAGGATTTTTCTGTCAAGTCCTTCAGATCACAAAAGCTGTCAGTGTGGTAGCACTGCTGAGTTTCCTGTACTGAATGTAACATTGATGACAGAAAGTGATGTTGAACGTCAAGCAATAGCTCTTTCAGCTGGACTGATGAAATAAAAACAACAACAGTTATTATTATTTCTTAATCTGAAATTACTTTAATCTTATTTAGGAAAGAAATAATCTTATTTAGGAAAGAATGTCAGTTAGCAAAAGTTACTACTGCGTGACGCAGAGCAAATTCTCCAAATGAATCTTGTCATGTGAGGAAAGCGTTTGGGTTCAGAAAGGGATCCCTCGGGTCCCCAAAGCATGGGCAGGGTGTGCATACGCATGGATCTCTGGCTGGCTGAAGAACCCTGGGTGATAGGGGTAGGGTGCGCGGTTTCTCACACCCCACCTAAACAATTCAGCTACCAAGTTATCGAGGTCTCTTTCAGAACTACTAATTGTGCTTAACGTTTGTTAATGGGAAAGAACCTGCTGGCACATTTAGCCCCCCCACACACACGCCCCAGTACCCCATTCCACAGCCGATCTCTGCTATAGCTTTGTGAAGATGGAGCCATGCAGTGTTCAGGCTCCTGAACATGCACAGGTGTATTCTGATCTATAGAAACATTCACATAATTTCTATTGTCTTGACCAACACGTCAATCTGTTCACCCTCTTGGGCCTATTTAAATAGATGCTCACCATTTAAACCCAGGTCAAAGATTTACAATGCAGAACTGAGTTGTCTGGAGGGGGAGGGGGAACCCCTACACACACACACACACACACACTTTTTCAATGTTGAAAGAGTCTCCCCCTCCTGCTTGCCAGTTGTAGACTGTATCCAAACCAGTGGATTCCTTTTCAGAACAAGTGTGGGTAGATGGGGGGAGAAACGCTATCTCTTTGTGGCAGTAACGTCCTGGGCTGCTTTTCACCAGCAATTTAGTGCACTCTCGCCATGCCTGGTGTGTGGATTTGCAGCACGGTACTCACATGACACCGTGGCTGTCCTGCTGACACCCCGCTTCTTCCCCAGCCCTTTCCGTCTTTTCCTAGAATGCCTGAAGTCTTGATTATTTCTCCTAAGTATGTTTAATGCACCCTTAAGCCTCCGTGTAGTGCTGTACTCTCGCATTTTCCTTTGTTGGGGGCATGTGCTGTGACGGGAGTCTTGCTGTTGGCTTGAATGTATTGCATCAGGTCTTGGAAGCGAAAAGCGATCTCTCCCAGCAGCTGGCTCCAAGCCTCAATAGAAATCCCAAACCTTGCATCCCAGGCTCAAAAGCATTTTTTTAAAAAATCGTACAATGCCCTAATCTCTGCAGAGACAGGATTATACTCCCTTGATGCCCCCAAAGAGCCAGACTAAAGGGTTGTTCCATTTTTGCTGGACAGAAAGGTGGTCTGGTTGAAGTACTCATCTGACAGGACCCGCTTGTATATGCCTTGTTAAAGGGGGAGGAGCAACCAATGAACTGCAGGGACAAAGAGAAGGGGCGGGGTGGAGTGGAAGAGCGAACAAGCGAAAGAGCAGCGTATTCAGGTGGAAGGCACCGTAAGCTTGACGCGCTTATACATCGGAGGTAAAAAATGTGGAGGCAAAGTGGGGACGGGGAGCCCAATGAAGATCTGAGTCCCACTAGTAGAGCCCAAACTATCTTTGGGGCTTTGATCCTGTGCGTTCAAGACACTGCGTGCTTCCTAGAAAAAGCAGCAACCTAAAGCCATGGCTGACTTGTGCAAGACTGCTTTGATGTGTTTTGGTTGAAAGGCCTCACCACGTCCTCATTTCTCACATGCCTGGGTCATCTGTGCATCCGAATATGGAATTGCAGCCATCCCAAAGTCACGCTCACTCACTCTGTGGGTTCATCCAGCAGATTAGCTACCCGTTACGACTGGCTGGACAACAGAGATGTCTGTCCGGGCAGAGTTCCTGTGGGATGTGTCCTTCGTCTGCTGAGAGCCGAGGTCTGGTTTGCAGGGGTAATTCTCATCCCAGGCATGCCTGAAAGGGAGTGATATGGACTGCAGGGCATGATTCCTGGAGACGTCCTTCCTCCAGCACACGCCCAGCAGGGACTTGAGCTCTGAGCGAAAGCTCTCGTTGAGCCAGCAGTAAATAAAGGGGTTGTAACAGGTGCTGCTCATGGCAAACCAGTGGAAAGCAAAGTACAGGGCGTTGTTGCTGTGGATAGCCTTGCTGGACATGAGAACCAAGTAGCAATTTAATGGGAACCAGCAGACAGCAAAGACCACCACGACCACCATCAGCATCTTGAGGGTCATCTTCTTCTTCCGTCGATGGGCAAAGTACTGCTCCATGGTCACATCACCAATCGCATTCCTCATCCAGAGCTTCTTGGCAACTACTGTGTATGTGATGGAGATCACCAACAAAGGCAGAACATAGAGAAGGACAAAGGTAGTCAAATCCAGGTACTTCCAAAAAAGATCTTTCGGAGGAGGGAAGCTCGGGAGACACGCCATGCGATTTGTCCTGTTTCTGGAACATAAAAGAAGAGTTATTCCCATAGACAGACATGAGACCAGCCCTATAAGGAGAGACTGAAACAATTGGGCACGTTTTGCCTGGAGAAGTGAAGACTAAGGGGAAACATGATAGCACTCTTCAAAGGTTGTCACACAGAGGAGGGCCAGGATCTCTTCTCGATCCTCCCAGAGTGCAGGACACGGAATAATGGGCTCAAGTTACAGGAAGCCAGATTCCGGCTGGACATCAGGAAAAACTTCCTGACTGTTAAAGCAGTACCTAGGGATGTTGTGGGCTCTCCCACACTAGAGGCCTTCAAGAGGCATCTGGACAACTATCTGTCAGGGATGCTTTAGGGTGGATTCCTGCATTGAGCAGGGGGTTGGACTCGATGGCCTTATAGGCCCCTTCCAACTCTACTATTCTATGATTCTATGATATCAGGATAAAGAGAATTGGACGGACATCTTAAAAACCGTCAGGTCTCAGATCCTGCTTTAACTACCCTATCACAGTCCCATGCATATTTAGACAGAAAACGTCCTACAACTCCCAGCATGTACCAGCCAGCCATGATGACTGGGGAATTCTGGGAGTTGTAGGATGTTTCCTGTCTAAACATGCATAGGATAGCACCTTAACGTTTTTCAACCTTTTCTGGTCATCTCCCTGCTTTAGTCTCTAGGGCAACCAGATATAAGGGAGGATGAAAGTGTTCCTGGGCTATTAATACTTGCACATCTGATGAAATTTAGTCAAGGCAACTTGCCGTGCAGTACTGTGAAAAAATGTGCCTGCTGAAATTCCTGTGTCTAACAATATTGAAGGAGGACAGTTCTCCTTTGCTTCTGGTCTCCAACTGTTTCTTTTAAAAAGCCGAGTTTCTCTCTTAACAGGGAGCAGTGAATGGCAGAGGTGCGCCAGCTGGCAGCAAAGGGGGAAAGGCTGGTGATAAGCAGTTGCACAGCTGCAGCAGTGGCAGCATCTCCTTTCCAGCGATCGTGTAGCTTGCCTTTTGAAGAGACGAGGAAGAGGCGTCCTTGCCACCGCCGCCGCCACCCACCTACCTCCTCGCCGGCCGGGTCGGAGAGCTCGGCGGAAGAAGGCGGGGTGGAGAGCGGAAGAAGCGGGGTGCAAAGCTGCCTGGTGAGGTTTCATGGCATGGGAGCTGAGGGACGGGGGGTCCCCTCCCTCCCCCTGCAAGGTTTGGTGTTGCCAGGCACGCAAGCGCCTGGTCTGTTACATAGCATGCAGGGAAGGGAAGGGAGGGGACTGTACCACCCTGGCCTCCTCTTTAACTCCCTTTTTAATAATCATAATCATAATGCTAGGGATGTGAGAGCAAATGCGTACAACAGTTCCCTGCATCCACTGAGATCCGCTTCCCTACTGGGCAACACTGGGGACTTCTGTACTATACGGCTTCTGTACCCCAACGTAAATGTGCAGATTCGCATTTTAGGACAGATGACGCAGCCATCCATTCGCCGCAGCGCCGGGTTTTTAATGCGATCATGCACATATTCGCATTTGCAATTTACCGCGACTTTTGCTCAACGTTGGAGTTTGCACCGCATCATAGTTATGTGTCCTTGGGGGAGTTAAATCACATTTTGACATGTGGGCATAACTTTGAGGGCAGGACTAAGTGATTGGCTGATTTCCTGCCTTCCTACCTATCGCGCCCTCTGGCTGCCTAGTTCCTTCCCACCGTTTTCAAGTTGAATTAAGATGGAGCTTTTGAAATGAAAACAAAGGGGGGGGGTGAACGGGCAGCGAGAGACAGGAGACATGTTCAGTCCCTCACTCGCATCCTCGTCTTCTGCACCGTTCATTTCCCCACTCGCTTTTCCTCTTCTATGAATCTGCAGAGCTCTGCAGATAAAATTTATAGCTTGCCTCATCTATAATCCATAGCCTCGTATGTGTGAATGTACGTATGTGTGCATATGTGCATTAATAACTGCACTATAAAAAATTCAGGAGATAAATCACTGTTACTGCTGCAGTGTGACGCGCTTTACCTAGATTTGAATCAACAAAAATTCGAGTTTATATTTAATGAGGAGCAATCCCGTTGTCGTATAGACAGGGGCCGGGTATATTTTGAAAACGTATTTTTAGGTTTGCATCTTTTTTAGCTGCTAGAAACATTGCTGTGTCTCCTGATCGTTTTCGAAGGTTAGATGGCCACTCTGGCCAAGGCAAGTTGGGAGGTGTAGGCATCTCAGAGATCTCAGGGGATTCGAGCAACGCCGGGGTATATCAGCTAGTTCCTTAAAAAAGGTTTATTTACACTGGCTGTAGATGAGGGCCCATAGCATCGCCAGTCAAATCAATCCCTGCTTCCCATCAGCGGCCTAGTGAGTTTCTGGCGGCTTAGATTCACCCTTCCCCCAGCTTCACATCCTCCAACCCCCACCCACCCCGGCCTCCCAGAGTTGGAGGGATATCTTCAATCACCTGTCCTCAGAAACACTAAGAGACCGCAGGAGGTAATTTAGACTGACCCCAAGCACCAAACATTCTGGGAGAGGGGTGTGCATAAGAATAATGACAACAGGGTTTAGCATCTGCGTTGCATGTAGCAGGACCCAGGATCGAATCATCCCCCCCACAGACACGCATAATATGTAGGCATCTAAACATTAGGCAGTTTAGATAAGGAATTAAAAGCAGCAGCAGCAACAAAAAACTGAAAAGCTTAAACTGCTCTTATGCAAGTCTGTGGTGTGACCACACAGAATACGATGTGCAATTCTGGTAACCACATAAAAACCCAACCAGTCCAACAAACAGACAAAAACAGATATGGCGGAGTTAGGAAAAGCTCAGAAAAGAGCAACTACAAAGATCAAGAGGCTGAAGCAGTAACTCCCTGATGAGGAAAGGTTTCAACTCTTTTGGGCTTTTAGGTCTGAAAAAAGACGAGTGGGGGAGACATGACATGCGTGGCGTGGAGAAAGTTGACCGGGAGGCACTTTCTCCCTCTCCTATAACACCAGAATGCCATTGGGGAGGCCTGGAACGCCCAATGGGGGAGGCCTGGAACATTTCCTCTGCTGGCGTAGCAGGAGCCATGAGAATGTTTGCATCAGGTGACACAGCTGCCCTTCTGGGTGCCTATGAGATTTCAAGGCACGGAGATTAGTGGCTAAGATTTGGGGCGGGGTGAGGATTGCACTGCTACTTATGTAAAATAATGTCAGCAATGCCTGTGGATGCAAAAAACAAAATAAACACTCAAACACCAGTATAAGCGTTCACTTAGATAACTGATGCATTTCTTCAACCTCAATATTGTGTATTTCACACGATACTTTAAAGTGAGAAAAGGCACCAGGTTAAAAATTAATTGGCTGTGGGAAATCATCCACCATTAAATCACCCACCAACTACAAAGGGCCGCTCATCACTAATTTCATCTGTCTATAGCTGCACAGCAAGAAATACCTCTCCGCATGGGTTTCTGGGCACGGCATCATGCACTAGCTAGGATAAAGGCTTTCAGGAATGGATGGGTCTCGGATTGAGCTCCTGAGAGACACGTTTGAAGGTGGTCAAAGACCCGGACAGTCAAGGTGGCCAGATGGAAGATGAATAAGGCCATACGGTGCCTTGTGCAAGCCCAGAGCAGGCCAAAGGCATCAATACCTGGCTGGAAGACAACCGACAGAGTCATGAATTGGCTGCAACGTATGGCAATGAGGCAGGGTTGGAAAGCGACGCCCTTCCACCCCTCTAGTTGGGCTGGATCCACTAGTGAGGGGTAGCAAGATCGGTCTCCCTGCTCCCCCACGGTGAGATTTCTAGTAAAAATAAAGTAAATCCAACAAGCCCACCTCTGGCTTATGTTTTAATTCTTGTATTTGTGACAACTCTGACAGGTGGGCCAGGGTGGATGTGGCATAGGCTCCTCTAAAGTAGTGAAAGTGCCTAGAATCAGGAACGTAGGAAGGTACCCAGAAGATGAGCACTCACAAGGCTGGGTTGCTGACTGAAAAGTGAAAGTCCGTGCCATCGGTATTTCACTGGCAAGAAATAGCACTATCAACTCAGATGGCTCAGGCTCAGGCTCAGGCTTGGGACGCCAGGGGGACATTGCAGCCAGCCAGCTAGGGCAATCCCCTTATGCAGTTCCCCTTCCCCGCTGGTCTTAGTTTTAAGCCTTAGTTTTAAGTTTACTTGCTGCATTTGTTTCATGGAGTTCTGATTGACTTTAATTCCAACACTGGCATTTGCCTTTTTATTTCTCTCCCTTTCCACATAGAGCATTTACACACACACACACACACACACAAACACACACACACACTGTATTTTTTTAAAAAATTAATTACTCTGATAGTAGGAACCAATGTATTCCGGGAGTGGTTGTACAGAGAGAAGCAATTCTGAGGAACACCAAGCATTGCACAGGACCCTCGAGCAGCTGCCATCAGCCACCACCGCAGCAGCTGAACAGTTCGAATAAAATGCCTTTCTGCCACCTTCCCATCTCCTGACGCACTGCTTGTAATGTTCCCAGCAACAAGTAGTACAAAGAGTGTCCTCCTTAATAATGTGGTTCTTTACTCCACTTACCGATAAGGATACCATATAAGCTTCTGGTAGATTGCGTGGGGTAGAGAGAAACAGCTCGCCATCACCCATATGATAATGATGCAAATCCCTCCTTTCGCAATGGACATTCGGGGCTTCAGAGGGTGCATGATGACCTAAAGAAGTCGCAGAATTAAGTCTTCACATAGATCCTGACCCACATATACCGGAAATGAAGGCGTGTTCACATCAGAGGGACTCACTCACGTATAATAAGCAGGGCTGACCTGAAAACCAAGTTGAGGGGGGAGGTGCCTGCAAACAACACAAATGCTTGCTATTCAGAATGTGGGCAGAACGTCCTTGCCCTCACTTTGAATTGCCTTTGTTTGTATAATGTCTCATGGCCAAATCTGAGGGCCACTTTAAAACCAGATGTCCATTCCAGACACTGCTGCCTTCGAATTCCAGATTGAACAGTAATTTGACAGTGACACATGACAATGGCTTTTGTACTCTTATTAGGGCAGGTCCTTCTCAGCTGTCACTCCAGCCTTGGGGAACAGCCTCTCCCCACTGCCTCTCCATGTTTACCCACACCTGACATTATAAGCCTTTGTTGCGTTTCCCAAGAAACCCCGCCTTATTGGGAGACAATAAAGAGGTCTCCCAAGTAATCCACAAAGCTTTATTCAAGTAATAAACATCTCTTCCCACCTGAAGAAAGTCTAATCTCTAGGAACTTTCCTCTAGGCAAAACTATGCAAACTAAGCGAGACAATTGTCCTTTCAAGAAGAACGGAAAGCCTTTTTCTAGAATGCGTTGACTTCAGGGATACCGGTCCTGATGCAGCTTCCGACGAGATGCTAGCCGGGCCACCTGTCTCTGACCTTCGTTTAGCTCCGCCCATTTTAGTCTGCAGCGTACTCTAGGATTGGCTAGCCCCTCAGTGCCCTCCCCCTTGGAATACTGATTTCCCACTGAGTGGGTGTTGTTTACACTTTTGGGGGAAGGATATAAGCTCTGGAGAAGCTTCATTCCCAGCTGGCGAAGAGCCCATGAGAGCCGTCTCCCCCACTGGTATAGGCTGTTTCTGGAGCCGTCTCTTCTGCTTCGCCTGAAACTCCTTCCCCCAACCTAAGGGGAGCAGGGCTAGACATGACAGCCTTCCTGTTTCACTAAGCTTTGAACCAGCATAAATAATTCTGATGGCAGAATTTGCATTCACCTGGTGCAGAATTTGTGTTCTCCAAGGTTTCTTTACATGAATGCCACAGAGCACGAGCCTGGGAATGTCCTTACCTGATGGCGGTCTAGAGCAATAGCAGCCAGGGTCAACACAGACACGTGGACAGAACAATACTGGACAAAGCGACTTATGTGGCACATCAGCTTTCCAAAAATCCAGGTACTACTGACGAACCGCACCTGGAAAGGAATATTGGACAGTGCATGAAGTCATGCCAAATGAGGATTAAATTCATGCATCTATCTCTTTATTGCATTTCTATCCCACTTTTCTCCAAGAAGAGCAAGGCAGTGATATGGTTCCCTTCCCTGTTTTTGTTTTTTTTATGGTTCCCTTCCATTTTATCCTTACAACAACTTTGTAAAATAGACTAGGAGGAGATAATGCTTGGTCCAAGTCTCCCAACGGCTTTGCAATGACCTGGCATGGTCCATGTGCACCTACGCCCGCTTCTACACACGAAAAATTTGGGTGGAAATGTTAACCTCCATATTAGGGTACGAATGCACAACTGAACTCCTCTTTGAATGGTTTATGTAGCACGGCAGAAAACATTCATCCATCCTGTGGCAAATATTGGGCTTCATACTGCTCAGTTTGCCCTAGCTAAGCAGTTAGGGGCACAATCCGACGCATGTTTAGACAGAAAAAAGCCCTACAATCCCCAGCATCCCCAGCCGTGCCTGAGCATGCATAGGACTGCTGCCTAGGAGATTCCTTGATCAAATGCATCAAAGGTTATTCTACATTAAGATTTCATGATTTTGCCCCTGCAGCTAACTCCCCTCACAGCTGAGCCCCTTAGGCCAAAATAAACATCTCTCCAATACAGTCCCATAGGAACCTGGTTGTGATGCTTAACATTCTTGGAAACATCTTGTTTATTTATTTATTTATTTATTTATTTATTACATTTTATACCGCCCAATAGCCAAAGCTCTCTGGGCGGTTCACAAATCTTTACAGAATGTAGAGTAGTAAATAGCTGGCAATGAAGGTTTTTATGTCAAAACAGCATAAGTCAAGAGGTTCGGCTCCGCTCCCTCCCACAACAATCCTTATAGAGGTTGCGCTATCCCTGCTGCTGCTGCTAACAGCAAGGAAAGCGTGGACTGTATCAGGACTGCTGGGATGTGTGTGTGTGTGTGTGTGTGTGTGTGTGTGTGTAGCAGCCCAATTCCATAATTTTGGCAGGAAGGAATTCATCATTGGCGGGATTCATCATTGGTGGTCAGGGCACCCACACGGGCCACAGTTAAGGACTGGGGGCTCACATGGCCCATGCACCATAGGTTATGCACCCTTGCCTACAAAGACTGATCTCTTCTGGCAGGCCTATCCAGTGGAATTTTAGGATGCTTTTAGTATGCTTTTAGGATGTTTTTTCATTATCATCATCATCATCATCATTATCATCATAAATATTTCTTACCCGCCTCTCCATTCTGATCGAGGTGGGGAACTACAATAAATGATAAAGTTTTAACAATGTATACTATGTTTTTAATTAGTATTTTATGTATTTGATACTGTTGTTCCTCGCCTCGATCAAAATGGAGAGGCGGGTAAGAAATATTATTATTATTATTATTATTATTATTATTATTATTATTATTATTATTTGCCTAACAGGATGCTTATACAGAGAACCAGTTTGTGTAGTGTTGGTTAGAGTGTTGGTCTAAGGCTTGAGAGACCTGAGTTCAAATCCCACTCAGCTATGAGTAATCTTGAGCTTCTCTCTCTCTCTCTCTCTCTCTCTTTATCTCTCTCCTCTAACGTAAAATTGGAAGAGAACGTTTTTGTACCAAGGAATGTTCCTCATAAGGTTTATAAAATGAACATTTTCTAAGAACCAGTTAGAGGGGGCATGCCACAAAGTGTAGGGTGTTGAGCCTTCCCCAACCTGGTAGTATCCAGATGTACTGGGAAACAACTAATGGCTATTCTGAATGGAGATGATGATAGTTATAGTCCAAAACATCTGCAGGGTACCAGTTTCAGGGAGTCTGACGCAGGTCCTCTTTTCCTCCAACATTTCAAAGAGACAACTAGACTCACATTTTAACTTTTTTACATTATGGGGAAGGAGCTGGTGGTACAGTAGAGCAAGCTGGCTTAACTTGGGTGCAAACCACCAAATACTGGAAATATTTATTTCAAAATATATATCCCCCTTCCCTGTTCCTTGAAAGCACATGACTGTACATCTTCCTCCCCAAGTAGGGATGTATAAAATGTCACTACACACCAGAAATTGGGTAAGATTCAGTCGCTGAGCAGACAGAAATTGTGACAGTCAATATTAAGTACAAATCCAGTACGTACCAATATCTGTACACAAAACAAGAAAATGTGAGCTGTACCCATAGCTTCACATAAGTCCCTGGAGATGGGCTCTGACCACAGCCAGTTCCTCTCTAGCCTAAGAAACTGGGTCATGGCTTTCAGACAGATGTCAGTGAGCCCCAACAGAAATTTATTCCTGCCTATTTAGGGTTATATGCTGTGTTAGTTTGCTTCAGCAGAATCAACAACAGCAATTGTGGTGCCTTAAAGACAAATTCATTCTGGCATAAGCTTTCTGATAAAGTGTACTCTAGTCCATGAAAGCTTATGCCATAATCAAATGGTTGGTCTTTAAGATTCCACAAGACTTTTTGATGTATTTATTTGTAGTAAATAAATACATGGATGTTATTTATGGGATATAAATTGGAGAAAGATCGATAGAAGATTAGATAGATAGATAGATAGATAGATAGATAGATAGATAGATAGAGATAGATATGGCTTTGAACTTAGATGCCTCATATTTCGTGGATTTTTTTGACATGGAAATTCACTATGCAATTCAAAGCAGCCACTTGATAACAACACTTTGCATATTGCCAGAGAAATTCTTGCCTCTTATTGCTTCTCCTGTTCTAGGGTTGAGCCCTGGCACATACCAAACATATTTGAGAGCTGATGTACCTCGGTTCAGGCTTTACACCCTGGTGATGCAGCTGTTACTAATTTATTTTTATTTAGAAGAAAGAAAGAAATATTACAAGAGACCCATGGCCATTTCCCCCATCTTCTCTCAACTTAACCCCGAGCCCCAAATACCAGCCCGCAAAGGTAGGTCTTCCAATGCTTTGGGAGAGTGTGCAAGTTAAGGAATCAATTATGGGAATGACTTCCATAATTGCTTACCAGTGTGAATGGCGTATTCAGGATGGTGATCATGATATCAGCCACGGCCAGGTTGACAATGAAGAGGCTGGTGGCTGAGTGCATCCTCTTGTTCTTGATGACCACGTGGCACACCACCACGTTCCCAAAGAGGGAGATGCAGATGATGACCGAGTAAGCCACAATGAGCAGCGCCTTCACCGTCCGGCTCTGGGACTCCCCTTCGTAACGTGTGCCGAAATCGCCCATGTTGTCCACATCCAAATCCTCGTCAAAGAAGGAGGACCGGTTGTGGAAGGCATAGGGGCCAGGCAAGGAGTAGGTGCCATTGTGTCCCACTGCCCAGTGGAAGGGCTTGGAGATGTATTGGGAAGGCAACCACAGATGCCTGCTCATGGCTGTGAAGAATCTCAGCTAGAGAGTGCACCTGGAAGGCACGCCTTCTCTACTGGCTGGAGCAAGCGGATCTGGAGCGATTCCCCTTCTGCAATCTTCTCTCATGAACAACAGCCAACGTCCTTTCAGCGCACGCCCTGCCTGCTCCACTCTTTGACGGCTCCCAGACTTTTTCCAGGGAAGCTTGAGATGCAACTGTTTCTCTAGCCAAAAGTTCCTGGTTTACTCCATCGCCTTACCATCTGCCTTCTGGCTCTTCTGCCGCGTTTGCCTGCTTCATTGCCTTTCCCACTGATTTCTTCGAAAACACACAATACTCTTCTCCAAATAGAAATTCCCCTTCAATTCCTGCTGGCTGGTGCGTTGTTCCCAACACTCAAAGCATTAAGCGAACTGCTCAGAAGGGAAAGATCAAAGCCTGCGCTGTCCACGGCGCTCCCCTCCCCTCTCCCTGCTGGAGGCAAAGCTGCATCTGAGGAGTACAAGGCTCTGCGATACAGCTAGCGCCTGCCAAGTGCTCTGCTAGCAGCCTGCTCAGGGAGCCAGTAGAAGATGTTTGGCTACTTCTTTCCAGTGCCTGTTAAAGCCTCAGAGGAGCGAGAGCTGGGTGCAACTAGCAGCAGGGGTGTTTGATCCTGTTGCATAGCTCTCCAGGTGATGGACGAGTCCCTTTCAGTAGCTTCCTCTCCTTCTTCTCAATCTTCCGGTATTCACACACATACAGGGTTTTGCCTCAGGAATCTGCAGTTGATTTGTTGGCTGTCCCTGCCCACTCGTGTGATAGGGAACCAGCCTGAATGAGGTGGAGGAACAGGAACAGGAGCTGGAGGAGGAGAAAGGCCCTGGCTGGGGAAATTGGCAGATAGCTGGAAAGGAGCATTGATTGGGGAATGAAAGGCTCAAATGACTTAGAGCAAAATCACACAGGGGGAAGTCGCGTTTGCTTACCATCGCTTCTCCGCCCACACGTTTGTCCCTCATTACTTCCTCTTTCGAAAGAGGAAGTAAACAATAGGAGTGTGCACGGACCCCCCGCTCCGCATCTCTTCCAGATCCGCGATTTGCGGATCGGGCCGCTTCGCTCTGCCCCCGCTGAAAAGTATTTCAGCTATCAGAGGAACAGCAGCTTATTTCCTGACAAAATGGTGGGGCCATTTAAAGGGGAGGGGGGACATCGACATTGCCATCGCTCACATATGGAGGGCACAACATCAACATTGGCACTGCTCCATTGCTGCCAACTCTTTTTTTTCAGAATCCCACTGACTTGAGTTCCGTAAACCTAGACCATCATCAGACAAGTGTCTTAGCGCATGCGCATCACCAGCCACTCACTTTTCTTGCGGGTCCTTTTGACTACAACATCAGCCTCCCGCATGTCTCCCTCTCCTTCTGGTCTTTTTTCCGTCACAAAATAAGACAGAGAAAATTTGATGTGGGGGGCTCTAGTGAAACTTGCTGCCATTTCCTGCTGTGTGCAGGAAAAGCAGCATGATAAAAATACCCACTGAATGGGCTGCGTGGTTATCGCTGCTTCCTCTTTCTTCCCTGTGTCTAGAAAGAGGAGACTGCTCATCCCTATTGTGGGACAGAAGCAGGAGGCAAAGCGACGGTAGGGAAATGCAATCCCTCCCCCCCACCCCGTCTGATGACCCTCCTAATGGGGGGGGGGAATCACAGAACAACCTCTACTGGGCCAGATCTACATCAAGTAGGATAGACCATTTTGAAAACCATTTGAAAACTGTATATGGAGCTTGTCATGGCCCCCAACTGTTGTGAAAACCCTTATAAAGCAGTGGTGTAGATCCAGTTTGTGCCCTTTTGTCCTGACAGCCTGAGCAAAGTGGTTGTGTCTGCGGGCAGTGCTGACAGCAGCAAGCCAGCCCAACTCTAGTCAGACATACATGATGGGGTCCTCAGTGCATTGTCTACAGGCACCCGAGTTCTCACAGAGACCTCCCAGAATGCCCTCCAGTCCCTCTGCTCCCTTCATTACACCGTTATTAGTTAACAAGGGGCACCTGCTTCTCTTAACTTTCAGGCCCTCTTCTACCATTCTGACATACCAGCAGAATCAGAAGGAAGGAGATGAGAGCCCTCATGGACATGACCAGCAGCATAGAGAAGAGAGAGAACAGTCAATGAGTCAATGACCAAACAGCTGTGGTGAAAACACTGATCATCAGAGCTTTTAATCACATGTAATCCACTAGAGTGTGACTACTTCGCTGAATTTCCATGATTGATAAATGGCTGAACAATGCAGGAACAGATGTTCAGAGAGGACAGATGACCCTGGAAACCGCCCTCCGGATTCGAACGTCCACACATATGCAGATATGTGCATCTGGTCTCAAAAAAAGAAAAAGGTGGGTGGAGAAAGGCAAGGACTGTTTCGGCAGGAAAGAATGATTGAGAGGACCGAACAGTTGAAAGGCCACCCTTTTGCTGTGGTAAGAACCACCCCACTGTGGCGGTAGGACAAACCCGTGTGAATGGAGTAAACGACATAAATGAAAGGAAAGAACGGGCAAAGTGTGTGCCCCAGCATGTCAAAATGCAGTCAAGATTCCTAACAATCTCAGGACTATATTTTTAGAAATAGTAGCACAAGTGTAGATTCTCCCTTGGAGATTCAGAGAGTTAAGTTGAAGCTGTGTTTACCTATGATCATTTATAGTTTATCAGTATTATCTTGTAATGTTTGAAATGTCTGTAGTCTTGTATTTTTTTTATGAATTTGTCATTTGGCTAGTACAATAAACTTATTATCTATATATATATAAAAGCCCAGAGGACTCCTCCAAGCCACTTATGCAAATAGGAGAGAAGGCAGCGGCAGTGGATTGGCATCACCAACCAGTAGGCCAATCCACTGCCTCTGCCTTCTCTCCTATTTGCATGTTCTCTCCTATTTGCACTTATAGGCCAATCCACTGTCTCTGCATTCTCTCCTATTTGCATGTTTAAAAATTCTGAGCTCACAGGGCCTTCTAGGGAAGTTCCAAGAAAAATAACTGCCATCTAGGGAAGTTCCAAGACAGAAGGCCAGAGGGCTCCTCCAAGCCACTTCTGGGTTTTGCCCTCTGGTGGCATCTACCCATCTTGTCGTCGTCATCCCCCAACATGTATGTTTTAAACTTTGTAAGGCCGCCTTGAGGCCCAGCATTGGGCAAAAGGCGGGATACAAATAAATGTAATAATAATAATAATAATAATAATAATAATAATAATAATAATAATAATAATAGCAACGTTTCTCGGAACTGCGGCCGTCGATGGAAGTTCCAAGAAAAATAACTGCCAGTAACTTCCAGCCCAGCAGAGGGGCCAAAACCCACTAAACTCCTCACCAGACTGCTCCTCCTCACAATTAGAAAATTGTGAATATGCCCCCCAAATGTAAACAAACTATTGTGGAAGAATAAACCTTTTTTCAACCTTATGGAATTCAGTGCCACAAGATGCGGACCTCCATCAGAGGAGCGTTTTATTGCACGCTTGTTACTGGGCACTCACGGATTTTCGCGGGTCCCTCTCACAACAACAATTGCCTCTCACGCGCCTTCACCCCTTCTTTGCAGGACAAAAAAAACACCCCAGTAAGTCTGACTTATTTTTAAAGACGTAAGTAGCCGCTATCTCCTGCTGTGTGCAGGAGAAGCAGCGGGATCAAAACGGCCCACTGAATGGGCCACGTGCACGTAGTTTACTTCCTCTTTCAAAAGAGGAAGTAATGAGGGACAAACACACAGGTGGAGAAGCAACGGTAAGCAAACACGATTTCCCCCTGTGTGATGAAGCTCACAGTATTTACTTTAGGAGGGGCTTAAACTAAATTATGGAGAACCATGGCTATCTGCGGCAACTCAGCCTCCACAGCCAGAGGTGCCTTGCCCACATGTACCAGATGCTGGGGCCCGATAGGGATAGGCTGTTACTTTGGTGGGAGTTGTAGCCCACCACATCTGGAGGACTTCAGGTTGTGGAAAGCTGAGGTAAATGAATGTACACTGAGCACTTTTCCCAAGGAAGATATATTAAGAGGAGACAGCACTGAAGCTACGGTATTTTATTAGATTTCAGCAAATATAAAGTAAATTAATAAATTATCTGAAGGTCACATCTAGCATTATTATATTTTGCGTTTCTTCACTATTTCAGACAAATTGCTTCTGTTGTACTAGATCTCTTGTGGTCTTCAACAGAGAGAAATACAACATTTGTTTGTTATGCCAAAGCTTGTTTGGTCATAAAAATAGCTTGCGATGAGACAAGAGAAACATTAATTGGAAACTAACATCAAGCAAAGCAGAGAGAGACTCTGGTCTAAAGGCCGTAGTTATAAGCCATGATTAATGTATAAAAATAGAATCTCTGAAAAAAGCTGTGCAATCATCCATGTTTTTGAGTGCTGAACCATGACACAGAGGTCAGATGTAATGTTGTGGGTCATTGCTCAGGTGGTCATAATATTTATTGAGCAGTTGGAATCCTCTTTGCCTGTGGACAAATACATTTGCACTATACTTTGCTACCCACCATAGAAGACACATAGGATGTATTCCCCTCAAGTGATTATTTTATCATCACCACTCCACTTTAATATTTATATACAACCAGGTACAAATTCTGTCTCCATTAACCTCCTCCTTGAGGGAATGAGACTCTTCAGACGGGCGGGTTTTTGTGCTTTCTCCCCTTCCTCCCACACACACACCCCTGTTGCTTGGATCCGCATTGCAGGTGGGACAATGCTGGAGCGGTGCTCGTGCACTTATTTATATTTTATTTATTTTATTTATTAATTAATTACATTTCTATACCGCCCAATAGCCAGAGCTCTCTGGGCGGTTCACAAAAATTAAAAACATTCAAAGTATAAAACAACAGTATAAAACCATAATATAAAATACAACATAAAAGCTCAACCAGATAAAAACAGCAGCAATGCAAAATTACAAATTTAAAACACCAAGTTAAAATTTATGTATAGACTGTTAAAATGCTGGGAGAATAAAAAGGTCTTCACCTGGCGTCTAAAGGTATATAACGTAGGTCCCAAGTGAACCTCCTTAGGGAGCTCGTTCCACAGCCGGGGTGCCACAGCAGAGAAGGCCCTCCTCCTGGTAGCCACCTGCCTCACTTCCATTGGCAGGGGCTCACGGAGAAGGACCCCTGAGGATGACCTTAGGGTCCGGGCAGGTACATACGGGAGGAGGCGTTCCTTCAGATAGCCTGGCCCCAAGCTGTTTAGGGCTTTAAATGTTAAAACCAGAACTTTGAATCGGGCCCGGACCTGGACTGGCAGCCAATGAAGCTGGAAAAGGACTGGCGTGATGTGGTCTCGTCGGCCAGTCCCTGTTAGTAAACGGGCTGCCCTGTTTTGTACCAGTTGAAGTTTCCGGACCATTTTCAAAGGCAGCCCCACATATAACGCATTGCAGTAATCCAAACGAGAGGTTATTAGAGCATGGATAACTGTAGCTAGGCTATCTCTGTCCAGATAAGGGTGCAGTTGGTATATCAGCCTAAGCTGATAAAAGATGCTCTTTGCCACTGAGTTCACCTGTGCCTCAAGTGACAGTTCTGGATCCAAGAGCACCCCCAGACTACGGATCCGAACCTTTAGGAAGAGTGCAACCCCGTCCAGGACGGGGCAAACATCACCTTGCCGGACAGATGAACCACCTGCTAACAGTACCTCCATCTTGTCTGGATTGAGTCTCAGTTTGTTAGCCCTCATCCAGTCCATTACCGTGCCCAGGCACTGGTTCAGAACAGCCACTGCCTCACCTGGGTTTGATGAAAAGGAGAGGTAGAGCTTGGTATCATCCGCATATTGATGACACCTCAGTCCACATCTCCGGATAACCTCCCCCAGCGGCTTCATGTATATGTTAAACAGCATAGGGGATAAAATAGAGCCCTGTGGAACCCCATGGCTTAGATGCCACAGCACAGAGCAATAATCCCCCAGCACCACCTTCTGGAATCAGCCATCCAAGTAGGAGCGGAACACTGCAATGCAGTACCTCCCACTCCCAGCTCAGACAACCTATCCAGAAGGATACCATGGTCAATGGTATCGAAAGCCGCTGAGAGGTCCAGGAGAACCAACAGGGTCGCACTCCCCCTGTCTCTCTCCCAACAGAGGTCATCCCACAGGGCAACCAAGGCAGTTTCCGTTCCAAAACCAGGCCTGAAACCCGATTGAAATGGATCTAGATAATCCATTTCATTCAAGAGTGCCTGGAATTGTCCTGCAACCACCCGCTCAAGCACCTTACCCAGGAAAGGGATATTAGCCACCAGCCTGTAGTTGTTAACATCTTCCGGGTCCAGGTTAGGCTTCTTCAGGAGTGGTCTAATTACCGCCTCTTTTAAAGAGGCCAGCACCACTCCCTCTCTCAAGGAGGCATTTACAACCTCCTGGACCCAGCCGGCGATCCCCTCCTTATTTGATGTAATGAGCCACGAGGGGCAAGGGGCAAGCACACAGGTGGTCGACCGGACTTGGCCAAGCACCTTGTCCACATCCTCGGGCCTCAATAACTGAAACTCATCCAATAAAACTGAACCGGACGGCGCTCTGAACGCCTCTACTAGTGAAGCTGCATTAAGCGTGGTGTCCAATTCATGACGAAACTGAGCGACTTTATCTTCAAAGTGCCGTGCAAATTTGTCGCTTGACTTGAGTGGGAGATGAGCGCAGCCTCTCTTGCCCATTCTGTGGACCAGGCTACACTGCACAGCATGCGGCCGGGGAGGGGAGGGGAGGTTGTGCGGAAGAGCATTTTCACGGGCCGGCGGCTGTCCACTGGGCAGGAGGATTTTCAAACTAATACCACACATAATGCTCAGTGTCTTCTCTCTGTGTCACCCTCAGGGTTCAGCGAGGAAATTCTGCCTTCAGAAGAACCTGAAGTGTCGACAGTTCAGACTCCGAGACATTAATAGAGAGCCCTGGGGTGGGGGGAGCACCAGCAGCATCTCTGCCCTCTGCCCACCCACCCCCGCATCTCCATTGAAGGCTACACCTGCAATGCTCCTGCACTCAAAGGAGGAAACTTCATTGTAAAGGAAGGGACTCAACCCTGCCTTAATTGGGGGGGGGGGTTCAGCGCAGTGCCCGCGTCGTCCGTCCTCACATGCACTGCAGCCCCACCATTAGGCTGGGCATGGCTCTGCCACCATATCCCCTTCCCACGTCTTCTGTCGTTAGTTTACAATGCTAAATTAAGTTAAGAAGCACTGTTTTCTGTTGTTTGGTTATTACGTTCAATTAAGTTCAGCAGTACTGTTGTCTGTTGCTTGGTTATTACGTTTCATTAAGTGAAGCAGCACGGGTTTTTGGTTGTGAGTTTATTCCTGTGTTCCTTTGTTGACAAATCAAGCACTTTTCCCCACTGTATTTCTGTTATTATGTTAAATAAAGTTCAGCACCACTTCTTCCTGTGGACAGGTTAGTATATTTCATAAAGTTAAGTTACTACATCCAGGGGGTTTCCAATAGAGAAAGATGGGTAGAGGCAATGAACATGCGTGTAAATCGCTAAAGAATCCTCCTTTTCTCCTCTCTTGCTTTCATGACTCCTTCCTTGAATTTGATCCTTCAAAAAAAGATGCTCTCTCTTAAGGGCCAGCAGTCATTACAGTACGATACACTTGGTACTGCGTTCTAGTCTTGTTTTCCCAAACAATTTCTGCCCGTCCTTGCTCTCATAAATTTGCACCAAGGTGTTGCCTGGACTGGGTCTTATTTTATGTGAACCGAAAAAGTGCAGCCCTATATAGAAAGTGCTGCCTTGCCTAGTACTTCTGCATTCCCTCAAAGGTACAGGATGTAGTGGTACATTCTTTCCTGAGAAAGTCATAGAATAGTAATAAAAAAGCAATAAAGACTGATCTATTCCAGCAGGCCCATCCAGTGAAATTTTAGAATGTTTTCAGGATGTTTTCAGGATGTTTTAATCATGTATGATATGTTTTAATTCGTTTTAATGTGTATTTTATATCATGTTTTTATACTGTTTGTTTTATACTTTGAATTGTTTTAGTTTTTGTGAACCACCCAGGGAGCTTCGGCTATTGGGCGGTATAAAAATACAAATAATAATAATAATAATAATAATAATAATAATAATAATAGAGTTGGAAGGGGCCTATAAGTCATCAAATCTAGCTCCCTGATTAATGCAGGAATCCACATTAAAGCATCCCTGACAGATCGCTGTCCAGCTGCCTCTTGAAGGCCTCTAGTGTGGGAGAGCCTACTTATCTCCCTAGGTCATTGGTTCCATTGTGGTACTGCTCTAACAGTCAGGAAGTTTTTCCTGATGCTCAGCCGGAACCTGGTTTCCTGTAACTTGAGCCCATTATTCTGTGTCCTGCATTCTGGGATGATCGAGAAGAGATCCTGGCCCTCCTCTGTGTGACAACCTTTCAAGTATTTGAAGAGTGCTATCATGTATTCCCTCAGCCTTCTCTTCTCCAGGTGAAACATGCCCAGTTCTTTCAGTCTCTCCTCATAGAGCTTTGTTTCCAGACCCTTGATCATCTTCGTTGCTCTCCTCTGAATTCCCTCCAGCTTGTCTGCATCCTTCTTGAAGTGTGGCGCCCAGAACTGGATGCAATACCAAGATGAGGCCTAACCAGTGCTAAATACAGGGAAACCTGTACCTCATGCAATTTAGAAGCTATACTTCTATTAATGCACATCACACTATTTGCTCATATTCAACTTGTGATCTACAACAGTTTAAAAGATCCTTTTCGTTTATAGTATTGCTGAGCCAAGAATCCCCCATCTTGTAACTGTGCATTTGTTTTCTTTTTCCTAGGTCCTGCCTTTCTCTCTATTCTCAAAGAATTACTTAGGAAAGATGTTTGGGTTGTTCCCAGTGGTGACATGGTAGAGGGACACAGGTGAGGTAGGGGTAGAGCCACGGAGAACACTTGCTCCTCCCAAGCCAAACACAGGCCATCCATATTCCAATGGTGTTCCACCCATCTGGATCTCTGCCCTTCCACTCTGTGGAGGGTCCTTCCACAATTCTGCCCATCTTTATCCAAGGCATACCATCACGGATGTCCAGAAATAATTCTTCTGCTCAGGATGCACTTGCTGTTGCTAGGGGTGGTTGTGCAGAACATAATCAACCTCTGCCACTGGTATCAGTAGCATTGGGAGGAAGAAGGGAGCTGAAGAGGAGACAGTCAAGAAGGGGGAAGTGGTGTGGGTGTTGCTAGGAATGTGTCCGTGGGCTTGCCTGCGATTGCACACGAAGACTCCACAGGCAACAAGCAGTATGACGGGCACAGGTTGCTGCTTTGATTGCTCTCTGTGGAAGGAAAATACATCTACGTAGATGGTGGATTTACTCAAAGTCAGAACAGTGGTATGATGACTTCATCCTCGGTGTTTGGGATGATAAGAGGAGGCAGCATAACTTCGCATGCCCAGGGCAACCCTATTTGTACTTGCAGAGCAGTTGAAACCACACCTTGTGAGACAGAGGACGATCATGAGAGAGCCGCTCCTGCCACATAAGTGAGTCTCCAAAGTGTTTTGGTGGCTATCCAATCTTAAGACCTACCGTGAGGTCACAAACCACTTCGAGTCTTCTGGAGGTAGCATAGTTGTGGAGGTATGCCTGGCCATTGAACTAGTCCTACTCAGAAAAAGTTTTCCTGGGAGAGCCCAGAAAGGTAGGGCTCCTTATTTGGTGCAGTCGTTTGAGGGGTGCAGTTCTTTGGGAAAGAGGATGATCTGGAGAGTTGGAAAGCATATCTCCACAGGGCTATGGGGTGCATACGTGTGACCTGATTGAGACCCTGTTTGGGGGGGGGCATAGAAAGAAACTGTAATGCCATCCTCATCTTCCTGCCCCATTGCATAGATGCTCTGGATGGTTGCCACATTCCGATTTATGCACCAAAAGTGCAATTGAGTCAGGGGAGGTTCTATTTTGGTCACCATATTCCATACCAATCACATCTTTCACAAATCCTAAAACCAAGCCAGAATGTCCCAACATTATGTTCTCCCAGGCTATTTTCTAATAGGTGGACCTAGTATAGAACATCCACTTCCCACTTCTGCATACCATACATTAGTTGTGTGTCTGTAGCCCTGCCTGATTCTTGCATGACCATTGAAAAAAGAGCTCCTTGGAAAGATTGCCTGGGTGTGACTCCACCTGCACACTTGCTTCTCCTGAGCTTGATTCCTGCATGAGTGAAGGGCTAGATGTCACACGCACGGGCTGTGTGCCTGAGAGGAAGCCAGATTCCAGCTGGACATCAGGAAAAACTTCCTGACTGTAGAGCAGTATGACAATGGAATCAGTAACCTAGGGAGGTTGTGGGCTCTCCCACACTAGAGGCCTTCAAGAGGCAACTGGACAACCATCTGTCAGGGATGCTTTAGGGTGGATTCCTGCATTGAGCAGGGGGTTGGACTCGATGGCCTTGTAGGCCCCTTCCAACTCTGCTATTCTATGATTCTATGGGGGGAAATCACGTTTCCCTCCTGTCGCTTTGAATCGTGCTTCTGTCCCACAATAGGGACAAGCAGTTTCCTCTTTCTTCAGACACTGAAGAAAGAGGAAGTAAACAAAGGCCACATGGTCCATTCAGTGGGCGTTTTGCTTTGGTTTTTGTGCTGCTTTTCCTGCACACAACAGGAAATGGCAACACATTTCACGACGGAGGTGGGGGAACAGATTTTCGCGAGTCTTTTTTGAGACAGAAAATGATCAGAAGGAGTGGGAGACGCGCCGGAGGCAGACAGCGTTGTGAATAGGACCCGTGAAAATCCGTGAGTGCTATAAATGCTCGTCTGATGACGCTCAAAGATGCTGTTATTTCTTCTCTCCCTCCCAACTGAAAAATCAACCAGCCAACCAGGAGACACCATTCAAGAACTAAACATTCTAACGCCCCCCCTCTCGCCTACTTACCATTGCCTTTAGGAGAAATGATATGTTAAGGTACATCAGGCATGCAAATAAACATTCACAGATGCAGCTAAATAATAAAATAACTGTTTTGTCACAACATGCCGTTGAAACTTTAGCCGTGTCAGTCAGTGTAAACAATATTGATTGATCTAGATGGATCAGCTGTCTGTCTTGGCATAAGGTAGCTCATTGATTCACTTTGAAGTTTGCTTTAGGCAAAATCTGAGGAACCTCATCAGTTTTGTCAAAATCCTTTGGGGCTTTGAGCTCCCCTTTGAAATACCTCAGATGTTTTGCCTGAAAGGACCCCCTATATTTGTATTGAATTTCACAAATAGTAAGAAAAACATTCTTTTAATGTGTTTCGTCATTCTTTTATTGTATTTGTTTTTATTCTGCGCGTCACCCTGAGATCTTCAGCTGTAGGGTGAGTCATCAATTGGATAAATGATTTAAATCAATAAAATACTCTTCTGGGTCGATGCCAGCCAAGTGCAATAAGGCAATGCTTGCACTGTGTGAACCTATCCTTCCCTCCGTCACCATTTGGTGGTGGTGGGCGGCAACTAAATAGTCCCTCTTCGCTACAGCATTTCTGCGTAGCTGCTTGGTGCTTAGAGATGAGAACAAGAGTTTGTATTGCTGACATTATGGGCTGCCAGCATTCATGCCAGGGGATGGATATGTGCAGAACAAATTGCAATACAAATACAGGGAGGAGGTTACAGATCATTTGGAAACCTTTACTGTCTTGCCATCTTCATGGTATTATTATTATTATTATTATTATTATTATTATTATTATTATTTATTGCATTTTTATACCACCCAACAGCCGAAGCTCCCTGGGTATCCAATATTAATAATTTGTGTGAAGGAATAATTGTTTTATTTTCCCAAGCAATTTCCCCTATTTTCTAGCCTGGCACATATTATCTATTATCTTTAACTCTAGATAGTTTCCATTTTTATTTTTATTTTTTAAACACATTTCCAAGTTGAAACAATCTGCTATGATCAAGGAACAAAACCAATATTGGCTTACCTGGATTTATTTATTTATTACTTTTTTATACTGCCCAATAGCCAGAGCTCTCTGGGCAGTTCACAAAAATTAAAACCATTAAGAACATAATAAAACATCCAACAATCTAAAAACCCAAATACAAAACACAATATAAAAAGCACAACCAGGATAAAACCACACAGCAGAAATTGATATATTTATTTATTTTTATTTATTACATTTCTATACCGCCCAATAGCCAGTTCATAAAAGGATTAAAATCCAGAATTAAAACAGCAAAGTTTAAATTTCGGTGTTAAAATACTGAAAAAATAAAAAGGTCTTCAGCTGGCGATGAAAGGAGTACAGTGTAGGCGCCAGGCGGACCTCTCTGGGGAGCTCATTCCACAGCCGTGGTGCCACAGCGGAGAAAGCCCTCCTGCTAGTAGCCACCTGCCTCACTTCCTTTGGCAGGGGCTCACAGAGAAGGGCTCCTGTGGATGATCTTAATGTCTGGGCAGGTACATATGGAAGGAGGCGTTCCTTCAAATAACCTTGTCCCAAGCGTTTAGGGCTTTGAATGTTAATACCAGCACTTTGAATCCTGCCTGGACCTGGACTGGCAGCCAATGAAGCTGGAAGAGGACTGGCATGATGTGATCTCACCAGCAAGTCCCTGTTAGTAAACGGGCTGCCCTGTTTTGTACCAGCAGAAGTTTCCAGACCGTTTTCAAAGGCAGCCCCACGTATAACGCATTGCATATGCATGCTGGGTTGGAAAATATAGATGGGCTTCATAACCAATGCCCATTTCATCTGGGAAAAACATGACACAATTTTTTGTGTAAGAGAAGACATGGACAGAAACCCCACTTTGCAGAATATCTGTCCATTAAAAGAATTCTCTTAACCCAGCTAGGCACCCTCTGCCTCCCTGCATCTCTGTCCACTTAAACTCCAAGTGGGCTCTTCTCAACCTACCCCAAAGACCACATTCCTGCTGCAGGTAAATTGCTCATTTGGACAGCAAACCCCAGGCAGGAAGGAATATTAAAGTTCTCTTACCAGGTCCCTAGTCACTCACCTCTAATGAAGGAAGTCAAAATCACAACAGGCTCTTCCGGGTTTATTGGAAGGGAACTAAAATTACATTTTCCGGTTTTATTTTACATGTTTGACTGCAGTAAAGGACCTGTTCAGACAACACACTAAACCATGGTTAGCCCACTAACCCTTTTGCAGCAAATGGCTAGTGGGCACGTTTAAACCGTGGTTATGTAGCCACCATGGTTAGGAATGGTTCACACAACACACTATGCCAAAATGCTTAGCACAAAATGCTTAAACACTGTGGCTTAGCGTGTTGTTTGAACAGGGTCAAAGATAGCTCCAGTATCCCACTAAAGAAATATACATGCTATTAGGAACTTAGCATGGCTGGCTGGGGAATGCTGGGAGTTGTAGGATGTTTTTCTGTCTATGCATGCATAAGATCGTGACCTTACTCTCCCTCTGGGGCATGCCAGATTGCAGAAGGCATATTGGTTCAAAACACACAGTGCTTCTGTCGCTTGATTCATCAAGAGGAAAAACATACCCACTCATGCCTCATGATTTTGATCTAAGCACAACACAATGAGCAGGCTTAGTAAAATTTATAGGCAGACAGAGGATAAGTGTTGGAGATGTGGTTGCCGTGGAGCAAATATTTTTGTTCCTGCCCCAGTATAGTAAAAAAATTGCAGGATGGCTAAGGATGAAATTATGAAAAATGCAGGTGTTGACTTACCTTTTGGACCCATTAATATTTCTTATTTTGATATGTTAAAGATATAGTTCCACTTGATGATGTGGAAATGACTATTCACTTACTCATGGCTGCCTGTATGGCAGCAAGCCATGGGTGGAAGTGACTTCATTCTCCAGCAACTGATGATTGGTGTATGAGGGTTTGGGATATGATCGCGATGCTGAAATTAATTAATATGATTAGAGTCCGTAAATAATACTTCTTTATAGAAAAATGAAGTCTCTTTATTTTATATTAGAACATAATGGAGTCTCTTTATTTTATATTAGACTTTTCCTGTCTAACATGCGTAGGCTTGCAACCTTACCCTCCCCACTGGGGCATACCAGATTGCAGAAGGCACATTGGTTCTAAACTCACAGTGCTTCTGTTGCTTGATTCATTGACAGGAAAAACATACCCACTCATGCCTCATGATTTTGATCTAAGCAGAACACAACGCACAAGCTTAGTAAAATCTATAGGTAGATAGAAGATAAGGTTGGCAGTGTGGTTCCAGTGGATAGTGCAATTTAAGCAGTATTCAGACTGGAATGGGTTCAGCAGGGGGCAATGATAGAAAGTGGGATGGAAAGCAAGTTCGATGAGAAAAGGAAGAAGTTGCTGGTGGATACATTGAAGGAGCTGGAAGAGAAGACTGAGGGGAGGGGACATGTGATGCCATGCTTCAAATCCCTGAAAGGATGTCAGACAGACAGAAGAGGGCAAAGACGTGCTCTCTGTAGCCACCCCAGAGGGCAGGACAAGATATAATGGGCTTCAGTCTAGGAGGGTAGATTTTGGTTGAACATTAGGAAAAATGTTTTTTAACAGTGGGCTCCAACACACCAGCATTTTATTGCACTCTCGTCCTGCCTGTTTTGCTGTTTTGCAGTGCGGTACTCACATGACGTTGTGCCTGTCCTGCAGTCGCCCTACCTCTACCCCTCCATTTTTCATGTTTTCCTAGAACGGGGAAAGTCCAGTTTATTTCCTCCATGCGGGATTAAAACACTCTTCTGCCCCTGTGTATTGCCGTTGTCACACCATGTCCTTTGTTGGGGGAGTGCTTTGAAGGGAGGTCTTGCTGATGAAAGGGGGGCAGATCTCCTTCTCCAGCACGTTGGCTTGTGTTGAGTCGGTTGAAAGGGCTTTCACTGCTCCAACCCCACCCTCATTACACACAGAAATGGCACCCAGCTGATGAAACGTTGTAAAACTAGACATAGGGGTGTGCAGAGTGAGTCTTCTCCACCACGAAATTACAGTCATTGGAAATTAACCAAAATGCTTACAGGTCTCTCATTTTTAAAGATAAAGAGATGAAACTTGGCAGCGTCATAGCTCTTAAGTAGGGCTTTAGGCTGCCAAATTTGAACAAGATCCCTACATTGACTGATTTTTTACATTTTTTAAAATTCCCTCCCAAAACCATTCACCCACATAAACACGCACACACACACACCCCTCTGATTCTTCATTAATCCATCCTGCACATTTATGGAGGATAAAAGCTCCCTCCATAAATGTGCAGGGGTGAGTTAATGAAGAATCAGAGAGGGGTGTATGTGTGTATTTATGCGGTTGAATGGTTTGAGGAGAATTTTTTCTAAAATCATTTAAAAATCATCCAATGAAGGGATCTCATTCAAACTTTGCAGTCCTAAAGCCCTTAAGAGCTATCATTGTGCCAAGTTTCATCTCTTTATCTTTAAAAATGAGGGAGCTGTAAGCATTTTGGTTGCATCCATCACATTGGCTGATGGGTCTGGGATTTTCTGGTTACCTACAAAGCTGTTGATTGTTTCATTAGGACTTTGGCTGGGAAGAACAAGTGTTGTGATCCTATGTTGTTCAGTGTTACTGATTGGGAGAGGGGGGATAAAATAACTGGGGTGTGGAGCATGAAAACGGGGGATATGCTGAGATCTTTAAACGCCAAAGAAGGGGCAAAGGCAGCCTTGGCGATGCTTTTCCAACAAGGCTTGTGGGAAAGTGTGTGTGGAAGTTGGGAAGCTGACTTGACATTAAGCAAAGAGATAGTGAGGAAAGTCACCCTTGTGCTGTCAGGAGGACTCTGTGCCTGGCTTAAAGTCCTCCTCGCTCCCCACCCAGCACTTCCCAAACACTTTGTGGACTTCTGCGACATAAGGAAATCCTGCCTGTGACCACCACCCCAAAACTTTAACCATTGTGATCACTCTGATGTTGGGAATACTTTGTATAAATAAATAGATCAGGTCCCAAGTGGAGGTACCCACGTCCATCACCCGACAAGAACCAATGAACTGGAGGGGGAAGGAGAAAGGGCGGGGTAGGGTGGGCGTAATAGTGGGAGAGCAAACAAGTGAAAAGAGAGTCTCCCGGTATAGCAATGATCGTGAAAGGGACCAGTTCTTGCCCCGCTAATGAAACGGAGGTCAAAATTGCAGGTGTGTACCAGGAAAAAAGAAGTAGGTGTCATGGAGCTCAGTAAGAGCAGTTCAACAATGGACGTAATTACCCAGAGAGGGGTTGGTTGGCTCTTCCTCACCAGAGGTCTTCAAGCAGAGGCTAATTTGCCATCTCTTGTGGGTTTGAGAGCTCTGTTAGCTCCCTCCTCAGTGAGATCTGGATTTCTTGCAACAAGCCAGGATGACATCTCTCTATTAATCTGTGATTCAGATTCTGATTAATCTTTACCGCAGCCTTCAATACTCTTTTTTTCCGCAATTAGAGACCCACACATTTCAGACTAAACAGATTTTAATTACTTGTCCACATTGATTTCATTACTTTTGCTAATAAATGTGATTAAATATTAAATGAAATGTTCTGAGAAAACACCATCACTTGGGGGCTTTCAATCAATTCTGACTGATTTCATTAGCTAAACTTTGTTTATTTTAAATTACCTACCTTCTGTTATAAAAACTCTGAAAATGAATGTTCACACAACGTAAGACTTGGGGCCAAACTAGACGCTGAGCTTCATCAGAAAATAATTATTATTATTATTATTATTATTATTATTATTATTATTATTATTATTATTATCCCGCCTTTTCCCCAATGCTGGGCCTCAAGGCAGCCTTACAAAGTTTAAAACATACATTGGCGGGGGGGGGGGAACAAAACCATAAACGTTTAAAATACACGACAAAATTATAAGTCATTAACATAGATGGAGGGCCAGATTATTCTCCAAAGGCCTGCTGGAACAAAAAAGTTTTAGCCTGCTTCTGAAAGCCCATCAAGGAAGGAGCCAGCCTAGCTTCCCCGGGAAGAGAGTTCCAGAGCACTGGAGCAGCCACCGAGAAGGCCCTCCCCCATGTTCCCACCAAGCGCGCCTATGAAGATGGTGGGACTGAAAGAAGGGCTTCTCCATTAGACCTCAAAGCACGGGCAGGCTCATAAGGGAGAATACGTTTTTTCAAATAACCTGGACCCGAGCCATATAGGGTCGCATTTCCTTACCATCACTTTTCCCCCACTACTGTCCCACAGTACTTCAGGGGCCGTTTTTAGCGCACCACTTTGGTACCACATTCCGTTTTTTAAAAATCGGATTTAAAGGGGTCTATTTTGTGATGGGAAGAAGGCAAGAGGGAGCAGGAGAAGCATGGGAGGCAGACATCGTCATCAAAAGGACCCGCGAACATCCATAAGTGGGGAGGGACAAGTGTGCAATAAAACGCTCGCCATGGCAATTGTGTGAATGCCATTAATGTGCCTCTTCCTTTTTTATGAAAGCAACATCCATCAGGGCCTTGTGGTTGGGGAGCGCACCACCTTCTATCCTTGCCACACTCCGGACAAAACTAGTATCTCCACACCTGCTCTTTGCATTTCAAGGGAAGAATCATTGCTGCCAATGGAGGATTAGCTTGAAATGTGGAAGAGACTTTTGTCAGGACAGTGGTGCTGAGTAGAGTCACCAGCGCCATGCTGGAAGATGTCTCTTGTACCTTTAAAAGTTGCTTAGCAGGGACAATTTCATAAGATGCAACTTTTTCCGTCGCAGGGCACCATTGATCAGAAAAGTGACACGTAGTAAGAACAATTCTTTCTATGCAGTTCTCCAGGACTAGATCTATATAAGGGTACTTCAGAGCAGGACCTGATCATAGGAGCTGAAAGAAGCACACCTATAGTTCTTAATTCTGTTAAAGTGCTTCTCAGCTGGAAGTTCAGCTATGCCTACTTTTTTGCTATATGTGTTCCAGGTTTTAAGCCTGATTCAAAGTAAACAGAAACTCAAGGTACTCTCCAGACACCCGATATGCTATTTAATGGATTGGGCTTTATCAGTCTACCATCTAGTGGAGTATACTAAGTAAACAATGCTTGCAGAAACACAGCAAAATGAAATTCAGAGTGTCATCAGCCAAGTGTTTCATAGCACACTTGTTACTAGGCACTCACGGATTTTCACAGGTCCCATTCACGTCGCCATCCACCTCCCGCGCGCCTCCCGGGGGGGATGGCCTTTTCAGTTACGGCACCTCACTTTGCAGTTCTCTCCCCCAAACAGTGCAACAGGCACCAACCTTGTTGGAGAGTTCCTGTGCCTTTTAAAAACTCATCTGTTTACCCAGGCATTTGCTGATTTAAATTCTTAGCTTATTAGGTTTTTAAAAGTATCTTTGCATTTCATTTTAAAGGTTGTTTTAATGAATTTTGCACACCACCTTGCAATTTGGAAATAAAGGGTGTTATGCAGATCTTTTAAATGAATAAATAATAATAAAAGGATATTCTGCATAACTTGAGTTTAAAGGGGGTCTGTAAAAGAAGAAATGGGACTGTATGATGTGGGATTAGGGTGGACAGGTAAAAAAGAAGACATAGCTCGTCCTTGACAAGTGACAAATGCTGACATTCTCTGTTCTACATATCTATTAAATGTGAAGGAGCCCCGTCCTCTTTTTCACCTTGCATTTTCACCTTGCTTAATTTGATTGGACACACTTGTACCAAATCCCACCTACATTAAAAACTTTGATTTCTCTATTGATGTCTATTAGGAAACTGTCCCTTCTCTCCCTAGCGCCATTTTAAAATAACTTCTCAGTGTGAACTAGGAAATTATCTATCTAGATAATGAGATGGTTCCATCTAGACTTTTTAACCCTATTTGTCTCTTCCTCCCTCTGCCTGTTCCCACCTGGTTTTCATCCCCACCCCCCAGCCATTCCTTTCTTTACCCCTCCTTGTTGGGTGTTTTCCCTCATTCTGTCACTTCATCAGTCAGACCTCATCTGGAGTACTGTGTCCAGTTCTAGGCACCACACTTTAATAAAATTGTAGACAAATTAGAACAGGTTCAGAGGTATGGAAAACAAATCTTGTGAGGAAAGGTACGTCTAACCTGGAGAAAACAAGACTGAGAGGAGACATAACATTATTCAAATTCAAATATTCACCAGGCGCATCCCATTGCAGAGACCTAGTTGGGAGGAGGGATCCTTCTCCTAGGTGTGGTCTAGAGTAGGGATATTGTGAGTGCCCGACTAATTCCGGGAGGCCAACAGACCCCCGTGTCCACCACCCCCTGATCCAGTCACACTTGGCAGCTGTCCACCCTTATCCAGAGCCATTGTGTGCCACAATGGAGGTTCCGCAAATTGTGCATTTTTGCAGAAATGCCCATTACATAAATGGAGCATTTATAGCTGCCATTTACGTGACTGGGGGCAATCAATAATTTCCAGAGCAAGGGTGGATTGCAGCCAAGTGCTCATTGAGCATCACCAAGCCTCACAGGAAGCTCATGTGGCCCGACAAGCGGGGGCAGGCAGCGGGGCGAGCCTCCAACAGATCGGACGCAGTTGAATTCGCCCATTCCTGGGTCCCACTGGCTGCTGCTTCTGGAGGGAGCATATACGCCATAACCCTGCTGGCCCTGTTGCACAGTTCCCATGATGGTCAGTACTGTGACTGCCAGGCACTGGCTTTCAACTGGTGACTCAGCTGGGCCGTTCCTCTCAGTAGCTTGGAAGATCAGGAAGAAGACAGAGAGCGAATTGAAGAGCTAATACGGCCCTACAATTGAAGACCTTTTAGAGCAAAATTAGAGGCCTAATAGCTATAGCAGACAAGGAAAGGAGAGGGCCATCCTGGATCCATAACAGTGCCCTGAAGCATGTAAAGGAGTAGACACTGATCTTGAGGTGAGGATCTGGCACCCTTAGCTGCTATGTGAAGGCAGCTTAAACCACATACACCTCTTCAACTCAGTTGCACTTGCAAAATTACAGTACCTTCAGTTGTAATAACAACAACTGGGCCCTTTCTGTCACCCATCCTCTGCACTGTAGTCATGGCAACTGCACTTTTCTAAGCAACAATTATCAGTACATGGAAAAAGGCCTCTGAGGAATAACTTGTTCCTAGGTCTTATTTTTTTAAGATGCTAAGAAAATCAACTGACTGATGTGAGAGAGTTGGCCCTTTTTTTTTTAGACTTTTAGTTTTAGCTTTTGTAGTTTCACACACTTGGATTCCATTCTGAGAACTGACAAATTGATTCCTCTCCAGTACCTTATTTGCATACAGATCGACATCTTCAAGGTATCATTGGGGGGAAACATACCAGAGATGTAACTAAATGCATTCATTCCTGAATTATGTATTCTTCTACCTGAGAGACTAAAAGACTGCATGGCTGATTCATTTGAAGAGTTGTCTAGTCAATGCAACAGAATATGTCCAATTCAACAGGAAATAGGAACTGAGTTAGAAAAAGTAGGAACAGAATTGATCAAACACAGCAATCCTTTCTGCCTCGGGCTTTGGACTTATGAAATCAATGCACACAGATAAAAGCTAAGTCAAGTGACCCTTTTATGATTCAATCAGCCTAAGAGCATCATCACACAGGGAAAAATCATGTTTGCTTACCATCGTTTCTCTGCCCTCGCGTTTGTCCCTCATTACTTCCTCTTTCAAAAGAGGACGTAAACAACATGCACGTGGCCCATTCAGTGGGCTGTTTTGATCCCACCACTTCTCCTGCACGCAGCAGACTTACTGGGGTGTTTTTTTGCCACACAAAGTCGGCTAAAAGGGATGGGAGGAGCACAGGACGCAGACAACGTCGTGAGAGGGACCCATGAAAATCCATGAGTGCCCAGCAATGAGCGTGCAATAAAACACTCATCTGATGATGACCTTAGTTATCTGGTTCCCCTCTGCTCGGCCCTGGTTAGGCCTCAACTTGAGTATTGGGTCCAGTTCTGGGCACCACACTTCAAGAAGGATGCAGACAAGCTGCAGTGTGTTCAGAAGAGGGCAACAAGAAGGATCAGGGGTCTGGAAACAAAGCCCTATGAAGAGAGACTGAAAGCTTCATCCCACGTACCTGCTTCCCTCGGATTATCCCCATAGCGCTAAGCTTTCGCGGTTGTTGTTGTTTTTGCTACTGGGTTCTCCCACACTAGAGGCCTTCAAGAGGCAGCTGGACAACCATCTGTCAGTTATGCTTTAGAATGGATTCCTGCGTTGAGCCTTGTAGGGCCCTTCCAACTCTACTATTCTATGATTCTATGATTCTACACCCAAGAGCCTCAAAATCGGAAGCAAGACTCTTCAAGGCAGCATGGCCAGTTGTCCAGGAAAGTACACGTTTCTCAATACCTTCCCACTCCTGCTTCCTTTACCAAAACCTGGGCAGTCTGTCACCAAGGAAAGGAAGCAGGAGAAACACTTTTGGGAGGAAGAAAGAAGGCAGTGAAATCTCAACTCTTTGTAGCTGCAGGGAAACTGGGATAACAGGTTTGAAGGAAGCTTAAAGCCCACCACTGGCCTTGGAGTATGTTTTGGCAGGCTTGCAGTCGCCAAGTTAAGAATCCCCAACAGAATGACCCTGCTCACCAAGTGCATGCAAAATAGGTGCACTGCCATTGAGCTGATGCAGCCCTTCATGGGTTTGCCTTCTAATCTCAGCTGTCTGGAAAAGAGTGGCCCAGACTCTGTTTCTTATATCCAGGCCCTCATCTATACAACAGTGGAATTGCTTCTCATTAAATTTTAAGCCGATTTTTAGCTGATTCAAATTAGTAAATGAGCATCACAGTGCAGCAGCAACAGCGATTTTATATATATAGCGTACTTGATGCTGCGCACATCCACCACGGAGGAAGGACGAGCAAAACAATAAATTCTATATGCGGAGATCCCCATATTTATATTGGTGAAAGGAGCGGGAGTGGAAACTTAACAAACAAAAAACGGGGAAAGGGAAAAGGTGCGGAGCTGAGCAGAGCTCGTAGGTCTGTGGCGAGACTTGTGCTGGCTCATTTATGTGCTTAGGAACGAGAAGTGGGGGGGGGAGTGGCTGCTCCCGCAGTATCAACCAGTCAAGAGGGTTCATTAAGTGAGCCAAGAAGGCTGAGGGGAGAAGAGGGGAGGAGGAGAGGGGAGAAGCCATCTCCCCTCCAGGAGCGAGCAATCGCCCCTTCTTCCTGCCCACTTCCTGCTTTCATTCTCCTCGAGGGTATGGGGAGAGTTTGGGCATTTTTAAAAACAAGATGGGTAAGCCATGTGGAAGGGGGCAGATGAAGCACTCATGTGGAAGGGGGCAGATGAAGGGGAATGTGGAAGGGGGCAGATGAAGCACTCATGTGGAAGGGGGCAGATGAAGCACAAGTGTGTGAGAGAAGGCTCGAGGCTCACTGCCCTTCGCCATCTTTGCTGTCAAATTCAAAATGAAAACGGCGGGAAGGAACGAGACAGCTGATAGGTGGGAAGGCGGGAAATTGGCCAATCACATCAAAGCAACGGCCACATGTCAAAATGCGAGTTAACTCCCCCACAGACACATAAGCATAATGCGATTCAAAGTCAAACCCTAACCTAAAAGTCGAGGTATAACGCGACTGCTAATATGCGCATCATCGCGGGGGAAAGCCGCTGCTGCGGCGAATGGACAGCTGAGTCGTGTGACCGATTTCGGGAATCTGCGCAGTTACATCACTGTAAAGCGGCCATAAAGATGTGGCCCAGGTTGCTTCTAAATTTAACACTGAAAAAAGGATGTTTGGATCTTTATATGAATGATTTGAAAAATTGTTGAGATGGCACATGGGCAATTCCACAGCCATGAGAAAAAAGCCTGATTCAAGTTTCACCTGCATGGTGAGTTTAGTTTAGTAGCCGTGTTCCCTTTTCAGGAGATATGGCTGGAATTGCAGAGTTTGAACTAAGAGCAGCCATCCATCACTTTGAGCACAGACTGGTTGATACTTAATTTGACAAATTCATCTCATATCACTTGATAATGAGGGAAATCACAAGGAAAATTATCTCTCCACCAAAAAAAAAACCCACCCTGAAATTAAAGGGCCTCTGATTTGTCCTTGTTGTATGTCTAACTGCGTGAAGCACTTTATAACGGGAAGGAGTATCCTTGTTTTCCAATGAGGACTTTCAAGGTGCTATTCAGCCCACTTCATAAATGTGGCACTTTGTCAAAGCACCACTTGGAGCTACATCCCCTTTGCTGATGGATGAACAACAATATTTTTAGAGTAAAGCTATAATAACAAAGCGTAGTCCTTATCTGAACCAAAACCTGCATTTGTGCATTTCTGTGTGTAAACAGTATGGCTGGATGAATCTGTTAGATTTGCTCATTACCACATTCAAATTTTTAAAATCAAAAGTTATTTCTTTCCTGAATATGAACTTTGTGGATTTTGGTCCCAAATATGGAGAACTTTGCAAATTTTTGAAGATTCTTATGAAAAGCGAACTGAAATAAAATTCCAACCACCCGTAGTGTACAGCACAAGCAAGTATGCACATACATAAACACACACACACACATATAACACTTTTGACACAACTCCACAGTCCATTAAGCCTACTGTCATTAAGCCTACTGTCATTAAGCCTAAATAAATATAAATAAAAAGTGTGTATTCTTCCCATTCCCCCTTGCTGTCATTTCCCTACCTTTCCGTCCAGCATTCTTGGGCAATGCCACTGTCCCACTGGGCCCACCACCGAGGCTGTATCTATTTACGCTTTTGGCACCATAAGGCGCTCAGTCTTGCCCCCATTTAATCTGCCACACTGCCTCCAACATTGCACCAATATGGGGCATTGTGGGAAATTAAAATGGCAGTTAAACCCAGTCGTCTTGGAGAGCTGCTACCCTCTGCCATGGCAGGTAAGGCCTCAGGGCCCATTGACAGAGGAGGCCTAACGAGGGCACTTTGTCCACAGCCCCTGAAACCCAGATCTCACCCTGCCTTCCTCTCTTGACTCTCTCTCCCATGTTGAATTTTAGATTGTAAGCTCCTTGGTGTCATGGACAAACCCTCTTCTACTTTCAAAGGGCAATGCATGTTCAAAGAGCTTTGGCTATTGGGCAGTATAGAAATGTAATTAATTAATTAATTAATTAATTTAAAAGGTTAGTTATAATTACCTGATTCTACCTTTCTAGCTTAAACATATTTGTCAAATTAACATTATTATTATTATTATTATTATTATTATTATTATTGAACAATCTCTCCAACAAGGGTTGCCTGGGGGCAACATTATTACCTTTTTAGCACCAGGTCAAGACTTTTCTCTTCTCCCAGGCATTTAACAGCATATCTTGAGTTTTTAGCTGACCCAGAATAGTTGCTTTAAATGAATGTTGTCTGTTTTTATGCTTTTTATGGTTTTTAAATTTTGTATATCGGTTTTTAATGTTCAGTGTTTTAATCTTTGTAAGCCACCCAGAGGGCGGTAAATAAATGTAAATAATAATAATAATAATAATAATAATAATAATAATAATAATAATAATTTATTAACATTACACATGCATGTAAAGTGTGGTTTGGCCTTGAGTTTCAGGACTGGGCCAATGGAAGCAGTCTGGAGAGAGCCAGGACCGGACAGCAATCAGCATCCATGGGCCAAGAACAAGTCCGGAGACTCAACCAAGAGCAAGATGAGAAATGCAAAACATGCTAGAGCTCCCAAAAACCTTGTTGCTCAAGTATGGCTCAGTTGGAAATGACGCCATCTGTACTCCTTCCTGACCAGGGGGAGCCAACGGCCAGCCTGAGTGGGTGGAGCCAGGCCAGATCTAGAAGGTTCTTTCCTAAGAGACTGCATTTAATTGGCCCACCACATGGGGCACTTTAACAGTTGTATAGAAATGGGGATTTCAGCAGGTGTCATTTTTATGCATGATACAAAAGAGGGCAGGGCTCCTGCAGCTTTCGCTGTTGTGATGAAGAGGGCGTTTCACCAGGTGCTGCATGCATGCAAATGACACCTGCTGAAATTCCCTTTTTCGATACAACTGTTAAAGATACAGGAGCCCTGTCCTCCTTTCCATATGGTCACCCTTGGATTGCAATCTTAAGCACTTAAGTACACACAGAGAGCTTTTAGAGGCATAGCTGGTCATCATCTTCTATAGCTTCTGTGAAAAGCTCTCCCTGGAAAATGAAGATGAGAGAGAAACAAGTTAAGAAAGAGGCAAAGGGGGAGAGCATCTCAGTGAAGTGCAGAGAAGCCTCCGTTCTTTGCGCTGGGTTACAACCACCTCTATCCTCTGCTTAAGTTCACCTCTTAGAAGAACTTTAGCTTAGATATCTTTTTAAAAGGGTTAGCAGCAGCACCTGAGATAACAGAGACATACAGTACCTGTCACCTGAAAAGGGGTGGAGGCTTTGTACTGCCATTCCTGTGGGATCTAAGCCAGATAAGATCCATGATTCCCATTTTAGACAACACAGCAGATCCTGGGAAGGAAAAGGACATGACACAGGTCCATGTTCTTTTCCTGGATGCATCTTGTTATTCTCAGTCTTTGCTGCCCTCCAGTGCCTTTCAGTGGAAACACCGTCTTGCACAGAACAGCTTTTAAGATGATGCAACTGAAGACTGAGAGCATCATCACACGGGGGGAAATCGTGTTTGCTTACCATCGCTTCTCCGCCCACGCATTTGTCCCTCATTACTTTTTCTTTTGAAAGAAGAAGTAAACAACATGTATGTGGTCCATTCAGTGGGCCGTTTTGATCATGCTGTTTCTCCTGCACACAACAGGAAATAGTGGCAACTTGCGCCTTTAAAAATAAGTCAGACTAACTGGGGTGTGTTTTTTTTGTTTTGTTTTTTGTGATGTGAAGAAGACTAGAAGGGGTGGGAGGCAGATGACATTGTGGGAGGGACCCACGAAAATACATGAGTGCCCAGTAACATGCATGTAATGAAACGCTCATCTGATGGAGCTCTTAAAACCAGTTGAAGTTTCCGGACCGTTTTCAAAGGCAGCCCCACGTATAACGCATTGCAGTAATCCAAACGAGAAGTTATCAGAGCATGGATCACTGTAGCTAGGCTATCTCCATCCAGATAAGGGCGCAGTTGGTATATCAGCCTAAGCTGATAAAAGGTGCTCTTTGCCACTGAGTTCACCTGTGCCTCAAGTGACAGTTCTGGATCCAAGAGCACCCCCAAACTACGGACCCGATCCTTTAGAAAGAGTGCAACCCCATCCAGGACAGGGCAAACATCACCTCGCCGGACAGATGAACCACTCACTAACAGTACCTCCGTCTTGTCTGGATTGAGTTTCAGTTTATTAGCCCTCATCCAGTCCATTACCGTACCCAGTATATTATACCAGGCACGGTATAATATAACTCATGAATCAACCCAAACTGGTTTGAAAACTTGAAGGGAAGCAAGACAGGTCTCATTTTTGTACCCCAAGCTGTCTAGCAGGGAAGCGAGGAAACAAGATTCCTTCAGAGCATCTGCGGGGCATGCCAGAGCTCTCCCTCCCCACTATTTCTGATTCACCATCAGAAATGTTGCATTTTGGTTGGTCCTAATAAAAGTATTGCAAAACTACAGATTTTGGTTGGTCCTAATAAAAGTATTGCAAAACTATGGATTTTGGATATTTAACCATCAGAAATACATCTCTGTGTGTCCTACGGTCTATGGGAAAGCAGCAATAATAATAATAATCAGGCATTGTCCTGGCTGCCGGGCTGAACAGCCCCGCATGTAGAAATTTATTTATTATTGCATTTATTATTGTATTGCAGAAGTCGAGCCTAGCCATGGTCATTCATGCACTGGTAACCTCACGATGAGACTACTGTGGCTACCCATGTATGTGGTTCAGAAGCTGCAGCTTGTGCTGAACACAGCAGCTACAGGTGCTCACTGGGGCACCTAGCTCTGCCCACATAAAACCAGTGTTAAAAGAACTGCACTGGCTGCTTGTTAGCTCAAGCCACATACAAGGTTATGCTATTATCTTACAAAGCCCTAAACAATTTGGGAGCAGGATACCTAGAAGATCGCCTTCCCTTATATACGCCCAGGCAACATTTACGATCTTCAGGAGGCCCTGCTCGTCATCCCGACATGAAGAGAATGTCGCCATGAAGAACCTCGACGGCGGGGCCTTCTCTGTAGAGGCACCCCACCCTCTGGGAAACCCTCCCTCGCACGGTTCGGGAGGCGGGAAATGTAATAATTTTTAAACGCCTCCTAAAAACACATCTTTTTAGACAAGCCTTCCCTGGACTGTAATTTATTCTGGTTTTATGTGATTTTAAAGTTTTAAACTGATTTTTTTTTTTTTTTTAGTTGTAAGCTGCCCAGATTGCTTAGGCTGTTAGGCAGCATAAATATGTAATAAATAATAATTTGGGCCTAGCAAAATACATCCACACTAACATCCAGAAAGCAGTCATACTTAATTCATACTTAGAATCGTAGAATAGCAGAGTTGGAAGGGTACTACTAAGGCCATCGAGTCCAACCCCCTGCTCAATGCAGGAATCCACCCTAAAGCATCCCTGACAGATGCTTGTCCAGCTGCCTCTTGAAGGCCTCTAGTGTGGGAGAGGCCACAACCTCCCTAGGTAACTGGTTCCATTGTCGTACTGCTCTAACAGTCAGGAGGTTTTTCCTCATGTCCAACTGGAATCTGGCTTCCTTTAACTTAAAACAGCCTTCCTCAACCTGGGGTAAGGTGACCATATGAAAAGGAGGACAGGACTCCTGTATCTTTAACAGTTGTATTTAAAAGGAAATTTCAGAAGGTGTCATTTGTATATATGGGGAATCTGGGGAAATTTCCCCTTCATCACCACAGTTAAAGCTGCAGGTGCCTTGCCCTCTTTTAAATCTGGTCACTCTAGTATAGCTCCTGCACCTTTAACTGTTTTGATGAAGAGGGAATTTCACCAGGTTCTCCATATATACAAACAACACCTGCTGAAATTCCCTTTTCTATGCAACTGTTAAAGATACAGGAGCCCTGTCCTCCTGTTCATAGGGTCACCCTAGACCGTGCCCAGGAAGTTTCCCATGGGCCCATTGGTGCCCATAGGTAGGGTGACCCTATGAAAAGGAGGACAGGGCTCCTGTATCTTTAACAGTTGTATTTAAAAGGAAATTTCAGAAGGTGTCATTTGTATATATGGGGAATCTGGGGAAATTTCCCCTTCATCACCACAGTTAAAGCTGCAGGAGCCCTGCCCTCTTTTAAATCTGGTCACTCTACTATAGCTCCTGCACCTTTAACTGTTGTGATGAAGATGGAATTTCACCAGGTTGTCCATATATACAAACACCTGCTGAAATTCCCTTTTCTATGCAACTGTTAAAGATACAGGAGCCCTGTCCTCCTTTTCATAGGGTCACCCTAACCCGGGGCGCTCCAGATGTGTGGGACTACAACTCCCAGAATGCCCCAGCCGCTGGCTGGGGCATTCTGGGAGATGCAGTCCCACACATCTGGAGCGCCCCAGGTTGAGGAAGGCTGACTTAAAACATGTCAGGACATTTCTGGATCCAAAGACAGCATGACTGGGCAAACCCTGTCAGGTCCGTCTGGAAAAGCCTCCAGGAGGGAGAAAAGAGAGATAATGGTGATGATGGTGGCGGTGGTGTAATACAGGGGAAGGGCGGCGGGGCCTTCCTGAGGCGCCCCTCAGGCCCTTCCCGCTCTTTCTGAGCCAGCGCTCCGTGAGAGACGTGACCATCTCCCCCGCGCGCAAGGCCGACTCCGCGGCTGCCCAATGAGGGCGTCTTCCCAACCAATCACTTGACGCCGGTGAGGCGGGCCGGCCAATCGGCGCGAGGCTGGGGGCCGCGGGGCGGGGCCGGCGGAGGCGACTCTTTGCAGCAGCGCGGAGGCTGCCTGTCGTCTCGCGTCTCTCGCCGCACGAGCACCTCTTCCCTCCTCGGCTGCTGGAGCACGACTGAGCCGGCAATTACGATGTCTCTCTCCACCAAGCTCACGCTGGACAAAGTGGACGTGAAGGGGAAGCGCGTGGTCATGAGGTGAGCTCCGCAACTCCTCCGCCTCCGGCCTTCCGGCGGCGTTGCCGTGGCGGCCGGGCGGAGCAGCCCTGCCGCGTGTAGAAACGAGGCCCCTGAGCCGTTCGCAGAGTAGCGCGGGTGGGGTGGGGTGGGGTGAGGTGGGGAGGGGTGGATAGTTAGTTAGGGTTTTCACAGCGTGTGAGCGGCGCAGACACGTGTATAGTGCAGGTGGACACGCAAGCGCCCTGTCACGTGTGCACTGGCTGACTCGCAAACCTGGGTTGGCTGCCACGTTATGTGCGGGCTGACTCTGACGCGTGCACCAGCACCCCCTCCACCACCACCCCGGGTTTAAAAGGGTGCTGGGACTCACCAGCAAAGGGGCCGAAGGAGAAAGGTGCTGAGGCTTTCCAAAAGCGCGCAAGGCGTTTAGATGGAACATTATTATTATTTATTTATATAGCACCATCAATGTACATGGTGCTGTACAGAGTAAAACAGTAAATAGCAAGACCCTGCCGCATAGGCTTACAATCTAATAAAATTATTATTATTATTATTATTATTATTATTATTATTTATTTATTTATTTATTTATTTATATAGCACCATCAATGTACATGGTGCTGTACAGAGTAAAACAGTAAATCGCAAGACCCTGCCGCATAGGCTTACATTCTAATAAAATCATAGTAAAACAATAAGGAGGGGAAGAGAATGCCAACAGGCACAGGGTAGGGTAAACAAGCACAGGGTAGGGTAAAACTAACAGTACTAGTCCAAGCAACATCAAGTTTTAAAGGCTTTAGGAAAAGAAAAGTTTTTAGCTGAGCTTTAAAAGCTGCGATTGAACTTGTGGATCTCAGATGTTCTGGAAGAGCGTTCCAGGCGTAAGGGGCAGCAGAGGAAAATGGACGAAGCCGAGCAAGGTAAAACAATAAGGAGGGGAAGAGAATGCAAACAGGCACAGGGTAGGGTAAAACTAACATCACTCTAGCCTCCCTTCCCGATCCGAAGCGGCCTGTTTTGGGGACAAAACCTGCTTCTGGCCTACTAATACGGTACTGAGGGAGGGATCCCCGCCAGAGAACGATCGCAGAATTTATTTTAGGACGGGTGAACAGAAGCTTCCGTTTTTGGATAAAAGCCCCAAAGACCTAAAATGTTAGGATTTAATCCTAAGGAATAAACCTCAGCGGGACTCGCATCTCAGACACGCACAGGGCTGCACGGTTAGACTCAGAATCAATGGAAGCTGGGCTACATATGGCTGATTCCGTGTCGTAGGACTATATGGCCTTTAACGCTATCCTTCCTGGTGTTCATATCCTGATGACTTATGCAGCAGGTCACTGATTTCCACCCCCAAACACCACCCTGCCCTTCTGCTGGAAAGTAAATTCTAGCCGCAGTTACATATCAGGCACAAAAAAGGAGAGAAAATAGTTGGATCTCTGTTATTACCAGTCATCCAGTAGCAATAGTTGTACGGGAGACATACAGAATAAAGCAGATTTAAAACCGCAGTTTCAGCATAGCTGGGATTGATAAAACAGCAAATAAAATACATGTTTTAATCTTCTGTAAGCTGCCCAGAGAGCTTCGGCTATGGAATAGTATAGAAATAATAATAATAATGATGATGATGAAAGATTGAAGGCTTGTATATATGATATGCTATGGTACGCTATTGATTATATTTGGGAATGATAAAAAAGAACAGTCAGTTCTGCTTGATAAACATTTTTCGCACGTACAAGCCTAGATTTTGGGCCACTGAAGAGGTCTTTCTGGTCAAAACAAGCCTGGCCATTAGAAAAAGAGCACTTTTTAATCAAATAATTGGATGTTTAATTTAGAAATACAAGTGCTTAAATATTGTCAATTTTAATTCAGTTGCTTTATATTAAATTTTGTACTTTTTATGGTCCTTCTGTGTAAACATGCATTGTGCTGTTAATTAGACTAATCTTTCCGAACAGAGTGTTGAATTGAATAAAGAGGATGAGGAGTTTCCCTTTTAGGCTATTTGATTGTAAATGGGGAACTATCCCAACAGAATCAGACTGCTACTGTTAGAGTCTGAAATACACACGTAAGGAATTTTAGGCCTAAGGAGAACTAAAATTGGAAAGGGAAAACCTGTTACTCTGAATTCAAGCAATATATAGTGGTGTCTGATCAAAACCAGAGTTAGAAGCCTCCTTGGTCAAACTGGGATGTGGGTTGCAGGGAGAACTTATTTTAATTGTAGGTGTTCAGTTGTGAGTCTGAGGAAATATCTACCATTGAAATCTCCAGTTTGAAACTTCAGCTGTTTATACAGCATATGGGTGCTTTTTTTACTGCCTCTAAATCTTATCTGTGATATTTCCATGATATCCATGATATTTCCTTAATAATTAAAATTAAAAAAGACTTTCTCAAGGTCATTGAAGGTTAGCAAGGGCATTTCATTTGATCCAATAAATTGAATTCAGATTTGTTTCCTCCTTAAACCTTTCTGAAACCTTCAGTACTGTGCTTTCACTTTTCTATTTTTTAAATATTAAAAATGTTTTTTTCTTACCAAAAATATTCAGCTTACAGAAATGTTTTTATTTTATATTTACATTGAAAGAGGGGGACTCTGAACCCCCTTCCTCCACTGTAGTATTTCTGGGTCCCCCCCCCCTAAAGGCAAATCTTCACTTGGTGTGTGTGTGTGTGTTTACCTCACCTCTGATGTACAGATACAGAATGAAATGCTGTATTTTTAATGCACTGTTTAAAATGTATTTTGGACAGTGGAGGTTAATCATAATTCAGGATGAAGCTCTTCAGGCCTCATTCTAGAACAGGGTTGCACTATCAAGTGTTATCAGTGCAACTTTGTAAATCAGTCCACAGGCTTGCTGAAAAGAGACAGAGTCTTCCATTTCTCCTGCATTTCTATGCTGGGTACAGTGGTGGTGGTGGGATGGATGCACCTGGCCCTCCTGTACCAGGCTGCTCATGCAGCTGTATGAAATTCCTTCATGCCCACCCACCCCACCCCTGCTACTAGGCTTGCACTTGAATACAAGACTGCATCAGGGCAGTAGCTTTTTCTTTCACAAGCATCTGTGTAGGCATTGCAGTTGCAACTTGCATCCTAGACAGTCCTTGTTCCTTTAAAGGTCTGACTCCTCTGACGCTGGTGAGGGGGGGCGGGGTGTGTGGCCAGCCGGGGTGACTCCTTGCAGCAGCGCTGAGGCTGGCTCTCGCCCCGCATCTCTCGCCCCATGAGGAGCTCTTTCCCATCGGCTGCTCGAGCACGACTGAGCCCGCAATTACGATGTCTCTCTCCACCAAGCTCACGCTGGACAAAGTGGACGTGAAGGGGAAGCGTGTGGTCATGAGGTGAGCTCCGCAACACCTCCGCCTCCTGCCTTCCGGCAGCATTGTCGTGGCGGCCGGGCTGAACAGCCCCATGTGTAGAAATTTATTCATTTATTATTGCATTTATATCCCGCCTTTTTCCCCCTGTAAGGAACCTAAGGCGGCGTACATAACCCTCCTCTTCTCCACTTTATCCTCATAACAACCCTGTGGGTTAGGCTGAGAGTCTATGATTGACTCAAAGTCACTCAGTGGGTTTCCATGGCCAAGTGGGGACTAGAACCCAGATCTCCCGACTCCCAGTCCAACACTCTAGCCACTATACCACACGGGCTCCCTGAGCAGTTTTCAAAGTAGCTTGGGCAGATGCACGAACGATAAAAAAGGGGGAGGTGTTGGATAGTTCGTTAGGGTTTTTACAGCATGTGAATGACACAGACAATTGTATAGTACAGGTGGACATGCAAGCACCCACCAGCAGGCCAGGGCTTCGGTGTGGCGCCCTGTCACGTGTGCACTGGCTAACTCGCAAACCTGGGCTGACTGCGACATTATCAGTGGACTGGCTCTGATGCACACACCAGCGCCCCCCCCCCCCCCCCCGGGCAAGGCGGCTTTAAAAGGGTGCTGAAATTTACCAGTAAAGGGGACAAAGAAGGTTGCTGAGGCTTTGCTAAAGAGTACAAGGCGTTTAAATGGAATATCACTCATGCCGTCCAGTAGCAATAGTTCTATGGGGACATATAAAATAAAGCAGATTTAAAATTGCAGTTTCAGTATAGCTGGGATCGATAAAGCAGCAAATAAAATACATGTTTAAAGTTTGAGGGCTTGTTGTATGATGTGCTACAGTTGAGGCTTGAGGTTTCACTTGTGTGTGCTATTGTTTCTATTTGGGAATGATTAAAAAAAAGGTCCTTGTACCTTTAAAGGTCTGGCCCCCTCCATCGCTTTGATAATAATACTTCCCATCTGCCAAACAGCGCCTGAAGAGGGAGACTAAGGATGCAATCCTATGCAATTTTAAATCTGCTTTATTTTATATGTCCATAGAGATCCCAGTAACAATAGGTCAGAATACAAATATTTTAATAATAAATAAATGTTTAGACAGAAAAACGTCTTTCAATTCTCAGCCAGCCATGCTGGAAATTGTAGGAGTTTTTTTTTGTCAATAAGCATGCAGAGGCTTGTGCCTTAAGTATGTTAGTGGAGTCAGAGTTTCCCATTTGAAGCCCTGTGCAGAGGTTTCCATTTGCCTATGTGAGTTATTTATAGAGGAACCTCTAGAGAAAATTTAATGTGCTTCATGGGTGTTTTTTAGCTCATGAAATACATGGAACGTTACTTTAGAATGAGTTTCTTGGTGCCACCTCTTAATTGCTCAAAATAAAAATGTCTCACTAACAGTAACATTCTCTGCTCTGCCATCCTGTTCTGCCTCCTGCTGTTTTACACAATATAACTTCCTGTGTTCTTCAGCTTCGGGGCACAAATAGTGCTTTGTAGAAATGGCTTCTAGAGCTCCTCCTACCTTGGCTCTATCTGGCATGCTATTTCTGCTGAGTAATTCTCCTTCATAGCTAACTGAGATGAGAATTTGAGGAAGCACCATTTGCTGTTGCTTTGAATTTGTGCTTTAGACAGAACTGGCCCAAATCCTGCAAACCTCTGCTCTGCAAACCTAAAGATTAAATGTGGCTGTTAAATGCTTGAGCAGCAGTGCTTTTTCTTTGGCCTTTCTAGGAAAGGGAAATTCTAAGGTTTTTGTAAGAACTATCAAGTATTTGAATAGGAGAATTGTGGATATGAAACACAAGTATTCTCTCAAGAGCCCAGTGTGCTAGCTCAGGCAGAGATGGTGACTTGCTCAACACAATCAAACAATTGTTTTATTCACTCTAAACCATTGTTCTACAGACACCTCTGATTAGTGCCTGCTGAATCCTCCCTGGATTTCTTTATTTTGTATACAGGGGGTGATAGTTCAAGCAGCTTGTGGAAGAGAAGCGAGGGTTTACAACAGACAGAAATACAAATATGACGCTGCATTGTGTTAAGCTTGAATAAAATCCACCCATTGTGCCACCAGTTCCTACCTTTTTAAAATTTAGAACAGTTTCCCACTTGTTATCTGCTTTTACCTTTGAACTCAGCCTTTGCTTTCCAGTTCAAGGGAATCCCTGGGATGACTTGGCTAATTTAGTTGCTAAGATTCTTATCTGAACACTTTCCTTTTAGGTGTTTCTAGCCATGTATTTATAAACCACCCAGAGAGCTTTGGCTATTGGGCGGTATAGAAATGCAATAAATAAATATACCTCTACCTCCCTGGGGTGAATAAAGGGCCAGGGTGCTGCAACAGGAAATCTAGCTGGCTTAACTTTGTTCATGAGTGCTGAAGTTGTCCCAGAATGCTTCACAAAATAAAGAGCAGTCTCTGTTAGCAGACAGTTATTGCAGATCCTTCCACAAGCTCTTTGCTAGTAAGTACAGTCAGGGGATCTAGTGCTCTTACTTCACCCTGTCTTCCCCAACCTTGTCCCATTGGATTGGGTTGGACTATAAGTTATTGCAGATCCTTCCACAAGCTCTTTGCTAGTAAGTACAGTCAGGGGATCTAGTGCTCTTACTTCACCCTGTCTTCCCCAACCTTGTCCCATTGGATTGGGTTGGACTATAAGTTCCATAATTCCATAGCCATGCTGCTTCAGAACTATGGGGCTTGCAATCCAATACAACCAGAGGGCACCAGGATGGAGAAGGCTGTTCTACCTCAGTAGGTGGGTTTAGAAACTTACATCTCGTATAGTAAAGAGATCTTGTTGCATGAACACTCCTGCATAGATTTAAGAGTTATAGGGTATTTACCAGGGAGAAATAGCAGTACTGTGGTAATAATCAAACATCTCATCCTTCTATTCCCAACAGTTCCTATACCAGTTTAGCTTTGATGAATCCCATTTTTGAGGATCTTGGCCTTTAGCAAAGACTTCCAAGACTATGTTTTCTGGGGTTTATTTAAAAAGAAAACAGTTCTGCATTAAAACATTTCCCCCTTATTTTTCAGGGTTGATTTCAATGTCCCAATGAAGAACAACAAAATAACCAACAACCAAAGGTAAGAATCATATTTAAGCTCCAAATAGAAGCTGGTTAGCTGTGCTTGGCTTCTTTTTTCCAGTCCACTGTGACTCAGAAGTCGTCACAGCTTTCAGGAGTGATCTCTGGCTTTTCCAGGTAAGGTTTGGAAAATACGAGGCTAGGAAAAACCTCTTGGATTAAATCTGCTGTGCCAAATTGGATGTGAAGCTTGCTGTCAGTCAGGGTTGATAACAAGATGGGTCCTTGATCTGGTATGTCACAACACATTTTTTGTTGTTTGTTCCTGCTGTTGCATCCAATTGCTGTAAAGGGGGGTTAGCAGTAAAGGTGCATTCAAAACCTTTGGTCTTCAACAGATGGGTTGCTGCTGCTGCTGCTGCCATTTTTTTCCCTGAGCCAGGCAGCCCACCCCACCCCACCCCGACACAGCTGCTGTGCTGTTTTGCCACATCCTGTCAGCCTGGAGAGAGAAGTGAAATTAAGGCAGAGCAGCACATACTCACAAGAAGTAAAGGAACGTAAGAGGCCAGAGACCCTTTGGCTAAAATGGCGTTGTGCACCTTGCCCAGCTTGAAGTGAGACCTAAAACAGATCCCCTGTTTTGACAAGCTGAAGACCACTGTTGTAGATAACAACGAAGTTAAGGAAATAAATAATAAATAAATGTATAAAATTTAATACAAAATGTAATTATCAAAATTAACATTTGATATAATTTTCCAAGAGCACTTATGATACACATTCAAAACCAATAATACAATAAAAACTATGCTCAATCATCGCAAATTTTATTGTTTTATTGGTTTTGAATGTGTATCATAAGTGCTCTTTGAAAATTATATCAAGTGTTAATTTTGATAATTACATTTTGTATTAAATTTTATACATTAATTTATTATTTATTTCCTTAACTTCGTTGTTATCTATATTTTGGCTACCACTGTTGTAGACAACATTAAGGAAACGAAGCTCCACTGAGCTCCAAGCCAATTGTGGGTGCCTACATTTTTTATTATTTATTTATTTAGAGTATTTTTATCCTGCACCTCAGCCAAAAAGGCTCCCGGAGCAGCTTACAATTGATCAGTAAAGAAGACAGTCCCTGCCCTCAGGCTTTCATTCTAAAAAGAAGGACCTGACACACGAGGAAAAGGGGAGGCGGGGAAGAGGGGTGGGGGAGAAAAAGAAATTGAGACTGATAGGGAGCCCTGCTCCTCCCTCTCATCTCCCAGTGGAGGGGCAGACCAACAGCTCCTTCCCCCACAGGGTCATGATGACGGTTAGTCCTGGGGCAGGGCGGGGCGGGCTTCCAGCTGAAGCAGGCTCTGGTGGTCCTGTGAACTGCATGGTACATCTTTTAAATGGATTGGGGGAGATGTTATTGATGGTGTTGAGTATAAAGTGCTTAGCCAACTTTTCTTACAGCACTAGGGTCTAACTTGGGGATATGATTCTGATAAACTGTTTTTCCATATTTTGTTTTGCTGGAGTTTGTAGCTAAGTATCCCATTCGATTCCAAAGACATCTACTACGTTCTGTTAACTATTTGAAAACAGCTAACTGTTCGTGTTTAGCATTTCTGTACTTGAGTAGCCCTTGTAAAGAACTCATGTTCTATGTACCAAGCAAGCAAATGGCTACAAGGATGTTTAAGGTATCAAAATCTGTAGCAGTATTATTGAAACATCTACTAGATAACAGTGTTGATGACATGGATAGCGACTAAAGCAATTTGGATCATATACATTAGTGTGGAGGATGGACTGATGAGGAGGGTATTTCTATATTGGCGAGGCAAGAGTAAGGAGATTGTAATCAGATTGGTCGCCTTTTGATTCTATAATATATAGACTCTTGATTCTGCAATCAGTATGCAGCATCTTTTAAAAGCTTGTTGTGATAATCTTTAGCTTAGATGCAGCAGGATATGTTCGAAGAGCCTTCTGTTCATAGCCATGACGCCAAATTAATATTTCCAGTTTATCTTCTGTTTTTGTTGCAGAATCAAAGCAGCTGTCCCAACCATAAAGCATTGCCTGGATCATGAGGCCAAGTCTGTGGTACTGATGAGTCACCTGGGCCGACCTGATGGAGTTCCTATGCCTGACAAATATTCTTTGGAACCAGTGGCAGCAGAACTCAAAACACTGGTAGGCAGGTATGTCGTTATGGCTGTTGAGAAGTATGGACAGCAAGTGTTACAAATGAGTTTGCTGTGAAATATCCTTTAAATTGTGAACTGTGAAGCTATATATCTTGGATCTTTTCTAGGGACGTCTTGTTCCTGAAGGACTGTGTTGGTCCAGAGGTAGAGAAAGCTTGTGCTAACCCAGCAACTGGCTCAGTCATCCTCCTGGAAAACCTCCGATTCCATGTAGAAGAGGAAGGAAAGGGAAAGGATGCTTCAGGGAACAAGGTGACGCGTTCTGCCTTGAGTTTCTGTCTCCATTGCTTCCTACTGGCTGCACAAATTGTGTCCTCCATGCCAGTTGAGATGATGAGGATGACGTAATAATACAGATTTGACAATTTGAACAGTGATTAAAGTTTTCTGGTGCTGATAGAAATACAAGTAATGAGCGGTTTAGTGTAGGATGGGGAAAATATCCCAAACTGACAATCTATAGCACAATACTAAGGCACTGTTATTCTCAGTCATTCACCCAGAGCAAGCAACAATTGCTCTAGAAAACCAGTTTTATCACACAGGGTCAGGGGGAGTGAATGTTCTTAATCTACAGTTTTTGACTGGCTGTGTTGGGCAAGCCAAACATCGTAGTTGCCAGACCTCTTCCCACCCACCCCCATCTGCCAGCATTTCCTGAAGGAAAAGCTGGGTGGGAGAGCAGGCGATGTTAGATGCTGCTGCCCAAAAGGGCTCTTGTGCACCTCCCTGGTCTTTCCTGAGGGGAAGGAGGGAAGGAACATGTGCAGTTGGTGGCTTTAGGCAGCAGCGTCCAGCACTTCTCCGTTTGGCTTTCCTGTTCCAAAGCTGTAGGGCACTATTTCCAAAAAGTAGACAGATTGCCTTTAGACAACAACATCTTTTGCTTCCACCCCAATCTTTCCTAATGAAAGGGCCAGGGGTGAGTGCCACTACCCAAGAGTGCTCCTCCATGCACATATGGGAAGGGGCGTTCATCACTGCCGTCCAACTGGTCTTTTCTAAGGGGAAAGCAGGAACATGTGTTTTTAGGTACTGATTCCAGGCAGAAGTGTCACAATGCTGTCCCACTGAACACACACACACACACACCTCAATCTTTCTTGCTCCAAAGCAGGAAAGGGCTAGTGGGGAAAAGGAGTTGCCAGTTTGCCTCTGCATGGCTAAGGCTCTTCGGGTGCCTTTGCCACACAGCTGCCAAACAATCCCCAGCTGCCTTACCAACTTTGGACTTGGGGAATTATTATTATTATTATTATTATTTATTTATATAGCACCATCAATGTACATGGTGCTGTACAGATAACACAGTAAAAAGCAAGACCCTGCCGCATAGGCTTACAATCTAATAAGTTGTAAACAATGAGGAGGGAAAGAGAATGCAAACAGGCACCGGGTGGGGTGAAGCTAACAGTATAGAGTCAGAACAAACTCAATATTTAAAAGCTATAGGGAAAAGAAAAGTTTTTAGCTGAGTTTTAAAAGCTGTGATTGAGTTTGTAGTTCTCAAGTGTTCTGGAAGAGCATTCCAGGCGTAAGGGGCAGCAGAAGAAAAAGGACGAAGCCGAGTAAGGGAAGTGGAGGTCCTTGGGCAGGAGAGAAGCATGGCATCAGAGGAGCGGAGGGCACGAGCGGGGCAATAGTGTGAGATGAGAGAGGAGAGATAGGCAGGAGCTAGACCGTGAAAAGCTTTGAAGGTCAACAGGAGAAGCGGTGGGGACCACCATGCTTAAGCAATCCTGCCCATCTCTGCAGCTTCAGGCTGCTTCTCATGAGCAGGAGGAGAATTGCCTTCTTGCCTCAAGGCAACACCACATTCACCATATTATTCTTTCTAACATTCAGACTGCCCCTACACTACTTTGACCTATTACCCTTAATATTTTCTAACAGAAAGCAGTCATAAAAGCTGAGCGACAGTATTCGTTTAGTGATAGTGAACTTGGATGAAAACCTATCAGCATGCCCTTTTATGAAAGGGTGTTTGGATTAAAGTGCAGAAAGAAGGAAGAGTGCTGAATGAAAATGCATTGCTGTGTAAGGAAATGCGTAACAGAAAATTTGCTTAGGAAAAGAATGTGAAACATATATTGGGTTAAAGCTGGCAGTGTTCGCTCTCTAGACTGGTGTTCATGCCATCTTGTACCTCTGGCATTTTGTTGAAGGTCATCAAGAGTACTTGGTCCCAGTTGGTTTCTTTTCTTAGCATCTCTGACCCCATTAAACCTCAAGCTTGGCTCCGTATTGCAGCAGCCAAAATGTAGAATGCTGATATACAGGAGGATGCCCTTTTACCAGTTGATATAGAACACCGCAGGGTGCTCTAAAAACATGCACACATGAAGTTCTGAAGACTTGAGTATTTGAATTCATTGGTTCCAATCTGACCCATAATCCTTCAGTTTTCATTTCCGCTTGAAATAATGGTTGAGTAACTTGCCATGCTCCTTGTAACAATTGCTCACATTTGTCCATGGTCTCTCATTCTTGATGGGCGGGGGCTTGTGCGTTTTCTATATTTACTTTGTAAAGCACCATGTATGTTGACTCAAAATCAGCCTTTCCTAACCTCGTGCCCTCCAGGTGTAAATTAAGTTATATTGTGTGTGGTTGCAGTGTTTACTCTCATTAACAAGCGAAGGAAAATCACTTGACCTTTCTTAAAACAGATGCTTCCCCTGCTTCTAACACTGTAGTAGAGGCACTTAAACTAATTATATAAAGCTGGTCATCTGAGGGAACTAAGAAGCAATTGATAGTATTAGTATAACCCAATAGTAATAGAGAAAACAACTTACACTTAGAAGAATGTGTAGTGCTTTTTTAAACATGCTGGCTGAGTTCAGACAACACTCTAATCAACGGTTATTTCCCATTCTGTTTCTATTACCACCACCACCCCGCTGATTAGCGTCTTCCGAACTCAGCCGCTGTGTTGTGCCTCACAATGCTTTATGCATTTGTTCTTTTGACAGAGCCCTCTCCTTCCCCAAAGTCTGAGACAAAGAATTCTTTTAATATCCCCACCACCAAGTAGCAGTACCAGTGGCTCTGGCAGCCAAACCCATCTTGCAGGATAGGGGCCTAAAGAGCCCTTTGCTAGGGTCTTATAAGAGTCGGTGTTTTCAGACATTGATAGTTCTTGATTATAAAGAGCAAATAAAGCTGTGTAGACTAAGACCATATTAACAAACTGTTTACCCAGAGAATGATTTCATTACTGCTAATGGTTATTAGTAAAGTAGAGTAACTAACAAAGTAATGTGTTTTCTCTCTCTCTCTTGCTTTCTCCAGATCAAGGCTGATTCTGCACAGGTTGATACTTTCAGAGCATCACTTTCTAAATTAGGAGATGTTTATATCAATGATGCTTTTGGAACTGCGCATAGAGCTCACAGGTGTGTAGCACTGTCCTTATGGCTGGACATCGACTGCTTTTGAATTATTATTTGGCTTGGCTTAGCTCTGCTATTTTTATGGCAAGAGATGGACTTTTGAATAGAGATCAATTACTGCTCTCTACCTTTGAAAACTTCTGAGCCTTAGAAATGTGTATTTTAAAAAAGATTTAGACAGTATCGTAGAGATTTAGACAGTAAGATTTAGACAGTATCCATGTCTAAATGTATCCATCTTGTATCCAAAATGTATCCAAAAATCCAAATGTATCCAAAATGTATCCAAAAATGTATCCAAGATGGACAGTATCCATCTTGTAGGACATAAACACCAAAATCCACTTCAAAGCCAATGTAGCATTCTATATAGACTGAAAAAATCAGTCTATAAGAATACTATAGTAACTCTGGCTTCCATGCAGTCTTGATTTTCCTATTCAAGCTGTTCACTGTATGTTCTACTAAGCAATTGCATTAGCTTTCACATCCATCTGAGTGGAAAACATCTGAATAGTCTTTAGAGCATTACAAATCACAAGACAGCTCTTGCTAAGGTATGAAGAGTTCTTGTTGTCTGCCGTAGATATTTTAAATCTGCTCTCTTTCAAGTTGTGTGAATGCCTTTAGATTGACGTTAGCGTGTAACATTGGTGAAAAGCATTATTTTTAGGTTTAATTTAATAAAACATGGCTTTCTGAAGACATATCTTCTTTGACTTTTCTTATCATTTCCAAGGATTTATTCATGCAGTAGTATAATTGTGTCTTCCACATCTAAAAAGTCTTTGAAATGTTCCTTGCAGAATCAGTCTCAGGTCACTAGAACTTGTCAAATCAGTAAGGCAGATGTGAACTTCAGAAATGCTATGAGTCTTGTTGTGCAGTTGTATCTTCAGGGCTAACCGTTTCAGCAAAACATCTGCATAGTTGTAGACTTGAAGGTTTTTCTTTCTAGGATCAAAGGAACAAGTCTGGGTTCTCCACAGTGTTGCAGATTACTGAAGGTGTTATTTTTTTCTCCCAATGCAACAGCTCTATGGTAGGTGTCAATCTACCTCAAAAAGCTGCTGGCTTCCTGATGAAGAAAGAACTGGATTATTTTGCTAAAGCTTTAGAGAATCCAGTGCGCCCCTTCCTGGCAATACTTGGAGGGTAAGAACGAAATTGCTTTCTCCTTCAGTGCATGTAATTTTCTTTTAAAGTTTATCACTAATAAATTTATGGCAGAAAGTATGAGAGTATCCTATCTAGGTGGGCAGATAGTTTTAACATCTACAACTCTAATTTTTTAAAAAAAGCTCTTCTAAGCTTGGCCAGTGTATACTGTTATGGACTAGATTAATCAGAATAGCGTCTGTGTGTGTGACCTTTGCATCAGAGTATAAACTTAGTTGCTACTCAGCAGTACTGTGTGTAAATTGAAACTGCCTGCTATTATACATGTAGCTCGATACATGTTGGCTCCCACAGCATCCAAACGAGTTTTTTTAGGGGTGGGGATGGGAGGCTTATTAAACCGTAGCTATAGATGCAGTTTTGTCCCTTCTGTACTCATGGTGGGAAGGAGGTCTCATTTAACAATGATGACTTTCCTGGGGACATACCTAAACCTTGAAGGAGTGTATTTTAAACACACCTCTGAGTTGTTTTCTAAGCAGCATTGCATAGTGTGGTGGCCACTGTTGTTAGTTATTTGCTGCACATATCAAGAAAGAAATAATGATTGCAAGTTAAGAAAATGTGGTTAGCTCAGTCTGCCTGGTGAAGTTTTTTTTTATTTTCCTTCCCAAGTGTTGCAAGCTCCCATTTTAACCTTTGAGCAATATTGGGCTAGAAAACTGCTGTTTGTGTGTGGGAATGGGATGGGGGCATTGTGTATCCATTCTTCAATTACTTTGAAGCGGCTTGCTGGATAATGGCCAATATCAGTAGTTCCCTTTTTTGTTTGAAATATATTGAGGTACTGCTCTTGGAACTCTGGTTATGCACAGATGCTGTTTTGTTTACAATTTTGGTACAGTGCCTGTAATAAGTATTAGGCAAACTTGTTTCTTCTGCCACAAGATATGAGAGTTGTCATAGCATAACCACTGTGAGTAGGGAAGTCTTCAAATTCAAATTTTGCCATACTTATAGTCATACTAGGCAGCCTTATCCTGGCAGTTATATTTCAGCTTCTATTATGGGTATGATATGAGAAGTGTTTTGAAAGTGCTGTATAAATGCCAAAATATGTGTGTTCTGCACAACTTGCAGGTTCTGTCAAGGCTCTCTTTGTGCCAGTAGTAAGCTCTGCTTCATGGCATCCTTTGGGAAAGTAGAATTTGTTTAAAAGCTTTTTCCCCCATTTGTTTAAGCATAACCTATCAGCTTGTCACAAATCTAGTTACCAGAATAATCTGTGCTTATGCAAATCTCAGCAATTGTAGTGCTGTAGAGCTCCATCACACATGGGAAAACGCACTCCCTGCCATCGCTTCTCTGTTCCAGGTTTCGTTGCTCAGTTACTTCCTGTTTCAAAACAGGAAGTAAACAATGAGCACGAGGCCCATTTAGTCGGGCGCTCTAATCGCGCTGCTTCTCCTGCACACAGCAGGAAAGAGCAGCAACTTCCAGTTTTAAAATATTTCGGACTTTCTGTGAGGTTTTTGTGGTGCAAGGAAGGCCAGAAGGGGTGGAAGGTGCGCAGAAGGCAGACAATGTCCATGTGAGAGACCTGTGAAAAATCCGTGAGTGCCCAAGAACAAGCGTGCAATAAAAAGCTCACCGGATGGAGCTCGTAGAATGCCCAATTGTTCTAGGGCACTATTTTTCTGGAACCAGTTATCCAGGCAGATTCATCCTCTGGATTGTACCAGTTACACCTCTCTGATGACTGGAAGTGCTGTGATGGCAGAAACTGTAAGGTGACACTACAAGGGAAACATGCAGCCATGAATAATAGGGAATAGTTGCCTTGGAGTTCTCTGAAATAATCCATCATTTTGCACATTTGCCTTGCTGCTGTCAGGGATTTCTCAGTGGCACATGATCTTCCCAGTTTTAAACATTTTATACCAGTTGGATCCCATAATGTTTAAATCAGCAAGTTGTGCTGCTGTTTAAATCTTAACCAAAATTAGTAGGCTGTTGGAATTACAGTTTATAGTTTAATAGTTATTAGTCAGTGCTATATGTGGTAAATAACTCCTTTAAAATGTAGAGAATAAAATACGTTATAAGTAAGAGAAAATGCAACAAACTAAATTAAACTATGAATAGATTGGCCAGGCTGCTTATGCTGAAACAATTATATTAAGAATGTCTCCTATTAGGTAGATATTTGAATGTCCTAGTTCTGTTTGTATTGCGTAAATTAGGGTGACCCTATGAAAAGGAGGACAGGGCTCCTGTATCTTTAACAGTTGCATAGAAAAGGGAATTTCAGCAGGTGTCATTTGTATATGTGGAGAACCTGTTGAAATTCCCTCTTCATCACAACAGTTAAAGCTGCAGGAGCTATACTAGAGTGACCAGATTTTAAAGAGGACAGGGCACCTGCAGCTTTAACTGTTGTGATGAAGAGGAAATTTCACCAGGTTCTCCATATATACAAATGACACCTACTGAAATTCCCTTTTCAATACAACTGTTAAAGATACAGGAGCCCTGTCCTCCTTTTCAAAGGGTCACCTTAGGTAAATATCATTTGATGCTAGTGATTGCATGAGCCCAAATTCCCACACCTGCTTTTTCATTGCAGACAGCTTTCTTTCCCTTCTTGTAATAAATGATCACCTCCTATTTTGTTTTGAGACAGATCCTTGATCAAGGTAGAAAATACATCTCAAGATGCTTGGGACTTCAACTCCCAGAAGCCCTTGCTAGCACAGCCAGTGGTCAGGAAATCTGGGAGTTGAAGTCTAAAACATGTGGAGGTGTACTTCCTGCCCACCTCTGTCCTAGACTGTCATACATTAATTTCAGTGCATGTGACTGCACTATTTTCTCTATTATTAGCCCGTATTTAAGTAGCGGATGTAAGAAAATGGGCAATGGGCCTGTTTGTTTTTCATAGTACTTGAAACACGTTGTGATTTTATGCACTTTTTTCATATGTGTAGTGCTGCTGCCTTCTTGTAGCTTTCATTCTTGAATATTTGTATGAAGCCGTGCAAATACTTGTGGAAGTATATATAGCAACTCAGCTATTGTAACTCTGCTAATAATCTGTTCAAGTGATAATCCGGTTCTCTATCTATCTCTTCTCTCCCCCTCCCCCAATTTATTAGAGCTAAAGTTCAAGATAAGATTCAGCTGATCAATAACCTGCTGGATAAAGTCAATGAGATGATTATTGGTGGCGGAATGGCTTTCACCTTCCTCAAAGTACTTAATAACATGGAGGTACGCGACCTGCAGTGTCTGCCCTTATTTGGGTGAAGAGGTGTGTGTGAAGGATCCTCTATGTCACAGATGGAGATCCTGTGCCCCTCCAAATGCTGTTGGACTCCAACTCCCATCAGCCTCAGACATCATGGACAATAGTGATGATGGAGTCCAGGACAGAGGTTCCTTGACCTTGTTGTGCATGTACTGGCTGCTATCTTAACTGAACAGTTTTTAATATGAGTTAGGTTGTTTACAGTCTGCCGAATAAGACACGTTTCCTGCTTCATTTGTCTAGATGCAAGTTCAGGAATGAAGGAAATTGCATGTTGTTTTAAGGGGTTGAACTTTACCTTCATGGCTAGCCTACAAGTAAGACTTCTGGCCATTCATTGGCTCTGACTTAAACTTTCAGAAAACATGCTGAAAAGGGTTTTCCTGCAGTCTCATGATGCTCTTCAAATAGCTTTGTAGAGGTCTTGCATTTGAGGTTCTAATTTGCTTCGTAGCAGTTTGTGGAAGCGAATATCGCTGGGTATGTAAGGTGTTGTGTTTTGTTTCCAGATTGGCAATTCTTTGTTTGATGAAGAAGGATCAAAAATAGTCAAGGACCTGATGGCCAAGGCAGAGAAGAATGGTGTGAAGATCACTCTGCCCATTGACTTCATTACTGCAGACAAATTTGATGAGAACGCGAACACCGGAGAGGCCACTGTGGCATCTGGGATACCTGCTGGATGGATGGTAGGTTAAAAACCGAGGAGAGAAACGTTGTATAAAGGGAACTTGTCTGCACTGAAATAGCTGAACGGTATATTTTGCTCTTTCCTGGTCTTAGGGTTTGGATTGTGGCCCTGAAAGTGTTAAGAAGTTTGTTGAAGTTGTGGGAAGAGCCAAGCTAATTGTGTGGAACGGTCCAGTTGGTGTGTTTGAGTGGGATAAGTTTGCCAAAGGAACCAAAGCCTTGATGGATAAAGTTGTGGAAGTTACAGCCAAAGGCACTATCACCATCATTGGTAAGAATCAGCTCCTTCGTCCTCTTCCAGTCCCCAGTTCAGATTAGCTTTTCACTGGGTTCGAATAATGGCTTCTAATATCTGCCCTATACTTACTAGCAGTGGCTTACCGGGGATTCAAACAGGACCCTTTCCCAAACCTACTGGGAGTTCTGTGACCTGCTATGTGTAAAGTATGTGTTGTACCACTGAGCAGCAGTCCTTCCTCTAAACTCAGAAGTCCTTCCTCGTGGTGATGAAGTACTGCTTGCTTGTATGCTGTGCATGCTCACAGCCCATAATCGCCAAACTGAAAGAACGCTTTCCTCACGTACGCATCCAAAACCCTCTAAAATATCTCCGCTATATTTTGCTGAACAGGTGGTGGAGACACAGCTACATGCTGTGCTAAATGGAACACTGAAGATAAAGTTAGCCACGTCAGCACTGGAGGTGGTGCTAGCTTAGAACTTCTAGAAGGTAATGTATTTTTCCTTTCCTTTCCCTGACAGTGCTTAATAAATAGTACTGATTTGTATATTCTTTCCATATTGTACCTTGCTTCCAGGAATAAGGCTTGATGACATCTTATTTGCAGCTCTTCAAAGAGTCACACAAATCTATAAAAAGTTGTGCATGAGCTTGGGATTACCTCTATCACAGTTCTCTGAAACCACCCCTGGCAGTTACTCAGTCCTGCATCAGCAAAGACGTGAGAATGTATAGGTGTCCCTTTTATGGCAGGGGTGGACAAACTGCTTGTGCAGCCCACCGTGGGTGCCCAGTGCCACTGCTCCCAATTCCCCCAAAGCCACCTCTAGAGAAGAGAGCATACATGGATGTCTCTCCTCACTAACCTTTTTCCTGACGCTTTCAGGCTTCTGGCAGCATCACCAAACAAGGTCTCTGGAGCCCAGTGGTGTTGGGAAAGGGAGTGTGTGAGGAAAGTCCTCCCTGTGTGCTTTCCCAGCACAAACAGGCTCCCAAGACCATGTCAATCAGCTGTTTGGTGGGCTGCTGAGAACCTGATCACCCTGGGAAGCAGGGTGCACAGAGTTAATTCTCTTTGCACGCCCTCCTTCCCAACATGACTGTGTTGTCGGGAGCCCAATCCTGTTGGATTACTCCATGTGGACACTCTTTTGCAGCATGTTTGAGCTTTCGACAGTTTGATCATGCTGGGAAGGTGACCGTGCAAGAAGAATTTCCCCCATGTGCCTCCTTTCCCAGCAGGATTGGGATCACTGGAAGGAAGGAAGGAAGGTTAAAGCATTTCCCTCTTCCCAGTAATCTAGATCAGGATGATGCAGGTGGGGGAAAGAACATATATAATAAGTGTGCATGTATGTGTCCCCAACCCCACACAGTGTGTGGCCCTTGTGGGCAAAAACGTTGCCCACCCCGGCTTTACGGGATGCAGTTTTGCATAACAGACTTGCGGTTCCCGTTGCTATAGCTGTTTCTGAATGCGTGTGCATTTCCCCATTACTAGCGCCTTCGCCTGCTGTCTGACAAAGAAGCTGCACTAAACTCAGTCTGTGGCTGTTATTAGCAGGAGTTGCACGCTGGGCAGGGCCTTTGTCTCTGTTGCCTGGGAAGTAACAATCAAAGGGGAAATGCAAATGAGTATCCAAACACTTTGGATAAAACCCACAAACATCTAAGAAATACTGTGAATTAAATTTTACCTCCTTTTACTTAATTAATAAACTAATAGTTAGATTGGTTTGAAGCCATAATACAGATTTTGCTCCCCCAAAACTAAATTCATATGAGAATCAGTGTCCTGGTTCGCGCAATCAGAATAACCCACCGTGGCGTATTTAAATTGCAGAACAATTTGGATAAGCCCCCACGGGTCATTGGAAGATCACTTTCTCCCCCAACAAGCTGCAACTTGGAAGTGATTATGGAAATCGTGCCTAGCAGCCCCTGTGATTTTAATAAGCCAGTGAAGATTGGTTTGATTGTGCAAACCGGCCCAATGTGAGATTCTGTGGAAGTGGTATTAAGCCACACTCCACTTTTTATTAATCCCTGGAGGCTTTAGATTTGGAGGAGCTGGGCTTGTTAGATTAAAGTTCAATTACAATAAAGTCCACAGTTTTAACATTGTTTTTGAAGGGTAATTTATAATCTGCCTTCTAGATACGTTGTGGCTCTGTGAGTGCAGAAAGCCTTGGCAGTTTTTCCACCTTCATTATTTAGCAGCTGCGGGTTTACTTCTGTGCAGATGAGATTAAGCAAATACTTGCTGTTTCACTTGTTCTGATGTTGCCGCTATTTGGCTTTTTGCCTATTGATTTTTAGGTTTATTGTTTAGATTTAAAAACAAATTAAAAATTCATTGTTAACAGCCATTACAGCCGGGAGGTGGTTTATATATGGTAACGTTTAGCAACTACAATTTGAGATACTATAGGATGATGTGTGGTTAAACCCAAGTATATCTGTTTGTGTGTTTTCAATTGTACAGGTAAAGTTCTTCCTGGTGTAGCAGCTCTGAGCAACGTGTAATGGGTCGACCCTGGGATGGATAAGAACCTCTGCCCCAATATGTTCCTGTGCACACCCACCACCCTTAAAGCAGCTACTGCAGCGCTTCTATATCTACAAGCAGCAGATCACAGAATGTAAACTGGAACCAAAACAACATATAACGGAGAGGTTCAGATGGCTCCATTTTGGAGAGTCTGCTGTTTACATGCTGCTGATTTGTCCACGGTTACCCCACTTGAACTACTGTAGTGTTAAATAGTTATTGTGATTTAGAGTGTATATATTTATATTTTTGCCTTTTAAAAAAGGCTAAGTTCCCTAGTAGTTGTCAGTTTCTCAAAAGCAATTCCTCCCATTCAACTTCCACCGTGTTTTTAGATGCTGATATTAGTCACTTGACACAACTTACAAGCAAGGAGAAAATACAGATTTCTGGACATTGGCTTCTAAATAAATGTTTATGATGCAAACATAGTTGGGTACACTGCTCTTTTCTCCCATAAAAGATTACTGCCCAATCATTGTGTTTTGTTTTTAGGTTGCTTTGTGTGTCATGATTTATTTGTTTGTTTTCTGTTGATATGTCTGACATATAAAGCCAGTTAGATTAAGATAAAATTTTATGCCAATTACAATATTGCTCAGTAGTTTTGAAGTCCGGCCATTAACAGCCAGCCCCAAAGAGGTAGTCTTAATAGCATGTCTGGAAAATGAGATCTGAACTTTGACTAGTTTCTAGAGGAAGGGTGTTGCAGCCATTTGAAAAGGCTTTCTTACTTTGATGGTTGAATTTGAAAATGGTTTGTATTGTATTACCTACAGGTAGAGAGTGTGGTACCAGTGTGCCCTCGGATACATTCCTTGGCACCCACTGATGTGCCCTCCTCCCTCCCACTTTTCACCTCAAAGCAAAGCACATGTGTGGGGCTCAGAGACATCCTTAGGAAATGAAGGTGGCAGGAGCCTGCAGGCCAATGCATTTATTTGCAGCATGCCCATTTGTGGTGGTGCTCAGGACAGTTTCTCAAATGTGCCCAAGGGGCCCCAAAAGGTCCCTACCCCTGGTTGGATTGAAGAGGTTAGAGAGAAAGTAAGTTCAGTTATAAAGTTGCACACTTTAGAATCATTAAGAATTAAACAGCTTCTTAATCCTTTTTTTAAAAATTCTTTTATAAGTTTTACTGCTTTGGCCTTAGTTGTTAGGACAAATGTATCTACCAGAGGGTTCTCCTCCCCCACTTTTAAAGTCAGTATGGTACGTATCAGAGGTCTATCTAACTCTGTTACTTGAATGAGCACGGGCATATTTGATTTGGTTTTCTAAACAGCAGATAAATAGTGCTAGTGCAATTTTTAATTTGCTCATCTATTTAGCTTTTTAGAGACAAATGTTTGAATTTGTTATCCGCTTCATGATGGTGTGCAGGACACAGGTGGCTCCCAACAGTTCAATCTTACCATGAATTTTTCTTCCTGTCAACCTCATGTATATTAAAACACTATAACTGTATTGCTAAATTTGCTTAAAGTCTTCGCTGAAGAATAAAAAAAGATTTGAAACATTTCTTTCCTCCAAAGAAATACTAAAACACAAGTCATGTTTATAGGGGAGCAACTTTCAGAGGCCGGGGAAAGCAGTGGACTGAGGAGAGGTGATATAAATTCTGTTTTTTCTACTAGATTAAGTTCTTGTTTTTAAGTTTAAAACAGCGGCTGAAGTCTGAAGATAATTTCTAAATACAGGCGAGCTAGTGCTACTCTTCAAAAGCAAATGATAAAGTGGAGGGAAGTGAGGGGGCATTGTACGACGGACATACTTCACTTTGAGTTATTGGGGGCAGGGTGAACTTTGGACTAAACTACAAATATATAACTAAACCTCAGAGCAAACAATTGGGTTGGCCATGCAGGTGATAGTTCGATACTGGACGGAAGAATATAAACATTGTGGAAATACAGACACAGGTAGTAACCAAAGATTAAAGAAGTTCAGGAAATACCAGAGTCAAGAGGAATTTGAATGCAAACTTGGTTAAAAGTGTGTGTTCTCATTTTAGAATAATGTTATAGGGACCAAAGAAATAATCAATTTAGGTAAATTGATTGAAGATAGGAAGGTTAAAGAAAAGGGAGGAAGATGTCCTACTCAATGAAGAGAGCTTAGTTTTCAGCTAAACTCCACAATCAGTTTGAAACAGACTACTGAGTTAACGGTGGTTGAACAACAAAGTAGCCTGTTAGAATTTCTTTTCTAGACCTTAATATAAATGCTAGAGACCTTATCGGGGTCTGGGTGCTTTTGTGCTGCTGCTGCTGCACTTGCAGATGTCATATGGGAAAATGTGAGAAGTGCCCTGTGGCTGCTGGGAAAACATGAATGTTGCCGGTGCAAGAAGCCTGAGTCATGGATCTCCTATGGAGACCACCCACTTTCGCCATTTTAATTGTAATGTTTTACATCCATGCACCCAGATCACATAGACAATAGCATAAGTTACTGTAACTGCCACACACGTATAAAAAGTAATCCTCCAAAGCTGCCTGTCAGTGCAGTAGAGACAAGGCAGACTTAGCTGTGCCACAGTCTTCGTTTGGGATGGCACCTTCCCGTGTCCCATGCAGATGGTGGAGGCTGGTGGCAGCAGCACACCTTCAGAAGCCACCAGCCTCCGTTCTGCAGAATCTCGCTCAAGCGTGGATGGGAAGACTGCAAGCCTGTGGGCTGAGCCCTAGAATTTGTTCTGAGGACCAAAACTTAATGGAGCCTACAGCCATTTCTCACAAAATCCATCGTTGGTTATTCCAAGCTTCCTGTAATGCAGCAATATCGTTTAGGGCAGGAGGAAGTCATTTTGTCACTGCTATTGTTAAACCATTGGGAGTCAGAAATCGTTGCCAATCACCCCAAGACCTACCAGCAGATCCAGATCTACATTCTTCCCCTCCCTGCCAGAAAGTGCTTGGAACTCTCTTTATTCTTCAAAACTTGTATGCAGAACACATCATGCGACGTGCTGGGCTTGACGAATCCAAGGCTGGAGTTAAAATTGCAGGAAGAAACATTAACAATCTCAGATATGCAGATGACACCACTTTGATGGCTGAAAGCGAGGAGGAGCTGAGGAGCCTTATGACAAAAGTGAAAGAAGAAAGTGCAAAAGCTGGGTTGCAGTTAAACCTCAAAATAACCAAGATTATGGCAACCAGCTTGATTGACAACTGGCAAATAGAGGGAGAAAACGTGGAGGCAGTGACAGACTTTGTATTTCTGGGCGCAAAGATTACTGCAGATGCTGACTGCAGCCAGGAAATCAGAAGACATTGACTTCTTGGGAGGAGAGCAATGACAAATCTTGATAAAATAGTTAAGAGCAGAGACACCACACTGACAACAAAGGTCCGCATAGTTAAAGCAATGGTATTCCCCGTAGTAACCTATGGCTGCGAGAGCTGGACCATAAGGAAAGCTGAGCGAAGGAAGATAGATGCTTTTGAACTGTGGTGTTGGAGGAAAATCCTGAGAGTGCCTTGGACTGCAAGAAGATCAAACCAGTCCATACTCCAGGAAATAAAGCCAGACTGCTCACTTGAGGGAATGGTATTAAAGGCAAAACTGAAGTACTTTGGCCACATAATGAGAAGACAGGATACCCTGGAGAAGAGGCTGATGCTAGGGAAAGTGGAAGGCAAAAGGAAGAGGGGCCGACCAAGGGCAAGATGGATAGATGATATTCTGGAGGTGACAGACCTGACCTTAGGGAAGCTGGGGGTGGCGACAGCCGACAGAAAGCTCTGGCGTGGGCTGGTCCATGAAGTCACGAAGAGTCGGAAACGACTGAACGAATAAACAACAATTGTTAAACCATTGGGAGTCAGAAATCATTGCCAATCACCCCAAGACCTACCAGCAGATCCAGATCTACATTCTTCCCCTCCCTGCCAGAAAGCGTTTGGAACTCTCTTTATTCTTCAAAACCTCCCGGGAATGAGTTCACAGCCTCCCTAAGCAGTTTCTGTTATTGAAGTCAGAAGGAAGGTGGCGTCTCCCTACCCTTTTATATAGCACTATTCGCATGCATGATGCTTTACACAGTAGAATAAACAACAGGCAGATTCTGCAGGGGAGGGGAAATGAAAGGAAGCAGGCCTGCACCCACAAATGTTGTGTGGTTCTTGGGGGGGGGGGCATTGCAGAGTAGCTGCTATTATGTGAGATGTTTTGTTTTAATGGGCAGTAACCTGTAGAGCAACACATCACCAGTAGAGGGTGCTACTTTTCTAATTGATTCTTCAACATGAACTGGGTTAATAAAACACAGAATCCAGCCACTATCACTATGGCGTTTTAATTATTATTACAATATGTCAAATGTATATGTGAAGTACATATTACTCTCCTCAGTGAACACCTGCAGATCTCCAGGGTGGAAGCAGCACCTATATACACCCCTGAAGAAGAGCCAAAGTGGACAACCTGTGCTGAAAGCAATTTTATACGGCCTGTGAACTCTTTATTAAAACTTCTTAGTCTGACAAAGTCATTGAATAAAAAAAATGAAAACTCCATAGTCACTTAGTTTATACATTGTGCCAGTAACTTAGAGGCTGCTGGAATTCCAGATTATTATTATTATTATTTATTTATATAGCACCATCGATGTACATGGTGCTGTACAGATAAGGGATTTGCCATGTATATTGGTTTTATCTGATGCAGAATCTTCATGCCAGTACCCTGCTGAAATGTGTGGTGCCTCCTTGTAGCTGCCACCACTTTAAAGTGACCTGGCTAGTCCTCATTGTTCCTGGGGAAAAGATTCACAAGCTGAGAGGTTAGTGTGGCTATTTCAATTTCAGGCCCACAAATCATTCTCCCAGATTATGGTGCTGCGCCTCGCTTTGCTTTCAATAAATTGTCCTGCTGGATTCGATAAAAAGTTCATCAAGTCTAGTATTTTGTTTATAGCAGTGGCCAGCCAGATGTTACAAGCCTGGCATGAAAACAACAGCCTTCTGTGGTTTGTCCCCTGAGGTTCTACGTAGCTGTTGTGGCTAAAAGTTGTTATTTGACACTGTCCTCGCATGAATGTGCCCAATACATTGTTCTAGCCATCTAAGGTATTGCTGATGTTTCTTTGGGTGCAATGTATGTTGCAGTAAGTATGGTGCAATCCTAAATAGATATCATTTCTTCAACTCCTGGGTGTTTGAACAGCTGTAGAGCAGAGGCAGGCAGAAAGCAGACGGGGTTCTGTTGGGCTAACTAAAGCTTGGGGTGTTTTGCAAAGGTTTCTGATTCCCAATTGTTTAACAACAGCAACACGACAAAAAAAAAGACACCGATGTCCCAAATTACAATGTTGAGATTAAGACATTGGTGGCTAGGGGAAGCCAACAGGAGTGATTGTTTTTGTGCCGAAAAGGGAGTGAAAACTAATTTTCACTGAGTGTGACCTCAGGGACACCCAGTTCCTTAGCTGTGTATTTCTTCCCACCCACCCACCCCCTGCTCAGAAATGTCACGCAGGTGGCTGCGGTCTCCCCTCCTTAGTGTGATCTATGACCTTTTGGGTGCCCATTGCTCAGCATTGTCTCCATTGTACAGTCTCTCAATCATCTGAGATGGAGTTCTCCAACCGCATTCCTCTGCTGGTGGTAGGGATGAGAGCGGGACAAGAGGAACAAGAAGAGAAGGAGAAGGCATTTTGAGCTCCCTAAATTATTTCTAAAGTAGTACTTGTGTTCTCTGTTTTTTCCACGGACCAGAAGTAACCTTTTGCTCAGTTGTATAACTTGGCTTGAGAAATTGGCTGGAATTGAGTGGCTTTGAGAAGCTCTTTTCCTGTGGTGTTTCCTGCCTTCTGACATGGCAGCGTGATCTATTCATGGAAAATCGCAAGCTTCCTTTATCTGGAGGCCCTTGGAGTGTGTGGTGACGTGGGGCGGAAGGAGGGGGGAAGGGATGAACATTTGGCCAAGGGAACCTGGGATGTCCTGCTTTCTTTCCTTGTTCTTTTCCTGTTCAGCTCAAGTTTTCATGCCTGGCTTTGTTTAGTTAAAAACTCCACACACTTGTTCGCCTAAAATTAAGGGAAGATGGTCATTTCGAGCTAATACAAGGGCCCTGTTCTTTAAAAGGCGACAGAACCTCCTAAGCCACATTTTGTTAGTGGGGAAAACGCCTTCTACAGCCCCGGGCCCCGGCGGTGTGGGTGGAAAACAAGGAAAGAACGCAGGACAAGGAAAGAACGCAGGAACACGGTAACAGCACTTCTTTATTAGCTGGAATGCTGATGTCTTCTGCCACTCGGCACAGGCTTCCCTGTTCCATCTGAGTTTAGCTGCAATCCTCACAGGAGCTGGGGTATGGGGCGGGGGGGGGGGGGGATGATTTTTTCAGCAACCATACATTATTCCCTGTAGGAATGCAAAGTATGCTGGCTTGGCCTTGAGTAGGCAATTTAGACCCATTAACTTTGCAAAAGACCCACTCCAGTTTGCTGATGACACCAAATTATTTAAGTTGGTTAAAACGCAAAGGAATCGTGAAGAGCTCCAAAGGGATCTCTCCAAGCTGGGAGAGAGCTGGCATCCAAATGGCTGATGCGGTTCAATATAAGAAAGTGTAAGGTGATGCACGTTGGGGGGGGGGGAACCCCAACTTCAAGTGTAACCTAATGGGATATGAGCTGGTGGTGACCGAACAAGAACGAAATCTCAGGGTTGTGGTGGACAACTCGATGAACACGTCCACCCAATGTGCGGCCGCTGTAATGAAGGCAAACTCCATCTTAGGCATTATTAGAAAAGGAATTGAGAACAAAACTGCCTGTATCATCATACTGCCTTTATACAAATCTGTGGTGTGGCCACACTTAGAATACTGTGTACAGTTCTGGACACCACACCTTAAAAAGTTATTGCAGAGCTGGAAAAAGTGCAGCAAAGGGCAGCTAAAATGATCAAGGGACTGGAGCATCTCCCCTATGAGGGAAGGTTGCAACAGCTAGGATTGTTTAGCTTGGAAAAACGGAGGCTAAGGGGAGACATGATAGAGGTGCACAAAGCTATGCAGGGTGTGGAGAATGTGGATAGGGAGACATTTTTCTAGGACTAGAACCTGGGGTCAGCCTATGAAGCTGATTGGTGGGAGATTCAAGATCGATAAAAGGACTTCTTCACACAGTGCATAAGCTATGGAATTCACTACCACAAGATACAACAAAGGCCACCAATTTGGATGGCTTTAAAAGGGGCAATGGATAAATTCCTGGAGGAGAAGGCTATGATCCTGATAGCTATGTGCTACCTCCAGTATCCGAGGCAGAAAGCTTGTGTGCACCAGTTGCTGGGGAACATAGGTGGGAGGGTGCTGTTGCACCATGTCCTGGCTTGTTGGTTCCTGGTTGACGGCTGGTTGGCCACTATGTGATGAGAGTGCTGGACTAGATGGGCCCTTGGACTGATCTAGAATGGCTCTTCTTATATTCTTATGGCACAGATTAAAATGGCTAGAAAATGGTATGTGGATATGGATCAAAACAGCAACCTGGGCTCTCCTTGAGCTATGAGGGCTGTCATGATGAGCGCCTGCACTTCAAAATTGGCCACTCTATCACTGGCCAGCCAGCTGGGCTATCTAGCTCAGATGTGTCTACACTGACTGGCATCAGTCTTTCCAGCTGTATTGGGAGTTTCTGAGGATTGAATTTGGGATCTTTTGCATGCAAAGCAGGTGCAATCTCCCAGTAAAAATACATTATTTTCCCACCCATCAAGACAAAGGGCTTGTTCACACACGGGGAGAGAGATTAGGGGAACTACGGACTGGGGAGAGTTAATGAAACTATGACATGCATGGCCATCACATGACCATGGAACCACACAGTGCCACGTGGTTCCCTTACATCTCCCTGCTCCATGGTTAGCCCATTGCCCTCCCGTTGCGGCTGTGTATCCTAGCAGCCACTGAAGTGGGAATTGGGTTAGCCAGACACTGTAGCCAGCATGTGGCAATCCTGACCATAGAGAAAGTCACTGGTGGCTAGAGCGTCCCCTGAAGTTGTGGCCACTCTAGACAGCCATTTCTATGGTTGGTGTGTGTGTGTGTGTGTGTGTGTAAATTTTGACCAGTTCAGCAGAGAGTGGTTCCCCAGGGTGGTTAAAGTAGCCATTGTGGTCATGGTTTCCCCTGACACACACACACACGACATGCTAAGCCACTGGTTTCCTCAAAACCACTAACCACTGTGTCTCTGAATGACTTCTGAACAGGCCTAACATGAATTGCTCTGCCTCTCTCTCCTCCCCCTGCCTGCTGTTCTCTTTCCCATTAGGAAAACTATTCAATGAAAACTGAGACTTATCCAGTATTTTCTGGCACTTAGATCTATACACCACAGTTACAATAAAAGCTGTACAATACCATTTCCTCCAGTTAATGCTTGGATATTACAATAAAAGGGAGCGCTAATTAATATAGGCTTAAGTTGAAGCTACCGGAAGTGGAGGAGTGCACGGTAGCTATGGGTTTTGAATAATTCAGAATTTAGTAATGGGTCGGAGCGATCCTGTGCCTTCAAAGAGGCCCCTGTAATACCGCAGTGGTAAATTGTTAGTTGCAAATGCGTACCTGAAAGTTATGTTTCAAATCTGAGAGAGAGAGAGAGAGAAGGGGGGGGGGGGAGACTGTGGTAGAATAGTAGTAATAGTTTGCATATATGCTCAGAGGTACTTGCCTTTATTGTCACTTCCTGTGATCAAGAGCTTGAGCCTTAGGATTCTCAAATCAAAATATACAGAACATGGAAGGGGTGAGGTCTATAATAAGGAAGCTAAATCTGTCTTCAGGGGAAAGCATGTTATGTTTTAGGATGTTGCTCTTCAGCCACACCAGGATTTCCTTGTTTTGTTGGAGGGGGAGGGGAGGGGAGGGGAGGGGGAGTGACCAAGGTGGACGGAGAACTTCAGCCGCCACACTCTTGCATTACAGGGTGCAGTCTTCTCTATGTGCAAACTGGTTCATGAAAATGTGTGCCAGGTAAGCTGCCCTGCTTCCTTTGCCTGCAAGCGGCTGTCCTCTGGCAGAGAACAGTGGGGAATCTGCATCCACTTTGGCTCCATTGGGGATTAAAAAGCTATCCCAGTGAGAGCTGATGCAGTGCACTGGTGAAGAAAGCACTGGGAAGTTCCGAGTTCAAATCTCACCTGGCCACGACTTGACCAGCCCCTATCCCATCTGTCTGCCCGCCCTCCAGGGTTGTTGTAAGGATCCTAGAGCTAAGAGAGATCCGTGAAGCGCTTTAGACAAGTTTTTAGAAACTATATGAACATTAAGAACATGCATCAGAGACAAGGCCTCTCTGGCCCAGCATTCTTTTGCCACTAGATGCCTCCAGAAAGTCCACAAGCAGGAGGTCAATGCAACAGCAGCACACACACACACACCCATGTTCCCCAGCAACTAATATCAACAAGCATACTAGCCCGATACTGGAAGTGGCCTTTAGCCATCAGGACTAGTAGTCATTGGCAGGTAGCCTTCACGATCTGGGGGAATATTGTATCTTATGTTCTTTCATCCCCATTTCACTTGTGGGGCAGATGTGATGTTGGCAGGGTTGTGGGTGCTCTGCCACTGCTCCTTCCGAGACCCATGTTTACAAGGAGTGGACCAATGACCTGAGGCAGGGAGGGGGGCTGGCTTGCTTGGCAGGGTGCCCCCACCCCGTTGCCCTGACTCCTCTGCACCTTGGCCGCCCGGGAGTGAGCCCCATTGGACCCACAGTGGGGCTTCTTCCTGCGCAGCCATGCACGGGATCAGGCCATGATCACAGGCGAGGGGATTCCTTGGGGAGCGTTTCTGGGAACCCTCCTCTTCCTCCTCCTCCTCCTCTTCCTCCTGAGCTGGGGCGCATCCGAGCTCCTCGCTGCTGCTGCTAGAGGAGCGAGGGGATGACAATAGACCCTTGTCCCTTTCGCCTCCTCCTCCCCCCCCTCCCTTTTTGTCAATGAGCGCGCCTGACTGACGGGCCGGCCAGCCAACCGAAAGCTGCAGCCGAGCCGGCCGGGCCCAGTGAGCGTGCGGCGTGTGGGCTTTGGCAAGCCCGCCCACTCGCCCTCGGCCTGGCTTGCACCAAGCGGGGCTGCAGAAGGGGGGGGCAGCTGCGCTCCGGGCTTGCGGAGGTTTGGGCGGGCGCGTCCGGTGCGCGCAAAGGCGGCGGCGGCGGGCAGGGCTGCGTGGTGGCGCCGCTGAGCTCGCGGCTTCCTCCCGTCCCGCCGCGCTCCTGCAGGCTCTTCCTTCCCCGGCCATGTTGGCCCCGCAGGCGGCTCGCTGAAGACTCCGGGCAGGCAGGGAGGCGGGCAGGACGCGGGCAGCGCAGCGCAGGGCAGGGCAGGGCAGGGCCAGCGCCAGCGCCAGCCTTCCTTCCGCCGGCGCGGCGCTTCCTGGCCGCCCAGACGACGCGGGGATGGGCCGCGCGTGGCTTCCAGCAGCAACGGCAGCTCCCACCCGAGGGAGCCCCGCGTGAGAGTGGCCACGCTCGGCCAGCCGGACCCCTCGCTCGGCGCCCTCCTCGGACCAGACCGCCTCCGCCGGGACCTCGGCGCGGCAGCAGCAGCAGCAGCAGCAGGGTTAGTGCCTTGGGCAGCCCCCTCCCTCCCTCCCTCCGTCCCTCTCTCTCTCTCTCTCTCTCTCTCTCTCACACACACACACACACACACACACACTTTGAGGCGGCCGTCTCCCCAACCGGCCGGATTGCAAGTCCCATCGTCCCCAGAGGGGTCGGGTTACAAGTCCAGTTGGGGACGCGGCTGCCTGAAGCCAAGTTTTCAAAGGGGTTGTGATTGCTGCCTGTCGGGGGAGGGGGGGCGGAGGGCTTGGGCTCCCTCCCTCCCTCCCTCTTCCGCCCCGGCCTCGCTTTTGCCCCAGCGATGAAAAGCTCCGCGCGCCCCCCCCCCCCCCGCATCCCCATCCCGCATCCCCAGGGCCAAGGTCCGCGTTCTTTGGCGGCGCCTCTTGGATGCGCCCGGACTTAACCGCGAGGGGGGCGGCGATGCAGTTCAGGGGCCGCGGGGAGGGTCTCCGGGGGGGCTTTCCTGACACTCCCCCCCCCCCCCACACACACACTTGGATTGGTCGTTGCTCCGCTCTTAGCCTTGACCGCCAGACCACCGATCTCGGGGCCGGTTTTGCCCGTTGATGTCTGCGCTTTTCCTTGGTCCATGCGCAAATGGACATATCGCAATTGCGCCCTTCCCCTCGCCCCCCCCGCCTCCCTTTCGCCTTTTTTTTTGGGGGGGGCAATAATATTGGGATGAAGAGTAGCCGTCTCTATTTCCTAAATGGGTCACGGGATCGTAGGTCTTGCCTGCTGACTTCGAATCTGGGTGTTTTTAATTATTTTATCCGTTTCCATTTCTCTGCCAGTGTTGCAGGGCAAGAAAGCTCACATTCTGCCAGCCCTCTTCTGCTCCAAATGGGTCCCAGATCTCCTCAGGGGAGGTTTGAGCTGCTCTTCTGTCGGGGCCTCTTATGCTTTTGTGTCCGCTGCGTTGCTGTAGGGAGGCCCAGGCAAATCTTAATAAGTAATATCTGTGTTTTGTTTTTCTAACCTTGAATTAACAGCGGACCGAAGTAGCTGAACCATATATTCTGTAGTCTTGTCTTGCATGTGCAAAACTAATCCAGGAACGGAATGTTGTTGTTGTTATTATTTCATAGATTTATATACCACTCACTGTATTTAAAAAAATCTTCCTTGTGATAGCTTCGGTCTTGTGCCAAGAACGCTTAAAAGTTCTAGCTGTATTTACACCACCTCTCCTGGCTCGTGCAGTAGTGACATTATATTACCTACTCGAATGTAAGCCTCCCCTCCCCCCACGCACGCACCATGTGCCCAGCAACACCCAGTGTGTTTGTCTGCACCTGTGGCTCATGTTGCTCCCAGGTCCTGTTGCAGAATAGGAGAAGAATGCTGCGGAGCAGGTCCACTGCCCCTTCGGCGGCGGCTCCTGAGTTCCCACGGAGGGGTGTGATGCCGGTTGGCTCCTTCCAGCACAGTCATCCTGGAGTCTTGGAGAGGCTGGATGCAGGACCCGCTCCGTTGCGCTCCCCGTTTGCTCAGCGCGCGTGTTGCATGCAAAGTGGCGCTCTCCGGGAACCCAAACTGTTGGTGCTTTGCCATACCAATAAACCCCGTGGGGTCAGTTGCCCTTTCCTATTGGCAGGGAGAAGGGATTGGGCTGCAATCCTTCACTCCATTCTCATTAGGTTAAACTTCTTTAGTTGGGAAGCAGATTTTCTTGCGTGAAAACATTCCTTTTAATACAGCCCCTTCTAAAACCTGCAGATGGCAACAGCCATGGCTCAGTGACAGAGCACCTGCTTTGCATACAGAAGGTCCCAGGTTTGGTTCCCAGCTTCCCCAAATAGGGCGAGGAAACCTTCTGCCTGAAACCCCAGAGAGCCGTTGCTGCCAGTCAGTGTCAACAGTACCGGACTACGTGCTTCAGCATAAGGCAGCTTCCTATGGTCCATTGGAGGCTGTCGGCTCCAGTGTCATTGGGGCGATGAATCTGCTCCAGGTTTCGGCACCGTTAAGAGTTCTGACTCAAACCTGGAGCGGATTCACCGCCCTACTGACGTCGGAGCCATCAACGTCCACTGCTGTGTTCCTTATGTACTATCTTGAAGGAGGTTTCAGCAGTATTTTTTACTGATATATGAACTTAGTCTTTTATTCCTTTTTTTCTTTAATTTGGGCTGCCGCATTAGCGAGTGTCTTTATCGCACTACTTCTGTTGCTCCACAGCAGGGATGGTCAGGCCTTAGGAGCTACTTGGGTACTGTACTGACTACAGTGGAGGGTGGATGAGGGCACCTGAGTGTAGGATATGTAGCTGACCTTGAAGGAAAGAACAGGCCTCATTCCAGTTTAGCAGTAGGTGTAACCCACGTATCTTTGAGGTGCAGGGTGGGTTGACTAGTGGTGACCAGTAGTGGCCTCTCTTTCTCCTCCTCTCTCCTCAAATGAGCAAGTGAGGAGCTATACAGATGCATTTCAAAGATGCCAAGAGCTCTGTTTAAGCTGGAGAACAACTTCTCCATAGGCCTGTGTCTAGGTATTTGGTGCCCTAGGCAAGATCATGGGGGACATGCCACCGCCCCTTTCTCTCCAATCCAACCTCCTTTTCTTCTCCAGCCAACCCTCCCCTTCTTCTTTATACTCCCCACCCCCTCCATGCTGCACTAGAAGGAGTCCCTCCTTAAAGTGAGGCGTTCTGAATGAGGTGGCCCTAGAGATCGCCTGTTCTGTGTCAGCAGCACAGGCGATCTTCTTAGCCGTCTCACCCAGAATGTCTCACGTTAAGGAAGGGTCCTTTAACGTGTGCATTTGGGCCTGGCAGGCTCTCCAGAGAGCCGACCTCTTGCTCTGGGAGATTCCTCCGAGGGAGAGATTGGGCAAAGGCAAGCTTGCTCTGTGGGCGAGCAGCAGGCATAGCGAAGGAGCTGGAGTGCCCCATCTCCACCTTGGGTGGATTATCTTGGCATCCCCAGAATATGGCGCCCACGGCGGTTGCCCTGTTCTAGCCACTAAAGAAATAGCCCTGTTTTTCCAACTCCTCCTGTTTTTAATGTTTGACTGGCAGAGCCTTCAGGAAGAGGTGTTATCATTCCAATCCAACCTTCACCAACCAGGAGCCCTCCAGATGGGTTGGAGAACACCTTCCACAATCCCCAACCAGCATGGCCATTGGCAAAGACTGATGAACTGGAGTGGTGAAGAATGGAGGGCTAGAGCCCTCTACAAACCCTCCCTCCCACATCCTAAACCAGGGATGGGGATCTTGTGACCTTCCAGATGTTGTTTGACTCCCAACCCTTTCCTGAACATTGGCCTTATTGGTTGAAACTAATGGGAGTTGGAGTCCAACGACATTGGAGGGGCACAGATTCCCTTCCCCGTAACGTGGGGCCATCCCATACAGCAAGGCTGTTGTCTTTTACTATTGCTTGAAGCCCTCCAACCAGAGCCAGGTGCAGAATAGTGGCTGGGGGAGGAGCTGGGTGCAAAATGGTGGCATCAGTTGTGTTCAGTCCTGCATGAGCTGCACTGGGATGACCTGAATATAAGCAAGTATAAAGCTCCATCTGAGTTGTTGTTATTCAGGGAATCTAATACCCTACCCTCCCTCCAGATTAGGCTATCTGTTGACTGTTATTGTTTTGTTGTTTGTTATTGCTAAAACAGTTAATATTTAAAAAACCCGTTGGTACCAGTAGATCTCAATTTACCTTCTGTCCGCTGTCCTGTACAGCAGTGTTTTGTAAATCTGTTATTCGGTGTTCGCCAAATACCTGTTGTCAAGGTAGAAGGGCCTGTGTATTGCCCCCATCTTGCATCTGCTGGTGGAGGCTAGAGATTAGTCTTTTCTTCCCCAAAGGGAGTAACATTTGCCAGTCACTTAGGAGAAAGTGAAGGGAGCCTCATTAGGGTGGTGGGATTTACACTCAGAAGCTGCGTTAGGTGGGCTTTATGCCTGCTCCGAGCCCTAGGGAGCCAGCTCTGCTCCTGTCTGCATGACCCCAATCCTTCGTCTGCATAACCTCATCCTAGGTGGGTTCTTCTACTTCAGCCTTCCTCAACCTGGGGCGCTCCAGATGTGTTGGACTGCATCTCCCAGAATGCCCCAGCCAGCTGGCTGGGGCATTCTGGGAGTTGTAGTCCAACACATCTGGAGCGCCCCAGGTTGAGGAAGGCTGTTCTACTTGGTCGTTCAGGACTGTGACAGAATGTTGAGGGAGTGGAATGAAAAGCAAGGAATGGGCTCTGAAGTGTGTGTGTGTGTCATATAATATAACTCTCTCCAGATCTTATCAGCATGAAGCAAGCATATAAGTTTCTCATCAAGTGAGAAAAAGACAAGTGCAATATTGGTTTGGGTGCCTCTAATGATGGGCTGACTTGACAAGGAGCTGGTTTTCCAAGCTGCAGCATCACTCAATCTTTCTTCAAGGGAAAAGGATTACCTGCAGAGCTCTGGGCTGATGACTGTACTGAAATCCTGCCGTATATATAAACAAATGCACATTAAGCAGCAGTATACAAATTGTGTCTCTTGCACAAGTGGTGTCTTCTACTGCTGGCTGGTGCTGCCTCAGTTCTGCCCCCCACCCTCTTCCGAAACTGGGCCAGCCATCAGACGGCCTGCGCTTCAGCAATCCTTAACTTCACAACCATATTTTTTTCCCTTTTGTTTGTTAAGCTAGTAGGATGTTCTCAGGATGCAGAATTCTGCACCTATTACCAGATCAAGCTGCAGGGTTTTGAACTCTGCTCTTTAGTGGGTGTAACTTTGGCTCTCGATTGTCTAGTTATAATAGATATTTTTCAAATTGTACAGCCCAAGGATGTGGACAGGATCCTTGGAGAAGGGAGACCTCCCATTTGTGTCCTGGACCCTTGCCCTTCCTACTCCATATCTAGACAGATTCTGGAGCGGTGAAAACAAGAGATTTTTTTTTTTAAAAGCAGCTGGTAGGACTGGTTGAGTGGACAAGAGTAGTAGTGAATGTCTCTTTACAACAAGGTGTGGTTCTGTCTTGCTGAAAGGAACTTTGTTGTTGTTGTTGTTGTTGTTTAAAAAAACCTCCGTGAGCCCCACTGTGTTGGACCATTTCCAGCCAGTCTCCTGTATCCATGTTTGGGCAGCATGTGGTGGCTTCTCGGCTCCAGGGATTTCTGGATGAGACGGATTATCTACACCCATGTCAATCTGGCTTCAGGCCAAGCTAATTGAGCCTTAATCCAGACAAGACAGAAGCACTCCTGTTCAGTTGAAAGGTAGATCAGACAGTAGGAACACAACCTGCGATGGATTGGGTTACACTCCCATATAGGCCTTAGCTAGACCTAAGGTTTATCCTGGGATCGTCCTGGGGTTGTCCGTGCCTGCTCCCAGGATATCCTGTGTGTCATTTACATGAACAGGGATGACCCTGGGACAATCCCGGGATAAACCTTAGGTCTAGCCAAGTTTGGGTGTACTCTGGGTCTCAGCCCTGAATCTTGATGCCCAGTTCTCGTGGATGTCCAGGAGTATGTTTGCGCAGCTGAGACTAGCGCTCCAATTGTGCATGTTCCTAGAGACGTCTGATCTGGCTGCAGTCATACATGCCTTACTTACATCCCATTTGGACCAGTGTAACATGCTCTACATGGGGTTGCCTTTGAAAACTGTTCAGAAACTTCAGCTGACCCAGAATACTGAAGCCAGACGTTTGACTGGGGCTGGTTACAGGGAGCATGTGATTCCCTTGCTACAGCGGCTTCACTGTCTACCAGTCTGTTTCCAAGTAGAATTCAAAATGTTGGTTATGACCTATAAAGCCCTATACAGCTTGGGACCAGGTACCTGAAAGACTTCCACTTTGCACACGAGTCTGCCCAATTTTTAATATCTGCTGGAGAGGCCCTTCTTTCAAGATCGCCACCATCAAGAGGCACGTTTGGTGGCGACACAAGAAGGGGACATTTTGGTGGCCACTCTCAGACTATGGAACTCCCCCCTCCCCCCAAGGGAGGCTAGGTCCACTCTCTCTGTGCTCTCCTCCTTCCTGCAAGCAAAGACTGCTTTATTCAAGAAGGGATTTGCCTGTTAGTGGGTCTGTTGGGTTTGGTTAAAAAGTTCTATAATTGCCACATTTTTTAAAATTTTAATGTATTGTTTTATTGTTTTAATCAATTTTAATTGTACCTGTAAGCCACCTTGAGTGTCATTTTTGTGTAGAAAGGTAGGATACTTTCCTCTCTCTGACAAGAGAGAGAGAGAGAGATAAGAGCAGAAGGACTAAAACAACCAGAGTGGTAAAACCAGCAACATCAACAAAGAATTGTTTCATTACATTAAAATCAACTTAGATGACATGCTAGAATTCTCTCGGCACCAGAGCAGGGAGTTGGACTCAATAGCCTTATAGGCCACTTCCAACTCTACTATTCTATGATTTTTGTTCTTTTTCCTATTATTATTATTATTATTATTATTATTATTATTATTATTATTATTAAATACACTGAACTCAAAAAACAAAACAAAAAATATAAAACTATACACATCAATACTTATTCTATAACCCTCCCCGTTCCCTCCCCACATCAAATCACAGCACTAAATATGCAAAATAGAAGTATCTCATTAATTGTGACAAGTTCAACAAAGTATTGCAAGAAGATTGTTGATTATCAGGTTTTTTTATGAGTCTAACAGATTTCTATAGACTTCTGCCAAAGTTGTTCTGTTTGATTCCTTTTTCATGTAGTCTATATGAAAGTATCTCTTTTCTTTATCCCTTTGTGTTCTTAACTTCATTCCTCCACGATACTGTCAGCATCCGAGCTGTCTTCCAGTTGCCTGCTATTAATTGCCTCGTGGCTGTTAACATAAATCCAATTTTTTTTCTTTTATCTCTCTATTTTCTTTAACATACATATTCAATAAAGCTAGTTCTGCTGTTTTACAAGCCTCTAGTTTAGTAATTTTTCCTAATTTCCTGAAAAACCTAGCACTCTTCAAATGCTTGAAAGGTTGTCACACAGAGGAAGGCCAGGATTTCTTCTTGATCATCCCAGAGTGCAGGACACAGAATAATGGGCTCAAGTTACAGGAAGCCAGATTCCGGCTGGACATCAGGAAAAACTTCCTGACTGTTAGAGCAGTGCGACAATGGACTCAATTAACCTAGGGAGGCCATAGGCTCTCCCACACTAGAGGCCTTCAAGAGGCAGCTGGACAGCAATCTGTCAGGGATGCGTTAAGGTGGATTCCTGCATTGAGCAGGGGGTTGGACTCGATGGCCTTGTAGGCCACTTCCAACTCTACTATTCTATGACTATGAACTCTAAATTTCCAGTGACTTCACTCTATATATAGATGTTAAGCAGCAAGGGAGACAAGATAGAATGTGTGGAATCATGTAGCATAAATACAACAAGGTCAAGAAATAGTTCCCCTGGGTAGGGTATTATTGGATAGTAATTGGTTTTCTAGGAAGGAATACGCCCTTGTAGCACAGTGTCCCCAATCCCAGTTCTTGACAGCCAATCCAGTAGAATACCATGACCAATGGTATCAAAGTTCACGTCCCCTCCCTGTGGCAGCACAGGTCATCTGTTAGGACGTGGGTGGGGGTCCTCAGGCCTATAGGCCAAATCCAGGCATTCCAACACAGCCCTGAGAGGGTTCCCAGGCAGCCATCCCCCCTTTCCCTGACCACTGATACTTTAGTCCCGCTGCTGCTTTCTAAAAGGTTGAAATGCCTCTCTTCAGGCTTAGTTACTGGTAGTAAGGGCTTGAATCTAAAAAGTGCTGGTATTTCTTTGTGTGTGTGTGTGCTGGCCCCTCCCCCTTTGCCTTCTGCCCCTCCCACCACGGGAATGCAGTCCCCGAGAGGTTCTCCAAAACCGCATGTGGCCCTTGGACTGAAAGAGGTTCACCACCCTTGCATTAGGACGATCGAAGCTTTCTCAGTGCCAGGCTAAGGCCTGAAGTCAGATTGAAATGGATCCCCATAATCGGTCTCATTCAAGAGTGTCTCGAATTGTCATAGCTGCTTGCTCAAGCACCTTGGCCAAAATGGGAAGACTTGGATTCAGCAAATAGTTTATTTATTTATTTATTTATTACATTTTTTATACCGCTTAATAGCCGAAGCTCTCTGGGCGGTTCACAGAAATTAAAACCATAATAAAACTACCAACAGGTTAAAAACACAAATACAAAATACAGTATCAAAAGCACAACCAGGATAAAACCACGCAGTAAAATTGATATAAGATTAAAATACAGAGTTAGAACAGTAAAATTTAAATTTAAGTTAAAATTAAGTGTTACAGTACTGAGAGAATAAAAAGGTCTTCAGCTGGCGACAAAAAGAATACAGTGTAGGCACCAGGCGGACCTCTCTGGGGAGCTCATTCCACAGCCGGGGTGCCACAGCAATAGTTGTGATGACCAGGCCACAAACCTGCCCAGTATCACTTGCAGTATGGTGGGGTGGGGGGTATTCATTCCTTAAAAGGATTCAGTGCAGGAGGACCAAAACAGCTAATCTGAATTTCTCGACAGTCATCTGTAGCGAGGATACTATCAGCCTCTTTTACAGAGTTGTTAGGATCCATGAGAAAAGGTGTTTTGACCTCTGTACAGCAATATTTAATAAACGCTAAGTGCAATTATCATCTCAACTGACATATTGGTGAAAGTACACCCAGGGTGTGTGTATGGGGTGGGGAAATTCCATAAATAAATCCCTGGAAAAATATGCCTACTTATCCCATCTCTCAACGTATAATGTAGCTAAACGTTTTTGATCCTGTTGGAAAAAAAAGTGATTTGCCATAAAATGTTTTTGTTCACTCTTGATTAATCCAGATGATACTGATTTGAGCACTTGAAGATTACATTGTGATCTCATGTGGTTTTCATTAACTGGGAACCCAGAGCAGAGGCCTAGACTAAATCAGCAAAGGAATGGCAAAACCACACGAAGAAATGAGAATGACGTTGATGCATTCTTGGGATACTTGTGGGATGGGGCTGCTAACGACGGAAAAGAAGCAAGACCAGAAATGCTAAAGAGCAAAGCAAATGCATGGAGAATAGAGACTAAGCAATGATTTGCAGTGGCTTCTTGTGTCGGGGCTGTGGCTCACAATGTGAGCAAGACCTTTACCTGTGTGCAGCTTTTTGTTCAGCCAGGAGCTTCCTGAATGGATAAGTAAATGTTATAGTTTGCAGACCATTTTGTTTCAAGTTGCTTTCCCTTAAGGCTGCAATCCTAACTCCCATTGAATTAAATGGAACTTAACATCTACATAATCATGCATAGGCCTGGGCTCTATGTGTACAGGAGAACTTGGCCTAGAATTAAACACATTTAACAGTATTCAGCAATACTATAATATAGAGTAAGACCAGCACAAGTCAAAAGAGCATGAGTGCTTCAGGCTGACTCATCCGCCTTTGTTGCCCAGAAAGCTCCCAAATAACATTCCTATCTTTACAAGTTCTTGTGTTGAATTCTGGGAGAAACCTTCATATCACCTGAACTGTGGCTATGGATTAGACTTCTTCCTTAAAAATGCAAGTGAGCATTGCAATTGAACTCTCATTAGATCACCTTGTCATGGGAACAGCTTTCAGTGTGCCTTTTTCTGTAGGTTCTGTTCAGTCTGATCTCATGCAAAGAATATGTGTCTGACTCCAAGCAGCATTACTTCTTGTTCTAATTAACAGGAGGCGGTGGTGGTGAGAGTGACTCTCTTCCTCTGGAATGAGGATGTGTAATACTGGCCTTCATCCATGCACCTGCTTGATGCCACACCTGTGTGATCACCTGAGACACAGTTGGCAAGCGCATACGACTCAGAAAGGGGTAGTTTGATTTAAGCTCAGGTAGAATAAATCGCTTGGGCAACCAGTAGCCAATTCCTCCAAGCTCTCAAATATCAATATTTATTTGATAGGAACAAATTGCATGCTATTCTGTTTATGTTTCAAAAGCATTAACCAAATCAGGGGATTCTCTTTGCTTTGGGGAGGCTTGTCAAGTTAGAACTGGATGTTCTGTTTTCAAAAATAAGGTTAACATGGATTCTTCCAACGTTGAAAGTATGTTATTGCATAGTACTTCATCCTATTAAATTGGCTATCAACAAGTTCTGCATCTGCCCCACTCTGGTCATTTCACTCCAAATAACTCTCTTCCATTCTAAAAGATGTAGTGACCTGAGCAGGCTTGTAAAGTTCAGTGGGATCAGATTATGGCCCTATAGGACCTCCTCAAAGACTTTTGGTCCCATATTGTTTCAGTAGAGATACTGTCTCTTGGGCTGACCCTTTGAACTCCACAGATGGCCTCTGGGAATTTCTACTGGGTTCAAGCCACCTTTTGATGTTGGGTGGGCTGACGAAAGATTGAGCTAGACTCAGGGCCAGTTGGCACATCATAATAAACCACCCTGAAAATAAGCTATGGCGGGTTGGTTGTTGGCTCACTAACCCACGTTACTCCTGACAGACAAACAGGGGCTCTGCAGCTTACTGTGGCTTCTTTCTCCCTAAGCCCTTCTGGCACGTATCCCATGGGCCTTTGCGGCACAACCTCAGCAGCCTGTTTCTCTAATGAGCATGAATGTGCTCATTGACAGAGTAGAATTTATTTTGTAGAACTTTTTTTTTTCACCTTCAGGGAGATTTATGCAACTTTAACTTAAAAAAAAAGAAAGAAGAAGTTCCAGGGAAATTAGCATGAATTCGCTAAAGCAGAACAACTACTGTTCCTTTAATGAATTTGTGCAAGCCTCCCTGAAAGTTAAAGAAATAAAATTTAAATTTGCACAAATCTCCCTGAAGGTAAGAAAAATAATTAGACACAATGGAGAGTGGATATTGTTAGCGAGATCACAAGGAGAGTGGGTTTTCCACCACTCCGGCCAGGTGGCTCTGTAGCCCTTTCAAACAAGCCATGCGTAAGCTATAGTGTTGGGTTTGCATGCCACGACAAGCCACCCTAAACAACCCAAAGGGGCTTGTCCATGGTTACCAAACCACACTGAGGAAACCGTGCCAGGTTCAGATGTCCCGACAAGCCACCCAGGAACAAACAAGGGTGACAATCCACTGTGGTTTGTCGTATCATGTGAACTAAGTCACTGCCTGCCCTAGCTAGCTTGTTTGGAGAGAGACAAGCCAGAGATCCTGGTCACAATAAACAAACCATGGGTAGAAGGTTCCTTGGCTTGTTTTAGCTACTCTTGCTTCTCTGAAACCCTGGCTTATCATTGTGTGTGAACATATTGAGTGGCCTTTCACCTAACCTTTTCTAATCTATTCACTTTTGCAAAACTTCCCAGTTTTATTAGTGGTGTTCTTTCAGGGATAATGTTGGATGTAGTGTATATGGTATTATCAGTTGACAAAGAGTTGCAAACTTATCAGAATACTATTGATGAATATGTTTGCATGGCATTTACATTTCTAAAAGAGAGTGTGAGTCTTTGGAGGATAGTGTTAACTGCCTGCCCATCCACTGTGAAGCAGTAGGCTAATAGCCAAGTCTTCAAGCCCTTGAGTCTTATTTATATGGATAACATAGGATTAGTCATAGGAGCAAATGCATTACTTGTATTATTGTCCTCCCCAAAAAAGGCGGTGAGAACCTGTTCTCATCTCCACAGAGATTAGAGCATTTCCTAATTAGATTCTTGGCTAGGCTGGTTTTCTTTGCAGGTTTTTGCAGGTTTCACTGAATTTACTGTTCTACTTTTCTTCATTTCACAAGCAGAGGAGAAATGTTTGCATCTGGCTGTTGCTGCGGCTGTAGTTTCAGTTGCAAATCTAACAAATAATTTGTAGCACTTTGTGAAAGTTGTATGTGACATAACTAGGAATACCGCTTCCCACAAATGAATGTTAAAGTATTGCTCATGATGTTCCATATTGTGCAAGTGGCCTTTTTAATCTTAAAATGGTACATATGCATAGGAGCCTAGGAAGCTGCCTTATACGGAGTAAAACCGTTGGTTTTCCAATACTGACAGGCAGCGGCTCTACATGGTTTCAGGCAGGATTCTTTCCTAGACTAGCCTGGAGAAACCTGGGATTGAACCTGGGACCTTCTGGGGTTTTATTTATTTATATCCCACCTTTTTTCCTCCAAGGAACCCAAGGTAGCGTACATAATCCTCCTCCTCTCCCAGTGAGTTTCCATGGCCGAGTGGGGACTAGAACTCGGACCTCCCAACTCCCAGTCCAACACCTTAGCCACTACACCACACTGGCTGTGGTGCCAAGCACCAAGTTATGGCCCCCAGAGTAGAAGCAGTAGCAGGATTAGGGTGCTGTAATCTGTGTCCCTCTCTAAGGAGAAATGAACACATCCATTACATGGTGGGGGAAGATAAAGTAGTGTTGTGGGTGTTTTGTAATATAAAATTTCTTCGATTGTAAGACGCACATTAATTTCAGTACCACCAACAGAAAAAAAACCCTAAGAAACACCCGTGAATCTAAGATGCACCCCATTTTTAGAGATGTTTATATGGGAAAAAAGTGCGTCTTAGAATCAAAGAAATAGGGTAGTAGTTAAGATCTTTGATATGCAGCATGCTTTGAACCCTTTTCTCACTTGGCTTTGCAACTATCCTGTGAGAGGGATTAGATCCTCCTCAGAGGACCTGACTTGTCTACGGGGAGACTCTGTCTTCCACTGCGCTACACTATTTCCCTCGGTTCGAGCATGTGGACCCATCTTTTATTTAATGGTCTTGATGTGCTTCTGGTCCCAGGTCATATGAAAATGGCTCTGTGGGGCGACCACAAGTATCTCTGGCCCTGGTGATGAGGCGTTACTGCCAGGACAAGCAGGGTGAGATGTGGGCAGGGCGGAGGGGTCTCATAGAAGGCAAAAGTTTTGCTGCCTGCTAGTTGGCAGTTGGTACAGGATCCAACCAGGAAATGGTCATATAGAATGGAGGAAGTGAGGAGGAAAACATGAAGGGGGGAGTGAAAGAAAAGGCAGCATCAGGTTTTTTGGGGGGGGTGAGTTAAGTGAGCGAAATAAATAAAGGAGAAAAATAAAAGTGAAGGAAGGAAAGTGAAGTGAAGTGAAGGAAGAAAATAGAACGGGAGTCAGACTGCATGCTTTCATAAAGTTTGAGTGTGCTTCAAATTCAATATGTGGGCGAAAGCAGGCAGGTGAAATTTCTGCTATTGATAAAGAGCTATATCGAGTGTTTGCACGAGTGGATTTTCCCTTCCTCTCCCCCTCGCTCCACCCCCCACATTTATTTATTTATTTTATTTATTTATTACATTTATATACCGCCCCACAGCCGAAGCTCTCTGGGTGGTTTACAACAATTAAAAATAGTAAACATGAAAAGTATACAAAAATTTAAAAAACATAAAAACAGTATAAAAACAACAGTATCCATTTAAAAACAACAATTCTGGGGGTCCATTAAAAACAAACTTTACGTTGTTAAATGCTGTTAAAATGTGCTCCTGAGAGACCCCTAACCTTCCAGAACAGAGCTGGGTGGACATCATAGGCGTGCGCAGCACATTTCATTAGGTGGTTCGGCCAGGGACTAAGACGAACCTGTCTTAATGTTAAAATCACTGAAATAAAGAACGGGAGACATTCAATGTATCTGAAATTAACACCACTGGCTAGGGAAGTTAAAGAACTATGGCCATAGGGGAAAGTTACATGTATTCCATTAGTCACATTAGTCACCAGCAACACATCATATATATTTTTATTCTTTTACAGAAAACATTCAGAAATTAGGCCTACTAATTGGTTGCATGAAGGAAGGACTTCTTCACACAGCACATAGTTAAGTTATGTAACTCACTACCACAGGATGTGGTGATGACCACCAATCTGGATGGCTTTAAAAGGGGGTTGGATAAGTTCCTGGAGGTGAAGGCTATCAATGGCTACTAGCCCTGATGGTTGTGTGCTATGTCCAGTATCTGAGGCAGTAAGCCTGTGTGCACCAGTTGCTGGGGAACATGGGTGGGAGGGTGCTGTTGCACCATGTCCTGCTTGTTCATCCCTGACCGATGGCTGGTTGGCCACTGTGTGAACAGAGTGCTGGACTATTAATTATATTAATAGTCTATTAATATATTAATAATAATAATATAAAACTCAGCTAAAAACTTTTCCCTATAGCTTTTAAATGTTGAGTTTGTTCTGACTCTATACTGTTAGCCTCACCCTACCCGGTGCCTGTTTACACTTCCCTGTGCCTATTTGCATTCTCCTTCCCTCCTTATTGTTTACTACAACTTTATTAGATTGTAAGCCTATGCGGCAGGGTCTTGCTATTTACTGTGTAATCTGTACAGCACCATGTACATTGATGGTGCTAAATAAATAAATTAATAATAATAATAATAATAATAATAATAATAATAATAATAATAATAATAATAATAATAATAGATGGACCCTTGGTCTGATCCAGCATGGCGCTTTTTATGTTCTTAAAATACATCCACACCAATATCAGGAAAGCTGTCACACTTAAAACATGTTCAATAGTCAGGAAATTTCTGAATCAGTAAAAGACAGCATGAGTTAGTAAAGCCCATCATGTTCATCTAGAAAGACCACCACTCGTAAGAAAAGAGATGATGATAAATAGTAACGGCAACCCTGTTAATTTTTTGAAACGATTTTTTTAAGGATGAACAGTTATTAGCAATTGTTTCAAAATATACGACATCCCAATTATATCAAACAAATTGGAGAGGAAGGTCTATGGGTCAAAATGTATTATTTAAAAATGAATTACTGTTTTCTAGCACCAACTAGAGTTCCACTTCTTCCTTTGCACTACTCAAGCAAGCGAGCCAAACCACATACCACAGAGGATGACTAAAAACAACTATCTATATCTATGTTGGGAAAGAATTTCCTTCATGACTCAAAATTCCTGATCAATTCTCTCAGTTTGGTTCTTTTATATGAATTCTCCCTCCCTCCCTAACTCCCTCCCTGAGTTTGTAAGAACTCTGGCTGTCATGCAGACACCTTGCATTATTGTTCTGGCTGTAACGGCTTTTGTGCCATAGAAAAATAAAATGTATTCCAGACTGAGATGATTCTAGAATAAAGCCATCCCTCCTCCCTCCAACCCTAGCAAGGAGTTCTTCCTGCTCCGCACGTGCAGGGCCTCGCCCTCCAAAGCCCTTTCGCCTGCCAGAACCGCTGCCCTGCCCCAGCGCCCTCCCAGTCCTGCCAGCCTCAGCATCCCTGCTATCCTTGCACAAGCTGCCCATTCTCATCTTTCCTCCTTGTTTGCAACTGTGTGGGCAGACGGCAGGTTCTGGGTTCTGTTCCCCTGCATGTCGCAATCCTTGACACGTGACTGAGCCACTAGCCGAGAGAGGCTGAAGCTGTTGGAGGTGGTAGCCACCCTGAGAGTCCATCCAGCCCTTTTGTCTGACAAAAAACAGGGTTTCCTAGCTCTGAAAGGCGGCTTTCTGTCATTTGTGGAGTGTCGTGCAGGTGCAGCAAACTGGAGTCCCCAAAGGGTGTGGCCTCCCCCCCCCATCCACTTGTGTATAGATAATTTTTAGATTTGTAATCAGTGGCTTCTAATCTAGGCGTCTTGATTTCTTTTACTGCTAGAGCTTAAGAAGAAAATACATTGCTAATGAAAATAGCTGTTAGTTCCTGCACTTGTAACTGGTTTTCACCATTTCCTATTTTTCAGAATTTCCTAGAGTGTGAAGGAATTATCAAGTAACCCAAATCACAAGAGATCTGGACATCCATCACTGTTCTCAACTTGGCAGAAAGGGCCAGTGTTTCCTCATGTATCGGAACCGCTTCTTCTGACTCCCAAGACCCAAAGTGAGAATCGCCATTTTAGATTTGTCTTTGAAAGTACATCCAAACCTCTGCAATCTTCTTCTTCTTCTTCTTCTTCTTCTTCTTCTTCTTCTTCTTCTTATTATTATTATTATTATTATTATTATTATTATTTATCATCTGAATTTTTTGTATATCACCTTTAGGACCCAGTGGACAGAAGGGCAATTCATGTCAGATAAATTATGATTTTGGCAGTATTGATACCGTCTGCATTTTTAGCATGCAAACCTGGGCAGGATCTGTGCCAGTGCTTTATAACAGTCTTGAAGTGCACTGACAACTATTGGGGCCTGTGACACATCCCATTTTCAAACTGCTTTCATAGTGTTATATCTTGCTTGGTGTAGATCTGGCCCCGTAGCTGGACTTCTATCCCTGCTCCTTGGGGGATGTGGTTTACACTTGAGGCCATCTTCCCCGGACAAATCTCTTTTCCTGGGCCAAGGGTGTTAGGTTCCTTCTTTGTTGTGTTTCTTTCTCTCTGTTTGCTGCCTTCTCTCTCCTCTTCCCTTCCCAGTTTGATCAGGAGGCTCATGATCCCCCTTTCCCTCCTCTCCAGGTGCCCCCTTTTGCATTCCCTCCCGCGAGGCACCAGAGTTGAGATGAGGAATTCAGAAGAGCAAACGGCCACAACAGTTTTACAGCGTTTGTTGCAGGAGCAGCTCCGATATGGGAACCCAAATGACAGCCGCAACCTCCTTGCTTTGCACCAGCAAGCCACGGGCAACGTGCCCTCTTTTGCCAGCAATGGGAGCCCCGGGGCTCCCAATGAAGGGCTGAGCCCCCAAGACCATCAGATTGGGACCCATGTGGCCCGCCAAGAGCCCCAGGGCCAGGAGATACAAATGGACAACAGCATCATGGAGAAGCAGCTCTCCCCAAGGCTACAGAACAGCGAAGACCTCCCGACCTACGAGGAAGCCAAAGTCCAGTCCCAGTATTTCAGGGGCCAGCAGCATGCCAGCGTTGGGGCCGCGTTCTACGTGACGGGAGTCTCCAATCAGAAGGTGAGGACAGAAGGGCGCCCGACAGTTCAGCGCGTGAGTCCTGGAAAGGTCCACCAGGACGAAGGGCTGAAGGACCTGAAGCAAGGCCACGTTCGCTCCCTGAGCGAGAGACTGATGCAGCTGTCGCTGGCCACGAGCGGCGTTAAGGCCCACGCGCCAGTCACGAGTGCGCCTCTTTCTCCACTTTCCTCCCAGCAGAGCAATGACTTCTACAAGAACTCTGGGCCAGCCCCTCCTCAGCCAAACATGAAAGGGATGGAGCACCGGGGGCCACCTCCAGAATATCCTTACAAAAATATGTCCAGCCCACCCATGGGCTGTAAGCCACAGGACCCCGGGCATTTCTACAGCGACCATCGCATGGCCCAGCAAGTTCGATCTGATGGGCCCATGATGAGATACCAGCATCCTCCTGAATATGGGTCATTCAGGTAAGCGACATTCCTTGCGACTCAAGGGCTGGGTCTGGGGTTTTCGGGGGTGGGGGGAAGCTGTCATTAAGATGCCACTTAGGCCCTACTGTTGGTGGTGAACGGAGATGTGAGTTCAAATTTGTCTTTCCTTAAAGAGAGCCACCAGTAGGTCATCTTAAAAACAGATGGAGAATGAGAGCACCTCCAGACAGCTTGTTTCTGCTAAGAAATGGAACTCTTAGCAGGTGTGTGTACCCACATATTTATGGAGGATGTATCTACCCAGATCTGGATATATACCTTGAGGGATGTGTCATGCATAGATGTTCGTGGGAAGACTACCTCCTAGAATAGGTAGCAATAGGTTGGTGTTCCACGTTTTGCACAAGCTAAACTCACTCAAGCTAGCAGCTATTGGCACAGCATTTGTGTGGGCTGAGGATGCCTGTGGCTTTCAAACTTTCTACACTCAGGGCACATTTTCCGCATCATTTCTTCTGCTGTAGGATGCATCCAAGCTGTGGAGCATTCTAGGCTCTCTTCTAGGCTGTGATGTTTCAGGGCTTCCTGTTGCTCTGCATGAACTGACGCTATGCCTGCAGTAGGGTCCTAGCAGTCCTCTGTGGCTCTGTGTTGCAGAAGAGGTCAATAACGTTGGACAAGTTGTCTTTCAAGGAAGCTTCTTCTCTTCTACTGAGGTTTTAATTGACAAATCTCTGATCATCTTAATTCCTTGGAGCACAGTTTGAAAGCCATTGGGGTAGGCTGAGTTCCAAGGTGTTTCCTGATACATGTGTGTTCCCTGCTAATGGTCTGGCCCATCTGAGCAGCTCCCTGGCACCTTCAAAGAGAGGGTGGCTTCCGATGACATCCTGGAGTCCAAGGCCACTGTGTTTTTGAGGCACTCTGCAAGGACTCCTCTTGGCATGGTGGCAACATTGCTCACTGCAAATGTTATGTGGGTGGGTGGGACTCTCCAAGTGCCTTGAATACCTTGTAGAATGGCAGGATATCAATTCATAGCCATTTTCTGCCCTGGCTCCAGAGGTGCCACCCTGTCTTAATGGACCTGAGGTCCATTTGTTTTTTAAAAGTGGGGCAGAATATGGCTGAGCAAGGATTTAGCTGAATCTACTAGTACAATGTGTGTGACAGAGAGCAGATTTGGAACCTGACTAGAACCTGGTGGCGTTCTGCTGGGGTTGTAAGGAAAGGGGACTGTGGCTGCATTGATCCCTTTCTTAATATCATTGCAAAGGCAAAGTAGGAGAAGTGATGTGTTGATGGTGAACCATTGGTAGATGTTGGGAAGGTCATTGACAAGATGATGGAAAGAAGCGAAAGAGAAACCAATCATATGTCAGACTGGGGCAATGTGCTGTGTTCTCAGCACTTGAGACTTTGCTCTGGTCGGCTATGCCAGATATGATGGGTCTGGTTAGTCCCAGATTCTTTTCGTGTCCCAGAGGCTGAGAATTTCAACCTAGCGCTAACTTTTGCTTTGCTTTGCCCTGGCCAATTGGATGACCCAGCTAGGAGCGTCTCTGCAGCCTTTCCACACTGCGTGAACGTCATGCAAATCATCCCAAATGCCTAAGTGGTTAAAAAAACAAAACATCTTGGCAAGGAAGTTGTGTGAATTAGCAATTATAGTTAGGTCATGTTACGTGATGTGCTCTCATTAGACCCGTGTACAAACTTGCACACGTTTTAATAAGACTTACACCCGCTTATAAGGAATCTTTTGACATTGGCAATAGAGCGTCTGTGGCTAAGGCAGGCGATTCTTATTCAAGAAACTTATAGCACTGAAGGGGATGACGCCACAATGGCACATTTATTGAGGTTGAAACAAATACAAAGGCACAAGCTAGTTTTGGGGAAATTAGCTGAGCAAATAGAGGCTTAGAAGCAGTTTCAAGATTGAAAAATAGACTTTTTGAGACATAAGAGTATACACACACAGAGACAACAGGGGAAAGAGTAGAGGGAATTTTTAAAGGCAATATACTTTTCCTTGGGCTGCAGCCTTTTCCTGTAGAGCAGAACTGGGGAGCATTGCAACTCTTAGTCTTAGGTGAAGAGGAAAAGAAGACAGCGAGGCAAAACACTCACCCATGGCAGCTTCCTCTCACAAGCTGGAATGTGTCTTATGCCCTGTGTTTTCTCCCTTTTTAGAGAGAGAGAGCTAGCCTTTTTCTTCCCCCTAACTTGAGGGGTTTTTTTGTGTGTGATCTTATCTAAAGATCTACTTGCTATGGGAACAAAAGAGGGTGATTTAGGATGATGGCTGTACTTGATGCAGCCTGGAATTCAGCAACAGGGCTACATTAGCATGTGCATGACCAGGTAAAACTCTTGCCATCCAGCATTCATATTCTGCTTAGTTTTATCCCTACCTTTGTCTCTGGGGCATGCATTTGAAGAAGTCTATCAGGAAATGGTTACTTGACCCAGGCCTTCTGTGAATGCTCTCAGTCTGTAGGTGGGGTTTTGGGTCGCTTCAAAATGGAGTCAGTACTGCTCACAGAAGCTACCTTGTAACAGTCATTAAAAGTGTTTTCAACAGTAGGCAAAAAGGTTCATCCGATACGTTTTTGGGAATAGATTCTTTGCTTTTCTGAACCCTTTGCCACCCTGTTTACAGAGTTGGTTTGCATGCATTATCTGAAATGACTTGTGTCACGAAAAGGCCCTTTGATCTCTCTGAATAAATACTGAAGGCTGCCAAGAAATGCAAGTTCTATTTTTTAAAAATTTATTTTCCTAATATTTAGCTGTGGGGGTTTTTGGGGTTTTTTTTTTTAGCTTTGTTGTAAGCACTTTGCAGAACGTCTTTTCAGGCTTTGGCTGAACATCTGTACAAATGAGAAATAGGGTTGCTACCCAGGCTAGGATTTTAGCAGTGTGACCAGAATTTAATGCTGAGGTAGAACAGGGGAACAACAAAGAGTTGGGCTGCAACCCGCATAATTCCCAGCCAGCATGGCTGCCCTAAGCACGTGAAGAGTGCTTTCCCCTTTCCACTGAGCAAATGAGCCACGTCTTGCTTTTGCAGATGTGGTGAAAGGCAGCCCCATGAACCATTAGGGTCAACTAAGCCTATGTGTCTATAGCTCTGCATGAGACCAGCTGTATACTTCACAGTAGACCAGCATCTGGACCTTGCATGTCCTTATTCACCAGGATGGAAAACATCTTTTCCTGGGGTATGGTTGAGCATTTTTGTAGAAGATGGGTCCAGTTGACGTAGCGTTCATATCTAGCCCTGAGGATTTGCATGGCAGGTAGCGAGTGCTCTGTCCTCGGGTCCATCTTTAAAAACAGAATTTGGTTTCTTTTCTGCAGGAAAGTCAACCTGTACATGCTCAGGGACATTTTGACTTTAGGTCCCTTTTGAAGGGGGGTACGACACATTTTTTTCGGGGCCAGGGTACTCTTTCAATGTTCACAGGCACAGCCCTCAAGAGCCCAGAACTCTGCGTACTACAATTTCTAGCCCATCTCATCCCAAGGTTGCATTCTAATTTTTCTACCCTAACTTCCCCCTCTTGCCCCGCCCCCAGGCAGTCTGATTAATATCCATTGTGCCACATTGGAGACTCACCTTCATGAGGGTTTTCTGAGACCGGGAAGGTGCCGTTGCACCTGTGTCCTGCTTGTTGGTCCCTGGTAGACAGCTGGTTGTCCACTGTGTGAACAGAATACTGGACTGGATGAACCCCTGGTCTAATCCTGCATCAGGGCTCTTCTTATACAGTGCCTCTGTGTAAACCAGCCTCCCCAACCTGGCATAGCCAATGGCTGGGGACCATAATGGGAGTTGCAGGGGCCAAGTTGGGGAAGGCTAGTGTGAAGTATTTTAGTGCTGCTATTATTATTATTATTATTATTATTATTATTATTATTATTGCTATTGCTATTATTATTATTATTTTCTACACATTTGGATTTAAATGTTCACAGTTTCATTTTGCCACTAAAAGTTAATCTTTGGGAAATAAACTAAAACCTTAATAAATCCACCCTCTCCCTGTTATGAAGAGCATTGTTGAAATGGCAAGACAATCGGAAGATTAAACCCTTTAGTTCCTGATCCATAAATTCGGAGGAAGGCAGCAGCAGCAAAGGAGTTGGGATGGGACTCTATTATACCCAGATTGCAATTAATTAACACTGTTAGTGTCCCGATGCCAACAGGGTGATGGGCTGAATCCTCGGTATATACAAAGCGCCCTTCTGGAATGCCAAGCAGGGCTGGGGAGTTCTGGGAGGGCTTGTGGGCTGCTGAGATCAACTCCTCGGCTTTTTTGTTGTCCACAGCCTGTTTACTTATAATATATAATGTGGATTCTAAAGTACTTAAAAGGAACAAAGACCTTTTTCTGTTGTTGAAACCACACACCCTCTTCCTCATTCATGGTTCAGGGGAATCCAAGGAGAAAATGAGCTGTCTGTCTGTCTCTCCCTCCCTCCCCCTCTCTTTTTTTTTATTTTGTTTTACAAAAAGACAAAACTTAGTGAAATTCATGTCGCCATTTCCCCTGCCTCTTTTATGCCAGAGGCAGCCTGACTCTTAAGTCCCAGCCCTCTCTTGCCTTTGGGGGAGATTCAGGGATCCCTTTTCAAAATGTTAACATGTCCGGTTTAAACTCCTTAGCCCAGATTTTTCGAAGTTGTATCAGAGTGAGGGCAGAAGGCAGATGCGTTTTATGTCCCTGGTGCGCCTGCATGCACATAAATGGACACGCATGGACCCAAAATGTGAGTTGGCGGTTTCCCTTCTGCCATCCGACCATTCCACCTTTCCAGACAGCAAACGTCACTGAAGATGTGCTAGTAGTGGATCTTCTAAAAAGTAGAATTGGATCCATTATGAGATTGAACACTCCTGTGATGCAGTCCTTTACATTCTTACCTGGGAGTAAGCTCCATTGAACTCAAAAGGCGTAAGCATGTATAGAATTACAGTAGGTTTTTGTGTTGAGGGCAGTTTAAAGGAAACTGTCAAGGGCCATTTACCAATATTTATTTATTTATTGCATTTCTATACCGCCCAATGGCCAAGGCTCTCTGTTTCCTCAGCCATGGTAACTCTTGTGGGGTCCTGCACTTCCAGTGCTGTTTAACATCTGCATAAAACTGCTGGGGGGCGGGATTTTTTTAGAGCGTTTCATGGGTTGCTGTCAGTCTGGTGATGACACCCAATCCTGTTCTCTTTTCCATCTGAACCAGGTTCCCAAATGACTGTCTGAGTTTGGTAATAGACTGGGTGAGTGTGAATCAATTGCAGCTTATTCTAGGAAGATGGATTCCAAAATCCATATTATTGTGTAATACCTTCATTAGGTCAACAAAAATATATATGCAAGTTTTTGAGACCTCCAGATCTCTTCATCAGGCAAGATGTTATAAAAAGGGGTGGGGTGGGGTGACTTGCTGATGATGTCACACTGTCTGCATGGTCAGAGTCCCAAGATAGAATGGGGCTGGGGTAGTCTGCAGGCATTCAAATTAGGCTCCACTGGTCGTGTGATGGTTACAGGTAGAACCTGCCGCTGCCCTTAGGACTGCTGGAAGTAAGAAAACGTGAAATGGTGGATCCTCCATTTTTTAAAATCCTGCTGTTCTCAGATGTGTTTTTCATCCGGAATGAAGTCCACAAGCTCCTTTTTACTGGTGGACCACAGAGAGAAATTAGACAGTCCTTATACTGACAAAGCAGGAGATAAACTCCATGTTTTTACATTGATGGGGGAAGGTTACCAATGCATGGACAACTGTGCATACAACAGGAGAGAATAGTTTCAGGCTGCAGTAGATGATTTTATTGATGAAAAACCTGATGCGTTTCGGCCTCTTTCTTTATTGTTAGGCCTTCTTCAAAGGCCTGAATGAAACATGAATGAACTTGGTTTATGGTTTAATTTGTTTTTAGCTGTGTATATTTACTGTTTTATACTATATGCTTTTATCTGTATGCCGCCCTGAGATCTTATTTATGTAGGGCGGGATATAAATGTTTTAAATAAATAAATAAATAAATAAATAAATAGATAAATAAATAAAATTAGAAGAGCACGTTGCAAGCAAGGCCTGTGCATCCACTTAAACAGTATAAAAGAATTTCATTACTCCACGTACAGTGGGTGCTCACCTGCCTTGAACCATGGATGACTGTAGCCGAGCGATCCCTGTCCTTGCAGGGCTGTGGCTGGCATATCAGCCAAAGCTGATAAAAAGTGCTCCATACCACTGGGACCATGTGGGCCTCAAATGACAGAGCTGGATCTGTGAGCCGCCCCCGGGGACTGTGGGCTTGCTTCTCCTGGTGGAGAGCAGCTCCATCTAGGGCAGGTTGAACAGACAGATGCAGTCCCTCCAACAGAACCTTCACCCTGTCTATATGCTGATGACACCCAGCTCTGTTACTCCTGTGGTACCTCAGCTGTGCTGGTTGCCAGTCCGTTTCTAGGCCTGATTCAATGTTGGCACTGAGCCTGAAAGCCCTAAATGGTTTAGCACCAGTCTACCTGAAGGAGCACCTTCTCTTATATGTTCCCACTGGAGGCTTTTCCTGGGTGCAGCAGGTGATTACTAGGGAAAGAGCCTTCTCTGTAGTGGCCCCCACGCCCACCCTGGTTTGTGGAATGTCCTTCTCAGGAAGATACCTTTATTATGTACCTTCCTCTTCCAACAGGTGTTTCATCTTTAATTGGATGTTGTTACCTGTGTTACTTTTGGCTCTTTAATGTTTCCAGTATCTTAACAGTTTGATATTTTCATCAGTTGTATTGTTGTTTTGGTCATTACCTTATTGTTGTGTGGGGTTTTTTTTAGACTGTAAACTGCTCCGAGGGCATTTGAGAAAGAGGTTTATGATTAGATAGATATCTCACTGTTTTCTCCTCTCACAAGGAACCCAAGGCAGCTCACATGGCCCTCCTCTCCATATGATCCTCACAACAACCCTGTGAGGTACGTTAGGCTGAGAGTCAGTAACTGGCCCAAAGTCCACCCAGTGAACTTCAGGGCCGAGTGGGGACTAGAACCCAGATTTCCCAAGTGACCACTAACCACCCTGGATCCCTTGGCAGAACACACATGAATCTGAATTTTAAGGGGAAGAGCAGTCCATTGAACATCGCCTCCACCTACTCACTGTCCTTCCGTCTTGTCTGGATTCAGTTTATTCGATCTCATCCACCCCGCTAGGCGTTCATTTTTAGAACTTCAGCTAGTGTGGCGTAGTGGTTAGAGTGTCGGCAGATCCAGGTTCTAGTCCCCACGCGGCCACGAAGCTCACGGAGTGACTTCGGGCCGTCACTTACCCTCAGCCTAACCTCCCTCATATGGAGAGGAGGTGGATCATGTAGACCGCCTTGAGCTCTTTGGAGGAAGGCAGGATATGCATGTAATAAATAATGAAATGCCATTTATCCGGATGGCTTTGTGTATAACCGCTCACTCTGAGGTCTTGACCGTGCCGGACGTAAGTGCAGGGCCCCGGGGCCTGGCTGAGCTGCTCTTTGCCGGTTGTCTTTGCAGGCAGAATCCCGACCTCCATCTGCAGCTGCCACAGAGGCCCCACCACCATCACAGCCCCACGTCTTCGCTCACGTCCTTGGGGTCTCTGACCTTGATGCACTCGCTGCCGCCATCCCGATTGTCTCCTTCTCAGCATCAGCCGCCTCTCACTCCCAGCCAAGGGGACCCCTTCTCTCTGCCCCGGACCCAGCAGCTCTTTCTATCCAACCAGATCCACCAGGGAGACCTTTACCGACTCTGCCAGCCTGTGATTGGGCAGCAGCAGCAGCACCAGCAGCAGCACCAGCCAGGGGATTCCTACTCGGCGCTGGCCAGGCCTCCGCCGCCACCTTCTCCTTACCAGCAGATGCCGGTAGACCCTTTTGTCATCGTCTCCAGGGCTCAGCAGATGGTGGAGATCCTGTCTGACGAGAACCGATCTTTACGGCAGGAGCTGGATGGGTGCTATGAGAAAGTAGCTAGGCTGCAAAAGGTAGGAAGCGCCACAGCCTGCCTGCCTCCCTTGGTTTCTGTGTGCGCCTCAGGACAGCATGAGCGAGCCACTAGTCTGCCTTGGAGAATGCCAAGGCCATACGTGTAAGCAGCTTCTGGTAACACCCCACATTTTCATCGGGCCACGTCTGTTTTACAGACATCTGCTACATCAGTGGCCAGGTCTTCAGGGAGGCCGTAGTTCCGTGGGTAGAGCCCCTGCTTGCATTCGCAAGGTCCCAGGTTCAATCCCTGGCATCTCCAGGTAGGGCTGCGAAAGTCTGAAATCCTGGCGCCATGGCTGCCGGTCAGCGCAGTAGACCAGGAATAGGCAATCTTTTAGGGCCTCTGGGCATTTTTGGCAATTTAAGAAACTGCCCTGGCCACCACCACAAAATGGCTGCCATGGGTGGGCATGGCGAGTCACAAAGGACAAAGGAACCTGCTCAATGACCCAGTACAAAGCAAAGGTGGGGGAGGAGCCACAACCCACTAAACAATTCTTTTGAAGCCATACTTTTCAGCACCAGAAGAAACCCATTTCACAGAATGCAACCCCTTTTTCTCTCATCTCACCCCCATCTACCTCCAACTCATTTCCCCCATCTCTTTCTCTCACCCTGCTCACCACTCGTAGATGCGTGCTCTCTCTCGCTCTCACTCTCTCTCTCTCTCTCTCACACACACACACACACACACCAAGGCCCATTCACTCACATACAAACTTTGCTTTGAAGTGATCCCAGCAGCTGTACATTGATGGTGCTATATAAATAAATAAATAAATAAATAATAATAAAAGATGGGAGGGGTTTCGTGCACCTTGTTGAGCACCAAGAAAGATGTCCGGAGCGCACTAGAACCCACAGGCACCACACGGGCTACCTGTGTTGTAGCTGATACTGATTTGGGTGGATGATGGTCCATGGCAGCTTGCTAGATTCAGACCCTGGGAATTGCAGCTGTGTGAGGATGTTGAAATGCCTCTGTTTTAGACCCAAAATTCTTAGGCTCTGAAATACTGGGGAGAAGCCATGTCATTGAAATCACTTTATGCATGTAGGCAGTGGGGTTGAGGGCTCTGATGTCAGTGGGGCGGCGAATCTGCTCTGGGTTTCAATCAGAACGAGTCAGAAGAACTCTAAAGGAGCTATCTGAGTTCTGACTGGAGTGGACCCACCAGTCCCCACTGCCTGTAGGCATTCATTTTGTGTACACTGATAGCCTGCTCTTCCCCCAGTGAAGCTTCAAGCACCTCACATCTGGTTCCCAGGCTGCCTGACATCCGGGCATCTCAAGGCTGGGCTCACTCAGCGTCGTCAGGCTCTTGGGTGAAAAAGGTTCCCTTGGTGATGTGGGCCCCTGCTTTTGTCTTGCCTGAGGAATGATTATTAATTTTTCCAAAAGCATTTCACAAAGCCTGTGTACGTTCAGTATTGTAGAATGTATGCGCCTTTTTGTTTATTTGTTGTAGCTGGAAACAGAAATTCAGCAAGTTTCAGAGGCCTATAAAAACCTGGAGAAGTCTTCCACAAAGCGGGAAACCCTGGAAAAGGCTATGAGGAACAAGCTGGAAGGTGAAATCCGCAGGCTTCATGACTTCAATCGGGACCTCAGAGGTAAAAGGAGCTTTTAGAATTCTACACTTAGAGTGGAAAACTGGTGGCTGAGGAATGGGCATAATTAAAAAGAGAAATCATTCTTATCGCTTCTGCTTCCCTTGCACAGCAGTCTACGAACTCACAAGTCTTATGTTTATGCTTGCAACAGCTCTGTCTAGTAATTTGCATTGGGAATTATTTACTATAAATAATAGTAAATTATTTATATCCCGCCTTTTATCCTCTTGCAAGGATCCTGAGGCAGTATACGTGAAATTCTTCCTCTTCATTTTATCCTCACTAAAACCCTCTCAGCTTAGGCTGAGAGTCAGTGACTCAGAGTCACCCAGTGAGCTTCATAGCTGAATGGGGACTAGAAGCCGGGTCTCCTCAGTCCCACTCAATCCATTACACCACACTGGGACCCAGGGGGATTTATATCCTCCTCTCCCTCACCCAGTTTTCCTCACAACAACCCTGTGAGGTTAGATTGAGAGAGAGTGACTGGTCCAGGGTCATTTAGAGAGCTTCATGGCTAAGTGAGAACTTCAATCCGTCCCGGATTCTGGCCCGACTGTAATCATTACACCAGATAGATGAGCCAGTAAAAGTGGGGGCAGGGGTGGAAGGCAGGAAGTCCTCTGGCTTCCTCTCCTGTTATTGTGCTTCATAGAATCATAGAATGGTCGAATTGGAAGGGGCCTCTAAGGCCATCGAGTCCAACCCCCTGCTCAATGCAGGAATCCACCTTGAAGCATCCCTGGCAGATGGCTGTCCAGCTGCCTCTTGAAGGCCTTTCGGGTGGGAGAGCCCACAACCCCCCTATGTTAATTGTTCGTTGTGGTTATTGTGCTGCTCTTAGCAAGAGAGGGGTGTATGGAAGGACGCATGGTGAGGAAGATGTGGATAGAGAGGGGGTTTCTACCCTCTATCTCAGGTGTATTGAACCTCTCCCAGCCTGATGGCCGAACGCCATTTCAGAGAAGTTCTCGGGGATGGCGACGGCATTCCAGCGATGGGCAGAGGGAAGGCAGCAGTGGGGTGCAGTCAAATGCAGAAGAGGTGGGTCCAAAACATATTTGGCAATCACAGTAATGTCTCTTTCTGTCCCTTAAGAGTGATGAAGCTGTAGAAAACAGGCTCCCAAGCCACGATAGTAACATTAAAAAAGGCCCCTTTAGAAACAAACCTAAATAAGATGCATACTTTTGATTAAAATCTTGTGTCATTAGGCAGAGACCTGTGTATATCAGGAGCCATTTACTTTTTAAATGAAGGAATTAGAAAACCTGCCCATGTGTTTTGTTCCATCTTTTTTCCCCTGCATTGTTATACTAATTCATGCAAATGTTCGGGAAACTATTGCCTTGCTGTAAGGTTTTGGAATGACTCCACAGAATTAAGCCGAATTTTCCCCCACCTGTACAAAAGGGAGAAAGCTACACTTTGAAATCTCTGTTGCGTAAGATGATTGCTCTGCTGAGTTCCTTAGAATTTCATAGTGAGTTGTTACACCTAGAATCGCTGCCGTTTGGAGGGTAGAGAAAACGTTGCCTTCGTTTTGTGTCTGCTGGAGGATTTAGGATCTTTACTCTGGCATATCAGTGATGAGGACAAGTAACTGAATTTTATAAATGCGTCTCTTCTCTTTTTGCAGAGCGTATGGATAGTGCTAATAAGCAGCTTGCAGAGAAAGAGTTTGAGGGCTCTGAGGATAACAGGAAAACCATCTCCCAACTCTTTGCGCAAAGTGAGTCCTGGGTTTTTCAAGTGTATGACTCCTCCTGTGCGAAGGCTGCCGATGAGACCTGTTGCAAATGTGGGCTTGAGTGAGATGATCAGTATGCAAAAGTGGCTGGGACCAGAAGAGGCTGGGGCTTGGGATTTTCTCAGCAGAGCATGAGGCGGCGAGATGCCGGTGATGCCTACTTGTAGCTTTTTAATCACAGACCGCCCAGTGCTGAATACGAAACTCACACTTAAAACAGCTTCTCTTCTACGGAGAAGTGACCCTGCCTGTCGGAGGAATGCATAGAAGTTGTTAAATCCTTCCCGTCTGTGTTTTGCAGATTGTCAGGTGTTCCATCGCCCGCTCATTGATGGAATCAGATTTTTTTTAGGGATGTACAAGAATTTCACTCCTGTTTGCAAATGTGCATTTGCACAAATCCACCCCACCCATAACATTTTTTAAAAAACCAGAACGGTCTGCCAGTCCATGGAATCTGTGCGGCGCATGAAAAGCCAGTCCACTGCATTCATAGAAATCCGAACTCATTTGGATCCGTTTCAGATTCCTCCAACAGCTGTAATTGGCCCTTGTGTGCAGACTCCCTCTGAAATGGCACTGAACATGAGAAAGCTCTCCAGCGGCATTTAGGAAAGCCAGGGACAACGGAGACCCAGGAGAGAGGGGGACAATGGCTACTGTAGTTGCAGATTTCTTTTCAGATTCATTGAACGTATGAAATGGGCTCAACAGCACCCTCAAGGGGAGTAATTTACATAAACTCCTCTGGATCAGTGCAAATTCTCCAGCACCAAGAGAGTTTCCAGTTCTAAATAAGCATTAAAACCAGGGTGCAAGCCATCTATCTCCATGAGCAGCAACGCCAAGGTTTGTTTGCAGGGTAGATGGCCAGAACACTCGATTGTGTCTCTCACTGTGGGGTGGGGACCTTGAGGTTGAGTTTGTATTTTGTATTTCACCTTTGGGGTGAAAGTAGGACAAACAGAGAGAGAGAGAGGGACGGAGAAGAGCACAGGGAGAAGTGCTGGATGGTGGATCTTGTGCCTGTGCGCGTTTCATCCATTCCTTCCCGACTTCTCCACACACCCTGTTAACCTCCCAGCCTTTTGCTTCATCTTGAACTACAAAGGTGCTTAGAGGAAGAACTTTTCCCTTTCCAAAACTATAAGGAAATAATTTTAGGTTATGACCCTTGTCCAGAGAAGCAGATTGATGACAGTAGAAACCAAAATTACAGGTATGTAAGTGCTGTTTTCCCCCTGGGCTGAATTGTCTTTAGAATTAGCATGGTACGGTTGAATCACTTCCCTCGTCGGTCCTCCCAGCAGACAGAAATTAATGTGACGCTGTTACATTGAAATATGCAGGACGTTTGCAAAACAGAGGGCATTTGCCATGGTGTAGAGCAGGGGTCCCCAACCTTTTTAAATCGGTGGGCACATTTGGAGCCTTGGAAGTGTCTTACAATATGGCTGCCACAGGGGCACCTTTCCCATTCATAAAATGTCTGCCAGGGTGGGCATGGCCTGTTGCAGAACACCCCTTTCTCAAAAGCCAAACCGGTGAGATGATCAGAAAAGTCACTTGCCCAGGAACTGTGTACAAGGTTAGGGGTAGGTCTGAGCAACAAAACACAGAACAACCCTATTAAAACCAAATAAAGTTGGCACTGGAGGGCAGCACGTCACTTGGCAGCAAACAGCTCCCCAGTTGTTGTTTTAAAAAAAACTTTAAGCAATGAAATAAAAATCAAAGGGGAAGAGAACCTGGCAGGTACCCTGGGCAGCTACTTTTCTGATCATCTCATGAGTTTAACTTACCAGCCGTGCCCACCATGGCAGCCATTTTATGAATGGGCAAAGTGTCCCCATGGCAGCCATATTGTAAGAGTGCCCATGACATGCTTTCAAAATTCCTGTTATGCCCACCAGCCTGCAAAGGTTGGGGACCCCTGCCTTAATGGATCAGCACTGGGGCCGTAGGCCCTATATATGCTAGTATCGCCTTCACAGACCTTGCACTTTCCAGATGGAGTTATGGGAGGTGCAGTCCAACCCATATGGATGTTGAGAGGTTAGTGAAGGCCATGTTAGTAGAATGTAATATACATTATATTTCACTAACATATAGCTCCTATTGCTTCAATTTCAGTCACTCTAACTCCATTCTTTTTATTACCGGTGACATTTTGAGTATTATATAAAATATTGAGCAGTGCATTCGGGAGTGGTTCAGCACTGGCACAAGAAACCATTGTGTTGTAATTTATTTTGCGTTTATATACTGCTTTATAAGTTTCAAAGTGCTTCACAGACACTATTTTGTAATCCTAAACACAGCAACCCAGTAAATAACCCTGTAGTAAGTAACTCTTCCCATATTGCCGGTGGAAAGATGAGGCTGAGAGATGGTGTGATTTAAGGCAACCTCAGGAGTTTTTATTTGGACTGCGTTGGTGACGTGTCTTAGTATAATGCTGTACACCTCTTTGAGGTCTTTCTGGTGGGCAATTAGCATAGTTTTTAAATAAACATAAAGTAAGGATGTGTTCAGCAGTGAAGTTGTTGCATACTACAGTGTCTTCCTGATGCTGTTGAATCAAGTGGGTGTTGGATGGGAGGCTTCGTTTTGTCCGGTTTTTGGTCGATGCGATTAGAATCATGGAATAGTAGAGTTGGATTGGAGCTATAAGGCCATCGAGTCCAACCCCCCTGCGCATTGCAGGAATCCACCTTAAAGCATCCCTGACAGATGGTTGTCCAGCTGCCTCTTGAAGGCCTCTAATGTGGGAGAGCCCACCACCTCCCTAGGCCATGGGTTCCATTGTCATACTGCTCTAACAGTCAGGAAGTTTTTCCTGATCTCCAGCCGGTAGTGCTGGTTTCCTGAATGGGCCTCTCCCACTGAACCCCCTCCCCTTCATTCTTCTGATCTCACCCTGCTTGGAGAGCCAGCTCAGTGTAGAGGTTAAAGGGCATCAGACTAAGCTTGGGGGAGACCCACGTTCAAGCCCTTGCTTAACCAAGATGCTTTTTCCTCACCGTTCTGCCCATTTTCAAGATAACTTTTAAAGATGTCTTTCTCCTTTCCATTTCATTCGGGCAGACAAAGAAACCCAGAGGGAGAAAGAAAAACTGGAGATAGAACTGGCGAGTCTTCGCTCCACTAGTGAGGAACAGCGGAGGCACATTGAGATCCGTGACCAGGCTTTGAACAATGCGCAGGCCAAGGTGGTGAAACTGGAGGAAGAGGTAAGGGCCTCTCTGGCTTGGAGGAACTGCTGGGAAATCCATTGGTCAGCTTCTGCTTTCGTTTACACTTTTTGTATATGGTCACACATCAGGCCTTATATTCATTTTATGTATTCTGCAAAACTAGCCCAGCTGAAGTTGGAGCGCCTGCCCATATTGCATTGTAGACGAGCAAATACTTCAAATTCCAGAGTCACAAAAGCAAATTACAGCTTTGAATGCCCAAAACACGGTTGGAAGTGGCAGAAATGCCTGGGTATGTTGTACGTGTAGCAGCAGCATAAATCTTTATCCAAACCAATCAAGAATAAAGTTCAGTAGTGTAGCCTCCACATGTGAGACGACGGGGAGTCCACAGTCTCTTTGGGGGAATGGAAGACGTGCAGCTATTCTGAGCCCTACAAGATCAGATCTTCAGCTCCTGAGGAGTGTTCAGTTGCTGATTTTGCTCACAAAGAGGCCCTTTTACTGCAGCTGGGGATCTGTGTTTGTGGTTGGAAGTTCCATTATCCACAGATTGTGTAGAAGCACTAATGATCTAATAATCTCTAATATAACTACCTCTTGGATTTGAGGCCAGGATGGGGGGGGGGGCGCTTGCCAGGACCCCTTCTCTAGTAAGTCATAGTCGTAGTCAATGTATTTGTATACTGCATTTTCCACAATCCAAAGCGGTTCACAAACAAAGTAGCTGTAATTATAATACATTACAACACTAACTCAATTACAGTTCACTTAAAACATATCAAAATTTAAATAAGCACAAGACATACCAGTAGATCAGTTAACAACAATCACATATCCTAGGATTTAGCTATTCGCCAAACAATTCATGTTAAGAGCCGTTGGAGAAACCTTCTGCCTGGGTAGAAATCCCTCCGCTGTCATGGAGACAGCACAAACACCATCCCACGTGTGTGAGTGCACACACACATTTGCACACACCAAAAGTAGCAGCAAACATTGGGAAAGCCCTTACGGGACGGGGGCGATAGTCCCTCTCTCGCGCCCCCATCGAACGCGCCTCTGAAGGTGGTGGTCTCGAAAGACGGGCCTCTCCACAAGGTCTTAAGAACTGGGCAGGTTTGTGTAGTCCTTCAGGTAGCCTGGTCTCAAACTGAGTAGGGCTTCATAGTTTATAACCAGCATTTTGAATTCTGTTTGGAAATAGACCAGTAGCCAGTGAAGTCGCTGTAGCAAAGGGAGTCGTGCGCTCCCTGTAACCAGCCCTAGTCAAAAGTCTGGCTTCAGCATTCTGGACCAAGTGAAGTTTCCGAAAGGTTTCCGAAAGCAGCCCCGTGAAGAGCACTGTACAGTAGTCTAAACGGGATGTAACTAAGGCATGTAGGCCCATGGCCAGATCAGACGTCTCTGGGAACAACAGCAGCAGCTGGCGCACTAGCCTCAGCTGTGCAAAAGCACCCCTGACCACTGCTGAGACCCGGGCATCAGGACCAATTCCCAGAGTGCACCCAAACTACGAGCCTGAATCTTCGGGGGGAGCATAACCCCCTCCAGCTCAGTTTGAATCCTACTGCCTGAGCAGGGGGCACCTCTATATTGCCTGGATTAAGCTTCAGTTTATCTGCCCACATCCAGTCCATTACTGTAATCAGGTACTGATTTAGAACCAGAACAACTTCCTTGAATATAGATAGAAAGGAGAGAGAGAGAGAGAGAGAGAGAGAGAGAGAGAGAGAGAGAGAGAGAGATGGTGTCATCAGCATATTATTATTATTATTATTAATAATAATAATAATAATAATTTATATAGCACCATCAATGTACATGGTGCTGTACATAGTGAAAGAATAAAACAGCAACACCCTGTCGCATAGGCTTACTTTCTAATAAAATCGTAAGAAAACAATAAGAAAGGGAAGAGAATGCACCGAATAGGCACGGGACAATAAAACTAACAGTGTGAAAGTAAGAACAAAGTCAAGTTCTAAAAGCTGTAGAAAAAAGAAAAGTTTTCAATTGAGCTTTAAAAACAGTAATTGAACTCGTGATCCGCAAATGCTCCGGAAGAGAATTCCAGGCATAAGAGGGAGCAAGAGAAAATGGACAAAGCCGAGCAAGAGAAGTAGAGACTCTTGGGCGGGTGAGGAACATGGCATCAGAGGAGCGAAGAGCACGAGCGGGGCAATAGTGTGAGATGGGAGAAGAAAGATAGGAAGGAGCTAGACTGTGAAAAGCTCTGAAAGTCAACAGGAGAAGCTTTTATTGGATTCTGAGGCGAACTGGAAGCCAATGGAGGGATTTCAGGAGTGGAGTAACATGATCAGAGCGAAGAGCCAAGAAGATGATCTTAGCAGCAGAGTGGTGGATAGAAACCAACGAACTGATGTGAGAAGAAGGAAGGCCAGTCAGGAGAAGGCTACAATAGTCCAGCCGAAAAATACTGGTGGCACCGAACCCCAAACTTCCCAGAATAATATATGGATCAGAATGTAGTTAACCATTGGGAGTGTACACATCTCCAAATGTTGTGATGCAGTTCCTGGCTCAAAAATGTGTACAAAAATGCATATTTTATGAGGAATGGCATACAATTTAAATGTGAATTCTCATGCAGTTTTTTTAAAGTATCACTGAAGACCTGCAAAACGGATGTAGGCTGATCTATTCCCCCCCCCCCCAAACGAGGCTTCCTTTATCACCTCCCCACATGCTGCTCCTTCAGTCCCTTGCACAAATATTATTTATTACATTTCCATCCCGCCCGATAGCCGAAGCTTGTGCAGGATGTGAGACTTTCCAAACAGAGGAGGCTGTTTGATTGACCAATTTAGCTTAGTTTCATTTACTCTGACTGAAAGTTGCCCTCCAGGGGTTCAGAAAAGAGTCATTCCCAGCTAGACTGGAAGATGCAAGGGTGGGACCTGGGACCTTCTACATGCAAAGCACCTGGTTTACCACTGAGCTATGGCGCCTCTCCAGACAATTGTGACAGAAGTGCCATCCAAACCCACGCTGCTGTACAGAGACCAGCGTCTAAGAAGGCTCTTTCTGCCATGAATCTGGCGCCCTCCATTACTTGGCCATCCTGACGCAATGACCAGGTTCACACAATCCTAGAGGGGAAATAAGGAACAGTGGCTCATTTCCCCTCTCCAGTCACATGCTGGTGGGGGATGGGGGAGAGCGGATTTGCATATTTATTTATTTATTTATTTATTTATTTATTTATTTTATTACATTTATATACCGCCCCACAGCTGAAGCTCTCTGGGCGGTTTACAACTATTAAGAATAGTAAACATTAAAAGTATACAAAAATTTAAAAAACACAAAAACAGTATAAAAACAACAGTGTCCATTTAAAAACAACAATTCTGGGGTCCATTAAAAACAAACTTAACGTTGTTAAATGCTGTTAAAATGCCTTGGAGAAGAGAAAAGTCTTGACCTGGCGCAGAAAAGATAACAATGTTGGCGCCAGGCGAGCCTCATCGGGAAGATCATTCCACAGTCGGGGGGCCAACCACCGAAAAGGCCCTCTTCTCCCTTGTTGCCATCCTCCGAGCTTCCCTCGGAGTAGGCACTTGGAGGAGGGCCTTAGATGTTGAGTGCAGTGTACAGGTAGGTTCATGTCAGGAGAGGCGTTCCATCAGGTATTGCGGTCCCAAGCCATAATTACCCTTGCCAGCCAGGCTTGCTGTGTTGTGTGAACCCATAGGCTGTTTTAGTGTTCTGGAGTGGCTTGTGAGCCATGGCCACCCTTGCCATTTCGTACAACAGGGCAAACCTCACCTACACAGGTCAGTAGGTGCATCCCCATCCCCCGGCACACGCCCAGCAGATGCGTCGGGGGAAATAAGCTATCGTGGCTGGTTGCCCTCCCTGGTCATGCAGTGAGGCGCTGTACTGTGCCCATCTGAGGATCCCCAGGGCTGCTTGGGTGCCCTTGTATGTGTCCACGTGCACCAGAATTGATCTTTAGCGTTTTTTTCTCCTTCAGGATCTTGCTATCCAGTTGTGTCCACTCCTTGTTCCAATGAAGTCAGTAAAATGTCTCATATTACCTAGAGAAAATGCTAACATTTTACTGGGCTAAATGGTTCTTTGCAGAACTGAACTTCTGTTTGTAAACAGCTGGTGCTTTTGTATCCGGGGATGTTGCAGCTGGAGACTAATAATTAATGGATAGTTTTGCATTGGCCAGGAACAGAGTCCTGCTCACAGTGGCTTTTAAAACCAAAATATTTTGAAGAGGAAAACCTCCGCAGCTTTCACCCCAAGTAGGCGAGATGCCATCATCCCTACTGCTGTATGGATGACTGACTTATTTTTAGATAGGGTTCACTTGAATTGGAAGCTCGCAAGTGGTGAAGGCGGTGCTTGGCCTTTCTCCCGTAGATACATGTGGGAAGCCTTTCTGTGACTGAGCACCAGTTAAACTTTTAGGATTGGCATTAAAAGGGGGAGAGAGAAGGATGGAAGAGAAAACTTTGCCTTAAAACAATCACTCAGCGTTGAGAAACAAAATCCATTAAAGACATTCTGGGTCTGTTCTTTCACTGTATTTTTCCAAAGCACCACAACGTGAAAAGAGTTTTGAGGTCTAAAAGAAGGAAATTTCAATATGAGGGCTATGATTTGGGTGGCAATCAGTTATCAAACTATTATAGATAGTTTGGTCAAGTCCTTTGTGTGTTTGGTCTAGATTTCTGAGCCCATAATTGCAAAGAATTCCCAGTTCTGCAAAGGAGGAGGATTTAGCTAAGCAGTTTGTTTGGCACCGACTGCAGTTTGAGGGCTGTGTGTGTTTGCTTGCATCCTGTCGTGTGGGCTTTTTTCTCTCTCTTGGCTCTCCTCTGCTTCCTTAATCTTTTCCAGACTTCTTTTAACAGCAAGATTGGGCCTAGTATTGTTTAGCAATGAAAGGCTATATTGAGGCTAACTTTGGTGAAACCACTGGGTTTGTTTCGGAACTCCGCTGCCGACATCTGTGTGTTGAGTGGGGGGCTGGGGCTGGGGCTGCATTTGTGGTCATCCAGATCTGAGGGGGGCAGAACGAAGTTTGTTCTTAATGTGCAGCTGGACAGACTTTTTGCAGGGGGACCTTGGTTTTTGTGCAGTTGGGCAGATAGAGCTTCATAAGGAATGAGGATCCTGGCTGTCCCCTTCCTTCCTCGCTTTCTTCCCTAATTCCTTCCTCCCTTCCTTTTCTTTTAGTAGAAGTTAGAGTGGGGGGGCTTGGGAGGGGCACCTTGTAATTGGGCCGGACCTTTCTCCCCCTGTGCATGAAGGACATACATCAGACAATGACATGCGTGTATGACTTCCTAGAGAAGCTGTTCATCGGTAGCGACACAGAAATTGCTGGGTTGTTTTTAAACTGCTTTCTCTAGCTCTCCATTTTGGTCTGGGAGTAATTTTCCAGAGGTGGCTTTTGAGGGCTATGACTTATTTTAAAAACAAGCCACCAGAAGAGGTGCTCACTCGTAGGAGGAAAAGCACGGACCAAATGGGTTTGGCATGAGTGGCTGCGCAGGCACGGTGGCGCCTGGTTGGAACCAAATTTGCATGAATGGTTAGGAGGTGCCTCGTTGGAGCAAAATTGGGTCTACAATACAGAAAGACTGCTGGTTTAAACATGTATTTCGTAGCCCGTGATGTTTAGACGATGGATCAGTTCAATTAGTCGAACTTTTTCATCAATTAACAAGGTGTCCACGATTAATTGAGCAGCAGTGTTAATTGCAAAAGAAACCAGGCAACAATTGTCTTTTCCCTCATTAGCAGTATCTTGTTTGGAGACCTTGAAGGCTGTTACCACGTACTAATTTATTTATTTTCGGTGCCAATCTGCCATTGTGGGTTTTTTGAGTTTTTCCCCATTTTTTTGGCAACTTAAATTCTAGTTCCCATCAGAAGAACTTCCAGATCTTCCATTTCTGTGGCTGCAGTAAGGCAGATCCTGCCCTCTGCCCTCCATCCTTCCTTCTGATTCCCTTCATCCAGCACTCGCTGGACTGAGAGAGGGGAAGACCGAATCGGGAAAGGGGAAATTGTCACAGCCACCACTGGCATCCCCTTCATTACCGTTGCTGATGATGAAAACCAGGCCCCTGCCCTTATCCCATCTCTGTGAGGCGTTCACGGAAACTAAGGAAGGGGTGGAACTTCCGATGGTGAACGGAGAGCAAAGCTTCCTCCGTGCAGCTTGTCTTCCTCAGCTCGGCAGCAGCGTGTTGGCAGCTTTCAAGAAACGCTGTTTCCAATTCCATTTCTAGGGCGAAGCTATGCTAGACTCCGACAACGTTAATGAAACCCTTCTGCATTTGGCTGCGTTATTCTAATGTTACGTGTGGATATGTCCGCTAAAGCTGAATGAGAATTTAGCTGAGAAGTCCCGGGTTTTGCTGGTCATTTGTATTCCAAGAGAAGTTAGAGAAATAGAACAATGCAACTTCATATATAAAACAATATGACTGGTGGTGTACTCGTTCTAATGCTGCCATCTCCAACCTGGCGCCCTTCCGATGCGTTGGACTGCCAACACCTGCCCTTCCCAGCCAGCAGCCTTTTGTAAGAGATGCAAAGTCCACTGAGCTGCAGGGACTGTTTTGGGTGGGGCCCTTGATTTATCACGTTGGCGTCCCATCTTTTCTCCAAGAAATGCAGGCACATTACCGGTGGCGGGGTGGGCAGCTGCTGGCCTGATAGCTAAGTGTGGCCCTCCTTTGATTTCAAAAGCTCTCTGCAAGCAATGAGTCCTCTGGCAAAAGCAACCTGTCACTTCCCTGGCAGCCTGTTGGGCAGGGAAGGAGAGGAATGCGAGGGAGGAGGAGTTGGCAGGGAGAAAGAGGAGGCTGCAGCCTCTGACAGATCACTGCCAAGGAAATGCAGCCCTTGATGAAAAGAGATTTACCCAGCCCTGCCCTATGGGGAGTGTCCCGGGTTTTTTTTAATCCTTGTAACAATGCCAGGTGGGAAAGTGTTCCTTTCCCAAGTTCACTAAGAGTGCAATCCTATACATGGCTGGCTGGGGAATGCTGGGGGCTGTAGGACTTTTTCCTGTCTAAACATGCATAGGATTATGCCCTAAGTGAACTGTGAGTGGGGATTTTAACCTGAAGTCCAAAGTTACACTCTACAGTATGTGCTGTACTAGACTAGCTCTCTAGCATTTTATGATCTACGTCTGTAGTCTTAAATCTTTTCACACCCTGAACCCACCTTTAACCTTAAACATGCATTTGGGACTGACCTCTTAGTTCTTTATTGTTTATTTGTATGCTGCTGCAGCTGCAGCAACCTATGTTATATCCGTCTGCAACTCAGTAGTGCAAGGGTGGAGGACCTTTTCAGCCCCACGTCCAAATTCCAATCTAGGAAAGGGCTTGGGGCTGCATTCCATCTGTGGGCAGGGCCAAAGGTAATGTTAGGGTCATTATGAATTTTAAGCCTACTCAGAAGTAAGCAGGCCAGGCCTTCTGCATATTTACTCAGAAGTACGCAGGTCTGACTCACTCAGCAGCACTTTCAAGTAGGATACCAAGCAACAAGCCTCTGCATATGTACTCAGAAGTAAGCAGGACAAGCCTCTGCAGATGGTGTCGCAACAGAATTACTCAGCAGCTTCCTCTTTTCTGCTGTGCAGAGAAAAGCTCTTACCTTTGATCAGCAGCTGGTCAGAGATAAGTGCTATTCTTCTTACTACGACTATTACCACTACTAATTTATTTCTTACCCGCATCTCCACTTGGATCGAGGCGGGGAACAACAGCGAATATAAAACACATAAAAACGGATTTAAAAACATCGTATACACAATTAAAACATCCTTAAAACATCCTAAAACATTCTAAAATGTTTAAACATTCTAAAATACTAGTTTTAATATCCCACTTTTCAGGATACAAATCCTTCCAAGGCAGCTTTATACTTTCAGGCGAAGTATAAAGTTGTTGTATCTTTAGCTGGTCTCTAATTATCTCTTCTGCCATATCTCCAAAGTTACACGAGCTCATTAAGTCTCTCAAAGCAGCAGTATACTGTAACACCATGCTGAAGCTCCAGTGGATGTGCACATTGATGGCTAGGACACTGTGAAGATTTGATGATTTTGAAGCCCTAAATAGTTCAGGAATTGGGTAGTTCAAGGACAACCTTGATTTCCCTTCCTGAAGGGCCCTCCGCGTCCTGCTGCCATATGAGACGGCCCAGGACAGGATGCTCAAACCCTGCACTGGTCAGCTCAGGAGGCCTTCCTAGCACGGAGCTGGCTTCCAGAGGGAGACCTTTTTATATTCCCTCAGGCCATTTCTATGCCATGCAAACCTGGTTTCTATTCACTTGGCTGTTGTTTTGTGGTACTCTTCTGTTGACCTGACTTTTCTGAAATGTACTTTAACTGCTCTGAGAAGCCTTGGCATGAAGAGTGGTGTAATAATTTAAATAAATGAGATCATCATGGATGCATTAAAATATTTCTTTATGAAATGTATGGTTTTATCAAAATGCGGTGATGGCCAACAATGGAATGAGGTTTGGGCCTGGAGTGTTGAGCCTTTGAGCCTGAGGGCAAAATTCAATTTGGGAGGCGCTCTCAGGGGATGCATCCCAGTGCTGGGTGGGGCCAGAGTACCCCAAATACCAGCATAATTTAGCTGAAACGTCTTTCTGCCAGAAAGCCTTAAGGACAAGGGTTCCCATTTTTTAGAATGGGGTGGAGAACTTCACAAAAGCCAGGAAACCCCCAAAAAATCAGCAGTCAGGGAAAGGTTGTGCCCATCTGGGGAATTCCGGACGGCCGGATTTTCCTTGCAGCCTTAAGGTTCAATAATCCTGGGTTTAGGCAGACACATGGAAGTGAAAGTCAATGAAATACTATTAACCATCACAGCAAAATGGAATCTCCCTATCCGGAAATAGCTGCCTCTGATTAAGGGCTAGGCACCCAGATATTTCGAACTACAACTCCCATAAACCCCAGTCAGCAAGGCCAGTGGTCAGGGATTCTGGGAGCTGTAATCCAAATAATCTGGAGCCACCACATTGCTTACACTTGGTAATACTCCGGTAATGTTGCATGTGGAAGGCTGAAGTTTCAATCACTGGCATCTCCAGATAGGGAAAACTCCTGCCTGAAACGCTGGAGATCCGCTGCTGCCAGTCAGTGTCAACAATACTGAGCTGGATAGATCAATGGCCTGACTCAGTATAAGGCAGCTTCTGATGTTCCCATTAGATAGGAGCAGAGGAAATTGCCTAGATACCAAGTCATGTGAAGCTGGCGGGATGCAGCCCTTCACACAATGCTGAGGACACAGTCAAGGACGGCTCTTGCCATCACGCCTGGCTGATGGGATGACCAGTGGAATTGGGTTGCATCTTTGGAGCCTTGTTGCCATCTTGCCATACAAGAGTGGCTTCTTGATTCAGAATCAGCTCTTCATCCCTCTCCCTTCCTTCCTATTAGCTGAAAAAGAAGCAGGTTTATGTAGAGAAGGTGGAAAAAATGCAGCAGGCGTTGGTGCAGCTGCAGGCGGCCTGTGAGAAGCGTGAACAGTTGGAGCACCGACTCCGAAACCGGCTGGAGAGAGAGCTGGAATCCCTCCGAATGCAGCAGGTAAGGACGATGACAGCTTCGCAGAACTCTGTGTTCCAATTAAGCCAGTTTTCAGCTTGTTTCTTTTTAAAAGCCCCTGCAAAAACTTGTGGACTGCTGCTTTTTAAAAATTAAATGTTTAACAGAGATGAAAACCAAAAGCAAACGTTAGTTTTCTGTTTGGAGATGAGTAAATGGAACATTTTCTTCTGTTGTAACATGAACTGTTCTGAAGATGCCTTTGTTGCACAATGGTTTCAGGCACCCTGGTCACGGTAAGAGCTTCCTAGAGAGGTTCGCCCGGGGCCTATGTTGTGCTCTTCCCAGCATCAGGTGAAGACCTTTTTATTTTCCCAAGCATTTTAGCATTCCAGTTTTAAATCTACTATTGCATTTTAAATCTCTGCACTGCTTCTAAGTTTTACTCTGGTTGCACTTTTATATTGTAGTTTTAAGCCATTATGTTTTGTATTGTATTTAATGCTGTATTTTGGGGGTTCAATTTTTGTGGCTCGCTCAGAGAGCTTCAGCTATTGGGCAGTATAGATATGGAATGAATGAATGAATGAATGGCTTTCTGGTTGATCCACTGCTTGGCTAGAACGGCTTTCAGCACACGGTGAAATGTATGCAAGTATTCTAATAGAATCATAGAATAGCAGAGCTGGAAGGGGCCTACAAGGCCTTCGAGTCCAACCCCCTGCTTAATGCAGGAATCCACCCTAAAGCATCCCTGGCAGATGGCTGTCCAGCTGCCTCTTGAATGCCTCTAGTGTGGGAGAGCCCACAACCTCCCTAGGTAACTGATTCCACCGTCGCACTGCTCTAACAGTCAGGAAGTTTTTCCTGATGTCCAGCCGGGCATAAAAAGTTTCCGGCCAAGTCGTGACAGAGCCAGGCAGCGGCCATGATGTGTTCCTGCAGCCACCTGTAATACACTTTGGACATGCCCAACAGCCATCCTCTGGCTGTGTAGAACGGCCCTTCTTTTCCAGGGATCCACAGAGTCAGGGGGCGTAGTGGTGGTGCGTGTTTCTCCCTGTGTGTTCACAACACAGCACTGGTCAAAGTCTGCCTCCAATCGTTTTATTGGCTTGCTTTGTGGCTCTTTCTCGTCAGCGCCAGGGGACATCTCAGCCAGCCAATGTCTCTGAGTACAATGCCACGGCACTGATGGAACTCTTGCGTGAAAAGGAGGAGAGGATTCTGGCTCTGGAAGCAGACATGACGAAGTGGGAGCAGAAGTACCTGGAAGAAAGCGTGATGCGGCAGTTTGCACTGGATGCTGCAGCTACTGTGGCTGCTCAGAGGTAACGGAGGAATTGGCAGCGAGTAAAGAGACTGGGGGGTTGTTTCTTTACCCCCCTCCCTCCCTGCAAGAAACCCTCCCAATTATACACAGGCATAATTTGCACACTTTATCTCAATTTTGTTGTGCTCTTTTGCCATGGGTTGTGTTTCCCCTTCCGTTTATATTGTGAGACGGTGGCAGAAGCGGGCAGGATTGGAGCTGAAAGTACGCAGGAACACGGCATGTCAGCAGGGGCCCTTCGAGGCAGCTTGGTCTTACGTCTGCCTTTCCCCCTCGGCTTGCCATCGGAGACGGTTGAGCTCCGCCTGAACGTAGGCAAGCGTGTCTTCTCTGTCCCTGGAGGCACTGCGAGGGGCGCCGTGGCTGGGGCTGCCGCTCAATGGCTTTCGCCTGTCTGTTCTCAGGGACACCACGGGCATCAGCCACTCCCCCAGTGCCAGCTACGACACCTCCCTGGAATCCCGCATCCAGAAGGAAGAGGAGGAGATCTTGCTGGCTAACCGGAGGTGCCTGGATATGGAGGGCAGGTAAGTGGCAGCCTGATCTTTTCCTTCCGTTCCTCATCCAGCGTGGCTTCAAAATCCAGCCCTGTGCGTAAATTACGAGAGGAAAAGGCTCTTCCTCTTGGCTGGCGTCAAGTCCGTAGATGGCGCTTTGGGACTCCAGGGCTTCTTGCTCCCCAAGTGGTGGGATTCCTCCTTTATCCCTTAGGAAACAGAGCATCACACTTTGGCTGGGAAGAGCCGATCCTGCCAGGGCCTTCCCTGGGCTGCTCTAGCGCCAATCCACATAAGTCCAGAAACCTGCTTGTGCGCACGGCCTGCTCACAGGAGCCCTACGGTAGTGTAATATCGAGGGGATTTCCTCCCTTTCTCTCTCCTCCTTCTTAGATTAGAAAAATTCATAGAATCATAGAATAACAGAGTTGGAAGGGGCCTACAAGGCCATCGGGTCCAACCCCCTGCTCAATGCAGGAATCCACCCTAAAGCATCCCTGACAGATGGTTGTCCAGCTGCCTCTAGTGTGGGAGAACCCACAACCTCCCTAGGTAACTGATTCCACCGTCACACTGCTCTAACAGTCAGGAAGTTTTTCCTGATGTCCAGCCAGAATCTGGCTTCCTTTAACTTGAGTCCGTTATTCCGTGTCCTGCACTCTGGGAGGATCGAGAAGAGATCCTGGCCCTCCTCTGTGTGACAGCCTTTTAAGTATTTGAAGAGTGCTCTCATGTCTCCCCTCAATCTTCTCTTCTCCAGGCTAAACAGGCCCAATTCTTTCAGTCTCTCTTCATAGGGCTTTGTTTCCAGACCCCTGATCATCCTGGTTGCCCTCCTCTGAACACGCTCCAGCTTGTCTGCGTCCTTCTTGAATTGTGGAACCCAGAACTGGATGCAATACTCTAGATGAGGCCTAACCTTGGCCAAATGGAGAGGAACCAGTACTTCACGTGATTTGGAAGCTATACTTCTATTAATGCAGCCCAAAATTGATCCCTGGAGCCTCTTCCATGACCGCGCTCTGCTCCGGGGAGTCAACCCATCCCAAGAGCTGCATGATTGCACTTGGGAGAACCCAGGAACCAACTCACAGTTGTACCTGCCCCTTGGCCTAGATCATGACGTGTGTCTAATGTGCCATGCCTCCGCTTGCTGCCCTTCTCCTCAGGCGGCCCCGTGCCTGGCTTTGAGAAGGCCGCTCCTCCGCGTGGTCTGTTGAGCCCAAATGCTCAGCTGCCCCCAGATCTCTCGGTGGCGCCTTTGAGCCTTTAACAGCAGCGGGCCGGTCAGAAACTCAAGAACTGAATGTTTTCCTGGCATGCAGTGATAGGGAAGGCTTTTTCTGGTGACTTTTTCTGGGGACAGAGGTCTACATGCACAGTAGACCTACCTGGAAATAGAAACTGGCAACATGAATTTTAATTCCCCTTCCCCAGTACTGATGATGGCAACACAAAGCAATGAATTAACTGCTTTCCATCTCAGGTTATCTGTCAAGCAGGAGGGACTGGGATGTGCTGGGATTTCTTCTCATAATCCAGAACTGGCATCGCCATCATCTCTTTCCACCCAGGGCTGGCGTGCCCTTTACTTATGTATGTCAGGCAGCGCTGGGGGAGTGGGGTGGGGTAAGACAGGAACAGCCAGCAAAGCTCAATGCTAGGGGGAAAAGGTTCGGATCTTTTCAGCCTTGGGATATGCAGCCTTTGCTCAGGGTAAGATCCCTCTCTCTTGATTTTGCCCCTTTGGCCTTGTTTACATTGGGCCTGTTCAGAAGACACCTTAAACCCTGCTGTTCAAGGCTTTTGCTTAAGCAGCAGGGTTTAAGGTGTCTTTTTTGCTAAACGCTGCACACTCATTAACCCCAGTCGGACCGTCTACAGCAGGGTTGGCGGCTCTAACCATGGCTTAAAGTGCTGTGAGTGACAGCACGGCTTGTGGTTAGTGCTAACACCAGAGAACCACAGTGTCACGAACCACAGAGCCTGACATGTCATCTGAACAGGCCCATCGTGTCCCTCCAGCACCGTGTTTAGATAATTTGGGCCAAGTCTTAACATTGCTTGTCAGGGCTCCTCTTGGAGAGGGGGTGGGACTTTTATTTTTTTGTACCAAACATTTCTTTTCAAGGCCTTTGATATTTGCCTCTGCTGCCGTTTTTCTCCTGTCCCTGCTGGAGAGCCCCCTGAGATTGTGGAATGCCTTGCTTCTGAATCTCCCTGGCCCTCAAGAAATCTTCTGGGCTGCTCTTGAGCACAGCAGGTCTTTGCGTTGATCTCCCTTGCTAGAGCACTGACCTGGCAAGAGTCCTACAGCCAGGCGCGTGAACCCAGTTGGCTTCCATCCTCTGAACATTTGGGAAATGTGACATGTGCACCTAGCCACAGTAGTGCATGCACTAGTAACTTCCCGATTAGACTACTGCAATGCACTCTATGTGGGGCTGCCCTTGAAGACAACTCGGAAGTTGCAGCTAGTGCAAAATGCAGCAGCTAGACTGCTGGCGGGTGCATCTTACAGAGACCACATAACGCCAGTCTTAAAGGAATTGCACTGGCTGCCTATATGCTTCCGGTCAGAGTTCAAGGTCTTGGTAATGCTGTTTAAAGCCCTAAACGGCTTGGGACTTCGATACTTGAGGGAGCGCCTCTCCTTCTATATGCCTGCCCGAGACTTGAGATCTGTTGGAGGAGCCCTTCTCTGCATCCCACCAGCACAACAAATACGCTATGATGGGACAAGGGAGAGGGCTTTCTCTGCTGTGGCACCCTGACTGTGGAAATCAAAATGATTTCATTTTGACGCCAAGTAAAAACATGGCTTTTTAACAAAGCCTTTAATGGTTAAATTCACTAAGTTGGCACATTGTTTTAACTGTTTTAATTGGTTTTACTGCTTTTAATTTATATATTGTTTTAACTTGGCTCATGGTTTAATTTGGTTTTAGCTGTGTATATTTATTGTTTTCTACTGTTTGCTTTTATCTGTACGCCGCCCTGAGAGCCTAATGATATAGGGCGGGATACAAATGTTTTAAATAAATAAATAAACAAACAACACCACAAGGCCGTTGAAACAAGGAGGGGCTGTTCTTTTGTCCCAACCTAGGATCAAAACTCTCCATGCTCAGATCATTGAGAAAGACGCCATGATTAAAGTCCTCCAGCAGCGCTCCCGGAAGGAGGCCAGCAAGACAGACCAGCTGTCTTCCATGAGGCCGGCGAAGTCCCTGATGTCCATCTCCAACGCGGGCTCCGGCTTGCTCTCCCACGCATCCACACTGAGCAGCACCCCCATTCTGGAAGAGAAGCGAGACGACAAGAGCTGGAAGGGCAGCTTAGGTGAATGTCCCCCCCCCCCCACTTTTTTAATTTTACCATCCTAAACCCAATGGGACTAGAGTGGTGAGTGTAGGCCAGCGTCTAAATCCAGCCTTGGCTATGAACTACCTGACTTGGGCAAGTGACAGCATGGTAGCCATTAGTGAAGGGAGTACAAAGCAATATAAATATTTACACTTTCCTTTCTTTTTACTGACGACTCCGTCATGTGGTCGCTTGCCTAAGATTGGAGTGTCGCCCAGTTAATGAATAGGGCTGTGTGTATGCTGTGATCCTATCAGAGGACAGAATTCAACCTTCCTAAGGGGGTTTGGCTCTTTTTTGTTGTTTTTGTTGTAAGGAAGTTTCTAGTCCATATGCTTGAAAGCGTGTCGGCAGCGCCAGAGGGCAGCATCGCTTCTGAGCAACAGGATGCCAGGGATCTGGCGCCTTCCCCTTCGCAGGATGAAAATAACCAAATAAGACAATGTAGACAGTTTGCAGAACTTTTAGCTTTTCACACTGCAAAATTAGGTCCAGAATTGTGGGATTATTATTTTTTAATGTGTAGAGTATATCTATATATATCTATCCCTGACTTTTTTTAAAAAAACCACAGAAATAGGAAGTGCACCAGTGTCTGCAAATAATTTATAAATAAAGGCAAGAGAGACAGTTGAGGGCTTTATCTTTAAGATTTCTACGTAAGTTATTTAATCATGACATTCCATTCTAATCATGCAAACCCAAGCAAACTTGCACATGCTTAGTTAATCTTCTTAATTTATTTCACCTGCAAAATTTGCATTATAAGGAACGTTTTGAACAGGGCTTCTTGCAGTGGTTGGGGTGCCAGGTGTGTATGTGTGTGTGTGTGTGTGTGTGTGTGTGTGTGTGCTGGGGGGCGGGGAGGTTAATGGAAGGTGAGGATGGGAGCGCTGGTTTAAGCAAAGCTTGCTGAGGATGAATAAGCTTCTCCAAATTATTGTCTCTTACCTTGGCCTTTGGGGGAGGGGGTGGTTTGGAAATTTTTGAATAGAAAAATATTCCAGAAAACGCTCCAATGCAAATTAGATTAATTTTCATCGGGCTATTTGCATAGTCGTCGTCCCCAGTTTGCATCAGAAAATGTTCTGCTGCCCTTGAACAGGAATGGGCAACTTTTGTCCCCCAGTTATTTTAACCTACAACTCCCATGATCCCTCACCATTGGCTATGCTTGCTAGGGCTGGTGGGAGCTGTAGGCCAAAAATTATTTATTTATTTCATTTCTTTTCTGCCCAATAGCCGAAGCTCTCTGGGCGGTTCACAAAAATTAAAACCATAAAGCAACCAACAGTCTAAAAACACAAATACAAAATACAGTATAATGTCTGAAGGGTCACAAGTTGGCCGCCCCTGCCTTAGGCAGATCGAATTTAGCATGTTTATTTTACTTGTATTGCGCACCCAAAGCTTTACAAAGTATTTGACCTGAAATATTTGAGGGGAGGAAATTCAAGCACACTGAATGTGATTTATATTATGTAGAAACCTGTAAAAATGAAAAGACCATAGCATGTACTTCCCTTATATTGTGTAAACAAACACTAAGGTACTGAAATCTGTCGACGCACGAATTCATTTTGGCAACCCGTAGGACTCTGCATGATAGCCTGGCCAGCGCTTCCCAATGTCAGCAGAGTTTTAACTGTCTTCCGCAGAGGCGGTGGCTGAGGCACCTTCAGTTTCGCTGTCGCTGTTTATGAGTTCCACTTCATTTTGAGATAAAGATGTATTTCAATGACTTGCCTGCATTCTCTCACGTGCTTGTTAAGAATAATCGTCCGAGCTTGCCTAATATTGTATTTGCAGTTGGCATGCATTCGTTCTTAATAATGAACTTTTGCATCAGAAAAATGAAGCATCCGGATATCTCCGGCCCCACCTCCTTGCCTGTGGTACACAGGGCTTTGGAATCCTGGTCTCGTTCTTCCTGCCCAAATAGACTGGGAGAGGCAGGAAGAAAGAGCACAAAGGAATCTTAACAGGCAAAAAAGCCCTGCTGGATCAGACCAAAGTCTTATTGAGCCGGGCATTCAGTTCCCACTGGGGCCAGCCAGATGCCCCCAAGGGATGCTCACAAGCAGCACATGCATGCCACAGAACCCTCATGCTCGTCTTCCCCAGCCGTTGGTATAAAGAGGCATATTGCCTCCGACACGGAAGAAGCAGGAACCGTCAGTAGCATCATCTTCCATGTTTTCCTGCCTCCATTCTCCTTTGGTCTTTTTTGGAAACAAAATCTACAAACAGCCGGATTACCCAAACCTCCCTGCACGTAGAAATCTAGCATGTCGGGGCGTGGCTAGTCCAAGACTCCTACCCAGCGTGCTAGGTTTCTATGAGCACAGACTTTATTTTCATCCAAGAACATTAAGATCCACACACACCCTGTCCCAGGGGCAGTCTGAAATCATATAGCTCAGCAAACGATGCATCAGTTGAGCTGCCTCAGAGAGGCAAGGCAGAGCTCAGCAACCTGCAGGTCAGGTGGAGGAGGACGGTGATAACTTGAGCTGAAGCAGGAGGGCGCGTCTACCTGGCAGGGCCTTCTGGCTGTCTGCAGTGGCTCCACCTACTGCAGGGCTGAGCCGCTTATGGCCACGTAGAAGCTGTTGAAGCGCAGCCCCAGCCAGCCATCACAGTCAGTGGTTGGACTGCAACTCCCATCACCCCTCGCATCGCGTTGAGGGCTACAAGTAGCCCACCTGTGATCCACTGGGAAGTGAGAATTGAGGGAGGAGGCCGTGCTTAGAGCGTGTCCTTTGGTTTAGGGCAGGAGCCGTGAGGCTCCCGGAATGCAGAACGCGTCTGACGTCTGTTGAACTGGCAGGATGTGCAGAGGTTAGGAAGCCCTGCATTGATGCCTTCTGGCTTTAAATCACGTTATCCGGAAGCAGAACCACAGATTCATTCACAGCGTTGGAGAACTAGCAAGCTCAATGTTCTATTCCCAGTACTTTTGTGAGATTGACTTAGTCCAGACCAGAGACATTACTTCTTCACACAGCACATAGTTAAATTATGGAACTCAGTACCACAAGATGTAGCGATGGCCACCAATCTGGATGGCTTTAAAAGGGGGTTGGATAAATTCCTGTAGCAGAAGGCTATCAATGGCTACTAATCCTTTGGCTATGTGCTACCTCCAGTATCCTAGGCAGTAAGTCTGGGTGCACCAGTGCTGGGGAACATGGGTGGGAGGGTGCTGTTGCACCATGTCCTGCCTTGTTGGTCCCTGGCCGATGGCTGCTTGGCCCCTGTGTGAACAGAGTGCTGGACTAGATGGACCCTCGGTCTGATCCAGCATCAGGGCTCTTCTTTTGTTCTTATGTTCGTAAATGAATCTAGAGGTATGAAAGCTGACTGGCCGCCGGGAGAGCCAAGAACATTCACAGGTGAAGTGGGTGTCCCGCAGCAGGTGTGCCACAGCCTTGCATTCTCCTTCTTCCCCAGGTGTTCTGCTGGGAACGGAATGCCGCTCAGAGTCCATTCCCTCAACCCCCTCGCCAGTCCTTCCCTCTACTCCGCTACTGTCTGCACACTCCAAGACCGGCAGCCGTGACTGTAGCACTCAGACGGACCGGGGTAGTGAACAGAACAAGGCCCCCACCTCCTCTGCCCTGCCGCCCGGACCAGCGAGGCTGCCCGCTATGCATCTGACCTCCTACGGTTCAGACAAAGCAGGTAACGAGGCGTCTACAGCTGTCGGCTCATTCCGTAGGCAGAACAGAGGCGAGGCGGGGAGCCCTGGGTTGCTTGTGCCGCCTTCCCACTCCTGCCGGGGGCCCTGATCGCAGCGCAGTTGCGGCTTCTGGCAGAAAGATGCTGAACGCCGGCCTGGTGAGGCCTGTGGCCAGGATCGGAGTTCTGAATTCTTGTCCTGCTGCTGAGGAAATGGTGATGGTAGAAGTGGCTTGATTTGCACACATGGGCTTTATTTTCAAATTGGCCGTGGCCAACTAGCGTAAAAGAAGTCACGTTTGGACAAACAGCTGTTCGCTTGGTAAGACGGCTTGGCGATTGTGTGATTAAACGAATGATTCCCCACATAAAAAAGAAAAGTAAAACACATCAGTGCACATAAAATGATAGGAAACTAGATATCAGGGAGACTATTTTAGCTTCCCTTTCTCCCTGAGGTGCTGGTTTTGTATGGGTAGGAATAACTTTATGGGGGAGCATTGAGTGATTCCCTCAACCCACCTCTTTGGTCGTCTGAAGCGTCAACATCAATGGAGGTGTTTTGTTTTTTAAAGAACTTAATTGCCAGGCAGCAGATAATTTTCAAGGGGAATTGCAGGGGGAGTAGGGGAGGACAGGACTAAGTGCCACGTACTGCAACTCCACCCCACCCCACCCCACCCCACCCCAGCCTTCCCAGGCACGGCAATTATGCTTAGAGAAAGGCTTTTTCCCATTGGTTTGGGATGATCTGGGTCAGGGTGCAACTTAACCGAAGAATGTATTTTATTTCAGATGATTTGTCTTCCTGGAAAATTTAAATAAATCCTAGTAATTATGCCTAAATGTGCCTATAGAGATACACATTTGCATATGCAGATTTTATACAGATGTGTGTTCTATGGGCCTGGGCTTAGGAATGTCCCTGCTCAGCTCCCAAGTTGGATCTCCAGATGAAATTGTTCTCCAACAACTTTACATTGGTATCTCTCTTTGAAATGCTTCTGTTCAGGAATGGCCACGTTAAGGTGTCTTCTAAGGTGGTGCTTCCTGTCTGCTTTTTTATAAATTTGTTTTAAAGGATCACCTGATTAACTGGGGGTGCCTTTAAAAATCAGATTGAAAGGTTGTTAATCTATTAATCTAACCATTAAAATCAGTTAAAGGTTTTAGCCCTAAATTGCAGCCATTTTGCCAGCTGAACACAAAATTAGAAAGCATATATCTATATCTATATCTATATGTGTGTGTGTGTGTATTCTATCATTATCCCTTTTTCCCACCTTCTCTTGCTTATAGATGGCTCAGTTTTCCATTCCAGTACTCTAGAAAGGAAAAACCCAGCTCAGAATTTGGGGCAGGACCTCAATGATGCAGAACTGGTGGAGTATCTCATCTGAAGAAATGCAAAGCTGGAGAGAAGCAGATCCCCCCACCCCAAGACCCTTTTTTTAAAAAATAGCAATTTGTAGTAACTGAATCATAAAGGTATCTACATACAGCTTTGTGCTGCTTGTATTTACTTTTCTCTCAAAGGTATGGACAGGTTAACTTATAATTTGTTCCAAAATCATTAAAGCAGTCTTGTTGTCTAAGAAGATTCTTTCTCCTACATTTTTTTAAAAAATAAAATAATACTGGATCTGGTAGCATCTGGATGAAATTAAACCAAGGTCTTAAATGCACTAAATTTTTAAAATGTCAGTATTTTTAAAAACTTGTATTTAAGCAAAGTCAGATCCTTGTTTAGGTGTTTGATGTCCATAATTGCCTTTACAAAGCCTGTTACCTCCAGGTTTCTCAGTTGCCAGAAAATGCCACGGTGCTGCCACTTTTGAGTGTCATTTAGTATCCTGAATATTCAGGTGCTCCTAAGAATCATTGTATGAACTTCCAAGTGTGATGGAAAGAAATTCGCATTCCTTACCTTCCCCATGAAGAGTGTCCATTTTCAATAAAACATTCCAGGACTGGGAAAAGATGTTGATTTCCACAAGGTGCCTGTACTCAGAAATATGTATTTTTGTCTCATTGCTCATATTATTCTGTCCTCCTGTTTGATATCCTGAGATGAAAGGGGACTTTGCTACGTTCATATGTCAACGGGCTCTTTAGCCTCACAGCAGGATGATGTACTCCACCCAAGGTTTCAGCGAAGAAGCTCCTTTGTGCGTCGTTCCATTCCATTCCGTTTACACCAGGTCATTCAGCTGGCTCAATTGGAGTTATTCCTGAGCTGTGTTAGTGGCAGCATGTCAACCTAAGGAAGAAAGAAGGCCTTGAAATGTTTGAATAAGTGAAGCTTGATCTTTCATATGCTGGAGTTTTTTCTACTCTGTATTTTCCTCTTCTTTCCAAATGCCTTGTTTGACTGTAATCTCATTCCAGAAGACAGCAACTTTTCTCTTAACAATTGTATATGATGATGTAAGAATTTAGTGCCTTACTCAAGACAATAGTTATGCTGGGGCCAGTGTTTGTGTGAAATAAAAAAGCGCTGTCGGTTGAAAACCTCTCATTTTCCTGAAATGCTGCTTTCTGCACAAATTTAGGCAGAATACTAGGGTCATAGTTAAGGAATATTGCAAAGTTTTGTCTCCCCACTTCTCCTGTAAGTTTCATTTTTCTGTTTCTTGGAAGTTGGCATAAATCTTGTAGCACGGAGGTAGCCAACACAGCAGGAATTAATTTCAGTCTTGTTGTGGAGAAAGAACACAGAGGTCATACAAAGTTTTTAAACATAACAAAACATAAGCAGTTATATACACACATTTCCCTACCCATGCATTTAAAAATAAATATGTTTCTATTTCATATCTTTAACTACTTAAGTCGATCACAAATTATATATGAGAAAGAGAGAAGTCCTATTCAGGTATTCCGTAGAATGCATGAGGGATAAACGTGAGGACAGGAGCGCCCCCAAAGTCCCCGCGTGGGGTGGGCTCTGTCTCTCATGCCCTGACCTCACACCATTGAACAGTGAGTTCTAAATATGAGATCTCAACTGAATGGGAGAATGTTGCACACAATCAGGATCCTAATAAAACAGGATTCCCAGTCATGCAGCGTGGTCTACCCCTGTTCAACTGAAAGCGAGTAGAATCGCCATTCCAGATCTTGCTTGCCACATGGAGTAGTGAAGTTGGGCCGTGAGGGATCCTGCGTACACCGGGAGCTTCCCTTCCCACGCATTCGGCAGAACACCTGAATAGGGCACGAGCAGCCTTCCTCAATTTGGTATCCTCCAGTTGTTTTTATACTACAGCTCCCAGCTTTTGGTGAATTTATCTTTGCAGTTCTGGATGAAGTTCAGTTGTCTTTTGAGCAGACTTTGTACTCTTTATCCATGCTCCTACCCTGGAGTGGGTGTTGTGATTATAAAAGGAACGACCTGGTTAGGGGAGCATCTCAGCGCTGAGTATATTGCATCAAAAACTGCTGTCAGCACCATAGAAGACCAAGGTCTGAATGGTGTAAAGAGAAGTGAAGAATCAGTTGTGTCCTGTAGTGCCTTAAGTTTCTGGATAGCTTTCTTTAATAGAAACAAAGCAAGTAATCCCAACATATTAATAGGGTATATTTATCCCCAAAGCAAACCAAAGGAGTCCTTGAGGGCTGTGCTTTCTTCTCTGAAATGTTGTGTTAGACTGGAGTGGAAGAGAGGAGACACCCACCCATCCCCATGAATCAATGCAAATCTCGTTTCTGAATTGTGCAATTATTCATGGGGACCACCTTTCCCCTGGTGCTGATCCTATGGGGATCTGTGCTTTTGGATTAGCAGGCATCAGCAGTAATGCATCTCGGGTATCTGCACATCTAATATATCAGCAACCCTCTGCTGAGAAGCGCCTTAAATTAACCTGGTAGCCAAGGTTTTGTGTAAGAAAGTGAAATCTGTTGCAAGTCACTTGCCCTTTTTATTATGTTGTTTATGGGATTTCTTTGGAGCCTGGAGAGTTTGTAGCTGTGCCGGCTCATTAGGGCCTGTTAGGAAAACAGACTTACCGTATAAGCGAATCCGGATGGGAACCCAGTCCCCTTACACATGACTTTTGGCCTATTTGTACAGAAGTAAGTTTAAGTAAAAGCTGTTTGAAAGAAGTCAACGGCATACTTCTGTTCCTGCATTTGCTTCTCCTCCTCCCTCTGCATTGTACTGGAAAGGAGACACGGCAATATAAACTTGCGATAACCTTTTGAGTTTGTGCTCAAACCAAACTTTAGACTAAGAGTTTAACACAAACTCGGATAATAGAAGCAATGCTATAGGTTGTATAGAGGAAAGCTTATGTAGTTCTTTTCCAGGAATGACTCTGCCCTTCCTCCCCTGGGAACAGCCTCACCAGACCGGACGATTCAGGAAACTGTTGGTAGGGGAGATGCCAACATCTTCTGTTTGCAACCTGTTGGGACGAAGGATGTTGCAGAACTCTTTCTTTGCTTGGTGCCTCATATATTCCTTCTTTTGTACCTGTATAGGAACATGTGTGGTTTTATGTCTAGAATGTAAACCTCATGATAATTGTAACTGTACTGTATTTATGAAGAAAATACATTTCTTTCTGAAAAAAGTTTGGGTTTGACTGGTGTTAATGCTCTTCTTTTTCAGCAGTCACTTAAGCATTCATATGGAAACATCTGTAATTTACTTTCCCCTGTAACCTTGGTTTTCCCAACAAACATTGCCCCCTTAGGCTACAGCACTCCACCACATCTCAGTACCAAGAGAACTTTTCACCTGTTGAGTTTCTGGCGATTTGGTGAAAAGCAGAGGCGCCCAAGCTGGAGGGAAATGGTGGCAACCACCAACCAATCCTAACCAGCTTTGTGCCTTCCCTTCTTGAGTTGATTCACTAGGGACAATGGAGCCGTTCTCCAACTTCGGAATACAGCTGGTTCCCCTTTTATGTTCCACAGTTGCTTCCTTAGGGGATCTTCAATATAGACAGAGCCTCTGTGACATTTCCCCCAAAAGGATGCGTTAACCAAGGTAACAAGAGGGCAAGGTGAGGGTTATTGTACTGTACCTATAATGCTGCTCTTTGTGGGGAGGACGCACCCCTTTGGGTCCTGGTCATGCATGAATGTTGAATGTTTGGAGTGAATTGCCACAGTTCTGGCCAGGAAAACCTGCAGTGGTGCCTTTTTTTGTTCTGCTCTCTCCCCCCCCCACCCCCACTTACCTAGCATGTGGATCTGAATAAAAGTCCAATCCAGGAAGACCTCAACTAGTCTCTGCTTGAACGCTTGGAGAGGAATCCCCACGTGCTCTGAACACTTGGTTCAGCCAGAGAGCAATCTGGCCCTTTGCTCGCCCTTGCAAGAGACAATTCCTATTCCTCCTGCAGAGTCTATTGAGAAGAGGTAGAAGTTGCCATTTGAATAACTGTAAAGGGGGGAAAACATTTTCGGAGAGTCTGTAATTTCTTCTAGCCCAGTTTTATGCATGTTTACTCAGAAGAAAGTCCCCCTGTCATGGTTAGATGTGCATAGGATTACAGTCCTACACAATTTGAATCTCCCTGAGGGAGAAGTTACAAAAGCTATGTTTGAAATTGATAACGTGAAGACTTTATTCTAGGGCCTGTTTTTCTTTTTTTATAATGAAGTTATGCCTACTCTGGGTTTTATAGAAGTTGTTAAGTATCGATTTTTGATGTTTAAGTGTGAAACTGGAATACAATAAATTCCCCATCATGGATTTTTGTAATAGTTAAACAAAATGAAATTAATAACAAGAAGTGAATGCCTGAGCTTGGCCGTCCTTGCTTCTAGAATCCTTACTTTTTGTCTGCATGTGCATTCATGCACACATGAACTTCATGTGTGAATGATCCCCTTTGCCACCTCTTAGAGTATATTTACACATGCCTATACAATATGTTCTCCAACGCAGGGAATGCTCTTGCATACTTGGAACACTCTAAGGACTAGGGCCAGGTTTCTCACCTACCCCACTTTTGCATATTGCTAAAGGCTACCCTTTACTTTTCCTGCATAGATTTATAAGCAAGGAGTGTGGTTTTGTCTTTTGGTTCAATATAAATGGAAAAGACATAATTAATTGTTCAAATCAACTGTGCACATATGGAATGACAGTCTGCATGCTAGATGGTGCTTTCATGTGTATGCAGATAGATTTATATGCATGTGAACTATTGAAAAGATGCATTCAGCTCATACACTGAAGTTCAATGTACATCCAGAGTGTGTAGAACCGATTCCATTTCCATTGCAGGGGTGGGGGGTGGGGGCAGGTAATACAATATTCTGATTCAGATGAATCTCAGAAATTACCTTCAGAAGAAATGAGGCAACAGGTCTTAACACTACCTTATCTCTGTGGAAAGTTAAGTATGGTTGGTTGATACAGAGAACACAGTTGACTGAATCATCAGGCTGAGATAACGGCTACTGAAAAGGCTACCTTCCAAGAGAGCAGTCTTAAACACACCTTATCCAATGCTTCAAAGGACTTTGATGAGAGTACTTTTAAGACCCCGAATATACTCCAGGCCAGAAAAGTAGAACGTATCAGTGGAGCCAAGGGGTGAGAGTAAACTCTGAAATCCTCAACCAGGAGGGTGGAATGAAATTGCTGAAAGGTAAACTCTGAGCGAGGATAAATTAAGTCCTCTTTCAAACAATTTCAACAAAAACAACAGAACTGATGCAAAGAAGTGCATGAGACAAAATTATTTAATATTGCAAAATCAGAAAATCGTTTCCATTTGTGCTTGCAGGAGTGCTGAGTGGTAGGCTTTCTAGAGGCTTCTAAAATTGTCTGTATAGCCTGCGGAATCAACATCGAAGGCTTATCTAAATTCTCTATGCCATAATGTGTAGCATTGCTAAACCTGGATGCCTCACTTGACTGATCTGCTGTGTCATTAGCACTGGTATCTGTGGCAGTCTGTAATATTGTCCCTTTGCGATTTGCAGAAGTGGGGTGAACTATGTCTTCCTGGGCCACCAAGGGGTAATGAGTTTGCATCTCATCCATTCGATGGTGACCTTCGATAGCACATGAGTTATTCGCAGAAATGGGGGGAAAGCATACTATAGAGTATCCATCCATGGAATGATGAAAACATCCCCATCGAATTCCTTCAGTGTCCTGCTTGACTGCAGAAGTGTGGCACAACCTTCTTGTGTTCTGTAGCAAAGAGATCAATCTCCAGTGTACCCCATCGAATGAAAATTCTCACTAGGGTGGATCTGTTTAGCTCCCATTCATGTGATGTCTCTGTTCTTCTGTTTAGTTGTCTGCCAAAACATTGATCCCTGCAACATACAGTGCTATCTTTATCCGCCATGACACTCACCAATGAAGAATCTGTAATGTCAATGTTAAAAACTGGATTTACCGCATCCCCACCCCGCAAGTACATGGTTGTGGTGGTGGTGTTGTCCAACGTCACTTGAATACATCTGTCTGTAACACTTTGCTTGGAAGCTCTGAGCACCTTCTGTACTGCATGAAGCTCGAATAAATTGATGTGGCTGGCGCCCCCCTTCACCATCCATTGACCATGCACAGTTATGGCCTCACAATGCACAATCCCAACCTAGGAAGGAAGCATCCATTATCACTATTTCTGTCGGCTGTGGTTGATGAAAAGAGCTGCCCCTGTACAATATTTTGTAGTCTGGCCCACCGTCAAAGTGAGTCTTTTATATGTGGTGGGAGGCGAAGCTTCGTATGATGTGCATTCTTGAGATCAAATGCCCTGAGAAACCATGATGGCAAGGGTCTCATCCTGAATTTTGCTAGTTCTATGACTGTGGTAGTTGATGCCATTAGAGCCAACATATGCTGTGTGCAGAAAGTAGTGGTTTCTTCTTGGTGAAGAATCTTGGGAGTTTTATGATGTTCTGATCTCTCTCTGGGAAGGAATGCACGGCCTACTATGCCATCCAAAATCACTCTGATGAATTGTATCCTTCTGTGTGCCAACAGATAAGATTTTTTCATAATTGATGTCCAGTCCCAACGAATGAAAAAGAAAACAGGTGAAATCGATGGATCTCCATAGATGTTGTTCTGTAGGTGTCACTATCAGCCAGCCATCAAAGTACGGGTATATCTTGACACCCTATGGCAAATTTCAGATAACAGCAATGTGAGCAATTGATTGGAAGTATGGCATCACAGAAGTAGGCATGGAAGTGGGCATCTCCGAGATCCATAGAAGCAAACCCACCATCTTGGAATAAAAGCAGAAGAATGAATGCCAATGAGGCCATCTTGAATTTTCTTGGTGTGAGGTAGGATTCAGAGATCCAGGATTGATTGAAGCCCTTGGTCCTTTTTTGGTATTGTTAAATATCTTGAATAGAAACCACTGAGACAGTGACTCCATGGTACGGGTTCTATAGCATCCTTCTGAAGTAAAGCATCTGATTTCAACAGAACCGAGAGGAGAGTGTGTGTCGTAATCAAGCCTGTTCCCCTTAGCATGGGGGAAGGAGTTTCAAGCTATCAATCAGAATCAGATTCTGAACCAGAAGAAACAAGACTAGAAATGTACCTGCCAACACAGGAGTGGTGGATGAGATTTCCCCAAGCTCTTCAGGAGCCAGGGATGAAACTTCACCAGACTTTACCAGAGAGAATGCTAACTACTCAGAGTCTGTGGGAACTCAGCTTTCCTGAGGGGGAAGGGACTTCAGAGTTGACTGATCAGAGTCTGCCACAAACTCAAGTGAGAGGAACTAAAGGAAGGTGAGAAGCGATCAGCTCAGCTAGCTTCTTGCCAAAAGCTTCTTCAGAAGAACCCTCCCTGAAGTAAAGTAGCTTAGAGGAAAAACCTTCCCTTTTGTTGAAAGGACAATTGTCTAGCTTAGTTAGCCAAGTTTTAGCCTAGAAGGAAGTTCCTAGCGTTTGCACTCTTTTCTGGTGCAAAGAGATGTTTATTTCCTTAATAAAGTTTTGTGGATTAATTAGCAGACCTCTTTATTGTCTCGCATCGCAGCTGAAGGGCTTAAAAACACAACAGAGAGCATCAAAATCAATCCTTTAACCCTGGCTGATAATGGATAGTATCCAGGCCAAATTTACACATTGTGTCAAATCATTACAAATGAGGAATGAAATAACACTATGAAAGTGGTATATGGACTATAGAGTGTGCCCCAACAGTTATCAGTGCACTTCAAAGACGCTATAAAGCAGTAGGGTAGATCTACCCCAACTGTCTGAAATAACTGCTGTCCATGCTGGAAGAAAAATTGCAAGTTGGTCGTTGAAGAATAGTGCTGATAATGAGGGAGGTAGACAGATCTGTGTTGTCAAAGGTAAAATTTCCTCAACTCCTAGAAGAGGAATATTGTTTCCTCTGTTAGAATGGTTGTTGCCGGTGCGATTGTTGCTGCTGGTGCTGATTCCCCCGGAAATAGCGTGGCTGTGGTTGATAGCATCAAGACTTACAGAATTGTTGTGGTTGTGTAAACCCCATGCGTCTTGCCGTTGTTCTAGCCTTATGCGCAGTGTGTCAAGAGACTCATTTGTCTTCGCATTAAAAAACATGAGACCATTGGAAGGTAGCTCCTCAACCCTTGCCTATGCCTCTTGGGACAGTCAACAAACCAGGAGTACAGCATGTTAAATACTTGCATATTAAAACTTAATGAGAGATACAAAACCGTTAAGGAACTAAGCAATAAAATTGTCTGCACAAAGTATGATCAGCCAGTCGTAAGAGGTCTGGTGAGGATGACCAGGTTCAGGAATTTGGTCACTTGCTTGTTAGTTAACTTGTTGGTACCTTCGTTGTTGTTGTTTATTCGTTCACTCGCTTCCGACTCTTCGTGACTTCATGGACCAGCCCACGCCAGAGCTTTCTGTCAGCCGTCGCCAGCCCTAGCTCCCCCAAGGTCAAGTCTGTCACCTCCAGAATATCCTCCATCCATCTTGCCCTCGGTCGGCCCCTCTTCCTTTTGCCTTCCACTTTCCCTAGCATCAGCCTCTTCTCCAGGGTGTCCTGTCTTCTCATTATGTGGCCAAAGTACTTCAGTTTTGCCTTTAGTATCATTCCCTTGGAGTAGGATAATCATAAGGGACTCGGAAGAGCACCCAGGGAGAAACTGTGTGATGGCGTACATAGGCCTTTTCTGACCTCTTGGTAGTAACTACAATGAAACGGAACGTGCAAGATGGACTCCACCTCAACGTTGTTACAGGGGCAGCATCTGTTATTCACTGGAGTTCTATTAAATCCACCTTCTAAAAGTTTCAAGAGGAAAACCAGCTGATCGCAACTAAGCGTGTTGGCAATAGAGCTACTGCTCCAACCAATGTCTTCAAGCTTCTAGAAGTATAGATCTGCTGTCTAGAGAGTTTAAGAGCTTCATTGTGAAACACGCGAGATTTCGTTTTTCTTCCAAAAGATGCTACATTAAATGGCCCATCTTGTCCCAGAGGAGGAGCTGGTAATCTGACTCGGGCATAACTGCTCCAATGAGAGTTCAGATAGGAGAATCTAGAAGGGAATGTGCTCCAGGAAGTAGAGCTTTAGTAAGGAGACAGTGGGAATCTGAACAGCCTGACCCAGCTGAAAGTTTTTCAGAAAGTCCTCTTTTGGGTTGACCGTATAGCCCCCCACCCATTTTATTTCTGCACTACCAAGTTTTTTAACCATAAACTGAGAATGGGCCCTTTGCTCTGCAGGTCAGGCAAGGGAGGGTGAAGTCCTTGCATTCTGGGCTGGTGACTCACCTGCTCCATATAGTGACACCTGGCTGAGTTTGGCACCCAAAGCGTGCTCTGGGAGGATGGCACCCATGGACTTTTCTTTCATAGTGTTCAGCTCCATAGACAGGGCCAAATGACATCTTCCTTCCTTCTCCATCTGTTCTCCTCCAATGATTAGATGACAATGGCTAGGATAAGGAAACCACTTGGAGCTGCAATGGTGGAACTAATCATGGGAAGGTTGACGCGTTTCTTTCCAGCTTACAAGAGCTTGTACACTTGGATCTTTGTCAATTTGCATGTCACCATCATCCTCTCCTTCCCGTTTTCATATTGCCTAAATAGACTGCCTGCTTGTAAACCGCTTTCCTTTAAAATGCTAAATACAGCATCTTATTAAAATTACATTGTCCAGTTTTATAAAAGGATTGTTAGCCAAACCATTCTAGTACATAATGAGGCTGCACTGAAGAGCTTTACTTGGACAGCTTTAGTAGCTGAATAGAGGACTGTGCAGTTTTGGAAGTATTTATCATTACAGCCATTTTAAATGTAGCTGCTAAAGAAGAAATTTCATGTAACATCAGGGGTAAGCCTGATAGGTTTGAATCAATTTGTCAGCCATTGGTAGACGTGTTGGTTGAATGAGATATTGCTTTGGAGTTGGTTTTCATCCATAAAAGCATTTCTTCCCTTTTCCTTCACCACTTCTGAAAGGAACCTCTCGTGCAAGCACTGAGTCATTACTGACTCTTGGAGGGACGCCAGCTTTCGCTGACGTTTTCTTGGCAGGCCTTATAGCGGGGTGGTTTGCCGTTGCCTTCCCCGGTTGTTATTACCTTTCCCCCAGCTAACTGGGTACTCATTTTACCGACCTTGGGAGGATGGAAGGCTGAGTCGACCTGAGCCGGCAGCCTAAAACCAGCTTCCGCTGGGATCGAACTCAGGCCATGGGGAGAGTTTCAGCTGCAGAAACTGCTGCTTTACCACTCTGCGCCACACGAGGCTCACCACTTCTACTTCCTTATAAAACTCAAATTCTTTTTGTAAGCACACCGGTGATTATTTGCAGTGACTATTGACCTTCCTGAACTTTGATCCTATTATTTCTCAAACTCCAATAAACTGTTTTTAAGTGCTGTTTCAGTAATTACAATGGTTCAATTCTGTTTTTAGAGAAGTTAAGTAATAAATGATGGTGGTGATGCCAGGTGCAGACTTCAGGTCTTTCATGGTCTTTTTTTTTTTTTTAACAAAGCAGAATCCCCAAGCTTCACACATGGCCTCAATTTACAAAGTCCTCACAAGAGTTAAGGCACAACTGACCTGTGCCGAAAGATCCTGAATCTTAAGCATCTTACTGGGTGGGATGAAGGTGCACCTTGTGAGCAGGTTGTGTTAGGTGGTCCATCAAAGGCTTTGCAGCCATCTGCAATTCACCTTCTGCGTCTCCCTGCTCTAAAATGTGCATTTATTTTGTATACAATTATTACAGGTGGTGACTTTGGGTGTGTAGAGAAAGATCAAGAATGTAATAATTAATTCTGAGTGGTGCAACGAAGGATGCTACACTTAGCTAGGAGATGTCCTTCTGAACAGAAATTGCAAAACTGATTGAAACTGAACGTGTACCATTATGGTAATAATCCACACACAGCCAGTAATTTAATGGTGCATTATAACATTTATAGATCTGAAGGCACATTCTTGACAGGATTATAATTATAGTATATCCAGCGAATGTAAAGTATTTTGTATTGTAAACTAATATTGCACAGTGTTCCTTACTTTTTTGCCTTGTTTTTTTTTTACAACAACCACAGAGTGTTTCCTGAAAATTAAGAGAATTATATGGAACGTCTGCTTTTTAGACTAGAAAAAAGCAAATGTTGTCATAGGCTCATGAAGATGGAAACATTTCTGGCTCCCTTAAAAACTGAATAGCTAGTTTTACAGGAGATTGGGAAAGGCAATTCTTATTGCCACAGGTGACCTGGCAAATCTGTTTTATGGACGCAGACAAAACATTTGGAATGCACCCAAAACTGTAGCAAACATCTCACAGGTTCACTTGCCAAAACGTTGGGATTGAAAGTCGCAGGTTTGCTGCCACTTAACATGTAAGGCAGCCTTCAGTCAAAGGGTTCAGAAGTTCAAACCTGTATATCCCTGATTCCAAATATATTAAAAATACCCATTTTTAAAAAGCAATAGGAAAATTTTGTGCAAGCTTGCATTAACTGTCCAGTTGTGGATGTAGACATAGGACAGGTTGGGATGACACACCGTGGCTCATCTTGGGTTATTTAAGCCATGATGAGCACGGCACTAACAGGCACCAACTTCCGCTCAGGGTTTATCAAGTCATGTGAAACTGGCAAGCATAGATTATGTGAAGGTTAAATAATCATTGCGTAACCCTGAAATAAACAAGGAGTTATATGAGATTTGTTTAGCCCTTACATAACCCACACTTGCCGGGTTTGCACCACACATCAACCCCCAGTGAGGGTTGGATATGCAAAATGGTGACCACAAGCACTCCGCAGCCTCACTTTAGGTTAAATAACCCACAGCGGGCTGTTGTGTCATGTGAACAGCCCCACAGACAGACATAATGTGAGCAGCAAGCCTGCTCTAGGAGTGCATTTTATGGCTTGTTTAGATCTGGAGTGGGAAACCTTCAACCTAGATCTGGAATGGGGAACTTGTGACTCCAGCTCCCATCAGTCCCAGCCAGCCTGACCAATAGTCAAAGATCATGGGAGTTGGAGTCCCTCAACGTCTGGAAGGCCAAAAGTTCCCCAGACTTGGTTAGATTATCTTTTCTCCTAGATTAAGCTCAGGAAGAATCGTTGCTATGGGTTTGCAGCAGGATCCAGCTGGACACAGCGCCAGTAGGTGGAAACCAGCAACGTCCCCAGCCGCCGCTGCCTCCCCCTTGAAGCAGTTTCAACATTCAAAAAACATTCTGCTTTAAATGCATTCCAGACACATAGATGGATGAACATTTAGTTGAATGTACATGTAGCACCTGAAAGAATAAAAAAGATGGGCACCTAATTTGAAGCATAGGGAGGGGAAAAGCAAAATTGGCCACTGAATCAGCACTTAATTCACCAGCCAATAGTCTGTCAGAGGCATTACAAGGGTAGCGAGATACCAGGCATGAACTGTGGGAGACTAAAGAAAAAATATCAGGTCGTCCTGATTTGTATATATGCCTATATGCATATTTTGTCTTGTAATTTAAATCAATTGGGAAGCAGAAGTCTTACATGAATCTGATTATAGGGAATAGCAAAAATAAATAACATAAAATGTACTGTATAGCTTTTTCTGCAGATTTTAAAACTGTTTTTAACGAACATGATAACTTAAAACTCTTGATAACAAAATGTGTTCAAGAAACAAACCTATTTACAGGAAGAGTACATTTACATTTTATATGAACACTGTACATTCAAGACAGAAGAGCAATTTTGGTTCTTCGAATTAAAGCTGAGTATAAAATATTATTCACAAGTTATCAAGACTCTAAAAAAGGGTTAGCAAACCATGTCTAGATGACTTAGATTTTGAAGTGATGGCATGTTCTGGGGGTGGGGTGGGGGTTAGGGTTATCCGCAATAGGGATACAATTCGGAACTTAAATTTACCCATGTAACTTTCAGGTTTCATGCTACATTTCATGCTGTTCTTTGACTGAAATGGAGCAAACTTCTGAAGCAATCGTATGCGTGTTTAGACAGGAAAAAGACCTACAACTCCCAGCATGCGACAGCCAGGATTGTGCCCTCTATTAATTACATTTGAGTGGGCATTGTACTGTGACAGGCTCTGTCCTGTAAACTCAATCTGCTTTCAGTTTTCCTTTAAAAATGAATAAATCACAAATATGCTTTTTAGGAAAGTGAAAGTGCAAAGAACTATTTTTTAACAGAATTTGTTCAACATAAACAGAATCATCTAACCTTGACATCAAGCTTTGCACGGTCCTCTAGCTTGTGGAATACTAACGTCAGTGCAGGCAGAATTCTCCGCAGGTGGCTGCCATTTCAATGCCAAACATCTGCCCAATAATTCCTGCTTTCTAGAGGGAAAAAACCTCCAACGATGCTTTTAGAGCAATTCCATTTGACAGGTGGCACTTGCAAACTAAATCTACCTACCATAAAAGCCATGTTTCCTTGAGCTGCCAGGGGAGGAGGCTACAGGGCCTTCACTGAAAGGTTAACTGTAAGTATGCTGGCAGACATTTATTTATTTATTTAAATAGCCGAAGCTCTCTGGGCAGTTTACAGAAGACAAATCAAGCAGATGTGCATATGTGAGATGTGAAGATATACATGTGGATGTACACAGAACATAAAGATGGCCAATCACTATGCTGGCTTGGGGATGCTGGGAGTCGTAACCCGACATTCCGGGAGAGCACCAGGCTGGGGAAGGCTGCCTTAAAACGTGGGCTCTCAGAGGAAAATTGCCACCACTGCTTCCAGTTTTAACTGGCTGATTCCACCAGGAAAAAGTCCCTAAAACAAGTACTGAGAAAAACTGTATTCCTTTTCAAAGGGTATTATTAAGCATGATTTGTGAGACGGAGAAAATATAATATTGCTTCGAATTTTCGTCTTTTGTAGAGATGAAACACGGAAGAGCATTTTCTAAAGAAAGTCCTTTCTATCTTGATGATGATAGTGATTGATTGGAAAGTACTGTGTGTGGCATGACAGGAAAGATACCTCAAGAAACTTTCTAGTTGCTTTTGTGCAGCCAATCTGGCTCTATGTTTTTTAAGCTGCACTCTTAGAAACATTCTAAGTTTCAGATGCCCCAAGTTATCTAGTTATATATGCTGTTGTCTTTCAGGGTTGCCACACTATTTTCTAAAAGAACATGATAAAATGCAAGAGCTGTTCGCTAAAAGTCATGGGGCAAATTCCAGCTAAGAACAGAATTAGATGTTTGATGGCTGGCACAGGACTCAATGTTTGCCTCAAATGGGCCAGCAGGTGGGAGCAAACCAACAGGAGGGGCTCTTTTTTCCTGCTCCTGTCTGCTGATTTTCATCTGCAAACAGTCCCCCCCCCCCCACTTTCCTTTGAAATCCAGTCTGAGCTAAATTGGCAGTGGGGGAAGGAGTGGCTAGGAGGAGATGGGTGGCCAAGGAAAGGGGGCAGGTTAACCCAATGATCCTTGAACTGTGCATGCCGGCCCCTGCACTCTGTGTGTGCACGCATGTGTGTTTCGAAAGTCCCAGGGAAGGTTACGATCCTGAGTCAGATGCTGCTGCTCCGTGTGGGCTTTGTGACTGTCCCAAGGTATGGCTTTCCCTATCCCGAAGTATGGGTTCATGAGGGGAATCAAAGATGCCTTGGGTCCTGCGAGGTCTTGCTTGCTACTTTAAATGCTATAAAGAAAAGATCAATGCTTCCATTATCAGGTAGAAGGACTCTGTAACCACTTACTAAAACACTGATTAGGACATTTTTACAGCCAAGAAAATCTAGCATCTGCTAACCCACAAACATTGTAAGAAATGTGGGTAAGCCAAGGACCAACTTCTCTCCTTAGAAAGTAGTTTCATTTTAAAAGTTCATAAACTAACAAAGAATGTGCTTCAAAGAATGTGACTCAAAGGGGGGCGGGGAAACAAAATCCCCAGCCAGAAAATGTGGATCTTAGTTTAAAAAGTGCTTTGGCTTAGAGTAACCTTAGCAGCGCTGACACTACTAATTATTTTTAGTATGGTATAATACCAGCCGCCGCTGCCACACTACAGCCATGACACCAAACTGCAGGAGTAGCACTGAGACAACTGAGACAATTTCAGTTTATCAAAACGAAAATAAAAATAATCTAAAGTCCAATGAAGGTATCTTATGATTATCTTAGAAGGAAATGAGTCAAGAATGCTCAGGACTGCTTACTATAAGCACACTCAACACGCAAGAAGAGAAGTAACTTGAAAGAGCTGGAAGAGGTGCATCTTTGTAATTTCTGAATACACTCGTAGTCTAGGATATAGATCTACTGACTAGCCTGAAACATGGATCACAGCTGCCTGCTCACAAGTTTCAAAGATGTGCATTTTTAAGCTGCTTCCCCACAAGCAACAAGAGAGGAAGAGGTCCTTGACACCTCACTTTTTGCATGGGCAGAGGCTAGATCAGGAGCAGATGCCCCAAACTCACGGCACATCGTTGGCACTGTGCCCTCAGCCACAGCCTCAGAGGAGTGTACTGATCGGTAGGCTTGCATGCGGGAGAAAACAGATACTGGGAATTCTTTCTCTCTTGTCCAAATCAGGGGAAATCTCTGTTTTGACATCTTCTGAGGAAAGCCTTTTTACATGAAGGAGAGCAATCCTGAATGTTACGTAATAAGATACAACTGTTTTACAAAAGAAACTATTTTAAACGTCATGATGTCTAGTGGACAATCAGCATCGTGCCATATGCAAAGAGATGGCCTGGAAACCACGTGCTGATTGATGACTCTCCTTTCATAATCCCAGAGAATGCCCTGAAACCATTTTCGGTGTCTTACCGAATGATTGGAAAAGCAGCTCAGCAATGCTGCTCAGCATTTGGCTTCCAGGACCTGCTCTGTCTCTCGTGTGTGTGCGTGTGTGTGTGTGTGTTGAGCTCTGGCTTGCTAATACTGGCAAAACAGTGCAGAAACCATTTACCTGTGTTGAAAAAAAATTGCCCAATTCAACAGAGCAATTAAACCCCCAAAGATCTTTTTTAAAATGCTCAAAGTACAGCCAGGCCAGCCTCCAGAAGAGATCAGTGCGTGGAGAGAGCCAAGCCCACTCTGTCCAGAGAAGCCTTTCAGAGAGTTGTGTCATCTTCCTCCCGGAAGTCCCCAACGAGAAGTGAGTGCTTGTCCGGCTCACCGAGGACGATGCTACTGAGGGACCGTTTGTCAGAGAAGAGGGAGTTGATCGAGGCTCGGCTGTAGTTGACAATGCGGTCCATGAGGCTCAGCTTAGGAGACCCTGGCCCGGTTTCATGAATTCCAATGTGGACACTGATTTCTGACGGACTCTTATGTCTCAACTGGTTCCTGGCACGGTGTTCATATTTCTCACAGGTAGGTTTCTTGTATCTAAAGGAGGGGAAATACATAAAACATCAGTTGTGTTGTCTGTTTGAAATAGGGCTGAAGCATATAATCAATTAATTTTAAAGTGTTTAAATCAATTAAAAAGGTACCCCAATTAACTGGGAAGTCAATTAAAAAAGAATAAAAATTAACACCACCACAAATTCTTATAAAGACGGAGATGGCAGAAACATCTTTAAAGAGTCATTTCGCCCTTTCCTTTTTCTAAGACGATATACCTTTTGCTTTGCTTTGCAGTTTCTACTAATATACAAATTTAATAAAACCATCAACCAAAACAAATACTGAATCATGTTTTTAATTTGACGACAGTCCCAGTTTGAAATAATTATGTATTAAAAGAAGGAAAAGAAGGAAAGTGCACACAGCCACAAGTGGAATCCCCACAAGGTTCTGCCAGAAGGGATCCATCGCCAGAGCAGCGCTCCCCAAATGCTTTAGTCCAATGTTGTTCTCACAAGTTCTGCCCACTGTTTCTACCACGTTCTTCACATACTCCCATCCCCTTCAGATTTGCCACGTTTCTGAGCTTCTGCCCTGGCTGGCCTCAGGGGTCTCTGCTGCCTCTCCTCCCCAAAACTATTTGCAGACCAGGCTGAGGAGACCGCCCTCTCTTCTGCCTCTGGGCTCTTTGGGGAAGGAAGGAAAGAATTCCTAACTAGGAAGGGGATCCAAAGATTTTCTTCTCTTGAGAGAAAACACTGCAGAACAACTACAGTAAAGAAGGCAAATTGGGAAAGTCAGAGCCATTGTAATCCAGCAACTAACGTTATTTGAACTCTGGACAGAAAACTGAGTTCAAATCTGAATTTAGCCATGGATCAACAATCCAATCAGTGATTAGTCTCACCACCTCAATTTGTAGTAATGACAACAACAAAGACTCTCTCAATAGGGTTGAGATAATGAGATCCAGATCACAAAATGCACAGTGAGAGTACGGTATATAAAAACCCTAATAAAAAAGAGAAGAGAGAAACTGAAGTCGTTGTACATTTTGCGCCTTACTTCCCCAAAACTGTGGCTGGGCCACTTTCTGGTAGCTCCACTACAGGCTGCTTTGGGTAGTGATCCAGGAGCAGAGGGTTTTTTGGGGAAAGTGAGGGTGCAGGGAAGTCCTGCCTGGATTTTCAAAAGGAAGGGCAGAGTCTAGGTTGCTGGTCTTCTCTCCCTTTTGGAAGCAGAGGGTGTTTCTTGAAATTCAATCAGGGAAAACCAAAAGATGTATCAGTAAAAGAAGACTGACTGTCTTCTTTACTGATCAATTGTAAGCTGCTCCAGGAGTCTTTTTGACTGAGGTGCGGGATAAAAACACTCTAAATAAATAAATAAAATAAAAAGTGGGGGATGACATGCCTGAGCGTATCATACTTACAATTTCAGCAGTAAAGACGACAACACGACAGAAACCGAAGAAGCAGCCATTGCTGCAGAGCCCATCCAAGGTTGCAGAACCAAACCAATTGGAAGGAAGACGCCTAGGAAAGGAAAAAGCAATAACCCAAAGGAAAATCAGCACTCAGACCCACAAACAAAACAGTGAATGTACGAAGAATGTTGAATAATTTACTCTTTTGTGTAGGGAAAGAGCGAGTAAAGGCAAAACCCAAGTACGAGATGGGAAAACGTAGGGGCTAACAGAGAACAATTTAGCTTAGCTGTGTAATTTTGTGGCACAATAGGGGAAACGAAATCTACTCCCATTTTGTATTGCTTAACTGAGAAATCTTCTCTTTCTTCTACCCAAGATTGCTTACAGTAGAGTGTAAATAATGAGGGATGGGATCAGTTGTAGCTCTTAATATGTTTCTTTTCCTGTGCTGCAACATATTTATTATTAATTACGACTTTCTACTGTCTCACACAAATCCCTTACCAAGGAATAATTTACCAATATCTATTCACAAATAATACTTCACGGCACAAAAATATCCAGTGTTATGCAGTTTGTCCTGGCCAACAAGAGTTACATACCAGCCGCTACAGGAACACCGATGAGGTTGTAAATGAGAGCAAAGACAAAGTTGATTCGTATCCTTTTGACAGTTTTCCGTGATAAATCTATGCTTGCCACCACGTCCAGCAAATCATTCTGCCAAATAAAGAGTTTACAAGGACAGTTACCTCAGTATCATGATACATTTTATACTGCATGTTTGATGGTTTGGTCTAAACATGGCAAATCACACATTTCAAGTGGCATTAATAAAACAGCAATGCTTATAGCCACATCCGTTATCTCTTCTGAACTACCACGAGCCAACAGCCATCTTCTGAGAAAGAGACAAAGCTTCCAGGTCAGGGCCCCACTCCAGTTCTCATGCAAAATTTTAATATAGGTATTGATATGAGAGCAAAGGGGCACCGCTTCTCCCTCCGAAATGCAAAGGAGCTCCCCCTAAACCAGCCGCCCCTTCCTTGTTATTTTTAAAAGGGAAAGCAGCAGCTTATGCATTGAGCAGGGGGTTTGGACTCAGTGGCCTTATAGGCCCCTTCCAAGCCTGCTAGTCTATGATTCTATGGTCTTAGCACGTGGCTTCCGCAATCCCCACCACTCACCCTAATCAAAACGACATCCGCCGCCTCAATCGCCACATCTGTGCCTGTGCCAATGGCGATTCCAACGTTAGCCATGGCAAGAGCAGGGGAGTCATTGATTCCATCCCCTACCATTGCGACCCGTTTCCCTGCCTCCTGCAGTTGTTTGACTTTGGCAACTTTGTGGGAGGGGAGCACTTCAGCAAACACTTTAGTGATGCCAACCTAAAGAAGAAGAAGAAAGTTCAAAACCACATTAGAAGATTCCAGAGGCACGACATAAGCTGTATGGGCAGAAATAACGAGCGGAGGCTATTAAAGTTCAGTGGAACGGAGCGATTCTCATCACCCAACAACGGCGGGGTCCGTAAGGCATTTTACACCTGCTGAGATAACTGAAGCTAGATAGGCCAACCCAAGAGGTACAGCAGCTTACCTGAGAAGCAATCGATCTAGCTGTTTTGCTGTTGTCACCAGTCATTAAAACAACTTCTAAACCCATCGCCTTTAAAGTTCGGACTGCCAGCTCTGCTTCAGGTTTCACAGTGTCAGCGATGGCTACCAAACCACAAAGTTCTCCTAGACAAACATCATGAACATGCTCCCATTAATCCTCTTCCTGTCTGTAAAGGGTTTCCCCTTACTCTCTTTCCTCCTCCCCTCCTTCCTCCTCCTTTCATCCCGTTCTATCCGTCTTGGTGGCAATGCACAAAATTAAAGACGCAGTGTTTTTTCCACTGCCTAGGTCAGTGAAGGGGGGTGGTTGGACCACGCGTCACTGCTCCATCCACAGCCTTTTCAGTTATCACCTGCATTCCTCAACTTTGCAATGTAAAACACTCTATATTCAATTTCCAGATCAAGCCCCAGGCTTACCGTCCACAGCGACAAGAACAGCAGTGCGACCTCGACGTTCATGCTCAATCATGGCATTGTCAACATCACTTTTGACAAGAAGCCCGTTTCTAGACATCCACTCCCGGTTTCCAATGAGAACAGAATACTTGTGAGTACTCCATGTGGCTGAAAAAAAAATAGCATTGTCGTTAACCAAGAACAGAGGCCTCTGCCGCTACTCATGCGTGTTCACTTTGCAGGAACCTTTCTTCATGGCTAGATCGACTGTGGCAAGGAACTACAGTGAGGTGTTCAGAATTATCCAGATTACGCACTGGTGCATAAATGGACGTTCAGCCAAACTACACAATCAGAAGAATGATGCTATAGAAGACCAGGCAGACTGTATGACTTTCAGCGATAGGTGGGCAAATCACACGTTTGAATGTGTTCTAGTCTAGCCCTCAACCTGACACGTTAGTTTCTCATACGCAGGATGTTTATGGGTGTGTGGGTGGCATCCAGATACATGTCCCTCCTAATCTGCAGTATAAAATGACTTGGCTGTTATGTAAAGCCAATACAATTGCAATACTTTATTTAAACATTTACTTGAACAAGAGATTGGTAAAAGCAGTGGATAAGGGGATCCGCTGGTTAGCGTGTTAAAGTAGAAAAAAAGAGAGTAGAATCATAGAATAGTAGAGTTGGAAGGGGCCTATAAGGCCATCAAGTCCAACCCCCTGCTCAATGCAGGAATCCACCTTAAAGCATCCCTGACAGATGGCTGCCCAGCTGCCTCTTGAAGGCCTCTAGGGCGGGAGAGCCCACAACCTCCCTAGGTAACTGATCCCATTGCCGTACTGCTTTAACAGTCAGGAAGTCTTTCCTGATGTCCAGCCCGAATCTGGCTTCTTGTAACTTCAGCCCGTTATTCCGTGTCCTGCACTCTGGGATGAGTGGATAAAGTAGTAGAGCAAAGGCCTGAGTCAACCATGAAACCATGGTTTAGCATGATGAAAAAGAGATCCATTGAGCCTTGGGCTTGTTCACTCTTCTTCTTCTTCCTTCTTCTCCTCCACATACAAAAGAGGGACTGCAAGCTTTCTCTTCTGAATGTTTCCCATTATATCTAAACTTGGGAAACTCTAGGTTATAGAAACCCAAAAGCAACTATCACCCATGCATGATGGAGTGGGAAGTGCATGCGCTCAAGACTAACTGCAGCTCATTCTGGGAATGCCAAACAATGGCCAGTGAGGCATAAATGAGGGTAAGAGAAAATCCTGCCAAGCTCCCTTTGATTTCTGGGCCTTCAGCCATTACTGCTGACACAACTTTAAACTCTCGGGCAGATGCTTGCTTTTAAGGGAGGAAAGTAAAACACCACAATCCCTTTACATCCTACTCTAGGCTACACATAATACACCATGCTGTAATGGTGTATGATGTGCAAATTGAAATGCAGACTATACCCAGGCTCCATCTTCAGGCATTTAAAAGTTTGCCTAGAAAGTAGGTTTTTTATTGTTGCAACAGATTGTTGCCCTGATGTGTGTGTTTGATCTTGAATTAATTGAAAATGAGCACGGAAATGCTGCTGTGTCTTAACAGACACGAAAGGCGTGACATTCCAAGCAACACAATTTCAGCCAAGGGCAGAGTCAACATACGCCAGCAACACGGAGGCCAAAGCCAGGCTTCCGCTTCGCATGATGCACATTTTACAAGTTCCTCTCGGCTTACTTGGTAACTGCTCATCAATGATCAAGGCAGACTGCGTCAGTTCCTCAGTGGTCTCCTCAATGTTCAGAAGAGCTGCATTTCTGACATTATTATCTTCAATACTCTCACTCCTGTTGTACAGTAGGGCTTCAATGTTGGTGACTTTACAACTAATGCCACAACCAGGGACCACCTGAAAATCAGTACAAGTTCCAAGGGTGTCTGCGTCCAATTCCTAAAGAGAAGAAGAAGAAGAACAGATGAAGTGCCTGGGATACAGCCAACCAAACTGGGCTAAAAAGGGGGAAAAAAGAGTTATTCTGTTAAAAAAAAATTCATAACATCAAAACCCAAGATTTGGGTGTTTGGGACAGAATATAAAAATAAAATACCAAAGTGTTTGATGCTGAAGATGTGTTATCAAATCCTCACAACTCTGGGAGAGATGCAGATAAAGAGCCACTTCAGCAAAGCTGTATGTTTCTAGACAATTCGGAATTATGCACACAGAGCTGTTAAAGACTGATGGGTTATAGTGGCTGACCTGGAGAGAGCATAATGTCCAAATCCAGACCATTGGGGTATGTTTAGAGGTGAAACAACCCAGCGGTTAACCCAATAACAAACCATAGGTTAACAGCTGGTTTGCTTTGCCCCTAAACAACCCAGCAATTCAGGTCCAGACATTTCGCTCCACACGAAGGAATGGATCATAGATTGTAGAGTACAAGGAGAAGAGGTGGGCGCTCTCTTCCACTTATGAATGACAACCCATCTTTTTTTAAGCCAATGGGTTGTTGCATGTTACATGTGAACCATAGCTTTCATTGAAGAATGCAGTGGGCATGGTTTGGAAGCACAGTTCTTTTAAGGAAGTTCTCAAAGAAGAAAAAGTGGGAATTTGTAGACATTGGGCTCTTTCATGATCCATTTTAAACAGACAATACAACTGAGAAAAATGTGAAAGTTAAATTACTTTTACGTTGGTTAGACTTAATTAAACTGGTTATTATCCATCCCATATATCTAATCTTTCAACTTGTTTTGGCTCTTAGGATAATGGAAGTATCTGGTGTTCATTTATTGGAGACTAGCAACTCTTGACATGACTTAGCCCAGCCACCATTTTGTTCTTTCAAACAATATTGTTTTTCGTCGTTTATGTAGAGGATCAGATTTTGGGGGAGAGTGCAGGTAAGTAACCCATTTGCTCATTGCTTGCTTCAGAAAACTGTATTTTACAAATGTTCAACACCTCCGCCAATTCTTCCCATAGGATTCTTCCTAATGAAGATTTAGGGTGTGAAATATACATTTAAGCAAATTAAGGTATCGAACATGTTCCTCCAGTTATCTTCTACCAATACTGATAAAATAAATACTTTCAGATTGGTAGATTACTTCAGCCTCTGCATCGTTTCACTGAGAGTAGTGTGACCAAGCCCCACTCATCTGGCAGGGGACACTATGGATCTGGTTTGCTGTGTTGTGGGATGATGGTGAGTAGGGTGGAGGAATGTCCAATCGTTCCATTGATATAGAAGGATCACTGCCTCATGGGGTTTAGACTAAGTGGGACTCTGATCCTTGGCAGGGGACCAATTAAGATGGTTCACCCTAGAAGGCTGTTGGATCTGGATAGTTTTCTGATGGGTTTTGGGGGATTTTACTGTCACCTTAGCAGATTATTCTGTTGAAGCCCTTGCTGACTTCTGGAATGGAGAAATGGCTCGCCTGGTTGACATGATCACTCCTGAGCATCCTCTCCTGTTTAGTGGGGCCAAAGAAGCTCTGGGTTTTCCAGGGAGCTGCGAGTGATGAAACAAGTGGGACAGCAACTAGAGCAGCACTGGAGGAAAATTCAGAACAAGTCGGACTGAAGACAGTCTAGAATTGATTTGAATCTTTATTATCGTTAGCTGCCTTAAGCGCCATTTTTGGCAGAAAGGCAGGGTATAAATAAACTCACAGTCATAAACTTGCCTGAGAAAATCTTCCCAGGTGGTGAAGAGAATTTTATTACACTACATTCCTAAAATTCTGATTAAGTGGGAATATGTAAAAGTAACCTCACTGGACCACTGGACAATAGAGACAACGTGGCTGTATGTCCACCAAAGTTAGTTAGCACTTTGCAAAGGGCTCTTTCTCTCTCCCCCCAATATCTTAACTATGCAAAATATTCAGTCATCTACCTGTTTGCAGTATTTTGTTATAGCTGCTCCCAAAGGATGTTCACTGTTGCCCTCTGCAGTTCCCACTAGTGCCAAAATCTTATTGCGTGGTATCCGGTTACTCTCCACTAGCATCTTCATCTGCATCACCACTGGAGTTCCATGGGTGATGGTTCCTGTTTTATCAAACACCACAACTTTAACCTGCAACAAGACACACACATCAGAGGCCAAGCACTTTCTTTTTATGTCCATACTGTGGACAAGGTAAGACTTACATGTTTCTCAACAAATCATGATCATTTTGTCTTTGTGTCCCAACCAATAAGGGAAATCAGATTTCTTACCTTGTGTGCCATCTCTAGAGGTTCTCCGCCTTTGATCAAGATGCCATTTTGTGCTCCTACACCAGTACCCACCATTACAGCAGTTGGGGTTGCTAATCCCAATGAGCAAGGGCATGCAATACACAGCACTGTAATGGAGGCTTGGAAAGCAAAGCGGATTGCCACTTCAGCCTTGGAAATGCTCTTATTGTAGCCCTGTTGACACACAAAAAAGCACCTTAGGGTCGATCAGGGTGTTTCCCCACCCCCACCCCGAATGACTGATAGGGTTGGCCGCACACTTCAGCTCAATTCGGACATCATAGCAAGTCATGGTTAGGGAAGCTCAACTATGATTTAGTAGGGTGTCTGAGCTGAGAAACCACAGTTGTAGCCACAGTTCCACTGCTGAACAATTTAAATGGAAATGAAAATAAAAAGCTAAAACAAAAATTAAGTAGATTTAGACCTTTGTTTGTCTGTTGTACATAAGTGGAAACCATAGTCTGGGTGACGTCCGTAATGAGCCAATACCGCAAAATACGTCAATGTTTATTTGGAAGAAATCAGATTGTGTTTAATATGAATTTAGTGTAAGACTAACCCAGATGTTCAAAAAAGTGGAAGCAGTACATGTCAACACTGTAAGAACGGGTTTGCATCCAATGAGAAGTCACCATGGAGAAATTTCCTCACAGGGCTTGTTGTCATTGCCGTCGCCACCACCATTTTGAATATTCAAGCTGTGACGGGGGCGTGAGACCTTTCAGGGTGAGTTGCTAGGGTGCTTGGCAAGCCACCCAGAATCCATGGGCTGTTTTAGGGTTGCATCCCAACAACCCACCCCACATAACAGCATGTCTCCTACAGCATGTCTCCACCGCAGCTCAAATATCCAAAATGACAGCAATGACAGTGACGAGAAACCTTATTATAGGCAAACCCATTCTTAGACTTAAACCTGTTTCACACAATGCAACAACCCATGGTAGTTTGTCAGCCTTGCTTGTTTCAGAGTGGCTTGTCATATTGTCCTAACTCAGCACGATGGCTTAAGCATGGGCTATTAACCACACACAAGCCATAAGAAGAACCCATGGCTTGTTAGTGTGGCTTGTTTTCAGAATGGCTTGCCAAGACATGTGAACCCATAATGGCTTGTGCACAGCTTGTTTGAGAGGGCTACAGCGATACCTGGCAAGAGCAAAACAAGGCCACTCCTCACAACCTCAGTTACTGAACTCTGCCTGACAACAATATGCACTAGTGTCTCCTTCCTCATCAGTACCTTCAGTCCCTCCCACCTCCAGCTCAGTGCTTCACTTGACAGCGACCAGCTTTTTCCCCTTGTGAGCAAAGTTTCTCTTACCTTTACTGAGCAACCTTGATGGTGACTATTTTTTCTATATAACCTGAATGGGATTTAGCAACTATAGTTACGTAGCGATGTTCCTCTTCCTACTACAGCTATGTGTGTATGCATGATTGACTTACCTCTGGGCAAGTGCACATGGACCCAAGTTGGGACCATGCCTATTCAGGAAGAGGGTTTAAGCTTCCCCCCACTCCTGTTTTTAAGCCAAAATGGCTTGATTTCAGCATGGCTTATCGTGATGTGCAAACAGGCCTTAGTCACACAAATGTTGTCAAAACCTTAAAGCATTCTTGAAGTCTACACTGACTCCCTAGAAACTTCAGGGCTGAAGTCAAAGTGTTGGTGATGACCCATAACACCATCTCTGGATTGGGCCCTACACACCTGACCACCTCAAGCTAAATGAAGTCTGCAGGGACAGGCAAGGGGGTACCCTCAGTGGGAGGCCCTCAACTTTGGCCCTCACTGGAGCCTCACTAGAGCATGAATCTGTGTATCTTTAAAAAGCTGTGCAATATATTTTAATTCAAATTATCTACCAATAGCCAAGGGTAAGGTAGAAGAATGAGCATATTGTTACTCACCCTGAGTGCAATTCAATAACATTTCAAGATTAAGTATTCAAAAGCTACAGAACATTAGAAGTTAGATTGGCTCTGCAAACTTGCACCTGCTCTTTTGTACATGCACAAATCATGTTCTTCTTTATTAAGTGCATGGCTCTTTTTAAAGTTTATAATTCCCAACCATGTCCTCATAGAGTTAGAAATTGCACGTAAACAAATGGGCCAATTTATAGGCACAGAGAAGATAAGCATAAATGCTGCATATTTAAGGGCGGAATGAAAATCGGAATGAAAGTTTATGAAGTAAGAAAATTGCTACCTATATAGACCCTAGCCTTCTAGGCATTTGTAATGCACGATTAGGTAATGTAGGCAAAACAGCAGTTTTAAACACATACAGACGGACCAAGAGGGTAATGGGGAGTTCCAGTTACTCTGTCTTACAAATAACTCTCATGTTTAGTAATTTTGCTACTGAAGACTAATATTCAAGGAAGGCACACTGGTGTATATAAGGACAATGCAATAAATATCAACAATATCCCAAGGAACAAACGCTGAAGTTAACCAGAGCTTCCAAGTTGCAAAAAGTTCAGAAGAACAAGTAATAGAAACTTACAAGAAAATAGGTTTCCACAATTTCAAAATCGACAAATCCAATCACTATCCAAGCAAAAAGTGTAACCACAGAAACACCGACAATAAAAGGAACAAAGTAACCACTAAGTCTGTCAGCAAACTGCTGAATTGGAGCCTAAAGTCGAGGAGAGAAGAACAAAAAAGTTAATTCTAGCAACCATTTCTCTATTTATTTAAAACATTTCTTGGCCGCAATAAAATAGCAATTAAATGCAATAAAACCAACAATAAAACCAGCAACAGCAACGACAATAGCAGCAATAGGATGCTATTGGGAAGGCCACAGTAACATAAAATGTTTTTAAGACCTTCTTAAAAGCCTGCAAGGATGGTGCATGGCGGACCTCCGATGGGAGTTTGTTCCAAAGGTATGGGGCCACTGCAGAGAAGACCCTCTCCCATGTGGTCACCCACCTAATTGCAATCATGGGTGGACAAATGAGAAGGGCCTCTCTTTCTGACCTTAAAATGAAGGCAGACTTCACTGACATCTGAGGAGGCTTGGGCTTCAGTATATTGCCTATACGTTTGCAATGTATAAATATAGCTGAGCCCTCAATGTGCTCACAAACCTCTCTTGGATCCCTGGCTCCTCTGATGTATATTTTACTTGTAATTTTTAATATAATTAACTGTTTTAAAACTGGAAATCTGGCACGCTGCAAAGCAAGGTGTTGCTCTTTAGCACCAACTTTGAGTTCAAAAGAGCAGTTCCGTGTTTTGGAGCTTTACCTTGTACTTAGTAACCTAGGCAAGTTACTTTTCTTTTAGTCTCACCACTTTTGCCTTCTGGGAAATGTGACTGGCCATGATCGCCATGGCAGCCATTTTGTGAGAGCATCCATGACACTCTCAAAAGTGCAGATGTGTCCTGAAATATACGCTTAATAACCAACATTTTTCCACCACTGATGTCGTTTTCTACAGTTACGACATAACACAATAGTCACCGGTGGGGTAATCAACTCAATAGTTGTTTATCTAGGGGGTGCTCCCCACACAAGATAATAATCAACCATAGTGTGGATTAGGATCAGCGCTGAGTTGACTATTTGTCCACACTGAGTTGACTCACTCATCCCCTGCCCTCTCTCCCCCATCAGGCTTCCTGCTTGTGTCCTATCAGCCACTGTTGCAGAAGATCTAACCTGCCAGCTTGACTTGAGCGGCAGCCACTGCTTTGACCGCTCTTGCCTTGTGAATCTATGGCTGACGTAATAACCAATGGTGGCTGAGGAAATAACCAATGGTACCCTCCACACAACACGATAACCAATTGTGGTTCAAATAGCCAACTCTGCACAGCATCGGTTATTTGTGTTGGTTATTTCAGCCAAATAACCAACCATTGGTTAAAAAACTCCCTCCACACAACACGAAAACCCATGGTGGGTTAAATAATCAACCGACAACTATATAAACCACTACTGGTTATCGTGTTGTCTGAACCTAGTCAAGGTGTTGTTTGTGATGTTTTGCTAGAACGGTATTCGACATACTCCAGACTGAACTGCTTGCTGTTGGCCTACCAATTGCCAGGATCAGAGAGAAGGAGACACAGAAGGTTAGAAATTTTCCGTCATTTCCAATTTGACACAATACGAAAGCATGCATTGCTGTCAAAATTTAAGCCACAAATTTTTTATGCTGAATTACGGCCAAAGAAATAGGACAAAAACCTTTACTTCCCCCATCTCCTTATCTGACAGTACCTTTGAGGTTTGTGCTTCCTCCACAAGTTTGACAATTTGGGCGAGAGTGGTGTCAGATCCAACATGGGTTGCAGAGATTAGGAGTGATCCATTCTGATTAATAGAACCTGCGATGACTGTAGTGCCAGGCTTTTTGGTAACAGGCATTGACTCACCTGCATAAATGGAAGGTCAACAAAATATTAAAGGGGAAGTTCATATGCATTTCTCACTCACCCTAGTCCTAATTTCTTTCATCCACCCACCCCTCACATAAGGCATTTGCCCATTTCTAGAATCCATGAAAATGCAAAACAAATCAGCTTGCCTGTGATGAGCGATTCATCCACCATAGAATGTCCTTCAATTACATGACCATCCACTGGAAACTTGCCTCCTGGGACCACTTTGACAATGTCACCTCGCTGAACCAGTTCAACATCAACTTGCTCTTCACTATGAAGAGAACATAAACATTCAATAGTTAGTAATGTGAGCCTTACAATGCTTCAGTTTGTTGCTTCTTGCATATCATAGTTCTCTCGTCCTTCAAATCCCTTCTTAAAACCCACTTTTGGTTTAGCCCATTCTTTAGTCTCTAATCTCACCTGAACTTAAACCTAACCTTGTAAAACTGAACCTGTACATATTCACACCTTGTTAGGCTGCTACTCTTGAGTTATCCTCCTATCCCCCAAATATGTACAATTTAGATTATAGCACTTTAGGCAAAGAATTTGTCTTCTGTTTATATTACTCTGCAAAGCACCACATACGTTGACTCTGAGACACAGAAATAAGAAGTATGTTGAAATCAATGCGTACAGAACACTGAAATGTATTAATGTTTCCCTGCAAATTTTTTACTCAAAAGTTAATTAAAAAGTGTAATACCTCAAAAGAATGTTGTCTGGGCCTAAAGTAACAATAGTTGCTTCTGTTGCTTGTAGTGAAATTAGCTTTGCAAGGGCTTCCGATGTTTTACCCTATAAAGATATGGAGCTGCATATTTTATATTCAAAGTACATAAAATGTCATTGCAACCAACAAAGTAACAAGTTTCACACAAGCCCTGTTTTTAACACATACTGACTGCAACCGATTTAGGAAAGAGAAATTCCAAGTAAATTCTAAACAACACAGTCTTCCCTCCCTTATTCAGTTTGAGGTGAAGATAAAAATATAGCTTAAGTGTGGGGGTAAGTGTCACAAAGCATGTGTTTTCAGAGCACATCTGTCACATGTAGAATGGTATATCTGCCTTTTCCTTTGGATTCTTACAAGCTTCAGGTGTGAGAAACTAAGAACTGAGCACTGAACTGCAAAGAGAATCTCACAGCACTAATGGTAACTAGACTGAAAGCATTTTAGTCATTTCCTCCCCCCACCCCTCCCCATATACACATCAAAATACATGAGCAGCTGTTGTATGTTTACCTTGGCTACATGCTCTAGCCATCGCCCCAATGCAATGAATACAAAGAGCATAGGCGGCGTGTCAAAGAAAGTCACAGGATTGACCTTTGCTTTCTCAGCCATTGCAACCAGCAGAATAACAAAGGAGTAGACAAATGCAATGGTAGTTGCCAAAACAATCAGCACATCCATGTTGGCACTCTTATGCTTCAGGGCTTTGTATGCTTGAATGTAGAAATACCAACCTCCAACCAACTGTAAAGAGAGCAAAAGCCAACTTTATGTTTTAAGCCAGGAAAACACACTTAAGTGAGAACCACTTTTAAGGGAAAAGGTCAGTCAACTAGCTAGAAAAATTCTACAATAGCCCAACCTCAAGAAAGCAAAAATACTGAAACAGAAAAAAAAGTTTTAAAAGAGAGCAACACACACACACACCCTTGTCAGAATGTGAAGCGTATTCCTATCATTTCTTTCACTACAATGCAAGTATTAAAAGGAATATGAATCACTACTTTAGCATTTTGGGTCAAGTAAGGTGGGATACAAGAGTGCATTCATCATAAAGTTTTAGTATGGGGGGGCAATATCAAAAAACAGATCTATGAAGCAAACTTTCTAGTGAAAAGAGACTTATCTGTTACCTTTAAACACAGTAACAGTGTGAATATACTCCATTTTAGGTGCCATAGCTTTACACACACATACAGAGAGACGGAGTAATTCCAAAAGGATTAAGTTAAGCAGCCAATCCTTAATCAATATAGTTCTTCAAAAGGAATTCTGACATGAAGTGTAAATACTACTACGGTAGTACTCGACATATTTCTACTTGCCTGTACAGGGACGCACAACACAAAGGAGAGCAAATTCATAACAGACAACCCAGGAAAGATCTGGCGCTCCAGGAACATAGTGGAATGGTATGCTTCCATCTCTTCATCTGTCAAGTTTCCAGCCTTATGCAGGGCTGACATCTGGCTGTCCATAACCATCATGTAAATCATTAGCCCCATTACAGGAACACAGAAAAACAGACTTACGAGAAAGGACCGTTTCCATCTTAAATTAGAAGAGAACAACATAATGTTGAAAAACTCATAACATGGGAAATTATGTAAAGCTTGATATGACAATTTGTGGCATATGGAACAAAATTCCTGCATCTGGCACGATGTGTGCCAGGGAACATTTAGTGAGTTGTATGAAAGAAGCCCAAGATGGCAAACCACTAAAGAAGATCAAAATGTAACACTGTACATGCACAAGTATATCAGCTCTTGAATGTGATAGTGCATGTATGAACTGTAACTATCAATGCTTTAAAATCATCATCATACTGGATTCTTATGGAAGGAATCAAAGAATCTTGAATGGGATTTGAGCATGAACCAGAAATACTTACTGCCTTATTTCCTGTTTGTGATCTAAGTGACTAGCAGATCTATCTTTCTTCACTAAGGAAGCAGTAAACCCTAAATTCTACAATGACAAAAAAGAGTTATCTTAGTGTACAAAAGTTGTACATACAATCTAGTTAGATACATACTGTGACAAATATTTGCCCCCCAAACCATTGCATCTTACAGGACTCCTGCACCAACCTGCATAATAGGCTACCTTGCAAATATTTATCCAAATTACTTATTGGTCTTCCAAATTGGTCTCATAAATTGCAAAACTTTCCTAAGCTACAATTTTCATAAAGGAGCAGTGAAATGTTAAGATATTGTTTATTATTATATGAAGTCTGCAGAAAAGAATCACATAAACAGTGTTGATAAGAACGGAAGCATTTGTGTTGACATGCTATAACTTTTAACCAAAATTTTAACTGATCTAGGAGCCTGCTATGGGGAAAACGATTCCCCCCCACCCCCCAGCTAAACACAGGAAAGGTGTACCAGGTACATCAGATAAGAAAGTTGGGGAAATGATAACTGCTTACTAGACAATTGTCCATGTTCAGCTGACGACAAAAATAAGTGAACATGAAATACTGTGAGAAATGAAACAATGAAATTGTGGAAGAGAAGCTGAAGCTATTCTATTTGGGAGACTAAAGAAAATGAGTAGACAAGCAATGAAGTAAATATATTATTTCCTAAACAATAGCTGAGAACTTTGGGAAAAACAACTACTAATTATTAAAGAAATTCTGTTCTGCAGAAAAGAAACACATAAACAGCGCCGATAAGAAATCAGATAAATATGAGAGGCAAATCACATGAACTTCAAAAGCAAACACCTGTCCTCGGGAGGATAATGGCACCAGTCCTCACTGACCTCTCTACGCTCCTTTTTGCTCCCAGCACAGAAATACCATGTGGATGAAATATTTTACTACCTTAAAGGCCATGCTCCTAGAATTTAAAATACTTTAAAAAGTATTTCAGTTGTAACAACGATTTATCTTTGGTATTGTTCAATGCTCTTATATCAAGTGTGAATCATGTAGAAACTGTTTGAGATTTTAAAGTAAAAGATAAAAAGATATTCTCACAATCCTTTATTTAAAAATTGTGTGTGTTAATACCAGGAATTTTGTAAACTTACAATTCCTTGCTAACAGTTTGATCCTAGAATATCTGTTACAATACTGTAAGCACAGAAAAGCAGATGCATTTTAAACATACTTAGCAGTAGACTAGGATACTTGCATATATACTCTTTAACATTGTTATTATTACCTAAAAAACAAGGTGCTGGATTATGTGTATGCGCGCACACACACACACTAAAATTAAAAATGACAAAAAGTCTGCCTGCATGTGTATAATCTAAATGAACAGAATGAGAAGTAAAGAAATAATCAGACAAATGGCACTCTAAGATCACATTTATCTTAATACAGGCATCTTCACTACCCATAGTGGGACCAGCAAGTTCTAGCTGCAAAGTATGTCCCAGGAACACTACCCAGGCTGCCTTCTCTCCTGGAGAGTTCATTATTTCCAGCTATAGTTGTTTTGTTTGTTTTTAATGTAAATAAACCAGCAAACTGCATTCACAAGATCACTTACCTCTATAATCTGTATAATATCTCGTGGGCCAACTATTTCAGGATCATATTTAATGTGTGCTTTGTTGGTTGCAAGAGCTACTGAGCTATATAGAACCCCCTTTGTTTTCATGAGTGTGGATTCTATTTTATGAACACATGAGGCACATGTCATTCCTCTCACCTGTTAAAAACAAGTTTTGCATGCATTATAAATAATGAAATTGAGAGTAAACTAATAGAAAGATTTAGCAGTTTTCCCAGACAATAAAGACATTTACTAAGTGTATTGTATTGATTCTATAGCTGCTTCACTGTGTTGCTTTAATCTATACACCACTCAAAGCACTGCTACAGAAGTGTGGTGTGTATATGTGTGTATACACACGCTACCTTTCTGTAACAGTACAAATTAAAGTGGCACAGTAAAACAATTATAGGATCAATACAATGCACTTGCAATACAATATACAAGACAATAAACATATATATGGAGGCATGCATTAAGAATGTAAACTCAGCTAGCCAGCAGGGAACACTGTTTATCAGTGAAAGCAATTAATGTGCATGCTTTTTTTAAAATGTAAATTGCTCAGATGAGGGGGAGAATCAATGGAATTTAACCCTTCCCCCACAGCTTCCATCCTGATGAAAAATCCTGCCCCAACCCCAGCCCCAGAAGGGAAGTTGCCCCTGGCACCAATGGGGGTCTTCTCTCCCTGGGCTATTTGCAGCACAGGGTGGATGATTTTACTTGGGACTTTGGGACTGTAGCGTAACTCCTCTCCACATGCACCAGAATCCTAGTCTTACTCAGCTTCCATCACCACAGTGGCTACTTAGATTTTTTTAAAAAATAACATGTAGATTAATTGCTTTCATATACTTAACATAAAATCTAATTTGTCACCATTATTAAATCTGCCTATATGTTTTGCAAATCTAACATGACGCACATGAACGGAAGAAAATTGGGGGCGGGAGAAGTATAATTGCCTAGTCAACAGGATTAAATGCTTGGTAATCACTGGTTAATTGCTGACTCTATCTCACTTTCCCAACTAGCTCACATTTCTACTCACGTTACATCCTCCTTGCTATATATATTCATTGTAATTAATTCTTACAATACCTCTTAACAGAGAAAATATATCTCAACTATGTTTGGGTCAGCAGTCTCACTTCCTATCTCACCCAGTAGTACAGAGTCAACTCTCTCACCCTGCTTCCTCTCTAGCAAGAAAATGCAAAAGGTGGCACTGAACGAAAATGAATAAAAATTAAGTCCTGTATTCATGAAACTATTCATGAAATCTGTACTATGAAAAACAGATTCCAGTCAACTTGGAAATAGAAGCATATAAGTGACTACAAAAATAATGTGACCTTTTTAGCACACAGACTTTTTAAATATATTCTGTTAAATGCCAAAATTAGGTGATTACACTACTTTAGAGCAAAGAGAAATGCACTGTGGGTACAATCTTACACATACTTGAGAATAAGCACAACTGAATTCAAGATTTTCAAGTAAACATACACAGGATCTGGCTACAGTTACATTGCCAGGTTTCCAAACTAACATTTTTCAAGTTGAGTTGTGAATGCAGATGGATTTATTTATTTATTTATTTATTGCATTTCTATACCGCCTAATAGCCGAAGCTCCCTGGGTGGTTTACAAAATTAAGACAATTCAAAGTATAAAACAACAATATAAAACCATAATATAAAATACAGTATAAAAGCACAACCAAGATAAAAACAGCAGGAATGGAAAAATACAAATTTAAAACAGCAAAGTTAAAATTAATTTATGGACTGTTAAAATACTGGGAGAATAAAAAGTTCTTCACCTGGAGTCTAATAGAATATAATGTAGGTGAAGTTTACCCATTTCACAGCCATTTTGCAAGTTCCATGTGGCATCACCTTTATGGAAGTGGATCCTGTTTTGTATGCAATGAATGGTATGACCTCCAAGCTTTTAATAAACCACAGTTATTGAGGCCTGAGGATGTGGACAAGGTGCTTGGCCAAGTCCAGTTGACCACCTGTGTGTGTGACCCTTGCCCCTCATGGCTCATTACATCAAATAAGGAGGGGATCGCTGGCTGGGTCCAGGAGGTTGTAAATGCCTCGAGAGAGGGAGTGGTGCCGGCCTCTTTAAAAGACGCGGTAATTAGACCACTCCTGGAGAAGCCTAACCTGGACCCGGAGGACATTAACAACTACAGGCTGGTGGCTAATATCCCTTTCCTGGGCAAGGTGCTTGAGCGAGTGGTTGCAGGACAACTCCAGGCACTCTTGAATGAAACGGATTATCTAGATCCATTTCAATCGGGTTTCAGGCCTGGTTTCGGAACGGAAACTGCCTTGGTCGCCCTGTGGGATAACCTCTGTCGGGAGAGAGACAGGGGGTGTGCGACCCTGTTGGTTCTCCTAGACCTCTCAGCGGCCTTCAATACCATCGACCATGGTATCCTTCTGGATAGGTTGTCTGAACTGGGAGTTGGAGGTACTGCGTTGCAGTGATTCCGCTCCTACTTGGATGGCCGATTCCAGAAGGTGGTGCTGGGGGATTATTGCTCTGTGCCGTGGCTCCTAAGCCATGGGGTTCCGCAGGGCTCTATCTTATCCCCTATGCTGTTTAACATATACATGAAGCTGCTGGGGGAGGTTATCCGGAGATGTGGACTGAGGTGTTATCAATATGCGGATGATACCCAGCTCTACTTTTCCTTTTCATCAAATCCAGGTGAGGCAGTGACTATTCTGAACCAGTGCCTGGACACGGTAATGGACTGGATGAGGGCTAACAAACTGAGACTCAATCCAGACAAGACGGAGGTAATATAATCTGTTTACCACAAGTTCCAGGATGCCATCTCCTTCATCGTAGTTCTCCAGAACTGTAGCTCCAAATCCCAGTTCTCGAATCAATTCTGCTACAGTTGGTGGCTGGATGACCGAAGGGTTATATCTCACTTCTGCCTTCCCAGCCATTAGGGCAACAAGTACAGTATATATTCCTAGAAACAAAAAGCCGCACATTGTAACATTAACAAAGAAATGCTGAACATAACATGCAGTGGAGTGATTTAGCTGAATATATCACATACCTCTACTTCAAGATTAGCCAACAGCAGCAAGTCTGGGATATCTTTGGCATTACTTACAACAACAAAAGGAACGAACTGTTTCAAATACAGGGACTTCGCTCCAACCAGAATAGAGGTAAAGGATTTCTTAGCTACCTTGAATATTTGCATAGAAAGCGAATGTTGGAATGAATAAATAACTACAACCCAGAATATACAATCAAATTTAATGTAAAAATTTAAAAACCAGTGAAGAGGATTTTATACTTTTTACAAATATGAATACAGCATATTATTTAGCCTATCCAAATGTAGTCCTTGTCAGTTTTACGTTACAATAATTTGAAGAACGTAGCCAGTGGCGTAATTATTCAGCAATTTAATAACAGTTTTTTTAAAAAGCTATAAATTCTAAAACATTGCTGGTTTCATGACTTCATATAAGTTTGCTTTTTTCCAGCATCAATCATCATACCTGCAGAAGAACCACAACACAATAGTGAAGTCTGAACTGCATGGAAACAGCCCCATATAAATGCATGCATCTGCTTCTCAGCTGAGCTAGCAGCAATTGCCCTCAAAGCAGCAGCCAAGCAGTGAACACCACAGACTCGCTGGCTCAGTTCAGACAACACATTTCTCTACGCAGTGGGAAAACTCCACACAACGGTTGTGTTTTTAGGGGGTACTCCCCACACAACATGTTGTAACTCCACTGTTGTGTGACTGTGTGACTCCCTGTTGAGTAAAATCCATCATGACGTTTGATTGAGAATTCCTCCGCTCTCTCCCCTCCCCAAGTCCTCCTGATGGTATCCCATCAGCCATTGCTGCAAAGCAACAAGCCCAGCGGTTCTCCTAGAGCGGCACTCCCTACTTTCGACACTCTTGCCAGACAACTGTGTAGCCAGTAAGAAAAGTCCACTCAACACAACAGGAAATTCCACGGAGCCCTCCACACAACACAAAACAGAATGGTTGTGCAGGAACTCTCCTCTGCACAGCGTTGATATTCAGCGTGGAGCGTTCCTAAAAAAAACTCCACCGTGGGGTAGAGTTTTCCCTCCAGACAACACATTTCTCAATGGTAGTGTAAAAACTCCACCGTGGAGTTCTAAAACCACCGTAGAGAAACATGTTGTCTGAACTGAGCCACCGTGTGGCAGCTATTGCAGCAGCACTATCCTTGGATCCTGCTCAAGACCTAGTGTCATGCCCTGCATAGAGATGGAGTCAGGAGATGAGGAGGAGGTGGCAGAGGCTGGACCTAGTACCGAGAAGCCCAGCTCAGGTAGTGAGGAGGCTGGACTGGCAGAGACTGTGGCAGAGCCTCAGGGAGAAGAGCCAAGGCCAGCTGGGACCTCTGCTAGCTCTGAGGGCCTGATGCCAGCAAAGACTACGGAGGAGCCGCAGAGGTCTGAGGAGGAGGCAGAGAAGCCTGGTTTCAGCCAGTTGTGGGCGGAGAAGGCAACCAGACGCCGGTCTCGCCACCTCCACCAGAAACACCAGGCAATTAGGGATCAGCTGAGAGGCCATGACTCAGCACTCTGACTAAGGATAAAAGCGCAGCTGTGAGCCCTGCAAAGTGGTCAGAGATTATCTGAGCATTCTGGCGGAAGCCTTTGCTCTTGGATCTTGTGACCTCGTGCCTTGTTCCTGAACGCCTGGATTCTGATTCCTGTCTTGATTCCCGGACCCCGTGACCACGTCTGCCTACTCTGGATTCCTGCTTCGACCTTGGACCGGTTTGTGACTACGTCTTGCCTGTTGTTGCCCCTGACTCTGGACTGTGTTACTGGTTTGTCGCTGACTGTTGGCTGTGTTTGAACTTGGACTGCATTATCGAATCTCCTCTTTGCCATGCTCCCTTGACTTTGGACTGGACATTGACTACTCTACAAGCCTGCTCCTTGAACTGTTCCTGTTCCTTGACTTTTGCTGTCAAACCCCCGTTTTCCCCTCCTTTCCCTGCACTGTTTAGCTTCTGTAAATAAACACCTTCGTTACCTAGCTACCGGCTGGTCTTATCTTTCTTTGTCAAGCCATTTGGCGGCTTTCCCGGACACCTTTATTGCAAGGCAGCCACTACAGTAAGGGATTGGCAAGCTGATGGTCTCCAGTCATTTTGGAAAATAACTCCCATCATCACAGGCCACGCTGGCTGAGGCTTATGGGAACTGAAGTCTAAAACAACTGGAAGCCATGAAGTTGTCAACCCCTGTGCACCATCCTATTTCTGGGCAGAGAGAGAGGTTGCCAGTGAAGCACCATGGATTCCATTTTCTGTCTTCCGCCTCAGACACAAAACCAGGACTAGAAATGGCTGAGACAAAAGCAGCACAGCCTGACGCTGGGCATGTTCAGCTCTTCTGTCTGCTGGAATAATGAAACAGACAGGGAAAGAGACATGCAAAGATCCATACACACTGATGGTACTGTGAACAGATATTCGTTGCTACAAGAGGAAGAAACGCCTGCTCCTTTCTGCTCATGTCATGTAAGCTGCACAAATTTGGAAAATAAGATTTGAAATAAACTCCAGTACAATGAGAAATCTGAACTCCCTTTAAAACGTAATTTATAAACTCCAGTCTTCGGGGGGGGGGGGGGGGAATGGAAGCAGTATGCACCAGGTAAGCTAGACAGAAAGACAAGGAATCCAGTGCACAGACAAGATTTTGTCTGAAGATCAGATCCAAAAATGTGAATGGTATCTGCTCTTCTCCTGCCAAAGGATTCATATGTTTTCCCCGCCCCCACCATCCCTTCACTCTTGTCAAAAATGCTGAAGTCAGCCAGACTTTATATCTTACAATCAGAATACTCAAAGGGCCCACATATGTATTTACTTGAAGTTCGTTTTTAAACAGTCAGGCAATGATAAATAAGGCATCACTACAATGTTTGCAAACACATTTAAATCAGTTTTATTAAAGTATCTCTCACCATCTTCTCTCTTCAGATTCCTTTCAATGTTTGCTACACAGGAAGCACAGGTCATGCCGCTGACTTGAATATAGCATTTCAATGGTGCCTTTATATCCTGCTTACTGTGGACTGATAAACTGGAGTGAGTTTCTATTTTGGAGAGTTTATTATCCTGAGATTGTGTCAGTCTTTCTTGTGAGGGCTGAGTTATTAGCACCACAGGTTCTGTGCTTGGTGGTACTGGGAACAGAAAAGAAGGATCACAAAACATTTAACAGCTTTTGCAACTACTATACTCCTAGAGGAAACTAAATGCCCCAATTTCACCATTGGGTGATCTTGAAATTTAAACTGTCCTTATTCGAAAACCGCCAACCTCTTTCAAACTAAACCCAGACAACTTTGAATTTGAAGGGCAGAGAAAGAGACAAATCCCATGCTCCATAGCAAGGAAATGATACACAGGAGGATCTTTTCCAGTTAATTTCTGTTTCTAGCAGTAGATGCAGCAGAGAAGAGGTTATTGCTGAGGAATGGGCTGGAAAAAAATTGTTTTTTTCCAGCCCATTCCTAGTTTTATCAGAAAATATTGGGGAAAATGAGAATATGCACATTTCCCAGGAAAGCATGAAAAATAAAGCAAACCAGTAGTTGTTGAGGTGAGCTAAGAGGAGTTTGCCAATTATTGGTAACCCTGATCACAACAGTACAACATCAGAACACATACCTTATGATGCTGAATTTATACACGGAATCTACAATACAAAGGCTAATAATGGTCATTCTCTTCACCACAGAAAAGAACTATCATGAGAGATCTACCTAAAGCCACATGGTTTAACTAAGGGAGAAATATATAGAGCTGAAAGGGGGAGCATTCCCCCCACCACCCTGGAATCTTGGGAGTACATAAAGCAACATTCCACTGGGTCCCGCACCCCTCAACCAAGCAAACTGTTCTCTCTCCACTCCTGGTACAGCACTTTTATCCCGCCCTTTAGCCAAAAAAAGCTCTCAAGGCAGCTTACAAAAATATCTCTTAAGTCAGTCCCTGGCCACAGACTTACAATATAAAAAACATGACACAAAAGAAAGGGGGTTCGGAGGGAGGAGGGGGGGAAAAAGAGCAAATTCAGGCACTAGATTCTTAGCTGCAAAGTTCAGCAGCTGCTTCTACTCCCTGTTCCTCTATTACAAGGAACCCAATGCAGAATAAGTAATCCACCTCCTCTCCATTTTACCCTCAAAACAACAACCTGTGAGGTGGGTTGGGCTGAGAGTCTGTGACTGGCCCAAAGTCACTCAGTGAGCTTCCATGGCCCGGTGGGGACTAGAACCCAGATCTCCCAACTACCAGTCCAACACTCTAGCTACTACACTACGACCTCCTATTGTGTACAGAACCTCTCTGAAGCGTGCCCTGCCAGGCAGAACTTTCTGTTTCCCTCTTTGCTTCCCTTAACGACACCTAAAAATCTCCCCCGACCCCAGTTGGGGTTGCTGCCGCCTCACTGTGCCTCATCTCATCAGCCTTATACAAAAGTTACCAGCCTGGGGTTGGGGGGAGGGAGAACAGAACCATGATAAGACGCTGTAGCCTACATTTCCATTTTGGCTGTAGAGGAAGGGCAGCCCCCTTGAGGCTAGCACCAAATCCACTTGCCATCTACCAAGTGGATCTGGTGAACTGTCCCTCCTCTGTCAGGCTTGTTCACTGGCCTGCACGGAATTCCTGGTTACCACTGAGTTATAGTATGCAAGGCTACATCTCAAAAACAGTATTAAAGAGGTAATTTATCCTATGGCTCTGCACAATGCAGAGAAGGCAAACTCTCAAAGACGCAATCACATTTGCCCTTAAAAAAATGTCTATGGAGGTATTACCTGTTAAGGATGCATCAAAACCCATGTCCTCAATGGAGTTTTTTAAGTCATCTGGGGAGGTCAGCATTGGGTCATATTCTATAGTCCCATTATGGTTCAGAAGTGACACATATATTGACTTCACACCAGGTTTTTGGGAAATTACTCCTTCAATCGACTGCACACAAGAATTGCAAGTCATTCCTTCTATATTGATCACTGTGACGTTCATTAGAGGATGATGCACAGTACTATTGACAGTTTTTGGAGGAGTTTCCAGTGGAGATTTGGGGGTGTTCAAAAGTTCAACATTTTGACGTCCATCAAAAAGGCTGGCCTTAAAAGTCTCTGGGGAAACTGCTTCTATGGCTCTTCTAAGTGCATTGATGCTGATTAGGCTGGGATTGTACTTAACAGTGGCAGATTTTTCCTCTAAAGAAACAGCTATGCTCTTTACTGAGGGGAGTGCTGACATGCTACTCTGAATATTGAAGACACACGAATTACAGTGCATGCCATCCACCCGGAATGTGATGGTCTTTAAACAGAGTGCATGCTCTGGGTTTTCTAGCAGAGCCCTTTCTGAGTGCTCCGTTTGTGCGTTCTTCAGTCGCTCTACATCAATAGCACCGAGTTTCAGAGGTTTAGGTGGCTTCTTTATGGATGCCAAGAAACCTGCAGCTTCTATTTGGTTTTTTATTTCCTCTGATGTGATGATATGAGGCTGATACATAACCACAGCTTCCTGATTGTCCAGGGAAACTGGAAGGAAAACAGAGAAGAGTTAGTATGTTTCTCTCGATATTCCACTTAAATATATACAGTATATATCTATATCAAAAAGTATTCTGTAGGTAGCTTCTGCCTCCATGGTAGTGGTCCAAAAGAACTTAGGGCAGTATCCAACACTGACCGTGCACTAGCTAGACTCAGTGCTAGCGTTACGGGGAGCTAGGGGTTTTAAAAGCAACCCAAAATTAGTGGAAACAGTCATTTCTAGAATGGGTCAGGTCAGCAGAGTTTACAGAAAGAAGTTCTTCTGACCTATCCCGATCCAGAAACAAGCATTTCTGCTTGTTCTGGAGTTGTTTTTGAACCACTTGCACAACAGTTTGAGTGTTAGCGCTATGGCATGCTGCTATGCTGCCCATAACAATAAATGCTGGGAAAATATCCTCTTACCCACTTGAAAAAAGCCAGTGGCCACTTGTAGGCCATGTGGAGAAAGGCTGCAAAATCAGAGCTGTAGCATTGCTGTGATAGTGTGCAACCGCAATTAGTCACATGTCAGCAGGGGTGGGACTTAGCTTTCAAAGTGGGAGGAGCATCATAGTAAGCCCAACTCCTGTAAATGTGATCATGCAACGTGAGCAGGTGGGTGAGGCTTTGCCTATTAAAATAGCTTTGCTCAATTTTGGCAGGAACTCCACTTCTGGTGGTCCCAGTGACCACTACCACTGAGAATCAAAGCTACTTTATTTGCAGGATCTCATGTTTGGTTCCAGGGTTCACTATAAGCTGTCAAGAATATGAACAGGTCCAATCACTCTCTAACCATACCCTCCATATTCCATTTTTCAAGAGGTTTGTGTTCAACTGACCCCTTAACATTCCATGACTCAACTGCTCTGAACCAGGTTCAAACCAGTTATGATGCTATTCCCACAATTCGTAACTGATTAAAAGTAGTAACCATGAAATGGCTAATCGCATGAATAATGCACCATCTAGTTTGACTCTTAAACTGATCTGCTTGACCTGGTTTATTTAGACCATCTGCCCCCAAAATAGACCCAACTACCATCAGCAATTAGTACCTCTGGGAAGCTCACATAGCATTTTGGCTAATATATATATATATATATATATATATATATATATATATTCTTTTCTTTTACAAATGTATATATTTCTTCATTTTTAAGGAGAATCCTGAGTTTGCAGAAATCACCACATTACTTTTGGGTGGCTTTATTTCATTTCCAAATGAATAGTTTGCTATTAGTGGGAATGATTAGTTCTATAGCGTCATCAATGTGCATGATGCTTTATTAGAATAACAATAAGCTTATGAATTAGAATTCAACACAGGAAAGGTAGAAGAGCAGGTAAACGAGGAAAGATTCAGTTCAGCTAAACATGTCTTAAGCTTAGGGCATGTCTACACCTCCTGGCGTTCCAGGGGGGGGGGATCTCGCGATATGCTGATCGCAAGATCCTCCTCCTGCGTTCACACGTGGCGCGTGACGTCCAGGGAGGAAGGAGGACGTTGAGCCCACCAATTTTTTTTAAGAATACAGGAGGTGGAGTGCAGCGAAAAAGTAAAAAGAAAAAGAAAAAAAGCCTGAACCCTGGCTCCTTCCCTAAGATGATCCCTGCTACTTGCAGGGAAGAGGAAAGAAGCCGGGGTGGGCGGCCACACCATCCACGGTCCTCGGGATTGTCCTGGAACCGCGGGAAAAGCTGTGAAGAAAGGGTATGGCGCTATCCAGAGGAAATGCAGGGGTCTCCCCTCCCAGCATGCCCTGTGTGTCATGTGGACAGACAGGAACGATCCCTGGGATATCGCCCGATGTAGACATGCCCCTAGTTTCAGTAGGGAAAGCAATACTGGAGAACTGATGGGAAATTATTTAAAGATGTATGAAGGCAGGAAAAACCCTTAAGGTCAAAAAACCCAAACTCTCTAAACATTTTTCATTACCTTTAATTCGCGTGACACCTTGCAGTTTGCCAACCTTCCCTTCAATGGTGCTAGTGCAGGAATGACAAGTCATCCCCTCTATTTTCATCCTCACCACATCACTTGTTTGGGATAAACTCAAATCTTCAAACGTTCCTGGATTTCTCTCATGTACTGCATTATCTGAACTTAATCCTGGTACTATTTGGTTGACCTGCTTGCCATTTATAATAGAAGAGACAAAAGTTACAACTAGAGATTTTCTGTCAGAGGAGTTTTTCACATCCAAAATGCCCTTGGTCTTTAGGAGGTTGGTACGGATCTGTTCACATGTTAAAGTTGACTGTGCAGGAATTGTAAGAAAAATGGTGTCTTGTAAAACAAATTGTGGGTTTGCATCAGGAAGAGCAGTATCAAACCCCATGTCATCTATAGCTTCCTGTAGTGACTCCAGAGTTTGCTCTTTGGGGTTGTAAATAATGGCTGCATTCTTATCTTCCAGTGAAGCCTTGCAGGAAAAGAAAAAAAGCACACATCAGACAACTTAGCCAAAGCAAGATTAAAATATCTTTAAGGTGGCATTAACGTATCAGGCAGCTTTGTTTTATTATACTGACACCTTGCATGGTGATTTCATTCAGTTGAGAAAGAAGTGTAAGATTGTACCTATGAAACCACAAATTAACTCGGATTTATCTGTAAAACAAGATGACTGGCTGCAAGGTGAGCCACAATAAAACTGGCCAGATGATTTCAGAATCCCACATACAATAATACAGTATATATTTCTCATACATCACTTTCCAGAGTCCCTCACGTGTACATTACAATCCACATACAGTCCTGACAGCAAAGATTATACTAATCTCTAAATTGTGCACAGAGAAATCTAAATAGCTAGCTAATACGGAACACTCAGTTACATTTAATGCTTTGAGCTAAAAGAAAATCAAGAAAACCCTGCTTTTCAGTCGCACTTTCAGACATGTAACTGTTAGACGGGGTAAGGAAGAAATAAATCTGGATATGGAATTCCCATGTAAGAGGAAAACAGTGAATTCCAGAATAATTAAGTTATATGCATAAATATTTTAATAATATTTTAATAAATTAGAAGTAGACGTAACAGATGAAGGGCCAGGAAAGAGACAAGCGTTTTTGATATAGAAAAGGAAAAAACAGATCAAGGTTGGAGAAGAAATCAAAGGAACCAAGAACAAACATTTCACATTTACACAGGGATGGCAGATAGCCCAAGGAGAGGGAGTCTTCTAGTAAAGCTACCCAAGGTCCACATATGTATCTGGGGAAACAGAGAACAGAGTGGCAAAAGGGACTGAAGGTGGTTTAGGCTCTACACAGCCATGCACCCCTAAGACTGCTGTGAATCTGGAATAGTTTAGCAGCTTGAGAATGACCATGCCTATTAAAGATAAGCAGTTTGCAAGCCTTATGATGGAGGAAAGCTCAAGATGTGTCTCATGTTAAGTCCTAGAAGCCACAGGGGATGGAGCAGATCTAACTGGGGATCAAGAGGTGGACATTCAGTGTTCTGCACAGAAATGCTTTGTATGTCTTGGCAGCAATTCCTGGGTAGTGTGAGTTGTGTGTGAGCCATTTCCACTTTAATCAACAACCCAGGAACTGTAAAATGTGAACACAGAAACTCGGGGTTATGGGTTAAACAACTGAGAATTAATAGATCAACAAACCATGAGAAACTGTTGGTTTAATTTAGGGCTCTTTAGCCCATAAATAACCCAGAGTTCTGGGTTTGCACATCATGAAACAACCCAGGAACAGGACATTTTTGGGTTGTTAACTGAAAATAGAAAGAAGCACATGGCAGGTAGTATGCTCATCACTTCACTCATCCCCAGCAATTTCTGGGTTAAACAACCCAGGAATTGCAGCAGTGACGTAAGAGCCAAATCACAATTTTCATTTGCCACTCCTTTTTTTCTGGTAAACCTTCTTGTCTATCACTGTATACTTTGTCTCCTTTCATTCTATTAGTAGCCTATATTTATACTGTGGTATTCTATGGTTCTATGGCTGCCTAAATCATAAGAGTAAACGTATATCGTTTCAGAATGACTGGGTTCGGTCAACAGTCTGAAGCTCGTCTTGGATTATTTAACCCATGATGAGTTGCACTGCCCGTGGGTGTCCACATTGAACGCTGAACCCCCACTCAGGGGTCATCATGTCACGCAAACCCTGCAAGCATGAACTATGCAAGGGTTATCCTTGCATAAACTTAGGAAAAAACCATGGGTTATGTGAGGATTGTTTAACCCTTGCATAACCCACACTCACTGGGTTCACATGACACAAAACTCCCAAGCAGGAGTTGCATATTCAAAATGGCAGATGCATACATCACAGCCCCACTGTGGGTTGTGTAAACAGCCCCAGTTAGTACAATTTATTCTGATCTCAATAAGATGTGTTTCTTCAAATAAAAGTTCATGGACCTGGGGGAATAAAGTTCATGAACCTGTAGAGTAAATGCTATGAATCCTGCTGAAGGCATCATACTGACCAGTTAGCTAGAAATGGGGTGAATAGGGGACAGATGGAAGGAGATATTCAGAGTCATTACTTGACCAGTGAACGGCCATGAGGGTTGCTTTGGTTAGCTATGAATGAGTTTATTTGAGAAGCATAATCAGTTAAGCATAATCAGGAAGCTGCAAGGTATACACTTAACCCAGTGTGTGGCTGCCATGTTGTCCGAACCTGGTGCAGTGCGTTGATTGCCATGTTATCCAAACATGGCACAGCAAGGGTAGTTTCTTATCCATGCCACAACCCATGGCTTGTAGTAAAGGTTAAGGTAAGAAGCCAACCTTGCTGTGCCGGGTTTGGACAACACGACAACCTATGCTGCATCACGGGTAATTAAGCAAATCATATTCTTGTGTGCGGCACGCAGAGAAGCCATGATGGGTTCTTTTACCCCACTGATAATTCAAAGACCTCCACAGAGTAAGGATTCCATGAATGATTTTAAGAAGAATAAGCAGAAGGAACTTCTTAACTGATCTTTTAGCACCACAACCCTGCTAACGTCACTGGCTTTTCACAAAAGATGGGACAAACATCTGAAATCTGATTTGCTTTCAGCAGGCTAGGTTCTTCTCTCAATATTTCAATTTGTGAAAGGGCAAACTGTTGCCATTCAAAAGTCTATTACATTACCTGCAAATTTTATATTTCCTTTAGGCAAAACACAAACCAGGAAGCCACCACTGTAATCTAATTACTGAAACCTAATCTTTTAAATTATCATAGCTTCTCTGTTCTGCCTTTGGCTAACATAACATTGATTGATTTAATTGCAATTACACGTAGGATAACCAAAATGCAGGCTTTCTGAAACTGCATTAAATATGTTCTCTTTTTTCCTGTCCAAAGTGAACAACCAGCCCAGTAAGTGGTGTAAGAACCCAGGAAGATGTCTAAATGATACCAGCAAAAAACCTCCACCTCTCTGCCACATCCTATGCAACCCTAATCTGGTAAGAATATGTAAAATTACTTACTTTAATGTAGTGCACCCCATTTAATTTTCCAATGTGCTGTTCAATAGTCTGTACACAAGAATTGCATGTCATTCCCTCCACAGAAATAACAATTGATCTGGCCCCCGACATTGGATCCATTTTATTTATAGCTTCACATTCCTGTAAGGTATAAAGGAAAAACAATGGCAGAAATGAAAAAATTCTAGGAGTGGTATTTATACTCAGGTCTCAGAAAAGTTTCCAGAAACATTGGACACTTATCCACATTAAACTTAATAAAGACTTTATGTCACTGATGAACAAATGGCTACAGAAATTCTTGAAGCACTTGCCCCCATGTATCGCATTACATTTGCAGGATTTATTTATTCATTTAATACATTTCTAAATCACTCAATAGCTGAAGTGGTTCACAAAACCATAAAATACAATATAAGAAAAAAACTTTAAAAGTCTGAAAGAGAATAAAAACAAAGTAAAAAACAAACAGAGTAAAACTAGCAACAGTGTAAAGGTCTAAAAACACAACACATTTTTTAAAAAACTGAAGGACTTAAAGGCCTTGCAGAATAAAAAGGTCTTCATCTGGTGCAAAAAGATCATAATGTAGGCACCAGGTGAGTCACTCTGGGGAAGGCATTCCACAACTGGGATGCTACCACTGAAAAGGCCTTGGTAGCCACCCACCTCACTTATTTGGCAGGGGTTCTCAGAGGCCTCTGAAGGTGATCTTAGGGCTCAGGCAAGCATATATAGGAGGCAAGGATCCTTCAGGTAACCTGGCCCCAAGCTATTTGGGGACTAATTCTAATGAGTAGGAGCCTGAAGTATATTGTTGCAAAAAATACCCCCACCTTCCTTCCAAATATGAGCTTTTGATCACCAGTATGTGGAAACTCCTGGAAGACTGAGCCAAAAAATAATTATGGAATGTATCATTACCTCTGCAACCCACATATGACCTAGTTCGTTTACAGTAATTCCAAAACAAATAGTACAGAGTCATTAGGAAACAGGTTGTTAAAATGCTACACTTTATCTTCATCATGGCATCTGTGTGAGGTGGATCAGTATTGTTTTCCCTTTGTTCTGGGTGTGGTGGTTGGAGTGGAGGGAGAAGAGCCTGACAACAAAATTAATGGCAGAGAAAAAATCTGAACTGTTCCCCCACCCCCACCCCGGTTCAAGGTAAGTCATGTAGCTACCCTGGAGCCATAGATCTGAAGGGAAACGGACTCTGGGCCCTGAGGACCAGAGTCCACTTCCCTTCAGGGTTGTGTGGGTTTGGTGCTCATATGTAATGTGTGTGTATATATATAGACTTATTACTGCTATCTACTGTAAGCACACTTGAAAATCTTTTAATAAAAAGGTAGGGCATAAATCTCATAAATAAATAACCATTAGAATAAAGTTCCTGAAGTATTTACAAGATGCTTGGCAATTTGCAAAACCACACCTGATCAGATTAAACATGAAGTCTACTACTGTACTGGACTGAGATTTCTATGTTGCACATAAATATCATTAATAAATTATCCTAGGCCAATTTCTATAATTTGGGAGGGGCCATAATTCCGTGGTTTGTGATTGACAAGGCCCTAGACTCAATCCTCGGCATTTCCAATTAAATGGGTCTATTTATTTGCGCAAAACGGTGCCTGTCAGTGCAGTTCACATTTCGCTAGCTGGATCAAGTAGTCAGCTTTATATGTGTACTTCCCCAAAGCCTTGTGTTTCTCCAGTGTAAAACACAACAATAATGTGAACTAGACTCTGGGAACAAGTATCTATATAAGAATACAGTAGTGTAAGGCTTATTACTTGAGATCTACCAGGCCAATTTTACTTATTTTTGTTTTAAATTGAAACTTGAGGAGTGTAGTCATGCAGAAAATTTTGAAACTGTGAATAAGTTCAAAGCCTGAGCTTTAATAGTAAAATGCTATGTTTATTGGCTCTGTGCCGAACAGTTTCCTATTCTTCTAGCAACAGAAATGTCATGATGCTGTTCTTATTCCCATCACTGCACTGCTGCCACCATTGCCCAGAACCAACATGCGTCCTGCTGGGCCTAAGAAAGCAGCCTCCGCAGACAAGCTACGGCCAGAGATGAAGCTGGAGCTGTGCTACAAGCAGGCTGGGCTCAGTGACAAGGAGCTGAGGTAAAGCCATGTGAGCGAGCGAGTGCAAAGCACTCTGGGAGTTTTGGGTGGGTGGTGATGCAGGGGAGGCTTCTGAAATGAGGGAAACCGAGCTTCAACCCCGCCCCCAAACCATTGACATTAGTGGTGGTGGGGAATTGTCCTCCGCCAATGAACTCTGTGCATTGTGGTAAATGCTCTTTTTAAAAAGATCATCTTTTTTTGTTTTCAGCTTTGCCGATTTATGTGTAGCAGATTTATTTTAAATTTGTACAGTTTTTTCAGTCAGAATGGAAATGAGAAAACATATTTTTATCCAATCATTCTCAAACTACTAGCCCCCCATGGCAACATGGGGCTTACACTAGTATTTATAGTGCATGCAACAAAACAAAAAGACAGGATCATCCCTCAAGGAGCAAAATAAACATCTGGGCTGTATTCACTCAAAATGTTACCTTAAGAGGTTAATCGAGCAATGACAGAGTTCAAGTATTTAACATGAACAAATAGCTATTTCAAGGCAGTAGAAAGACTATTTGTGAGGTACCAATTCTGATATGAGTTGCAAGAAGCAGGAGGCGGTTCATTTCCTCAGCAGAAAGAGAAGACATCCTTCATATGATTAGGAGCCTTTTTCTATATTCCCATCGCTTAGTAGAAATAACTTGGCTACCAAGACTTTGTTGATCCTTGATCCAGATTCTGCTTAAATTCCCATTTGTTTTTGTCATCTTTTGTCAACATGCTGGTTTCTTCCTATTCGAAAGAAAATGATCAGAAATCGCTCTGAAATCTATTATTGTGTGGGCTATTTTAGTAATATGTTTTTCACACTACATATTCAGGTGACTAGGTAATCAAAATAAATTTTAAGACATTTTGACCGGGTTCATATTTTGGCTTATCAAGCTGAGAACAAGCATTGGACTCACATGTTCCTCCCTCAAAACATGTACTCAGGCTTTGGAGCTTCATTCCTGGTTTGTACTAACAAGAGTTCCCTGTTACATCTGAACTGGGGGATTCTGTTTTAATGTCTGTTCACTACTCAGGATAATAGGATCAGATCAGTCTTCACCACTCCCAAATAAGTTTGTAAAAAATTTCAGGACCAGGCAAGCCACGAAGAATCACCAAGTCACATACCATACTGAACTTGGATCGGGAAGGAGGGGTGGTGGAGAGACAGGAAGACAGGGCTTTTTTTTTTCCCCAGAAAGAGAGAGGAAAGAAATATATGCACACACAATAATCAAAAGATTGAATATTTCATAATAATTATTCCAGTACATTATAAATGTAATCAATTTTTCCACAAATCTATCTGATTTCTAAAAATATGATATAAACAAATATGTTATAAACAAAAGGCCCTCTCTCGGGTCGCCATTAAATGCACCTCTGAAGGCAGTGTCTCGAAAGAAGGGCCTGACCTCTCAAGGGCCTCTTCTCTTTAAAAACAAAATGAAAAGCTAAGAAAAAATATCTACAGGACAAGGATTTTTAGAATGTTATCTTCACCTGCTTCTTATATCACACCTGATGGTAAACAAAATCTGTTTGTCACATAACAATTTCAGTAAAGATGATTGTCTTACTGCGAATACAGATACAGAATAAGATTGTTAAGTGGCAATTAAAGAGCAGGTGCAAACGAACGCTAACAAAAGATGGTTTTCATATAAATAAGTCTAAGTAATAAGAAGCCAGGATTTGATGCCTCAATGGATTTCCGCATATAATGCTCCTTCTTCCATGAGATTGTTGCAATAAATGTAATTAGAGCCACAGAACTAATGGAGGTGCAGTGGCAGTATAAGATACTGACCTACAGTTATACAAATCCTATTTGCTTTTTTAACCAAGGAGATGAAATAGCTCATATTCTCAATAGTGTTTTTTCACACACCATCTCTGCCCTGATGAACTGAGGCTAGTCCCCCAACTTTCACACTATATTTTCATGACACAGCAGCAAACACTGCCCCTTTGTTCTCTATGCCATTAGGGGAATCACCTGACAAACTGAGAGCCAGTCTACATTTTTTTAACATTAAGTAGCACTAGCAGATAGCAAAGCCAAGGAATGCCATGGATAAGGTCTTAAGTTATTTTTTATGAAGCGAGCAATTTAAGACAACAGCACCTTCGTTATGTGTAATGATTCTCCCACAGACACTTAGGTGACAGAGAGATATGGAGGCCACAGTTTCCCTTGCTATTTCCAAGGACATTTGGGAGGGTGGGTCCTGACAAATTGGACAATTTTGGATTATGAAATATTTTCTTTTAGAATGTCTAATGAAATATTTAAGACAAGGATGCTCCCTGGCAACAATACATTGCTCCCTGGCTTTAACTCACCCAAAATGATATCTAAAAACTATGTAATAAGATTAAAGCTATAAAATATCTGGACATTTTTAAGCAATAGGGATAAAAATTTTTTTTAAAAAAAATCTCTCTCTACTCTAATTGCTAGGTGGCTTACATAAAATTAAATGTACAAGAAATTCATAAAAAATCAAACAATAAACTACTAAAACATAAAACAGAAATGCCGCAAATTTAAAAAAATCACAGAGAAGTCAGTGTTCTTTCAAATCACTCAGCACTATTTGCTTTTTAAGAAGTTTAGGGTGCAATTCTATGCATGTTTAGTCAGAAATTAGTTCTACAACATCCAAGTATTTGATTAAATAAGAGTTATAGGACTTACTTCTGTGTAAACCTGCATAAGATTGCTCTCTTAGTTTTCAAATGCTCTATTAGGCACTTTTACGCTAACTTCTCATCTATGTTATGAGACAGTGGCCATGTTCGGACAATCAATATTGCAACAGTGCAATATGGCTGCAAGAAAGACAAATGCTATTTTGGGTTGCATTAGTAGAACCCAAATCACGTGAGGTACTGGTTCCTCTCTATTCAGCCCTGGTTAGGCCTCATCTAGAGTATTGCATTTAGTTCTGGGCGTCACAATTCAAGAAGGACGCAGACAAGCTGGAACGTGTTCAGAGGAGGACAACCAGGATGATCAGGGGTCTGGAAACAAAGCCCTATGAAGAGAGATTGAAAGAACTGGGCATGTTTAGCCTGGAGAAGAGAAGATTGAGGGGAGACATGATAGCACTCTTCAAATACTTAAAAGGTTGTCACACAGAGGAGGGCCAGGATCTCTTCTCGATCATCCCAGAGTGCAGGACACAGAATAACGGGCTCAAGTTACAGGAAGCCAGATTCTGGCTGGACAGCAGGAAAAACTTCCTGACTGTTAGAGCAGTACAACAATGTAACCAGTTACCTAGGGAGCTTGTAGGCTCTCCCACACTAGAGGCATTCAAGAGGCAGCTGTACAACCATCTGTCAAGTATGCTTTAGGGTGGATTCCTGCATTGAGCAGGGGGTTGGACTTGATGGCCTTAAAGACCCCTTCCAACTCTACTATTGTATGATTCTAACTGGGCTGTCATTTGGAGCACCAGATCCAGGAGCAGCTCCAAACTGCAAACACAGTCTTTCAGGGGGAGTGTAGCTTCATCCAGAACTGGCTGACACCCACAGATCCAACTGTTTGGAACAGAAAACAGCATCAAGGGTGTGACCTGTTGAATGTGTGGGTCCAGAGACCAGCTGGAATAAGCTCATGTTTGTCATGGATGCCATGAATTCCCGAGCTGCACCTGACAAACTGGTCCCGAATGGGATGTTGATGTCGCCCAGGACCAAAAGCCTGGGCGACTCCAACACCAACTCCGAGACCAGTTCCGTGAGCTCAGCCAGGGAGTCTGATAGGCAGCGGGGTGGCCGGTACACTAACAGAATCCCCAGTCTATCCCTGGTCTTCAGACTCAGATACACACACTCAACGTGATTCAATTTTCAGACAGGAAGTCTGGTCAGGTTAAGAATGTCTTTGTAGACCACAGCTATTCCGCCCCTCCGTCCACTTTTCCTCACCTGCTCACTAACACAGTACCCAGCTGGGAGGGCCTGGACCCATGTCTCTATGAAGCATGCCAGGTCAGCCTCCTCATCTGTAAGAAGATCATAGATGATATTTGTTTTGTTTTTAACCAACCTGGAATAGGAGCAAGGAGAGGTTCTGTGGGCGGCTTGGTTCGTTCTCCAAGTTCCCCAGGGCAGCAGTGCAAACGGAAGGTAAGATAGGAGTTAAATATCTATCTCTCCTTTCCCTGTAATGGCACTTCGCCCTGCCATCACCATATCTGCCCCTGCCCTGCACAACTCGTATTGTCGCCTCCTTTCATTTATACATTATGAATATACAACATCCCAACTATACTCACAAGAGCAAATTAACAAAAATGCAAGAATACATAATTAACAGTGAAATTTAAGAATTAATTATCTCAATTTGACAACTGGTCTTGTAGAAGTTATAAATTGGCGAATCCAACATAACCTTACTCACACGAAGGTAAAGTTGTAGAGCCAACTAGACGGTAGTTCAACCAATCAATCGTACACATCCAACTAGCATAATCACAAAAGATAGTTTGTGCTAATAGCCATCCACTGGTCATAAAAAGGACATCAGGCTAGCTAATCCACTAGCAATATGGAAGTGGCTAAATTCATACACACTCCATCTCTCACATAGAACCTCACATACATTCCTCCACTCTGTCTCTCCCAGAGGGTAACCCACTTCAAACCACCACAAGCTCTCACCCTGAGCAGAAGAAGCAGGCCTAACCCACAAACGAACAAACAGGGAGGAAAAGAGCAAATGAAGAAAACAAAAATGGGAGGCGCCCTCGTAGCATTCTGAAGGGGCAAACCTAAGGGGCGCACCTCCTTTGATGTCGTCCCCTTCGGGGACACCCCTGCCGGGGCAGCCCACCACCCTGCAGCAAGGCCACAGTTATTTGTCTCTGGGCCTGAGACTGTCCAATGCCCGAGAGATCGTGAGGTGACCTGGGTCTTCCAACAGGTGTTTTGATTCAATTTATTGTTTTGGAAGTACTTATTTGGAGTATGTTACACAATATTTTATCAAACTAATTTAGTTGACCTTTTCGTGTTTACTGTAAGTTGTTTACATGCTAAGAATGCAACCTAGTTAATGAAAGAACTAGATACACAAGAATTATCCCTCAAGGTAAAAAGCACCACACCTTATAGAAGTCTGAAGGACTAAACACTGGCACCTTCAGTAAGATTCATAACTTGGTCTATTGTGCACAGATTGAGTTTAAAAAGGAAAGCCTAAGTATATACGAATGAAGGCAACAAATTACTAAAAAATATTTGGGCCACAATCCTAAATATACTTTCTTGGAAGTATGTAAGCAAGCTATATTCTTGTGTATTATACAGATTGAAAAATCAATATTGCATAAAGCACAAAAAAGCAGCAACTCCCAGTACTTTGACTTCCAAGTACAAGACTGAGATGCATGTGCATTTGGACTAAGGTTTTACAAAAATCTATGATATCACATTTAAAATCCTGTTGCTTGTATGTGCAAGAACACCTAATTTGCAGTGAAACCAATGGCATTTGACTGCCTTTGTCCATCAATTTAAAAGGGAGTTAGGCATTACTACCTTACTTCATATTTACCACCTTCATCATTTAGTTGCAGTATTTATACATCATCCTATGACAAAGTTCTTAACGTGGCTCACAGAATGAAATAAAATAACTTAAAGTTCAATAAAAATAAAGACAACAATATAAACACAAAAGCTGCATTAAAACACAAGTCACAGAGAGTAAAAACAGCTTAAAGCAAATACAGATTTAAAAACTTGAGAAAATAAAAAAGATCTTTGCCCGGTGCCAAAATGACAAGCAAGATACAGAACTACTCTCTGGGGAGGGCATTCCACAGCCAGAGTACCACTCCTAAAAGAGTCCTTTCTTCCATAGTCGCTGGCCACGCTTCACTCAACAGAAGCACTCAGAGCAGGGTCTCCAAAGAAGGAAAATGTTGAAGAGCACTGGGTCAAGGACTGAGCCCTGCAGTACCCCACTCGTTGCCTCTCCCCAGTTAGAGAAGGTTCCATTGATAAGTACTCTTTGAGTCCGATTCTGTAGCCAACTATAATCTGGAGCAGATTATAAAGAAGTCAATCTGTAAACACCTTGAAAACAATGCAGTGGAATTACTAGAAACCAACATGGATTTGTCAGGAACAAATCCTGTCAGACTAATTTAATCTCATTTTTTGATAGGATAACCTCCCTTGTGGACCGTGGGAATGCTGTGGACGTCATATATCTTGACTTCAGCAAAGCTTTTGACAAAGTGCCCCATGATATTCTGATTAACTAACTAGCTAAAAGTGGGCTAGATGGAACAACTATTAGGTGGATTCACAGTTGGCTACAGAATCGGACTCAAAGAGTGCTTATTAATGGAACCTTCTCAAACTGGGGGGAAGTAACGAGTGGGGTACCGCAGGGCTCAGTCCTGGACCCAGTGCTCTTCAACATTTTTATTAATGATTTGGACGAGGTGGTGCAGGGAACACTTATCAAATCTGCAGATGACACAAAATTGGGTGGGATAGCTAATACCCTGGAAGACAGAAACAAACTTCAAAATGATCTTGATAGGCTGGAGTGCTGGGCTGAAAACAACAGGATGAAATTTAATAGGGATGAATGCCAAGTTCGACATTTAGGAAATAGAAACCAAATGCACAGTTACAAGATGGGGGATACCTGGCTCAGCAATACTACAAACGAGAAGGATCTTGGAATTGTTGTAGATTGCAAGCTGAATATGAGCCAACAGGGCGATATGGCTGCAAGAAAGGCCAATGCTATTTTGGGCTGCATTAATAGAAGTATAGCTTCCAAATCACGTGAGGTACTGGTTCATCTCTATTTGGCCCTGGTTAAGCCAAAGGGGGAAAGAATCAAGCATACAGTTGGTCAGTCAAAGTTGGCCAAATATCTTGTCCATGTTCTCTGGTCCTAATAGTTGAAAATTGAACTAGATGGTGTCCTGGACATCTAACCTTTGGCTGATCCACATTAATCATAGTATTCAGTTTGTGACTGATGTTATCTCCAACATGTCTGGCAAACATGCCACAGTATGATATAAAAGTTTCTTTCTTGTTTCCTCTGGGGCCAGATAGGGGGAGGCCCCAAACTACTTGGAAAAGTTCCCTGGAACTTTTAAAGCACAGAATGCAAAGTTAAGCACCTGATTAACTGTGGACCACAAATTGAATTATTTAATTCTGAAATTAGTATAAAAAACAACCAGCATAATCCACTGACCAGACTTGAAGTATGGGAACAATAATGAAGAATAAATTACACAGTGTACAAGTGTCTATTCATTTCCTTGTATAAATCTTACAGAACTATAATTACCACTTTCTGGTTGGGTAACATACAAATCTAAACAATTTTCTTGCACTTGTATTACCAATGCTATACCATATCAGCGCATCATCAAGTGTTTCTACACTAATCTATTATGTCAAATCAGTCTAGAACAGTTTTCTTCTCATTAAGAGTTCTTAGCTGATATGGAATACTCTATCAGAACAACTCTTTGCATGCTTATTTAGAAATAAGTCCCCCTCTACACCATGGGACTTACTCCCATTAAGTCTATTCAGCAATGCAGCTTTAAGAACGATGTCGACAGCAAAGCTTTCACACAAATTGCTGGTTCAGATGCACATAAGCTGCTGTGATATGTTTGTTCCCTGCTTTAATTTTGTTTTGAAATACCTGCGCAAATAAAGTGCAGCACTGGCACCAGGCATATCTCCCATGGGACAGCATTCTAAGATACCACTACAGAGAAGCCCTTTCTATTGTAAATATTAAACGTCCTTCTTTTAGGGAAGATGAATTGTCCTTCTCTGAAATGTTCAATGTACTTATCATAGGGCAGAGGCAGGCAACAAGTCCTTCCCTGCCCTTATGTGCAGCCCCCACGGCCACATTTGCAGCAGCAGTGCCCCACACAAAAACCAGCAGGTTGCCGCCAAAATATGGCAGCAGCAAAACAGCCTGATTTAAAACTCTGGGTTGCTTACCCCTCAAGAACCCAGAGTTTGAGGCTCACACATCAGGTCTAAAAAGGGGGCATTCCCGGGTTGTTTCCTAAACCAGATACAAAGCAGAAGTGGCAAGCAAGTAGGAGGGCTGTTGTTATGTGCGAACCAAGTCAGTATGTATCTTCATTCAATTAATTTACAAGAATGAGTTCATGCCTAGAGGTTTAAACAGAGAAAACTATTTGCCACTTGTTTGATCATTTTTAAACGTAACTTCATTTTAAGACATTTGTATACGACCCTTCATCCAAATGATTCCAGAGTCCTTAACAACAAATATAAATAATAAATGTATATAATAAAACACTAATGTATGCCATAAAACCAAAGGATAACAATAAAAAGACGCAGCAACTAAAAACATACAGCTGGCTAAGGTATTTCTCAAATTAAAATGCCTTAGAAAATATGTGCACCTCTAAAAATCTAAGTGCCTTAACCTGGTACTGCTAGAATTGTAATCTAATTAGTTGCCAGGCTCATCTTTTTAAGGAGGGAATTTTACAACAAGGACAAAAACAGCCAAAAAGCCCTCTTTGCTTTTGTTACGTAGTACATTTCCTATAAGGTTCAGCAGCTCTCCAAACACCGCCAGGCTGGTATGGTAATTGGTGTTCCTCAGGTCTTATTCCCAGATAAGTAGGCATAGGATAGCAACTTTAATTATCATGATAGAATCTGGATCTCATTGATATTTATACAGTACCATCATTTCTAAGCCAGCAGAGTAACATATCTACCCAACTCTATTAGAGACAGCAAAATCAGATGAGCTTCCTTATTTAATTGCAATTGTTGCAAAATATATAATCCTATAATTAACTTTAATGAGATGTAGTGCCTTGTTTGCTGTGCAGAATTTTAGTTTGAAATATGATGCAATATTTCAGCTAAAAGGAAGCACACAATCTAGTCTATTGGACATTGCCTGCAACGTCACTCACAAGTATGTACAAAGGCAGGGAACTGTAACACAGCTTTGTTCAGTCTTCCAGAACTTTTTCTTTTTACTTGACACCAGCCATATATAAATACAGGCATACTCTCTGGCTTAATTAGAACACACTTTTAAAATGGTTTAGTGTCAAATTTAACCATAGCATTTTCCTACCGCATTTACTTTGAAAGAAGAAATAGTTTAAACAAGGGAATTACGTTTGCATCAAGATGGATGGGAACAGTATTAATAGGTAGAAGGATGAAAAATATAAGCAAAAGAGGGAAAGGACAGGGATGGGGTGGCAGCTTTAAAATGGTAAGTTGTCTGCAAATTATTTCATCACAAAAGGCAGGATAAGAATAGCAATTTAGGCAAGTCCAATGTTATTTGGACTTATTTTCATTTGAACAGCAGACACTACTGCTTATTCTCTATTACAAATTGTTTTGAAAACACCTTAAATTACAAAACCAGCCTGTCATATGGACTGAGAGGTAGCAGTTGGAAAAGCAGAAATCCAAAGTGCCCCCCCCCCCCACGGCCGGCTCATGTTTGTGTAACTAGTTTGCAATTCTTTGGATCCTGGCCTATACTCTATTCTATACAATAACTTCTGTTTGCGCAGTTTTAACACCACCATTCCTCAGCTGTTCAGCAAAAGTTCAGTGTTTTGCGCAAAAGAAGAAACGTCAAGCCCACAATGACCCACTTCATTGTCCCTGAGAACTAACACACCGCCTTGAGTTAGAAAACAAAAGATTAGCTCTGTATCACACATTCTTCAAGAGGACTACAGAATTATAGGAGACCACCAGTCAGTGAATTTGTGTTTTACTTGTCATTTCACGTAACTTGAAGCAAACCATTTTAACATTAAGCAGAAAAATCAAGTGGTTTGATACGCTGACACTCCCTGTTAAACAAACCATTTTGGAAGGCTTGCCTTTTAAAGGTACATTTCCCTGACACCTACAACACACATTTTTTAAAAAAATGTTTGCACAAAACAAACCTGTACTAATACACACACACGCCAGGTCTTAAAACTAAAGTTTTGAAGTTCAATGTTATCTCAGATGTTTTTTAAATTATTATTTCAGCTTCTTACCAGAGCCACGCTGGAAGGAAGTTCTCTAAAAGGCAGCTAGAAATTCACCCAGAAAAAGAAAACATCTCAGGGTCTCAGGTCCCTGAGTACAAACGTGTCTTTCAGGGAGGGGGGGGGGGATGAAATGGGCAGCTTTAAAAGCATCCACTTTTGTAAAATTAATGAATCGTTTTTTTTAAAAAAAAAGGGTAGGAAGGAAGAAGGTGGATCTACTTTAAATCATCTAGGGATCAGCAAGGACTTCTGACTCCCAATTGTTTCACAAGGGGTAACAATAACATTGCTTCCACGCATTATCCTGCTGAAATGAAAACGGTGGGGTGGAACAGAGCCAGAAAGGGTGGGGGGGTTGGGGGGGAAGGGGCTGCAAAAGCTCAGTTCAGAGGTAGGACTCAAAAGGGAATTCCTGGGAATTAGGGAATTCTTTAGGGGCGCAGACAAGGGGTGGGGCTGCTGTAGGGCAGCCTTCCTCAACCTGGGGCGCTCCAGTTGTGTTGGACTGCATCTCCCAGAATGCCCCAGCCAGCAGAGCTGGCTGGGGCATTCTGGGAGTTGTAGTCCAACACATCTGGAGCGCCCCAGGTTGAGGAAGGCTGTTGTAGGGCTTTCTCCCCCAGCCCCCCCCCCCGCCTAAACATGCATAGGATCGCGCCCTAACCCTGCGTGCCTTCTGCCCGGTGCTCTGGTTGGCGGCTCGCAAGGTCCTAGCCCAAAGCGACGCAGAGTAGCCCGCCCGCCGCAGGATTAAAGCACCATCCTTGGAGACGACGGCAGGCCCCTGCCCCAAGGGGCTTACAGTCCCCGAAAGGGAGACAAGAGGAGAAGGGCGGGGATGGAAGTAGGGGCAGGCGGGGCGGATCTGCCCCCTTCTCCTTCCTCTGAGCCCCCTGGCAGGCAGGCCCCTGAAGCTCGGTCTGCAGCAAGAGCTCCGGAAAGACGCGGGGAAGGGAGGCATGTAAGAAGAAGCGGAGGAGCATACACAGAGCGCCTCCTCAGCACGCCCAGTCGGGGGCATGAGCCCCGGCCCCTCTTTCTCTCTTGTCAGACCACGAGGGATGGGCGGGAAGCAAAAGTATACATATTATATCTGTATATATATATATTTTACCTCAGCCAAGGCGGAGAAGTGCGTCCGCCTTCCGCCGCTCTCCAGACTGGCTCCTCCGGCCCGAGCTTCTCCCTCAGGAGGCGCCGGCAGGGAGAGCGCGACCCGCGCAGCGCCCGGCCCCCTCCGGCTTAGCCCCGCCCGCGCCCAACGACGGTTGCTACACACCGCGCGCCGTCATCGCGCTCCCCCCCTCCCAATCACGTAGAGAAGGGCGCATGCGGGGTGGGGAGGTCACGTGACGAGAGCGTGAGGGCACGAAGGAAGGAAGGAAGGAGACGCGGCTCTGGGGGAAAGAGAGAGAGAGAGAGAGTCACGTGACGCGGCCTCGCCCAGTCACGTGACGAGACCCTGATTTCAGCTGCAAAGCGCTTTTCAGTCCAGATTTGCTGCCAAGAAGAAGTAGAGATCTGAAGGGTCAGGAGAGAAACAAAACAAAAACCCGTACATTTCTCTGTTTTTTTCCAAGGATCGGTTTTGGGAGTTCCCCCCCCCCTGAAAAACTTCGGTGGGGGGGAATGAACAATTTCGGATTATGATCCCCCCTCCACTTTAGGATTTAAGGCAAGTTGTTTACACATTATTACACAGCCTTTCATGCCTAGGGTGACCCTATGAAAAGGAGGACAGGGCTCCTGTATCTTTAACGGTTGTGTTGAAAAGGGAATGTCAGCTGGTGGCATTTGTTTATTTGGAGAACCTGCTGAAATTCCCTTTTCATCACAACAGTGCAAGCTGCAGGAGCTATACTAGAGTGACCAGATTTAAAAGAGGGCAGGGCTCCTGCAGCTTTACCTGTGGTGATGAAGAGGCAATTTCACCAGGTTCTCCATATATACAAATGACACCTGCTGAAATTCCCTTTTCTATGCAACTGTTAAAGATACAGGAGCCCTGTCCTCCTTTGCATATGGTCACTCTATTCATGCCCCCAAAAGGATTTCTAAAGCCATGTAAAAAGAACGCTTTTATAGAAAGAACAGAGATGTAAAATGTTTGGAAATACTGATGCCAGGAAGGAAAATGCCCTTTTAATCCTCTCTGTAAGATTCCCAGCGTCATTAATTCTTCCATTCCTTATTAACATTATTGATCTTTCCCCCCTCCCCACTTTTTTTCTTTTTACAAATAGACATTTAGGGATGCTCCAAATCACGCTTAGTTTCCACATATAGGCAGAATCACCATATCATAATATGCATTCTTGACAGTTTGGGTTTTGTTCTGCAGAACCCTGCGTTTCTGGGCTTGCTCTAGTTAGATGCTGTAGCGGTTAATTAATGCAATTCTAATCTTAAACCCACCTGGGGCGTGGGGAGGAACACTGTAGGTTATACCATCACATTTTTCTCCCTCTCTCAAAATACTAGAACCTGGGGTCATCCCATGAAGTTGATTGATGGGAGATCCAGGACAAATAAAAGGAAGGACTTCTTCACACAGCGCATAGTTAAATTATGGAACTCGCTACCACAACATGTGGTGATGGCCACCAATTTGGATGGCTTTAAAAGGGGGTTGGATAAATTCCTGGAGGCGAAGGCTATCCATGGCTACTAGTCCTGATAGTTGTGTGCTATTTCCAGTCAGGGCCGGTGCCGGACTATTTTGCGCCCTAGGCAAGGAGAGCTACTTGCACATACCCCCTTAAAAAATGCCCACTTTGATTCAGCTGTTCAAGAAGAGCTTCTGAACTATTATATTTTCCTTTTATTATGTTTTTTTTCTTAAAACAGCTAATTTGTGTAAAACTATGACCCTTAAAAGTCAGTACTGCGCCCCTCTGAGGTCTGCGCCCTAGGCGGCTGCCTAGTTGGCCTAATGGTAGCGCCGGCCCTGTTTCCAGTATTCGAGGCAGTAAGCCTGTGTGCACCAGTTGCTGGGGAACATGGGTGGGAGGGTGCTGTTGCAGCATGTCCTGCCTTGTTGGTCCCTGGCCGATGGCTGCTTGGCCACTGTGTGAACAGAGTGCTGGACTAGATGGACCCTTGGCCTGATCCAGCATCAGGGCACTTCTGATGTTCTAATTAGTTATCCTACTTACATTTTTTTTAATTAATTAACTTTGAGGCTTGGGTCTATAGAACTCATTACTACCATTTTTAATAAAATTCTCACTTTAGACTTACTAGGAAATGTTGCCTTATCTATAAAACCTTTTAACTGCTGCCAATAGAATAAACCCTCTCTACCTAAAAGAAACTCAGTAGCCTGGTTCCTATGACACAGGCGGGGAATTGATACTACCAGCAGAGACAACCTTTCAAAATGAACAAACAATAGGATGTACATGAATGGAAATTATATACAAAAGTGAATAAAATGTAACTCTTCAAAAAATAGAGTGAGATTGCTTAAATATGGTTACATTAAATTAAATATGGGTGTTTACCATTCCTAATTTGAGTCGCAGTTAAATAAAACCTCATCAGCTTTTCTTTCAGGTCAGGTTTCCCTAAGCTCCACCCCACAAACAGGAACAGGTTTAGGGATTTCCCTCAACTTCCTTACAAATAGAAACAGATGCTGTATACCAGTCTTCCTCTACCTCAAGTTCTTTCTACTTCTTCTGGCCTCTAGGATGTTTCTGACATTCAAGGGTCTATTTGCTGAGTTTCTTCAGACAATAATTACAAATTTACTGAGTTTACATTTAAAAGTGTTTAAATATATTAGTAATTGCATAAGCAAACCAAGACAGACATAACTTTAGAAACACAAAGGCTGCTTTATATTCCTAAAGTAGCCTAGCCCAACCTGATGCCCTCCAGATGTTTTGGACTACAATACCCAGCTTTCCTGACCACCTGCCTGAAACTGATGGCAGTTGAAGTCCAAAATATCTGGAGGGAACCAAACTGGGGAAGGCCTGTCCTAAAGTAAAATAGTGATTTTAGACCAGTAAAGAACACTAAAAGACAAAACCTGAAGTATTGCTTAATCGTCAATTTTTCCCAAAATTTGAGGGTTTTTTCAGAAAAAAATGAGAGGAAATGTTTTTCCCCATAGCTTCAAAATTTCCAGAAACTTTAGATCATTACTTACAGTTAAACACCCAGACCAAGGTGCATTCAAAAGCACAGCCTTGCCCTATTTGTGTGCTCTCCAGCTGTGTTGGACGGCACCTTCCAGAAACCCCAACCAGTAATCCAACACATCTGGAGGGCACCAGGTTGGGGAAGGCTGCGTTATAACATTGGGAAAAAGCTGGAATAGGCAGAAAGTTGTTCCCTAGATGTTTTCAACTTCACATTATTACAGCACTTCCTCATTGGGAAGCCTCCATGTTTTTGTTTTCCACCTCAAGATCACCCTGAGCATTCTGTTTTGGGGGATGAAAGCATGTTTCTAGTACTAAATTAGTTTTGAAGCCTGGTATTATCACTTGTTATAGCGCATGTATAGAAGTATCTGCCCCTTTTAAGTTTTCTAGACTGCTCGACTGGAATGTAAATACAGATCCAAATTCAGATGCACCAGAAGAATGGTAATTGTCTTCTGCAAAGTTAAAAAAGAAAAGTTGCACTGTCTTTAGGACTGCTAAACTGGATTTGCCATCTGGCAAAAACTTTGACATTACATTTCATTATTTTCATTACTTTTTCCAACTACAGTGTAAGAGAATGACAGTTCCCCCTGAGTGTTAAAGGTTTAATTTTAAAGAGAGATTAGGAGTGAATGAAGTCAATCAAATCCACCATGTCATACAGAAAGTATTTCATACTCAGCTTTCATTTGCTCTTTCCGTTTCATAAGGAAGTACAACACACTGCCAATTCAATTTAGTACAATTCAATTTAGTACTATAAATTAGTTAAACTTTTACAGAAAGCTATAAGGAAGAAATGTAACTTAGCAATCATTACTTTTAAATATATTTATTACATCACAGATAACACAGAGAACAATGCCATTACAGGCACAGCACAGATACATTCCAATGTAAGCTCAGACCAGTACATGGTTGCTCCCAACATTTTAGAGAAGGGTAAAGACCTCTACTGCTCTCTCCATTCTTTTGGGGTGATTCGGCCAACAGGTGACAAATTCCAGTCAATCCCAGTTTGTGTCACAACCTGCAAACGGACAATATACATGCACATAGTCAGCAAAACTACAAAAAGGTGAAATGGCTACTTGAGATCACTTCAAGAGTTCTACTCTTGATTAATTCAACTTTTGTTTTAAACTGCAAGCAATATTCTAACAGAACTGTATTTTATCAGTGTGCTTTTCTTCTGTTAAGCAGGGGTTAACAATTTTCTTTAGAGGACACAACATTTTTCTCTGCAGCTTTGAACCCCTTGCATTTTGCTGTATGTCCTCAACATCACTCAACCAGCTGCACAAACAAAGGAAATGAGATTTACTCCAATCAATAGTCATATTCAAATTGAAGACTGTGGCTCAGTTCAGACAACACATTTCTCAAGGGTGGTTTTAGGACTCCATGGTGGAGTTTTTACTCCACCGTTGAGAAATGTGTGGTCTGGCAAGAAAACTCCATGCAACAATGGAGGTTTTTTTTTGGAAAACACTCGAAGCAGAATATCCACGCTGTGCAGAGTATCCACTGTTGTGTTGAGCATTTTTTGGCGGGCTCCATGGAGTTTTCCATTGCATTGAGTTGACTTTTCCCACTGGCTACAGAATTCCCGGGCAAGAGTGGCGAAAGGAGTGAGTGCCCCTATAGGAGAGCCGCTGGGATGGTTTTTTTGCAGCAATGGCTGATGGGATACCATCGAGAGGAGTGGGAGAGAAGAGAGGGCGAAGGAACCATCAATCAAATGTCATGTTAGATTTTACTCAACTCCACGGTAGCCCACAATCACACAATGGTGGAGTTACAACATGTTGTGTGGGGATACCCTCCTAAAAACTCTACCATTGAGTGGAGTTTCCACATTGTGTTGACTAATGTGTCGTCTGAACAGAGCCTTTGTGTATGCATGTTTAGTATGTCAAAGTCAGAACTCATGGTCAGTTCTGAAGACTTCGTATTTCTTCATTTCACTGATATTCGGGGTTTAAGGGTTTAGATTTTTTAAATCAAGCTCCCAATTCAAATCCTTAGAAGTTCAGTTGGCAGGCACATGGTGACAGGGCCTTTTCAGTTGCAGCATCCGGCCTGTGGAACTACCTACCACAGGTGGTTCATTGGGTACCTTCGTTAACAAATTTTCATGACTTAGAGAAAACTGTTTTGTTTAAACGTGCTTTTTTATTGCTCAGCTTTCTCTCCCAGTTTAGTATTTGTTTATTGTATTTTTAATCTACCCAATAGCAGACTTCGCCTGGGCAGATTACAAAATAAAACAAAACAAGAAGTGCAGGAATAAATATAAAATATATCAAAACATTCATAGTGTAAAAAGTGTAGTATAATTTTGATATGGCTACAAATTTTGTCGCCTGATGTTGTTTTAAAACTAAAACATACCATATTTCTGAACATTGCTCTTTAGAAGCACATTTGTCCTGCAAATGTCCTTAAGACCTAAGTGCCATACCAACGGTACAGTAGTTCAGTCTCGGATGTGAGAAACCCAAGGCCACAAGGCTTGATATACCTGCTCTGTATGTAGCTTGGTTCTTGCAAGTGAACTGTATGATGAGACTGGAATGATGTATGTGCCTGAATGTGCTGTAATGCTGAAACTGCTTAATTAGAAGGAAATGCTTAATTGGAATTTCTAACTGCTGAGATCTTTTGATATATAAGACAAATAGGCTAGTTTGATAAGGAGGACTGACCATCCAAGTCAATCTGAAATTGCTTGAAGAGTTATGGGCCATCTGTTGATAAGGTATAATGAAGAAGTTTTCTTTGATCTGTTTTCATTTTGCTTTAGAATTTTGCCAACTGCTAATGGGTTAATATACCTGCTTTTCACACTGCCAGGGGAGAAGTTTGTAGGACTCTCTCCATATAGCTGCATTACACTCAATAAAACAGAGTTGCCTTACAACCAAAGTGGAATTTTAGCCTTGACAGATGTGATGTTAAGCAATGCTGGTTACCTCTTTTAACAGGGAATTGTTACTTGCAACTGACAACAGGCAACTACAAAACTGAAATACTTACATAGCTCCAAATGGTGGTACAAAACACAACTCCACCAAGTAGAATAATGTTGCCATATTTGTCATGAAAATCAGGACCATGTTTATGGCCAGCTTGTCTCTTCACAGTGTGTTGAATGCCACGGGCTAAAACACAAAACATATCCTTAGATGAAGAACTTATTTTACCAGTCAACCCAATCTTGTGCTACAGCTCCAATCATTGGCTATGCTGGCTGGGGATACTGAAAATTATAGACCCAGTCTACACACAATAGGCAGCTCCTGGGTAGTTTAACCCAGAATTATGGGACAAGTGGAGAATGCGAGTCATTTCCACTTTTAATCAACCACTCAGGAACACACACTGAAATCAGAAAAAAGCTTGTGCGCTGTCCTTGTCCCCAGCAATTCCTGAATTAAACAACACAGGAATTGCTGAGTTACAAGGCAACCAGGCCACAGCCCAAGGGATCTGCAGGGCACGAGGAAGGGGAAGGCTGAGAAACGTGGGTGGTGCTATAGAAACAAGCAAAAATACTGATCACGTTTTCCTTCCACTTCTGTCCCGCCTTTGCTAATATGCCACCTTCAAGGCAACTGGTCACATTTTAAACAAAAAAGAACTACGTCATCAACTAAACCCCTGCCCCCCCCCCCCCGGCCTGGCCATGGAGCATGGAGACCCAGTCCACATCCTGCCAATTCCAAGCCCAAATGCAGCTGAATTCCAGTGGGGAGGAATACCCCGACGTGCCCCTTTCGCAGCCCTGGTGCTTGACAATGGACCATGCTAGCTGGGGCTGATGGGAGTTGTTATTATTTCTTATTATTATTTTTACTATATTTATTTGTATCCCGCCTTTTGCCCAATACTGGGCCTCAAGGTAGTCTTACAAAGTTTAAAACATACATTTTAAAACATAGGAAAATAAATGTAAAAAAAAAAAGAAGTTTAAAATACACAACAAAATTATAAGTCACTAACATAGATGGAGGATCAAATTACTCTCCAAAGGCCTGCTGGAACAAACAAGTTTTAGCCTGCTTACAAAAGCCCATCAAGGAGGGAGCCAGTCTAGCTTCCCCGGGGGAAAAGTGTTCCAAAGCACTGGAGCAGCCACTGAGAAGGCCCTCTCCCATGTTCCCACCAAGCGCTCCTGTGAAGATGATGGGACTGAAAGAAGGGCTTCTCCAGAAGATCTTAAAGCACAGGCTTGCAAATAACCTGGACCTGAGCCATATAGGGCTTTATAGGTCATAACCAGCACTTTGAATTGTGCCTGGAAACAGACTGGAAGCCAGTGGAGCTGTTTTAACAGGGGAGTTGTCTGCTCCCTCTAACCAGCCCTGGTCAACAATCTGGCTGCAGCTCTTTGAACCAGCTGGAGTTTCTGAACACTCTTCAAAGGCAGCCCCACGTAGAGCGCGTTACAGTAATCCAATCTGGATGTAACTAAGGCATGTGTCACCGTGGCCAGGTCCAACATCTTTAGGAACGGGCGCAGCTGGCACACTAGCTTTACCTGTGCAAATGCACTCCTGGCCACCACTGAAACCTGGGCATCCAGGCTCAAGGCTGAATCCAGAAGCACACCCAAGCTGCGGACCTGTGTCTCCAGGGGGAGTGTAACCCCATCCAGCACAAGCTGAACCCCTATTCCCTGATCTGCCTTTCGACTAACCAGGAGCACCTCTGTCTTATCTGGATTAAGTCTTGATTTGTTTGCCCTGCTCCTATCCATTACTCCCAACAGAAACAGCTTCCTTGGAATTGGGTGGAAAGGAGAAGTAGAGTTGGGTGACCCCTTCTAACACAAGCTGAACCCCTATTCCCTGATCTGCCTTTCGACTGACCAGGAGCACCTCTGCCTCATCTGACCTCTTCAGCCTTCATAGTTGACATACTCCGCTTCTGAAATCTCTTCATTGGCTTCCAATTCACTTCAGAATCCAATATAAACTTCTCCTGTTAACTTTCAAAGCTTTTCACGGTCTAGCTCCTTCCTATCTCTCCTCTCTCATCTCACACTATTGCCCCGCTCGTGCTCTTCGCTCCTCTGATGCCATGTTTCTCGCCTGCCCAAGGGCCTCTACTTCCCTTGCTCGGCTCCGTCCATTTTCTTCTGCTGCCCCTTACGCCTGGAACACTCTTCCAGAACATTTGAGAACTACAAGTTCAACCGCAGCTTTTAAAGCTCAACTAAAAACTTTTCTTTTTCCTAAAGCTTTTAAAACTTGATGTTGTGCAGACTTTATACTGTTAGTTCTACCCTACCCTGTGCCTGTTTGCATTCTCTTCCCCTCCTTATTGTTTTACTATGATTTTATTAGATTGTAAGCCTATGCGGCAGGGTCTTGCTATTTACTGTTTTACTCTGTACAGCACCATGTACATTGATGGTGCTATATAAATAAATAAATAAATAATAATAATAATTTTATTAGATTGTAAGCCTATGCGGCAGGGTCCTGCTATTTACTGTTTTACTCTGTACAGCACCATGTACATTGATGGTGCTATATAAATAAATAATAATAATAATAATAATCTCAGCCTTCTGGAAGGCACCGGGGTTGGGGTGGGGGGAGCCTGTCCTGCGGCCCTGCCCTCCCCCCCGCCGTCCCCCCGCGGCTGCGTCCATGGACGAGACCCCTCGCGAGGGTCCTGAGCCCAGCAGGGAGGGAGACCCGCAGTGCGTCTAGTCCCCATGGAGGAGCCCCGACATGCCGGCCCCGCGGGGCTGGCGAAGGCTGCCCCGGCGCACTCACCCGCGAGGCCCAGCGCCCTCCTCGCCAAAGGAAACATCGCAGCGCCGCTCACCCCGGGTACCCTTGGCTGGCGGTGAAAAACAAAATGGCCGCCGGGGCCGGAAACAGGAAGCCTGCGCGGGGCTGGCAAAGCATCCTGGGAAATGTAGTTTCTCGCGTGGAAGCGGGGGGGAAAGGGCGCTGTAGTGTCGGCAAGCCCCGCAACGCAAGGGGCGCCCCGAGTTCCCCGACGGCTGCGGGGTTGCTTGCCCCGGATCTCCTTGGCGGGCCTGGGGTCCGAGGGGCCGCGGAGGCGAGGAAGGCCGGCCGGCCGGGCTCTGCCTGGGCATAGGCCGCCTTCCCTCCCGAAGAAGAGCCTCCCTGCGCGCCTCTTTGTCGCCGTGTCAGGATGGCCGAGTGGTCTAAGGCGCCAGACTCAAGGCGATGACGCCGCCTTCCCGCAGCCGGGGCTGGGTGTTCTGGTCTCCGTATGGAGGCGTGGGTTCGAATCCCACTTCTGACACATAGATTTTTTTTTGTGCCCCTTAATTCTTTAATTTTTATTTTTGGGTAAAGCAGGAACGCACGAGGAAGTGTGGGATGAAGCCGAGAAGGGCGCGTGTTTTGCACATGGGGTGAATGCAGAGCTGTTCGTTCCTGCTACCCATAGAAATAAAAGGTGCAGATTTATTTATTTATTATTTATTTATTTAGAGTATTTTTATCCCGCACCTCAGCTAAAAGGCTCTCGGAGAGGCTTACAATGTATCAGTAAAGAAGACAGTCCCTACCCTCAGGCTTACATTCTAAAAAAAAAAAAAAAAAGACATGACACACAAGGAAAAGTGTATGGGGAGGGAAGAGGGAGAAATTTAGGGTGACCCTATGGAAAGGAGGACAGGGCTCCTGTATCTTTAACAGTGGCGTAGAAAAGGGGATTTCAGCAGGTGCCCTTTGTATGCATGCAGTGAAATTCGCTCTTCATCACAACAGTTAAAGCCCTCTTTTGCATCTGGTCACTCTAGTATAGCTCGGAAATGCATCAGGCTTCGTGAAAATAAATTATTGGTATCTTGAGGACCCTTTTCTCCTTTTTTTCTGACATGGCTTGGACGCTCTCCTCTTTTTGTTTTTGGCTCCACATGCTTATGCCACAATCCATCAGCTTTTAAGGGTGACACGAGATAGAAAGTGGGATAAAGTTATATTTTTAGCAGGCAAACTTAGACTGGTGTAGGAATTATGCAAGTTTGAGCTACACAGAAATCTTCAGCCACGTGTGGGGCCATGGCAAGAGAGGCCCTTTCTCATGTACTTACCCACCAGACTGCCCTCAAAGATGGACAAGTGAGAAGGGCCACTATGGGTGATCTTAAAGTGCAGAGCAGGCTGATGTGGGTGAAGGCCATTCTTTAGGTAATTTGGTCCCAAACCGTTCAGGCCCAACATGGGCCTGCGAGCACCCAAACATTTTTTAAAATATATTTTTATTATTTATTTATTCCATTTTTAAATATACATTTAAAACATACAACTTTCTATCAATTATGCATGGGTTGTAACAACAGTGGACCAAATATTCAAGTAAGCATCCATTTGAAAGTGACGTTTATATGCCACCCTTTCAAATTTTGAAAGTGTTGTAAGGTCCTTAAGCTGTTGCGTTGTTGGAGGTGAGCTTTTATTCTTCCAGTGTTGTAATATTAGTCTTTTAGCTGTCAAGAGTGTGCATTTACTCTGACCATTTTGTTAATTTCCATGAAGCAGGTAACCTCAAGGCTTGACTTCTGCAATGCGCTCTACATAGGGCTACCATTGTACCTAGTTCGGAAACTTCAGCTAGTTCAAAATATGGCAGCCAGGTTGGTCACCAGTACATCTAGGGGTGAGCATATTACTCCAACATTAAAATCACTCCACTGGCTGCCAATTAGTTTCCGGGCAAAGTACAAAGTGTTGGTCATTACCTTTAAAGCCCTAAATGGTTTGGGTCCAGGTTACCTGAAGGATCACCTTCTCCCATACAGTCTGCCCCGCGCACTCAGGTCCTCTGGGGTGAACTTACTTCAGTCAGCTAAAACTAGGCTGACATCAGTTTCCCAGAGGACCTTTTCTTCTGCTGCCCCCAGATTGTGGAACGGCCTGCCGGAGGAGAGTCATAAAATTAACACTCTGTGTGATTTTAAAGACTAGCCTTTTCCAGCAGGCCTATCCAGATCAATGTAAAATCATGAATTTTTAAGATGTATTGATTCCTGTTCTAATGTTGTTCCCCGCCTCGATCCAAAGGGAGAGGCGGGTAATAAATAAATAAATATATAATTATTATTATCATTATTATTTTTATTATTAAATAATTAAAAAGATCATGTACATCAGTGAACATTACTGTTCCAGTACAAAGATTTGCTGTGTAGTAAACCCCGCCCCCCTCAAAAAGAAGCAACTACTGGACATTGTCAAAATATATGTTTAAAAGAAGCATTGGCTGTATTGCACTGCCAGCAATTAGCGGAATTAGACAATACCTTATTAAAGAGATGTTGTGGTGACCTATAGACATGAAGCAAAAGTTCCTACTAAGTAAGACGCAGCCTGAGATCCACAGACGTGAAAGGTAGATGCCAAAGCAGCAACACACTCAACAGTTTGGGACCAAGTTCCTTGAGGACCGCCTTCGCCTGTATCAGCCTGCCCGCACTTTAAGATCAGAAAGAGAGGCCCTCCTCATTTGCCCACCTGTGAGGGCAATTAGGTGGGTGTCCACGGTGGGGGGGGGGGGCTTCTCTGCAGTGGCCCCAAATCTCTGGAACAAACTTCCATCGGAGGTCCGCCACACACCCTCCTTGCAGGCTTTCAAGAAGGCCTTAAAAACATTTTATTTTACCATGGCCTTCGCATGATGAGTATTGTTGCTGTTATTATTATTACTACTGCTATTGTTGTTCCTGCTGGTTTTATTGTTGGCTTTTTTGTTTAAATTGCTGTTTTATTGCTTTTAATATTTTATGTATTTTATTGTAAGCTGCGTTGTGAGGGATTTGCCCTGAAAGGCGGAGAAGAAATGTTTTAAATAAATAATAAATAAATAAAATATGCATTTTGTGGTGGTGGTGCCCACAGCAGTATTTAAAATAAACCTTGGGTCTAAAATGTTTGAGGATCCTTGGCCTAGACCATTGTTGGCCTAGACCTCAACCTGGTGCCCTCCAAATGTGTTCAACTGTGAGAGTCACTGTGGTGTAGTGGCTAAAGTGTTGGACTGGGTGTCCAGAGATCCAGGTTCTAATCCCCACTCGGCCATGGAAACCCACTGGGTGACTTTGGGGCAGTCACAGACTGTCAACCCAGCCTACCTCACAGGATTGTTGTTGTGAAGATAAAATGGAGAAGAGAAGGACTATGTATGCTGCTTTGGGTTCCTTGGAGGAGAAATTGCGCTATATAAATGTAATGTAATAAATAAATAAACTTGCATCATTCCCAGCCAGTATGGCCTGATGGGAGTTGCATTCCAACACATCTGGAGGGCACCGGGTTGGGGAAGGCTGCTGTGATACTACCAGTCAACCAATCAATTTCTGATAACAAAGCCTGCCCACTTAAATGACAAACGACAACACCCACTTGTATTATGGGAATGTCTTTTGGGGGGGGTGTAGTTTTTTCTCCTTCAGCAAAGGGCTATGGTGTTTGGACATAAAAAAACTGGTTGCACTTAGTGTGAAGTTTCCTGAATGCCACTTCCATCAGTCCCCAAGTTATTTTCAGTTCTAGCCCAGTTCTGTCCGTCATGCTGACTGCTCTTGGATGTGTGGGACTGTTACCATGGAGCCTGGTGTTTCTGGTTCCAGAACTTTGGGGCTCTAACAATTTTCCTCTTGCAACTGACAAGGGCAGGCTAGCAACCATCACCTTCCCATATCCAGAAAGGAAGTTTAGAGGAGGAGGAGGAGGAGGAAAGGCCTCTGAAAGCAGGTTGGTCAAGACCCCTCCCCACTGCTCCTGTAGATGGGCTGAGAGTGACACCAGTCACCCTTTTCAGGCAACAAATCCATGTTGATAAAGACATGGGGGTGGAGTGGGATCTTCCCCTTGGGCCCCACTCTTCCTTCACCTTCAGAGCCCACAGATTAATTGTCTGGAAAAGGGCACTCTCGCATTAAGCACGAAGGAGGTTGATGCTGTGATGCCTCCTTTACTGGTCCTCCTTTACTCTTCGCTATAAATCAAAGGATCCCAGCAATGGAACCTGCACCAGAGTGCTACTCACTGTCTCTGTGACTCACCGCCCTTGATTGGCCTCACAGTAGCCCAGCCCCAGCCCCAGGCCTTTCCGCTTCCACCACCTGTACCCTACCTCAGGTACCTCACAAACACTCCAGCATGGAACAACAAAAAAAGCTTATTAACAACAAGTAAGTTTATGCAGCTAAAGAGCATAATGGTTTCATCAGGTTCAAGCTTATTTGTTTCAGTACAGTTCCATGTACAAACCTTCCTTACTCTACCCTCTAGACTACACTATCTCTCCTCCCTTCACTCTGTTCCCCCAAATAATAAAACACGTCGTTCCTACACTAAGAGCTCCATCACACCTTTTTTTTTATCCAGTTTTCATCCACGATTTCCCCTCCGTTTCCTTAGCGAGTCGTGCACTGGGCACTTTCGCATCTGTGCATTGTTGTGCTCTTTCAGCTCATGTATCTTTTCACCTGAGTGCTACTATGCCGGTGAAATCTCCTGCCCCTACCCCCTACGTTCTCCTTCATTCTACAGAAGTTAGACCTCAGAAGTAAGCAGAGGGTTGCAAAGCACTTCTTTCCAGTTTGCTGTTTTTAGACTTTAAAAAAAGCTTCTGAGAGACCACACTATTAAAAGTCAGTTCTATACGTGTTTACTCAGAAGTAAGTCTCTGTTCAATGGGGTTTACTCAAAAGTAAGCATGCATCTGATTTTTAGTATGACTTGGATGTAAATACAGTTGAAATCAATAGGATTTACTCTTGGGTAAGGGAACCAGCAGATCTGTAGTTTATGAACCTGGAGACGCACAGCTTTGCATGATCAAAGGAATGGAAGATAGATCCTTCGCACTGGTGGACTTTCAGAAAATCACAATGCTGTGATTGCTAAAAGCTAGCATGGCTTTGTCAAAACATAGGTCATGTGAGACAAATCTTGTCTCCTTCTTTGACAGGGTAACTACTTTAGTGGACAAGGAGAATGCTGTGGACATAATCTACCTCAATTTCAGCAAAGCTTTTGGCAAGATTCCACATGATATTCTCATTGACACTACAGTACATTGGGTCCACAACTGGCTGGCTAACTGCACTCAGAGTGTCAGCATTAATGACTCTACATTAAGTTGGAGAGCAGTAACCAGCGGGGTACCACAGGGTTCTGTCTTGGGGGCAATATTCAACATTTTTATGTGATTGAATGGGCTTCTTATCAAATTTATAGATGACGCAATACTGGGAGGTCTGGCCAACACCCATAATGACAGAATGAGACTGTAATCTGATTCAGACAGGTTGGAAGATTTGGCTGAGAGGAACAAGATGTCCTTTAAATGTAAGGTATTTAAATTAGGGAGGAAAAATGTAGGTTACACATACAAGACGGGGGATTCATGGCTTGGAAGCGCTACATTGGAGAAGGATTTGGGTGTGGTTGTCGATAGTAATCTGAACATGAGTCAGCAGTGCCAGATAGCCACTAGAAGGGCTAACACAGGTCTGGGCTGCATTAGGAGAAGCAGTGTATCAAAGACGCGTGCAGTCCTTATACCTCTGTATTCGGCACTAGTGAGAGTATTGTGTATGATTCTGGGCACCCCATTTCCAGAAGGACATTGACAGGTTAGGACAGGTTCAAAGGAGCGCAAGAAAGGTGATAAAGGGACTTGAGGACAGGCCCTCTGAGGAGAGGATGAAGGAACTTGGGATGTTCAGTCTGGAGAAAAGGAGACTAAAGGGAGATATGTTGGCAGTGTTCAGGTCCATAAAAGGGTGCCACAGGGAAGATGGTCAAGAACTATTTTTCCATGGACACAAATATTAGGGCCTGAAATGATGGGTATGACTTACAGCTACCTAGATTCCGATTAGATATAAGGAAAAACTTCCTGTTGGTATGATCTGTACAACAGTAGAACAACCTACAGAGGTTTTCAAAAAGAGGCTGGACAGCCGTCTCATTATTTGGTTTTCCTGCACATGGCAGAGGGTTGGACTAGATGACCACTGTGGTCCCTTCCATGCTTCTACCTTCTTGAGGCCTCCAGGCACAAGCCAGAGACTGCTCTGTTCGCGTCCCTGTATCGAGCTGTCAATCCACCCAAGCTACGCCCTCCCGGCTTTCAGCGGCCAATCACGTCGCAACAACTTGCCCCGTTCTTATTCGCCGAAGAGAACCTTGCTCGCCCCGCCCCCTCCTTTCTCCCCTTTCCGAGTCCAAAAAGTAAAAGTTCGGCTACTGACGGAGCGTCGGCGAAACAGGAAGTGAAATGGACCAATAGGAAGGCAGCGGAAGTAGCGCGTGTCCAATCCCGTGCTCGCCCGAGATGTGGCGTAGCCAATGGGCGTCGGGCTGCCGGTGTGGGTGGGGGAGAGAGAGTGTGTCTGTCTCTCTCTGAGGCGATCGCGCTCAGTCATGGCGGCGCCTCTGAGGCTTTTGGTGCTGGGCGTCCTGGCCGCGCTGCTCGGCTGGGACGGCTCCGGCGTCGGCGGGCAAAAGAGGAAAGAGGTGAGACGGGCCGGCGGGGGTCGTCGTCGATTCAAGGGGCACCCCGAGATCATCCAACCACCTTACCCGCTCCCTCCCTGGCTCAATTTGCCCCAGGTTTCTCAGCCCCGTTTTGGGCCTCTCGTGAAGAGAAGAGAGCCCCTGAGCGTGTGCAGAATGCCCCCTGGACGTACGTAGATCGCCCCTCGAGCGTGTGACGCTCTGCCGACCGCCTCTCCCCGCAGGCTGCGTCGCGGTGCCTTTTCCGTTGCTGCGCGGGCGTGAGGAGGGCCCGTGCGAGGCCTTCCCTCCCAGGCTGCTGTACTCCAGGTGCAGCTGCGCGAAATTGGCTTTAAGTGTTGGACTTGGTCAGGAAGTGCAGTGGGTGACCTTAGGGGCAGGGGTCCCAGCTTAACCTAACCTTGCCAGGATGTTGTGAGAATTATTATTATTATTATTATTATTATTATTATTATTATTATTAATTTATATAGCACCATCAATGTACATGGTGCTGTACAGAGTAAAACAATAAAATAGCAAGACCCTGCCGCATAGGCTTACAATCTAATAAAATCATAGTAAAACAATAAGGAGGGGGAGAGAATGCAAACAGGCACTGGGTAGGGTAAACAGGCACAGGGTAGGGAAAAACGAACAGTATAACTAACAGTCTAAAGTCCGAGTAACATCAAGTTTTAAAAGCTTTAGGGAAAAGAAAAGAGAACGAAAGGGAGGTTAACTACGTGTACCGATTTAAGACAGAGAGGTTAATTAATAGTGATGTAGTAACAATAGCGATAATTTAAAAGTTGGCAACCTAGGCTGAGGCTTCAGTTGTAGCCTGATGTATAGAAACTTAGCAGGAGAATCATAGAATGGTAGGGTTGGAAGGGGCCTATGAGGCCATCAAGTCCAACCCCCCTTCTCAGCACAGGGATCCACTTTAAAGCTACCTGACAGATGGTTGCCCAGCTGCACCCTGAAGGCCTCCAGTGTGGGGAGAGCCCATGGCCTCCCTAGGTCATTGGTTCCATTATTATTATTATTATTATTTATTTATATAGCACCATCAATGTACATGGTGCTGTACAGAGTAAAACAGTAAATAGCAAGACTCTGCCGCATAGGCTTACAATCTAATAAAATCCTAGTAAAACAATAAGGAGGGGAAGAGAATGCAAACAGGCACAGGGTAGGGTAAAACTAACAGTATAAAGTCTGCACAACATCAAGTTTTAAAAGCTTTAGGAAAAAGAAAAGTTTTTAGTTGAGCTTTAAAAGCTGCGATTGAACTTGTAGTTCTCAAATGTTCTGGAAGAGCGTTCCAGGTGTAAGGGGCAGCAGAAGAAAATGGACGAAGCCGAGCAAGGGAAGTGGAGACCCTTGGGCAGGCGAGAAACATGGCATCAGAGGAGCGAAGAGCACGAGCGGGGCAATAGTGTGAGATGAGAGAGGAGAGATAGGAAGGAGTTGTTGTATTGCTCTAACTGTCAGGAAGTTTTTGCTGTTGTCCAGCCAGAATCAGGCTTCCTGTAACTTCTGCCCATTATTCCGTGTCCTGCATTCTGGAATAATTGAGAGGAGATCCTGGCCCTCCTCTGTGTGACAACCTTTCAAGTATTTGAAGAGTGCTATCATGTCTCCCCTCAGTCTTCTCTTCTCCAGGCTAAACACGTCCAGTTCTTTCAATCTCTCCTCATAGGGCTTTGTTTCCAGACTCCTGATCGTCCTCGCTGCATCCTTCTAAAATGTGGTGCCCAGAACTGGATGCTGTATTCAAGATGAGGCCTAATCAGTGCTGAATAGAGGGGGAGCACTACTTTGCATGATTTGGAAGCTATACTATTAATGCAGCCCAAAATAGCATTTGCCTTTTTTTCAGCCACATCACCCTCTTGGCTCATATTCAGCTTGTGATCTACCATGATTCCAAGATCCTTTTCGCTTGTAGTACTGCTGAGCCAAGTATCCCCCTTCTTGTAACTCTGCATTTGGTTTCTTTCCACAATGCTTTTTCTTCATGGCAGGAGAAGCATCCTCTGCCTAATTTATGAGTTATTAGGTTGTAGTTAAAGGCACAGGAGCAAGTAGGGCTGCCAGCGAACTCCTTGACTGGCTCAGTTCCTGTGCCTTCAGTAGCACATGACATTTGGAAGCATTTCCTGACTTGGAGAAGGGCAGTTCTCTTCTATCTGCACTGGGAAGCAGGATTTGGCAGCATGGCTGCTCATCAAGAGCTGAGCTCCATGTAGTGGAAAGTGCAGCTGAGATGACGATGCAGTAGCTGTGATGATATCTTGACACTTCTCTATGCAGGAAGTATGTTGCTTTGACAAGATCCTGGTTGCTAATTGTTCTGGCTGAATACTGTACACTGCCTGCACGTTAGGGAGGTAACATTGCTTTACTTTGCCTTGGCTGGTGCTGTAAAGAAATGAAATTGGGAAGGAGAAATCAGAATATATGAATATTCATGCACACTTATGCTTCTTTCAAGTATACTAAGGATATTAATGGCTTATTTATTACATTTATTGTATCTTATAAAATAAATTTCTCTAGGCATTTTACAATAATGATAAAAAAATCAACAACATACAATTAAGAAAACAACAACATAAAATGCAATATCACATTGCAGGGACTAATATTGTAAAACACAAACATCCTAAAATATTTAAACAATCTTTGAAAGAGTTTGATTTTTTTTAAAGCCTGGGTGAGTAGGGAAGTCTTAGCCTGGCACCAGGCAATCTTCCCTTGAAAGGCATAGTGGGGGGCCACTACTAAGAAAGCCCTTCTCTTGTTGTCACTCTCTGAGTCTCAGAATGAGGCGGGGGCACTTGCTTTGAGAGCGAGTTGAGAAGGAAAGGCAAAAGAGAAGAGTACAGAGCTGGTGTGGGGGAAATGCTGCCATCATCCTTATTTCATGTTGGGATTGCAGGTAGAGGGAGAAATAGAGAGTTATGCAACCCTGCATACCTCTGTCCACATTTGGCTTTGGCTCCACCCATCATTGCCTGCAGCCCCACCCCTCAACTTTTTCTTTTGAGTCAATGTTCTTAGTATGAAAAACGTTCTCCACTCCAGGTTTTCAGTTTTGACTCCCCCACCCATCACAAACCTAGCTGGAATTAAATCTGATCGCAAGCCCACTCAGTTAATATTTGATTCAAATGTATTCAGTGATTACACAGAATTAAATTACGATAACTTACACTCCTGGATGACTTGACTTGTTTAATGCTCAGTGAAGCTGCTTTCTGGTTTTGTATTTTAGATGGTGCTTTCAGAAAAAGTGAGCCAGTTGATGGAATGGACTAGTAAAAGATCAGTCATCCGACTGAATGGTGACAAATTTCGTCGTCTTATAAAGGCACCTCCAAGAAACTACTCCGTGATTGTTATGTTTACTGCTCTTCAGCCTCACAGACAATGTGTTGTGTGCAAGTATGGGCTTAAACTCCATAGAAATTGAGAGTTATGCATGCATGGTTGTTAATGTTGGTGGTATATTTCTGTGTGTGTTCTAAACTTCAAGATGATTTGTTTCATTCAGGGAGAAAGAACCATACTAGCATAGCAAAAATCTGGTCTGCCAAAAGTTAATAAAGTAGCAATTCACAGTATAATATAAAGTTATATATAAATGCTGAACTTTGTGTTGAAATTACTGTAGCTGCACATTATGAATAGTGTCTGACAGCAAGAATGTCTTTGTGTAGAGCTTGTGATTTATAACTTTATTCAAGCACCTCACACAGAGCCTGATGTTCACCTTTAATTGGCTTAGTGTTTGGAATCATATACTTAAAATTCTACCTGCCCACACCTTAAGTGCCATCTGTTTTCATGTGTACAGACTGTAAAAATATTTTCAGAGATGCAGCGGTGACATAGGGGAATCCAGCCAAAGGAAGAGGCAAGCGTTCTGTGTTAGCACTACATTAATCAAGCCTGCATGATGTAGTTCTTTCAATTATGTGAGATGCAAAGCTTCCTCCAGGGAAAGCCAGGCAACTGCAAGTGTGTTTGTGTGAGTGTACATATGTGTGATAAGGAGGGCACTTCCCAACTGTCTAAGTTGAGATGCTGTGTTGCTGTTATGGCATGAACACTAGTGCTCCTGTCCTTTATTGAAAGCAACACAGAACTGTGGGCTTACTTTCTTGAAGCCACTGCTGGGCTGAACACTGTTAAATCTGTTTGAAATTTGAATAGTGTCCCTTTACATTTATGCAGGCAAGCTGATGAAGAGTACCAAATACTGGCAAATTCTTGGCGATACTCAAGTTCATTCACCAACAGGATCTTTTTTGCCATGGTTGATTTTGATGAAGGTTCTGATGTATTCCAAATGGTAATGTGTTTCCCATGAAGTCACTCTTACTGGAATAAGGCTTAGAAAAATTATTATTATTATTATTATTATTATTATTATTATTATTATTATTTCTATACCGTCCCATAGCTGAAGCTCTCTGAGCTGTTTACAAAGATTAAAATCATTAAAATAGAGTACACATAATTTACTGTATTCAAAGTTTAAAAAGAAGTACATTATTTATTAAAAAGAATTATTTACATATGTTCAGAGTAAGTACATATGTTTACTTAGAAGTAAATAACTAACTTTGCTCATTCCCCAATTACTTACAATTGCAGTTATGATTGTTAAGGACTAGGGTTGCAGGACCAATAGCTGCAAATCACTTCTTCAGAGTATTCAGAACAAATCTTTTGAGTGGTAAAACCTTAATGGAAGAGAGAGAGAGAAGAAACAGCTTTTTTAAATTATTATTTTGTAGCCCAATAGTAGAACTACTATTTATGTGAGACAGTGTGATTTGCGACATATAGACCTAAGCATTTGGGATTGCAGGATATAATCTGAATGCTACTGATTGGATAATTTCAGAATCTGAGTTCCACTTCAAAGCATGGACTTTAAACACTGGCAGCTCAGTTAAGTTTTGGATGACAACATGTTTTTGTATGTTTCATAAACAATACAGCTAAACATGAACTCTGCTCCAACGTTCATTAATTTCCCACCGAAAGGGAAACCCAAAAGAGGTGACACTTATGAACTGCAAGTACGAGGTTTCGCTGCTGAACAGCTCGCCCGCTGGGTAGCCGATAGGACCGATGTTAATGTAAGTAAGGGCCGGATTTTGACTTCTCTGTGATGTTGTGCTTCTAACTCTTAATGCACAAAAAGGGAAATCTCTTACCATTCTCCTGGAAATGGTTTTCTGGAGCCGAGAGCCTCAAACAGCATGACCGCTGCACAAAAGGAACACGTTTATGAGCATTTTGCCATCCCTTTTAATGTAATAATTTCCCTAAATCAGAACAGTGTAGAAATTGAAACGTTGTTAGATATTTTAAAGGGGGGGCAGCTTTAGATTTTATTAAGTTTCAGATGATGTCAGAAGCATCATGACAGTACAAAAATTATGACGTCTTTTTTTTGGAAATGCATATTATTATTTTATTATTATTAATTATTTATTACATTTATATACTGCTCCATAGCTAAAGCTCCCTTACATCTTGGTAAATGTACCAGTACATCACCTTTCAAATTTTGGTTTTATTTCTACCCTTGACTTCATTTTTTTTTTTTACATGGCACTCCTGATTAACTCCCAAAGTAGGCAATTGTCAGGTATTTATTGGGGTCCCAAGGCTGTGATTTGGCCAAGGGCCTACCACCTCAATGACCCTACTTGTTTACTTTGTATAAAGCGCAAACCAGGGTCAGAACTAGTGCAGGAGAATTCCCAGTTTACTTAGCAGCATACACGCCTCCCCTAAGGATGTCCTGCCTGAGTGGTCCCAGAAATTTGAGGTCGGCGCTGACTGCATTTTAGAATTGTCTGCTTCTCAATGATTTGTGCTAGTAGGATTTGGCAGCACAAGTAGTTTCAGGATCTCAAGCTTAACATGCAAATCATCTGCCATAGATTCGAGTGATACGGCCTCCGAACTACGCTGGGCCCTTGATGTTGGGGCTGCTGTTGGCTGTTATTGGTGGTCTTGTGTACTTAAGGAGAAGCAACCTGGATTTTCTTTATAACAAAACAGGCTGGGCTTTTGCTGCTCTGGTAAGCAAGCCATCTTAATTTTGCTTCCCCTTCTTGTCCCTTCCCAGGTTTCCTTTCCCTCCTTCCAGTTTGCGTGAAGTGTTGCCTACACCCACCTACATCTCTGTCCTGTTCTGGCTGTATTGCTTATTTTTCTGTTTGAGAGTATAACAAAGTGTCTGTTCTTATATATACTGTTTTAATGTGGTTAAGACAGCTGCATCCCCTTTTGGGAGCTCTTTCCTTGCAGAAAACATCCAGTTGTGAAATGTTCTTTTATTCTGTTTCATACAGAAAATGGGGTTTCATTGCATTGTGGTTGGCAGCCGCCTGGTTAAGGACATTCCTGGCTATGTCACAGGATTGTGTAATATAATGATGCATTTAATGCAAACTAATTTTGAAGACTAAATGGGATCAGACCCAGAACACATCTAGAAAAATGACAAAACCATCTTATGACGGGCATTGTTTGTTTTATTTAAGGACATTCCTGGCTATGTCACAGGATTGTGTAATATAATGATGCATTTAATGCAAACTAATTTTGAAGACTAAATGGGATCAGACCCAGAACACATCTAGAAAAATGACAAAACCATCTTATGACGGGCATTGTTTGTTTTATTTATTTATTTATTTAAGGATTTTTATGCCACCATTCAGCCAAAAAAGGCTCTCACGGTGGCTTACAAAAGTATTTCTTGACAGTCCCTGCCCACAGGCTTACAATCTAAAAGACATGACACAAAGGGAAAGGGGATTGGGAGGGAGGAGGGGGAGGGGGGAAAGGAAAGCAAATTCAGGCATTACAATCTTAGTTGTAAAGTTCAGCAAGGAAAAGACTCTGAAGTTATTGCCTGGTAGTCTAGGGGCAAGTGGCAGGCTGAGCAGGTAAGCTCACCCGTATGGTCCCTATGCCTGAGGGATACTACATGGTTTTGTTGAACGTTCATGCACACATGACAGCTGATTCGCAATCTGTTGTTTTCCAGTGTTTTGTTCTAGCAATGACATCAGGACAAATGTGGAATCACATTAGGGGGCCTCCGTATGCTCATAAGAATCCTCATACAGGACAAGTGGTAAGTGGTGTTGTTTAAAAAACCCCATCAGCATTCCACAGTTAGCTTTTGCTTTCTCTTGGTTTGTGATCTGATTTTTTAGTGGCTATAAGTAAGGACGCAATCTGCTGGGAAGCTCTCCAGTGGGAGCTTCATTTGAAATAAACGGCACCTACTGAGCCTTTTTTGTTAATTAGATACCTAAACATACAATCAAAACAGTAGAATTGTTCCAGCGCTGCAATCCAGTTCTGTCTTCAGGACGTAGGAAGCTGCCGTCTTCTATGGAGCCAGTGCTGCACACACAGACTGACGGTGGCTCTCCAGGCTTTCAGCCAAGAGTGTTTCCCAGCCCTATTTGGAGATGCCAGGGATTGAACTTGCAGCTCTCTGCATGCAAAGCAAGTGTTCTACCCGCATCAACACAAAGGCTTTGCGAGCTGCCTGAACCTGGAAAAAGAGACACCCCCCTGTTATAGAATATAGAATTAAATAAATAAGTTCCCAGTTTTTATAGATTTTGAGACATCCTCAGATTAAACCGAATGAAGAATATCTGAAGCCACAAAGCTAAATCTTCCCATATATTTGCTTCCTCTAAGAAAATTAAAATTGGGCTGAAATGGATTGGAATAGTTTAGTTTGGTAGCTTAAGAGCAATAAATGTTACGTAAATGTTACAGAATTTTCTGATTCTGTAAAGGCGACATGTCCTAGTCCCTGATCATCTGCTGCAGCGTTGGCAACTTTCTCATTCTATGTTTTTCTAACTTGCTTTTGTCATCTTGAAGCCTTTCCAAACTCTTTCCTGTAGAGCAGTTGGTTTTAAAGTGGTGTGTGAGTTAATCTCAAACTTGCAATTTACTGGAGGTGAAACCTTGCTGTTCCTCCATGTGCTGAATTTTCTCTGCTACCTTTTGATTGCCTGGCAACCCATTGCTTGAACTTGAACTGTCATTTGTGTTTGGGGCTCTAAAATGTGCGCCTGGTGCTTTCTTCTTTAGCCCCAAATGGGATTTCAGCACTCTCTGCCACTTGATGAAATAAATCTTAGTTGATCAATCATAACTGTTTTTAAGTTAAATCTGCTTCCATGTACACGTGGGTGGAAGGGAGGACCCTCTCTTAATTTTAGAAAATGTGCATGTGTCACTATTGGCACTAGCTCAAAAGAGGCATTCCTTCCTGTGTGTGAAGGAAGGAGGAATGTACCTTCTTAGAAGAGGACTGCTACCCATGGATTTGGAAATACTAACTTTTAAAATAAAATCTGCTTCCTGGTTAAGTAGGGACATCTTCTTTTAATTGATCAAAGGATGTTTGATTGGTTAATCTAACTGAAATAGACACTACTTTCTGAAATACTGACATAGATTATTGTAGTTCATACACTTTTCTTCCCTTTTTAAATCTGCTTTGCTGTTAAACAGATGCCTGTTTGGAATTTACCATTCAATTTCTTGCCATGGTTCCTGTTTTCCTCTGTTTGAAATGTGAAATTAAGACTGTGTAGGGCTGTAGCAGAAATGTAAAGTATGTGGGTTTTTAAAGAGACTCTCTTCTGCTTTCAAGGTCTCATAAACTTGTAGTCATGATAATGCTACTAAATCTGGCAGTTTCAGTTTTAAAAATATTTACCTTCATTTCCTTTCACCTTTCACTTCCTTTCACTGCATACCATTCAGAAATATTTGCTGGAGTGGTGGTTCTCACTGCTGTTCTGAATGTTTGGTTTATATACCAATATTTAGGAATATCTTATATTAAAAAGAGTTTTTAAGCAATATACAAACAATGTAGTATAAAAACCATGATAAAACACTGAATAAAACTTAGAAGAGACAATATCATGACAACAAGGAAGACAAGAATCATAACAATGCTAATTCTGGGGACTTAACAACTTTTTGCCCAGTTATCTTTTCAATTTCTTTAAAGATTAAGTCCCACTGCTCCATTGTATACCTTGTACTTGGGCTGCTGGGGGAGGTGAATCTGAGCTGCCTGGTCTTTCATGTGATCTTGTTTTCATCTAAGAACGTGTAGCGGTCTTTCTTCAACCAGCTTAAGTGTAAAACATAAACGTTCAATTGGCTAATTTAAAATGAAAACCCCCCAGTGTATTATTATGCAAGGGCATGCTAGAAGGTGGATGAGGGACATGTCAAGACCTTCTGAGTGCTTTGTTTTGTCTTGAACGGAACACAGATGTGGGAGCCCCCAATCTGAGCAGAGGAATGGTAGGGAGAAGGGCAAGGTCTGCTTAATCTTAGCCAGTGTGGTGTAGTGGCTAAGGTGTTGGACTGGGAGTTGGGAGATCCGGGTTCTAGTTCCCACTCAGCCATGGAAACCCACTGGGTGACTTTGGGCCATTCACAGACTCTCAGCCCAACCTACCTCACAGGGTTGTTGTTGTGAGGATAACATGGAGAGGAGGATTATGTATGCCACCTTGGGTTCCTTGGAGGGAAAAAGGCAGGATATAAATGAAATAAATAAACAAATAAAGTATCTCCTCTATTGAGACTGGATGATTTTGAGTAGGACAGTGGTGGAAGGGTTATGCAGCCCCTCCTTGCAGTGCTGCTTCTTCAAATTGCCCCTGGTATTATTTTTCAGTAGTTTAAAAAATGACAGATTGTTCATGTGTATATCTAGTTTGGCCCCCAAAATATAATCTAACATATTTGTACGTACAAGTTCTGCAATGTCTACCCTGAATTGTCTATAACATTGGGCTGCCACACTTGATTCGTAGGATGAAGTCTGCACCTGAAAAGACCTTCAGCTCTCACAGGGTGAGCAGGTTCGTAGAATCATGGAATAGTAGAGTTGGAAGGGGCCTATAAAGCCATTGAGTCCAACCCCCTGCTCAGTATAGGAATCCGCCCTAAAGCATACCTATAGAAATCATAGAATAGTAGAGTAGAGTTGGAAGGGGTTGCAATCCTATACACACTCTTCCTTGGGAGGAAGTCCCATTGGATTCCATAGGGGCTCCACTGCAAAATAGACTATACAAGGTCTTTATTCAGAAGTCAGTGCTTTATTCTGGGGGCTTCATAGGAGTGCACTGTAAGCCTCCCCTGGTTGTGCTGGCACAGCTTCTGAGATAGCTCCAAGTTAACGTTCCTGTATCGTAACGCTCAACCCCTAGGTTGCATGTAGATGAAAACAGATTAAGGTCAGACAAGCAGTTCTCCTCCCTTGCTTTGTCTGCTCTGCCCTCCCCTTCCTTTCTGTACCCACAATACACAAAAGACAAAAGCCTTGATCCACCCTGCATCTTGCCTCACCTGAAGGTATTCTTCAGCAGCCATGTCTGGTTTCCCTCCTCCCCAAAGCTGGGATTAATCAAGATGACCTGGAGAAACAAAAGGTTATTCTACTCACCTTGGACTCAGCTTTGAAAACAACTATGAGCTTGATGGCCTTGTAGGCCCCTTCCAACTCTACTATTCTATGATTCTACTGGAGAGAGCTGATTTCACAAGCAAATGTGGCCAGAGAAGGGCATGCCACAGGAACCCCTAATTTAAAAAGTGTTAAAAACACCTGGGCTGTAACAAACCCAACAACCCAGACCTTGGGCATTTGAAAGCCAGGCCGAACAAGAACCTCTTGTAGCGCTTCTGGAAAGTTCTGGTGCTCAGACTTTGGTGCACCTCCAGTTGAAGGGAATTCATGGTAGCAGGTCAGCCAGTGAAAGTGGCCACCCTTGTGCGCTTGGGTACATGGCATGGCCAGAATTGAATTTGAGACTGTGTTTGAGGTGACAGTAGTGAAGGCAATCCCGTTAGCTGTTTCGGTCAAAGCCAGCACTTTAATTATTATTTAATTTATATCCTTTCTTTTTGTTCCCCAAAATGGTGCTCATTTAAATGTGGGAAGCGATAGGCGGTACTCAGCCTTAATACTGTTGTGGTATAAGCCGTTCCTGGCAGCAAGTGGGGCATTACGTTGAGCATCAGCTGGCCCAAAATGGGAAGCTTTCCAATGCTTCCAAAAGATGCCCTAGATCAAGGGTGGGGTATTTGAGTTTCTCCAGATGATGTTGAACTCCAATTCCTATAAATGCTCAGGGATATTTATTTACTGTTAGCGCTCAAAGCAGCTAACAGAAATAAAATACAATCAAAAACAAAACTAATCAAAACATAAAATAGATCCATTAAACACAACAGCAAAATAATAATAATAATAGGAAATAGACAATGCCTTATCAGTTGCAACCCCTTTCAGCAGCAAGCCAGCTTACACATCAAAGGCCTGCCTGAATAAAATTGTCTTTGCTGGCAGAAGAATAACCGAGAAAAAGCCAGCCTAGTTCTCTTGGCAGAGTTCCGAAGGAAGGGAGCAGCCAGCCTGGAGGCCTTTTCTCGTGTCCCCATCAGACTCTGATGGCAGTGGGGCTGAGAGAAGGGCCTCCCCTAAAGAACTTAAACAGGCTTCTGTGAGAGAACATGGCCTTTCTGGTAGCCTGATGGGAGTTGTAGCCCAGCAACATCTCAACGGCCACCCCAGCTCTGGATGGAAGAACTCCTGATTGGAGCAGTTCTGTGCTTAGCACTCTCTCTCATTCTCTCTCTCTCTCTCTCTCACACACACACACACACACACTCACACACACACACACACACACACACACACACACACACACACACACACACGGGGCTTGATTGAACTTGCAAATATGCGAGTGTGCGCAACTTTCTGCTCAGGAATTTTATACTACAAACTTAGTCAGCCCTACATAACTTTTGCAACTTTTATCTTGCAGAACTATATCCATGGGAGCAGCCAGGCTCAATTTGTTGCTGAAACGCACATTGTTCTGTTGTTCAGTATCCTTCTTAGTGAAAATATTCCGGCATGAAGGCATGTCCTAGCAGTTCGTGCCGTGGTACTGTTCCCAAGGTAATGTTTCTTGACCTTTTGCTGCACGCGTTGGTGGCTTAATGAACTAGGAAAAGGTGTTGAGGGAGCTGAGCAAGCAGATGGTGGGGCTGTCGGATAGGAGACCCCGGGAGCACCATGTAAGAGCTGGGAATACAGAGATATTTTTAAAAGTAAAATGTACTCCTATGCTTAGGGTGACAGTGTTACTGTTCCCTGTTACTGTTCTTGTGATTGGTGATTGTGCTTCTTTTGGATCTAGTTACGGTTGACAAAGAATTGTCACATGCATTTCTTGCATTTCATACTCCCATCCTTCAGGGCCACGCTTTATGGCTGAGAAGGGATTTGAAACCAAAGACTACCCACTGCCTAGGGGTAAAAGCCAACATAAGTCTTACTTAGAGTAGATCCATTGAAATGAATGAGACTTGCCATCGGCTGTATTAACCATCACTGTGATGGAGATGTGTGTGTCTGACCTTGCCCGTAGCCTTGCTGTTTGTGTGTGTGTGTCTGTGTGTGTAGGTGTAGGATGCCAACTGAAATCACTCTTATGTATTTGAATTGGGCTGTAAACTCTGCGAGTTTATGCCACAATGCATTATTTCGAAGGTGCCACAAGACCTTCTCATTTTTGCTTTCCAATCCATTGCATTGCTTTTGCTTGGTGCTCCCCTAACTCGATGCTTTCCCTCTCCCCCTCCAACACGGCTGCCTCTTTCTCAGTGGGCATAAAATAACATGAGCACCGTCACCAGTTTCCTCAACTGAAATAAAACCTGGCAAGATTATGAGATTGCTTTCCCCCTCCTCTTTCTGTAGTTCAGCTCACAGTGTTAGTTCAAAGTTACCCAGTTCAAGTTTGGCGCACTCCTTCACTCCATTGAATAATTAGCGCTTATAATTCTACTTCGCCTTAAAAGAACCCTGTTAGAAGGGATAACAAAACTGGTGTGCGCACACAACATAAACGCACACACCTATTTGTCTATCTGTAATATGTTTTTGAGGGGTGTAGGGTTATGAAGCTGAGAAATAGTGGCATTTAAGTTCTGACTTTACCTGGTGGAATCCACCCACCCACCCCCTGTCTCGAGCAGAGCCATTTGTGGATATGCTGGAATTGGACCTCTCTCTTTTTAATCTAATCGACATCACAGCTACAGCTCTTTGGTGGGGTGGGGATGGGGGGTGGAGAGAACTTTCGTTCTGAAGAGAAGAACCTGTTCTACTGTGTGTTGGCTGTAAACCTCGTAACGTCTGCAAGCTAGAACCAAGGTCAATGTTGTTCCGTCTGTTGAAGTGGTTTCGCCTTAAACAGCTTTCTCAGATGCTGGCGTTACTCTTGGGATAGTGCTCCTGCATGAAGCTGCTACTTCTGACCTGGAAGTGGGGAAGAGAAAAAGTAAGTACTAATTCTGACACCAACATTCATGTATGTTACTGTGCTTGGAATGTTTTCTGTCGTGCTCTGAATTGGGAAAGCCATGATAGAATGGGGTGGGGGTGGAGGATGGGTGTGAAAATATTTTGATTCTTGGGAAAACATGTCCTCTGACAGCTGCCTCAGATAAGTTTTCTTTTTTAAATGAAGAATGTTGAGTTGCCCTCTTTAGCTCCTATGGATGCTTCTGAGTCTTTTTCTCATAGGTTTGATTCAATTGGAACAGCCTTAGACCATCAATAAGCATTCTTTAAATTCCACCCTTTATGATTGGTTTTTTTAAGCCGGTGCAGCAGGCTGATCTTGTTCTCTGGTTGTTTTTCTACAGTAATGTGTATGGCCGGCATCGGCTTAGTGGTCCTGTTCTTCAGCTGGCTGCTCTCCATATTTAGATCTAAATACCATGGCTATCCATACAGGTATGTGTTTCTTGCTGTTGAAGTCATTGTACTCCGAAAGGTAGGCTTTCAATATGATTCTGTAGTTTGGATTTTAGACACATATATACAAAAATATTCCTATGTAGTGTTTGTTTACTCCAAACTCCTAACAAAAAAACAAAACAAAACGAAATTCACCTCCGGACATGCTGATTTACACTGTACGGTGATCAAGACGAAAAAATACATTTTAACGTCCGATGTACAGCAGCAGCATGTATTTACAAAACTGCCTCAAATACGTAAAATGATGTACGTGAATAAAACACGCATGTCCCTGCCTGCAGCAACCCCAGGGGGATGCTGTTGTCCTCATGTCCTGCTCGTGAGTTTCCACAGGCAGCTGATTGACCACTGGATACCTCATCTTCAGCTTTTGTTATAACGACGGCATCTAAATTGGCTTTTATGCGAGAGATTTTATCTGTGAAATGATCATTAAATGCATCACAGAGAACTACAGAAGGCTCTAAAACTGGGTTCAGGGGAGGAAGTGCCTGAGTTAGACCTCTCACCACCCTGAACAGTTCTGCTGGACGCGAATTCGCAGACGCAATGCGGGCAGAGATAGAAAGCTTACTTCGCTGCACGTATTGCCACCCCATAGGAACGAAGATGTTCTCTATATCGTGTCTTGTCGGATATGAATCAAGTTTTCTGCCATCGGCGCTCCAGTCGTCGACCTTCCCACTTCAACTTCCTGAGTTCTTCTGTGTACCAAGGTGCCCGTTTGGAAGCAGGTCGGAGAGGACGTTTGGGGGCAATCGTGTTGATAGCCCTAGTTAGGTCTTGATTCCATCTATTGACCAGGACTTCAACAGGATCGTCGACGATACCAGCCACAGCACCCTCTAAGGCTTTCTGGAATCCAAGAGGGATCCATCAGCCTTCGAGGGCGGACCATCCTAATAGGTCCGTCACCCCTGCAGGGACGGATGGTAGCCGTGATACTAACCCTGATCAGAAAATGGTCTGTCCATGACAACGCAGAGGCATTTATCACCTCCACCCACAGATCTGTCTGTTCAGAATTGAAAACAGCATCGAGGGTATGACCTGCTGAATGTGTGGGTCCAGAGACCAATTGGGATAGGCCCATGTTTGTCATGGATGCCATGAATTCCCGAGCTGCACCTGACAAACTGGTCCCGAATGGGATGTTGACGTCACCCAGGACCAAAAGCCTGGGCGACTCCAACACCAACTCCGAGACCAGTTCCGTGAGCTCAGCCATGGAGTCTGATAGGCAGCGGGGTGGCCGGTACACTAACAGAACCCCCAGTCTATCCCTGGTCTTCAGACTCAGATACACACACTCAATGTGATTCAATTTTCAGACAGGAAGTCTGGTCAGGTTAAGAATGTCTTTGTAAACCACAGCTATTCCGCCCCTCCGTCCACTTTTCCTCACCTGCTCACTAACACAGTACCCAGCTGGGAGGGCCTGGGCCCATGTCGGGCCACTGTCATCTCCCAGCCAGGTCTCTGTGACGCATGCCAGGTCGGCCGTCTCATCTGTGAGGAGATCATAGATGATATTTGTTTTGTTTTTAACTGACCTGGTATTGCATAGGAGCAAGGAGAGGTTCTGCGGGTGGCTTGGTTCATTCGCCAAGTTCCCCAGGGTGGAAGGGCAAACGGAAGGTAAGATAGGAGTTAAATATCTATCTCTCCTTCCCCTGTAATGGCACTTCGCCCTGCCATCACCATATCTCCCTCTGCCCTGCACAACTTGTATTGTCGGCTCCTTTCCATTATACATTAAATACTTACAATATCCCAACTATAATCACAATAGCAAATTAACAAAAATACAAGAATACACAATTAACAGAGAAATTAAGTTAATTAGTTCAATCTGACAACTGGTTATAAATTGGAGGATCCGATAAATTGGCTAATCCAATATAACCTTACTCACACTAAGGTGAAGCTGTATAGCCAGCTAGACGGAAGTTACATACATACTCCATTCAACCAAACAATCATACACATCCAACTAGCACAGTCACACACACACACACATATTATACAGACTGCATCTCTCACATAGAACCTCACATACATTCCTCCACTCTGTCTCTCCCAGAGGGTAACCCACTTCAAACCACCACAAGCTCTCACCCTGAGCAGAAGAAGCAGGCCTAACCCACAAACAAGCAGGGAGAAAAGAAGCAAAAGGAGAAAACAAAAATGGGAGGCGCCCTCGCGGCATTCCGAAGGGGCAAACCAAAGGGGCGCGCCCCCTTTGGTGGCGCCCCCTTCGGGGACACCCCTGCCGGGGCAGCCCGCCACCCCGCTGCGACTCCACAGTTATTTGTCTCTGGGCCTGAGATGGTCCAATGCCCAAGAGATCCCGAGGAGAGCTGAGTCTTCCAGCAGGTGTCTTGATTCAATGCACTTGGTGAGAGTTCCGCCAGATGGGATTGGCAGTTGCAAAGATGCTCTTAAAGCCACAGATCTCAAAGCAGCACAGAGAGACTGAAAGAACTGGGCATGTTTAGCCTGGAGAAGAGAAGATTGAGGGGAGACATGACAGCACTCTTCAAATACTTAAAAGGTTGTCACACAGAGGAGGGCCAGGATCTCTTCTCGATTCTCCCAGAGTGCAGGACACGGAATAACGGGCTCAAGTTAAAGGAAGCCAGATTCCGGCTGGACATCAGGAAAAACTTCCTGACTGTTAGAGCAGTGCGACAGTGGAATCAGCTACCTAGGGAGGTTGTGGGCTCTCCCACACTAGAGGCCTTCAAGAGGCAGCTGGACAACCATCTGTCAGGGATGCTTTAGGTTGGATTCCTGCATTGACTCGATGGCCTTGTAGGCCCCTTCCAACTCTGCTATTCTATGATTCTATGATTAAAAAACAACTGCCACAGCCTGTCCTCTTGCCCCAACTCCTGTGCTCCTCACCACACAAGTGTACAGCCCAGAGCCCTTCTCCGCCCCGCAGCGACGCCACAGATATTTGTCTCTGGGCCTGAGATGGTCCAGTGCCCAAGAGATCCTGAGGAGAGCTGGGTCTTCCAGCAGGTGTCTTGATACAACACCAGTTTTAAAATCTCTTCACTGGCAGGCCTACCCAGATGAATGTAAAATCAAGAATTTTTTAAAAATGTGTTGATTCCTGCACTAATGTTGTTCCCCACCTCGATCCAAAGGGAGAGGCGGGTAAGAAATAAATAAATTTATTATTATTATTATTATTATTATTATTATTATTATTAATTGGCAGCCAGTGAAGTGATTTTTAAAATTGGGATGATTACCAGTCGGATTTGTCCTCTTATTCCTCAATTCCGCCTTCAGCATCATCACCAGATGATGCCGTTAGTGCTCCTGATCCTGCATCACCATCTGAGAATATGGCGCACTGCATGGACCAGATCCTCAGGATGGCACAAGCTCTCAGGATTGATCCTCAATAGCCCACCAAGAGTATACAGGACCCAGTCTTCAAAATGGTATTAACCAAGGCAACTGTCCCAGTGTCAATAACTTTTTTTCATTGGAGCAATCCTCAATGTGACAACTACACGTCCCACCTCCAGTAAGTCAGCTTGTCAATTGCCCATATGTGTGATGCACAGAGAACACGAAGAAGAAAGGCAGGTTGCTAACCTGTAACTGTAGTTCTTCGAGTGGTCAGCTGTGCATTCACACAACTCAGCCACCATCCCTGCTTCAATGTTGACATCTATGTCTTGGATAGCACAGTCTATAATTTTTATTCCTCGCTTCTGAAGCCATTACAGCGGTCTCAAGGAACTGAGGGAATAGGCCTGCGCGGAGCCTTGATTCAGGAAGCTTCCATAGCCTTTCTTAGCTATGGAAGTTTCCCGAATCAAGGCTCTGTGCAGGCATAGAGCCTCCAAATGTGTGAATGCACAAATGGCCACTCGAAAAACTACAGTTACAGGTAAGCAACCTGTCTTTCCTCCTGCTTTCTGTTCCATTCTTTGGTTGTGTGGGCATGTTTTCTCTCATGCTTCCAAATGATGCAGACTAAAATTTGAAGACCATGATACAAATGATGCTCATGAATTACACTGGATGTTTACTTAGTGTCTTCAGGATTTGGGAAGAACACTTGCTTATTTTGATTTGGTGATAACATGAAAAATATGACTTTTGTTTTGTTCTTTAGCTTCCTAATGAGTTAAAGAGTTGCAGCTCTGCTGTTCGCATGGAGCGGGACAGAGGCATTCAATATGTGGATCATGCTACCTCTATGTCAAAGGAATGGAATTGTTGCACACCAAGCCAAAGATATAGAGTGCCTTGACGAAACAAGCTATTTGCCCTAAAATTCCTGGGAGGTATTACAACACCTTCACCTCCTCCATTTACTGCACGCCTTGGGTATTTTGGAATTTGTTGTTCCTCCTAATTAGTTAAAAGAATCTAAACATTAATTCTCGGGCCCCCATCCAAAGACCCTCCATAGGCACATCCTGATATCCACACCGCCACTTGCAGCCCCAAGCATCACAGGAACTTTCAAAAATTCCTTGGGGATTCAGGAATGGTTTGTTCGACGGTACAGAGGGCTGCTAACCGGACAGTGTGTGCATGAGACAGGCAGTGCAACCCTTTGGACTGTGACTTCAGTTGTTCAGTGACACTGCCATATTTCAAGCACCCACGAGGACTTTACTTTTCAGCCAGATTTTCTTTGCTCTATTGCAGGGAACCTTTTTCAGACTCACCCAGTATATCTCTCACTGAAAGGGAAGATGGTCAGATTGTAGACATTCTGATTCAAGTGCAAGCACTGAGGTTTTTACCTAGGTTTTTGTGCAGCAGATTAGAATGCAAAGCCACTGGAAGGATTTAGGGAAGAGAAGGGTTGATGGTGAACTCCCCTTAAAAACATTTAAACCAGGGGTGCCTTTCCTCAGGGTCACATCAGGTGTTTTGCTGTGGTGGCAGGGGCCACACATACATGGGTGTCTATTCACATACAACTCTCCCATTCACTCTCAGACAGCCTTCTCTCTCTTCTGTCTCTCTCATGTGTGCGCGCACACAAACACATTCACAAACACACGCAAGATCTTGGTCTTGTAGCAACAGCATCAGGGTATTGAAACCCTTCCCAGTCCCAGCCAGCCCAATGCAATCACCAAAAATGGGGAATGCTGAAGAAACTGAGTAGGCGCTATGTTCCTCGAGTGCCCCAGCAGGAACCTTCAACCACTACTTCCTGGGACGCAGTAAAGGAAGCAATGGTTGAAGCAGGAATCATAGAGACTATTCCTAGAACATTCCCCCCCCCTTTTCCCTGTTTGTTTGGGTGCAGTAGATGCTAAGCACCTGGGGACCAGCTGATTTAAACCAATGTCAGAGGATGACTTCCATAAGTTTTTTTTCCTCTTAAGTGTGGGAAAATCTTTGAATAATACTGGAATTTTATGAGGTTATTTCTGTTGGCATTCGCTTGGTTGCTTACCTGAGAGAGAGAGCTTCTTTAATAGTGTATTATTCTCGTAGTTCATGATTAGCAGTATCTGATAACAAAACTACTGTGTGAGCTCCTCCCTATAAAGGAGCCTCCTTACAGTTTGGCGTTGCAAAATAGATGGGCCTGATCCCTGGTTGCTTGTGCTTTTCACGTTTGCCTGCCCATCAAGAATGGTGCCAATTGCCTGTTGTCAGGGTCAGTCTTCCACCACATCCCCCAAACAAGGGACTGGTGCTATTAAAGCTGTTTGCATCGCTAACGTATTAGGAAATTGTGAATCCCAGGCATGATCTGGAGTGCAGTCCAAACCTGAGTGCTAATAGGGTGTGGGATTGGGTTGGTTTACCCTTCACAGGACCCTTCGATGCATTTGGGACCCAAATCAAAGGCCATGGGACCCTGCCCCTGGCGGTAGATTGTCCTTTATGGGGTTGTAATACTTCTTACCTCTAAATGCAGAAGAAATGTGTGGGATGGAAGAGGTGCTTTTATTTTGAGATGGTAAACTTTAGAAGAGTGGTTGTCTTTAGGGCTGTGCTCCGCTTCTCTTAGGATTGGAGAAGCAGAAGCAGATCAGGCTGCTTCACCTCCCCTTAAGGTGGAGGCGAAGAGGATCGAGGGGGCAGCGGAGCGGATCGAGGTGAAGGCGGATCCTTCGCCTCGATCCGGAACTCCGCAAAAAAGGTAAGCAGGCCTTACCTGGTGCTGCTGCCGCCCGTGCAGCGACAGCGGCAGAGCCAGGTAAGCGGGGAGGGGAGGTCTTATCTGGTCTGTCGCGGCCCGTCGCTGGCTTCACTAGAGCCCATGGGCTCAACCCGGAAGTGTAGGCTGGGGGGCAGTTCTGAGTTGAGCTGCGGACTCTAGTGAAGCCAGTGACAGACCAGGTAAGTGGTGTGCACGAGGGGGGGTTTACCTGGCCCTGCTGCTGCCCGTGCGGCAACGGCGGCAGAGACAGATAAGGGGGAGGGGGGTCTTACCTGCGTCCATCCGCGGTCCGGCATTGGCTTTAACTGAGCCCGAGGACTCCTGTTTGAGGACTCCTGCTGGACTGCAGACGGACGCAGGTAAGGGGGGAGGAGCCGCTGCGGAGCTCTGATTTGGATCTATAGCTCCGCAGTGAAGCGAAGCGGCCCACTGGCAGATCGGCGCGGAGCGAGCCCGGTCCGAAAGTTGCGGATCAGGATCCGAAGCGGATCTGTGGGTCTGTGCACAGCCCTAGGGGTCTTCTGCTTTAGCTGTTTTTCCTTCAAGCAAGAATTATGTGCCATTTTGATTTGTAGCTGTCTCCGTTCTCCCGCTCCCAAGGAGGATGCTTTGCTCGGTTTTCGTACCATGGCCTACATGCATTTGGGACCTATGTTAGCAGAGAACTCTGGCAGTTTGGCTTAATGATCCTTCAAGGCAAGCCTAATAATAGATGTGATTTGGCTAAGCAGAGCAAGAAAATTATGTTGTTTATTCTAGGGAGTGAGGGAAGAGGAAAGCATGGAAATAATGTTTCTCATGAAAATGGATGAGTGGTAACTACTGCTGTACTCACCTAAGTAGTTTTCTCTTATGCAAGTTTACTATATTTAATTACATTTCAAGTGCCTTAACATCATTAGTCTATTTTTTGGTATTGATGCAACAAATATTTTTAAAATGCCTTTTTATATTGTAGCATGGATATTGAAATAACTACTGTGGATTTTGAACGACTTTCAATAAATACTTTATAAACACAACCCTGCTGTTTTGTTTTAAACCTGACTACGTCTAGAAAACATATAATTCATGGGGTACAATCCAGAGATTTACCCCCGTGTAAGCCCGCTTGAAATAGACGGGAATAGCCCTGTATTTTCGTAGGCTGATTCTTAGGTGCATTTGACCGAGAGGATGTGCATGTTTTAATGACACTGTTAGACACTGACAAGCAGAGGTTGTAGCACAGAGAGCAGCATTTGTATTGGCACCGTATGGTGCTCTGTTCTGGACAGGGCTGCACAAGTCCTTGAGCAAGATCTGTGTGCAAAGACAACCCTGGTTGGGGTTGAACGTGTGGGCCGTGCCTTCGAAAATCTTAAACTTGTAGGACTGAAGAGTTTCATAGTTTAGACAGGGGGTCTTTGGTGCTTTGCATAGCTCTGTGCCCCTCCTTAGCACCAGGGGAGGCAAACTAAATTCTGCCCCCAAAACGCATGCGCACTGGTTTGATTGTTGCAATTTATTCAGGTCACAGATTCAGCTCTTCTTAGTACAGCATGTGGATTCTTGGTACAGAACTCTGCCCATTTTTTAAAAAAATTCCAAGTTTGCACAGTACAATTTCTAGAGCAGCACTTGCCACAACCTCTTGAAGCATCTTGAAGATTAATCAAGTTTTCTTTTCTTTGTTTGAATCTGAATAGAGACAATAGTTTCCCCTCCCACTATAGCTGTTAATTTATTTGACTGTGCTGGGATTGTTGTGTTATCATGAATTACTGCTGCTTTAAATGGTAACTGCATATTTTGCATGCATTTAAACTGCAATTGAATGGTCACAAACTACATTTTGCATTTCATTGCCATTTATAACCTCATTTTACCATTTGTTTCCATCTAAATCTCTCTCTGTGTATACACCTACATATACACCATTCTTACAACTGAAAATAATACCTTGTATGTCTGACCTATAAAGCGGAAAGTATGTGTGTGGGATGTATGCCTGGAAATGTTTACCCACTTCCAGGTGAGTTAGAAACTTGAAATTTGGCACGCTGATAGGTCTGGCTGTACATTGTACCAGAAAAATCTAAACACAGATTTCTGGGATTTAAGTATTTTTAAAGAATTTAATAAAAACCAAGGCTTATGCCTACAACTTCCAGCATGCCTTGGGCAGAACTCCCAGCTTGCCTTTGGTGGGAGGCCAAATTTAACTGGCCTTTGGCAGCCATTCTGAGTGCATGGGTGGGTTGCTGCTGTGTGTCTTTCACAACCCTGACTTCTAAGGCTGTTCTCGAGCAGTCAACGCAATTTCACCTAAGAGGAAACAAGCCACATAAATGGGCTGCATGAATTTAAAATCCTAATTAGATAAAACAGCATGACTTTGAGGGGCCAAACACGCTCAAAGACACTCCATCCTGATATCACTGTTTTCTCAGAATCTAGGGGAATTGCGTGCACAGCCTTTATCCTTAAGAGGGAGGGAGGGGAGGCACTCTGCGCATGCCTAGAAACAGCCCAATGAAGGGGAGCAAGTGCCCGGGCCAGGCCCAGGCCCAGCCCTTCAGTACAGGCTTCTGACGGAGCACTTGGTGGGTGAGAAGCACAGGCCAAGGCAGTCCCGGCAGGATTGGCCAGAGCTGGGCGCGTCCGCTGACATTCCTCCTTGGCGATGCTATGCATCAACGCTCTATCAAGGAACAGCATTGGCAACAAGAGGATGTCTCAGAGGACATGGGCACCTGCGGGCTGCCAAAGGCATGCTGGGAGGTGTAGTACTGGCATGTAGAGTGGCTGATTTTAAACAAAGCATGGGTTAGCAAACCATGTCAATATCTCTCAGTCCTAACTCAGCCCCCACTTTCCTGACTTCTCACTGTCTTTGTTCTCCTTCTACCTGACTTTCTCCAACTGCCACTCACCCCGCCCTCCGTTCCATTCTAGCCTCAGCTGGCAGTCATTCCTCCATTCACTCTTCTGTTCAATGGTATAGGCAGGCTTTTACATCATATTCATAAACTTTATTCAGTAATTCCTGCATGTTGTACTTAAAAGGGCTTGGAAAATAATAATAAAAAAATTCTCTTGGCGTTGGAAAGCCGTTAGTGCAATCACTTGGCAAGCCTGCCTGGGAAAAAGAAAGCCGTAAGCAGGGTGCCACAACTAAGAAGGCCCTCTCTAGTTGTCTCCTACCACACCTCAGATGGTGTTCAAAGATTAACACGTTATTCAGAGACCTAGGCTTACGCCTACAACTCCCAGCAGGCCTTGGGCCGGAGAGAAGACTTTCAGGCTTTGGCAACCATCATCTGGAAGTGGCTCTCCATCCTTGGTCACATGTTGCTAGGCACCATCTGGAATAGTAGGGGAGGAGGGCGCAGCTCCAGGGCTGTCGCTGACGGCAACGACCATCAGTCAGTCGTCCGGCTCCCTCGTGGCCTACCTACGGGCACCGATTGCACACTGCGGCATGGGCTGGCTCAGCCAGACTTTACTTCTCGTGATCCTCAGTGGCAGGACTCCGATTGGGTAAGTCGGCACCGTGGTGAAAGGCATGCTGGGAGTTGTTTTTGTTTTCTGAGGGGACAAGTAAAATCATGGCGGCACCCCCATGTGTCAGGGGTGAGAAAAAAGGAAACAAATTTAATTTGTTTTAAAGTTCCATCACAGGTCTAGCACCAGCCTACCTTGCAGGGTTGTTGTGAGGGTGTGAGAGGTAAAAAAGACACAAATTTAATTTGTTTAAAAGTTAACTCACAGGCCTAGCACCGGCTTGCAGACATAGCGACTTGTGTTCATGGCCTCCCTCACAGGGCTGCTGGTAGTTGAGAAGCAGACCCATAGAATTGCAACCACATGGGACTTGTTGTTAGGAGACTGTCTTTGTCTGAAAACTGCCCAGCCTGTTGGCAGTTTATTTATTTATTACATTTTTATACTGCCCAATAGCCGAAGCTCTCTGGGCGGTTACCACCTGGCCTCGTTATCTGAAGACTGTTAGAGCAGGCAGGAGTCTCAAGGCCTCCCAAGGCCGTAGCTAAACTGGGAAAGGGATGGGTTCAGCTGCCTTGGTGAGAGCTGCTTGCTGGCCGGGAGCGGGAGCTTGGGCCAGGGTTGGTGGAGTGCAGTCTCCCACCCGGTAGACTGAGGCGTAAGATGAGTGAGCTTCTGGGGCTACTTGCTTTCCTGGACCCCTAGATGCTAGGGGGTGCATTTTGTCTGGCTGGGAGCAGGAGGCCCCCACTGTAAGTATGGGGCAGGTTAGCCAGTTTTTTTTTTCTGTTGGGTGTTCTGAGGAACATCTCTCTCTCTCGCGCGCGTGCATATTGTTTTATGACTGATTTTATTGTTTTATCACAGTACTGCTTTTACTGAACCACTGTCCCCTTTTTAACCCCCTCTTCCTTTTCTAAGCAACCTACTTCTGCTAAAGCCTAAAATACTTTTCTTTTAATAAACCACTTTAAAGCTCTCAACCAGTGTGGTTTGTGTCACGGGACTCTCTTGCAAAGTCCAGTGTTTGCTGGTGGGTATAATGTGGGTGGCTGGGTTTTGACCACTGGCCTACCTGGCAAGAAGGGTGTGCAAGTACCCTCATCTTCACAACATATATCTTAGGGGGGCCGAGCAACGTGGGGAATATCAGCTAGTATCTGATAAAGTGGGCTCTAGCCCACACAAATTTACACCACAAGAAGTTTGTTGATTAAGAGGATTGCATTTTCTTGCTTGCATTAGAGGTGAATCAAATTAACAAGTTACCTAGAGGTGCTCTGCTTCAGCTAATGGAGAATCCTGAGTTTATGTAGGGCTATAAGGGTTTGTTACAGCACTTGTTTGTTTCAAAGCAATGGTAGGCATATCTCAAAATAGAAAACCGTGCACCCTTTGCTCTTAGCTCTCACTTTTCTCCTTCCAGTCTACGTTAGAGGCCCTATGGTAAGAAGGAAAACAGCTTGGCAGGTAAGAGAACGCTCACGCAACTTAAAAACAGAGGCACACTTCAGCAGCAACACTCAGTGCAATACTTCATGTCACTTTGCCTGTTTTGTGACTTAATGCTTAAGAAGTAAATTGATACTGAAATTGGTTGAATGGACTTCTCTTCAGCAATTTCCCCCTCCCTTGTTTTGACTTGCATGTGATATTGTGAGGATATTTTTGCAAATGATGTCTATGCACACAACCTGATGGTTGTGTGCTAGCTCCAGTATTCAAGGTAGTAAGCATCTGTGCATCAGTTGCTGGGGAACATGGGTGGGAGGGTGCTGTTGCACCATGTCCTGCTTGTGGGTCCCTGGCCGATGTCTGCTTGGCCACTGTGTGAACAGAGTGCTGGACTAGATGGACCCTCGGTCTGATCCAGCCTCAGGGCACTTCTGATGTTCTTATGCTGGTTTTTACATTTCCCAATCTGAGCAAAGGATGGTCAACATTTTTAAAATGACTCCTGTCTAAATGGAGTTCTTCGAGGGCTGTTAAAGATGGCCAGGCGTATTTGAGACCATTAGAAGAGTAGCAGTTTAGCTGACAAAGTAGGCTTGGTGCTTGTGAAAACGTCCAATACTTACCCTAGGCATTTGACTTCTAAATAATCCTCACCTCAAGCCAGGTAATTCTATGGGTTCGGTATGCCAACACGCCACGTACCCTATGTCGCTACTTACCCTACAACAACATTGGTGCAACTTGGTTGCTATCCTTGACTCGCCCAGCACAAAAGGGGACTAAAAAACAACAAGCCATGCAAAAAGCCCATTTGAGCAACGTCAGTCACAACTCATTGCACTCGACATGGCCACGGTGCCCCCTTGTTAGCCAGCTCATCCCCGCATGCTCGCCCCCCCCCTGGAGGAGGCTGTGAGGGCCCCCCCCCCCCGGTGCACACTTGAGAATAAGAGGTGCCCAGGTCAGCTGGGGAGCACTATATGGGTGAATAGCTCCTCTGTGGATCACTTGGCCCTTTGGGCTCTGGTAGACCCTCTGAGCAATGTCTATACCGTTTTGCTGCTGGCCTAGCAGGCCGCCCTCTTACCAACTGGCTGCCTCATGAACCACGGTAGCAGCACGTACCCCACTTGTGCCCTCTGAGAGGCTTATCCCCTTACGCTCCCAAAGTTTCAATGAGTAGACAGTGGAGGGAGGCCTTGCAACAACCGCACCCCTCCCATTCTCTACAGCAGGGGTGGGGAATCTCAGCCCCTGGGGGCCAAATCCAGCCCTCCTGGGGCCTCAATCTGACCCTACGGGGTTCCCCATTTGGCCTGCCCTTTCTCCTGCCTCATTCCCCCGACTACTGATCCTTTGGTAGATTTCCAGCTTCTGTGCCGTTCCCCCCTCCATTCTAAGAGGTTCCAATGCCTGTCCTAAGGCTTCGTTAGCAGTAGTAAGAGCTTTAAGCGAGAACAGGCTGGTATCATGGCATTTTGCCCCCCCCTTACCTTCAGCCCCACTCACTGCTGGAATTTGGAACCCCCAGAGCTCCTCTGAAAGAGGTTCAACACCACTGCTGTAGAGTGAGATGGAACTAAGGGAGAAGGGGTTCCTGTCTGTGGATCTCTAGCAATAGAGAAACACGCGGCAAGATGAGAGCCTTTGCTGGGCAGCACGAGGGATGGCGTGGGCTCTGAAAGGAGAGGTGCATGCACAGGGCTGCCAACCAGTCAACCTAGCAAGGCTCCTGTGCTTCAACAGGCACGTAGCAGAGGAGCAGCCTTCACGGCTGCATATCCATCCTGGGGGCCCTGTCACCTGTCCCGTAACACCCACAGCAGGGCTTGCAAAGGTGCAGGATGCTATCTGGAACTGTAGGCAGACAACCTCACACGGCTACTGAGCCTGCTCTGAGCCCTTGCAGCGGTCTGCACGGAACCAGGCACATGGGAAGTTCTGCCCTCTGCCCGTTGGAGAACTGTCCGTGCAGAGCAAAGGGAGATATGCCGGCATGTAGGCACACCGGTGTATCTCCCTTCTTGGAGTCATCATGTTACTTCAGTGTAGCAGCGGTTTCACCACCTGTCATATTCTGTGTCTCCCCAGCCACTATATGCTTAGTATATTGGCTGCATTATCATTGATTATCAATGATATCATTATCATTGAAGTTCCTTATCACGGAAGTATGTGAGGGGTTGCAGCTAAAGAGCTATGAAGGATGCAGACTAGCAGTTGTTGAGTCTTTCTGTGGATGTGGGTAAAATGTCAAGGAAAGAGTGGAGGCCGCATTTCTGAAGGTCAGCTACGCAGGGGGGTGGATGGGGGGAACGAACAAGCCAGTCCATGAAATACAAGAGAGGTTTCTGCTGGTTGACGCCCCCTGCTATGACGTACTGCACCAATGAATACTTGCTGGGAAGTGGGTTGGGGGAGTATGCTGACCCCTGAAACACCATGACAATGAAACTAGCAGGCAGATATGGAGACATGTTAGGCAGACATTTCTTGCTATACTTTAAGATTTTAACAACTGGGCTTACCGTTGCTGCTGTGCTGGTATTTCTTACTTAAAGAGATATTGTTGATTGGCCCAGCACAGACATTTTTTTCTTGTAAGGGGAAGCTTAACATTGCTTTTTAATCCCTTAGTTATTTAAAAAGCTGTCTTTCCATGTCTTCTAGAGACATGTCTTACAAGAAAGCATAGAAATTTGCAAAAGCTGCATTCTGTGAACAATAGCAAGTTTTGCAGAGTTTTGCACATTTTCTATGCTCCTGTGGAATTACACCACACACACACACAGAGTTAGAATCTATTGGCACTCACACCAGAGAAGAGTCATCTACCAGCTATGCACAATCTTTGAGCAGAACTTGTTTTGTCTTCAGCCTTTGCAGAAAAACTACAATAGAGAAATATCCAGAGAGAGAGAAAGAGAGTGAATGAGTGAGTGTTTCAGCAGCAGGTCAGATCAGATGTTGCTGGTGGCTGGATGACAGGCCAACGTGGCTCTCAGCAAGCGCATCCCCCTTGAAGAGAGAAGGGGCTGTTTTTACTGTCAAGCCAAGGCGGACAGCAGTTTCGCCCCTGTGCAACCAGATGTGTCCAGCTACCTGAGGGTGAGGGTTACGTTGCTGGAGTGAAGGCCTTAATTGACTTCCTTTGGCGGGTCTTAACTAAGGAGGAGGGAGAGCAGCAGCAGCTTTGCAGCATGACCCAAGAGAGCCCGGCCCGGGAGTCCTATAAACCACCTTCCCGCGCGATGACGTCATGCGTGGATATCAGGTGACGGCAGCGCCCCCTCCGTCCAATCGGAACCGGCGAAGGGCGGGCGATGACGCAAACACCCCTAGCAACAGGCCGGGCCGGGCCGGGCCAATGGAAAAAAAGTTGTGGGCTGCTGCGAGCCAATAGGGCGCTGCGGAGCGGGCGAGGGAAGGCGGCGGGAGGCTGGTCTCTCCCTCATCCTCTCGCCGACAAGATGGCGGCGGCGTTGCGGATGGTGGCGCCAACGGCTTTGTTTCCCCTCGCCGCCTGAAGCCCGGCTCTCACCGGCCCGGCCGCGAGTGGCAGCGGCGGAGACATGACCGCGGAACCCGTGAGGTAGGCGGCGGCTCGGGCGCCCTTGCCGCGACGGGGGGCAGGCGGCGGCGGCGACGGCTCGCTCAGGGGGGAGGGGGGAGGTGATGAAAAGCCGCCCTCACGGCGCCCCTCGAGCCAGCGGCAGGAGGGACGACTTGCCGGCTGAGGCGGCGAAAGAGCCCCTCCCCCCGTGCCCCCACCCCGGTCTCCTCGGGCGCACTTATTTTTCAACGATGCCTGAGGAAGAGTAGGGGGGAGGGGCCGGGATCTCTCCCCCCTCGCTCTTCCCCTTTCTGCGCATGCCCAGCGGGAGACCAGCCAAGGAGGGGTTTCCCCCCACCTCTTACCTCAACTGCGCCCCCTGCAGGGGGGAGACATTTGCCTCCTGCTGCCGAGGTGGGATGAAGGGGGCGGGGCCTGCGGAGGGGCGGGGCCCTTTCCTTTCGCTCGCTCGCTCGCGCGCTCTCTCTTCCTGCCCTTCCCCTCTACTTCGGGAGATCCATCTTTCTCTCCTCGCCCCCGCCTGAGTGATGCACGCGGTTCCCGTACATGCAGGTGCACTGTTCACACGACTCCTCTGAGCGGCGTGTCGCCTGTTTACGCCAAGGCTGGAATGTCACTTCCGTCGTGCCCCTCCCCCTCCCAGCTCCGAGAGGGAGGGGCGGGGCGCTTTCGCCAGGTGCCGATGGGGCGCCCTGGGACAAGTTTTCTGAATTGGTTCCCCTTTTTAAGGATGCTGCGGGAAGGATAGCTGAGATATTTTTAGTGTACCTGGGAGTAAGCTCTATTGGACACGATGGGACTTACTTCCGGGTAAACACATTTGAGATTTGGCTGTTGGGCGGGCTACTGACTCCTGGACCTTTGGGCCTCACATTGTTTCAAGCCCAGTGTTGATATTCTTGGCAGTGGACAGTGGCTGTCCTAACATGTTAAAAAGAGAGCTTCTGCTATTGGGCAGTATAAAAATGTAATAAATAAAAAGTCGTTACTGTGGAAAGTCCAAATTCTTCTTGTTTGTTGCACAGTGACAGAGAGGTGTTATTTTTAAAGACATTCTTCCCTTTGCTGAACACTGTTGTTTTAATCTAGAGTAAATTTGGAATGAGTACATAATGAGTACACTGCCTGGGAAGACAGTGATCCTCTTTCCCTCCCCCACCCCCTTTCATGATTATAAATGGCCATCTCCCTTCAGGAGATGCCTCATAGAACTTCTGCTTTCCAAGCACTTCACTATCTATTCTGCTGCAAAGGGCAAACCTTGCCAAGGGGAATCGGATAGTAAAACGCAGACCACTAGTTTTGTGAACATTGAAAAACTATTTATGGATGAAAAATGAATAGCTTTCAATTTCTTAGAGAAATTCTTTTAACCAAAATAAGATGTGGAAGTACTACCTTAAATTATTTCCATATGTCAGTGGTCTTAATCCATGGTGGGTGGATGAACTGATCAAGCATTTTCCAACCTGGAAAACTTTAGGGGACAGATAGTGCAACAGTGATCCTCCACACACTCAAAGCAGAGCCAAGGAAAGGTGTAACAAATGAATACAGTTCATTGTGTTGTGGAGAATACTGTTCTACAATATTTTAAATACACTGAGAACAAAATAAGTGCTATCATTTTTCAGTAATGGGGTTGTACACTTAAGTTAAAATTGAATCAAAAGTTGCCTAGTGTGCAGAGACCCAAGATGAAATTGGCTAGTAATCCACAAGACATGAATATTTAATTATACTGTACAGTATCCAACGATGCCATTGCGGTAACACAATATGTTGTGCTAGTATAATGGACCTCTTGAACAATGCCAGTAGTGGGTTTTCCTGAGAATCCTGTTGCACAACCAAACGCTATTGACATTGCACCAGAGGTCCCTTGGTCCCTTATTCTAGTGCAGTGTAATTTATATTAGTGCAATGGCATTGTTGGATACTGCCCACAGTGTTAATCTGCAAGTGCCAGTGTGATGTGGAAAGAGTGTTGCACTAAGACTGCAAGACCTGGATTCAAATCCCCGCTCTGCCATTAAGCTCATTAAGTCTTGAAATAGTTACTAGTTCTCAGTTTAAGCAATCGCACAGAGTAGTTGTGCAGATAAAATGAGGAGTGGGTGGAGAAACCTGTGAACGCCACCATGAGCTCTCAGGAATGATGGATAAAATGTAATAAAATAAATGTAACTATGATGCAACTTGTTTGATGAAGCCTGTTGCTTGCTTGCAAGTAAGCCCCACTGAGAGCCTCGGCTATTGGGCAGTGTAAAATGTAATAAGTAAATACTGCTGCTGTTGAAATTATAGCCTAAAACTATAAAAAATGTCCTCAACATAATGGCACCAGATAGGTTTATTGCTGGGATGTTGAGCAGTCGTAATCCTTTGTGCATTGACTTCCATCTTGGTGAAATGTGGATATTACCTACTCAGAGATGGTTGCTTGTGTCTTCAGTTGGTTGCAAATTTATTGCTAAACTTGAAAAAGAAAACAAATAATTTGATGATTGGTCAAAAGTTTTAAAACTCTTTCACCTTTCTTTAGAGGCTTGGGACTTGTGCCTATTTCACTACTTTGATTATAATTACTCACTTTTGGGAACAAATGTTTTCCCCTCTACTTGTCTCCCCGCCCTGGTGTAATAATAATCTGGGCTTGCTATAAGGATGCTAGTGCAATTTCTAAGAGAACTTGGGGGAAGCGTTAAATGGTCTAACTTGTTGGTCTTGCATTTGTGCTTTCATATCCCTCCCTCCAAATGTCAGATATTATGGAACAAGCTGGCTCAAAGCAAGAACAACTTAGTAATTGTCCTTTTCAGCTTCCATTTGTCCTTCATAATCAACATCAGTGTTCCTTTTCTTGAACATTATAGCCTTCTCAGCAGGACTCCAGGTAATTAAAATATGGCAGTAAGTAGAGAGGAAAGGAAGGAGCTTCATATAAATTATATGGGCCACTAATGAGTTTTGGATTTTTCTTTGTTCTTTAGATGTCTTTGCTTACTTTGGTTACTGTGGGATCTGAAGTAGGTGACTGACCAAGAAGGAGATCTTGGGGTGTGGACAGTTCAATGAAAATGTTGACTCAGTGTGCGGCTCTTGTGGAAAAAGGCAAATTCCTTGTTAAGAATAATTAGGAAAGGAATTGAAAATAAAACTGCCAAGATCTTACTCCACTTATACAAATCTGTTTTGACCACACTTGAAATACTGTGAGCAGTTCTGGTTACTGTGCACCTAGAAGAAGATGTTATAGAATAGGAAAAAGTGCAACTAAACTGGTCAGTGGGCTGGAGCAACTCTTTGAGGAACGATTACAGCTTCTGGAACTGTTTATCTTAGGGAAAAGGCAAGTGAGAGGAGACATGATACAGATGTGCATGCATGCTGTGGAGAAAGTGGGTAGGGAGACATTTTTCTCCCTCGCAGAACTCGGGGTCAGCCCATGAAGCTCATTGGTGGGAGATCCAGGACAGAAAAAAAGAAGTACTTCTTCACCCAACACATACTTAAACTATGGAATTCTCTTCCACAAGATGTAGCGATGGCCACGAATTTGAATGACTTTAAAAGAGTTTTGGACAGATTAATGGAGGATAAGGCTATCAGGGGCTACTAGTGCTGATGGATTTATGTTACGTCCGGTATTAGTGGCAGCATGTCTATGTATACCAGTTGCCTGGGAACATGGGTGGGAAGGTGCTGTTGCACTCATGTCCTGCTTGTGGGTTGGCCACTGTGTGATGTGAACAGAATGCTGAACTAGATGGACTTTGGTCTGATCTAGCATGGCTCTTATGTTCTGATTCTGCTAATTTTGCTTCTAGAGTTGTCTCCTGATAACCAACAGCATTAACAGAGGATAGCTGATCAACAAGGGATAGAGTAGGTACGGTATGTGAAATAGGGCAAGGTGGTTGAGATTTTATTTTATTTTGCTGCTAGTACATCATTTACTTGAATATTGTGTGCTTTATTGCATAATAGATAATACTTTTCATTTGCAGTATAATGTCAGTAAAAGATGGTAGAATTTTAAGAGTTTCTTAAGGACTTTGTTTAGCACTTGTTGAATAAGTGATTGAGTATATGTGGCTTAATGCATACAGTATTTTGCAAAATAATCAGATTGGAAAGAAATAACATGTTTAATAGTATATATTCAGTAGTACTTATACGAGAAATAAATTGACACTGTTGTTTTTGTTTTTTACTTCCTGCATGATTGTTCATAGTAGTTCGGATCATGATCTATGTTATGGAATAACTTAAACTGAGTTTTTAAGAGAGTGCTTAAACAGATCTTAAATATATATGTGGCAGAATAGTCTTAATAATACCTCCCTTTAAAAGCTGATAATTCACTTACTATCAGATAGAACATCACGTGAATCTGCTAAATTCTTTGTTTTGAACAAAAAAGTGTTTCATTTATTATAATATAATGCAGTGGTTTCCATTGCAGACCCTTGAAATCCATCGTGCTAAATCTCGTTTCACCCTCTACTCTCAGACAAATATTTGGGGGAAATAGACACATCAGATGGTCACTTTGGTCCAAACTACAGATGTGCATTGTCTGTGCAATTACCCAATATGTTTTACTAGATTAAATAAAAGCTACAGAGAACTGATAGAGATTGGGACTTTGGTGGAGGATAGAAGGCTCTAACCGCCCACTGCCCCCAACCCCCCCCCCCCCCCGCAGTGTTTCTGTTCTGAATTTTCCTGCTCTGTACCCATTATTTAATCTTTGGGCCAGGTTTTATAGAAAGCTGCCTTATATTGAATTGTTCCATATACCCTGTTGGTGTTGACATGCAGATTTTCTTTCTCTACCTGGAGATTCGGATTCCGGGGATTGAAACTTGGGCCTTTTGCCACAGTGCTACTGTCTCTTCAAGAATTGGTGATTGGTATGCAAATCATTGTTCATGATTTGCATACCAATCACCTATTTCCCCCTCATTTCCCAGAAAAATGAGGGGAAAATAGTTCATCCCCCTCCCCCTGTTTATTCCCAAGGACTTTTTTTTTTGCTTTTTCTGAAAATTTGAACACGTTCGGATTATGAAAAAAATATTTCAGGATTATGAAGAAAATGGTTAGCCATATTTTACCCAGTTTGGTATCCATTATCTAAGATGTTGCTACTTATCCTTTACTCTCCCCCAAATTATTTTTAAAAACTATGTAATAGTAAGAATTTTTAATCTCCACTGGAGAGTAGACAGGCTCCCACTCTCAATTGCTTCAAACGCCTTTGTAAGGCGTTTTTATTTTCACAAGAGTTTGGGGAGGGGGTGGTTTAAATTGGGGTTGAGGGCTTTTAATGATTTGAGGGTGAGGGTTTTAGTGGAATTGTCTTAATGTGGATTGAGAGTTTTAATGGAATTGTTTTATATGTTATTGTAAAGCGCCTCGATGCCAGAAATGGTGAGGCAGCACTATAAAAATGCTTTAAATAAATAATAATAAATAATAATTATTTTAGGAAGATTAGAGATATAAAATTCCAAGAAGCTTTGAATCCAGGGCAGGAAAATTGTTTTCATTCTTCCCTGCAAAGACTCTCGACATAGTTACTCCTTCCATTCCTTGTTAACATTATTGATCCAATGTGTCCTTTACTGATAGACATTTGGGGATACTCTAAATAATGTTCAGTTTCCCATCATATGTTAAGAGTTGCCATATAAAATGTGCATTCTTGGCAATTTGGGTTTTGATCTATAGAGTTCTGTGTTTGTTTTGGGTAGATGCTGTAGCATTCATTGACTGTAGTTCTAAAACTCACATGTAAGGGGAAACTATGTGGTTTATACCCCATACATTTCTTTTTTTTTAAACCCTTTGAGGCTTGGATTTATGGATCTCACTACCCAGTTTTCAATAAAGTTTCCAATTAGATCTCACCATTGGAGAATGCTGCCTCAGCTGTAACAATGGAGATGTAACATTTCTGAAAATTTTGAGACTATGGAAAAATGCGTGTGTCCCCCCCCCCCGCTGCCCTCCCTCCCCCCGTTTCCCCCTGGAAAAAAATGGAAATTTTAGAGAAATAAGCAATACCTTTTTTTAATGCTCTTAACAGACCTAAAGTCACTTCATTGCTTTAAGACAGCCTTTCCCAACCTGGTGCCGTCCAGTTATTTTGGATTTCAAGCTCCCATTAGCCTCAGGCGTGAGCACGGCCAATGGTCACAACTGTTCAGCACTGTAGTCTAAAACATCCAAAGAGTGCCAGGTTCGGAAGGGCTGCTCTAGATCATAAAGCAGCCTTCTGAAAGTTTTTTATGTATAACTTAGTTTGTTAATAAAATCATTATATTTTAAAACTTTTTAAAGTATACTCAGTTATAGTTTAGAACAGTGGCTCCCAACTGGTGGTCCGTGGACCCCAGGGGGTCCGCGGCACCATTCACATATTCACCATTCAATTCTGGAGTCCACTGACGACGAATTCTTACCAGAAGTAAAATATAACATCACTGAGCACCTGTGTGATTTAGTGACTAGCTTCAGAGATTACTTCCCTACACCTAATCCTGAAAACTCAAAATGCGTTGACGTGACTTGTGATGGTTCATTGAAATCATTTTTCAAAGAATATACGTAGATTGGACCAATTCTGGGTTAAGGTTTTTCCTAGTTGTAAGAAGTTAGGTGAAAAAGCTTTGAAACATCTAGTTCCCTTTTGTTCCGCATATCCTTGTGAACAAACATTTTTGACATTTTGTTATATGAAGAACAAGCATAGAAATCGGCTCAATGTTGATCCAGATTTGAGATTAAAAGTAGGAAATATTGAACTGCATATGGAAGGGATTGTTCGGGACAAAAAGAGGCATGATTTCTCCCAATCACATTTAGGTTTAGTAGCTGCTAAACATGTATGTCATAATTTGTTCAATTGTAAACTAGGTGTTAGTAAAATTAAATTCATCTTTATATTCCTAACTAAATCATTGTCATTTTTGCATGGTAATATCACAAATATCACAATTTTTATGGTCTGACTATTCTCAAGAGATCCCTGCTCTCATTTAGAGAAACTTTACTCACACAACCCAGGTGATCAGTAAACAAGCAGCAAGTTGACAATCCAAGGAAGGAAGAGAAGAAGTGAGGTACCCTCACAGTATCCCGAAGGGGCAAACCAAAGGGGTGCATGTCCTTTGGGGACGCCCCTGCCAAGGCGGCCCACCACCTCGTAGCAGAGCAGTTTAAATCTCCCAACATGCCTCAAGGTCTCAACAGGCTTGGAGATAGCTCTACAGTTGGCTGGAGAAAAGGTGTTTCCATTCTGCGATCAGCATCCAGCGGTCACCAGGGAAGGTAGCTGGGAGGTTGGGGGGGGGGCAGTTGCAGACAGTAAGCAATGAGCAGCAGGCTGCTGCAGATGGTGAAGCAGTCCTCTCCCCCGGTCTTTTCTTTTACCAGACTCGTGTGCAGAGTTGCCAGTCCTGTGTCTTTAGATGGAAAGGACAGAGGGAGTTGGGTGTCATCAGTAAATGGGTGGGGGGAGAGCACTGAACCCACAAACTTCGAACAACATCTCCCAGCAGCTTCATAACATTGGAGACAACATGGTACCCTGAGGGGCACACCACAGGCCAATGGGCATGGCATTGAACAGACCCCACCTCATCCACCTTCTGAGATTGCCCCTCTGTAGATTAAAAAGGGAAACATGTAAAATATATACAGTAAGATAAAGAGATGCAAAGCCTGCTTGTACGAATGAAACAGTGTAAATATTTCTCTATTCAGTTGTAAATTAACACAGTTTAGTGGTCAAATTACACCATTATTCAGGAAATAGGCACACAATTGATTTTAGCCAAAAGGCCAGGAGCCTTTCAATGGGCAGCTTGATTTAAGTCAACCTTCTTTTCTTGCTGATTGAAATCCATCCACCCTGGTCACTTAGCATGATATCAGAAGCCCCCGGTTCCCCTGTAAGGAGAAGCCACTATGGGTGGATTTCCCTGTGGGCGAAGATATTGGGGAGGTGTACCGCATAGCTTCTTGTTACATGTGAACCTGTGGAGGGTGGATTGTTGGGGTAGTTGACAAGCCCCCCACAACCCATGGAGTGTTTAGGGTTTATTTATGTATTTATTATAGCATTTCTATCCCACCCTTTAGTAAAAAAACTCTCAAGACAGCTAAAACAAATAAGACAGTCCCTGCCCACAGGCTTACAATCTAAAAACCCACCCATGCTGGGTTTGCACATAACGAGAAGACACAGGAGCTTGGATTGCCAATTTGCTGTTTATGGGCGCCACTGTGATGTTCATGTGAAATAGTGAAGGTGGGCCTATAACAAGCTGGGTTGGCCTGTTGGAACCAGTTATCCTGCAGGTGTTCTTTTTATCTGAAGTGTGGCATGTGGGTGTAAAACCTAAAGCTGCTCTGGTGGTGACATTTCAGCTGTGGAACTCTGCCCAAGGAGTTTTACCCATTTTTGTTCTGGCTGTTTTTAGGAAGCAAGATACTTTTATTTCAGAGAGCTTTTATCTGAGCTAAGTTGAACAACTGTTGACTTTAATTGTGGTTTCTCTGTGTGTGGACTTTTGAGATGGCTTCATACATTTAGCTTGTTTTTGTTAAGTTTGTTAAGGCTATGCTATGCTCATATATAAGAGTTTTAGCTGTGGAGTGGTATAGAAATGTAATAAACACGCTGTCCTAATTTCACCTTGCTTTTCCATAAGCAGTGAGAAGTGATTGTATGTGTTTTGGTTATATTGATGATAAAACACAAAACTATGTTAAATATCCCTAGCTCTGAGTTTTTTGGTGGTGAGTGTGTCAGCTGTTTCAATGTTAACAGCCTGCTTGGAACATTAATCGAGCTGACTGCAGGTGGAAGTGGCAGGTGGAAGTGTCAGTTAGTTGGTGATCTCTGTAATCTGCTTTGCCCTCCAGCAGTGCCTTGAGTTCAAACAGATGAATAGTTAACTTGAGAAGATCTGTCTAGAGCAGGCTGACATTTTAATTGCCTCAGATGGTTGTGGTTTTTGGGCATCCATTGAGGTGGTGATCAGATAGAACATCAAGGCTGTGTTCCAGGGACTGGCTTGATATATAGATCTTTAGTGAACCCTGTATACAATAAGGAAGTTTGAAAGGTATTGCCTAATGACTCCTGGCTCACTCTTTGGATCCAAGAAGACCATATTGGCATAATTAAGAAAGCCTATGGACACCTTTATGAAGTTAGGTATTCATCAGATGTGGCAAAGTCAGGGAAATAAAGGTAAGCAAGCCCTAACATCTTGTAGGCTCCAGGAAGTGATTAAGTAACAGTCATTTATAGTATCCTCTGGGCAAGTGCCGTTGCTCTTCATAATCCTAATTCAAGTTTTCTTTGAAAATGTGGCATAGATGAGTCTAGTGATAATTCATCAGCAGCAAACCCACCCGCCCCCACAAGAATTGCAAGAGTCTTAGGGACTGTTGTTCAAGGTGTGCTTCGTAATGGTGTCCCCTTCACCTGCAGCTAAATTGCCAGCTGGCAAAATTGTCTCAAAGACACAGCTTGGGTATTTAGTGTTGGTTCAGCATTTCTTTCCCCTTGCAGAGGATTTAAGAACATAAGAATGCTGTAAACTGCTTTGGAAAGAATTTTACCCTGAAAGGCAGCTAAGATATGTTTTAAATAGGAATTGCCTTGTTGGTCCAGTATTTGATTTCTAAGCATGGATTTGGGGCTAGAGTCTTCAGTTGGATCTGGAGTATGTCAGTTCCCTAGATAAGCTTCCCTAGCTCAAGTTTCTGCATATGACTACTATGCTTTAAAGGAGGGAATTACAGGGCAACCATTGAGAACAGAGCTATCTAAAGTTTTGGGGCTGGTGGGTACACTTAGAATTTTTAGGAAGTGTAAAGGATGCCACTACATAATGGTTGGCATGATGTGGGGTGCAATTTGTCAAAATGGCTGCCATGTTATCCATGGCTAATTACATTTCACAGAAAGGCAAACTAGTGAGAATAAAAGATAAGTAACTTGTGAGTACAAAGTGGTGGGGGGCTTGAACCCCAACACACACAACCACTCATTTGAAGTCAATTTGCTCTCTTTCAGAATCATCCCCCAAACTAAGCAAACTAGAATGTTTGCTCAACCTACCAGTTGCCTTGCTCCCTTCTGACTTCACTATCACCCACTCTGTGCAGCAGGCTTTATATTTATTACATTTTAAGATTCCTGATCCATATGGCGTGCAAGTTCTGCATGCATATAGATCAGAAATATTATATGGACAGGTATGCAGACACTGAATGCATATGGGCTAAGTGTGTTAAATTTTTGATACGTGTTGTCTGGAGCACCTATGGATAGAACTATTCTTTGGTTATTCATGCTTAAATTGGTTCTGAGCCTAAAGTGGTTTGGCCAGGGTTGTTAGAGCATATAATGCTCCAAGAGAAGTAGATACAGCATGGTCTATTAGTAGCCCAATCAAGTGTGTGGACCTTGGAAGGTAGGTGAGCAGAAAGAGTCTGTTTCCTTCCCTTTCTCTCTGCCCCACCCCACCCTTCACTTGAGGCTTGCATATATCTCTTGGTTCCAGAGAACGATCTCCAGCAGACAGGAATTTAAGCTGCTGTTGAGGGGGCTTGTCCCTGCCAACTCTTACAGATGTAGAGCGTGTTCCACACTAGCAAGTAGCATTTGCAGAAATGGATACATTTAAACAGTGCATCTGTTTTTAACAGTGAAAGCAAATTGAATACGTTGGTGCAGAAGCTTCACGACTTCTTGGCTCACTCGTCAGAAGAATCTGAGGACGCACGTTCTCCTCCAAGATTGTCTACGAACGAAAGTATAGGTAAAGGACTTTATTATTACCACAGATCTGGATGAGTGTTTCTGTTATGCCGCTTAGCGGGAGCCATTTAGATAGACAAGCATGAAATAGTGTTATAGCTGACTTGTTCATAAAAAATCATGCAGTGATGTGGGGTGAAAAAAGTTCCATGCAAAATTTGTCCCAAATAGAAACTTTTCCAGAAAAGTTTCCTATGCTTTATTTTTCTGAGGAAAATTGTCCATTTCATACATTCCTTAGTACCAATGGATGGGTGACAGTTGCAAATGCAAATGCAATATGGGTGACAGTTGCAAATGCAAATGCAATATTAGGCAAGTTTGGCAGTTTCAAAGTTATAATTACTATTTTGCAGCTGATTACCCCTGGTAGCACATATGAGAGAAAATACATATATGGCTCAGTGAGTAGTAGGACTAATAAATAGTGACAATGAAATTGAAGGTGTCTCAGCAATCTCGGGGGAAGAGAGTTGAACTCTGTTGAAATAGATGAGTTGCTGTCAGCATACACAGTTCTTTGGGTTGTTAAGTTAATTAATTAATATTTTAACAGTTTCCTCCCTTAAATTTAAACTGTACACTGGAAATAAATGCTAATGGCTTTAAATTGTTACAATTCTAATAAAATGTCTCCATAATATAACATTTAAATCACATTAAATGTGCTTTAATTCTTTTCATTATGCATTTCAGGTCAAATATGTGTGATGTATTGGGAGAAAAAATTAACATGGGATACTTTTTTGTTTTATTCACTAAATCCAAGTAAAGTAAATATGCTAAATTTGATCACTCTGTAGATTGAACATTTTCCAATACAAATTACACTAATTTGCATAGGAAAAAAATGTTTATTTATTTATTACATTTCTATACCGCCCAATAGCTGGAGCTCTCTGGGCAGGTCACAAAAATTAAAACCATTCAAAGTATAAAACAGCAGTATAAAACCATAATATAAACTATAATATAAAAGCTCAACCAGATAAAAACAGCAGCAATGCAAAATTACAACTTTAAAACACCAAATTAAAATTTATTTATAGACTGTTAAAATGCTGGGAGAATAAAAAGGTTTTCACCTGGCGTTTAAAGGCATATAATGTAGGTGCCAAGCTTGGAAAAGCCACATCACTAATATAATGATAGAGAGATAATACATTCTTGATGTTTAGCTTAGGCATTTTGTACATAACTGACTGAAATTCTACAATAGTCTTTTCAATATTTCTGATATTCCTTCTATTGAAACTATCTAATATATTGTTCACATTCTGCATATGTAAACCTCAACTCCTGTGGATTATGTGAATTGTTAAGTTTCCCTTTTTTAAATCCATTGCAGCTAGTTTAGAAAGTGCTGCAAAGAGTATAAGAAAGCAACCTTGATGCATTATTATGTTTGGGAAATTCTAATAATATTAATTACTGTAAAATAAACCCCTTGTAAGACCAGGAAAAATGTCAGGAGTCTGATTGTTCAAGGAACTTTTCTAGGGATTTGGAAACTTATTCAGTCTTATTGTGCGTAACTCTTTGATGGCGCCTAATAAAATTGCAGCTGGCATGGGAATTCTTTACGGTTATGGATTTAGTATCATAATTTTAACAAGAGAAGTACTAGTACTGACATCCGTTAATAGTCTTCTATTAGTATTTTCATGGTCCAACCAGCCATCTGTTGTACTTAAGGTTTACTGAAGCTCAACATTTCCCTTCCAACCTTTCCTTCCATATTCAGTTCAGTTGAGTGAAGGGAGGCAGGCTGTGTATGCACGGATTCCCTCCTTTGAAGTGAGCAGGAACCATTGTGCACATGCACAAGCTGTGTGTGAACAATGAAGTGCATATGGACCAGGGTGCTTGTGTACGAAAACCAAGCACATCACAATTACATGGGGTAAAACCCATCATTTCAGTGAGATAGTGTTGTACTGAACCCAAAGTTAATGCCTCTCACCTTTGCTATCATTCCCCCACCACCACTTTTTAGGAGAAGAAGATGCTCTATTTTACTTTAGATTACAAGTTTCTGTAATAATTCAACTCGGGTTTGGCAGGCTGAATTTATGGGTATCTGTCAACTCTTATAAAGTTCAGATTGCATGATTGAAGACTATTCAAATTGGATTTTTCTGTTCTTTTAATATAATTCTAAGAGGATATTGTTGCTAAGATCTACTTAGGGCAATTACTCTTTTCTGCAAATGCCTATTAAATTTAGTTTGAAGCATAAACCTGTTAAATTAATTTACAATGAAATCCTGTTTGCTGATAGTTACTTCCATGTGGGTTTGATTCCTTGTCAGGTACAAATAAGCAGAATCTTTCAGTATAGTTGCTCCTGAGAATATACATTTTCACTGTAATTTTACACATATATTTGCAGTTTAAAAGGAAAAATGTAACTTTATTTTTTTTGTTTTGTTTTTTTGATAAAGTATTTAGTACAATTCAGGGCTTAGTTGGCTATCCTCTAGTTTAATTGAGTCTTTAATGGGAGTTCTGTGCATGTAATACAGTAATAATACAATTATTGCTGCTACTTATTTTAAATATTAGCCATTCTTACATGCCAATATCTTGTTTTGCTTCTTACAGATAAAATTAGTATGCCTGGAAATATGCCAACTCCAATAGAAAACAGCAAGGAAGAGGTAAGAACAGAACCTTGTACAATAGGTTTACAGTAATGTTAAACAATTGTAGAAAGTGGTGATTGATTTGATAGGAGCTCTAATCTGTTTTACTTTCACTGTTATGTTGTAATATAAAACTTGTATAGAACATATATTCAGATGCAAATTATAATAAAATGTTATGAAGCTTTGGAAATATCCACTGTAAACTAATAATCCAGTGATTGCTGTACAAGCCAAATGATACCGAATTTTAGCTTTTGGTTTTTTGATGCCAAGGGAATAAGATTTTATGTGTAGAGGTTCAGGATATGTTTGCTCAAACATTCACTGGCTACATTTGGACAACATAATAGTCAATGGTGGGTTAATAGTCACCTCCATGGTTGATTATTGAGTCGGTACTCCCCACACAACATGATTATAATCAACTGTGGTGTGGATTAAGGCCAGTGTCAAGTTAGCTTTAGTCAACAGTGTGTTTGACCCTTGTGAGTTCTGCTGGCTGGACTAGAGTGGCAACCACCGCTTTGGTCATTCTTGCCAGGGAACAATGTAGTCTCTGAAAATAACTGACTCTGTGTGATGAAACGACACAGTAACTAACTGTTGTTCAAATAATCATCATCAACTTTATTACGATCACCGACCAGACTTTACACATACAAGAGAGTAGGGCAAAATTACATACATATTTGAAAAGTATGCAGCAGAATCAATTCTGGAGAGGCCTTATTCTCATAGCATTCAAAAAGAATTTTGCAAAAGCCTAGATTGTGTCTCTGTCTGCTGTGGCACTGAAGCAATGAAGAAGTGCATTAATTTCTAAACTGATGTCAAGTAATAATTTCTCTCTAATCTTTGTATAAAAACAACAACCTAGTAAAACGTGGACAACTGATTCAGTTTCATTGCTTCCACATGCGCACAAGCGATAATGAAAAGTGATTTTCTGAAACCTCCCCTGCAACAGAGTAGATGGCAGGACATTAAATCTTGCCAGAGTTAGTATACGCCGATATTTAGGTATATTAGGCATTGAAAAATATTTTGCTTCTGCCATTCTGAATCTTGGATTACTACCTAAGAATGGAGGGGAGCAGGTTCTGTCTGCTGCAGATCTTAAAACTTGTGTATCACAGTCTCTTACCCTTTGAGACAAAAGGACCTTGGCCTGTTTTGCTTCCGTCAGTAATAGAGACTCGGGGCAGAAGCCCAGAGAGTTTATCTTAGTCCAGAGTAGTTTCATCTACTCAGTGACGAATGAGTCATTTTGTATCTTCTGGAGGTAGCCTGAAGAACCAGGGCCGTACAAACGAATCCAGAATTTTAGTGCACTCAACCAAGCTCTCGAGGTGATAGCCTGTAAACCAGTCTCCAGCAGGAGAGCTGGTGTTGCTACATACTTTAGGGGAACAAGGATAGAACGTACAAAAACAGCTTGTACAGATTCAGTTGAAGGGTTAACCACTTTGATCCAGATTGAAATTCCATAAGTCAATTGCATAAGGGGTTTGGCCGTGGTTATTTGCATTGGCTATTTCAGCCAAATAACCAACCTTGGTGTGAAAAAGTCCCGACAGACAACAAAATAACCAATTGTTGACTATTTAACCCACCCTTAACTATTTAACCCATCATTAATTATCCTTCATCCAATCCCAGATAGCGTGTTTGCAGATTTTTCTTGACTTTTACTTTTGATGAGGATCAAGTATTTTCGTTTAATTCAAAACAATATAAAGTGTAAAATAAATCTTTATTTATGATTAAGCGCTTTTTACTTTAAAAAATTACTAATGGCTTTTAAAACTACCTTTACTTGGTGGTGAATGAGCATGTATGCATGCACAATGCACTCTGTAGTTACCTGTGTTGCCATTCCACAGCAGTAATACTGGGCCGGTCCAGATGTGACTCTAGCCTCCTGTTAATTGCAGTTAACAAACTGGGAGTCAGTCTATGGAGTATGCACTTTGGAATCAGTTGCATACCTTCTTAAATGAAGTTAAGTAGGATGTTGGCTCTCATGTTAACCATGGTTAGGATACTCTGTTCCCTCAGTGAGCCTGTTCAGACAACATGCTTAAGCCATGGTTAGGTTGCTAACCCTTTTGCAGCAAGTGGTTAATGAGCGTGTTTAAACCATGGTTATGTAGCCACCATGTTTAGGAATGGTTCGCCTGACACTCTAAGCCATAATGTTTAGCCCAAAATGCTTAGCCGTGGGAGAAATCCTTTTCTCCAACTTGTGGGAAAAGACTCCTTTGGAGGTAGAGAGGTGTGGGGTGGGAGAAGAAAGAGGATGCCCCAGTGGGGGAAGTCGGGGGACACCTGTGGGTGCCCCCACACCCTGGCGTGAAGGGAGATCTTGCTTTTTTTTTTTTTTTTTTTGGTTTTTTGAAGCCCTTTTGCTCAAAAGTCTGCAACATAGTCCTTGGCAAGTGGTTCATTCTCCCCCTCCCAATTTTCTTGATCAGCTCCTTTAACTGGCCTGGGGGATGTAAAGGGCTGTTCTTCCCCCACTTTTGTTTTCACAGTGCTGCCCTGGAGCGCAGCCTCTAGAAAATGAAGCTTACTGTTTTCCCCCCTTGCACCCTGGCATGTTTGGGAAACATGCATGGATGTAAAGAGAGAAAATCCGGGAAAAACAAAGAATACAATTTCCCCATGTGCGAAATAATGCACGGTGACTGCCAGATGACACGATAATCCACCATGGCTTAAACAACCCACTCTGCAGAGTTGTCCCAGAATTATTTCCTTCATCTTGGAAGCATTAATGAATACTAGCAGTAGAGTCTGTTGAGAGTGTCTTTGGCAGGGGGAGGAGAAATAGGCATGCTTGATCATTGTCTAGTTTTTTTACAGGAACCTACTCAATTTTCACTTTAGCCACTTTTTACATCAATCTAATGCAAGATTTGCATGGCATGAGTTTTGAACTGTAGTAATTATGTTTTGGAATTGCATAGTTTGTGTGTGTTTGCACATTTTGTATATGTAAAAATGATAATCCATAGTTGGGCAATAATTTTGTTGGGACAAATCAAAGTGCTACATAATTGTGTGAGCTTTCAAGTTCTTCAAAACTCTTCATCAGACAGGGTGGTACAAAAAGTCTCAAGATTTGGATTGTTGTTATGGCCATGAGGTCTGTAGTTTATGTAAACCCAGTCTCAAAATGGATGAATGAATGAGTGAGAAGTAGGGATGGAACAAGAGGAAAATTTTCTACCACTTTGCACTGAGGGTTCCATCCCCTCCAGCCACTAGATAGTACATAAAATTTTGCCTCAGTTAACTTTTTTTAGCTAGTGCGCCACCTAAAATTGATCTCCAACTTACTTAATATGATGACTGTTTCTCTGCAGTTCTGCTTTATGTAGTCTCAGGAACCTATGTATTTTGCCAAAAGCAAGAGGCAGATTTGTTACAGAAATGGAGATCAGCCATTGTTTCTCCTTCTCAAAATACATTGCTATGTGTAATATGAAACTTGCAATACCTACCACTGAATAATTCATTCAGACTGCAAATTTTCATCTTGAGACTGGGTCTGTTTATTTATTGCATTTCTATACCGCCCAGTAGCTGAAGTTCTCTGGGCGGTTCACAAGAGTTAAAACCATCAGACGAATCAAAGTATAAAACAACAGTATAAAACAAACAATAGTATAAAAACACAATAAAAATAATATATAAAATCACAACCAGCGTAAAACTGAGCAGCAATGGAGAGATTTATACAGATTTAAAAGACAAAGATGATAAACTGTTAAAATACTAGGAGAATCAGAAGGTCTTCACCTGGTGTCAAAACGAGCTTAACATAGGCACCAGGTGAACCTCTCTAGGGAACTCATTCCACAGCTGGGCTGCGGCAGGAGAGAAAGCCCTCCTCCTGGTAGCCACTTGCCTCACTTCCTTGGGCATGGGCTCACAGAGAAGGACCCCTGAAGATCATCTTAGGGTCCAGGCAGGCACCTATTGGAGAAGGCGTTCCTTCAGATATCCTGGCCTCAAGCTGTTTAGGGCTTTGAATGTTAATACCAGCACTTTGAATCAGGCCTGGACTTGGACCGGCAGCCAGTGAAGCTGAGAAAGGACTGGCGTAATGTGGTCTCATTGGCTAGTCCCTGTTAACAGTCTGGCTGCCCTGTTTTGTACCAGCTGAAGTTTCCGGACCATTTTCAAAGTCAGCCCCACATATAACGCTTTGCAGTAATCCAGACAAGTGGTTATCAGAGCATGGATAACTGTAGCTGGGCTATCTCTGTGCAGATAAGGATGCAGTTGGTATATCAGCCAAAGCTGATAAAAGGTGCTCCTGGCCATTGTTTCCACCTGTGCCTCAAGTGACAGTTCTAGATCCAGGAGCACCCCCAAACTATGAACCCGATCCTTCAGGGGGAGTGCAACTCCCTCCAGAACTGGATGAACGTTACCTACCTGGACAGATGAACCACCCATTAACAATACCTCCGTCTTGTCTGGATTGAGTCTCAGTTTTGTTGGTCCTCATCCAGTCCAATATTGTGCTCAGGCACTGATTCAGAACAGCCACTGCCTCACCTGGGTTTGATGAAATAGAGAGGTAGAACTGGGTGTCATTCACATATCTAAATTGCAGACCTCATATCCATAACACATGGCCAAATTTTTGGGCTTTGTTTCTTCACCCAGGAAGGATTTCTCTACTTTGTTTTTCACTAGAACTCTGATATTCACCAATTGGAGCCAGATGCAGAAGACATACACTTATAATTAAATTCTGAGCCCAGGAAGTTGTTTTGATTACCAGGACTGAACAGAGCTCATAGTCCTTCCACATAAAAATCCACTCCTGGTTACCCCAAGCTTTCTTCATTTCAGCAGTATAATTTGGTGTAGGGGGAAATTCATTTTGTTTTTGCTACAGCTAGAAAATTGATGGTCAGAAATCCTTGCTGATTTACTACAGATTGCCCAAAGAACTACCTGTAGGTCCATCTCGATCTTCTGCTCATTCCTATTCTGTAGAATATGAAAGCTTGACAAGTTTTGTGGAATTTTGGTCAGTATTGCACAACTGTAGATAATGGATTTTGTGTATGGTTGCATTTTTTTTTTAAAAAAAGTCCTGATAGCATCAATGAACTGGTCCACCATTGCTGTTAGATCTTTTGACTGAGCAGTGACAAGGGCTGGGCACCAGTTGTACTAAAATAGATAAACCTGACTTTTGAGAAATTTGTGCACCATGTCTTCCCCTCAATTAGTTGTCAGTGGGTAGACCTGGTGTCCACATAGTGTCTTCCCACCTGCAGCTGAAACCCTCATTTTTACCCCTGTCTGTTTTCAGTCCTTACAAGCATAAAGGGCATGGCTTACATTTTGTGAGTTTGTATGTGTGACCTGCTTAGCTTGCAGTCCACCCCTAGACTGTGCCCTCCACAGAACACCCAATAGATTCAGGTGCTTTCACACCAGGGTTCCTCGTGACTACAGTACGTGGGAAAGCACTTACTTCTGAGGAGCTGCATGGCGCACTGACTCAGTGCCAAGGCCTGCAATAAGAGAGAGAGGAGAGACTCTATCCAAGCCTCTTTCAAAAACTAAAACTTGAAAATTCTCTAAGAGTTATACATACACACTTCCAACAACCCCTCTAAGAAAACCCCTTAATAAATTGCGTGGTATAATCCACTGCACAGTCTTCCCCGAATTTTCCTAAAATCAGTACACTAGGAGACTGGATAACAACACTGGACTACACTGCATAGTTGTCGTACTCTAATCACCCATGCTCCCAGTAAAATGGGCTTAATGGGTATAACAGTGCTGAGCTACTTTGCAGTGCTTGTGTAACCCACACTCTAGGTACAGCCCTTACTACTGTAATGTAGGTAGAATATTGATAAACTTTATCTGCAGGCATTGTCAGGGTAATTTTTTTAATGTTTACAAACTCAGAAAAAAAATATTAATAAAGCTCGAGTTAGAAAGATTATGTACTCCTGTCTTTGCTCCTATCTTTTCTTTTTGGTAGACATAGTTGTCCAATCTGAGCTACACTAAAATTCTGGGGTTTTGAATTGATTTTTATTTATTTTATTTATTTATTACATTTATATACTGCCCCATAGCTGAAGCTCTCTGGGCAGTTTACAAAAGTTAAAAACAGTAAACATTAAAAAAGTATACAAAATTTAAAAATCATCAGAAACATAAAAACAACAGTATCCATTTAAAAACAACAGTTCTGGGGTCTGTTAAAAAACAAACTTAGCATTGTTAAATGCTTGGGAGAAGAGAAAAGTCTTGACCTGGCGCCTGAAAGATAACCGTGTTGGCACCAGGCGAGCCTCATTGGGGAGATCATTCCACAGTTGGAGGGGGGCACCACTGAAAAGGCCCTCTCCCTTGTTGCCATCCTCCAAGCTTCCCTCGGAGTAGGCACTCGGAGGAGGACCTTAGATGTTGAGCGCAGTGCACGGGTAGGTTCATGTCGGGAGAGGCGTTCCATTAGATATTGCGGTCCCAAGCCATATAGGTAGCAATCACTTCCCACCAGGGAAGACATCCCCCTTTCCCCGGAAACAGCTTTAAAATGAACCAGGGAGTTAGTTCCTACTCCAGACAGTGGGTGTATCAAACGTTGTTATGACTTCATTCATTGGCTAAAACCACTGAAAAATGAGAACAGGTTCTTTTTGCTTACAGAACAAATTGGCAGAATTGTGGCAATGCATTTTCTCTCAGATTTCTACAAGGGAGACTTTTTTTTTTAACGAAAGCTGGGAATCTGTGGATTAAGGCTCATCCAAGGTGTGTGTGTGTGTGTGTGACAACTGACCCATGTACTGACACACTTTATAGCAGATTTTTGTTATTCTTTAACTTCATGGAAAGTAATGTTCAAATTGATGCATGAATGTATGAGATGATACTGTTTTGATTTTGCAGAAGTGGTTTTCAATTTTGTATTTTTTTCATATTTAGGGTAGTAGCTCTTCTGAAAAATCCAAATCTTTAGGATCATCACGTTCCAAAAGGTTAGTTTGTTGTGCTATTTATTTGCCTGCTTGAATTACTTGCTTCAATGAGTCAAGTGATCAACTTGCTTGTTAGAATCCATGGCAGTCATGCCAAGAGGTGAAACAATTGAAGTATATGGGGGCATTATGGATAGTGGTGTTTTCTTGTCTTTTTTCTAAAAGTTCCTGTTGTTCAGTTGACTTTGAGCTAAGAACAGAAACAACAGAAATATGATTGTCCTGACTGGTCGTAGCCAATCCCCAAAAATTGTATAAGTGAGCTTATATTTTTAGTGTGCATAATCCGCATTTCTCAAAGTTCGTTTTCATTTGGCACTGCATTACCTGTTCTCATAATACTAAGAAATTCTTTGCTTTTTTATAATCACTAGATTCCCTTGTATAAAACAAAGTTGTAAGTGAAGGAGTTAGAACTTGTGCAAAATCACACACTTTGCTTATGGTTCAAGGAGTTTGTTAAAGAGCCATATGTTATGTTATGTATGTTAAAGAGCCATATAAGCCATGTTCTTATATTTGTGTTTGTTGTTCATGCAGGAAACCCACAGTTGTAACAAAATACGTTGGCTCAGATGATGAACAGACTTTAGATGAAACTGTGAATCAAGATATTTCAAATGAAAACTCGGAAAATGAAGTTGATATGAAAAGTTTGCCTAAAGGTAATTGAATTGCAAGTTAACAAATATTGACATCATGTGACTGGTGTATTTTAAAATCTAGGCAGGAAACTGTCTGGGAATGCCACCTAATTTGATTTAAGTAAATGTTAAAACCATGTTTTCTTGCTGTGTGAACAATGGCAAGCCCCTGGCTCATTCACTCTCCCCTTCCCTCATCTGTCATAGCTGCAAGGAAAATATCAAAAGTTGGCCAGAAATGATGGTTTGATCCTTGTTTGTTTTCACTAACTAGAACTTAAACCACTGTGAACCCCAAAACAAGATTGGTTAGAAGCAAAAGGTTCTGATTACCTTAGATCGTTCACACAGCAGGAAATCATGTTTTGACTTGGTTCAAGAGCCAATGCGAATGCTGGCTGCTGCCATCATATAGCTAAAAGTATCAGCAAAATAATGGTTTCTAATTCAGGTAGCAAGAGATGGCTTTGGGAAGTTAAGAACTTTTGGCAGGCAAAAAATACAAGCCTGGTTTTTATAGAACATAACCCATAGTATGGGTTGTTGAATTCTGGTTTGTCATGATTTGTGAATGCGTCCGCACTAACAATGCGTTAACCATAAATAACCAGAAAGAGAACCCATAGTTGTTGGTTGTGAACTCTGGCTTGTTTAAACCATGGGTTGTCATTATGTGACAATCCAGAACCAAGGGTTGTTCATGGGTTGCTTCACAAGGCTACAGAGATGGTTGGCAAGAAAACCAGCCACTTGCCATGCCAGTATTACAGCACTGCAAAGGCATTTGGGATTCAATGGAGGGAGCAGGCAAAGGAGGCAGGAAAGAAATATTTTTAATATTGAGGGTTTCAAAATCTTATTGTTCTGAAGCTATAAAAATGGTTCTCATAATACTAAGAGATCCTTTACTTTTTATAACCTGCACTAGATTCTCTTGTATAAAACAAGAACCCTTGATAAAATTAACATTTCCCCCCCCACTCTTTCCTAGTTTCTCTGAAATTGCAAAACATCCCATTATATTTGAAATAGGCTTTTGAAACACATACATGTTAAAATGAATGCCTGTGTAACAGTTAGATGTATGTATAGTATTTTAAATGTCTAATACAAATTCAGAATGTTAATGAAACTACCCAGAAGTTATTGGAGGTGGAATACATAAATTCATTAAGGTAATGAAGTCAGTGGCTCTGCGCAGACAACATGCTAAACCAAGATGGTTAAGTGTTTTGAGCTAAACATTATGGCTTATCCTGTTGTGTGAACCATGACTTAGTGGCCCTGTTCAGACAACACGCTAAACCATGCTGCTTAACCACAAAATGGTTAACAGAATGCATTAACCATTTTGTGGTTAAGCAGTATGATTTAGCGTGTTGTCTGAACGGGGCCAGTGTGTTGTGTGAACCATTCCTAATCATGGTGGCTACATAACCATGGGTTAAACATGCTCACTAGCCACTTGCTGCAAAAGGTCAGTGGCCTAACCATAGCTTAGTGTGTTGTCTGAACAGGCCCACTGCTTGGTTAGGTCTAGAAGTTATGGGAGACTGCTGGCTGCAGTTGCTGTTTCTTTCTCTCCTCTCTTCTGCTATTGTCTAGGAATTCAAAACACAATGCCCCTGACTTGTGATTTTTCTTTCAATGTTTCAAGTGGCAGCAGTAAAACAGAGCAGGGAGAAACTTGTAGCTTGGTGATGTGATATCCTGTGTTTTGTATGATTAAACATTAGTAGGAGGAGTGGGGAGCCTGTGGTGTTCATTTCCTGCCATCCATATCAAGCTGCAGCCTTACTTGCACTGGTCTGTCAGTGTCTGAGGGGACGTAGGATGTTTCAGTTTCTAGGCTGCAAGGTTGGAGCCCAGAAACCATGCTCTCTGCCCCCTCCCCCTTGTAGCCAGTGTGGTTATAGCTATGTCTCCACACTTGGAAACAGATAATTGAGATGGGAAAAAGGGGTATTCCTGTGGGTGGGGAGGGGAGGAGACTGGGGCATTGGCCATATGACATTTCCTGTGGCTGCCCTAGTCTCCTTCCCTCCCCCTCTGAAGCACCACTGCTAGACGGGCAAAATTGCCCATCTAGTAGAAGTGCAGGGTGGCTGGAGAATGAAGGTGAAGATTGCCTCCACGCTCCAGTCACCCTGCAATGGATACTTGGCAGCCTGTGAAGGTGGAGGCTGCCAACCATCTTCATAGGACTGCGCCCTTAACTAATCCTTTGCTGTCCTTTTCATGGGGACTAATGTAGGGGGGTCATAGTCAATTTATCTCCTTTAATATCACCATAACATTTGTGGTGAAAGAGAATGTTACTAAGGTGGATCGATTTAAATGAGGCAAGGGCAGGTTGCAAGCTTGCGAGAGTGACTTTTTTTACTTCTTCACTAGAACCCTAAGATCCATCAAATGGAGCCATACGCTTAGGATTAACACATTCTGAGCCCTAGAATTTCTTTTGAGAGTTGGTGTGATATAGTGATTTGAGAGTTATTATGGGGAGCTGGGAGACTCGGGTCCTTAGCCCCCACTTGGCCATGAAACTCAATGGATGACTTCAAGCCAGAGACTGACTTTCAGCCTTACCTAGTTCACAGGCTTGATGTAAGGATAAAATGGGGGGGAGGAGAATCATGCATGCAGCCTTGAGTTTAGGTGGAAGAGTCAGTTTATTACTCCTGTTGTGGAATTGGGCATCAATTAGGATTTAGAAAACCTGGCAGATATACTGCAAATCACCCAAAGATCTATCAGTGTATCCAGATCTGCCTGATGTAAATTACGGCATTTTAAATCTGCAAGAAAAATGGCTGATTTATTCATTTTCTTTTTAATTTGCCCAGTAATAGAAGTTCTCTAGGCAGATTACATAAAACTAATAGAATAAAATGCAATACAAAAAACAGCAAACAACATAGGAAAAACAATACAATATATATATAAAAACAGCCATAAAATCTAAAATGTAAACCAAACCTCTTGTTAATACTTTATGTATTTCCTGAACAGTGGTGCAAATCTGACAACTAAACTGTTAATTTACAGTGGCCTGGTTCAGACAACACACTAAACCATGCCGCTTAAAGACGAAATGGTTAAGAAAATGCATTAACCTTAATGCATTCCATTAACCATTTTGTGGTTAAGCAGCAACCAGGCAGGTGAAATAGAGAGTTATTTACACTGTAGTTTCATTCTTATAGCCAGGCTTTGCACCTGTGTCGCACAGTGTACATTTTGCAAACTTTCCTTACTTAGAAGCAACATCTTCCATTTATTCCCATAATTCTTTCAGCACCCATGTCTGTTTATGAAGTTAAATGTGCATGTAGAGGGACTTGCTCCCTGAACAACATTAGATTTTCTTCCTCTTTCCTGTGTTATTCTTTACTGCTTCACTCTTCCTTGGCATAGCTGTACCCTCACCAAAACAACGTAGCAAACAAAAGTGAAATGCCCATGACTGATAGGTGGAAGCAAAGCCTGTTAGTTACTGGACACACAAGAACAGATTATTTTCATCAGGTGCGAATGAAATGTCGGTGGTAGGTGGAGTGTAAATAATCATATTTAAGAAATAATCAAATTTGTTCTTCATTTACATAGAGAAGCCTTCTTTAACTCTGTGTACTTGATAGTGTAATTGATTTCGTTTAGAGGGAGTAAAGTGCTTATTATTATTATTATTATTATTATTATTATTATTATTATATTTATTTGTGTCCTGCCTTTTGCCCAATACTGGGCCTCAAGGCGGTCTTACAAAGTTAAAAACATACATTGTAAAACCTAGGAAAAGAAATGTAAATATATCTATCTCCAGATTATTCAATTTTAGCCTAGTTATTATTGAATTTTAGCCTAGTTATTTTTGAAATGAAAAACATTGCATTTTAAAAAATGATTTAAATAAAAAATCTGTTATTTTTAATCATCAGTTCAGTGTTACAGTGCAGATATCTGAATAGTAGGGATGGACAGCTACTGGCCTTTTTTTACTGGATGTAGCCTATAACACATTTTTCTGGCCAGCATGATGGTCTTGCCAAAAGTATATTCAGGTTGTAAGCAATATAGGTTGAACATTATGTGTAGAATCTCTCCTGGATTTTATATATAGTATGTAAATAAATGTATATATTTGTGTGCAGTGCACTATATCTGAGCACATCTAGTGTATAACTGTGATGCTCTTACTGTTAGATAAAGGTTTTCACCATCCCTATGTTGGAATATACAAAAGCTCTGCTGAGTATGTGGATGCATTGCTTCGTTTTTATACGAGGGTTCTGCATTTAACTTTTTTAAAAGTAATTTTCAAACTTTCATATTAGGTACAGTAGTTGTGCAGCCAGAGCCAGTACTTAATGAAGACAAAGATGACTTTAAAGGACCTGAATTTAGGAACAGAAATACTGCTAAAATAAAAACTGAAACTCAAAAGAAGCGTGGAGGTAAATGCATCATGAATCAAGTTCAATGATATGTTTAAACTTTTGGTTATTAAAATGTGCATTGTCTGCTGATTCCCAGTGTGTTGCTTCTGTTAATGAACTCTATTCATTAAGGAAATTATCTTAATAAAAGCAATCTTTATTGCTGTTTCTGCATTCTAGAGGCAATGCATACTTAAAGAATTTTGAAATGTGTGGAGAGAGTAGATAGAGGAATTTGCTCCTTCTCTAATTAAATTCACTGGCAGTGAGTTTAGGGAGGACTCTAGCTGGAGAGAGATACATAGGGAATGTGGCCCTGTTTATCCTGCTTCATTTCTTTCAATACTGTTGACCATGGTATTCTTTTGGATTGTTTCCATGCGCTGGGAATTGGGAGCATGTGCTGCAGTGGTTTAGTGGCTCTGTTTCTAGAAAGTTCCAGAAAGTGGCATTGCTATTTAAAATCTTTATGAAGCCTCTCGGGGCATGCATTAGGACATTTGGGGCAAGGTGTCATCAGCACAGCTCTATTTCTCTGAATGACAGAGGACAGTCTGTGCATGTTCTGAACTAGTGCCTGGATGCAGTGATGGGTTGGATGAGGGCCAACAAGCTGAGATGGAATTCTGACAGTACAGAAGGATGATGGGTGGGTGGTTCCCAGGTACGGGAACTGTGAATTTGCTTGCTCTAGATGGGTTGCATTTCCTCAGAAAAAGTAGGTACAGAGTTTGTTTCAGGATTCATCCTTGTTATTAGAGACCCAAGTGACTTCTGTGGTGAAAAGTGTGTATTACTAGCTCTGATTGGTATGTCAGCCATTCCCTTTCCAGGACAGGAATAGCCTGGCCTCTGTAGTCCATGTATTCATAACTTCACATTTAGATTATTGTGGGGTTAGACTTGTGCTTGGTCCAGAACCTGCAGCTGGTGCAGAATGTGGGAGCCAGGATGCTGTGGCTACTGAGGCAAGTAGAAGATCTTACTGTATGGAGCACCTGGCCATGCACATATTACACTAGTGTTGAAGCAACTGCCATGGCTTCTGAAGCAAGTAGAAGATCTTACTGTTGGCATATAAAGCCCCAAAATGTTTGGGACCAGGTTACCTGGCAGATTGCCTTCCCCAATACAGATCTATACAATCGTTAAGATCATTGAAGGAGGACTTGCTGGTTGTACAACGACCTGCAGATAGCCATCTTGGAGTAACTCAGAAATGGAACTACATCCTAGTGATGCCCTCCTTATGGAATGCCCTCTCCCTTAGTTTTCAGGAGGCGCCACCTGTAGCATGCTCTAGGGGCCAATTAAAGACCCATCCCTTTACCCAGGCCTTCCCTGAGTGAATGTTCTGTCCAGTTTGTTGGTTAATTATGGTGTTTTGATTATTAGCTTTAGTGTTTTATCAATATTTTAAACAAACGTTTTATCAATTATGTATTTTACTTGTAACATATCACAGTGTTTTTTAATCTCCTTGTGAACAACATTGAGATTTTTTTTTTAAAAAAATGGTTAGCATTATGTAACTCTATTAAATCAAGCAATAAGTGAATCAGTAAATAATACTCCTTGTTCCTCTGTGGAATCGTGACTTTGCCCTTGCACACTTTCAATAGTGCACCTCTGTGGCAAATGTAGCTGAGCCTCTACAGGAATTTTGAAAGTGGAACAGTGATGCTGCTGATGGCACCATATTCCAAGGGCTCTCAAAATGGTTTCCATTAGTTCTCTTTTGTACCATCATAGCAATACATTAGCAATTCATAATAGTGAGGGAAATGTCGAGTTTTGGACAGACTGTTGGGGTCCATCCTGAGCATAATTTGCATCAGATGCAACTTTTGCTTATGGGAGCTATAGCTAAAGTTGATATTTTATTAAAAGTGTTGCAGTCAGAAATTAATATATTTCAATATAATAATATATTAATTTAAAATATTAATAACAATGGAGAATAATGGTAACTAAAGTAAGAACGCAAACCTAGGTTTTTTTTGGGAGGGATTACTGATAGTATTACTTTGGGTGATACTTAACTAAAGGGAACAAAATAGGCACTTGAAATTAAATAGTGCCAGTTAGTTGGGTCTCTGTGAATTACAGAAATTCTAGTCTTCTGTTTTTATTCATATATGTGAGGAGGCGCAGAGCCAGCAAAATGATAAAAATAAAAGGAGAGGTTGGATGGAAGATTATTTATTTATTTATTACATTTGTGTATCGCCCTATAGCCAAAGCTCTCTGGGCGGTTTACAAAAGTTAAAAACAGTGAACATTAAAAATAAATATACAAAATTTTTAAACCATCAAAAGCATAAAAACAACAATATCCATTTAAAACAACTATTCTGGGGTCAGTTAAAAGAAAAATTCAGCATAAGTTTTTGTGTTGGCCGGGATTCAGATTAGCTGGTCACAGCAAATGTTTTGGGACAATATTGCTTGGCTGCTTGAGTCTTATTTTTTAAAAAGTATTAGAACTAGATTGAAGTTGATGTTATTTCTTCCTCTGTCCTGGTTCTTGGACTTTTCTCATTTGAAATGTGAGTCAAGTTTATTTATTATATTTTTATACATTTAAATTGTATCTTAAAAGTTTTCAGAAGGTCTTGGTGAATTAGGGAGCAATCCTATGACCCCTAGGCAGTGTCTGGGATGCCATGAGATATTTCTGATTCCAGGACCTGAGGTCAGAGACAGTGCTCCGACTTTATGTCCAGGAATCCATGCTCCCTGCCCCGTCTTCCTCGCAGCTGGTGTGGAAAGAACCACACCAGCTGCCTCTCCAACATTGCAAAAGCAACCTCAGAGAGGAGGTAAACAGGGCATTCTGGTGAGTGAGTGGGGGCAGTGGTCTGAAGAGGAAAAATTATGCTGTATCCTCAGGCCTCTGCAGCCTCCTTCCCTCCCCCTCCGACCTGCCCTAGCTAGATGGGCGGAAAAACCCATCTAACTAAAATACAGAGTGGGAGGAGCACGGAGACGAAGAATGCCTCCACTGCTCCTCCCGCTCTGCATTAGATGTCTGTATACCAAGTTCACAGGTCTATGGTCATCCCGATAGGATTCCACAGTCAAACATGTATTTAGTTTCTTGTACACTTGTAAATTAAGGCAGCAGTTCTGCACCCTGTTAATCAAGCATAACTCCCAATGTAGTTGTTAAAGCTCCTAAAAACTGTACACATAATTGAAACTTGAGAGCATAAATATTAATGTGAAGTAACTTCTCATTTGGGAAGTTCAAGATGTTTACATGGCAGTGGTGGAATATTTTGATTGATAATTTAGTTTGTGAACTGCCATAAATAGGTAATTCATTTGTTTCTGTTTAGGTAAACTCTTGAGGAGGGAGAAAGTAATAGATACTGCAAGAACAAATTAATTGGTGTTAACCTTTTTCTTTAGCCTTGTAAGATACCACTATTATTATTAATGTTAAAGAAGTGGTGCCACTGAAATAGTTTGCCCTTTTAAAAAAATATGGCAAGTGTGCTTAAAAAAGGTTGCTTTGTCTTAAAAGAACAAAAACCTGATGTGGTGCTTCTAACCTTTTTCTGCAGAGGAAGGGCTACATGGTATTGTCAGCTGTACAGCTTGCGGTCAGCAAGTGAACCATTTTCAAAAGGATTCAATCTACAGACATCCCACATTAAAAGTACTTATTTGTAAGGTATGTAAATGTATGAGGTGTGTGTTAATATGTATACTGCTCTCTTCTAGATGAAGGTGTGGTTTGTTTATTTATTAAAAAAATAAATAATATAGACATACTTATGCAGAAACCTGTTTCTGGATTCCTTCTCGGGGCAAAACCTACCTGTAAGAAACCGGGTTTAATCAGGGCAGGTGATAAGTAGCTTCATCCCCACAGTTTTGCTGGGGACATCCATTTATTTGGGAAACCTCATTCGGTCCAAAGGGCTAAATCCATTTTGGAGGAGCTTTCAGGGGCCACATTCCAGTGGTGTGAGGGGCTGATGGCAAGGGGGGTGGGACCAAAGTACAAAAAATACTGGCAAATTGTAGCTTAAAGGTAACTAAGCCTTATGAGAGACATTTCAACCTTTTAGAATGGGAAAGCCAGCACAAAAGCCAGGAAACCATCAAATGACCAGTTGTTAGGGGGAAGGGGTGGGGCCATCTGGGGATCCCAGGGGGCCAGATTGGGAACAAAGAGGGCTGGATGCGGATCCTCAGTCTGTGTTATGTTCTCATATAAGTTAGTGGCTGTCTTTTACTCATATGGGAAGATGTAAAGTGCTGCACTTAAGGGTCTGCTTAGCGTCCTCTGAGAGAGGTAGGTGTGTGTGTGTGTGTGTGTGTGTGTGAGAGAGAGAGAGAGAGAGAGAGAGAGAGAGAGAGAGAGAGAGAGGGTGGGGTGGGGAAATGCTTCTCTGCACATGACATGCACATGCCTTCTTTCTCATCCTTCATCCCCCACAGCTGCCTGCAATATGCAGGCACTTTCTTTGCACTTGCACACCCAACATGTCATATTATACTACTGTGGACTTCATTGTTGGGTGACTTGAGCATGTCTTATGGAATGTTGGGGTATAAATGTAACACATAAATATTGAGCATTTTGCTAGTATATCTTACTTCTTTATCCGATGGAAGTGAGTACATGGGTGACTAGTTTTTGGTGTGGGTTTAACTAGTATCATAAATAAATGTTTTATACTACTTTTGCGCAATAGCTTATGTTTATTTTTATTTTATATTGGGCCACAGAAATGAAATCAGTAGCAAAAATAGGCAGCATTCCATTGTGTTAATATTTGGCAAACCTATTCAATTTAATACTAAATTGAGGCCAATAATAATGTTTAACGTGTCTATACTATAAGCAGACAATGTAACGCAATTAATGTAAGTGAAAAAATTAACTTCTCTTCTTCATAGACTTGCTTCAAATATTATATGAGTGACGATATCAGCCGTGATGCAGATGGAATGGATGAACAGTGTAGGTAGGTGCATAAGAATCTTTACATATACTCAAATTCAGTACTTCATGTAGGACCAGGATCCAAAGAAGCATGCAACCAGTTCCCTGCACCCAAGGAAGGTCTTGTTTTTTAAATAGAGCACCGCTTGCTATTCAGGATTATTGATCCCACACCCTTTCAGCAGTCAGGAGTTATGCCAGCAGATTTGTTTCCCTGGAAGGTGCCTTCCTGAGATCACTGCCATTTTGGAAGTGTCTGCTGCTCCAATATATGCAGTCAGCCATTTTGGGAGTATCCAGAGCTGTCCTGAGCTCGCCACCACTTTGGGAGCATGGCAGCAATAAGGAGCAGCAAGCAGGTCAGCAGGCTAGAGTGGCCTAGGCAATTAAGGCTGCTCTATACTGCTAGCTCTATGATTTTGGCCCTTTAACCACAGATGCATTACATACGACACCTTAAGCCAAAGTTAATGCAGCTAACCCTGCTGTAGAACAGGGATAGTGAAGCCGGCCATAATGTGTTTAGCAGGGGCACCTAGTTAAGGAAAACGCATTGCACACAACACCCTAAATCCTGCTGCTTAATTTAAAACACTTAACCAGCAGGGTCTGAATGGGCCCACTGATAGACATTTAGGGATGCTCCAGGTCCTGTCACTAGAATTAACCCTCTCTAACAGAAACTCAGTAGCCTGGTTCCTATGGCATAGGCATGGTATTGACACCACCACTAGCATCAGTCTTTCAAAGTGAACAAAAACAAAGATGTTTATTAATGGAAATAATTTGCAAATGAGAATAAAATGTCACTCTTCAAATAATAGGTTGAGATTGCTTAAAGATTCTTAAATTAAATAGGATTGCTTCCAATTACTAATAGGTAGTAGAGTCTTTCCCAGCTATGTAAAATTTCAGTAGCTTTTCCTTCAGACCAGATTTCCCTAAACTCCACCCCACAAACAGGAATACATTTAGGAATTTCCCTAAACTTCATTAAAAAGGGAACAGATGCTTTACATCAGTCTCCCTCTGCCTACAGTTATTCCTGTTTCTTCTGGCTTCTAGGATGAATCAGATATTTCTGGGTCTACTAGTTGAAGTTCCAAAATAGACACCAAAAATATGTTATGTATACTTTGGTTTGCTCATAAAATTATCAAGTTTGATACAAAGTGTAGTTTATTCAGACAACAATGACAAATTTACTATGTTTAATTCTTAAAGTTTAAAATTTTAATGATATATGAGCAAACCATATTATCTTCTAGGTTCCTAATGCAGCCTTCCCCAACCTGATGTCCTCCAGATACTCTGGACTACAACTCCCCGCATTCCTGATTATTGGTCATGGTTTCTGGGACTGATGGGAGCTGAAGTTCAAAACATCTGGAGGGCACCAGGACTGTTGTAAAGCAACTTTAGGTCTGTATTGCATATTTATTATTGCTAAAAGTGCAATTCTGTGCATATCTACCGAAGAGTAAGCCCCAATGACTACTAATGAGGTTTACTCCCAGATAAATGTGCATTTATTTATTTACTTATTGCATTTTTATACCACCCAGTAGCCGAAGCTCCCTGGGCGGTTCACAAAAATTAAAACCATTCGAAGTATAAAACAAACAGTATAAAAACATGATATAAAATACAATATAAAAACACAACCAGAATAAAATCAGCAGCAGTGTAGAAATACAGATTTAAAATACAAATTTATTGGACTGCAGCATAATTTTCTGTTTTCCTTGTAGCAGATAACAGGGATAGTCTTGTTTTCTGAAATTGTCACTTGCATTTTAGTAAAATATAAGTGATAATTGCCTTTGGATATTTATGTAATAGAAATTTTCTTATTTGTTTGTAGCAACACATTTTTTAAAAAAATGTTCAAACTTTAATTTCAGATGGTGTGCTGAAGGTGGAAACTTAATTTGCTGTGACTTTTGCCATAACGCCTTCTGCAAAAAGTGTATATTGCGCAACTTAGGCCGAAAGGAGCTGTCAAACATAATGGATGAAAATAACCAGTGGCATTGCTATATTTGCCAACCAGAACCTTTGCTGGACTTGGTTACTGCTTGTGACAGTGTATTTGAAAATTTAGAACAATTATTGCAGCAAAATAAAAAGAGAATCAGAGTTGACAGTGAAAAAAGTAAAATGTATGACAATATACTTAAATATTCTTCAAAGAAAAATAGCTCAAGTTGTAATGGAGAAGAAAAGAAATTAGATCGTCCATATTCTGGTGCTGTAAACTATTCCTACAAAGCATTGATGGTGCCAAAAGTCCTGCTTAAAAAAACAAAAAAATTGGTTGAAACAACAACAAACATGAATGCTAGTTTTGTAAATTTTTTGAAGGATGCAACTGAAAATTCTGAAATAAACCCAACAGTGCACTTACGTCAGCTGAAGGCATTTAAATCTGTGTTGAGTGACATCAAAAAGAGTCATGTGGCATTGGATGAAGGTCTGAATTTGGAAATTCAAGCTCTGGATGCTAAAATCAAGCTAAAGAATACCAAAGAGAGAGAAACTGAAATTAAATTGGATAGCAACGAAGTGAAGAAAACAGAAGGAAAAGAATTCAAAGAACATAGAATCACATCAGAGGTCAATGAGTGTGCAGATCAAAGTGTACCAATAACGGAACGGACAGGAAGCAAAAAACCAAACGGCAAAGATAAAAAATCTGGGAAAAGTGATGAACTTCAATATGAACCCAATAGCACTGAAGCAACAGATATGGATATTGTATCCGTTCCCTCATCTGTTCCTGAAGATATTTTTGAATCTTGTATGGAAGCACAGAAAGCAGGTGAACACGGCACTGGAAGTATGAAATCTAAAGACAGTAGGGGAGGAATGAAGTTGATATCATCTACAAAAGTTAAAAAAGAATTGATTGTGAAACTGACTCCAGTTTCCCTTTCCAGTTCTGTAAAAGCTGAAGATTCAGATGGAAAGCCAGAAAAGGGAGAGAAACAAGAAAGTGGAAAAGAAAATTGTAGTGCTGAATGTCCACCTGAAAATAAAGTAATTTCACTGGTAGATGATAATGATCTCAGAAGGTCTCCTCGTGTTAAAACCACACCCCTTAGGCGTCCAGCAGATATAAACACCTTAACATCTAATTCAGAAGAGGACAGCAATGATGCATACAGTGAAAAACATAGAAGAAAACCTGCACATTCCAAAAGAAAGAAAGATAAGCAGAATTCTCCTGATAGCACTGTTCACAGTGCTCAATCGAACAGACCAGATACAATGGACCAAAGTTCTGATTCTGATGAGATACCTGCAGTCCTCCAAGAAGTAGCCATGATGAACCACAGTTCTTCAGATGTTGACAGCAGCAATGGAATGTCCAAGGATGTGTTAAATGCTTTAAAGAAGCCAACAGTGAAAGAGGACAATGGAAAGCGAAAAAGAAAAAGTTCCAGTTCTGGATCAGATATGGATGCTAAAAAAGGCAAATCAAATAAAGATTTAGCTGTTGCTAAAAAGAAACGCCAGAACTGTTCAGATTCTTCTAATTATGATTCTGAGTTTGAAAGCGAGAATTTGAGTAAAGCTCAGCCTGGAAATAAAGGCCCAAGAGATAATGATGGTTCTTCGGAAGAGGAGCCAAATAAAAAAGGAAAAGGAAATTCAAAGCAGCAGCGGCAGCAGGGTGAATTGTGCAATGAAGTTGATGACGCTGAGCTCTCTGCTCCAGATAAAGAGAAGCTAGGCAATTCTTTGGAAGATGCACCTTGTAAAGAGTCATCGGTTAAGGAGAAGCGAACAAGGGATTTCAAAGAGAGGGCCTCCAAAACGAAGCAGAATGTGTCCTCTGAAAAAGAAGACAATAGCCTTTCAGGCAAGAGAAACAAACCTTTGGCAAATGAAGGACAGGATTTATCTTTGGATGATACAGGGCAGTCTCTAAAGCAAGACCAGAGTAGTGAGTCCTCAGATGATGCTAGAAAGAAGGCCAAAAAAGGCACAAAAGAAAAGGAAACTATGAGCCAGAGGAAAACCTCTGAAAAGGGGCAAAGTGATTCCTCTTCTGAAATTGAGAAGCCTTCTGACAAAGAGAGTTGTAGTGCTACTAGAAGTAATAATACTCAACAAAGAACTCTTGAGGGCAAGCTGAAGAGGAACTTGAGAGAGAGAGTTTCTAAAAAGCCCCAAGATAATAATGCTGCAGAGACTGAGAAATCTTCCAAAAATGAACAGGTTTGTGACACTTCAGAAGATAACTTAAAAACAAAAGAAAATAATGCCAAGGTAAAGAAAAAAGCAAGTCCCAAAAGAAGAAATTCCAAAAAGAGAAGAGGTGACTTACTGTCCTCTTCTGATGAAGACTTCAATGAACAAAAAAAGAATAAAAAAAGAGGAGCAGCCACTAAGGGAAATAGCAAAGGTAATCGTAAAGAAAGAGGGAAAACCAGTGTTAAAAAAACAAAGAATGAAACCATCACTACCACTGCTACGTCGTCGTCTTCAAATGAAGCTGAAAATGAGGACCTGAATTCAGCAGGCGAGCAAAGCAGCGACGAGCAGAAAATTAAGCCGGTGACGGAAAGTTCGTTGGCGGCTACAAAAATTGGATTTTGTCAGTCTTCAGGTGTGCAAAAGATTAAGTCTAAATTTATGTTATTTATTTACAGAAGTTTTTTATAGGCCTGTGAGCATAATCTAAAGCTTTGAGCACTTCCTTGATAAAGCAGTTACATTTTCATGTGCGCTATGTGTTGGGGTTTTGTAGTTTCAAGGATATTAATTTTTGTTTGGATTGATACTAAATTGCTGGTGGTTAAAAACCCCAGAAATTAATGAAACGTTGATTTTATATTGCACCTAAATATGAGAAATGCAGCATCCTATTTCCCATAGTGGCAAACCAAATGCCTCTGGGAAAACCACTAGCAGGACACAAGGGCAATAACACTGTCCTGCTGTTAACCCAAAGCAATTTAAATTGGCAAGAAAAATGGCTGCTTTTAAATCAAATTTCCTTTTGATGTTAGTCCATGTATTTCCTATACAATAATGGAAGTCTGACCATGAAACTAAGTTAATTTACAGCTAATTTACACTTTCAGTTTACAACCAGGCTTTGTATCTTTTGTTGCACTGAATATATTTTGTGTGCTTTCCTTGTTTTTATCTATGTAGGGAATATATTTAAAATATTCCTATTTTGGGTCTTGTTTATGACGAGCACTGTGACTGGTTGAGAGGTTAAGTATGTAGAGGACCCTGCTCATTGAACAACATTAGATTTTCTTCCTCTTTCCTGTATTTCTCTTTACTTCTTCACTCTTCCTTGGCCTAGCTGTACCCTCACCAAAACAAAGTAGCAAGCAATGAAATGCCCATGACTGATAGATGGAAGCAAAGCCTGATAGTATTGAGGGTATTCATATTTGAGAAATGATCATATTGGTTCTTCATGTATTATTTAACCCACTATGGGTTAACATGACATCCGAACCCAGTCTATGTCTCCTTTAACTCAGTGACCTGGTTCACACATAACTCATGGGTTGTTGGGGCAGTGCAGAAGCTTGCTGCCTCACACTCCCCGCTTCCCTTTTCCATCCAGTTTAGCAAACAACCCAGGAATGTTCCATTTCTGAGTTGTTTGCTAAAACTTCTGAATCAGGCTCTCCGGGTTGTTGAGGAAGAAACAATCTAGTTTTAACCCTTGGTTTGATGTTGGGTTAAAATTCTGAGTTGTTTCTCCCTCGACAACCCAAAATATGGGGTTCATATGTCAGGCTGAACAATCCACGAATGGGGTTGTTTGCTAAACAGGATGCAAAGCAGAAGCGGCAAGTGGGCATGAGCATGGCCCTGACCAACCATGGGTTAATTAACCCATAGTTTGTTGTTATTAATCTAAAGAGGAATGTCTTCAAAATATTTCTATATTGGGTCTTTCTTATGATGAGCACTGTGGTTAGAATCTGGTTGGGTCATTGATGTAGTTTAGTAACTGTAAGGCTAACATGCGTATATTCAGATTATTTAATATTAACTTAGTTATTCTTTAAGAGAAGCATAGAAATTCTACATTTTAAAAAAAATCTGCTTTAAATCAGATTTTTAAAAAATCATGTTTATTCACCTTAATTCCCTGCAGCTGGTAGCAATAGATAGCCACATTTTCTCTAACCCCCCTTTTAAACAATCTAAGCTAGTATCTGTCACTACATCTAGAAATTCCATAGGTTAATGATGTGATGAGTGAAGAATGTAATCTGTGGATTTATTATTATTATTATTTATTTATTTATTTATTTATTTATTTATTTATTTATATAGCACCATCAATGTACATGGTGCTGTACAGAGTAAAACAGTAAATAGCAAGACCCTGCCGCATAGGCTTACAATCTAATAAAATCATAGTAAAACAATAAGGAGGGGAAGAGAATGCAAACAGGTACAGGGTAGGGTAAGCAGGCACAGGGTAGGGTAAAACTAACAGTAGAAAGTAACAGTAGAAGTCTGCACAACATCAAGTTTTAAAAGCTTTAGGAAAAAGAAAAGTTTTTAGTTGAGCTTTAAAAGCTGCGGTTGAACTTGTAGTTCTCAAATGTTCTGGAAGAGCGTTCCAGGCTTGTTCCAGGCAAGTTCCAAACTTGCCCTTGCTAAAGTAGGTTAAAAGGCTTCTTAAAGTACATATAGGCCTATGATAATGAAAATGGGTGTCACACATTGTTATAATTTGGCTTGTAAAATTGAGCCCACTGACCATACATGTGTGGTATTGGGCCAGGATTGAAACCGTCCAGTTTGCACATGGTGTGGTGGAAACACTTGAGTCTGCAATTCTATACCCACTTATTACTTGTTATTTATTTAGTTTAAATCCAACCAAAAACAAATGTTCTTTGAGCAGATTACAAAAGCTAAAAACCCCCAATATAAAATAGAGCACAGTAATAAAATATATAAAACATCCATAAAACCTACAAAACCTGAAATACATGCCTCAGAGTAAGCCCACTGAACTTAAAGGGACATACTTCTGAGTGAGCATGTATATGATTGCACTGTGAGTTTTCCTTACAGTTGCAGAAAGCACACTGACTGCCACCTTAGAGGTCTGCTGGAGTTGGGCACACAGTGCTGTTTTAAGAGGCGCATGTATGTGATACCATGTTTGGATCTCCCCCATCTCTTAAATTGAATAGAATTATATTACTCATAACATGTGGTTAAGTGATGTCATTGTAGATAATTTAAATTTCGACTTGGGTATTTGAAAAGGCCCTTGGCACATTTTGAATCTTGCCATGATTGAAATATGCACACTTTTGTATGCCGCTGTTCAGATCTTTTCAAACATTCCCAGTAGTATACTTGGAGATTGATTTCATTAAGGCTGAAAAATAGTTTCAGGATAGTACAGTATGCTAAGTGTAGAATAAAACTCATATCTGAATTCTTTACTTTAATCATCCTTTGGGACTAATGTAGTATGTAACTGAAGTTTTAAAGTTTTCAGTCTGATTTAGTATGCCATCCTGCTTAAAGGCAGAAGGAGAGAAAGTGCTGTTAGGCTTATTTCACAATGGGAAATGGCTATAGATAGATAATGTGGAAAGGAATAAGGTACATGGCTTTGTAGCTCCTCCTATGGCAAAATCTTGATATCTAGAGCTTTTCTAGCCACAGTCATTGACTCTTCTTACAAAGCAAGATCTCTTATATGAGGAAACTTAGGGTTGAGGGGCTGTGGTGGGTTGCTGAAAATATGTGAATGAGAGATGGGCGGTGCTATAACACAAATGAAAGGGAAGGAAATTGAATGTGTCCTGGTCAGTTGTACTGGTGGATTCCTTGCCTGCTGTGAATGGCTCTCTTAGACTTTGAAACGTTGTGATTCCCCACTTAAACTAATGCAAGCACGGGAGAAGATTTGTATCTCTTAGGCCTATATGTCCCACAATATTTGGAATTTTAAAAAAATCTATTTTCACCAAAAGTCATATTGAAGTATTTAAATACCACTAAATAGCAATTTGCAATATTTTAAATTTGGAATACTTTCTTGGGCAATACTGAAAGTGTTAAACAAAATAAGCTAAGTAGCTCACTTTTATGTGAAGCCTGACTTGAATCTGAAAATTCCTAGAGTCCTACTATTTTCCAGAAAATGCCATTGAAAATAATTGACAATTCCCTGGCAGTTCCAGGGTTCGTGGTGGTGTCCGCTATTGGCACTGAAAATGATTGCACTTTTTACTTTTCTGGAAAAGCAAGGCTACCTGTATTTAGGTTTATCATACTGCCCCTGCTTGGTCTGTGTGTCTATGTGTGCTTTTCATTTTGTAGCATAAGAGTTATGAGTGCTTCTAAAAATAGGAAATGACTTTACCTGTTTGTGAAGACTGTGTTTCTGGCATATATCATTGTCTTTTAAACAGGGAAATGTAGGTCCCCGTGTGAATCAAAATGGGAGGTTCTTAAGGGCAAATGAGCAGCACTTGATTCTAGAATATATGGTACCCAATATAGGGTGCTTACCTTGCTGTGCTATGGTAGGAAAATCTCTTGTGGTCATCAGCATTTTAGAAGCTACCTTTCTTGGTCCCATCTACATCAGCCATTTTGGCAAGTGGGGCTTATCTGGTGTCTTCAGAAGTCCAGCACATTCAAAACCTCTACTAAGACTTTCAAAGTGTATTTTGGGCTGCCTTTACTTAAATAGGACTCAGACTTGAATAACTAAAGTAAGGCGACAACAATGAAATTTCCCAACAGAAAATGCTGAGCATAAAGGTTTGGAAGCCATAGACACAAGGAAACAAGAGATTGCGACAAGCCTTAGCTCTATGGTGCCTCTCTCATATCCCTGTAAGCAGATCTGAGGTAGAGATCATGAAAGAGGTATTGGTAGAAGAGATAAACTTTGGGATGGAATCCATGGCGTGTGTGTGTGTGTGTGTATGTGGGAAATAAGTCAACATTGAGACGCAAAACCTAAATATAAGTAGCCTAAAACGTTTTATTTATTTATTAAAATTTAATTTATTTATTAAATTTATATACCGCCCCATAGCCAAAGCTATGAACAAACTTATGAAAAAAAATCAATGATACCAGTCCAGCAACCAAGATATTCCAGTCTAGTCTGCCAGCCCAGAAATAATGCAGTCATGGTTAACTACCCAAATAATTGCTGTGATTAGCAGGGTGGTACAGAAATTCTGTCTTTTTCTTCTTCATTTACAAGTATATGCAATGGAGGGAAACAAATCAAGAGATCTTTTCTTGTTTCTCATATCTGTGACTTTGCACACTTTGTCTAGAATAGTGGAAGATAGGAATAGATTTACTGTTTATTAATAATTTCCCCTGAAATGCCTGGTACATTCCCCCATTTCCATAGTTATATAGGCTGGAACATTTTTTCCTCCTCATGCCATTGGGATTGAGGCTTGCCTTGAACCTGGGATTCAGCCTTTTGATTCTGGCATAGCTTGTGTGTAAACACTTCCATATGGACATACAACACCTCCAGACCTGAGGATCCGTGACCAGGATTTAGATGGATGCTTTTAAAACATTAAATGTATATGTTCTATGCCAGTGAGAGTTCAGAGCTTCTCCAAGTTGCCATAAATATGTAGGAAGGAAAATATTAATAGTGGTTGAACATTGGGCCATCTTTGCTTGAGTTGCATCATCACCCCATCAAATAGGTTACTAGGCAGATCTGGCCTAGTAACTTCAAGGGTTCCAAGGCTCCCGTGTTCCATGTTGAACACTGAAGTAGTGGGATCCTGGTACCACTCCGCCAAACTCCACCCTATCTAAGGAGTACTCATCTATGTGCCACAATTTCAAGGTAGATTTTGCAGGCTCATCCTCCTCTGGAGGCTGCTCAAAACTGTTATAGGATGAGGTCATGCATGCTCCCGCTGACAGTGTAACATTTAAGAAAGCTGTTCAATCAAGAGAAATGAGATCTCCGACGGGTGAAATTGTAACCCAAACCCTGCCTTCTTTGGGGAGCCAACTAGTGCTTCAAGATGCAAAGCACAGTGGTGAAGAAAATGTAAAGAACAGAAAGAGGGAGGCCCAAACATGCTCAGTGATCACTAGGGGCTACAGAATGTTGAGTGTCGGTTGGAAAAGAAAAATGGAAAATGGAGGGGAGAAAGGAGAGAGTGAATCAGCCTGCTGAAGCCCATTGCAGCGTAGAGTATTTTAGAGGAAGGCATGTCTAGCTGGCTCAATGAAGAGGAGCACTTCTGTAAGGGGCTGAGAGTATACTGCAGTATTTTGTTGCAGGACCCATGAGTAAAGTTCTATTGCCCTAAGCTGAAAGGTGTTAAGGACACCTGAATACTTCCTCTCAAATTCCGAAAACCCTTCTAAATACTCCATAGAAACTTTTAAAACTGGCAAACAAATCTTCAGTATTATAAAAGACACAACTGTTATTTTAATAGAAGTCCATGTTTGCAGAATGGAAAAACGATAGTCCTCTCATCTTCGTCAAGTTGACTCCTTCATGGTTTACCACCCACCTTTTCTTCTTTAGTTACTCAATAAAAAGGAGGGCATTATATTTTTAGTTGCATAAATCAATGTTGTAGTAGTGACAACATGTTGTAGAAGTCAGTATTGAACCTGGGAGGCTACAGTTATAAGAACTTTGTAAGTAAGAACTAGCTCATGAGTTTGCTTTTTTCCTCCTCCTCCATCCTAATCGGGCCTTGAGTCATGCCAGTTAGACTCGCTTTGCAATCAGTGCAGTTTGAAGCCAGGGGAGATAATAGCTTGAGAGACAGAATTATAGTAGTCCAAAAGGGTACAGGGGAATGGAGTGGTGAAGTTATAGGGGTGCACCATGGCAGGGGCCATACCTCGGGGTGCCAGTGGCTGTCACTTCACTCGGGGCAGATACAATGCATCCAATTCTGAGCACTACATAACTTTGCTTGAAGGTTTCACTATATAAAACTATGGGCTATTCCAGCCCATGCAAAGCCAGATATGTTTGCTAGTTGGTAATAAGAGAGGCTGTTTCACACATTTCCCTGGTGAGGGTCAATCTAGGACAAAAGGAATATGTCCACATTCTCCATCCCACCAGATGTACAAGGCACTGTGCCAACATTGCACATAGGGCCATATTTATGTGATCTTCCCTCTTCTTTAAAGGGAGAGGAAATGTTATTGTAAATTAAAACTATGTGTACCTGGCTCATACAGTGCCTTGTATGCCTACTGGAGTAGGAGATACATACACCTGCTTTCTCACCACAGGATGTCAGTCCTCTGTTGGATGCATATAACTGCTCAAGTCTGTAGAGTATCAGTGCAATATTGCACAGTTAGTTACCTTGTTAGTGTTATAACTTACAGCCTCTTCTTACTGTATAGAAGCTGCACTGATAATGCAAAGCTTCATTATTATTAGGCTTTATTTATAATTTTATTGTTATGGGTTTGGTTCTTCAATTTATATAGCAGTCCGATAAGAAATTTGTTTATAAAGAGATCTGATTGTAATGCAGAATGGTTCAGGTGATGATACTTCAGCACCTGAAACAACAAGCTTCCTCTTGTTCTAATATGTCTGCCCTTCTTTCTTTCTAAAGGAGATGAAGCGGAGAATAAATCGGCGGCTGTGCCAGTGGAAGAGGAGGAAGATGATGACGATGATCCTGAGAATAGGTATGATTCCCTCCGTAAGGACTTTAAAAAGATTATAACACACCCTAGGCGTGGGCGCAAACAAGAGCAACGGAACAGCAAGCAGGTTGTAAAAACCAGAAGTGCCTGCCTTGTAAAGACTCGCTCACAGGCTTCCCGCAAGTTTGAACGAGAGGCCAGAAAACAAACCCCCAAATCCAGAAATGAAAAGAAAATGAGAAAATACATTTAAGTGTTAATTCACACACCTTGCGTAGGGTGTGTTATAAATGCACTGCAGCACTGTCCGTTTTAAGTTTCCATGTAAAATGTGGATTTTGTGTAAATTGTACATTCAGTCACATTTCTTTTCTTAAAAAGTGATGCTTATGGCTGCCCACAGGAATAAGAGATGCAGATTAGCAATTCTTCAGTTATTCCAAGTTCTCTGTTTTGGCTCTTGAATTCCTTTTCAGTTGGTGTGTAAATTAATTCTCATGAAAACCTGATAAGAAAGCAGAGCCATAAGTGGGCTATGCTTTTGGAGAAATCCGTTTTGTAATATCCTGAATTATTCACTTTTTAATTTAAAAGTGAATACTTGGTAGCATTAATGTAATGATTTGAATTTGTGCCCGCTTCAGTCATTTGAGTGAGTTTTTGCGATGTTTGGACTACAGTCGCATGTTAAATCTAAACATGTGCATAAATGTATATTTGGTATTAAAATTTAATGTTAAAATATCACTGTAGTTAAGGATTTTAGTTCTGTAAGCCTTTATAAATCTCCAAATACATACGTTATGTAACTGATGTAATTGCCAAATAGTAAAACGGAAAAAAATAGAAAACAGTGAATACTTAGGTTGCAATCCTATACTGACTTGTAGACTTGGTTGGCATGTAATGGCAAATTGTGGTTTAACTAATCCACGATTTTCCATTTGTGTGGAGGAGTGAGCTGCCTCCCACTCCTCACTTCCACATTCAATCAACAATCTACAATTAGCTGTGTTGTAGGTTGTTCAGCATGACGTGTGATTCCAGAACACTGGGTTGTCTAGGGGCTAAACAACCCAATGGTTAATCCAACAACAAACCATAGATTTAACTGTTGGGTTGTTTAGCCCCTAAACAACCAGTGCTCTGCATTCACATGCCATGCCCAACAACCTCCGACCCAGCCACTTGTAGGTTGTTGATTAAAAGCGGAAGTGGCTGATGCACCTGCTCTCTCCCACTTCTGCATGGGGAATCATGAATTTGAGTGTGACAGGCTAACCAGGTCATAGTGGGACTTACTTTTGTGGAGGCATGTATAGGATTGTGCTGTTACAGGATTAATGAAGTATATACTGTCAAGCCATCTATGCCTAATGTTGGTTACCAGGCAGTTTCTTTTGTGAGAACTATTTCTACAAATTCAATATAATATAAGATATATTTGACATTGATAAATGTGCAATTGGCTTTGTGAAAATAAGAATGGTTTGTTAAGAATTTAACTGGGTTTTTTTCTGCATTATTATAAAGTGAAACACGTTTTTGGTTTTGTACCTGAAGTGAATTTTAACACTTGTTCTCCCATATGGACTTGGGTACAGATAAAAATGCTGCTAATCTAGCTGTTACTTGCTTTTAACACACAGCATTTAAATACGTAATAGTAAACTTTAATAATTGCTTAGGGGTTGACAGTATAGAATGATAAGCAAACTTTTCAAAAATGTAGTTTCTTTTAAAGAATCACATTGAGTTCCTTATTTAATTAATAGATTTTAAAAGCATTTCTAATAGATAATATCATATAGAAAATTAGATGTTTTGCTTGGAGTATTGTTCTTTATTTCTTAAAAGTCAGTAAATGAATCCTGAAATAATTTAATCATAAAGAAGAATTTTACTTAATAAATAAAAGTAAATTCCTGGAATTGCTTTAAGGGGGGGAAGAACCCCTGAATACTGTACAATCCAGGAAAAGTATCAATCTACCTCTCTTAGATGGAGTTGGTTTTCATCAGCAAATAGTCTTAACCAATATACAAGATGAATATTGGTTGACGTGTATTATACCGTATTGAAACACTTAATTTTATGTCAGAATTGGGATAATGCAATTAAGTAGCTGGTTCGATGACCATGTATGTTAGAGAGATTCAAAGAGTTGTGTGCAGAAATACCGCAGGACATGGAGGCTTTTCCTAGCATTCCTTCCTGATGCGGTGCCTTGTACCCTTCCCCCCCTTGAAGAGCAGCTCCTATGGTACAGAGGGATGAAGATTGGTGTATTCCCTCTTCCCCCATTTCTAAGTTGAACTGCTTTCTGCATGCACACGGGGCTGTTTGGTTCCCTGCTGTGGTGAGTCCTATTGAATGATCAGTGACTTTCACCATGACATATACCAATCCCCAACTTTAAACTAAATGCTCTTATGGGTTGCAGTTTAACTATTGCCTGCTTTTTTTAAAAAAAAAATACCCAATTCTGCCAGGCCAAAGAGGGATGCTAGAGATATGTAGTAATGTTATACAGCTTGGACAGTTGTACCGACAACTTACTGTCCTGAAGAAACCATTTTAACATGCCTCTTATTAAAATGTTAAAACCTTTTGCAATATTTTAGTGGGTCTTACTATAACAGACAGTGCTGTATTTCATTGTGGTGTGTATTTGTTTCTTATTGGTTTGTCTGAATTTTTAAATAGTGCTGTTTTAATATGTTTGGAGTTACTTTTGTTCGTTAAGAGATTCATAGTGTATTCATGCACAATGCCTTTGAAGTATTTGATGGATGCAATAAATTTTTGTAAAACATGTTTCTCGTCCAAGCATTTAATTTAAGAAGTATAAAACACATTTTTTCTACTAAGATATTATAGGGGTCAATTAAGCTGTTTTCATTCATATTGAAAATTTGCCCATATAATACTCAATTTAACATTTCTGTGGTCTCTGTGTTTAAAGCTAAAATTGTTAAACATGGCATCTCAATTAAAACATAGTGTGTCTTTAGCACATCATTGCAGTTTCCTTTATGTATTGGATACGTTCAGGCAATTGCAGACTATGTCAAATGCAAACATACTCCTTGATTCTATTTGGAGTTGTTATACCCTAGAAGACTTGTGCATGCATTCAGGGCTTTCCCTAGTCTTTCCATCTGTGACACCCTGCATGATTCATGCACATGCGCTGGCAAAATTGCTTGATGCTCTCTTCCCCTTGATATAAAAAGTATTGTGTTGGTTTGTCTGGTTGTAGGAGTGAATCATGGTGGGAACTGATGCCAGCTATACCTATGGAAAGGCAACAAGCACATGTGTGGTCTTAGTCTTGCAATTGAACTTACAATGCAAGAGACTGCAAAATGTTTGAAAGGGGGCAAATGTTGGCCTCTTTTCAGTTTTTAAAATGTAATAAATACATGTGGATATCATGATTGGCAATACTCATGGGAAAAATGCAGATAGTCCTAGGTTCTAATAATGAAAACTGCAAGTAAGTGTCATATTGGTCACCTGATAAATTCTATATCGGTCTTCTCCAACCTGGTGCCCTCCAAATGGCTACTTGTTAAAACATCTGGAGGACATCCGGTTGGGAAAGGCTGTTCCATATGAAAAAACAGAAATGGTTTACTCACATATTTTACAGGTGAGTTCTTTGTGAAATTTCTTAACTATTCTTAACTAAACACTGATTTGAAATTGAAATTATATCGCTGGATTAAGAGAAGGTTTAGTTCTGTTACAATCAATGAGGCTTAAGTTGATTTTGACTAACTTCTTCTAGATACAATCCGTAGTTATTTTTGGGAGAGGGGTATCAAAAGTTTTAAGGCAGCCCTAACCAAGTTAGGGCCATATTGTCAGTGTAGCCGTCTTCCACACATCCTTTGCACCATACTATGAAAAGGCTGGATAATGGAAAAGTAGTGATACACTGCTTACCAACATTACATTCTTGTGTGTTCTTTGGATAGAAGTAAGATTTCAGGCTCTGAGCCTCATTCACTGGGCTGCAGTTCGTTTTCCTAGTCTGAGTGTCTAGCATTTCCTGAATTTGATGTCCTTACAAGAGGCAAGATGGGTTTTGTTTTAGAAACAAACATTTTAATTTCACTTATACATTAGGTGGATTAACTCTTTCTGAAAATACAAAATTATTACATCCTGTGTTTTCAAACTCGAACGTTATTTGAAAAAAATGTTTTCATTGCTTTACTCAATAAAGCAGGAGGTGGAAAAAGCTTGTGCTAATACTTAATTTAGACAATGACTTAGTCAGAAAATGAAAACATCATGTAACATTTAGTTAATGTTAAAATGAATCTATTGCCTTTTTAGCTCTCCGTAGGATCCAAATCAAAGCCAATAGTAGGCTTCCAGTAACTTTGGACCAGGACTACAGATAAAAGAAAAGTAATTTTCAAAGGGACTTCCATATAAAACAAAACTTTTTTTTTCAATGATCAGGTTTAAAATTTGAGAGACAAGAGATATACAAAGGGAGACTACTACAATGTAATCATTTCCATTCCGTTTCATGGTCACTATGGTCCAGTTCATGAGAAACCTTTTTTGCACTCCTTAACACATGTCTGCACAACTTGTAACCCACCAAGCTGCGCATAATGTATTAGCTATGCATGGTGGCCCAACAGGGGATCAAACCTTCTATGGTGTTTGCTTGTTTAGGACAACAAAAATAGGTTGCCAGGAAAAATACATACCCTTTTGTTGTTCTTGGGGAACTTTGAATCACAACCTGTGACAAGATGTATGCGAGTAACCTTCCACCTAAAACACCCTTGAAATAATTCCCTATTTGGCTTCTTACTAGCACAATTACTCCAAGTATGTCTTACTGCTGTTCTTTGCTGACTAGTTACATTTATATGTTTCACAAACATACAAAGACTTTTGATTAACATTGTCCAATGTTTTGAATTACATTTTCTTTTATGCAGTATTTCTCCCCCAGTGTGATGGACTTGCTATAAAGATTTGCTATTAAGTTGGCATTTTCTATGCTTTTAGTTTGCTTTTCCTCACGGGATGCAATCTAGTGGCTTATGCCCAACTCAGTATTTGGATCTGTTTTGGTCCAGTAACGTTCCTGCACCAGACTAACAGGGGCTCATGAAATTGAAGTTTCCAAAAGCAGCCTGCAATGTGAGCGCCTACTTTGCTGAAACCAATACCGCTTCAACTGGCTGCATGTTTGAAATCAAGTGAACACATACGATTATTAAGATATGATCAAAACATAGCAAATCTGTCAATAACATGCTTCAATAGGGCATTGGGAGACCCTGTTAGGTTTTGCCCCATTCCTTATCTTTGGTCGTCAATTATATAAATATAGGGAATATCCAGTCAGCTGGGATTCTTTGAAAACCATGAACACACCCTAACAGTTTGTACTAATTTCTTACATAATGGTTCATTCAAGCATGGTAACTATAGATGTTATGCCATAACAAAGACAGACTTCCTTCAGAGTACTGGCAATCTGTAATTAGGAAGGGAGACCAGATAAAAGCACAACAAATATATTAATTCTGGTGCATTTTAGCTTGCCGCAAAATGGGATGGACTGGTGTTGAGAATCGTGCCACTAAGACATATAATGGGAAGTCCGAAGTGGGTTTTTCTGAAGTTGAATGGGACTTGCAAGTGGTCATCCCCACACCCACCAGAGGCATCCCACTATGAGGGGGAGGGAGAAGGTTTTTATCCTCTTTGTACTGCTGCTGGTCATTTTGACCTGCCTGGCTTGTCTTGGTACAAGGGGATAAGTGTCATTCATTTGAAAAGATTGCACTGACAATGGTCCATGTTGGGGTCCTAATGGTTTCTGTTGCCATTATTAAGAAGTCGGCAGCAAACAAGTACTGTTTAAGGCAGGACAGGTTGGCAAACTGAGGGCCAGAATAGAAAGGGACAGGGTGTGTATCTTTCATAATATTCTTAGATGGATAGCTCACCTAATTCTAATTAGTTAACAGGGCAGGGTATTTTTAAAGGCACCTCACAAAGGGATCCAGTGGCCATCTGGGATTTGTTTATCATGATGTGCAAACTGGGAACTCTAGCTTGTCTCTCAGGTATCCAAAGTCATGAACCATGGCTTGTTCTTGGCTTATGTCTCTGGCTTCTCTGAGTCCAAACAAGCCAGAGTTACGAGCTCACATGTCACGATAAACCCATTGTAAGGCCTGTGGGTTTTTAGGAGGAGCTAAGCAGCACTAGTCAAGCAGCACGAACCAGCTTGTTCACAATAAGCCAGAATTCTTTAGACCTTTTGTCAGCCAAGGGATTCAAACAGCAGCCCTAAACACTTTTGTAACAGAGAGGCCTTTTAATAGCAGCTTGTGATATGGCATGGAGGTCTGGACCGCTAGGCGTGCCCATGCTTCCTCTTTCCTTTAAAGATGCATTTTTCACTTTATTTTGGAGGCTATCAGGATTGATGTGGGATTCTAATGTTCAGCTAAATATTGCTACACAGTTAAGGGAGACAAACCGATGGGAGACAAATAAAAGTTTAACCATACAGTAGAGCTACATCAGCAACAGATATATTATAAACTTTGCAAATGTTTATTGCCATTGTCCATAATAATCACTTCATCCTCCCACCTTCAGCAGGTTGATATACCAAATTATTCTTCCTTTGCCGGCATGGTTTGTTTCCATCTATTACTATTGCTTAATTCTTAAACTTTTGGTCTTGCATTATCTAATTAATACCGTTGTGCAGTTACATTTGTCATTTACTGATTTTTATTGGTGACCCAATGGAATACACCTTTTTTGTTTTACTTCAAAGAATTGCCAAGAAAATGCTTTTAGAAGAAATCAAAGCCAATCTTTCCTCAGAGGAGGATGCTTCTTCTGACGAAGAGTCTGATGATGGGAAAAAGAAGAAAGGAAGGCAAATTGAAAATATAGGCGACAATGGTGAGCATCAGATAGAGGCACAGTACTTGATTTATTGAAATTAAAGTATTTAATAAGAGACAAGTCAACAGTACATCTTTTGCTACAAAATGTGTAAACTTGCTCAATATTGAACCCAAATGGGGAATTGGTAGTGTATAGATTACTAAGATAGCCACCTGCCCATCACTGCCACCTAAACTTGTACTGAAGCCTTGAGTTTATTTACTTATTGCATTTATATCCTGCCTTTTTTCCTCCAAGGAACCCAAGGCGGTGTACATAATTCTCCTCTTTTCCATTTTACCTCACAACAACAACCCTGTGTGGGAGGTTGGGCTGAGAGTCTGTGACTGGCCCAAAGTCACCCAGTGGGTTTCCATGGCCATTTGGGGACTAGAACCCAGATCTCCCGACCCCCTTCCAACACTAATCACTATACTACACAGGTTCTCATTGCCTAAAATCCTGTGACATTCCCTTAATTGTTATTTGCTTACTTCCACAATAACATTAACATAGCAAAAACAAGTGCATTTTATTTTGTTTAGTGGGTAAACTGCTATTCTCAAGTCTGTCATAATGCAAATAGTGTTATTCTCATGCTACTGGTATCAGCTGGAAAAATAACGTGCAAATGAGAGTCTTTATGTTGTTGTTTTTCTGTGACAGAAGAGAATGAACAAGAAGATGACTCTGACTCCGAGTCTGACTCTGATTCAGATGCTGAAGAAGCTAAGAAACCTAGACATAAACACCGGTTGCTAAGACACAAGTTGTCAATGAGTGATGGAGAGTCTGAGGAAGAGAAAAAGGGGAAATCTAAAGAGTCAAAAGAAGTTAAACGCAGAAATAGAAGGAAAGGTACAAAGTGTGTGTGTGTGTGTGTATGAGCATGCGTAAGAAAGCCCATACGAACAGTTGTTGTGTGGTAAAATCCTCTTTGCCACTTGGTAGGATGATGCAGAGAATCAAGCTAGAACGTAAGAAAAGCCATGTAGTCCAGTACTCCGTTCACACAGTGGCCAACCAGCTGTTGGTAGGAACCCACAAGCAGGACACAGGTGCAACAGCACCTTCCCACCAATGTTCTCCAGCAACTGGTGTAAATAAGTTTGCTGCCTCTGATACGAGAGGTAGCGCATAACCATCAGGAGTAGTAGCCATTGATAGCCTTCTCCAGGAATTTATGCAACCTCCACAGCAATGGGAGAATTTACCCCAGGACAGATTAGTCATCTATATGTGGCATATGCCTTGGTTCAGAGATTCTTTCAAATTATATTGTCAATATGTTGGCAGCCACTGATTACCTGCCTACTGTGTATATAGTCAGTTTTCTCCTAAAACCAGAGATGACCTAGAGCAAGCTCAATACTTCACTTTTGATATGGGTGATACAGAATTCTTTCTTAAGAAATACTCTCTCAGATAAGATTTGTCTTTTTGTCTTTTGCTACAAAGTATTAACATAACAGTACTAAATACAAGTGCTTCTGAATGCATAAATTCAAACACATGAAATATCTAATATCACTCTAAACAAGACTTTTAAGCAGAGACTAGTTTTGCCAGTTCTCAGTGGTAATCAATATCAAGCTTACCAGATTGATTCTACAGGCAACATGTTAGGAGAAGACGGGATGAGGTGATCTTCATGTTCCCTTCCAATTCCTCAATTCTATGATAAGCTGACTGTAAAGGATAGTGCCTGCTGTTGCGTGTTCTGAGACTCTTCTCTCTCTCTGTTATATATTTGCTACAAAATATATCCAAACTATTTTTACTACAATTTATGTTTCTTATCTAAGAATTCTAAAGTTAGCAGTTCTATCTAAATCAGCCTTCCTCAACCTGGGGCGCTCCAGATGTGTTGGACTGCATCTCCCAGAATGCTGGCTGGGGCATTCTGGGAGTTGTAGTCCAACACATCTGGAGCGCCCCAGGTTGAGGAAGGCTGATCTAAATCATTGTCCAAATAAGATTATTGAATTTTGAAGCATCTTATCGAGATTAATGCACTTAACAACAATATGCAACCCTTTTAGCTTTCTTGGGTATGTTTTTGATACAAAAACATGTCTTTGATATTCTCCAGTCTTATGAGCTTGTTATACATATTTCCTTGTATTTACAATCTCGCATGAGATTTTTAGTAATTTATCTGATGGCCCCTTTGGCGTCATTATGTAGCTACTTGTTTTATAGTACCCACTTTAACCCTGCTAAGTGAAAGTCCCTAAATTTAAGATTGGCACCTCCTTATCTGGATTCCTTTCCGTGCTAATGATCTATCTTTAGTAGCCTGGTACTACTGTCTCTCGTCTGGCAAACCTCAGAGATGAGACACTTTTACTACTACAGGGTCAGAAGGCTGAACAGGGTTGCATTAGCCATTGGGATCTCATTTTTAATTCCAGGATTCTCTTGGAGGCATTCGACTATAGCATTTGCTAGTTGGGCAGCAGGGGTAAGATGATGCAAATATGAAAGATTTGCCTGATTTGCCACATATATGGGTTCAGAGAAACAGGCCAGGTGGACCCAAGGGAGATTTAAAACAAAAAACAAAAAAAACTTTTCCCCTTTGAATGCTAGTCCTCCATGCATGCTCTCATTTAGTTTCAGAAGAGGTGTGCAGTGTGAATAGTTGCTCTTGAATGTACACAAGCACAAAGTCTCCTTGGCAATATACAGTGGTGGCCAAAATTGTGGACACTTTTTGAAATTTTTCACATTTTGCAACTTTGCATGCTTATAGAAACTATTCTGTTTCATGAAATTCAAATGTTTATATATCAATTGAAAGAGAATTTAATGCTGAACTCAATACAAAAAACAGTATGCAAATATCTGCAGTAAAAAAAAGGTTATGCTTACTTTAGCCTTAAAAACAAACAAAGGTGTAATTGAGTGAAGAAGCAGATTGGAATTGCAAATCCTACTGGCCAGTCACAGTCCTTGTTCTGGGGACCAATCACATGGCAGTAGCTGCGATACATCATGTTTCCAGTTGGGGAAAGTCAGCTTTGCTGTTTGTTCTGTAACTGAAGCGCAATTGGAGATTGTGTGAATATTTGAAGTATTTCTCAAATTAAAAGTGTATGTATGTATATCATAAATAGAGAAAAGGCACCAAGGAAAAGAGTTGATTGGACACCCAGGAAAAGAAGCAGGATTGTTGTATTATGTGAATCAGGTCTTTCAACTGATATATAAACATTTGAATTTCGTGAAACAGAACATTTTCTATAAGCATGCAAAGTTGCAAAACATGAAAATTTCAAAAAGTGTCCACAATTTTGGCCACCGTTGTGGAATTAACTGCTGTGTTCTTTGGATTCTAGCCATGTAGAACATTACCAGAGGAGAGACAGTAGAATTCTGCTGAATCTGAGATCATTCTACTGCTGCTGCTTCATAATCAAAGCCATGTTGATGACACAAGATGATTCAGAATGAGAAATAAGGATAAAAGCATTGTACCTTTAATATTTTTTCACTTAAAAAAGTTTATCCTAATTTAGAACGTTTAATTTTTCAGTATCTCCTAAGTACCCTCTCATTTGCTACTTTTTATTATAGTTTTCTTTTAAACTACCTGTATTGACCAGAAAAGTGCAACTAGCTTGTGCATCCCCATAGAGGCTTTTGACTTATCTTTCTTGACCATCTGCATGGTAAAGTGATTTTGAAACTCAGTGGAGTTGCAAGCAGATTGTAGTATGTAATGGGAGTTTGCTGTGAAGAGAGAGAGTATCAGAAATGTTGGAAGCTATCCATGCAAGCTATCAGACAGACAGCACAATCCTTTGCATCTCTACTTGGACGTAGGAATGGACGGATCAGTTTTGCTTGAGTTCAATCATGAGTCCATTGCATCCATTTTCTCTGTATTTAAAGAAGTGCATAGAATACTGGGCTTACTTCTGAGTAATCAGGATTGCATTGTTAAGAATAACTCTTTGAATTCTAGCCTTTATTGGTGTTTATTCAACTCTGAGAGGAATGCTGGGAGTTAAAAACATCTGGAGATTTACTTTCTGCCTGACTTTAGAGTACTTTTTTGCATTCAGGCAGAGTGAGAAAAGCTTTGTTTTTTTTACATGCCGCTTTTCAAAGCCCTGGTTTGCATGACACGACAGACCATCATGGGTTAATTCTCCCCAAGGAGCTGTAGCACATGCCAGTTGCCATTATGAACATACAACCCATGATCTGTTGTAGAGTTATGAGAGGGTTGTTAGTTAAATAACTCCTGCTAGGTAGATCCGCACAACACAACAATTCAATTTAAAAATAACCTTGTTTATGTACTATTTGTCTACAATTTAAAAACATTGTTTATCAACAGCAGATATTGTTTACTATTAATGATATACAGATAAGGGATCACATTTCACTACCCAATTCCTCTGCTAAATTATTTTAATATATTTTCCAGGTTGCATTGAAAATCATATACCTATTATAACAGCTTAATTTCTTCTTTGCTTAGCAGCCATTTGCTGCTGCAGTTCCATAGAGACCCAGCACTCAAGTCCGAGATCATCAGATTTTCCCAGCCTGAGGATAAATATTTAGAATGGGTGTTTCTCCTTCCACATGCCAGCAGATGGCACAGTTTCCATGCTGTCTTTTGGTGCTTGTCTCGTCATACTATTGGTCTTGATTCTGTATTTAGCTTGTTCTACTAGCTTTGTGTGAAAGTGTTGGCAAATACTTGACATTTAACTGCAATTGCTCTTTTGATAGCACTTTTTGTTTGTTTAATCTTAAAAGTGAGCAGTGAGGATTCAGATAACTCAGAAGGAAATGAATCTGGGGTCAGTGAAGATTTCAGTGACTCTGAAGATGACCAGCGTCCTAGAACAAGGTTTCTTTTTTTTTCTTTTTCTTTTTTGTGTTCAATTGCGAAGGTTCTCTTTTTCTTTCTTGGTATTATGGATGTGGAGGGTATATATAGGTAGTTGGGAATGCTGGTGCAACAAGAACCCCTGCGGGCAAATTTACCCACAGTGGCTTCTAGTCATGTGTGAACCAGCTCTTTCTCTCATACACGTATGGAATGTTTGCAAGTTTAACTAATAGACTAATGACAATCAATTACAATTAATTTCATTGGGTTTCAATCTTCTAAAATGTTAATCGGTGTAAGACATAATATTAAAACAAAGAATACATTTTAGTCAACAATTCACTAGTTCAAAAGTGCATCCCAAATTATGTGCAGAAACAATTTCATTTGACTTTTAAATTAAGGGCAGTACCCAATTATGTCATTCTGCTAGTAGAGTTGATGTTACACTAACAGAAACCAGATTCTGAACTATGTGCAAGAGGAGAATCCAACTAAAGTTACACTTGCACAAGCATACTTGTGCAAATGTAATACATAACCACTTGTGTAATGGAAAGATTTGGTGGAGCTCCTCCAGTGATAATTGAGTTTGTCGGATGGCACTGTTAGATACTGTCTAAAATACAAAGCAGAAATTCATTTCAGGTTAGTTGGAATCATTTGTGTATTAATTTGTGAATAATAAGGTAGTCCACTCCTAACTGGCTGGGCTGTTAGTTTGTTAGTAGAGCAAAGAAGGTAGGAAAAAAGAGAGACCATCATTTTTATGTTGCTTTATTCTAAAATGCAGATGAAACAGGAGTTATATAGTTCATAAACAGAATGGAGGAGAAATGCCAGCCACACTTCTTGCGTTGTTTAAATTATCTTTATTAGGAACAATGTGCAGATTAATTTCAACTAATCAGTAAAATTAGCTAAGAAAAATCTATTTTAACTCTGTTTGCTTGCTGTTATTCCTTAGAAAACTTCCTTCAATTTTTCAGATCTGCCAAGAAAGCTGAATTAGAAGAAAATCAGCGGAGTTACAAGCAGAAAAAGAAAAGGCGGCGCATAAAGGTCCAGGAGGATTCTTCTAGTGAAAACAAGGTATTGCACAGTCATACTGGAAAGGATTCAAAGAATTATGTCACTAGTTTGTGACTTCAAGGCACCTTGATGCAAGTTCTGTGATTTCCAGGGAGTTTTTAGATGGCCTCCCGTCCCTCCCCGCCCCCCAGCACTGCATGGGCCAGCTGCTTTTGAAATTAAGTTGAGTTTCAAAATAAGTTTAATACGGCAGTGGGGGTGGATCAAGTGCTCAAAGCAGGTAGGAAGTTAAACTAGCTTTAGGCTAAGTGTCTCTTTAATTCTTGCCCTCTCTGTAGTTTCCGTGAAATAATTTGATTAATAAACTCTGATAGTCACATCAAAACATTCTACCATATGATGGTCATTTTTGTGGAGCTTTTTAAAAATCTCATTTCTTTTAACACATTGCCTTTCTTATTCTCCAAATAAGTTCAGTTTTAAACCTGTTGTGTCCCTTTTTATCCCTTCCTGTTGTGTCCATACTGCACAGCAAACAACTTTTGTAACATGGGAAATTTCTGAAGCAGTTTATGATACAACATGTGGGTAGGTAGCGTGCTGTTGAAAGAAAATAAGTTTTCAAAGGTGTCAGCCCTTGGGATGCTGTACTTCATTGTTGTTTTCACTTGGAAGTGCCCACAGTAAATACAACGGGCAGTATCCAGTGGGGCGCAACCGCTAACGTAAATTATGATGCGCTCACGTAAACTATTCTAGTGCAATACCAATAGCATTAGCTGTCACACCAGTTTCCTGGAGAAATCAATGTGCCAGCTAATGTTAATGATGTTGCACTGGAATAGTTTATGGTAGCACATTGTAATTTGCATTAGCAGCTGTGCCCAGTCGGATACTGCTCATTGGTAGCAGACGTGATGTTGTGAGCTCTGATGTCCCATCATGCACTTCATTCAGTTAGTGCTGCCATGTGCTACACGTTACCAATATTTGGCACCACTTAAAAATAATAGGAAATCGGTAATTATTTTAGTAAATTTAAATAATATTGTTCAGTTTTATTGTAGCATTTTGGTCACACCTCAATTGAAATGATCGTTAAGAATATAAAATGGTGGTAGGTTTTTCACCAGTGTTTTCCTTGGACTTTTACAGAGTAATTCTGATGATGATGATAATGATGATTCAAAATCTCCAGGGAAAGGCAGGAAAAAAATACGAAAAATCCTTAAAGATGATAAACTCAGAACGGAAACACAAAACGCACTGAAAGAAGAGGAGGAGAGAAGAAAACGGATTGCAGAGAGGGAGCGCGAGAGGGAGAAGCTAAGAGAAGTACTTTTGTTTTATTTACACAAAGAACTATTGGGACTACTGCATTTGCTGGTGGCTTTAAATGCAGAGGACGGGGATTTAGAAAAACTCTGATCTTTCTGGGTGCAGACAGTACCTTGGAAATGCCAAGAGGGAATTATAATAGAAATGTTTTTGGTGTAGGTATGCTGCTGAGGCGGGTTTTGTAATAAAGTAGTTGTGAAGTTTAGAGAAAAAGTGTTTTCTGGAGCGTATGGAAATTAAACAGCACACCTTTAAAAGCAAATAGTGCTGAGTGATCTTCCGGGCATTTCAGGTGCAAAACTCTGACTTCTTTTATTTATTTATTTTAGCTGTGGCACTTCTCTGTTTTAATGTTTTTGTGGTTTATTATTTTGATTTTTACAACTTGTTATTTTAATTTTATGTAAGCTGTCTAGGGAATAAAGGACTCATGGGGCACTCACCCCCCTGTTCGTCCAGCACTGTTCCGAGGAGCCGGGCTGGGCGAGCGCTTGGGAGGCTGCGTGAGCATGCCGGGGGGAATTGTGCGCTTTCCAGCCCTGGAAAGTGTGTTTTGTCTCCCCACCCCCACCCCCGGCACATGCCAGTTGGGGCCTTAAAGCTTGGGGATGAAAATCATGTATTTTCCTCCTCCACTCTAATGGCGGCCACTATTAACGCAGTGATGGAAAAGGGCAAGAGAGACGGGCAGCTCGAAACCCGTCGGGCACAGGCGTGTCCTGGCACTCGGCGCATTCGTCGGTACCCGTGAAGGCGGTCCCATATGGATTTTTGCTCCAACGCTAAAGCTGTCTTGAGTATTGCTATTGCAATAAAAGGACAGTGTACAAATTACCTTAATAAATTATAAACAAACTAGTTCTTGGGTTTCCCGACCTCAAGTACATTTACTATTAGTTGAAAATATTCACATAATCATGCAAAGCTTATTACCTTTTGCAAGCTTTTTATAACATCACTTCATCGACCAAATTAGGCTTTTGTTGAAATTTTGCACAGTATACATGTTGAAATGTATCTATAACCGAAATATTTTTCTGTTACCTGGGGACAGGGCCATACCCCTCCAAACATTTGCTCATGCTCATATTTACAGTAAAATGTGTTCATTCTTTTTTCAGTAAAATGAATTTCCCTCTGCTGACAATGGTCATAAAGGCCTCATTTTAAAGCTCAGTATTTCTTTCAAAACTGTAGAGTGCACTAAGCAGTAAAAGATATACAGTAGTAATTGACAGCCAAATAGGAAGTTTCCAAATTTAAAGCAATATGGGCACCCATTGTTACCAATATGCAAGTAGATCTAGTAATGGCTTATATATCAATTAACCTACTAGTGATCACTTCACTCAGCACATTTCATTACAGTATTCTCTTGCACACGTGGTGTCTTAGCCCATTAAATTTATTAAAAAATCAAAAATTGCTCACTTTTGCTGCGCTTTATCAGCATGTATGTAAGGTAGTTTAGTGACTCCAAGAAAAATAGCCTTTGTATTCTAATCCAGTGTATGTATAATGACTGCATTTTTTTTAGCATAATCTATTACTGTGGTACAATCCATGTTGGTTTTGCATGGACTGCCTTTGTCAATTAATACAGAGTAATTGATTCATATCTCAGGACAAATTTACTTGTAACTTGAAAAGAGTAACGTATTTCAAATATTTAGTTTGGCTTTAGTACAGGGTCTCTGTGTTCTGGTGGTCTGTGTAGCTTTGTTCTTTCTGTAACAGCTTGAATTATTTGCACACAAAAAAATTATTTCCAGGTGATAGAACTAGAAGATACTCCATTGAAATGTCCAATTACAACTAAGCTGGTTTTAGACGAAGATGAAGAAACCAAAGAACCTATAGTACAGGTTCACAAAAGCATAGTTACAAAACTGAAGCCACATCAAGTAGATGGTAAGACAATATGATAACACCTTTGCTCTCAAACTCTGGATTTCGATGGGTTTATATTTTGAATTGGCTGGGTTAGAGAGATGTTGCGGTGTTCTGTCACTGCTGTCGTAAACCAAAGCCGTAAATGGGTGCCTGATTGTTAACTGCCACATTTTTAAGGATCTTTTAAAAATATTATTTCTAGGTGTTCAATTTATGTGGGATTGCTGTTGTGAATCTGTGAAAAAAACAAGGAAATCTTCAGGCTCTGGATGCATTCTTGCCCACTGTATGGGTCTGGGAAAGACCTTGCAGGTATGTTTCAAGGATCTATTGGCAGCGATGGACCTTGCTCCCTCCAGCTTTTTCCACTCAAAGCCACAGGATCCTGCGTTGTGAAGGGCTTCTCTAAGCTGTCAGAACTTGCATTTCCAGTGCCTTTTTAAAGCTTTTTCATAATAGTTCTCATTTGAAGGCGATGGGAAAATATCCATTTTATACATTATAGATGGAGGCAGGGGGAGGCATTTGTTATATCTGTACCACCTTTTCTTCAAGGACCTAGTGCTTTACATGGAGGGTGGGTACCCAGTTTTATTCTCATAATAACCCTGTGAGATGGGCTAGGATGAGAGAATGATTTGTCCAAGATCACCCAGCACGTTTTATGGCTGAGCTGAGAATTTGAACTTGCATCTCTCAATTCCGGTCATTATTATTATTATTATTATTTATTTATATAGCACACATCTGTTTGGATCCAGACTTTGTCATGCTTCTATTTAACGTAAGTCACACTGATTTCAATGGGTCCACTTTTAGAACCATAACTCAGTCTGGTTCCAACCCTCCATCTGCTATGTTCTATCCTGACCCTTGAAAACATGTAGGGGAGGTAGAAGGATGGAGCAGCTAATGCTGATCACCATGTTAAAGGATGGAGGAATGTGCCTTTGCTAGAGTGGTACAACTGGGAACCTCTAAAACCACCACCATAAAGAATAAATAAAATTGAAAAATAGAGTCATGTGCAGGAAGACTTTTCACTCTTCACAGTTCGTAGCGTAAGCGATAGTCAGGCCCTTAGGATGCTTCTGTGGTCTTGATGATGATGATAATGATGATGATGATGATAATAATAATAATATTTCTTACCCATCTCTCCGTTTGGATCGAGGCGGGTAACAACAATAAGTATAAAATACATAAAACTGAATTAAAAACATAGTATACATTATTAAAACATCCTAAAAAATCCCCCAAACACCCTAAAATTCCACAGGATTAGGCCTGCCAGAAGAGATCTTTCTTAAATGCTAAAAGACTGTTAAGTTGACAAGTCTCCTTCGGCAGGCCATTCCACAGTCTGGAAGCAGCAGAAGAGAAGGTCCTCTGGGTAATACTTGTCAGTCTAATTTTGCCAAACTGAAGCAGATTCTTCCCAGAGGACCTGAGTGTGCGGGGCGGATTGTACAGGAGAAGGCGATCCCGCAGGTAGCCTGGACCCAAACCATGTAGGGCTTTCCACATGACAGTTGCAGTAGCAACAGGTATACTATCAGAGAGAATTGTTGCATTTTCCAGGTGTAAAATAAAATTCATCCTGTGCTAGAAAATGCTGCAAGTTAGCAGAAGGAGCACAACCTTGAGAGGAAGACAATAGGACTTCACCCAAGAAATACAAAATAATTATATTTGCATTGCTCTACAAACAAAGATTTGAAAGTTCTGAGGGGGATGTAGATTTTCTTTTCGGGTCCCCAACCTCAGCCTGAATAAATATAGCACAATACAATCAAAGTATATATTTTCCAAGACCCAGTGTTTTCTTGTGCCTTCACATGCTAAAGGTATAATTTTGGGGAGGGGTTAAGCAAAATTGTGGCAGTTTGCTTAACTGTTTAGGGAGGGTTTATTATACAGGAAGAGGGCAAAATACATGCAGGAAATTAATATAAAGAGAAAAGTATTGATGTGCAGAGTGAAAGCAATCAAGAAATCCATTTCATGGGTTGTATCCAATGCTATCCCTACATTAATGGAACAGATACTATTGGCAGATTGAATTCCCCTCCCCCCTGCAGCCTACTGTGCACTCTACAGATCTGCTCTCGAGAGTTGGGGGACACTCCGGAGCAGATTTGGGGGGTGGGGGTGCAGGGGGACGAGGGGGAGAGAAACTCCCATTTCACACGTGAAAATTGTGTAATGTTGGGGTGAATGCCAATATGAATCAGCAGTCTTGCCCCAAGTTAACTAACACATGCATTTTTAAAAAAGGAAAGGAGGTTTGTAGTTAGTTTTTTATTTTCAGTGTACAGACTTGTATATTAATTCCGATCTCTTTGGCTTTTTCTCTCTTGAAGGTAGTTAGTTTTCTTCATACTATTCTGCTGTGTGACAAATTGGATTTCAGTACAGCTCTTGTTGTTTGTCCACTGAACACGGCCCTGAACTGGGTGAATGAATTTGAGAAATGGCAAGAAAGCTTAGAAGATGATGAGAAATTGGAGGTATTTGCTGATCAAATGAACTTGTGAAGTACTTGCATGTTCAATTTCAACTGCGATAAATTTAATCATTCAGAGGTGCTAACAAAAATTTTGCTTTGAGTATATGGAAAGTTTATTCATTAATTATTTCATATTCTGTGCAAGAATTAAGAACATGTTTGGTGCTGGAAAAAAATGGTTTCTCCCCTCCCCCCCCACAAGGTTTGTGAACTAGCAACAGTGAAACGCCCTCAAGAAAGAAGCTATATGCTGCAAAGATGGCAGGATGAAGGGGGTGTCATGATCATAGGCTATGAGATGTACCGTAACCTTGCACAAGGGAGGAATGTAAAGAGCCGAAAACTAAAAGAAATATTTAACAAAGCACTGGTTGATCCAGGTAAGACAGAATGCTGTGGAGATCATGTTAAGTATTATTTCTGTGTATTAAGTATTCTCTCTGTGGAGGAGTGGACATTCCTGAATGGATAGGTTTTTTTCCCTGTTCCATACTCAAAGGCAGGGCTATATAAAACTGGAATGCTTGACTCCCTCTGGCAGGGGAGCTGCACACAGCTTCTGTCATGCCAGCACCAAGGCTCTCACTGGATGATTGAGCCCAGCTCTAGGCCAGCAAGTTGGCAGAATCCAGGGGACTGGGAAATAAAGGAGTTGACAGCCAGCTGCCTTTCCTTCTGCTGAGAGCATCTACTGCCTGTCTCTATTCTTCTCTGTAAGGAGTTGCTTTCCACCCAGATTTTTGTAGTTGGTTAAGGCAAGTAGTAATTACAGATACTGGGAAAGAAAGGAAAGGGAAAAAAGAATTCATATCTCATATCCCTCTTAGCCCAGCTCTGATCCTTTGCTTTGTCCGTTGCACGCACACACACAAAAGACAAAAGCCACAAACTCAGCACTGCACAGAGTGTACAAAGCCACTTCCTTTGCCATTATGGCAGCAGTGACAACATCAGTGTTTGACTAGCTAGTAAAGTGGCAAGAGTCCATTAGCCTGGGAAGTGAAGTAAGTCAGCTTCCCTGCTGAGATTTCTTAGAGATTCTGGAAAAAGCAAGCCCTTTAAATTGTTCATGTCAGCTCCTTCCATGGCTGATGCTATTCTGAATAGGATACAAACAACCTCTAGATAAATGAAATGATGGGGTACGTATTAACATTGGCCCCAAGGTGCAGATTGCTTTGTAATCTGAAATAATATTACTGGACTATATGGAGCTATTTGCCCCTCTTTTAATAGCAGCCAGAGGGAGTATTGCTCAAAAATAGAAAAGATTGTCCCCCACCCCGCCCCTCAGTATCGGAGGGTTACTTTGGAACAGGGTGTCCATGATTAAAAGAACGGATTTATTTATTTACTGCATTTTTACACCGCCCAATAGCCAAAGCTCTCTGGGCGGTTCACAAAAATTTGATTAGATCAAGAGAAGGTAAACAGGTTACTGAAAGCTTGAGTATATGCATTTTTAAAAAAACTTGGAAGTTATTTTTATTGGAATACTTCTAAATATTTTAAGACATGACAACTCAATAGCATATACTTCTATTACATTATTTAGATTTTCATGGGGGAAAATATAAGGCCTGAAAATGTCTAATTTGAGAAAGCCTGAAGAGCTGTTCAAATAATTATATATGCAGTCACCTGAAGATAATTAATTACAAGCTTTAACTATTGTATCCATTCCAGTTGCCCAATTTGTACAGTGTTTATTATGTTACTAATTAGTTTTATGAAACAGTTGCATTTCTGGAAATGGGGAAATTTTTCCATGGAAAATGTTTCTAGAAATGTTTCTTTCTCACATCACTACTGCTGCATTTGTTTTCAGTTTGTCACTTTATGTTCTGTGAACTCTGTTAAATGCAAACGAACTGCCTAGAATAGTTCCTGTAGAATAAGAGCAGAGCCCAGAGGCAGCACTGCTGTAGCACATTCTCCAAAGATGCCCTCCTCCGCTGAGAAAGGAATGTTGGCACACACACACACACACCCCTCCGAATGTCCGTTCTTAGTTGAGAGAGGACATCCTGCCCACCCAGAGACTTTGCATGTTGACTATTTCCTGACCACAATCTCTACAGGATGGTAGAGATCAGAAGTCTGGATTAATTCTTCTCTTAGTTAAAAGTAATTCAAGTTCTGAGAATTACCTATTTTCTTTTCTTGTTGTGTGTTTCTCGTCACCATGTTGACAAGTGTGAAGAGACAGGATCAAAGATTCTTTTTTTTCATAGCCAGTGGAAAAGCTATGAAAATGTACAATTTCTAGGAGTTTTCACATTGGCTTTGTGATGTTTTACTGTATTGTGTAGTGCCTGAGCTGTGAAGTCCCCTCGATTCTTGCTATCCTAGTTGGTCATAGGCAATTCATCCAGTGTCACATCGCCCCAAATCCACAGTATAGGGATAACAAGTGAAACATTGCAGTCTTTCCCATTCCCTGAAGAGGAGAGCTTCTCCGTTCATGGTTTCAGCAGCAGCCTTGAAGTCCTGTTCGGACCATGCGTGGGGCAGGGTGAAATCTCAGAAATCCCAAAGACGGAGCGTGGGGTGAGAATGATATTCGTACCCCACCTTCCGCCTTTTCCTGCTGTGTTCAGGTTTGTGGGGGATATAGTTTTGGAGAGTAGGAAAATGTCCTCCCCTTTCCATTAAGGGGCTGGAGCATCTCCCTTATGAGGGAAGGTTACATCAACTGGGATTGTTTAGCTTGGAAAAAAGGAGGCTAAGGGGAGACATGATAGAGGTGTACAAAATTCTGCATGGTGTGGAGAATGTGGACAGGGAGACATTTTTCTCCCCCTCTCATAATACTAGAACCCGGGGTCAATCCCATGAATCTGATTGGTGGGAGATCCAGGACAAATAAGAGAAAGGACTTCTTCACACAGCGCATAGTTAAATTGTGGAACTCACTACCGCAGGATGTAGTGATGGCCACCAATTTGGATGGCTTTCAAAAGGGGTTGGATAAATTCCTGGAGGTGAAGGCTCTCAATGGCTACTAGCAGTGCTGGTTGTGTGCTAACTCCAGCATTCGAGGCAGTAAGCCTGTGTGCACCAGTTGTTGGGGAACATGGCTGGGAGGGTGCTGTTGCACCATGTCTTGTTTGTTCATCCCTGGCCGATGGCTGGTTGGCCACTATGTGAACAGAGTGCTGGACTAGATGGGCCCTTGGTCTGATCCAGCATCAGGGCACTTCCGATGTTCTTATGTTCTCTTAAAGCATATAGTGAAGGAAGGGGAGATTTTAATCTCACAGCTGTCTTCTTTCCGCCACCCTGCCCCTGAATTTAATATCCCTTTCCAGGGGCTTGAATAGGCTAATTCCCTCCCCAACCCCATCTCTGCTCTCTTTTGTTTCCCTTCTCCACTGATACCTCGGCATGCCTTATGTCCAGGAAGCTCACAGTCCCTTTTCCGGCTCTTTTGGGCTTCCCCCCACCTATTTAATTTATACTCTGTGTGAAGTGAATCCCCTAAGAATGTAGTTGCCTTATTTTTTGGTGGCCCTGTTTTGTTTCCAGACTGATCCCACCCAAATTCAGTGGCAGTGGTCAGGTTTGCAATGTCTGAATTGGGCCAGGATTATATATTCCATGTTATTAAAATAGGAAAGTAAGCTTAACATTTGATAAGAACAAAACGGCATATGCTTCAGTTTTCCCTCCGATCTTGTCCCCAACACAGAATAAAGTACTTGTAAGGCAGACTTGTGGACTAGAGGGCAGCGATCCATTAAATGTTTGTATCTGTGTATCATAGGGCAGCGTGCTTGGTAGATCTGTCAAACTGTTCTCCCAGGTGGATTTTCCTTTCAGCTGGAGTGGATGGAGAAGTGGCTAACGGCAACACTGTCTTGGTTTGCAGGATGGTGACTTAACATGACTTAAACATTGCTGTGAATGAATGAGGGAGATAAACAATCATTTTCATGTATACATTCAATTTGTCTTTATTTTCCGGAACCAGTAGATGGTGCTGTAGACTGCGTTCATAAATACATATAGGGAAACATTACTTAAGAGAACTCACATGTAGGGGCTGGCGAGCCTGGGGGCCTGGGAGCATACACTGGCTATCGGCATCATAAATGCAGCAGAAATGCGCATTTGGATCAAGAATGTCAGAAGAGAATGCATGGCCACATCAAAATACGGTGTGTGTTTTGCCCTTTCATGTGTACGTAAATGGTAGCTCTGTTACACATTTGGTGGGTGTCTATGAAGCATCTTCAAGAAATGAGATTTAAAGTGGTGTTTGCTTTTTCTTAAAACCAGGCCCTGATTTTGTTATATGTGATGAAGGACACATATTGAAAAATGAGGCTTCTGCTGTTTCTAAAGCTATGAATTCTATAAGATCCAGGAGGAGGATCATTCTTACAGGAACTCCATTGCAAAACAATCTCATAGAATGTAAGTACATTTTAATTTATTTATTTTATTACATTTATACCACCCCACAGCTGAAGCTCTCTGGGCAGTTTACAACAATTAAAAATAGTAAACATTAAAAGTATACAAAAATTTAAAAAACATAAAAACAGTATAAAAACAACAGTATCCATTTAAAAACAACAATTCTGGGGTCCATTAAAAACAAACTTAACGTTGTTAAATGCTGTTAAAATGCCTGGGAGAAGAGAAAAGTCTTGACCTGGTGCCGAAAAGATAACAATGTTGGCACCAGGCGAGCCTCGTCAGGAAGATCATTCCACAGTCGGGGGACAACCACTGAGAAGGCCCTCTCCCTTGTTGCCATCCTCCGAGCTTCCCTCGGAGTAGGCACTTGGAGGAGGATCTTAGATGTTGAGCACAGTGTACGGGTAGGTTCATGTCGGGAGAGGCGTTCCATCAGGTATTGTGGTCCCAAGCCATGTAGGGCTTTATAGGTTAAGACCAGCACCTTGAATTGGGCTCGGAAACATATAGGCAGCCAATGCAAGCGGGCCAGAATCGGTATTATATGCTCAAACCTCCCTGTTCCAGCTATCAATCTGGCCACCGCATTTTGCACAAGCTGCAACTTCCGGACCGTCTTCAAAGGCTGCCCCATGTAGAGGGCATTGCAGTAATCTAATTTGGAAGTTACCAAAGTATTGACAACTGAAGCTAGGTTATCCCTGTCCAGATAGGGGTGAAGCTGGGCCACCAACCGAAGTTGGTAGAAAGCACTCCGTGCCACCGAGGCCACCTGAGAACCCCCAAGCTACAAACCTGCTCCTTCAGGGGGAGTGCAACCCCATCCAGAACCGGTTGAACACCCCCCATCCGATCAGAGGAACCACCCACCAGCAGCATCTCAGTCTTGTCTGGATTGAGCCTCAGTTTATTAGCCCTCATCCAGTCCATTGTCGCAGCCAAGCACCGGTTCAGCACATCCACAGCCACACCTGATGAGGATGAAAAGGAGCAGTAGAGCTGCGTGTCATCAGCGTACTGATGACAGCGCACTCCAAAACTCCGGATGACCGCACCCAACGGTTTCATGTACATGTTAAACAGCATTTTAAGAGAGAGACAGACCCAAAACTTCTGTTTTATATATGTCTGCGACTTCAGTGGAATAAAATACAATAGCTTTGTTAACATGGAAGAAGATAATATATATCTTGAACCCTTGGTGTTCTTCTCCCCTCTGCTTTTAACTGTTGTAAACCGCCCAGAGAGCTTCGGCTGTGGGGCGGTATATAAATGTAATAAATAAATCAATAAAAATATAACCGCAAATATATTCAGAACATGCAGTAATTATTATAAGCCTGTGCAAACCATGTTGCCATGCTGACCAAATATACTTCAGATAGAATTCTGTTTGGATTTTTACCATGCCTTGAACTGATGTGACTTCCAACTAAAACCTCCTCCCAGATTTGTCATACTCTACATGACAGACTAGGGCTGCAATCCGGTGGCTTTGGGGAATCAAGCTGCAGAACAGCTTCTCTAGAACCCCAGTGTGCTCCTCCCTCCCTCCCTCCTGCTTCACTGTTTTTCTGCAGATGCTGCAAATCCGCCAGGTTGTGGTGCTTGCTTTGTGCAAAGCTTTGCTTCTGCTAGGACTAGCTTATTTATTTATTTATTTATTTATTTATTTATTTATTACATTTTTATACCTCCCCATAGCCGAAGCTCTCTGGGCGGTTCACAAAAATTAAAACCACAATAAAACAACCAGACAGGTTAAAAGCACAATTACAAAATACAGTACAAAAAGCACAACCAGGATAAAAACCACGCAGCAAAATTGATATAAGATTAAAATACAGAGTTAAAACAGTAAGATTTAAATTTAAGTTAAAATTAAGTGTTAAAATATTGAGAGAATAAAAAGGTCTTCAGCTGGCGACGAAAGCAGTACAGTGTAGGCGCCAGGCGGACCTCTCTGGGGAGCTCATTCCACAACCGGGGTGCCACAGCGGAGAAAGCTTGCCCAAGAGAGGGCTGGTTGCCAGGATCCTCAGTAGCTTCACCAGACTGCAAAGGATGTGACTAAATTACAGGATGATTTGGAAGAGTCCTGCATTGAGTAGGGAGCTACTAGTGGGGAAGAGGGCCTTACCTGGTCCCTACAGGGGCTTTTGGAGCATTACTGCATGTGAAGGTGAGATGATGGTGGCCTAAGTGCCTTTTAAGATAAGTACTCACTTACTTTTCAAAATGTTAGCCATGTTCCTGCTTGCCAAATATTTATTTTATTCACGAGCTGCCTTTCTGGACCAAGCCCACCCAAACAGAAAAGAACACCACTCTCCCATCTTAAACAAATGCTTTTCTAGGGATTATTCTGCTGTAAAAAACGGAATAATTTAATTTGTGGTTCTTCAGATCACTGCATGGTTAACTTCATCAAGGAGAATTTGCTTGGATCAGTTAAGGAGTTCCGAAATCGATTTATAAATCCAATCCAAAATGGTCAGTGTGCAGACTCTACCCTGGCAGACGTTAGGGTGATGAAGAAACGTGCCCACATCTTGTATGAAATGCTTGCTGGATGTGTTCAGGTAGGTGTTTTTTTTATTTCAATTATCTTGCAGTATGAGAGTTAAATTTCCTTAAAATCTCAAACTTAAATCTAAACAGCTTTTGTGTTCTGCTAGTCTTTTTTCTCGTGACTGAAGTTATATCTTTCTCTCTGACAAGCAATCCATTATTTCTGATTAACAAGAAAGAGAAAAACTTTAAAAAGCTTTGATTTGATCGCATCCATTTGATTATTTTTCTTTATTTTAAAATGTAAACCCTACCAGCCACGGCCACTCAGGGTGGCCTGCAATTACTGGATAATAGCTATGGAAGATAATTTAAGGCAGAACGTTTAATCTTTTTAGACTTATGACCCACACTTCACCCCATGCATAAAATGGGATCGTCTTAACCTTTTAGACATTTTTCTTCTTTTGTATTTCTCTCCCCCTTCCTCTGCCTTAAGCAAAAAATGGTGGTGATCCAGTTATATACCAGGTCCCTGAAGATCAAGCACATGGCATATCACCATGGCAGCATTTGGACTTAATGCTAAAGCATGGTTTACGGTTACATGAACGAAACCTGGGTTCTTCAGCATGGCCTTGAGTAGATTGTGGAGTTTTTCCTTCAGTTTTAACTAACCTTAACATTTATGTCCAAACTTGGACAAAGCATGGTTAGTCCTAACCAGAATTTACTTGAAACATGTCAACTTCATATCGTGGTTTATGAAGTTGGTTTATTTGAATAAACCATAATTAAGATTAACCACAGCTTGGGGTTTGGACATTATAGTAAACTGTGGTTAATTGAAAATGGAAGTGGAAACTGCTGGGTTGGAGCATACAAGTCTGAGGTTCATGAATATGACGCTAAACTGTAATTTAGCACTACATCCAAACGAGGCCTCACAGGTTTGTTGTTAGGATTCATATGGATCCTTCCATATACCCAAATCTCCTGAGGTAGGGAAAGATCCATATGTGACTGATAAATATTTTCATCTCTTAGAATCCTAGATAGTGGATTGTTCTGCTAAGTCCTACTACGTTGTATTGCAGTTCATTCTGTGCAGCTTAAGTTTGAAGCTGACCAAATAGGTACTTTGGTAATTTTACTGCTCCTTAACGATGCTCTGACTACTTCTTTCGAATACAGAGGAAAGATTATACAGCATTAACAAAGTTCCTGCCACCAAAACATGAATATGTCCTAGCTGTTAGAATGACTGCTCTTCAGTGTAAACTGTATCGGTACTACTTGGATCATTTAACAGGTAAAGGCACACGCCATGATTCATCAACACTTTTTGTGTGTTCTTTTGTTTCACTCCACTGCGTTCTTCAGCTCTGTGTGTGTGTTTTAACTGGCCCAGAGGCTCAGCACTTGACAATCCTATTAGCCTTAAAGTTTTAGATCTTGTATGCTAAAGGCTTTTTTCTCCCATATATTCTGGAGAACATTCCATGGCCTTCAGGTTAACCACTTCTTTGCGGCCCAGCAAGTGCCGGACGAAGCTGTGAGGTCCCCACCCTCATCCAGACCCTCCATGGTTTCGTAGAGTGGAGGCTCCAGACAAGGCGGACAGTTGCCCGGTGGTCGCTGAGCTGCGGGGCATTCAAAGAGCAGACCAGCGAACACACACCAGCCTGGGTCTGGGGGGGATGGACATGGGGTAGTGCGCCAGAATCTTAGACCCAGCCAGGTGCCTGCAACATCTCTTATGAAGAATATCATACCGAATATTTTATGGCATCACTGCCTTTATCACAGCATTGCAACTTCATTTTAGTTGCCTGAAATGATTGCTGTTATCTTGGAAATGTTGGTGAACCCTCTCAGGAGCAGTCTTCCCCAACCTGATGCCCTCCAGAAGTTTTGGACTACAACTTCCACCTTTCCTAACTATTGGTCATGCTCGCTGGGGCTGATGGGAGTCAAAGCCCAAAACATCTAGAGGGCACCAGGTTGGGGAAGGCGACTTTTAGAGAGTCGCAGTCCAGTCCACAGGGAGTATCTTTAGCAGTGGGAGGAGGAATGGGTAGGCTTGCTCAGGATTTAAGATTCTAGAGGAGCCTGGACTACTCCCTTTACTTTTCACATTATCAGCCACTTTTTACAACTTTTGCATGGCTTTTTGAATTTTGAATTGCAGCAGTGCTCTTTTGGAGTTGCATGTTTTCGTAGAACTATATTTTGCGTGGGCTGGTCCATGAAGTCATGAAGAGTCGGAAGCGACTGAACGAATAAACAACAACATATTTTGTGCATGTTGCATATTTTTTTAAAAACTGCGATCGCGTTAGAGGACATGTCCAGCATTTCCGGTAGATCTGGTGACTGAGCTTGGGCACCATGTCTACCAAGATCAGTAGACCTGGCCTCTGAGAAATTTGTATACCTGGTCTACCACTCTGTTTTTTTCTCAATGGGTGGACCTGCTGTCTCAACAATGTATTTCCACCCACAGTTGAAACCCTCAATTCTTTCCCTGATTTCTTTCATCCCTGTAATGGCCTTCAGGCCAACTGTGACATAAGGTTTACGTGTAGTGGGGGGCGGGGCGGTTGGAAGTGTGCAAAAGCGAAGGTTGTTTGACTAACTGATTTCAAGTGTGAATATTTTAGTTTAAGCTCTGAACTCTGTTATCAGGTGTCAGCAACAGTGGTGAAGGTGGAAGAGGGAAAGCTGGAGCTAAACTTTTCCAGGATTTTCAGATGTTAAGCAGAATCTGGACTCATCCTTGGTGCTTGCAGCTGGACTACATTAGCAAAGAAAATAAGGTAAATCACATCTGTGTGCCTTTGTCTCTCTAACGAAAGCTGTTCAGTGAGATGTGCCAAGTTCTAGAGAGTTTCACTGAATTAAGGGAGATTTCTTTTGCTGTATGATAGCTATTTTTCCCCTGGGTATTTCTTATTGGCCCAGGTATTGTTCAGATGAATGAACAAATGTTCTAAAAGGCTTAAGCAAAGATGGCTAAATTTTAATAAAATGCCTCTTGTAAAAACATCCACTTTGTTTTTCAGGGCTATTTTGATGAAGACAGTCTCGATGAGTTCATAGCATCAGATTCTGATGAAACATCAATGAGCTTAAGTTCAGAAGAAAGTACTAAGTAAGTTGAGGTGTCTCACATAAATGGTGAACATGTTAACTCGGTATAGATGGAATTTGAGTACGTTGTGCAATTACAATCAAAAGTAATAATGCACCAGCAGTTTTGAATAATGAGCATTAAATGTTATCTTTATAGGAAGAAAAAAACCAAGGGTAAAAAATCAAAGAAGGACAGTAGCTCCAGTGAAAGTGGAAGTGATAATGATGTCGAAGTGATTAAAGTCTGGAATTCAAGATCTCGTGGAGGTGGAGAAGGAAACGTAGAAGAACCAGCAAACAATCCTCCAACTGTTCTCAAGGCAGACGAAGGTAAACAAAAGATTTTTTTAGCTAATTCTGAATGAAGAGTGAAGAGGCAATTCACCCATACACAATTAGGGGTTCCAGGAAAGAAATTATTTTGGGGAACTTACAGGAAGCTCACTTAAAAATCTGCTCAGTGTGCTGCAGCGATCAGATGAACATTGTCAGTCTTAGGAATTATTTGGAGAAGTACTGGCAAACAGAGCAGGAAATATCTAAATGGCATAACAATTCTTGCCTACATTTTGGAACACTGTGTGCCATTCTGGAACATTCTGTGTGCCATGTCCAGTCTCATAAAGAATGTGGTAAAGTTGAAGAATGAGCAACAAAGAGGCTGATTGGTGGAAGATCCAGAACAAATAAGAGGAAGGACTTCTTCACACAATGCATAGTTAAATTATGGAACTCACTACCACAAGATGTAGTGATGGCCACCAATTTGGATAGCTTTAAAAGGGGGTTGGATAAATTCCTGTAGCAGAAGGCTATCAATGGCTACTAGCCCTGATGGTTGTGTGCTACCTCCAGTATTTGAGGCAGTAAGCCTGTGTGCACCAGTTGCTGGGGAACATGGGCGGGAGGGTGCTGTTGCGCCATGTCCTGCTTATTCATCCCTGGCCGATGGCTGCTTGGCCACTATGTGAACGGAGTGCTGGACTAGTTGGACCCTTGGTCTGCTCCAGCAGGGCGGTTCTGATGTTCTTAAAGAACAACCAAAACTATCTGGAGAATGACTGGATCCTTTTTGTTGGGAATGAAGATGACTAAGATAAGTTAACAAATACTTCTTTAGTGGGCGGGCACCCACCCGTGCTGCTCCACCCCTCGTTCTATGTGGTTGGGGCAGATCTCTGTTTAAAATAATGCAGATATGCCGTCTTCATCTCTAGCTTGGCCTTGAGGCTGGGAATGTGTCAGGCTTGGGGCATACATCTGAGAATGCATGTTTTAGATCAGGCGGCCGGTCAGAGAAAGGGCTTGGAAGAAGACGTGCTTAGGGGCTGAGATGCTAAAAACGGTGAAACCGAACTCTGTTTTAAGAGTAGCTGAAAAGCTTAAAGCTCTCCTGCTGTTTCCTCTGCCAGGATCATCCAGTTCTTTACTGCAAGTTGAAGATACTACCTATTGCATTCCATACTCTCCAGTCCTTTCCCCACAAAAGCAGCAAGCGAAGAGATAATCCCCCCTTTTTTTAAAGTGTATTATTATACTGTGGTGGGGTATTCGTTTAAATAGTTATGACTTCTTTGATGGATATCCTCTCAGAAAGCTTGCTTTATACATGTGGTTTCAGCGTTTCAGTCTGTTGAACTACCTGTAAGGTATTGTACGGAAAGAATTCCATGGAAATAGCCACTGCAATTAATAGCAAGATCAAAGAGGAGGAAGGCATTTTTTTTATATTTACAATAAATCAGTGTGTATATAGTACACTAATGAAGTGGAGATTAAAGGCACAGACTTACAACACTGACTGAAGAATGTAGGTAACATAAATAAAGACAACTCTGGAGTCCAGTATCAAGTTGTAAGGCTGTAGATGGATTTGTGTATGTGTTGGAAGTCACTACAATGAAAGGAATGCAGCTTCGGCTATTGGGCGGTATAAAAATGCAATAAATAAATAAATATTGAATGCAAATCTGTTTATTACGGTCCATGACCAGATTGGCAGATATCTCTTGGACCTTCTGATTATCCATTACAAATTCAGCTCATGTCTAAAGTTGTGCATCAAAATACTTTTAACAGTACAAAGAATCATGCAACTGAACTCGATGTGCATCCATTGAATATTTTTACTTCAAAAAGAAAAGGAAAAAAACAAACATCCATCACACACTGGGCAAGCCGTAGTTCTTGGGTTCATCAAAAAGAACTCTCTTAATCATTACCATTTTTGGTGCCTGGGTTTTTTGTAAGAATAATGGTGTGTTAAGTACGCATTTTCTAGCACTGTTGAAATCCCAGCTTCCAGAAATACCATGACAGCTCTTAAAAGATTAGTGCTGCATTCAGACAGCATGATAACCCATAATTCAACAACAATCCACACTGGGTGGGTTAACATGTTGTGGGAACCCAGAGTCCTCACAGTATAGGGAAATAATACTAAACTATCATGCAGGGCTGTTTTTATTGTGCATTTTATTGGAGGTGTTTTGAAGATGCAAATTCCACATCAGTTATAAGTATTCGTATTTTAGCAATGAGTATTTTTCCCTACCGGAGCGATGAGAGGTCAGCTGTAGCCCTGCTCATGCTGTGCTGTAATAACATGGTGCCGTAAGGTGGTCATGGTGTCCGTTTGGCTAAGAAACACTGTAATTCATTATTTCCCCTTTTATCCAACATGAACTATGCTACTTGTGAAGAGTGTGTGTTTTTGTTTGATTTTAAGATTCAGCATTGGAATCGAATATATCTTTATTGAATAACAATGCTTTTTTGTTTCTCCAAGGTAAAACCACTTCCTCTTCCAACCCAGGAAGTCCGGCTCCAGATTGGTACAAAGATTTTGTCACTGAAGCTGATGCTGAAGTGTTGGAGCACTCTGGGAAAATGATGCTTCTCTTTGAAATCCTTCGCATGGCTGAGGAGCTTGGCAATAAAGTGTAAGTCCTTCTTGCCAGCCGGAAAGACTCAGAAACCATCCACCCACAGCACACAGACTCTTTAGATTCATGTATGCTTGTTTTCCTTACCCATCTGAAAGCACTCTGCATTCAGTCCTGCCGAGAAGAATTGTCTTTTTTTAGAGTAGGCTTATTTAAATTAATATCTCCTTAAAGCCAGTTGATGAATTTAACAAAGTAATGACAATTGATGTGCTAGTTAAATATGTTGAAACGGACAACTGTTTTGTCCCCCCTTCCCACTTTCAGTTTGGTGTTCAGCCAGTCTCTGATATCACTGGATTTGATAGAAGATTTTCTGGAGCTAGCAAACCGGGACAAAGAAGAAGGCAAACCTGTCATATATAAAGGTAAGTGCAATTTTTGTGGGCCCCTGCTTCCCAGTGAACCGACCAAGGAGATCTATAGGGGCGGGGGAGGACATAAGACCTTGCCTCCTTGTCGGGGCATGCCTGTCTGGCACGTGCAAATAGAATAGGGGGAGCAGTATGGTCCAGGGCAGGGCATGGGCAGGAAGTGGATCAACTCCCAGCATTCCTAACTATTAGCCATGCTGGCAGGGGCTCCTGGGAGTTGAAGTTCACAACACCTAGAGATCTACTTTCTGCCCACCTTGGTCTGTGGGATGGAGAGATTAAGCATCAGTGTCCCTTCCTTTCAGTCTTACCTGTTTCTTTCTCTGACTGCCATGAGTTGTGGTTTGTCGCAAGTTCTAGGAGAGCGTTTCCCAACTTGGTGCTCCCCAGACATGGCCTTGTTAGCTGGGGTTGAAGCAAGATGTAGTAGACCAACACATCTGAAGGGATACCATGTTGGAGAAGGCAGCTCCAGGAGAAGTGAGGGAGGTGAGGGAAAGCCCCTGCCTCAGGTTGCCTCCCTTTTCTCCAATCCTGAATATTGGCTGCTGAAATCTGGCCCAAAAGTGGATAAAGGAAATGCTGGTGTCCAGTTCTTTGCTGTAGCTGTTCTCCATCTGTTCAGCAGGAACTGATCACCGTTCTTCTAAGGCAGGGGTGGGCAACCTGTGGCCCATGCCCTAATTTCAAAGGCCCTCTGCGTATGATCCGTTCAGAAGTCTGGCAAGAGCGATCTGTCACTTTCCTGGCAGCCTGCTGGGCAGGAAGGAAGAGGGAGAGAGAAAGAAAATGAAGTGGCAGAAAGAGGGAAATGTCTGCACACGCACATACACACCCTTTTTGGCTCTCGCCCTGCCAGCCACTGGCTTTGGCTTCACTCACTGCCAGCATGTGTGCCCCTTTACAGACCCATGCTGCACTTAAGCCAATTCAACTTATTGACTTCTATCTAACCTCCTTAAAACCATATTATTGCTGTGCTATAGGCCGTTAGTACTATTATGACTTACGCGTTATATCTATATTCCTATACGATGTGTATGAAAATGTGTATGCCACCATTATATATAAAGTGTGTGTATATAAGTTTTATATACCTTTATTCTCCTAAAAATTAATCCTGCCACAAGTTTGACTTTACCACCAGTTTTTGTATCTATAAATCCTTCTTGTTAGATTGAAATCCTTGAAATGCAAACTTTTTCACATTCTTAACTGGTGGTGGAATTGAACCTGCCCTGAGACTGCTTCTGGAAGTTGTACTGGTTCAGTTATGTAAATTATGCGCTTGATGAAGTAGATCGAAATTATGAAAATAGCTGTATAGGTAAAACATACACGCAGAGCCTTAAAACAATAAAATAAAGAACAACCCCCGTGCTATCCTTTTGAGATTGCCTTACTAGAGCAATGAAATATTTGAAGGGATGAGCAGAAGGAAGAGAGGAATACTCTTTTAAAGAAACACACCAAGATGAACAAATCCTTCTTTTCCTGTTCTGAACACACAAGATTATTTCTATGATGTTTTGAATACAAAATTGAATATTTCTGGAGAAGATCTGCTACTTCTTAAAATGTTGTCAGAGTTATTCATTATGAAGTTCTTAAGTGTGTGTGTGTGTGTGTGTGTGTGAGTGTGAGCGCGTTTGTATAAACACACACACACATACGGGGTGAACAAGTATGTAGTACTATTCTGCAGGCATCCAAACAATTATCCCTATGCTTAAAATGTAAAGAAATGTCCAGAGTTGTTCTTTCACTTTACTCTGCTTTGGTACTCTCCACTGTTTCAGGTAGTTTGCTTTCTTTAGCTTGGTTCCATCCCCTGCTTCTTCTTCCACATTGCAGACCTCATGACATTCTGGTCTGGAGGACTGAACAATGTGGGAAGTGGTGCAGGAGCTACGGGGAAGGCACGAATCAGCAGAAACTGCCCCCTACTAGTCACAGTAGGGTACCGTTAGGGTCCAACCCTTCATCAATATGTTACAATATATTTGTGATTTATTATAAACATGCCTTGTAAAAAGAAATGGAATCTGTCAGCTGGTGGGGTGTGTACTTGCATGTAACTTACCTGCCTTTTGATTTCCTAGGTGAAGGAAAATGGTTCAGAAACATTGATTATTATCGTTTAGATGGTTCTACTACTGCTCAGTCAAGAAAGAAATGGGCTGAAGAATTCAATGATGTTACTAATGTCAGGTAAGTTTCTTTTCATGCATAAATGATTAGTTTCTTTTTAATGCATAAATGATTAGTTTCTATCGTCCATCCATAGTATGGCAAACCTTGTAAAGTACTTCTGTTCAGGGATGCATCAATCCTAATCCTAGAGACATGTAGAAGATAGTATATCATACATAAGATTGTCTTACTTCTCCATGCTAGTCACTTTATGTATGGTAGGTTATCTTGTACAGCACACAACAAATTCATTTGAAATCTCGTACTTATTAATTTACAAAATTTGTATACTGTTCAGCATCTGAAACAGATTCCACAGCTGTTAACATAAGAATTAAAACAGTAAAAGATACAAAAATTAAAGCACCATTATTATACTAAACACACATACAGAATGCTAATGAAAACCTTGGCTGTTAGTCAAGGAATGCTTCCTGGAATAAGTCTGTTTTTAGGAGGCACCAGAAGCAACACAGTGTTGGCGTCTGCCTGACCACCAAGGGCAAGGAGTTCCACAGAAAGGTGGCCACCATGCTGAAGGCTCTTCTCCTGGTGGACTCCAGCCTGGGCATAGGCCCTTGAGGAATCACTAGAAGCATGCCCTCTGATGACCTCAGTGACTGGGCAGGTTGGTAAGGGAGAAGGCATGCTCTCAGGTATCCAGATCCCAAGTTGTTTAGGGCTTTCTGCACTAGTACCAAAACTTTAAACCAGGCCCGGTAGCAAACAGGCAGCCAAAGCAGTTCCCTCAGAAAAGGAGCAGATCTTGTCAACTGCGTTCTGCACTAGCTCCAGGTTCTGGGCCAGCCCCACGTAGAGTGCATTGCAGTAATCTGGTCTTGAGGTTAGTAACGCCTGTATCACTGTAGCCAAGCTATCCCTGTCCAGAAGAGGCCATAGAAGAACAGGCGAGAAGCATGGCATCAGAGGAGGAGAGATAGGCAGGAGCTAGACTGTGAAAAGCTTTGAAGGTCAACAGGAGAAGTTTATATTGGATTCTGGAGTGAATTGGGAGCCAATGAAGAGATTTCAGAAGTGGAGTGACATGGTCAGAGCGGCGGGCCAAGAAGATGATCTTAGCGGCAGAGTGGTGGACAGAGACCAGCGGACTGATGTGAGACGATGGACCTGATCTTTGAGAGAGAGTGCAACCCCATCCAGAACAGGCAGAGATCCTATTTCCCAGACTTGGGAACTACTCACCCACAGGACTTTTGTCTTGCCAGGATTCAGCTTCAGTTTATTGGGCCTCATTCAGCCCATTACTGAGTTTAGGCACTGGTCCAGGACTTGCAGAGATTCTCTTGCTTCAGATGTCACAGGGAGATAGAGCTGTGTGTCATCAGCATATCAGTAGCACTTGGCTCCAAATCCCCTAATGATCATTCTCAGTGGCTTCATATAGATGTTAAACTGCGTTGGAGACAAGATGGTACCTTGCGAAACCCCATAGCTCAATTGCCAGGGGGCCGAGGAATGGTCGCCTAATGTTACTCTCTGAAATCAGTCCTGCAGGTAGGACCGGAGCTACAATGCCTCTGATACCCACCCCACAAAGTTGATCCAGGAGGATACAATGATCAATATTATCAAAAGCCTATGAGAGATCGAGAAGAATTAACAGGGTTGCACTCCCTGTGCCCCTCTCTTGATGAAGGTCATCCATCAGGGCGACCAAGCCTGATTCAGTCCCATAACCAGGACAGAACCCAGACTGGAATGGGTCCAGATAATCAGTATCCTCCAAGAGTAGCTGCAAATGTTCCACCACGACCTTCTCCAGTACATTCCCTAAGAAAGGGGTATTTGTCCACACCATCTTCAACAGGACTTCCACACTCTTAAGAATGTTCTGGTCATTGCAATCCTAAATACGCAAGTGGGCCTCACTCTGCATTAGCAGGCCTAGAATAGTTGTGAGTTTTGGTGGAGAGCTGCTTTTGGCCCACAGAATAGGTGAAGAGCAGGAGCATCTGATCAGGTTTTGGCCACCTGACCACGCCACAATCTACATGACTCTGTTTTGGGGGCTGACCAGCGTATCGTTGGCAGAATTGGTGGAGAAGGACTGGGATTGGCTTGGAGTGGACCTGAGGGTAGGGGGTTTTTTTTGGTTTTTTTTGTTCGCTTGTTTCTTCTTGGATCATTTATTAAGGACCCGGCCTAGGCATTGGCCACTGTTTTTCTGGCGTTGCCGCCTTTGCTGTTGCCTGTCCTTATCTAGCCTTCCTCCTGTGAGACCCACCTCAGCAGACACACGTGGGAAACTCCTGTCCGCATTCCAGTTGTCCAAGGCCCGGGGTCTCCTGCCCTTGAAGCCTGTCATCAATAAAGTTGTGGCCTACTTTAGCCCAGTCCGTTCTTGCCCTTCCTTTCTCCACCCCTGCTTCAGTCCCTGCTGTGGACACAATGAGTTACGTCTTCCCTTAACGAGAAACAGTGCATTCGATGTTGGGATTTGGTCTAAGAAAGGGATTCTCTCTCTCGCTACGTTAAAGGCTTCCTTTAGCGTTTGTTGATTAGAGGGTTTGCATTGCTACATGTCCTGCCCTTTGGTGTGACACGCATGCAATTCTCAGCACATGTTGTATAGATTTAGACAATTACTGAACGTAGTAGATAAATATATCTCACTAATTTTCTCTTGCATTTTGAGCGTTGTACTAGGAAACCCCCTCTGCTAATTCTTACTGTAAACTGGGGGAGGGTATTGTTGTTGTTAGTTTTGTAAAAATGCAGCTTAATATATTTTCTATTTTTTACAAAGATACTAAAGTGCGACAGAAGTGGAAAAGTGCATCTTTGTAATAATAATAATAATAACAACAACAACAACAAACACATTTGTGACAGGAGACTGTTTTAATTTCTTATGTCTCATGTTCATATTATAGCATATTCAGGAGTTACAGTTTTAAAGAGCTTTTTTTATTTGAAAGAATAAACAGGTCTGTGAGTAGTGTCAGAATGTGTCAATTGATGGCTAGAATGAGCAATATAATTTTTTAATAAAGCCCTAAGTAGGTTTACATGTAAGAAAAATTAATGCAAGGATTTTGGTAGGTATCTGGCAATGACTCCTTACGTATTTTGGGCTTAAGAAGGTATTTTTTCCCTGAGAAAACTCGGTGCAAATAATAACAAAGTCCTAAAGTTGGTCTTTGGAAGTTGTCTAGTCCAGCCCCCTTCTCAGTGCCGGATGAAACAACTGCAACATGGTTGACAGATGGCCGTCCAGCCTTTGCTGAAATACCACCAGTGAAGGAGAGCCCACCACCTCCCGAGGCCGTTTGTCCCACTGTCGAACAGCTCTTACCATGAGGGAATGTCTAATATTTAGCTGGAATCTGCTTCCCTGCAATTTCCCCCCATTGGTGCTAGTCCTGCCCGCTGGAGCAGCAGAGAGCATCTTCTTCATCACCACCCTTCAGGCATTTGAAGTCTGCTCTCATGTTTCCCCTTAATCTTCTCTAGTCCAGGCTAAACGTACCCTAGTCTTTTGAACCAGGTTGTGGTTTCCAGATGCCTCACTATCCTGGTAATTTGTGCAAGCCAATTTAATTAGTGCGTCTTGCCGTTTGTAATGTTCTTAGCTGCTACCCTCTCTGTTTCACTAAGTACTGGTTTCAAAGCTGGTAAGCGTCCCACTCTAGGTAGTCACTCTAGGTGTACAGTGCAGCAGGCTTCCTGAGAATGCTGATCCACTGCAGTGTAACGTCTTCTTGGCCTATTGAAAGTCGATTGCTTTTTAGTTTCACAAAGATCTGGTTCAGATGCTTTGGCCCTACTTGCCAAACTACTTGCTTGTTGATCGGGAGCTCCATACATGCGCTCCATCCGCCTTCTGCCTCCCTTCCCCGATTAGCAGTAATATGACTTGCCATGACATCTGGACCAGCATTTATAATTCTTGTTACTAATCATAGCTTGCTCTCAAACTAGATATTTGAACCCTGGGTCAATATAAAATAAGTACAGGATGGTGCATGGTCATGAAAATTTCTTGGTGGAGCTGTCAATTGAATGAAATCATTCTGAAATACACTACAATATTAGTTATTTGGGCTGCATTATTATTATTATTATTATTTATTTATTTATTTATTTATTTATTTATTTATATAGCACCATCAATGTACATGGTGCTGTACAGAGTAAAACAGTAAATAGCAAGGCCCTGCCGCATAGGCTTACAATCTAATAAAATCATAGTAAAACAATAAGGAGGGGAAGAGAATGCCAACAGGCACAGGGTAGGGTAAGCAGGCACAGGGTAGGGTAAAACTAACAGTGTAAAGTCCGCACAACATCAAGTTTTAAAAGCTTTAGGAAGTATAATAGAAGTATAGCTTCTATACTTCTAGAAGTATAGCATACTAATAGAAGTATAGCTTTCAAATTGCTCAGCCCTCTACTCAGTGCTGGTTAGGTATTGCGTCCAGTTCTGGGCACCACACTTCAAGAAGGACACAGACAAGCTGGAGGGGGTTCAGAGGAGGGAAATGAGGATGATCAGGGGTCTGGAAACAAAGCCCTATGAGGAGAGACTGAAGGAACTGGGCACGTTTAGCCTGGAGAAGAGAAGGCTGAGGGGAGACATGACAGCACTCTTCAAATACTTGAAAGATTGTCACACAGAGGAGGGCTAGGATCTCTTCTCCATCATCTCAGAGTGCAGGTCACAGAATCATGGGCTCAAGTTACAGGAAGCCAGAATCTGGCTGGACATCCGGAAAAACTTCCTGACTGTTAGAGCAGTACAAAAATGGAACCAGTTACCTAGGGAGGTTGTGGGCTGCCCCACCCTAGAGGCCTTCAAGAGGCAGCTGAACAACCCTCTGTCAGGGATGCTTTAAGGTGGATTCCTGCATTGAGCAGGGGTTGGACTCGATGGCCTTGTGGACTCCTTCCAACTCTACTGTTCTATGATTCTATTCTATGAATAAAATGTTATTGTGCTTTTTGCAGAGGCCGCTTGTTTATTATCTCCACTAAAGCAGGATCCCTTGGGATAAATCTGGTGGCTGCAAATAGAGTAATTATTTTTGATGCTTCTTGGAATCCAACATATGATATCCAGAGTATCTTCAGGGTTTATCGCTTTGGGCAAAATAAACCTGTGTTCGTATACCGGTTCTTGGCTCAGGTAGGTCACAACTGAATGTTTTTCCACACTGTTGGTCTCTGATTTGAAAGTATGTTTGAAGCCAACAGCGTATTGCTATGCAGATCAACCTTTTAAAAAAAACACATTCTAGCAAACAGCGAGGTGTGAAAAGGTGTCAGCAGTTGTCAAGTTGTGATGTCACACATTTATTAGCTTTACTGTGGCTTAAACTAAAAGGTTGAAGTGGTCTTCTAGGGAGAATACATAATATCATTCGCAACCTGAAGTATCAGCCATGCCTATTCTCTCAAACTCTTCGACTTGGATATGACTGGGAATGATGGGAGTTACAGCCCAGAACATCTGGAGGGCGCCAGTTTGGGGAAGGGTTGTCGTATTATATATGAGTGGGACGGGTGGGATTTCTCTCTACACTATGCAGGGTGGACTCTGCTGGTGGACTTCTTGGAAGCGTCTGGCTGCCTACTATGTGATAGGGGATGCTGAACGGACTGGATCTTTGGCCGGATCTAGCAGGCTGGTTCTTATGTTCTGAAATACTTAAAGTGGCATAGTAATATTGCATTTTTATGGTCTCCTTGCTGTGTTCTTTCAAAGGCTGGTCACACTCTCTTCTGGAAAGTGGCTATTTATCAATCCTTTGCCCATCGGGAACATGCTTTATCCCAGTTTCCTTTTACTTCAGTGACAGTGGCTGGTCATTCTGAGCTGTGAAAAGAGGGAAGAAAGCTGTTGGGTTGCAGTTTCGGAATGGTCACCATATGACCTTATGCGGGTTTCAGTACATCTGCCCTGTTTCTGGAAGGAGAAGGGAGAGTCAACCCCCTAGTATGTTTTCAGAGAGTGTCAAAAACAGAAGTGAGAATGCTCAGTGGATCTTCCTATAAAGAGAATTCCGCAGTTGTGGTGCCACCATTGAAAAGGCCTAGTTCCTGGTAGCAGCCCATCTGGTCTTTGCTAATAATGGAACAGAGAGCAGGGCCTCTGATGCTAGTCCGAGGGCTGGGTAGGTTCACATGGATGCAAGTAGTCCTTCAGTTAAGCTGGTCATAGCTTCAAAACTTCCTTTAAAGGCAGCCTCACATAGAGTGTAGCCTAACCCGGACATAACTTGTGCATCAGTGATGTGAGATTAGGCCTTCCTTGTCCAGGTAGGATCACCATTGGCAGACCAGACAAAGATAATAAAAAGCACTCTTAATTACCAACAACACATGATGAAATAGCTATCAAAGCCCTTTATACAGGCGTAAAGTGTAATATGTTTTGTTTTAAAGGGAACGATGGAAGACAAGATCTACGATCGTCAAGTAACTAAACAGTCGCTGTCTTTCCGGGTTGTTGATCAGCAGCAGGTTGAGCGTCATTTTACCATGAATGAACTCACTGAGCTTTATACTTTTGATCCAGACTTGTTGGATGATTCTAATGCAGAAAAGAAGAAGAAAAGGGATACACCCATGCTGCCCAAAGTAAGCCAATATACACAGCTAGCATCTACAGTAGCAAAGTATTTAGTTCTTTGTCTCTGGAAGGAAAGGAAATACGAATTGCTGTGCTGGGTGAAACCAAGAATCTCTTTAGGCTACCGGTCCATCTATGACAGTAGCCAATCAGATACTGTGGTGAAAACGTGTAAGCCTGTTTGTGGCCGGCCCCTGATAATCAGAAGAATCCTGGTCCTGACCAAATATTATGACTTAATAGCCTGCCTTCCATAAATTTATGTAGAGTTTTTTTAAACCTACTTTTCACATGTGCATTGTATGAAATGACTTACTTTTCCCTGTCTTGAGCCTGCTGTTCGGTTTCTTTCTTCCATGAAATAGCTATGTGGTCTGTTCTGAAATAGATGTAACACAATAGAGGTAACACAATTATTCATACCACAGAGCAGTAGTCTTCAACCAGTGGGGTGCGACCCAGAAGCGGGTCATGAGATCAATCCGGATGGGTCGCGGCAAAGCTGTTGCCACCATTTTGGGCAAATGTGAAATTGTGAAAGGGGGGTCCCATATTGCAGGCTGGGAGTCCAAAGTGGGTCTTGGGGCTGGACCAGTTGAAGACCACTGCCATAGAGACTTAGGAGGTGTAACTCCTCGCCCCCTGAACCGGATGTACTAATTTAATGCAGGCAAGCTCCATGTCCACAAAAGTTTATTTATTTATTTATTTTCCTTCCTTTCTATACTGCCCAATAGCCGAAGCTCGCTGGGTGGTTCACAAAAATCAAAACCATAGGAATATTTAAAGTGTAAAACTTAAACTGCAACGTAAAAACACAATATAAAAAGTATGGTATAAAAGTACAACCAAAATACCAAATGGAGTCATCCTTCCACAGCTAATCTCCAGACTACTTTCCACGTAACAATTTAATTCACTGCAGGTACCTCTTGCAAGTCACTCCCATGATGGGTCTCCACCTGCGCTCTTGACTTGGACATGGGATTGCTGAGACTCCAGTTTCTTATTTTCATATTAAAGTCTTCTCTGATGTGTATGAAGATAAATAAATAATAATAATAATAATTTCCTGGAGGATTTACTTAGCTGACTGTCTCTTCACTGCCAAGTTTCCTTTTAAACACACAGGCCCTTGATAGTTGGGTAGAAATTTATTTATTTATTTATTACATTTTTATACCGCCCAATAGCCGAAGCTCTCTGGGCAGTTCACAAAAATTAAAACCATCATAAAACAACCAATAAGTTAAAAAACACAAATACAAAATACAATATAAAAAGCACTACAATATAAAAATCAGTTTGATTAAATACATCTTACGTTAGGAATTCTTGAATTCTTTGTTTCGTTTATTCTGATTTTCTACTTTTAAAAATCAGTCTTCTGAGCTGCCTGACCAAGAGAGTTACTTATAAATATTTCACCCTCATTCCACGTTTGTAGGTTCCTTTTTTGAATATAGCCTTCAACTCCTGTTGCTTACATTGCTTGCTAAGTTTTGTATCCTGGGAGATTGCTCCTTGAATAAAATGCCTTAAATAATTCCAACTCTCCATTCCAGTGATTTGTGGTAGTGATTAATATTTTTTTTGCTATTAGTTTGTTACTAAATGTCAATATACACGTTTTTGCTGTATGGCTACAGTGCAAAAAGTGTAGTCATGTAAATCCATTTATTTGGTCAGTCTTGAAAAAGTAAACTGAATTGAAAAGAGGTACATAAGACCAAAGCTTATGATTTAGTTTCCCCCTCCAGGTCTCATTCATTTGTTTTGTGCATAATTCTACACATATGGATGTCATGTGCGACCGAGAAGACTAAGGTGTCAGTCCTTCCTATATTAAGGGTGCGTTCCTATGCATGTTTAGACAGATGAAAGTCTCCCAGCATGGCTGGCTGGGGAAATGCTTGGGAGTTGTAGAACTATTTTCTTCCTAAACATAGCCTCTAGTATGCATTTTCATGATGTGCCTTTGTATTTACAAGGAGAGAAGAAACATTGATCTCTCTCAAAGTACTGAATTAAAAAAATAGTCTTACGAAGTTAAATTCCACCCAAAGCCAGATCAGCTGTTCATACCATAGAAATGGGGGTGTTGAGGGGACAAACTTTCCTCCTACCACTGTTCTTAATACCTCCTGAAGATAAGCGCCTCTGCTCAAAATGTATCCAGATTTTGTATTTTCCATTAAAAAATGTCAATGTGTATTTATGGAGTGTTCCGCCACTTTTATTTCCCAGGATACAATTCTAGCTGAACTGCTCCAGATCCAAAAAGAACACATTGTGGGCTATCATGAACATGATTCCCTCCTGGACCACAAAGAAGAAGAAGAATTGACTGAAGAGGAGAGGAAGGCAGCTTGGGCCGAATATGAAGCCGAAAAGAAGGTGGGACGCCGAAAGCGGTTCAAGGTCTAGATAAGTGCAGCTTTGGAGCTGGCAGAGACTGCTCTGGGTGTGAATTGTCAGAGCACCTGGCGAAGCAATCAATAGAGGCTAAGCAGACCCCATCAGCCTTTGCACGCTGCTGCAGCCCTGTTAATTTGTGGTGCCCTTTGATCCTCTTTGCTGACCATGTTCCCCACGCAGCCACACTCCCAATACCCCACAGGCCGTCTTCTCCCCTTGCATTTAGTGGAGATGTTCGCGGGCACATCTTGCTGGCGCAGTGCAGCTAGGGAAGCCGCTCATTTGCTTTTGATTCAAATTTCTTTTTCAGGTTCAGTAGCTTTCTTAGGGAGTTTAGACTGAATAGTATGAGCTGCTGTACTTGAAGCTTACGCCTTTCAAACCTATTGAGTTTCATTTTTTGAGACTAGAATCTCCTGCTTAGCAAGCTTTCCTATATTTTATTCATTCATGCTGTTCTCCTGCTGTGTTCTTTGTGAGTCCACTAATGCTGCTAGGCATCATGGCAGTGTCTCAGTGCCAGGTGAGAGATGAAACATAAGTTTCATTAAATACGGGTTGTTTTTCATGAGCACTGAAGTGAGTATATTTTAAAAGACACCCTCCACTATTAGGTCACTGATCCAGTGTATTGTTTCTTGAAGCAGTTAACTATTTCTCTAGGTTGATGTGAGGAAGGCATCCCACAATGGGTTATCTCTCCCTATCGCCCGGGAAAAAGCAGGGACCATGTGAACATGTTCAGAGGAGGGCAACGAGGATAATCAGGGGTCTGAAAACAAAGCCCTATGAAGAGAGATTGAAAGAACTGGGCATGTTTAGCCTGGAGAAGAGAAGATTGAGGGGAGACATGATAGCACTCTTCAAGTACTTAGAAGGTTGTGACACAGAAGAGGGCCAGGATCTCCTCTCCATCATCCCAGAGTGCAGGACACAGAATCATGGGCTCAAGTTACAGGAAGCCAGATTCTGTCTGGACATCAGGAAAAACTTCCTGACTGTTAGAGCAGTGTGACAATGGAACCAGTTACCTAGGGAGGTTGTGGGCTCTCCCACCCTAGAGGCATTCAAGAGGCAGCTTGACATCCATCTGTCAGGGATGCTTTAGGGTGGATTCCTGCACTGAGCAGGAGTTGGACTCAATGGCTTTATAGGCCCCTTCCAACTCTACTATTCTATGATACACTTTTTTAAAAATCTTGATGGCTTAGTTGGTACACTATTTCTGTGTCACCACCACCAGATCAATAGTTGGCTCATGTTTGCTTATTGTGGACATTACAAAAATCACTTTTAAACTCGTCATTGTTGGGCTGGCCTGTGGCTATTACTTTGACACTTTGGATCGATCAAGCTCTCTTAAGATGTTCTAATACTCTGTTTTTCAGGGCCTGACTATGCGTTTCAACATGCCAGTTGGGGCAAATATGTTCCAAACCAACTTCAACTCTCAAACCCCGTATATTCCTTTCAATCTGGCAGCCCTGTCTGCTATGAGCAACCAGCAGCTGGAGGTAGGTGGGAAATTCCCAAGTACCATGATGTAATATTTGCTGCACCCTGAGGACTTAATCAAAGTATTACCCCCGAACCATGAGCAGAATACTTTAGTTGGGCAGTGGAGAAGTACAGGTAAAAGTTGAATCTTTCAAAATTATATTGTATTTTTTTGGAGGGGGTCTCATTCATCTTTGTTTCACAATAAAAGGCCAGCACATTAGTTTGTAAGATCTTGATTTCTGGATCACATTGCAAAAATTAAACTTCAAATTAACAGTGCTTAATAGTTTGGGGGGAAATGCATGGGAATATAGTAACTTCTGCAAACATCTATATGAGATGTTGTTGTTATTTATATTTATATACTGCCCCATAGCCGAAGCTCTCTGGGCAGTTTACAAAGACCAAAACACTGAAGATTTAAGGAAATAAATATACAAAATTAAAAACCCTTAAAAACTTAAAATAGATAATATTCAAAATTTAAAAACCATAAAAACATAAAACAGATCAGCAGCAGAGGAGCAGTTAATCCCCTGCCGTAATAACATATGGATCATTTCCATTCTGTGGTCCAAAAACATGTACGAGATTAGATGCTACTTGCATCAAGGTAGAATTTTGCTGTATTTGTGGACAACTCCACCTATTGTTACTCAACCATTCTTAATCACGTTTCAAATTCTGTCAACCGCTATTAATCACGTTTTAACATTCTATCCAGGATCTCATTAATCAAGGCAGAGAAAAAGTTGTGGAAGCCACTAACAATGTTACTGGAGCAAGAATTCAGCCCCTTGAAGACATAATTTCCACTATAGTAAGTAAAGTAATGGATAATATGAGACAGTTTTGGGTGTGTGTGTGTATAGATTTCAGAGAAGTGCATCAAGTGCTCCTAGTTACTTTTCACTAATGATTGGTATCTGGTGATTCCTTGTGAGTACATGTTTTTATGAACAACTTCATAGAGGACAGCGACCAGTGTATTTATTAGGGGTGTGTGCTCTGCACTGGAAAGTTCTGATAACCACGAACATCCGCGGAGCATTCGATCTTCCAGAGTGGAGATTGGCTGCTTCTAAACCCACAGAATAATTTCAGAGTGGAGATGTGCCGAATTGGAGCTTCTAATGTCTCCAAAATTATTTGATTGTTTTGTGTGTGTGTGTGTTTGTGTTTGTGGTGTGTCTAATTGAAAACCTCCCAATAAGGAACATGGGGTGATGGGGTGGGGTAGTTTTGATAATTGATATTGACATCTGTGGCTAACCAATTAGGAATTGCTGCAGTGTTGTCTGTGACTGTGTTCTCCTCCAATCGCAGTGTTCGGGGGGAGGAAGTGTCAATCATTTTTCCGTGTCTGATGGTGTTCATTTCGGTCACAGAGAAAGCTGTTTGAGCTGTTCCATCCCCAGTGTGTGCGTGTCCAAAAATCTTAAGAAATCCTTTTAAAAAGCCTTTTCTTTGAATTGTTCCTTCAAATATTCTTTTAAGTCCATTCAAGGCAGCTGTGTATGTGTGTGTTCTGTTCTTTCACTTAAAAATCAGGAAAAAAATAACCCTTCAATTGAAGTCTTTCAAGCCAGCCCACTGTCCGTTCGACTGTTGTTTGATTTACATTAAATATATATATATATATATATATATATATATATATATATATATTCTTGTACTTGTATGTTTGTGTGTTTTAGGGTTGTGCAGTGCATACAAGCAGTACACAATTAATAAAGCACACTTTGATAACATTCCATGATGCATGGGAAACACTGACTGCTGCTGTTGGTTCTGGCCATGTGGGGAAAGGGGGAGTGCAGGGCTGGTTGGTTGCACGTTTCTGCTTGGACTCCTAGAAGTTATCCACAGCGTGAAGGTGCATGTTGAACTGGGCCCACCAGTACAGATTGACAAATGAAGAGGAATGTGTGGGTGGACGCAACTTGCACATGGAGGAAGAATCCCTGTGACTAATGACATGTCTGAATTGGGCCAGAGGGCTCTCTTGCAATGTCTCAGTAGATGTGTTTTAGACTATTTTCTGAAAATGGAGTTGCTGCGTTCTCCTGGCAAACTCTATTGACGCATTTCAGAACAAAATGAGGCTCTGCGAGAGCTACTCTCAAACCCTTTGCGGGGGTTTTCTTTTGCAGTGGAAGGAGAATCTGACCCTCACGGAGTCCCAGGTCCAGGCTTTAGCTCTAAGCCGACAAGCAAGCCAGGAGCTGGATGTTAAACGCCGGGAGGCCATCTATAACGATGTCCTGACAAAGCAACAGATGGTAAGAATCCCAAATGCCTGTTGGTTTTAGTGGTTCAGGTAGGCCTGGGAAAATAGCAAACAGTACAATATTATAGAAGTGCATTTGTGGAGAGCTATTAATCATAATTTTTTCCCCCAAGGAGCTTAAAGGGCACTTGCGTTGTTTGTATAAACCCTACACCACCACCTTCCCAAGATGTGTCTGTAGTGGCTCTCCATTGCCGAGAAGGAGGGGTCTGTGCCTCAGAAGCACCCCAGAGGGTTGTTTAGTGGTTGAGTTGAAATTCGCATTGGGAGACTTTGCACCTCCTGCTCCCAAACACTTTTGCTGCACCAGCTCTTTTGTAACCACTTAGGGACCCTGTTCAGATGACACGCTAAGCCATGGTGGTGAAGCATTTTGATCTAAACATTATGGCTTAGCGTGTCATATGAACCATTCCTAACCATGGGGGCTACATAACCACAGTTTGAACATGCTCACTTAACCATTTGCTGCAGAAGGGATAGCCATGGCTTAGCATGTTGTCTGAACAGACCCAGACTGAGTCTGGTGGGAGTTGAGTTTCTCCCCTTGCCAGGAATTCCTGCTTTATATAAAAAAGGAAGCTGTCCTTGGGAATTTTATGAGTGATTTTCAGCAGTTGGGTGGCCATATATGGGTGCTGAAAATGTTAAAGCATTTCTTCGTGAAGTTAAAGAAGAAAGGAGCAACTTTATATGATTCAAAAGGGAGAGCACGTGTAGCATAGTGGTATACAGAATGAGCAGTGAGCTAAACAGTGCCCAGTTCAAATCTCACCTCTGCTACTGACTTACTGGGGGAGAACTGTAGGCAAGTCATTCTCCAGGTTGGTGCGCGGAAGGCATCCCACAATGGGTTCGCTCCCCCTATCGCCCAGGAAAAGCAGGGACTCATGTGACTGAGTTTTAAGCCCTCTATCGGTTTGAAGATCCTCCTAGCCAGTTCCGTCTCTGCTTTTTGCCCAGGTCAGAGCAGATTCTCATCTTCTGTATCAAGCCTATACTTATCTCTATTTCTAAGATTTCTTAAACTCCTTACCTCTTTGACCATCTTCCCCTCACAACCAGCCTTTATTTTCACCCTCTCTTACAGAAACAAAAACAAGGCTTTACAATCCTTCCCATAGTCTGCACTCATCAGCAGGCTCTGAGGGTGACTCTCCAGACCCATGCTCCACGGCCACAGGCCACGCTAACAAAATCCAAGAGCGCTTTGGCTGGGCCCCACCCTGACAGTGATTCCTCCATCATTTCCTGCAGGAGTCCTTTTCAGAAGGGGAGGAGGGTGGGTGGTCAGACACAGAAATTGCAGACCATTTCTCGTCCAATCGATTCTTTAACAAAGAGGACTTTTTACCTTTATTGACCAAAGCAATTGCTTCCCTCGCTAGTGACCCAGTGCAACCTGAGCAACAGCAATCCTTATCTAGAAGGGCAGCAATGTTTCCAGAGCCCAAGCCAGCCAGAGAGGTACCTTTTCCTAATACCTTCAATAAATTAATGAAGGATGAGTGGAAATCTCCCCTCCAGGGGAAAAAAGGGAGTCAGTGCAGCACAGTGGTTTTACACTCTTCCTCATGATGTGATGGAAGAACTAAAAATTCCCTTAGTAGATGCCCCTGTGGCGGCCTTCCTCTTAGATGCTGTAATGCCAAAAGATGGCGACGTTCCCTGAAAACACCATGGGGAAAGGAGATCGGATACATGAAGTACATGAAAAAAGGCACATGAAACTTCAGTATTCGCTTTAAGGGCCTCAGCAGTACCGTCTTATTTTGCTAGAGCTTCCATCTTAGGGGTGGAAGACATAATAAACAATAAGAATTAAATCAGACCACTTTATACCAAGGACTGATCTAATTCTCTAACTCTTTTGCCTTCCTGGCTGATGCCACACAAGATGCACTCCGGTTTTCAGCCATCTCCACAGCAGCTAATAATGTGGCAAGATGTTCCATTTGGCTCAAGCACTGGAACGTTGATCTTCCCTCAAGGTGAAATCTTGGGTGCACATCTTTTTTGGAGAAAAGGCCTTAAAAGGTGTGCTCATAGAAACTAAGGATAAGAAAAAAGTTATGCCTTCATCCTCTCGGCGAAAAGATTAAAAAAAAAAAACTCGCCTGGTCTTATGTGTAGTTTTGCCCATTCTGGATCACTAACCAATCTTCCTTTCGATCCAAAAGCTACAGGTTCCTTAAGCCAGCATGGTCCAGATCCCACTTCCAGCCAAGAAGCACAGCTCCTCTAGCTCCTCTGCCAAACCCCCTTATATTTTCCAGACCTCCAGGTCTGGACGCCAGGGAATCCATCATCGGGGGGAGATTTCAGCATTTCCTCCCGGCATGGGAACATCCCACAGACAATCGCTGGGTCTTGGACACCATCTCCCACGGTTATCTCATAGAGTTTTGGAAACAACCTCCCCCTCAGTTCATTCCAACTAAGATTGCAGTGCCTGAATTTCCTTTCCTTTCCCCCCTCCTCCCTCCCAATCCCCTTTCCTTTTGTGTCATGTCTTTTAGATTGTAAGCCTGTGGGCAGGGACTGTCAAGAAATACTTTTGTAAGCCGCCGTGAGAGGCTTTTTTGGCTGAAGGGCGGCATAAAAATCCTTAAATAAATAAATAAATAAATAAATAAAAATCCCATCCCATAGACCACAATCCGCCACTAAGAATCGCATCATATCTACCACAGTATAACATCTACTTCAGAAAAGAGCAAAAGAACCAATACCATCTCATGAAAAATACCAGGGTATTTATTCCATCTTCTTTCTGGTGACCAAAAAAGGGCAAAGACTGGAGACCGATACCGGACCTCAAATACCTGAACAGGTTTGCCACAGCATCAACTGGCTGGAGCTCAGGGCAGCCCATCTGGGTCTGAAAGCCTTCCCTACACCTAGAGGCCCAACGCATGCTCTTATGGGTGGGCCCAGCAGGACTTAGCCTCCATATCAGTGCAACGCATCAAATGGGCTCTGAACCATACAGCAGGCTATCTAAGTCGGCAACAAATAGACCTGGGGAATGGAGCCTACATCCATCAGTCTTCCGGGAAGCCCTACACCGCTTTGGCCCACTCAGACTGGACCTGTTTGCATCGAGGCACAACCACAAGCGGCCAAGATTTCTCTCCACATTCCAGACTTATGGAGCTGAAGGAATAGATGCGCTGTACATCGACCGGCCAAAAGACAGGCTCTGTGCATTCTCTCCAATTCCCCTCTTAGCCAGAGTTCTGCAGAAAATCAGAAAGGAGCAAGTGACTGTAGATCTATCCCGCTACGAATTCTGTAACAAAAACAGACACATATGCCTCAGCGGATGCCTCCTTTGTCAGGAGAGTCTTCCACCAAGGAGTAAAAGTACAATAGACTCGGCCTCAGATTTTCCCCACCTAAATAAGTGTTTTTTTTAGCTTTAGCATGACCTATTGTGGGATGCCTTCCTCACACCAACCTGGAGAACGGAACATTGGTACTTGCCAAGAAGGTTCCTTCTGGGTTGGAGCGCAGAAGGCATCCCAACCACACTCTGCAACACCACCAAGTCTATTTGTATAGGTAATCAGGCCACTCTTCTCTGCACTTGTCTGGCTAGACCTTCTCCTAAGAATCCTCAGAGTTTGTATTCTCAGATGGATTTCTAAGTATCTGTTGATCTGGGGTTCTTATCTATGATACAAAAGGATGTTTTCTTCCTCATTTCTGAGCTTTAGCCACGGATGGAACCGACTAGGGGGAGCTTCAGACTTATAGAGGACTTAAAACTCAGCCATGTGGTTTTTCCTGGGCAATAGGGGAGCGAACCCATTGTGGGATGCCTTCCGCACACCAACCCAGAAGGAACCTTCTCTCTAAGTACCAAGCACAGACTTTCTGCCTCTCAGCACCAAGGAATTAACTTTTGTAAACCGCCCAGAGAGCTTCGGCTATGGGGCGGTATATAAATGTAATAAATAAAATAAATAAATAAATGTTCCGTTACCTTTCATCCTCAGCCCTGCTATTTGTAATATAGAGACAATAATGCTACCTGGCCTTGCAGTGCTGTTATAAGGCTTTCTCTGAGAATCTTTGAGTCCTTGCACAAAGCACTATATAATTATTGTTGCAGCATGGAAGTTAGTGGAATTCTCTATTATCTTTTGTTTTGTATTTTGACGTTGATATAAAGATAGGTACACGCAGAGACCAGAAAGTTGATGTAATTTGCAGTTCTTCTGTATAATTGAGAATCTCATTCCTTTAAAAACAGATACATATTAATAAACAACATGGAATGGAGCAGAATTGAAGTTGCCCTGCGCCAGACTTTCCTGGTGTTCTTTTCCAGATCATGTCCCTGCCAAGCGCAGACTTTCTGCCTCTCGGCACCAAGGAATTAACGTCTCTTAATATGCATGTTAGTTAAAGCCCTGCAGGGCTGTGTGGTTTCATATTATATTGCGAAACCTGAAAATTTCCAAGAAAGCGTTCTGTCAAGCTGGAAGTGTTTTCTCCTGTGGTGTTCGCCACAAAATGTCTGTCTGGTTGTTCACATTAGAATTTTCAAAGGGGTGGCAAATGGTACCGGAGGAGAAAATGCTGTAACTGATATATGGGAGCAATTTCACAGGAGAGTGCCTGTCCCCATGGTAACCAAGATAAACGCTGCCTGCAGTACAATGGGCAAGTCATGAGGGGACTGTGGTCCTCAATGGTCTTGCTCACTGGCTTCTCCAGTCACCAGCTTGCAAATGCCACCACATTAGGGATGGTGATAGCGGTGCAGCAAGTATCAAGTTTAGGGTTAAAATCAATTTGTCAGGGGTCCCATGGCTAAAGGAAAAGACATTATTGAGGTAGGCCGTGCCCTTGTAACAGCTCCACTTTCCCTCCACAGTTAATCGGTTGCGTTCAGAGGATTCTAATGAACAGAAGGCTACAGCACCAATACAGTCAGCAGCAGCAGCAGCAGCTGACCTATCAGCAAGTCGCTCAGCAAGCCGCTCAGCAAGCCGCTCAGCAAGCCGCTATGAGTCATCTGATGATGCCAAAGCCGCCTGGTTTAATCATGAATCCTTCCAACTTCCAACAGATAGATATGAGAGGAATGTACCAATCCGTTGCTGGCGCTATGCACCCACCACCTTTGCAGCGTGCCCCTCCCCCAATGAGTGGCAAAAACCCCGGAACGTCCCAGGGGAAATCAATGTGATTTTGCACTAGAAATTTAAAGGATCGTTAAAATCAGAGAGAGAGAGAGAGAGATTTTTTTTTATTTTTTTAGGAATCAATGGCTTAACAGAACTCAACTGTATAAATAGTTTGGGTGATTTCCCCCCCATTAGTCGCCATTTTCCATTTTAGCGTTTCCACTTTGTTTTTGATAAGACGTGATGTTCCCCGCGATTTTTGTCAGTGATATTGCCTAGAATCTTCTTACATGTGTTGAGTACAGGAGATAATCCAGTTGTTTTCAGTGAAAACAGGTCCTTCCATAACATTAGGGGCTGTACAGGTTTCCTGTCTAAACTCCTATGCTTGCTGTTAATAGCCATAAAAACGGCCGTCAAATGGGAGAAGCTTAGGGAAGTTACACAGATCTGTATATTTCGGTTGTCAGAAACAAATGTACACAGCTGAGTTCTTGGTTAAAGTTGATTCCTCAAATTATGGAACTTTTTTATATTCTTTCACGAAATGTGAAATAAGTCAAGGCAGGACTAACATAATACACTTATCGTTTGTGATGGAAAAATAAAGCATAGGAACTGAAAATGACCTTGAGACAGAACTGAGTGCAATATTCTTAAATACTACTGCTCTGAAACTTCTGAATTGTGCAGTTTTCTGGAAACTGTGTCTGCAGCCTTAAGTTACGGCCTGAGAAGATGCTATTTTCTCTAGCCTTCTGCCACTTTTATTTCATCTTTGCGATGAAATAACATCGAGTAACTTTTTGTCCTTCACCAATGTATTTTCACCCTGTGCTGATTCTGATGCAAAGCACCGTTACGTCGACTCCTTTATACGGGTGCGAGTGTCTCATCCTGTTGCCGGCAGTAGGATGGGGGGCTACGGGAGATGAATTCCTGGAACTTCAGGGCTTAAAGATGGTGGCAGTGGTTGGGATTGAGCTCGTGTTGAGTAAACAACCGTGAATCGGGCGCACCATTGCTCTCTCAGCATGTAAAGAAATGTGCTTTCGCAATTTGCAGTACTGCCCAAATTATGAAATAATTCCTTCTTTTATAGATAAGTATCCTGGTTGCCCTGCGTTCTTTCCCCCATCCTATGTTTCTTTCTTTTAAGAATATAAAAGAGGGGAGGGAAAACAACTTGGTTTTTCTTTTGGTTTCAGTCCTAGAAAAGAAGTACTTTTCTGATTAATTACGCTTCATTTACAACACTTCAACTTTACAACACTTCAACTTTACAACACTAAAATGGGGTGGTTATCCATTTTCTGGGCTTATGAAGATCCGTGTTGACAACGTGAAAGCTTTTCCTTGTATTCGTCTAGCTGATGTCTCCAGAGAGAGAACTTTTCGAAATATGGGCATAGAATTAAATGACAGGTACATTTGAGGGTATTGGAGTAGGAATAAGAAAACAGCAAGGGAATTCTAGAGATCCAAGAAAGCTAGAGAGAGCTATTGACACCAAACAGTGCTGAAAAAGTAGAAGTTGCTCACATGCAGTCTACAAGTTTGGTTTTCTGATTCATTTGTGAAGAACAACTAGTTTATCTTCTCCTATCTGAATGTCGGCATCCAGACAATGCTAGTTTGGGGGAAGATTTCATTTTAAAGTGAATACTGTTTGGTTGGTGGTAGGAACATAACTTGATATTTTGCAACAAATTTAGCCATAAGTGGCTGGTTTCTGTTTTTCGTGATCAAATGTGGGGAGAATCCTTGGTTCATCCAGTGGTGTTATTCAATACAGTTCTTTAATTTGGTGAGGAGGGAAAACTCCCAAAGTTGTTGTGTTCACTTCAGAAGAAATGAAATAGAGACTTCCTGAGACAAATGTCTGAAGAAATGTAACTGCCCAGGACATTCCTGCATTTTCTGAATAGAGCGGAGGATTTCAGTGACATTTTTACAACTCCAGAGACTTAAGTGTGAAAGTTTAAGGCAACATTTTGGAAGATGCCCAAAAAAGCCAGAGGCTTTTAGATTACTCTGAGGAAGAAACCTTAGGGTCCGAAACATGTTGGATTTTGGTTTAGAATAAACTACATCCTTAGTTCCACCCCCTTTGACTCTGGCTTTTTTGGCATCTCTATTGGGGTTTTCCTTTTTTGGCTTTAACATTTTGGAAGACACATTTTTTTCACCCTCAGCCACAAAAACAACAAGTAATGTGTATGAGGATGTCATGGAGACGAGAAGCATTGAAGTAAAACTTGGACCACTTTGCATACATATTTCTCACTTGACATTATAGCTGCATAATAACGTGCTTTTAAGTATAACATCGAAGCTTTAACCAATATTTAAAGACAGAAAATGGCATCAAATAAAACTCATTTTTATATTTGTTTTAGATGTTTTACCTAGTTGAAATGGCTTATATAAGATGATGAATAAAAATGTTGCTTGTAATACAGTTTTTGCCTGCTAAATTCTCCACATTTTGTAACCTGTTTATTCCTTTGGATGTAAAGCGTTTTTGCTTAGTATTGTGATACTGTACATGTTTTTGTCCCAGTTGTATAGTAACGTTTCAGTCCCTTGACCAGCTTTGGCTGCTGAAATCATACAGCTGTGAAGACTTGGCCTTTGTTTCTGTTTAGACGGCTTTTTTCAGTTATGTATTAAATATCATAAAAGTACTGTAGAAAAAAGTCACTTCTTCCTATAAGGCTCTTTTTGTAAAATATATATTAAGGACTGGAAACGTGTTTTTAAAGAGAAGCATTCAAGTATGACAGTATGCTTATCTGTGTTTTCACCATTCAAAGTGCTGTTTGGTAGTTGAAACTTAAATCTATTTAATATCTCATTTAATAAAGTGACCAAAATACATAAATGTCTGTTGTACTGCTTTACCAATGGAGCAGACAGGGCTCTGGGTTGACATTGATTAACCAATGCAAAATCAACAGACCTGAGAGAGTTCTTAATGTTCATAAGTTCAAACATTCTTTTGAACGTTAAATGTTCTTGCTCATTCTACGAAGTATGCACATTGTGGCCAATAGATACCTTCATTTTTGAATAAGGATGAACCAAAATTGTTCTGAAGTTCAGCTTGAGCAGTTCTATTTCCAGCTTTATCCAAATAATTTTCCATTGCAAAACTAAGCACCACTAGCAGTATGCTTGACTAAGCTTCCCAATTTCCTCTTATAGGCCGCCACCATTCAACTGGGTATAATCCCCGCTCTCTATAATATATTTTTTATCTGCTTCTCCCTTTGGATCAAGGTGGGGAACAACATTAAATACAACAATACAATATATGAAACTGGTTAAAAGAGCATATAAACTGATACAATATTAAAACAACAATCACAACATCTTAAAATTATAAGGTTGAAAATTCATCATTAAAATCACATTTCTCCCCCTCTTAAGAAACCCTCCATAGTCCCACAAACCAACACTACATAACATATTCCTTAGTCCAAGCAGGTTGTCTGACACAGACTGGTTGTCTTCCTGGTTCTCTTTCCGGTTGGTCAGGCCCAGCTGCTGGCATAGTTTGTAGCATGGGTGAGAACGGCAAATCCTCAAACACAAAATGGGTATCTTCCTCATCTTTGCAGTCTACTGAAGCAAGATAAGCATTTCACACACATCCATCAGAAAGTTTATAAGTATAAGGTCCTCTTTCAGTAATTTTATAAGGTGATGTGAATCTCTGTTCTCCCTTTTGTAAAATTCCAGGTTTCCTAACTTGAACAAAGGAGTTGCATTGGAATATTTTTTCCTTAGCACCATGACATCCATAGATTTCCTTTGTTTCTCTTTAACCCTCTCTCTCATTTCAGATTCCAAGGGAATATCTGGTCTAGGTTTTAACACTCCAGCCACGTTCAATTTAGTATGCATCTCTCTCCTAGGCAATAACTCTGCAGATGATTTCTGTGTTGTTGCATGCTGTGTAGCACTATATACTTGCAAAAAATCACTAGTGAAAGTTTTCCATGTTTTCTATCTTAGCTGTAAATTTTCTTTCAGGCTTCTGTTAAATCTTTCAATCTCCCCATTAGCTTGAGGGTAATACACAGATGTTCTGCAGTGGGTAATATTACACTCCTCTAAGAAGGTTTCAAATTCCACTGAGATGAACGGAGCTCCATTATCTGAAATCAGTAATTTCAAATTTCCTTCTCTACTAAAAACAACAGAGAGGAAGGCTAGAGCTCAGAAAGTTCTGAGATCAGTTAGCCTACTTTGGCTCAGTCTTCTCCTAAAAGCAGTTCTATGACTTGCCTGGAAAAAGTGAAGTACAAACTGAAGGGGCAGGATTGCAGTTTGATAAGGATAAACAAATGGTCAAGGAACACCTAATTCCATTGAATGTGTTCAGATCCCCAGGGCCCAATGAACTGCATCCTAGAGTAATAACTGAGTTAGCAGAAGAACTCCCAGAACCACTGTCTATTATCTTTGCAAAATCATGAAAGATGGGTGAAGTGACGGACGACTGGAGGAGGGCTCATGTTGTCCCTATCTTCAAAAAGGAGACACCTGGGAACTATAGACTAGTTAGTCTGACATCAATCCCTGGGGAAATTTTGGAGCAGATTATAAAGAATCTGTAAGCACCTTGAAAACAATGCAGTGATTACTAGAAACCAGCATGGATTTGTCAAGAACAAATCCTGCTGGACCAATCTGATCTCATTGTTTGATCGGGTAACCTCGCTTGTGGACTGTGGGAATGCTGTGGATGTAATATATCTTGACTGCAGTAAAGCTTTTGACAAAGTGCCCCATGGCTTTCTGATTATCAAACTAGCTAAAAGTTGGCTAGATGGAACAACTATTAGGTGGATCCACAGTTAGCTACAAAATCGGACTCAAAGAGTCCTTATGAATGGTACCTTATCAAACTGAAGGGAGATAATGAGTGGGGTACTGCAGGGCTCAGTCCTGGGCCCAGTGCTCTTCAACATTTTTATTAATGATTTGGATGAGGAGGTGCAGGGAATGGTTATCAAATTTGCAGATGACACCAAATTGGGTGGGATAGCTAATACCCTGGAAGACAGAAACAAACTTCAAAGTGATCTTGATAGGCTGGAGTGCTGGGCTGAAAACAACAGAATGAAATTTAATAGGGATAAATGCCAAGTTCTACATTTAGGAAATAGAAACCAAATGCACAGTTACAAGATGAGGGATACTTGACTCAGCAATACTATAAGTGAGAAGGATCTTGGAATTGTTGTGGATCACAAGCTGAATATGAGCCAACAGTGTGATGTGGCTGCAAAAAAAAAAAAGGAAAAGCTATTTTGGACTGCATTAATGGATGTCTAGCTTCCAAATTGTGTGAGGTACTATTTTCCCTCTGTTTGGCACTGGTTAGGCCTCATCTTGAGCATTGCATCCAGTTCTGGGCACCACACTTCAAGAAGGATTCAGACAAGCTGGAGAGGGTTCAGAGGAGGGCAACGAGGATGATCAAGGGTCTGGAAACAAAGCCCTATGAGGAGAGACTGAAAGAATTGGACTTGTTTAGCCTGGAGAAGAGAAGATTGAGGGGAGACATGATAGCACTCTTCAAATGCTTGAAAGGTAGTCACACAGAGGAGGGCCAGGATCCCTTTTGGATCCTCCCAGAGTGCAGGATACAGAATAATAGGCTGAAGTTACAGGAAGCCAGATTCCAGTTGGAAACCAGGGAAAACTTCCTGTCTGTTAGAGCAGTACAACAATGGAACCAGTTACCTAGGGAGGTTGTGGGCTCTCCCACACTAGAGGCCTTCAAGAGGCAGCTGGACAACCATCTGTCAGGAATGCTTTAATATGGATTCCTGTATTGAGTAGGGGTTGGACTTGATGGCCTTATAGGCCTCTTCCAACTCTACTGTTCTATGTTGCTATGTTTCTATTCTAAGTAGCTGAGGTAACTTGAGATGTAAACACTACTTTGGGCCATTTGCTATAATAATGTGATAGCGTAATGGCAATCAATTGGAGCAGCATCAAAACGTCTTACAATATCAATTGCAACCTTTTCCCATGCAGCATCTGGAAGTCGGAGTGGCTGTAATGGTGATGCACCTGTTATTGCTGTCTTATATGATTAACAAGTAACAAATGATTTTATAGCTGCTTCCGTTTGAGAATCCATCCCTGGCCACCAGTACAGATCTGTTCATCTCTGTTTAGTTCTAACAATCCAATAAAATATACACCACTGGCCATGGAAGTCAAAGAACTATGACAACAGGAAAAGGTCACAATTATTCCGTTAGTCACATCAGTCACCGGCATCACATCAAATAACTATACAGAAAACCTTCAGAAATTGGGCCTACCAAAATACGTCCACACCAACATCCAGAAAGCAGTCATAATTAAAACTTGCTCAATTATCAGGAAATTCCTGAATTTGTAAAGGGCAGCATGACTTGGCAAAACCACCATGAGCAAGAAAGGGATAATAATAATAGATTTATTTCTTACCTGCCTCTCCCTCTGGATCAAGGCGGGGAACAACATTAAATACAATATAATACATTAAACTAGTTAAAAGAGCATATAAAACCTATACCATATTACAATTTGATAGGTATCATGTGCCAAATGTATAAATGTAGACTGCAATTCCTCTTGCACAAGTAACTCCCCGTAACACATACCTATCATGCAAAGAGAGTTCGTCACATATTCTAAATAAGACAACAAAACAGGTTCAAGCTTTTTCTTATTACTAGGCCATCTGCCTGTCAAAAATTCCCATAACTTTTGTTGGATTGGACATGCCAAACATGCAGCTAGAAATTGCTCTTGTGTAACTGCCGTAAGTTTACTAGTGATAATATCAACTCTTCTTCGTCACCTTCCAATTGATTCTCAGGTGATGGCAAAAGCAAACGGGACAAACAATCAGCATTCACATTTTGGGTCCCTGGTTAATACTCCATTTCATATACAAAGGGAAGTAGTTTTGTTGACCATCTAGCAATACGCTTTCCTACTCATCCTACTCTCTTTGTGGTTAACAATGTGATCAAAGGCCTATGGTCAGTATGCGGTTTAAATACATGGCCCCATAGATATGTCCTCCACTTTTCTGTAGCCCAAACTCAAACAAGCGCTTCTTTTTCAACAGTTGAATATTTCCTATCAGCCTCAGAAAGTGTTCTTGATGCAGATGCAACAGTCTTTTCCACCTTAGACTCATGGAGCTGCATAAGTGCTGCTCCCAGTCCATAATCAGAAGCATCTGTTGTCACAACTATAGGTAAAGTAGGATTAAACAATGCAAGTGCGGGACTATTAATGATCAACCTTTTCACACTTCTCAAAACTAGATTGTGTAGCTCACATGAAGCTTGACGTTCCTCTTAACAGTTCATGAAGGGGCTCAACAATAGATCCATAATTAGGAATAAATTTTGCATACCAAGAAGGCCCAAAAAGGAATTAAAGTTTGTACATCACTTGGGGAAGGTGCCTCTAGCATTGCCAACACATGATAAGGTCAGGTCTCAATTCCTGTGGTGAAATTGTATGTCCCAGAAAAGAAAGCTCTACACTTATATTTATCCAAATTAAGCTTCAAGCCTGCTGCACTAATACAGGCTGCAAATTACTTTCATGTTCCTCAGGAGCATTTCCAAACACAATAATATCATCCAGATAACATTAGACTCCTTTTTGTTTCTTAAGAATTATTGATATCATTTTTTGGAAAGTGCAGGGTGCTGATGTGAGTCCATAGGGAACGCGTTTAAAACGGAATAATCCGTCATGTGTAACAAATGCCGTAAGGTCTCTGCTGACTTCATTCAACATAACTTGATGGTATGTTTCATGTGGCATGCACACAACAGTATGCACTCTGCAAATCAAGAGTAAAAAACATCCTTGCTCTCTGGAGTTCTTTGATATGTGGAAAAAATTCTTTGATATGTGGAAGAGGATGGCTATCAATCACCATAGCTTTATTTGGCTCTCTCAAATCTACACAAACATGATTGTCACCATTGTTCTTCTTTGTAACTACTACAGGTAAAACTCGTTCAGATGAATCCACCTTCTCAATAACATGTTGTACCAATTTCTTAATCTCTTCAGAAAAAGCATCTCTAACTGCAAATGGTAAATGCTGTAACTTTTGGTGTACAGGTATCATATTTGGTTTCATTATAACTTTTTTATTTTTTATAATTTATAGTTCTTTATAGGACAAGTATTACATCATATGTATACATTCAGTGTCAATACAAATGCATGTTCCCATCTGGATTTAATGTTATTTAACATTAGCCAATTTAGGATGCCCAGGAAATTATTCTCTTTGCCCACCCACCTATACACTTCATAACTCTATATATGCCGATGAAGGTGTTCTTCCATCTTCTTCTTTGTTCAAAAAAATCAATGTATTTCCTCCATAACCCCTCAAATTTGCCTTCACTTAGTTGTCCTCGCACTTGCCTCAATTTGGGGGTCAATTTTTCTAAAAGAGCAATGGTACCAATTATCAATATGGAGCCCTTTGCCATCTTTCCAATGCTTTGCTATCAACCATCTAGCCACAAATAGTAGATGGCTTAATAGCACCATGTACATTGATGGTGCTATATAAATAAATAATAATAATAATAATAACTTGCTGTCCAATCCTCTGTATAAATTTACCAGTGCTAGGTGAGAAGATGGATGTTCACCCTCTTTTGTATTTGGTCAAGGGGGCAGGGCTCCTGCAGCTTTAGCTGTCGTGATGAAGAGGGAATTTCAGCAGGTGCTGCATGCATACAAATGACACCTGCTGACATTCCCTTTGCTATACAACTGTTAAAGATAAAGCAACCCAGTCCTCCTTTCCATATGGTCACCCTAAATAGGACGACTTTCAGAGAGAGAGAGAGAGAGAGAGAGGCTGAGTTTGAACAACAGAAGACACACTAATCAATGGTTGTTTCCCATTCTGTTCCTACTACACACATACGCACACCAGTTGATTAGTGTGTCATCCGAACTTAGCCAGAGAGAGAGAGAGAGAGAAGCAAACTCAGGCACTAGTTCTTAGTTACAGGATGATGCTTCCAAGCTGATGGTCTTGCTGCCACAGTCTGTTCACAGTTAAAAACAGGCCTTCCAGGAAATAGCTTTGTGTCCAGATCTCATAGCAGTAGCTGTCATGCAGCTGGAAGTGGTTGGCTTTACAGCAGCCTTCCTTAGCCTACGGCCCTCCAGATGTGTTGGCCAGGGAAGATGGAGTGGCAGTCCAATGGATCCAGAGAGCACCACATCAGAGCAGGCCGCCTTACAGGCTGGAGCCTTGCTGGAACCTGCCGGCGATTCATCATTCCTGCAGTGGCAGGAAAGGCTCAGAGAGGCCCAAAGGTGAACACCTCTGGGCCTCCCTGAGCCTTGCTTCAGTTGGCCTTGCTTCGGTTCCTCCCAGGGTCATTGGTTCCCATGGTCTCTCCGAGAGGAGGAGGTGCGCAGCCCAGTTTGCAGGAACAGTAGCAAGTGCAGAAGGACGAAGATGGCTTATAGCCAATGGAGCTTTAACATCAAGCTCCTTTTGCTCAAAGGGCTGCTGGCATTGGGTATAAATGTGACACCGATCCTTCATAATGGACAAAAAGTTGTAACCTCACTAGCCTGGGAAAAGACAGGCCCTCAATGTTGCTCTAGTTGTGCAGAGTTCTGTGTGTGAAGTTTCGCCGGATAGGGATCTATTCCACTTTACATGCATCCATTACATTCCTGGGGGAGGGAGAATTAACATGCATTTCCATATCCAGAGGAACATCAGCTATATGCACCATTGCCCTTTCTATATTGGGGTTCATGTAAGAAAAAATGTTTTCAAGCTTTCAGTACTTCCTAGGTTTTCTTCAAGATGAGATCCAATACTGCTAGATTTGGGGCTTAAAGCAGTAAGAAAAATGTTAGCATCCCAGCAGCCCTCCCTGCCTGCCCTCTGGCTGTGTTGAACAGCAACCCCAAGTATTCTCCAGCCATCTTTATAGGTCCTTAGACTTGAGTGAAGGCAACTTCCAAAGAAGGTTTTGGTTTTTTAAACGAAAAGCCTTTCCAAACTGGTTCCAAGGGAATAAATGTGAAATTATGAGTGGAAAGCATTCAAGGCACAGAGGGATGCTTAATCTCTTCCCTTCTGGCTGTTTTTCAGCTGTAAGCTGTCTACCTTCGCCCTCCCCCAAAACCAGTCTGAAAACCTGGCAAATTGATCACCTACTTGTTTTGGACAATCCACTATAGTAGTTCTTGTTCAATCCAACAATATCACAGAGTGGAATGAGAAAGCTGTTCCTGAAGACTCCTCAGATGTTAGTTGGCCAGTTGACCCGGCCAGGGTTTGAAATGCATGAGGAGATTGCATCAGTGACCCAGTCAGCCCTGTCAGAGGACTCTTGGATGCTCCACTTGGTGACACAGACTTGCAGAAGACTCATTTACATTACTTAAGAAAAAAACCAACCCTTGAAATTACTGGGAGACTTTTTTCCCCACTAACCACCTAGTGAAGTGAGCGTTGGAAGAACTTACATAGAGGAAAGTAAATTTATTCACTAGTTGCTGCAGTTTGTCTACTATAAGTCCATGGATAGATACTGGAATACTGGTGATGCTACACCAACTCTACTTCTGAGCAGTGCTAGAAATAATGGAGTGGAAATAAAGAATGAGTGGTCTTTAGCATCAGGCCTGTCTGACCTATAAAGGGGCAAAACACAGATGGATGCAACCATTTGAAAAAGGCTTTTGAGGAGGTGGGCAAAGTCATCGTAAGGCCCAAAGAAAATACGGATGTCAGGAGTAAAAGAGTACGTCCAGCTGCCACCTCTGGATCAATCAAGTTAGGTAAGGATATCAAATGAATAACCCTCTCTCTTGGGGAAGGAAATAATGGGAAAAACTGCACCCCATTTCAGATATTTTCTTTGAAGGAAGTCTTGGAATAATAATGGCAGGGGATCACAGCAAAACTGGGTGCAAAATAAGGATTAATTTGTAGAGTTTTTAAAGCAGTTATCAGGTGCCATCACAAGGGTCACTCAGAGCTAACTGTTCTGGTTGCATCAGGGTACAAACAAGGTTCATAAGATGTAGGAATGTTGCCTAGCAGCAAGGTGAAGTGAAATAAGTTTCCTTTTTAGCTTGGATTTCTTGTGTATAAAAAGAGTAGCATATTCAGTAAGTTCTGTAGTAGTGGCGGTTACATTCTGTTGGAAGCCTTGTCCAATTTGAAAAATAGAAATAGGGATAGTCAGAGGAGCAGAGCCCTGAATGGTTTCAGGAATTAAACTGCCCAAGCAACATCACTATGGGACCTGGACACAGAATAAAGGCCAAATGAAACCGGCATGGAATAAAGCAAATTTCTAGGGGTGATCCTATCACACACACACATACCTGCCCATACATGTTCAGTGAGGAAGGTACCTTCCAAAGCTGATCTGCCTGCTGACACACTCCTGGGGTTGTATGTTCCATGTTAAAGAGCCTCTGTTACTCATGTACAGCCAAGCCGGTCTCACATTTTAGGAGAAGAGGCATTTCTCACTAACACTGAGCATCAATGCTGTTGGGTGGAGGCTGGCATGGAAGGAGGGCATGTCCCCACTACCCTGTCACACGTTAATCGCCGGCATGAGAGGATTTGTGTGAATATCACTAGAGTAATTGGCCTGTATACGGGACTCATCTTTCTGTACCTCACAGCCTGACGTGGCTAGCCAGAGGAAGTTGAGAACGCACAAGCTTATCAGTCTTTCAGAAACTGGTATATCATAGAATCATAGAATAGTAGAGTTGGAAGGGGCCTATAAGGCCATAGAGTACAACCCCCTGCTCAATGCAGGAATCCACCCTAAAGCATACCTGACAGATCGTTGTCTCCCACACTAGAGGAGGAGGCATCTGGACAACCACCTGTCAAATATGCTTTAGGGTGGATTCCTGCATTGAGCAGGGGGTTAGACTCAATGGCCTTATAGGCCCCTTCCAACTCTACTATTCTATGATTCTATGACTGTGTGAGAGCCCACAACCTCCCTAGATAACTGGCTCCATTCTTGTACTACTCTAACAGTCAGGAAGTTTTCCCTGGTTTCCAACCGGAATCCTGTAACTTCAGCCCATTATTCTGTGCCCTGCACTCTGGGAGGATCCAAAAGAGATCCTGGCCCTCCTCTGTGTGACAACCTTTTAAGTATTTGAAGAGTGCTATCATGTCTCCCCTCAGTCTTCTCTTCTCCAGGCTAAACATGCCCAGTTCTTTCAGTCTCTCTTCATAGGGCTTTGTTTCCAGACCCCTGATCATCCTGGTTGCCCTCCTCTGAACACGCTCCAGCTTGTCTGCATCCTTCTTGAATTGTGGAGCCCAGAACTGGACCCAATACTCAAGATGAGGCCTAACCAGGGCTGAATAGAGAGAAACCAGTACCTCATGCGATTTGAAAACTATACTAATGCAGCCCAAAATAGCACTTGCCTTTCTTGCAGCCACATCGCACTGTTGGCTCATATTCAGCTTGTGATCTACAACAATTCCGAGATCCTTCTCGCTTGTAGTATTGCTGAGCCCAGTATCCCCCATCTTGTAACTGTGTATTTGGTTTCTATTTCCTAGATGTAGAACTTGGCATTTATCCCTATTATCTGTCTCTTTTAAGGAGTGTCTTCTCCTTAATGCACATAACCAGGCAGGCCATGCTTCGCAGGCAAGGTCTTGCTCAGGAGTCCATCATGTCTTGAAGCGATCGAGATCTGTAGTCAAACCTTAAGCTGTTCGAGGCAGACTTCCCTGACCAGCACATTGCTTTCCCCTTCATAGTTTGAAGCCAGGGCAGATTCGTAGGCCAGTGCCATATGCCTCTCCTCTGGGCGCTGTAGGGTGCGATGTCACTCCTGAATCAATCAGCTAACTTGTCTTGTTATTTTGAAGACATGTTCTTGTGAAAGCTGTATATATACTATTTGATTGATTTCTGCTACTGCTTTGAAATCTTTTTTATCACTACTTTTATTTGGAACTTTATACTGCTTTGCTAAATGTCTTAACTGACCACAAGAAAAACACAAGAAAAACTTGAAAGTAATAAAATTGTTTTGTCTTCTTCACTAAAATCCTTTCTTATGGATTTTAGCTGATCTATCAAGCTAGACATTTTACTCAAATGTTTTTCTAAATCTCCTGCCTCAGGTAACTTCGAATTAAATAACTTCTTGGACAAATATAGTCTTTGAGACTTTTTCTTCTAAAATACTGTTCCAGCCCATTCCCCAACTCCTTGGCTGTTGTAAAATCTTTTATGTGACATAAGTCTTCATTACTCACAAATGTAGTTATTTCTGCTCTCGTTTTTCTATCACGTTTCAGCTAAATTATGAACGGATCTGTTTCAAATTTGGTGTGGCTAAAGCTCTACCTAAATCCTATCATGGTACAAAGTTTCATCTCTTTAACTTTAAAAATGACGATTTTAAAAATAATAATTTTAAAACCTCAATTTTTAAAAAAATCCTAAAAAATCAATGGATGAACAGATCTGTTTCAAATTTGGTGTGGCTAAAGCTCTACCTAAATCCTATCATGGTACAAAGTTTCATCTCTTTATCTTTAAAAATGACGATTTTAAAAATAATAATTTTAAAACCTCAATTTTTAAAAAAAATTCAAAAAAATCAATGGATGAACGGATCTGTTTCAAATTTGGTATGACTAAAGCCCTTCCTAAGAACTACCATTATGCCAAATTTCATTTCTTTATCTTAAAAAATGACGGAGTTATAAGCATTTTTGTTAATTCCCATTAGAGCTGCTCTTGAGGGGGGGGGGGAATCCGGATTTCCCCTCCCGGATTTGCCATCAAAAACCCAGGCAAATCTGGGCAAATCCGGTCATATGGTCACCCTATCCTAGACACACAACCCTAAACACACTCACTGGAGCTGCCTCCCCTGATCTGGTGTTTGTGCCCTCCAGATATTTTGGACCTCAACTAGCTGGGAATTATGGGAGTTGCAGCCCAACACATCTGGAGAGCACCAGGTTGGGGAAGCCCGCTGCAATTGGTCTGATAAATTTTCTTTTTTTTCTAGCTGACTCCGACAAATAATACTTATAGGCCTGTGATGTTTGCAGTGGCTGCTAAAAAAATCCATAAACGTTGAGGATCGTTGAGGAGCAAGAAAGATATAAACAGATCTGAAAAAGAATGGAAGCTTTTAAAGGCATTTTGAAACACTAAACAAAGGATGGTACTAGGCAGCGATCCTTTTCTCTACTCCTACTGTAACTTTGAAGGGAAATGTAGTAGCATGGATACTCAGCTGCACCCCTAAGCTCTCTTTCCTGGATGTAAGCACTGCTGAATTCAATGGGAGAAGACTTTTGAATAGTGATTGTATAGATACTGATTGTATAGCTCTTTCAGCCTCAGTTCCCCAGTCTGCAAAATGGGGTTAATAGTAACTTGCTGGATTGTTGTACAAGTAAATTAAAGAAACACTGCAAGGCTTGTGCAGTTTTGAATGTGACTAATAGCAAATATAAGTTAGCTTGATGAATTATTTTAATGGTTGTAATTTCATTTTAAATATTTGGTTCCATTCTAGGCTAAATTTTACTTTTCCTGCACCTTACCATTGGTGATAGGATAATACCAATGAGAAATCTGAATTCTTATTGATAAGGTAAACCAAATCTTTATAAAGCGCTGTTCATATATACACAGAAATCAGAAACATAGTTGTTTGTTAATACTTACTGGTAATATTTTGGATTTTAGAAAATTCCTTGAAGGGGAAATGGCAAGGTATTTTCGAACAGGAAATGCATGTTAACCGCTTAATGTTGCCGACAGAGAAGCCAAATGAAAGCAGCTCTTCTTGTTTACATCATTACCCAACAGAGCAATGGCAAGTAGTAGGAATCCTCAATGATCCTATTCTTGAGGGACATATTTGAAGGAAACACATTCACTGAACATAAATTATCTTCCAGGACTGAGTTGAAAACCTGAAGAAAGGGGGGGAGCTGTTCACACAACATGCTAACCCACACTCAGTGGTTGAGGGTGGGTTGTTGTTGAACTGTGGATTCTTTGTTAAACAATCCAAACAACATGCTCACAAGTTGCAACATGCTAACCCATGGTTCAACAAGCAACCCAAGATTCAAATACAACCCACCCTCAACCACTGAGTGTGGATTAGTGTGTTGTGCGAACTCAGCCACTGTGTTTACCTATTTAACTTAGGATCATAATTATGAAATACCTCTCCTCCTGCAGGATCTCCCCTCCCCACCATGGTTTCATGCTTGTATGTCTGCATTTTATGTGTGTCTTAAATTAACAATGGATGCAATTGGAATAAATTAGCAAGCCACCTACAACATATAAAGACAATTTTATTGCCGATAAGCTCTTTAAAAACCCATTTCCCCCTTTTTCCTATTTCAGTAGGACCTCGTTCTTTCTGATGAAAATTGGGCCATAATATCTCTCATTTTAAAAATAAAATAACTTTTGAAATAAATAAATATATAAAATAAATATCATATACCCTTTATAAATACATTTGTTCCTATGAACAGTATCATGTATACATCTCAAGAACGTGAATTCCTTGACCCATCCTTTTTTGCTCTTATTCTCCTAATAGTAGGAAACACACATACCAAAGCATGCATGCATACACATGCGCGCACACACACACACACCCTTACACACACACACCCTTACACACACACACACACACACACACCTATACACACACACACACACACACACACTCATCGCTCAGGACCCAGGATTGCCAGATGTCTGGTTTGACTTGAATATTCTGAGTTCTCCCCTCTGTTTTCCCACCATAGAAGTCTATGAGCTAGAGACTACAGTCAGGATTTTGTTCTAGCAACATCTGGCAAGTCTGTTAGGGCCACCTCAAGAGAATCTGTGTAGTAAATACAGGGGCCACTTCATTCAGTGGGTCCCGTCTGAGGGGCCCGCTATAATAAGCCACCATTCCAAGCTTGTGGGAAACATATAAGTCATTTCTGTGGTCTTCTTTCCTGTAGTCACCTTGATCACGTGGCTGGTGATTAGTGCTGGTGGTGGTTGTCGGTTCAAAAATAATCTTTCCTCCCCAGCATGAACTTTTGCCTTTTCCTAGCCCACCAGATAAAGAAAGCAATTGAAGAAATGAATGAAGGCACAGAGGGTCCCAGGCCCTGCCCCAAGCCCCACCCCACAGGAGTAAACGCGACCTCGATATACACCTTTAAAAGAAAAATAACAACAAGAACGCCGAGGAATTCATTGTAAGTGCTTCTCTACCTGTTACCTAGATTTGATAAAAGGGGTTGGAATGACTAAGGTGTATATAGCTCTCCAGCAAAAAGCTTGGGGACCCAAGTATATATACACACTGGCGGCTCAAGCTGTAGAGAACATCACCTGTAGTGGAAGAGGTCTCTGTACATCGCAGGTATCTTTGTAGGGTCCACAGGCCTTGGTAAAAAATGAGTGAATTTTTGATGTCTCTTAGTCCTGTATCCTTCTCGGGGGGAGCCGTCTCTGTTCAAAGCAACATAATATTGTCGCTCGGAGTCAGAATGTTTGTACAGGGTCGAGGCGTAGGTATTATACCAGTTTTCTTCAAACTGCTCGCGGAAAACACACTCTCTTGTGAGCTTCTTCTGTGTGGGCAGGGGAACGGTAACAGAGGAGTGAAGAGAGAAAAAGGGAAGTGAAAAATCATCCAACCTCCAAAGAAATTTGCTGAGTCAACCCAAAGACGTTGGTTTGATTATTTATTTATTCTATACTTATTATTGATTATTTATTTATTCTACACTGCCCAACAGCCAAAGCTCTCTGGGCAGTTTACAAAAGATTAAAACCTTAAATATACAATACAAAACCATTTACATATAAAAACAATATAATAATAATAATAATAATAATTTATTTCTTACCCGCCTCTCCGATTAGATCAAGGCGGGAACAACAGCAAGCATAAAATAAATAAAATACGAATTAAAAAACATAGTAAGGGCGCAACCCTATCCATCGTACCCTTGGTAACTGAAAGCTCCTGACCTTCGAGGTGTCCGATCACCCAATGCAGGCCGGAAGGGGCAGTGGAGGCCATCTTCACCTCCCTGTCCTCTTGCCCTGCATATTTCACCAGATGGGCTATTCAGAGGGGGAGGGAAGGAGGCTCAGGACAACTTGCCTCTCTGGTCTCCTCCTCTCCTTGCTCACTGGAATGCCCCCTTTCCTCCTCCTCTTTCTGACCTCATTGGGCAGCCTGTGCAGTTCTTCCCATGCTGGCTCCAAGGGAGCACGGGAGGAGAGTCAGATCTCCATCTCTCCAAGGCTGGAGTGTTGTCTTCAACCTCAGAAGGTGGAATCCAAGCAGTCCTATGGCCCCTGGGACACTTGCCAGGGACCACAGGATTGCTCTTGAAAACAATCAACAATAGAAGTCCCAGGACCAGTTAGAAACTATTCATATGCTGCCAAATGCCTGGGAGTAGAGGACAGTCTTAACCTAGATGATAACGTTGGCACCAGGTGGACCTCACTGAGGAGAGCATTCCACAATCAGGGGGCCACCACCGAGAAGGTCCTTTCCCTTGTTGCCATCCTCTGAACCTCTGTTGGAGGAGGCACCTGGTGCAAGGGCCTCAGATGACAGTTGTTGTGTTACACTTACATTTATTACATTTCTATCCTGCTCTTCTCCACGAAGCTCAGAATTACATAGGTGGTTCTCCCAACCCCCAACCATTTTATTCTCATTAATTGATTTGCTGCTTTATATTTTTTGTTTTAGTTTTGTATGTTATCGACTACTGACTGTAAGCTGGGTTGAAGGCTGCTGAGGGCTGGGAAAACAGTGCCTAATCCTTCCCTCTCACAGCAACCCTGTGAGGTCGATCAGGCTGAGAAAGAATGAGCTCACCCAGTACGCTTTGTGGCTGAATGAACGGATTCCAACACGGTTCTTTGCCCCTGGCTTTGCATGCAGAAAGTCCCAGATTGAATTCCCAGGGAGGGTTGGAAAAGACCCTTTGCGCGAAGCCCTGGGGAGCCAGCACAGCCAGTCAGTGATTCCATCCAAGGCCGCTTCCCGTGTCTGGCGGTAGGAGCCCTCCAGCTATTGTTTACACACAGGCCCAGAGACCCTCATGAAGTGGCCCCTTTCTCCCTTTGCTGTTTTCCCACTGAGGCATTTAGACTGCAGGCCCCTCAGGCTTTTCTTGGTGCCCATCCAGGGCCAGGGCCAGACTATTTTGCGCCCTAGGCAAGGAGCCTACTTGCACCCCCTACCCACCCCAAATTGCCAACTTCGATTCAGCTGTTCAAGAAGAGTTTCTGGACTACCATATTTTCCTTTTATTATGTTTTTCCTTAAAACAGCTAATTTGTATAAAACTGTGATCCTTAAAGGTCAGTACTGCGCCCCTCTGAGGTCTGCGCCCTGGGCGGCTGCCTAGTTGGCCTCATGGTAGCGCCGCCCCTGGCCACACCACGGACGTTGACAGAAATATAGAAATAATCATTATTCCCCTGAAAAATAACGTCTGCTCAAAGCACTGTGATTCCTGTCATTTTCGATAAAAACAAATTCATAGGTGAAGCTTTATAAAAGCACACACTAAATGTTTGTGTGATGAACACTATTTCTGGCTTTTGCCCCCAGTTGTTAGGGCTGATTGGCCCTTTCTTTTTCTCTTACTCTTATAGAAGATTTAACATCAGTGCAGGGGACCCAATCCAGATGAGGACTTTAGGGTGGGGGTAGGTGCTTGAACTCTTTGTCTCAATACAGGCCACCCACCCACCCAAGTGCTAGCAGTTTGTGTGTGTGTTGAGTGGGGGACTGCACTCAAAGGCAAAACAACACAATTAAGATATGTCATTTGGGCCCTTATTGCCTTGCCTGTGATTAAAATTCAGATTTAAAAAAAACAGACATGGCGGAAGGATGTCAATCTAGGGCCCAGCCTTCATAAATCTGTTTTTGGACCATCTCTTTTTGGTCTGCTCACATCAGTCCCTGCACCTAGAAAACTAGCATGTAAAAGAGAACGCACTTCCCCTGCAACACTTAGTTTCCTACATACAGATACTTGCTTTGAATGGAGGAGCATTCAGTGACATGAGGCACGAGCTGCAATCTGCCTAACCAGCTCAGCTGTTGTTTGGGGGAACCAGGCCAAATTCAAACGATGCTGAGTATGTGCTCTTGTAAGCAAGAGCAATGGTTTAATTCTCGGGAACCTCTTTGCGGAGTGTGTGTGTGTGCGTGTGTGTATGCCATGCAAGGTGACACTGGAGGTTCCTTTCAAGCACAGAGATTCCGAGAAGCAACGTAACCAAAGACTGAGGTCATGCCCCAAAGCAGTCAAGATACCCTGAGGTCATATCCCTAAACGAGTTAAGTCCAGGGAGGGTTGGGTGTCATTGACACCGTGAGCCGAGGGTGGACCTTGCCTGGCTAACTCTCAAAAGGGATCATCTCGCAGGAGGGCAGATTTCAAGCGACACAGATGGAGACGAGCACATGGCTGCACCCTCGAACAATGTGCTCAAGGGGACAGTTTGCACTGTGAGCTTTCCCGGCACAAGAGACTGCTGGTCATGCCATTGGCTGCCCCATGAGCTGCTGCTGCTGGTGGGACTTTTTGCAGAGATCTTCCTGCATGTTTCAGAGCACTCAGGGCATGTTCTGGGGTACAGTGTCAGATCCTGCAGGGTACTGACCCATTCTTTTGCGCGTGAGCAGAACACACCCACAACACTCTCCTGAGGCTGCACGCTGCAAGGGAAGGAGGGCAGTGGTGGGAAACGTTCCTTTCCGGGAAACTGGTCTTTCTAACTAAACGTCTCATGGAGGAACCCCTGATGGACAGCTTGATCATCCGTGCTGCGAAGGCCAGAGCAACCGGGATGCATCCTCGTGGCAGCCATGAGGAAAGCCCACTCGTGTGGACTTGCAAGCTGCGAGAGCCCATAGCTCAATTGCATGAAGATGGTCCAAGGTGTGATCCCGGACATTCCCCTAGTCAACAAAAGGGTCAGGTGGCAACTGGACATGTTCGAGACCCCACACAGCTGCTGTCATTCAGTGCAGACAATCCATGGTTAGGGTGACCATTTGGAAAGGAGGACAGGGCTCCTGTATCTTTAACAGTTGTATTAAAAGGGGAATTTCAGCAGGTGTCATTTGTATGTATGCAGCACCTGCTGAAATTCCCTCTTCTTCACAACAGTGAAAGCTGCAGGAGTTATACTAGAGTGACCAGATCCAAAAGAGGGCAGGGCTCCTGCAGCTTTCACTGGTGATGAAGAGGGAATTCCACCAGGTGCTGCATGCATACAAAGGACACCTGCTGAAATGCCCCTTTCTATACAACTGTTAAAGATACAGGAGCCCGGTCCTCCTTTCCATAGGGTCGCCCTACTTTTACTTCCGGGATCTGCTACTTCCATGTGCCCAGCATGGGGCTGCTCTTGAAGATGACGCTGAAGCTGCCACAGTAGAAATTTGCTTTCTGTCCCTCAGCTCACAGAAAGGCTCCTGAGCAAGTGCCCAGCTCATCTGGGGGCCCAATGCTCCAGATCCTGGTGTTTCCCTTTAAAGCCTTACATGGGACCTGTAGTGAGAGCTGCTCCTGATAGGAGCACACACGCCTAATTTAGATTTGACGTGAGGGTCCTACTCAAGAGTTGATGCAAGATCCGGATTGACAGGAGCTAGACTTTGTGGTGATCTTGAGGCTTTGAAATGAACTCCCCAATAAAGTAAGACAGGGTCCTCCCTTTAAGTGTAAAAAGCATGTTATTGGAATTTAGGGCACAATCCTATGCCTGTTTAGACAGAAAAAAGTCCTACAACTTCCAGCATTCCTTAGCCAGATATGGGAGTTGTAGGGCTTTTTTCCTGTCTAGACATGCATAGGATTGCGCCCTAAATGGATTTTTATTCAGATTTTTCAATCTTGCTTTCATGCCATAAATGGCTTTGTTTTTTCAGGTGCATAGTTATACTGTTAGGTTGTCTAGGATCAGTGTTACCTGCCTTGAAAGCTGGATGAGTCAGGCTGAACTTTTTATAAGGCAGATTTCCCCAAGGCATACCAAGCCTTGATTGTTCTGTTCACTTTCAGGGAACCTGGAAGCCTTCAACTTCCCAGCTGCGGCTTTTTTTCAGTACCACAAATAGACAACGGTTTCTCATCTGTGGCTAGGGAACTCTCAAAAGTATTTGCAAACCCACCTCGGGGGCTGTCTTGACATCGTCTCTGCCCCAGGGTCGCTCCGAATCCACGCTGCGTCAGTTATATAATGCAGCCACAAATTTGAAGCCACCCTGGGGCAAAGAGGCTAAGTTGCATGGCTGAAAAGTTGGGGAGTTACCCCGACTTTTCCAGCCAGAGTGAGGTCGACCTGGCTCTTCCGCTCGCTCAGATCTGCTCCAGAGGCATTCCTGGGCGGAAAGCCACCTTCTATTGGTCACTGGAAGCCGCAGGAGGGGGAGAGCCCAGCAAACCTAATGGCCGCCAGAAAGCCCGCCACCACCTCCTCCTCTTGTGAGGACAACTTTCTGCCACTGTGCCCCAGCAATAGCGCGGGGCTTGGGGGCAGAGCAGAACCAACCCAGTGCCGTGAAGACAGCCCCCGTCACTGGTGACTTACCGGGCATCCTGCATCATATCAAGGCATCATAAAATCTTCAAGCTCTCCCCCCGCCCCATCTTCTACACCGAGCTTACACATTTGGCCTGCCTCAGACCTTCAGGGTTCACACTTACCGATCCATACAGTTCGCCTCTTTCGTTCATCCCGAGGTAAAGTCCAGAATCCACTCCGCGGATACTAACCAGCCCTACAGCCAAGCTAATAAACTCCAAAATTCCTTTTGAAAAACATAAAAAACAAAACAGAGAGTTACTTAAAGAATGCAAACAACGGCACCCTGAGTGGACACCACCATGGGGACCTGCCACCTTCCCAGACTCCACTCTTCACTAAAGCTTATCATAAACCTTGGAGATCTGTCTCTTCTCTTTCCTGAGGGTCTTGAATGTGATTATGTCATCTGGCAAACCCTTCCACAAGAAAACCTGAAACCTTAGGAAGAAGGCAGAAAAAGGGAGTATCACAGAGGTGTCTAAATCCACCAATACCAGAAGGACGGTGGACTCTTTTCATGCTGTGCACAAGTGACTTCCAGACACAACTGTACTGTGTGCAAAATTACACATCTGCACAGAAGCATAGAGTCTTAAGCAGAGGGTTCATGTCTCACCGGAAAATAAAATAAAATGGAAATCTAGGCTCGGGGCCAGTTCAACGCAAGAGATTCTGAATGAGGCTCCTCTGAAAGCACTCGCAGCACTGTGGCCACTCGCAGCCATTCCTACGCAGCTACAGTCACCTGCCCCCTCTCAGTGCCCTCAGGTTGCCTCCTGGCACACCATTTCTCAGGCTCTGAGCAGCAGCGAGAAATGAGGACGTCACAGTGAGTGGTTCCTTCAACCTTCTCTATTGCTCCAGTTCCAAGAAGAAGCCAGGTGCTTCCAGAGGGAGGGAGGGTGAGGGAGGGAGGGAGGGAGGGGAAGCAATGTGGGGGCAGGGCAGGGAGGGGGCTTTCCACCGGGGGCTGTAACAGCTGTTGGAAACACTAGCTGGTACAGTCACCCAGAGGCTGCTCACCATGTGGAGCCTCATTCGGTGTGAAGCAGCCTTGTGTGCGTATGAGTGCAGCTAGTCTAGTGGGAAAAGGAAGCGCCTGGGTGTCCGTTGCTTCTCTGGAAGTAGAACAACAGAAATCACGGATGCAAGGGTCACTTGTGCAACCCTCCCACTGATTATTTCTTGTCAGTTGTGCGACCTGCAACTGATTTTTGCTTGCCACTGTTGTCTGAAGTGCAAACCATGTTCTGCAACCTTTGCATTGTGCTTGTCATGAAGATCTAAGTCTGTATATATTATATTATATCATGTATCGTATCATATCATATTACTTTTGCCAAACATCAGCATGACCACCAAGAAATGGAACTCAGGATGAGACTGTGCAGCTGAAAAAGCAGGATGTGCCAGATAGAGGCCTGCTATGTCCTATATAGGGCTCCTATTCTATGAGACAAAGAGAATCAGTCCCCGTGGGTCCCAGAGGGTTACCCTAACCATGACCCCAAAACAGGAGCTCGCTGCATGCAGTCTAGTCATGCAAGCCGGCAAGCGGAAAGGCCAGGGAGGGAAGTACTGCAAGAACAACCTGACGGATCCTCCTCCATTTATTTATAGAGCTTCTGGAGTGTCTAGCCCTCCATGTGCACACCTGACCCACCCCGGTTGGGTTACATCATACACATTCCCTTTGCCAGCTCCAAGTTTCTCAAAGTTCCACTTGGAAAAGCTTTACACTGCTTGGCTAGTCTTGACATTGACGGGGGGGTGGGGGGTGGAGGTGGGGAGCAGGCGCTTCTCCGGCACATTAATGACGAGCCCTTTAGCTCATGAAGTATAGTAGCGAGCACTCTTGCAGAATGAGAGCCGGTCTATCACGGCGATCTTACTACGCATGGAGTCCATCCCAGTACTTAGGCTCACGCATGCATGCCCAATTGATTTATTTTAAAGGTTTATATGCCACCTTTCAGCTACGCTTCCAAAGCGCAACGGATTCATCCTTCTAGCTCCAACAGTTGCACTGAGATCAGCCCCTCTTTGTCCCATGGATAAACATCCTGCACTACACTTGGTCTGAACTGCATTGCTTCAAGTCTACACCCACCATAGGTACCTGTTGGTTAGTGCGCCCCATTCCCCTCCCCCAGAAATCTTTACATCGAGCATAATATAGTGTCTATGGGATTTCTCCTGCCCCTGAAGTTTGAGAGGCAAAATAAATCCTATTGAAATCAGTGGGATTTATTCCCAAGTTCCAAGGAAGAAGTAGGGACTGCTGTTTGCAGATCACAGCGTAATCTTCCTCACCCTATGGAATCTGCAAAGGATGACCTACGGCCACCTCCTTTTGAAGTTAGGGTTCAAGAACAAAGTGCGTCTGTGGAACTCCTCCTCTCAAGACATGTGGCTAAAACATACATGGAGCATTTTTAGGAGGAACATGTAAATTTTCCTCATTCTACATACATTCTTAAAAAGTATGCTTTTAAACTGAGATGATGTCATCTTTAAGGTGCCACAAGGCTATTTGTTGATTTCATCATACTATTTGGTTCATATTATTTAAACATTTCATTTTATTGGTTAGAAATGGAATTAAGATCCTCCTCCTCCTCGTAGCTGCCACCCAATTAAAAGAAAACTGAGAGCACAACTGCTGCTCTGAGAGCTTACTCAGGAGTAAGCTGCACTGTGTGCAGTGAGATTTACTCTCAAGGAAGTGTGCATAGTTCTGCAATTGGTCAAATTAGTTTTAAATAATGAGGGTTGCAATCCTATAACATGCTTACCTGGAGTAAGACCCATTTAATAAAATAGGATTTCATTCTGAGTAAACAAGTATAGGATTACATGTGACTAAAACAATTGCTTGAAGGAAAAGATGCACGTTTTCTGTTTGGGTGCTTACATAGAATCCTCTTAGGCACAGAATCTTAAGAGGCACGACTGTGTGAGGGTGAAGTCAAAAGGCCTCTTCTAAGAATGTGCCTTCCAGCATCTTCAGTGTTTACAACATCTGCTTTAAAAAAAAGTGTGGCATGATAAATCAGGGGTGCCTTGCTAGTCATTAATCTCACTGATTAAAGTTGCAGTCCTAATTATACTATTTTAATAATTCCGGGCACAGTTGCAGCACCCTTTCCGAGGTCACACAATAAAATGTCACCAAATGGCACCGCCTAGCAGCATTGTTCAGCTAAAAAGAACAGAAAAGGAAGGAGGGCAACAAAACGCAACACGGAGAACATAACTGAAACCTAAGCAAGGTGAAAGGAAGGAAATTTTGCCACGACCCCCTTGCTCAAATTCGTAAGCGAAGCCTCCAACATGCATAGCTCACCAGCGCAGGGAGCGGTTGTTGGGAAGCAATCAAGAATTCACTTTCGGACTGCAGCAGGGCTGCTTCTGTGGCCAAACATGATTTGTTTTTCCAGCTCTTCTCTTTTCTTCTGTGGCCGAGATATTTGTTCCATTTATGCTTTTGAGTCTCTCCAGATCACATTCTGTGAGATTTGACTGGAATTTCTGATGTCTGAAAAGCGGGGTTATCTTTGAACCTCCGTCGGAGCAGGGCAGGCTGCCAGTCATTGTTATAGTACTAAAACAATTGTTGAAAGATTACTTCAGCTGCCTGCACCTGTCTCTTCTTGTACAGCCGCATCCACAGGCAAGGGGGCTTCAGAACAACGCTGGATGTTGTACTAAAATCTGCAAATCTACATTTTTAACTTAAACAAAAAAAACCACACCAACAACCCACCCCCCACCCAGCAACTGTTTGGAAACAGGTGCACTGGGTGTTTATGTCAAAGTCGGCAAAATCTCAGAGGAGCTTTAGCAAAGAGTATACCAAAAAAGAAAAAAAGAGAAGGCCTTACTGTGCAGGCAGAGCTGCCATGCCTACTTCTGTGGATCAGGGCCGTGATAGGCATGGAAAACCATTCTCAAACATTTGAGAGCAGCTGGGCTCATGTCTCAAGGCCTCTCGTGATCTATTGCTCCAAACACCCACACGCAGAAGCCTGGACGCCAAACCATCTATCGCGGGACTTTAGTTCATTATTGCTTTGGTGCCCCCACCCCCAATCGGTAAAAGACATTTCCCAGAACGATTTGCTTCTTCTGAAAGTCTCCTTGTGCTTAAGTGGCAACGTACAACCTTTCTTTCTCAAAATGTCTTGAAGGACCGAGAGGGGGTACACTGTCTTAAGAACATGAGAAGAGCCATGCTGGATCAGGCCAAAGGTCCATCTAGCCCACCTTTCTGATCTTACTGTGGCCAATCCGATAGCAGTGAAAAACCCACAAGCAGGCGCACCGCCTCTGATACTTGAGGGAGCACAGAGCCATCAGGACTAGCAGCTATTGGTCGCCTTCTCCTCCATGAATTTATCTTTAAGCCGGGTTGCACTATGTGAGTTTTAGGTAATAACTCTCTTCTTGGAGCTGGTGTGACAAAGCATCATGAGCCAGAAGGCACCTTTCTAACTTAACATGCTGCAAACTCTCAAGATGACCTTAGGCAAGCCACTCTCTCTTTCTCTCTGCCTCAGCCCCCATCATCAATATGGGCATCGTTATACTGGGTTGTTGTATGGAATACTGATATAATGTATGTGAAGTTCAGTGCTATGACTAGGAGTAAAAATGCAACAATAACTTGAATAATGAGCAATTTGCTGCCTTTCCATGGCACCTCAAATCTGCTGCCTGAGGCAGCTGCTTCACCCTGTGTAATAGTGGGGCCAGCCCTGCCAGCCCATGGAGGGTGGAGGCAGGATAGCTGAAAGCATGAACGATTGCTTGTCTAGCCGCATGCTAGTGGGATGGAGGCGCCATCACACTTCCTACGATCATATGTAACTTTTGGCCATTCGTGTTTTGAAGTTGCCAGTGGTACTGCTCTGAAACTATAATCTGGTGCCTGTTGTGGTCAAAGGATGAACTATCCTACAACAGCACATACCAGGTCAAAAGGGTTGCCAGCTGTACAGAACATTTATGGACTGTTCATACTTTTGGAGCACTTATTTTGGAGAGAGACCAGGATATTTTTGGTGTCTGAATACTAACAACAATCCATTCTATTTACATCTACAAAAATATGATTGCACAAAACAGCAGCATTAAATAGAAATGCATACATCCTTTTTTAGAAAGAAAGAAAGAAAGAAACTAAGAAAGGGAATTGGTTTATAGCAGGGATAGTCAACTTGTGTCCTTCCAGATGTTTTCACCTACAACCACCCCTCCAATGCTAGCCAGCATAGCCAATAGGGAAGGATGATGGGCATAACATCTGGAAGGGCATAAATTGCCCACCCGTTCTATAGGAAGGTTGTACAAATCCTTGGTGCTGTTTTTTGGTCATCCACATGCTAAAATTGCTGTGTAGAATGAAAATGGAGCTGCACTGGCCATTAGGCATCAATCACCCCCTTTTCAGCTCCATGTGGCCTCTTTTTACCACTGTACACATTTTGCCCCACTGGTGCAATAACAGCTCGGATTGGTCATAACTATGGGAAAGGCCATAGTTCTGTGGCACAGAAAATGCTTTGGAAGAGATCCCAAGTTTAATCCCTGGCATCTCTTCGTAGGGACCGGAGTCACTGCAGACAGTGCTGAGCCGGAGGAGCATCTTCCTGTGGTCCTAACTTGCCAAGTTTAAAAGTGCTAACTCTCCAATAAAGCAAGATTGGGAATGGGAATGGCTTGGGAATGGGATAGGCAGGCTAGATCCAATGCAGCTCCTGTCCAGACACAAACACTTGCCTTGAGACTACGAGCCAGGTGCAATCAGCTTGCACATCTCCACGGCTGCAGACAAAGCCTAGAATTCCAGCCTAGGTCTAGCCTAGACACCCCCTCTAAAGTAATCTCTTAACTGGTTTTTCTTTTCTTTTTTAAGCTGCTGCTCTGAGCGAGCACTTCAGAAACAGTACCTTTTCTAACCCTGTTGCTATGTCCAAATTATGTCCAGTGCTCCACAGAAAGCTCATCAGGATTTCTCAATCAGAAGATTAATAATAGCAGATGAGCTTCCTTGAAAGACAGCTTGGCTAGTACTTCCCCTCCACTTTCCCAAGGAAACGTTGGCTGTTCATAGAGTCCAACGGCAAAGTCCAACAGGCCTTCCCGCACCCTATGTGAGGTGAGCATGAGCACCAGAATGCTTCCCAGAACCCTCTTTGACAGGTAGGGCTTCCTTAGCAGACACATCAAAGCCACATACAGATGCGCCCATAGCCACGTCTGTAGAACAACCTCCCCACCAAAACGGTGACTTGCTCCCATTACTGCCAACCAGTCTTGCATCAGCCGTGCTTCAACCTGTCTATCTCGAAAGCCTTGGCCGGACCGGACTCCCTTGAATTCTGAAACTGACTCACATATGAAGGCACAGCTGATCTTCTTTCAACTTGACTAGGCAGGGCTCTGTTCTAGCCCTTGTACCCATGTGCAGCTGCAGCACCTCAAGGATCACGCATGGAGTCTGACGCTGTTTGCCAGACCACAGCAAGCAACTCCATGCGCAAGCCCAAACAGGGTTGCTTCCTCCCCCCCCCCCACCGTTTCTCAGGAGTCAGTGTGGTGTAGTGGCTAAAGTGTTGGACTGGGAGTCGGGAGATCTGAGTTCTAGTCCCCACTCGGCCATGGAAACCCACTGGGTGACTTTGGCCCAATCACAGACTCTCAGCCCAACCTACCTCACAGGGTTGTTGTTGTGAGGATAAAATGGAGAGAAAGTGGATTATGTACACCGCCTTGGGTTCCTTGGAGGAAAAAAGGCGGGATATAAATGCAATAATAAATAAATAAAACTTCACATGTATCCTTTGAAGGGCAGGCAAAGCCAGAGTCTGCTCAAGGAGAGGTGGCGAGAAGCCATCGCACTTGCATAGCATCGATGGGCCATCTCTGAGCGGCAGTGGCTTTCCAAGTTTCTATTGGGACATGATGCATGCAACTAATGGGTTGGACCCAGACTTAGCTATACTTAGAGTAGACCCATTGAGCTATCCCCAGCCTCTGGCATCCAGAGGCATACTGCTGCTAAACAAGGAGGTTCTACTCTCAAGCAGAAGTTCCTTTTTGAGATCCCCCTCCGTAGCTTACCTGTAGTAAAACCAGTGTGCAACGCTACCTGAAGCCCCCTCCTTCAACCAGACGACTGACTCACTCATGACGGCTGAGAGCAGTGGCTGGCTATTGCCTCGTCCCTCGCGCCAGCTCACGTGGCTCAGGGTTTCTCACGCCTCGAGCGCAAGCCAGCTTGATCTGCACCTGAGGACTCCAGTCAGATCCCCCAGGGCTCCGCCCTCCAATTATGACAAATAACTATTTATTTTACGCTGCCTTTGAGAGATGCCTGGAGCAGGAATCTATAATATTTTATATCACAAGCCTGGTCTCATTTACATAGCTGGATGCCAACGGCCAAAAGACTTATGGAATGCTAATGTTTCGATTTATTGTACTGCTAACTCCTCAGCTTGCAAACCTAATGAAAAAGTGGCTTGCTGCTTTTAAATAAAAGTGCAGGGCGGGGTGGGGAGGCTTCTGAAATTCGGCTGGGACGTGCATGCCAGTCCTAACTGTTTTAACTTGGAAGTAAACGCCATGCATCTCACAGAAAGTTGTTCTTTTGGCTCAGTGCGCTGAGAGCTGCAGCCATAAAATTCTCCTCAAGACCTGGAAAGCCTCCTCTTGAGTAGCTTGTTTAGAAGGGGGGAAGGGCTGTGTAGGTGCAGGCATAGGGCTGAAGTCAAGTGTGGCGCAAACAGGGTTGCTTCCCCCCCCCCATTTCTCAGGGGCAGCTTCCTCGTGCAGAAAGACGAAAGGGAAATTATGTGTGTCTTTTGGGAGCTAATTAAAGGACACTCCCCCCCCCCCCGCACATACACGTGTCTACAACGGCCTTACGCTTCCCCCATTGATTTAGCTGAGTTTAAGGAAATAAGCAGATGTTTTGGCTGCAGTAGTTTGGGCGACACGCTAATCAACTGGGGGGAGGTGGGGCGGTATTAGGAACAGAATGGGAAACAACTGGATTAACCTGCCAAAGACTTTCGACTGAGATAAATGCATACATTTACCTGAAGAGGTGTCACGGGCACCTGATGTTTGTCTAGGGCACCATTCACAGCAAGGGAGTCATCCTGCGCCCACTTACTTGGAAGTAAGCTCCATTCAACCTGGCAAGACTGGCTTTTGAATAAACACACCTCCCGCTGGGCTGTAAGGCTGGTTTCCTCCCCCCCCCCCCCCGACTAACAGATTTCTTCTGCTTCTTTTTACTAAAGGGGTTTAACTGGATTTCTCACGGGACACAGTTGTGTCCAAGCCATGAGGACAGAAGAAAACTGGCATGGCTGGAGGTATCTTATGGGACCGCAGGTGCAGGGAATATCCAGTCCTCCCAAGATTTTGATTGCAGGGCTGAGGAGCCCCCCACCCCACCCCACCCCAATATGAGCCTTCCTGAGCGTTTCTGCAGACACCTGCAAGCAGCTGAGATTTCCGGGAGAGTTTCAGACTGTCCTTTTATTGAAGCTTACTTTTTTCCTTGCATTATAAATGAAAAGGGGAAAAAAAGCACTGCTACTCTTGTGAAGCATTTCAAGGCTAATGTGACACCGATACATTTGAGTTTTGGCATGTAAAAATGAGCCACGTGTCTTTCTCCTCCCCACCCTTTTATTTGAAGGGTTTAAAGTTCTAAAAATATTTGTAGTTACTCTGGCTCCAGATTCTTTTAACAGTGCAATCCTATACACATCTACTGAAATGTAAGCCCAATTGAACTCAGCGGGACTTATTTCCAAGTAAGTGTGCATAGAATTGTAGTCTACGTGACTGTTCCAGTGCAGGTCTCAGTGGGACTTACTCCTAGGTAAGTGGGTATGGATTGCAGCTTTAATGATATTTGGTGCATCTAGTTCAAAAATGTGCAAAGACAAAAGCACAGAAAGGATAACATGTCTTTGGCCTTCTTAAAACACCTGCATCTTCTTTTTCTTGTCCAGCTACTGTGAGTTATATATTTGCTTGGGGGCGGGCCGGAGGCGAGAGAAATATGTTCCTGGTGGTTCACTTTGGTGGTGTGAGATATATATATATATTTCAAAGTATGTTTTTTCTGCACCTGCAAAATGGCTCTAGCAGCGGGAGAGTAGGAAATTGAAAATTAAAACGCTGGCACTGCTGGGGGGTGAGCGCATTTATTTAGCATTCTAATTATATCCATGTTCGGGATGATTTATATTAATGGTGTAATTAGTTCTATATGTTGGATGAGGCGGCGGCGGGGCACTTTGAACGAGTTCATAAAGGCGGAGCGCCGCGGCTATTGTGACTGCGCCGGACTAGGCAGCGGAAGGCGCACACCTGCCCTGGGGGGCGGGAGGGAGGGAGGGAGGCAGCCCGGAGGGAAAGGGAAAAAGGGGATTCCAAGCAGGGGGCTTTCGGTTCATTTGTTGGGTGGGCGGAGAAGAAAGAAACCTGGAGAAGGGAAAGAGACCACGTGGCTTGGAACGCGACCAAGCGCGGAGGCTGTAAACAGGGGACGCGTCGTCGGGGCGCTGCTCCTGCGCGGCGCAAAGGCTTCCCCACACGGCGGCCCACGACCAGGAGTTGGGGGCGTCCCCAGCACCACGTGGCCCTGCGGGGGCGCTCCAAGACCCCTCGCGCTGGTCTGCTCCCCCCCCCCCCCCAAAGCCTCCAGTCCTTTCCCGCAAATCCTCCCTCCCCGCCAGGTTTCTCTCCAACCCCTCGACTCCAGAACTTTGGAATTGGGGCTGGGGATGAGCGACCTCCGGAGCTGCGCGCCCCCGCTCGCGGGCACCGGTTTGGTCCGGCGGGCGGCAGCGGCGGCGCCCAGCCCACGCCGCTCCCTCCCTCTCCCCCTCCCGGCGGCCCGTCCGCCGAGCCGGCGCCCCTGCCCCTGGGGCCGCTTACCGAAGCGGCTGTGATCCTGCCGGGTGCCGTGGACGGTTCCGTTGGGGCAGATCTCCAGGTGGAAGCCGGTCCGGCAGTAGAGCTGCCTCCGCCGGAGGATGCCTTTGAGGTGGGCGAAGTCGGTGGGCGAGCCCCGCTGCAGCCGCCCCTCGATCTGCCCCAGGCGCTCGTTCAAAAAGCCCGGCGAGTCGGCGAGAGGCGCGTTCCCAAGTGACGAGGAAAAGCCGTGCAAATCCAAATCCAGGGAGCCCAGGAAGCCGCCCACCTCGGCCATGGCCGCGCGGGCGTCGGGCAAGAGCCGGGCAGGGGCAGGAGGGCGCGGGGGCCCCGGGTCCTCGGGCGGCCGGCCGGCGGTAGCCCTCGCCTCGCTGCTGGGCCTCAGGCCGCGTGCGCCGGCTGGCCCGGCCGGGCGAGTGGCCCCCTCGGCGCGGCTCGTCTCCTGCCGTTCATCGGCGCGGCTGGGTCTGTCCGGAGAGCCGGTGCGGACCGGACTTTATATACATCCCCACTCCCCTTCCATTGACATATCGGATATTTAAATGCAAGCCACACCTCACTGGCATCGCCCCTTGGCTAGTGCTTCGGTCCCCCCTTCGGGTGCTCCGGCGGCGATCCATTTGGCTCTATTCGGGGGAGAGAGAGAGAGGAGGAGGAGGAGGAGGAGGAGGCGGAGGCGGGGTGGGGGCGCCGGGGAGAAGAAGCGCTGTCCCTCCCTCCCTCCCTCTTTTATGATTTGAAAAAAAGACGGCGAGAGCGGAGCCGCGGCAGGGGGAAAGCGCCGCTTCGCACTGAGCCGTGACCGCTTTTGGCAGCTCCTGCGAAAGGGCTGATGAAACGCTGGGCTCGGCGCAGGAGCTCGGCGCATCCCGCCGGGCTGGCCGAGCGCCCGGCCTGCCGCTCCGCTGCCTGAGCTTGGACCTCTTCCTTGGGCCGCGAAGCAGGGGGAGCCTCGCCGAGCAGAGCTCCGTCTCCCCCGCGCGCCCCCACCCCACGCCGGGCTTCTTCCCTTCCTGTTTCCCCAGGCGGGCGCGAGAGGCTCCGGGGAGCGCGCAGGGAGCCCTGGCCCGGAGGGGCCCCCGCCAGGAAGGGAGGGAGGGAGGCGATCTCGCCCTCGCTGGCAGCGCCCAGCACCGGATCCACTGGATCTCCTTCCCCCAGCCCGGGACTCTCGGGAGGCTTTGGACTACCGCTTCCATCATCCCCAGCAACCGGCAGGGGTTGATGGGAGTTGCAGTCCAAACCGCCTGGAGGGCGCCACGCTGGGGGAGGCCGCTGCAGAAACGCGCCCGCCGGGAGCCTGGGTTTCCCCTGCAGAGAGAGCCTCGCCGGGGCTCCTCGTTTGTTTGTTGGGGGTGGGGGTGGGGAGAAGAGGCGCGATCCCCGGGGCGGCGGCGTTTTCCACTGGCGGGGCGCCGGGCGCGGGTCTCCACCAGGCGCTCCAGAGCAGAACTTGGGGGGGGGGGGGCGCGGGCGCGTCCCCAGCGGGCCCCGGACTTTTCCGCCACCTTTTTTCATGCTGCGAACAGGTGTTTCCTCCTCCTCCTCTGCGCCTCTCGCCCCGTGACATCTCCGGCGGCAGCTGCTGGCTGGAGCGGCAGACAGACCCCAGCCCAGCGCCCGGGAGACGGAGGGCGGGCCGGCGGGCGGGCGGGCGGCAGGCGCACTTCGCGGGGGAGGGAGGGAGGGAAGGAGGGGGAGCAAACCTTTGAGCCCAGGCTGGATGCAACGACACGACCGTTTTCTCCGGGATCTTTCCAGCCCGCCACGCTGCGGTTTGCAAAGCCTGCGAGGGAGGCTCGCCCGGCTCCCCTCCACCCCTTGCTTTTGCGCGTGGAGGCGGCAGGCGCCGCTGTTGCTCCTTCTCTCGCCCGCCCGAGCGCATTTCTACAGGTGAGGCAGACGGAGGTGCGGGGTTAGGGGCTGTGCCACTTCAAAGGACAGGGGCTGAGCAGGCCAAGTTTAGAAGTGCCACACAAGCAAACAAAATAGCTCCACTCCCTGCATGTAGTGAACTAGTGCATCAGCGTGAAAGGCTTTCATGGCCACGCATCTCTCCTGGTCTATCAGCCCAACCCAGCCCAAGTGTTCAGGGCAATTTCCCAGAACTATCTCCAGCTCCCAAACCTGTTCTCTTCCACTGGCCCACAGGAGCCCCACACCTAGGTGGTCCCTCCAACTCCTCCAAACACCCAAGGCTGCCACTCTCGCCACCATGGATCCCAGCACCCATGACATCGCCAACAGCCAGGCCAATGGAAATGGGGCACAGAGCCTTTTCTCGGAGAGCAGTCAGGAGGCTACAGGAAAGTGCAGAGCTGAGCACTGGTCCGAGGCAGAGATAGTGGCCTTCATAGAACTCTGGGGAAGCCCTGAGGGCCACAGAATCATGGCCATCTCCAGGCATGACCAGCTCTACCCATGGCTCTCCACCCAGATGGAGGAATGTGGGTATGGGCACACCCGAAGAGGAAGTTCAAGGAGGTCGTCACGCACAACAACAGAAACAGGGTCAAGCCAAGAGCCAGGTCTTTCTCTCTCTCTTCCGGGCGTGTTCCAGAAGTCCGAACGTGGAGCTGCCCCACCCCCATCCCAGCATCCCTGGCTTTGCTTCGGCTGGGCAGGCGCGGGGCGCCATCTCACCCGCCCAGGCCCAGCTGAATCCTCGGGCCGGGCCAGCTCACAGCCAACGCGCCTGAGTGCTGCGCTGTGCCTGGCGCCCCCCTTAGCTTGGAGCTCTAGGCGGCCGCCTGAGTAGCCTCTATGGTAGCACTGGCCCTGCTTGTAGGGATGTGTTACTTGAAGACCACCCTGACCTGCCTCACCCACGTGATGACAGCGATGCCATCCCAGTAGATGGGAGAGGGAGGGGCCCTTTGCCATGCCCCCAGAATCTGGTTGGAGAGCGCAGGGCAAGGGCAGAGGTGGTGTGGGTACGCCAAAGGATTGGGGAATGGATCTGGGTGTACTACCCCCATGTGTGAGGAGCAGAAGTGGAGTGAGTGTGACTGGACTGGCATCACTTCCTGAGTGAGAGGACCACCCCCTTTAATACTTCCTTCACTGCAGCGAGGTGCAATGCTCTGAGAAGCCCTGACTGTCGTGCCTTAGCAGGTGCCTTTGCCCAACATGAAGGTGCCCCTTACCTTCCTCACTAATATGGCAACTCCTTCCATGCCCAAATGGCTGTGTGCCCATTTCTGTAGTGGCTGATGAATAAAGGTGCTTCCAAAAGTGCCTGCGTGATGGGAACAGGTGCCTTGGGCTCCTTCTGGAGAAGTGGGGACTTGGGGAGGGCTGGCTGAGGCTTGACGGGGCTGGCTGTGGTGCCCACGTGTGCCCTTTGGGGAAGTGGAAGCTGGCAGAGCGACGGGCAAAGAAATCCGCAGTGTTTATAAATCCTTTACCTTTGCTGCACAGCTGCATGAGAATGTTCTGGCCATGTCTGGTGTACATTTCTTCCCCAAGAGGAATGTGGTCCATGTGAGGACCTGCTTCTATCAAACAGCTCAGAAACACGGAGAAAAAGTTGAATTATTTGTTGGGGCCTGATATGAGCAGGATGAGCACTATGCTGATGAAATGGGGGAGCGCCTTAGAGATAGGTTGGTGCGTAGAATTCTTTCTGAAAGAATGCACCTAAGAGAGGTCTTGACTTTTCACAAAGCCGTGGAGATGGCAAGGCAATCCCAGTTGATCAAAACCCAGATCAGGGCACGAAGATAACATGGGGGGGGGGGGGGAAGCACTGCATCTACTTTGTGGTGTTCACCAATGGTCCTAGTCCTCAAGACAAATTGGAAAAGGCATATGTGTGTATAGATATTAAAAAGTTCTGAAGCTGTAGGCTGAAGGGAAGGGAGAAACAAAATTTCAGTAGTAGAGGAGCTTTTTCTGAAAGCAACAGGAGCCGAAGTATTTTCCAGTTTGGATGCTTCAAGGAATTTCTTGCATATACCTTGGATAAACCAGAGTGTTAACTGAGTAAACCTATCACACCCTTTTGAGAGAGATTATTTTCAACACTTGCCTTTTAAAATCACAAGAGCTTCTGAGATTTTTCAATGAAGATGAATGAACTCCTTGAGACATAAAGGGAGTCCCATTTTGATGGATAACATGACACAACAATGGAGAGCCATGGCAAAATGCTGGGCATTGTCTTGAATCAGATCTTTGAATTTGGACACCAACTAAACAAGGAGAAGTGTCTCTTTTGTCAGAGTGGAACAGAATTCTTGGGACAAGTAATCCCATAACATATAGCAAAACTATGCACAGAGAAGGTAAATGCCAGAGGTAATGTGTCTGCCATCTTCAAATATTTGAATGGCTGACAAAATGATGGACCAAATGTGGTATTCTGTATATAGGCGAGGTATAATTTCAATAAATCATCATTATCATCACTATCTACCAAAATACATAATAAAAGATAACAGTATAACAACAGATTTATGTAGGAAATGCCATCAATTCCAAGAAACAATAGACTATGTAATGGGAGGATGTAAAATTCTGGCAGAAATGGACTATATGGACAGATACAATACAGCTGCAAAAATAATTCACCAACAACTGGCCATCAAATTCAATCTCAATGAACAAGCTACACCATACTATACATACTCACCAAAACAATCTTGGAAAATGCAGATCATAAAATATATTGGGACAGAACAATTCATATGGACAAGATAATACCTTGCAATTGACCAGACATAGTAGTAGACAAAAAAGAAAAACATATATACACATTGTCATAGCAATTCCTAATGACAAAAAAGTTGTAGAAAAGGAAGAGGAAAAGAGAGAGAAAATATACACCATTGGCCATGGAAGATAAAAAAACTATAGCATCAGGAAAAGGTCACAATTATCCCGTTAAATCACATCAGTCACCAGCATCACATAAAAAACAAAAACTATACAGAAAACCTTCAGAAACTGGGCCGACCAAAATATATCCACACCAGCATCCAGAAAGCAGTCCTACTTAAAACATGCTCAATTGTCAGGAAATTCCTGAATCAGTAAAAGACATCATGGTTTGGCAAAGCCTGTCATGTCCATCTAGGAAAACCACCACAAGTGAGAAAAGAGATGATGATGATGATGATGATGATGATACATCAGTCAACAGCCTCACATCAATATTTTTTTTTTTACAGAAAATCTTGAGAAACTGGGCCTACCAAAATGATCCACACCAGCATCCAGAAAGCAGTCTGCTCCTTCCCAGGTTTCTCGTTTGCTTGATTCCATGCCCTCCTTCAGGTACAGAGCAAGACCACCCCCAATATGCCATTCTCTTTTGTTCCTGTAGAGTTTGTATCCAAAGATGACTGTATCCAACTGGTTCTTTCCATTACACCAGGTTATGCCTACTATATGTTTTCCTTTAAAACCAAGCACTCCAACTGTCATATGGCTTCTACCTGTGTATAGTGTCCCTCTCCAACTGTCCCCCTTGTTCCTCATTGTCTGGTTTTATTATATGTTCTCGACCTATTTCCACCCTGTCCCCATTCGGGCCATCAGAAACATTTTTTTATCTTCATCTCCTTGGATGGAGGGATTTCTAATGTGACGTCTCCCATCAAAAGAAATAACAGGTACGTTATTTTTTAAATGGAAAGCAAATCTTTGGTTCTCTGGGTATCATTTTTTTTTTAAATCCTTTGTTAGGAAGTAAGCAATGACAAAACGGTGCGAACAACTTTGTAGTGGGCTTGAGATCATTACCATTAACTTCACTGAGTTTTGGATCAAGGCCAATATCCTCAAGGCAAATCCGCTGCAGGATAAAATGGAGATTCATGAAATTGACAGGCAAATTGGGCTTCTACAACATTTGAGTAAAACCCAGAGTAAAATAAAATCCACACACCTCTGCACTTAACTAATTTAAAACAAAAGCAGGGAATTACCTTGGCCAGATGGGGTTTCTTCTCTTTATCCACCACTGTTATGGCTGGCTTTTACAGGCTTGGCCACTTGAACTCAAACAAATACCAAATGATCTGCTACAGCAACTTCTGTTGGATCAAACGTAAGAGAGATATTATGAACAAGACAAAGGTTGTCATTTCTTTCTTTCTTAACCCCCTCTTCTTTTTAGTTCTTTCTTGTAGTAGCAACTATCATAGGGTGACCATATGAAAAGGAGGACAGGGCTCCTGTATCTTTAACAGTTGTATTGAAAAGGGAATTTCTGCAGGTGTCATTTGTATATATGGAGAACCTGGGGAAATTTCCTCTTCATCACACCAATTAAAGCTGCAGCTGCCCTGCCCTCTTTTAAATCTGATTACTCTAGTATAGTTCCTGCAACTTAAACTGTTGTGATGAAGAGGGGATTTCACCAGGTTACCCATATAAATAAATGACACCTGCTGAAATTTCCTTTTCAGTACAACTGTTAAAGATACAGGAGCCCTGTCCTCCTTTGCATATGGTCATCCTAAACTATCACCACTCAGCTTCCAGAAAGGTAACCATGTTAGTGTGTTACAGCAAAGCAGCATAGACTCCTGGGAGACATGCTTTCATGGGCAGAGACCACCTTGCATCTCATGAAGAGGGCTCCGCCAGTGATAGCTTTTGATGCAATAAGTTTGTTAATCTTTAAGGTGCTGCAGGACTCTTTGTTGGGAAGCAGCAGAAACATACAGGGCACAAGGGAAGAGGCTGCCCAGCCCAGCCCCACCCTGGTCTCCGTTGGAGGCTTGATAACTGCACCAGCGTGAGAAGGGAGCATGAGAGAGCTCAAATGCTGCAGGCTGTAAGCAATTTTAAGACTTTGAATTCCTAGCAAAGCTGTTTGCAAGTTTGTTGTGTTTATTAAAGCCTTAATGTATAGGAAAAATTGGGTTTATTTGGTTCTGATTTACACATTACTGAAAAAGAATAATTGATATTATATTGAGAAATAATAATTTGATTTTACCTATTTTGTAATTAATTTGAAATGTTATAATGTTAGCATTAGTGAAATCCTTCCTGGATTTTTCTGCTATGTCACCCACACAAATCAATATCCGGAAGTGGCTACAGTGTCTGGGGGTATACAGGATCAGCAGTTCCTGGTTGGGTTCGGGTGACACGATAACCAATGGGTGATTAATTGTGCAATCGTCTGTTGTGCTGCTTATTGTGTCGTCTGGTGAGGGACACACAACTCACCGTGCTTTATTTTCTGAAATTAAACAATGGAGAAACAACAACGGGTTGCTCCCTTGCTTCTCCGGAGACCCATTGCTCAATATGTTGTGTAGAGGGTTCCGTTGCGTGTTCCATGCATTATTTCGGTAGGCCATGGAGTTCTCCAGCAGGAGCACCCAAAAGCGCCCTAGCTGCTCCTCTACAGCCGGCAGAACTTGCAATGGCTGATGGGATAGGGCTGGGAGGACTGAGGGAGGGAGGGAGGAGGAACACCAGCTGCCCCAGAAAGACACTGGGACTTCCAGTCACGTGACAGGGGGAGGAGCAACATGTCACGTGGGGAGTACCTCTGAAATAAGGTGCTGTGCATTGCCTCTTTCCCCCTCCGTTGCTGAAAGTGTCGTCTGAACTCTCCCACTCTTTCCACATGGTGGTTTCCCATGGGAATGCTTGGGACACTTCACATGGGGCAACAGAGTGAGGTCTGAACTGCTTCTTTGGTCTATTTAAATGGGACTCCTCGATGTGTATTTGGATCGTGCCCATTGTTCGGGTAGATGAATTTTGCTACTCAAAGATTTGATAGAGAAGTGACGTTTTGACATCAATGCTCTTTTTCTCATCTTTTCTTTATTCCTTATTCTTGGTACTCTTCTATGCACTGGGAAATGACATGCTCAACTTGTGTTCATTTGTGTGGCTTTAATGTAACACAATAAGCCATTTATTCTATCATTAACTGTGCATTAGGCAGGCGATGACATCTCAGTTATGTAATTGGCTTGGAAAACCACCAAAGAGCATCTTTCTTCTACTCCAGTTTTTTCTTTTCTTTTCTGTATTATACGAACTTGCTAGTATATCTGCCTGGGATTGGAATTGTGAGGACTGCTCGAGGGGGTGCAGTGCGCCTGTCACCTCTGTGATGGGAGGTACAGTGCACCACCTTGCAGAATCTTTGTTAGTGAAGGTGAGTGAAGCCATAGTGAGAATCCAGTCTCCGTCAGTGTCATTTTCAGTTGAATAGTGAGGATGTAAGCTTGATTTGAAGACTTAATGCCTAGATCTCTCATATTTCGTAAGAACATTTGAAATCCTGAAATTTGCAGTATTTGAGAATTAGATTTCACACTCCGAAAAGTGTATAAATTCGTAGCTCCTTAATGTTAAGAAATCTGGTGAGTGGACTGTTGTTAGTTAGCAAAATTCTGAGAAGGTTTTGTTTTTCCTTGTTGTAATATGGGATGTAGCTTTGTTTGTCAATTGTTTTTAAAAGTTGTTTCTTCGTGTTAGGGAAATATGCATCTTTTAAAGTAGAAATTTCACTTTAGTAGGTGTGCAAACCCTTGACTTCTGTGGAAGAGCCTTGTTCACACCACATTTTCTCTGTTGCACTGTGAGGAACTACTGTCTCACTGAATATCAAAGGCATGTTACCACTTTTAGCTTACTAACAGTGGATGCTCTGTAGGCATCTTCTTAAAATATATCTACTGAGGGTGACAAAATCCCAAATGCTGAGCCATGCGAATAGCCCCAGTTTTGCAATTGTGCTGGTTGTGGTAGGGCAGATCTCAGAGGAGAGGGTCTCATGTTTTGTCAGGGCTTGGGGCCCATAAGGGAAGAGGTGAGCTGAGTCAAGTAGAAGTAAATCAGATCCGGTCAATTAAATCAAGACTTGTTGATGTATTATTATAATCTGCTATCTTGAGGATCACTCAATTGAAAGGTGGGATATAATTCTTATAAATATATAAATAAACGATAGGTCAACCAGAATATAAGGCAGGTCGTTGCAGGTCAAGTGATTTATGATGAAGTAAGTCAACCTGAGTAAATCAAGGTATAACAAATTAGGGCAAGGTAAGCCATAGGTCAAGCCATAAGTCCCTGATGTAGTGATAGCAAGTGCCACTGAGCAGCCAACAGCACCCTGGATAGCTCCCAGCACCTTTTGCTAGCTGAGCTGCAGGAAGATGTTGTCTCAGTGAGGAATTGGAGTCATCTGAACCCATAAGCACGCTGGCAGCTGTAAATACCTTCACCCTTTCTAGAAGAGCTGTCTGCAGTCCTTAAAGGGGTCATGTCTGATTCTGTAGCCTCATGTGCCTGTAGGGCTGTGGAGCAGGAAAGGCTACAGGAAAGTTATCTTCAGCCTCTGAGGATGAGGGGAGAGCCATGTCCTCAGGTTGGGAGGATATTGGAAGGAGGGAATAACAGAAAAGGTTCCCTCCTTGGGGCAATACTGGGATTTGGATGCAGGAACCATAAGAGAGGGGCAGAGATGAGGAATTTCTTTGGAAACATTTCTTTGCAAACACATAAAAATGCTACTTTTGAAGGACAAGCCAGACAAAGCCACAGGTGTGCAAAAGGAATGCCATCAACAGAAGCACAGAGAAGCGAGACAGAAAGAGAGACAGAAGGCAAGTGGAAACAAACAGGAGAAGGCAGTCCCCAGCAGGAAGAGGAAAGCAGTTAGTGGGTGCCTTTCAAAGAGAACCATTCTAGCTAGTAGTTGTGGAAACAGAAGAAGAGGGCTTGCTTTTGAGCATCATCACACAGGGAAAAATCATGTTTCCTTACCGTTGCTTCTCCGCACTTCCTCATTCCTCCTGGAGTGGAAGTAAGTAAGTGAACAAAGACCACATGGCCTAGTCAGACCCACACGCCACTTTTCCTGAACACAGCAGGAGATCGTGGCACATTCCATTAAAAAAAAAAAGGTCGGGTTTAAAGGGGTCTATTTTGCGGGAGGCGTGCAGAAGGCAGACATTGTCATCTAAAGAACACGCGCATATCCATAAGTGGACAGTAGCGAGTGTGTGATAAAATGCTTGTCTGATGAACCTCTTCGTCTGCCGTGGACTGTTATTTCCTTTGCCCCAGGGTTATTACTTGGGAATGGCTCTACCAGAGCCAGAGTGGAGAAGGTAGATGCCCAGTAATGAAAGTCTTTGGACCATGCAGTGGTCCTAAGAGAAGCCTGAGAAGAAGAGGTCCCTTGCTCCTTGTCTCCAAGGGGAAAACCCAAGTGTATACTTATCCAGCTTACTATTAGGGAGTGCAAGACATCACTCTTTGCCTTGAAGCAGCCAAGCATTTGGAATTGATCCTGTCCAGTGATGTAGAAATTGACTGCATCCTAGATGTATCTGTGCCTAGTTCTTGAAAGGAAATGCTGCCAGTGGGTGTTTCCATGTGCCCCTCCCCTGGGACACTAACCGAATTAGGCACATCTGAATCCCATTGATTTCAATGATCAGCACATAATAAAAGATCTGTTGAAATCTCTCTGGTTGAAATCTGTGGGGCTTAACTTTGGCTAGGTTGTGCATATATTTAGAACTGGCCTACACCCTGTGGCTGCTACCAGAATGCTGCTGAAAAGTCTGATAAGACTTGTTACATGGTGTGACATCACCCCACTATGCATCTCTCCATTAATTGCAGCCAATGACGAGGCTGAGGGACTCGCAGATGGTAATACAGCATCATTTCACATGTTGAGCAGTCCTAAATGAAACAGTCTCTGTGTGTGCGTGTGTGTGTGTGTGTGTGTGTGTGTGTGTGTGTTGGGGGAGGGGGGACTTGCTATGTGAGCGCTTTTTTCCGTGGCATCCTCATGGCAGGCATAACCTGATGAGTTTATAGATTCATCCTGGCTTGGTTTAAAGAATATACTACCTCACAGGGAGAATGTAATGAAAGCCAGTGCCTCAGAGAGAGGAAACAGAATTCATTGATTTTGATCCAAGAAAGGGAAGAGAAAAAGAGCAGACACACAGAATGTCCTGTATGCTTAACCACAACCAGCTTTGCTGAGTTAAAGAAGCAGATAATAGCTTGACAGCCTTCTATTTTTGTTGTTGTCATGGCTTAAAGAGCAATCTGATTCAATTTGGGGGCAAGGGGGTGGCGTTAAGGAAAGGCATCTTGAGCAAAGACCTCACACAAGAACTGACCTAAGTGTCCAGGAGGTTCGAATAATCTAATTTACAATAAAATGGTATTTTACAGTGTTATCAGACAAAGTTTAGCGGTGTTAAGTTAAACAGCATATAATGTGATTAGCAAAGGGGTCATGCCCATGATGTCATGCAGATCCCCTGAACTTTCTGAATGGGCCGATAAACATATCAGCCGTTGATTCTCTGTGACCTGTCAAAGACTCCTCAAAGGTTGGAAGTGGGAGAGCAGAGGCAGGGAAGGAGCCACACAGGTGATACTCAAGTCAGCTTGTTTATGCATCTCCCGGGATGAAAAATATTTATCACTGTGTTGAGATGAAAGCCTGGGGAATACAATTTAATAAACCAAGACAATAATATGATCCCAATCCATCAATATTCCCAATCCCTCCTTCCCTGCTGCTAATCCCTCAGTTGGTTGTTGCTGATAACAAATACCCAGAATTTATTTACCCAGAATTTATTTACCCAATCCTTTAAACAACCCTTCAAAATTAATTAGCAGAATCAGCCTGCCCCCACTGTGGAAGGACCGGGCACCTTTCTGCTGTGGACCGCATTTCTTCCCAGCAGACGCCATCGCAGAAATGGCTGCTGTGTACAGTCCGGTTGTTCCATCAGGCCTCACCTATCATGGTGAAAAATGTGGAAAGTGGGTCTGAAAAGGATAACTGGACCAAGCAGTAAACTGGCCTGATAATTTGCAGCCGAGTTGTGAAAAGTTGTTCAGTGCAGATAATTAGTGCTGGCCACGGAGGAAGAGTCTCTCAAAACTTCCTTCTCCCCACTGTTGCTACCACCTTCTGGAGCCAATCCACGTGGCCAAAAAGAGGAAGATGGATGCCACTTCTCCTTGCTCCTGCCACAACTTGCTTGCTTAGAGAGGTCAGGTGACCAAGGAGAAGGTGCTGCATCAAGACCGGAGAGACCCAGGCGTTGGCAGTGGGCTCCCTGCCAAGGCATGGCCCTTAGCAGGTGCCCGACAGTGCCAACTGCTGGCACTGGCAATGCAGAGAACATCGTTGTAAGATAACCGTCACCTTGGCCTGGGTCAGCGGGGCCCTTTGTATGCGTTTCTGTCTCGACTTGCTGCTTTCTTTAAAAAAAAAAATTGAATCAAAACGTATCTGTCATTAAACATTTCTTATGCAACAACCCCCAGGTCTGAGATTCTGCGTTATGTGTTTTAATTAATTATTTAGTTAATCCATTTGTAGGCTAAAATGGCGGAAGATTTCATTTGCTAACCAAGCCCTTGAGGGCACTGTTGAAATGCAGCTGAGGGTGACTCTTCTCTCTGTGACATAACATGGGAACTGCTGAAGGGAAATACAGTAAGTGACAAAGAATGAGGAGGATTTGGATGCAATGCGAAACCTATACAACGTGGCCTGCTCTGTGGAATGGGATTTATTGGATGTACATTTTTTATTGCAATGCAGACCCTTTGGATGGAGAGCATCTCTGATTGATGTTTACAGAGTTATCGCTGCTTTGATGAGGAATGTCTCCTTGTATTTTATTTGACCGCGGTGGGAGGCCTTCAAGTAGTAAATCACTGTTGTTCAGAAAGGGAAAGTCAAATGTTTGTCTCTGTGTGGCTGATAGATTGTGAGCAGGAGCCAAGTGTAATACGCGTAGAATGCCGTGGAACACTAATTGCACGAGAGAATGAAAGGGAAGCCTGAGAGGCAGTCACCTTCTAAATAATCAGAGCTGACAGTTTTACTACAGTAGCAAAGTTTAACACTCCGGTAGGTATGTACTCCATCGTCTTTCCTATTGCCCCATGGATATATTCTCTGGATGTTATATTTAAATGTTAAAAACAAAACAAACAAAAAACATTTACATTGATAAATTTTCCTTTCCTCCCACACATAAAGGACCCCAAAACATGTTGTCCCTTGTATTTCATAGCTTCTGGATATCCAGGCAATAGTCAACTCCAGATAATACATGAATACTTAATCCTTTGGGTATTCCATGTACTTTATGATTCTCAGGAGATTTCCAATATGCTTTGGAAATAGTTGCATGTAAATTGTTCTAATTCTGAAATCAGCAGTTCAAAAAAGCAAGCCATGAGTTGCTCTAAACCCAGGGGCTTCATAAAGATTGGACGCGTTCTTTAAAATATTTCAAATAATCATGTCATATATTTAAGCATTTATACTCTGCCGTTAGCCCCCAAATGGGTCCTCGAGCTGATGCAAGCAATAAGAATTCCTGGATAAAATGTCCTCGCCATTGTAATTCATCTAGATTAGACTACTATAATTTGGGGCTGCCTTTGAAAAGTGCTTGAAAACTATAGCTGGTCTAGAACACATCTATTACGGAGCTATTTGAACCTTTTACAACACCTTCAATGGATTCCAGTTGGTTTCTGGGCCAACACAAAGATTGATTTTGACTTTTAAAGCTGTGTAGTAGCCATCACGGATCTATCACTTTCTCCTGTACCTGCCTAACTATATATTAAGGTTTTCCTTGAAGGCCCCATGCCATTCGCCTTCCTCCACCATCTGAAGGATCGTAAATGGTTACAAGGGCAGAACCTTCCCAGTAGCCTGCAACTCCTTCCCCAGGGGCTCTTGCTTGGCTTCATCCTTGTTGCTTTATCAGTACTAGCATTTTAAAAAAAATTATTCCAGAGAGCTTTTGACACTATTTACATTTATAGCAATTACTACTTACATTTACTGCTGCATACTTGTTCAGAGGTACCCTGATCCTTAATTTTAAGTGTATGTATGACCCCATAGCCACTATTTTTCATTTTGGTCTGGTGAGTGGATCTTGGGATACTAGCAAAATCCCAAAGTAAATCTTATAAGTCTGACGTCTGCCAATCCCTGAGCTAGACTGGGGGAGATATGGGTTCAAATACTCGCGTAGCCATGAAGTGTGTGACCTTGGGCCAGTCGCCATATCTCAGCTTAACCTACCTCATAGGGTTGTTGAGGATAAAATGGGAGGTAGATGGACAGCAAAGATTCATGACTGCTCCTTGGAGGAAGGGTGAGATAATTTAATAAATAAATAGAACAGCAACGTAAGGGGGAATTACTAAAGTAACTCTAAAAGGTGCTATACAACGCTAAGCCTATCTGTTATATGATTCTTTTTTCTTTTTTGAAAAAAGCAACAGTGTTCAGTTCTGTTACTTTCCTTATTATCGATATATTAATGCGTTTTCCAGGACATAAAGTTTGGAACTGGCCATACAGCGTGCCAGTCTGTGTCCCCTTAGGTAAATGATACAGTACAGATGCTTAACAAAAACATATGTAGGAGAAGAGGAATGACTTATCCCTAAGATCGCTTGAGTTAAAAGGAATCTATGGAGTAGGGAGGTGGGCAGTAAATTAATTCCTGCACTAAGCTTGACGCTAATGAAAGACTCCCATAAATTATAGCCGAGCAACATGACCCCTTAGAATGAACAGAGGCCTGCTGTGAAGGAAGTTTAATTTTAGGGGTTCCTAATTTGGAGTCAGATAATTCTTTTAGCAGCCCAATGATAGCCCTGCTAATTGCCAATATGTTTGTGTGTCCAAAGGTTAGCTAGCTAGTACAGTCGAGAAAATCAAAATATGTTGTTCTTTTCTAGACATGGAAGAGAGGCTGCTGGCTATACCTTAAGGGGTGGTTGTTAGACTTTTCTCATCTGAATAGGCAAGGGTGGAGAACCTCCTTGATGGCGTTTTGGAAAAGTTCTTGGGGGACGCTGTCCAGTGGGGGTGGTGGGAACAAAGGAAAAAGGGGCATGTTCAATGCCCTGCCCCCATGCCAACATTTTCAGCTTAAAGCTCTTTAGTGCCGGCAACAAAGCCCAGAGGAGGAGGTGTTTCAGCCTTTCAGAATTTAGGGGAAAACGTCACAAAAATTGGGAAACTTCCAAACGACCAGTGGTTGAGGAAAAGGAGGGCAGCAGCAGCAAGAAGAATGTCTTCTCTTTCTAACTCAGTTCTTATTTAGGGTGAAGCATTAAACATGATAATCTTGCGAACGCAAATTCCAAAGCAAATGCAGTTCATTTGCGGGCTGTGGCTGGGGAAAAGCATTACGATGTAGTTCACAAGGAACCCTGCAGGTCAGGCTCTGAGTGGTCTACAAAAATGTTGCAATGTTGTCCAGAAGTAACAGAGCTCTACTGCAGGTTGGGAGTTGAGCTGGAGCTGAGAGTTTGCAACCGTCGTGTGGTGATATCCATTGCTTATGGCCCCCACACTGCAGGTTGGGCTGAAAGAGTTGTATATGCAGAATAGTTCCCTGTTATACCCCATTGTAGGTTAGAGGGCTATGCTGAGAGACAGGAGCTTATGGCAGTCCTGCAATGTAGTCTACTACTGTTACTATTGCAGGCCAGAGGTGCGGCTGGTTTGGATTCCTGGGCCGAATCTACATTACTGTAGCTGTAACGTTATAGATAGCTCTGGATGATGTCAGTGATCACGTGATGTGTTCCTTATAATGTTATACAGAAAGGTTTTGTACCGTTTTACCTTTCGTTGTAACACTTGTTAGACTTCTTTCAATGTGCTCCGCTGTTACGATGTCTTCTGTGTCGTATTGCAAAACTAATGTCACATGATCCCTCACCGGGCTTCCTGTCTGATGTAACTTCCTCTACGCGCCTTCACTAACTGTTGTTAGAACTGGTGAATGGAATGTGTTAAACCTTTCTCATTTTTTAAACATTATTTCCGTGGCATTACATGCAACCTACCTGGGGTAAAAACTTTTTTAAAATTTTTTTATTAAAGGATGCGCATATGCGCATCCTTAATTTATTTTTTTAAAAATTAAATTAAATTAGAAATGTGCATATGCGCATCCTTTAATAATTAAAAAAAAGTTTTTACCCGAGGTAGGTTGCATGTAATGCCAGGGAAATAATGTTTTAAAAAAGAGAAAGATTGAACACATTCTGTTCACCAGGCATCCCTACACTTTCCTCAAGGGACAGACAACTCCGACAATCCACAAACCACTCTCTCTGAAGAACTTCCGCCACAAAGATTTGAAATTAAGAGCACGCGCATAAAGGAATGTTAGCTAGAGAGGCGCGGAAAATACAAAAACAAGGAAGTGGGAGGGGCAGAGAAAGGACAGTTTGGGAATTGCAAGGATCACAGAAACGAGAAGAAGAAACAACACAGACAACAGGGCAACGAACAGTGTGCTCCACAGCAACGTTACAAGAAAAGGTCAGTAACGCTACTGAGCAACGGTATACAAGGTAGCGATACAAGTTACAATGTTACAAAGGCTCAAAAAATCGATATAAGCAGAAGTGTAGATCCACACCCGGTAAAAATCCCCCCATACCTCTCAGGTTACAGCAAAGATCAGCCTTCTTCAGTTGCCTGCTCAGATCTCTTCCGGGGCCAAAGCCAGCACCCAGTTGCAGGCAGAAGCCTCTTGCTCCATTGGCTTTCATTTTGTACTCCCCCCGCAATTGAGAGATAGACCCCAAATCACATTAAGCACCAACAAGCTAACCAAATAGCCTATCAAGATAAGGGATAGCCTATCAAGATAACCTGCCCACACAGGTTCCCTGGAGAAGAGACACACGTCTCTGTAGCTTCAAGAATTGTCACCTTCAAAATCACTATGCAGTGAGGACCCCCTTGGGGGATCCTCCTGTACCATATTGAGAGTTGTCTCTTTAGTTGTGGGCCTTGCAAATCTCTAAACCTTTCAAATGTGCGTGGTAAGGTGGTAAGGACCTTAACATGACATCCACGTGAGGAATTAGCACATATTATGTGTACAGATCTCTAGAATTGTTTAATGAAGTTGATTGCTTTCCTATGAAATATAGCTATGACCTCTTAGATTTGATATCAGTTTAATTTTCAGAAAAGACATATCGTGGAAGCATTTGGAATTATTTATTCAGTGAGCCTGTACCACTTTCCTCTCATCCATCCTTGCATAAAGCAATAAGAGTCTGAGCCTTCATTTTCCGCGTCCTTTTTGTCTATGGTAATTTGGGGCCAGATTCTGTATCACAGAGGTTAATGTGATTTCTGCATTGATTTTATTATATGCAGGAGAAGCCCTTTAAGGGAGAGAGAGAAAAGAAAAAGAAAGCACGTCAGCCGCGACCTCCCTAGGAGAAGGACTTTTCTTGATTAGAGTATTTGTTTGGTAATGGGAGATGAGCGCACCACTGGGAAAGATTAAATACAGTATCATGACTTGGCTGGCCTTAAAACAACTTCTCTCTGAATTCTATTTTGAAATCTCACAGCTTACATGGGGCTCAGTAATTTGAAAAGATTGCCATAAAGTTGTTTGGAATAATGAGGCCTTTCTGCCTGTCTACAAAAAATGTGGGTAGATTAAAGGTGGGGCTGTCCCTGGTCTTTTCCCTTTGAAGCACACAAAAGTTAAAAGGGTCATTTTGGTGCCTGAGGTGGAGAATCCCAATGGCCCCTGCTCCCTACACACACTGCCACTCGCTCCCCCAGCAGGCCTGCCCACTCCCCCACCCTGGCCCTCCATGAAGCCCGAGGAGCAGGACCCCTGGCAGCAGCCTGGGTAGGGTGACCATATTTGGGAAACCAAAAAAGAGGACACCTAGTGTGTGTGTGTGTGTGGGGGGGGAAGCAGCTTTCTGAGTCCTGCAGAAAGTACGTTATTCCCCCGCCACCTTAAAGAACCCGATTGGAGTGGAGGAGGGGAAAGGATTTCATTCTGCACCACCACCATCCACTCCAATTGGGGCCTTTTCTATAATGTCCACGAATGACCCACTTGCACACAGATGCAATATGTTTGAAGAAATGTGCACCAAAGCCCATACATACTTTTGTATGGACTTTTAAAAAATGATCAAGTTGCAAACTGTTGCAGAAAGGGGACATGAAACAGATGCAAAACGTGCACACAGATGCATATGTTTGAAGAAATGTGCACCAAAGCCCATACATACTTTTGTATGGACTTTTAAAAAATGATCAAGTTGCAAACTGTTGCAGAAAGGGGACATGAAACATACACCAAGGGTCCAGCATTCTTGGGGGAACCCCTGAGCTTTGCAAAAGTACAAAATAGTTTTTTTGGGGGGGGATCCTAAGGAGACAACCCCCACCCACTAAAACAGTCCAGTGAAGACTGAACATGCTCAGATTCCATGGAATGCTGCCTGTCTGCTGGGAGGGGGAACAACTGAAATGAAGGTGGGAAGGGAAGAGGTCATAGCTGCCAGCTTGCATGCTGAACAGGAGCATTCGTTACCACAGCATTTTGTTGCAAATACCACTTGTAATCTGTTTATTTGCAAATGTACAGACTGACTAGGCATTGCAGGGGTGCAGAAGTAAGCACGCATGCTATATTTAATTCGTAGCTTCACCAAATCTATAATATCGAATGATTGATTTCTAACTTTCTTTACTACTGCAATTTCTATCCTCAGCTTAGGGGAAGAAGTTTCAGGCTCTGCTCTGTGGATAAAGTTTATGGGATGTTGCATCTGGCTGATGGTCAGAAAATGCTCAGGTGATTTGCTGCACTGATTTCCTTCCCTAACCAATGAGAAGGCCCTACTAGAACTTACCAGGACAGTATAACTCGTAGCAGCAGCTACGCTGGGTGGTAAGGTTATGTGCTAGGCACTGAGGAGATGGACATAGAGCAGGAAGCCACATGGCAGCTGGTTGCAGGCAATGCGTAGCTCATAATGCATAGCAGGGAAGCAGAATAACAGATAATAGGCTCTGCAGGACCTGGGACAGCTCTGAAACGTCACAGGTGTTGCTCCCAAAAAAGGCAGAGCTCTTATGGTGATTGTTCAAAGCTTATCATGTTGATGAGAGTTAAAAGCAACTTAAAATGCTCTGGCAAGGAGATTTGCACTTCCGTGCTGCTGAGTAGCCTCTACATCTGTTTAAATAAATTGACAAATCTTTTACAATCACCTATTGTAACTGAAGCTTTGCAAGTGCTTGCTCTTCAGTCCTAGGTTTATTCTCATTGGCTCTGTGAGAAACAGAGGCAAAAAGCTCCAATAAAACATATAATAATCTAAGCTGCTTGTGGGAAATAAAACAGGACAGTCTCAGTCCTCCAGATGTTTTTTCTCTGCTCAACACTCTGAAGCTCTTCAATGAAGGCTACAGGAATGGTGAACTATATCCAGTGAGAGGAAAAAATATCTACAATTAAGCTGGTATCAACAGACGTATAAAGCTGTGAGAAAGAACTGGGTATTTTTCTTCTGGAGAAGAGAAGATTGAGGGGAGACATGATAGCACTCTTCAAATACCTGAAAGGTTGTCACACAGAGGAAGGCCATGTTCTCTTCTCGATCATCCCAGAGTGCAGGACACGGAATAACGGGCTCAAGTTACAGGAAGCCAGATTCCGGCTCAACATCAGGAAAAACGTCCTGACTGTTAGAGCAGTACGACAATGGAACCAATGACCTAGGGAAGTGGTGGCCCCTCCCACACTAGAGGCATTCAAGAGGCAGCTGGACAACCATCTGTCAGGGATGCTTTAAGGTAGATTCCTGCAATGAGCAGGGAGTTGGACTCGATGGCCTTGTAGGCCCCTTCCAACTTTACTATTCTATGATACTATGATTCTATGAAATAGTGTTTGCTACAGGAGCTGAGGGGGTGTGGTGGTGATAGACGCAGCAACAGCGATGGGCATCCCTGCAAGCGATGGATGGAGAATGTGGATAGGGAGACATTTTTCTCCCCCTCTCAAAATACTAGAACCCAATGGGGTCATCCTACAAAGCTGATTGGTGGGAGATTCAGAACAGATAAGAGTAAAGACTTCTTCACGTAGTGCATAGTTAAACTATGGAATTCGCTACCAGAAGATGTGGTGGTGGCCACCAATTTGGATGGCTTTAGAAGGGGGTTAGATAAATTCTTGGCGGAGAAGGCTATCAATGGCTACAAGCCTGATAGCTATGTGCTACCTCCAGGCAGAGGAAGTATGCCTGTATACAGCAGTTGTTGGGGAACATGGGTGCACTTGTGTCCTGCTTGTGGGTTCCTAGTGAACAGAATGCTGGACTAGATGAATCCTTGGGCTTATCCAGCATGGCTCCTCTTATGTTCTTATAATGAGGGTGTGATCTGCTGTCCCTCCTCAACTGCCGCCTGAGTCACATGGCTCATAGTGACTCGCAGAAGGGCTGGCCTTCACTCCTCTACAACCTTTCCCTATTCATAAGGTTCAGCTTTCTTCTTGGGTTTCTAGGGAACAATGAAACAAAAGGAAAGATGATTACAGTGTGAATGGCAGAGCTCTTTCAAGTGGTGGAAAGCCTGTAATAATCTTGCCAAGGTGGGGATGTGATAGCTGTAACCATTTTGCACATTTTTCAGGTAAAAGCGCTTGCAGCTGTTTCAACTTGGATGCCACTTCTGAAACAAGATCAAAGATGGAGGATACTGTGGGGCCATCAGGTCAAGCTTTCATGGATACCTTTCAGATTTTTGACCCTGAGGGCATGGGCAGACTCCTTGGAGAAGCGGGGTGGAAACAACCATAACACCTACACATGCTTGATCCCTGCCCTTGTGGGTTGCTTAAAGTGGAAGCCCAAGCTTGTCTATCCAAAATTCAGAGATCGTCAATATCTCCCTTAGAGTGGGAAAGTTCCTACAGTTCTTAAGGATGCTGTATTAAGAACCTAAGAACATCGGAAGTGCCCTGATGCTGGATCAGACCAAGGGTCCATCTAGTCCAGCACTCTGTTCACATAGTGGCCAACCAGCCATTGGCCAGGGATCAACGAAGCAGGACATGGTGCAACTGCACCCTCCCATCCGTGTTCCCCAGCAACTGGTGCACACAGGCTTACTGCCTCGGATACTGGAGGTAGCACATAACCATCAGGGCTAGTAGCCATTGATAGCCTACTCCTCCAGGAATTTATCCAACCCCCTTTTAAAGCCTTCCAGATTGGTGGCCATCACTACATCTTGTGATAATGAATTCCATAGTTTAACTATGCGCTGTGTGAAGAAGCACTTCCTTTTATTTGTCCTGGATCTCCCACCAATCAGCTTCATGGGATGACCCCATTGGGTTCTAGTATTTTGAGAGAGGGAGAAAAATGTCTCCGTATCCACATTCTCCACACCAGGCATAATTTTGTACACCTCTATCATGTCTCCCCTTAGCCTCCTCTTTTTCTAGCTAAACAATCTTATTTATTTATTTATTAAATTTATATACCGCCCCATCAATCCCTGTTGATGTAACCTTCCTTCATAGGGGAGATGCTCCAGCCCCTTGATCATTTTAGTTGCCCTTTTCTGCACTTTTTCCAGCTCTATGATATCCTTTTTAGGTGTGGTGACCAGAACTTTACACAAGTGTGGTCGCACCATGAATTTGTATAACAGCAGTATGATACTGGTTGTTTTATTCTCAGTTCCTTTTCTTATAATGCCTAACATGGAGTTTGCCTTCTTTACAGCGGCCGCACACTGGGTTGACGTTTAATACGTCTTGAGACCCTTATTAACAAAATCTAACCTTGGTCCTCACAAAATTAATAACTATTTCTCTGTGTCCAATCTTCCATAAATTATTAAGGTATTCAAGTGCATGGCTTCATCTCTCTCCCCACGCCCCACCAGGTTTTCTAATGAAACTGATCATTTGGACCAATTCCAATCTGATTCTAGGCCTGGTTCAGGGTGTTAACCACCCTGAACAACACAACAACAAACCATTGGTTCTCAAGGGGGCTTGTTAGTGAAAAATAAACCAAACTGCGTGGTTAAGAAGCCACCCTGCAGAAAAAGTCCTGAGTTCAACCAACAGTGGTTCAACAACAACCCACATTCAACCACTGAGTGTGAATTAGTGTGTTGTGCGAACTCAGTCATAGTCTTTAAAACCCCAAATGGCTTAAGACCAGGGGGGATTCTACACGCCGTACTGAGGGCGCTTCCATGCGCCCCCAGTGCGGCCCCAAAGCGATCGTGTAATTTGCCTGGAGAAGAGACGAGGAAGAGGCGTCCTTGCCGCCGCCACCCACCTACTTCCTCGCCGGCCGGGACGGAGAGCTCGGCGGAAGAAGGCCGAGCTCTCCGTCCTGGCCGGCGAGGAAGTAGGTGGGTGGCTGCTGCGGCGGCAAGGACGCCTCTTCCTCGTCTCTTCTCCAAGCAAGTTACACGATCGCTTTGGGCCGCACTGGGGGCGCATGGAAGCATTCTCAGTACGGCGTGTAGAATCCCCCCAGGTTACCTTAGGGACTGCTTGGTCTCATATACTGCTGCAATTCCGGAATGCTCTTATCAACTGAAATTTGTCAGACGCACCCTTTGAGTGTCTTTTGCCAGGAACTGAATATACTTTTATTTCAACACTTTTAATGTGCAACACCTACTTTCAGCATTGCTAGCATTCACACCCACACGCATGTGTGCGCGTGCACACACATATGTAAAAACAGCTTTTACTCTTTCTGCTGCTAGGTTTGTGTTTTGCTTTAAGTGTTGCGTTTATTTTGTTATTGCATTTAGAAACCGTTGCTTGTACTTGCATTTTTACTGATTATATTATATGGTTTTATGATAATGTTGCACACCATTCAGGGTACTTTTAGTAGAAGACTCAGCATAATGATGATGTTGATTATGATGCTTCAGTCTGCAACTATGATGACTCTCCACCCAGGTTTAGCCTCAGCAACTCTGAACATGGGGCTCTTTCTGCTTATTTCAACAGGCTTTGGATCGAGTTCACTTGGTTTACTTGTTATTTTCTTTTTTAAATTGCTCTGAACATTGTGTCTATCACATTCTTGGTAACAATGATTGAGAATATTGGAAGCTGCACTGGAAACTCCGAGGAGCAAACTCGGCTGTAGAATTGCAGCAGTTATGATGAGACACAACGGCAGGTGTGGGATTGTGTTGGACGGCTTCCACCCATGAAGCACTGAAAGATTTGACAGTTTTTTGGGAAGATATGGTACTGTGCATAAAGGACTAAAATTCTTTCCAAGGAATCTCACAGATAGTTGGGAGTAAAGAGACTGAGTCATGCTTTTGGGAAAGGATTGTGTTTTTTTACCCTCATTGCAGGGTGTTGCCATAATATTAATCATTATTATGAGTAAAAGAAAAAAGAAAAAGAACAACATTTTGGCCCCAGCTGTGACCTGATCTGTTCTGTTGGGGTTTTTGTTTTTGTCCTGATAGCTGCTGAAATTGCCTTTCTGCTATGCGTTGTTTTTGCTTTTGACAAATGTGTTGCAGTTACAATAATTTTGTTCTGAAATAAAAGGAGAAAAGAGCTGTTCCTCAGATACACATATTAAGGCGGAACTATAACCCTATTCAGGCGTTTCGTTTCTGGTTTTATTCAACTTAGGAGTGTTGTAACCCCGCCCCTCCTTGCACAATGCTGTCATCCTCAAGTCGGGGGGGGGGAAGCCTGTGGGATTCTCCACATTTAACAAAACCCCTCACAGCCTTACCAGGGCTTTGTCTCCCGGAGACTTCACGGATTTAATAATCGCCACAATGCACGTGCTCCCTCCACCCCATTTTTGCCAGTTTCTTCCCATATATTTCAATTATACCGCCAGCAGATGGTGGTGTTTTATTGAGCGATTTTGACTTATTGCAGAATTTTTGGGGACTTTATCAAATCACGGATTCCCTCTTGAAAACAGCTTGAAAAGGACCTGCAAACTTCGTGTTCAGTCACAATCGCTCATGTGGAGAAGCTCTGTATCCGTGGAGGCATTCTACTTGACCAGAATGTTGGAAATGCAGCATTCTGGCTCATGTGGAGAGCCGCCACGGACATAGGAGGTTGTCTTCCTCAAGGCACTTTCTGCCACCACAGATTCAACGATGGAGAGGCTGGCGCTGGAGTGCTCCTTCTCCTGGCATGTTAAGTAAAACCAGAAACAGAGTAAAACCTGAGTGGGACTAATATATTGCATGGAACTGCCACTGGAAATGGCGGGCCTGCGTCAAGTTCTTCTTAGACCAGGGGTGCATAACCTCAGGCCTAGGCTTTCACCCTGCCCCTGGGGTCCCAGTCTGGCCCTCTCCCTTCTCCTGGTCTCCAATGACTGACAGTTTGGTGTTTTCTTGGCTTTTGCATGGATTTCCCCACCCCCATTCCAAAAGGTTGAAATGACCCTCCAAATGAGGTACATTATTAGAGTGTGTGGAACTAGCTATTTTCAGCAGCAGTCTTGTGGTTTCTTATAACATATAGATTCCTTCTTTGTGGGTTTTTAAAGATATGGTCAATTAATGAAAGATAATGTTTTCACAATCCAACAGTCACAGTTAGCAGGCAATGTCATACTCTGCCTCTGGCACTAACATTCTTTCTGAATGTGGTCATCATTTTATATAAATACATTTGGCAACTTTTAACATTAAGCATTCCGTCCTTTGAGGGCTGCTAACAGAATAATAATAATAATAATAATAATAATAATAATAATAATAATAGAATGTTAAAGCACGAACAACATTTTTATCAGGCATTATTAGGGCTAATCTCCTTCCAGGCTCATTGATGCCCCCTAATGCCTTGTTTTTTCTTCACAATCACATTCATGTTTCCTTTTTCCATATTAAGGTTTCCCCAAACGTTTCTTTTGTCTAGAGGGGAGATAAACTTTGAAACAGCTGAGCTTCGAGATCATACTAGAGATTTTATGCAAGAGCTCAGCTCCCTTGCAAATTAAGATTAGCAGGGCAAACTGTGCAATAGTTCACATGCAAATTAATGAAGGATTTACATCAAGAAAAGTAACAAAGCAAACTTAGATTCTGCTGATTCTTGTGACTTGTGGGGTTGTTTTGGCGTTGCAGTGTTTTAGGGTGTGCTCCTGTGTCCCTTAGTCAACATCCAAAGGGCCATAGGGTGCAGTGGGTCTCCCCTCCCGAAGCTGGAGACAGAGCTCCAACCTCAGAGGTGGACATCCAACTGCCTCCCCCCTCTCCAAACTTCTCTCCCAGCCACAATGGAAATCTTTACAGTAGATCCCTCTCCCGAGTCAGAACACTGACCTTGAGAAGTGGGGGCACGGGTCTGGTGGGTGGGTGCTGGTGAGCAGGGAGGGGGAAGCCATGGATATCCTGATTCCTATGGCCCCTCTGAGCCTTTCTACATGAAGCTTGTGTGTGTGTGTGTGCTTGTGCTTGCTTACTCAAGATAGTTCGGGGGCCCTTTGCATGACATTGTCATCCTCCAAGGTGTCTCCTCTGCTTTTTAATGTTTATCGCATTTGAGTATCTTGTTTAGTGAAAGGCTCTTTGGTGTGTCAGATCTTTTTGTATGGTTGATAAGCATGCAACTTTGAAGCTTCTGAACTGTCTATCTGTCCTGGGAACTGTTCCGTAAAAAATGAGATTTTATCTCAGAGCTGTTGACAAGCTAACTCGGAGCATAATCACAGGGTCTCAATGTCTTGCTTTTCAGCAATGGAATCCTGAGCGCCATCAGATGGCGGGCGGGGGAAAATCATATTTCCCCACCATCGCTTCCCCCTTCTCCTGTCCCATAATACTTCCTCTTGATTCACACAGGGAAGAAAGAGGAACTAAACAATGACCACGTGGCCCATTCAGTGAGCATTTTTATTGTGCTGCTTTTCCTGCACACAGCAGGAAATGGCAGCACATTTCACTTCCAAATAAACAAATAGGATTTACCAGGGACTTTTATCATGGAAAGAAGACCAGAAGGAGCGGGATATGCGCGAGAGGCAGACATTGTCATCAGAGGGACCTGCGAAAAAAACGTGAATGGCCAGCAACGAGTGTGCGATACACGCTCATCTGCTGATGCCCACCCTGTCTCTGATCCAGACGATTTTGGTTTCCTAAGTGTCCATGTAAGCTTTTTCAAAATATATTTTTGAAGAGGCTGGTAGATGTTAATTGTTGTTATCTACATAATTAATTCCCAAATATTGTGCCACAACATTTGCCACAAGTGAACTGCTTGTGTGGCACAAGAAATAAATGGATGAATTAAAGGCACATGCGAACCCACAGACAAGTAGGCCTCTCGCCACAGAGGAGGCTCCCCATCGCATCTGTGTGATTCATTTATTTTAAATTCATATTTACTTAAACAATTTCTAAACCACTCTTAAATGTACTCTTAAAGTTTGTGGAGCAAAACAATAAAACAGCCTATAATAAAACAAAGCACAACAACATTAGAAAGATGCAGCTTTCGTCTTGTTTGTTTTTAGTTCCTCTGCTTTTAGTAGCTTAGTTTTATTATACATCTGTTGTCACTTATTTTTCATAGCCACCTTAGGCTTTTTTTAAAAGGAAAGGTGGGATATAAAATAAGTAAATAATAAAAACAATGGCCCTAGTAAAACAGGAGCAAAGTCAACACCGCAAAATAGGAGCAAATAGCATTAAAAATCAAGGGCCTCTTAAAAAGGATGAATTCATGCTCTCTCTGAAAGGAAAGCAGGCAGAAGGTTAAAGGAATCTCTCTTGGGCGATTATTCTACTAGACTATTGGGGCTGCCACAGAGAAGACTTTGCTCGTTGCAGAGGCCAACCTAGCCGCCACAGAAGATGAAACATGGGCCTCCTCAGAAGATCTCAAATGTTTGAGAGATTCCTAAGAAAGGTTCATATGTAAATAAATAAATAAATAAATAATTTAATATGGAAGAAGGTTGTCCCCTAAGCTAATCGAGACCCAAGTTGTTTTAAGGCTTTAAATGCAATTTTTGCATTGGATGGGATTTTGGAAGGAAGAGTCCAAATGAAAGCAGTTCATAGCTTGGAATGAGACTGTTTAGAAAAAGTTAAAAGCCCCACAAATGAAAGTCCTTTTTTCATAAGCCACATATGCAGTAGAAAAGAAACTATTCCAGCTGCAGCCCTCCATTCTCCCCAGCGCTGCCAGCAAAGATGACCCTGTGTTGGAAAGACCGTTCTCTGGAGAAAGGAAAGGAAATTTAATCTTTGAGCTAACTTGGCCCTGTAGTTTCTTGATAGAAAAGGTCCTGCCAAGTATACAAAATAACGTGCAGAAGACCCTGAGCTTCTTGAGGATACAAATAAGTTTACAACATTACTGGAGGACAAAAAAATTAAAAGCGCTCCTGTTGTTTTGGAAGCATTGGGGAAGGGTGACAGGCAGCGGAGATGTAATGCACTTTGTTCCTGCTATTCTTGGATGCTTTGGAGAGTACTGAGGTAAAACGTTTTGATGTCCCTTTGAAACATCTGTTCCAAAGGTACTAAAAGTTTGTGGTGACTGAGAACTTTTCCACTGCAAAATACTTGTTAAACTATAACATGTTTCCAGACCAGACCTGGATAAGGATTTGCTATTCGCATTATATTGAATTTTGGGGCAATTTCTTCAAGTTACAATGTAGCTTTCCACTGGAGTCTATATTTAGACTTGAAAGTAAAAATCTTTCCTATTTAGCTGGGAATAACAGTGACGTTTATCCCACTGAACTTTAAAAAATAGTAATAGAATATTCATAGATACTTCAATCCTTGAATATTGTTGTTGTTTTATTAGTAATTATAACAGCTAGCAGCGTATATTCAAAATGCCATCAAATACAGTAGATGTTCTAATAATTTTAATGGATTTGGATTCATTTATTATTACATTTATATCCTGCCTTTTTCCCTCCAAGCAACCCAAGGCGGCGTACATAATCCTCCTCCTCTCCATTTCATCCTCACACCAACAACCCTGTGAGGTAGGTTGGGCTGAGAGTCTGTGACTGGCTCAAACTCAGCCAGTGGGTTTCCATGGCTGAGTGGGGACTCGAACCCGGATCTCCTGACTCCCAGTCCAACGCCTTAGTCACTACACCACACTGGCTCTCATCCAGCTTCACCTTTTCCCAACTGTCTTCAAAGCAATGTCATTTTCATTTGCCAGACCTTAATTATTTTAGCCTTTCACAGGTCTAACTTGCAGCAACCCTAAAGGTCAGTGGGCAACGGGTAGAACTGAGACACAGAAAACTGGGCTCAGACCTATGCTAGCTGTTCAGCTTGTTCGTTGGCCTTGTGCATCAGTCAAAGCTACATCCCAACAAACAGTATTCTCCCCGCCCCCCATCCACCCAGAATTTCAAAATTCAGAGCATGAAATGAAATTTGTTAGTACCATTAATAAACCAAGAAGGATGGTATTCTACCAACCAAATATATACATTTGGCTCACTTGTTCCAGAATTAGATTGAATATAGAACAACAACTGATAATTCTAATGAGAAAATAGGTTCTTCTTTTTTTAATCAGATGCTTTTCTACCTGGTCCACGGTCCTTTACTTGTCCAGTTTGAAGCCACTAGCTGTTTTTGCTGTTCAGGCCCCCTCCTTTATTGCTGTTTCGCTGCCACCTTTCAGAAGGGACCCATTTATTGCCCCTGCCATGCTTCTAGGTCTTTGCATCCTATGAGACACGTGTGCTATTTTGTGGTCCTGATTTCTGGTTCCTTAACGTCCAGCTCTTTAGCACTTGACCATTTGTCATATCCAATCAGGTCTAAAACTGCAGATCAACTCGAGTTGACATGCCAGGTCCAGTTTCCATTTTTTAACTCCATTTTTGATTTCATGCTCTCTTATAGCTTTGGCTTCTTGTTTGAACCACAGCTTTGCTCCTGCATGCCAGTCCTAGTCCTGTAATTGTGTCTAGCTGAGTTGATTATGTGAAGGTTTGGGATATAACTAGGCCCATTCAGATAAACAAAATTGTCCAGTATTTCTCTTGACTGCCCAGCTTCAGAACAATGTGTGAAGACAGATGTAACATTTTCAAGCAGTAAACAGCGGCTTCCTCTATATGAAATACTGCAAGCTGCTCTATTCAAGACCAAGCTGTTTGTCCATCTCACCAAGTGACAGCTTCATCACTTTTTCATCAGTAGAGGTGATGACCCATTTAAATGCAGATCCCGGGGAGTAGAACTGGATGTAAAGCATGGCTTCTGCCTCCCATCTCCCATCTCATGGCAACCCTTCTCAACTGCCATTACAGCCTACAGACTTTTTTTAAAAAAAGTAGTACATGCATAGAATTCTTCGGAGTCCCCCTCTGAAGCTGTAGACACTGCTACGACCTCAGAAGGGGGTCCCTGGAATCTGACACCTCCACTCTTCCCCTTGCAGTCACTGCAGAAAACCGTGCTGGCTGCTTTCCAAGGTTGCAAAAGCAGCCTCAGAGAGTTCTGAAAGGGGGCATTCGGGGGAGGAGGGTGAAGGGAAGAGACCAGGATATGATGTTTCCTAAGGCTCCTCCAGCCCTGCCCACGACTACCCTAGACAGACTCAGAGACATGTCTAGAGGGAAAAGAAAAAAGGAGGATGGGAAGTTAACAACACCTCTGTCTCTCTTCCTGCTCTGCTGGGGCGGATCTACACTAGTGCTTACTACATTTTTTCCTAACACTGGAAACATTTTAATTTGTGTCATTTTTAAATGTCATGGGGCATACTCCAGTGATGTTGTGTTACTAACCTTTTGCGTTTCTGGTATTCGTTGATTAGAGCAGGACACACTGTTTGTTTTATCACTGTAGCTTGTACTTCCTCTTCATCACTGGTCTCTTTGCTCCACCCACTTCCTGATCTCTTGGATTCACCTTCAACGCCCCCCCCAATTGATTTGTTATGATTTTTTAATGGAAATTAAACAAATGCTTATATCTGTGTCAGTTTTAAAGATAAAGTTTTCAAAATCAGCACAGTAATAGCTATTAAGGAGGGCTTTCAGCATACTCAATTTGAATCAGTTTGGGTTATCTATTGATTTTTTAAATGATTTTTTTGATGGCAATTAAACAAATGCTTACAGCTGCATAAGTTTTAAAGATAAAGAGTTCAAATTTGGCAGAGTGGCAGGTCTTAATGAGGGCTTTCAGCATACCAAATTTTAATCAGATTGGGTCATCTGTTAATTTGTTATGATTTTTTAAATTTCCTCCCTCAAGCACTTTGGAGCTTATCATGCACTAGTTTTAGGCGCCGAAAGGAAGTATCCACGCCCCCAGGAAAGCGATTGGCTGACAATCGACGATTCAAAAGTCAGTGAGATACAGCTATTATGATGTAAGGGGGCACATACGAACACTTGCAATGCTATTTAAACGTCACAACGGAAGAAATACAATGAAAGAAGGAAGAAAAATACAACGATGATAAAACATAAGAACCATAGTGTCATGTGACTCAATAAGTTATCACAACCCTTCCTTAAACCATTAGTGTAGATCTCACCCCGGTACCAACCTGGTAGAGCACTGGTTAATCAGGAGCCCCGAAGATGGGAGGCTGCCACCTAACAAGGGGGCAACCCATAGGAGTGTGCCTTCAGACTCCAATCTTATGCCTATTTACCTGGGTCTAGACCCCACTGAACTCAGTCGGGCTTACTTCTGAATAGACATATATAGGATAGTGCTGTTATTCATTTATTTCATCACATCCTCACCCTCAAATACAAGCATTTAAAAAAGAGCAGCAAACGTCTTCGGAGATTGGTGGGTGAGGTGACACCATGGACACCATCCCATAGGTGCCCTCTACAGAGGGCTTTTCCCTGGTTTGTTCAAACTGCCCCCATGCTGGAAACATGCAGAGTCCGTTTTTTAGAGTTTGCCCTGGGAGAGAAAAGAGTATATTTGTACTGTATGTTTCCAGACCACTTGCACTCTTCTAAAAAGTTTATATCTCTCTTCACCTTATCTGAAATAAATTTAATTCTTCGATTCTGTGATGGCCTTTCTGTGTGTTTGAGTTATTTTTACATTTTTCACTAAAAGCAGTTTTTATACTGCGTAAAAACGCCAAAATGGGGCAAATCTCAAAGCTCTCAGTACCGAATGTTTTATATGGCTTAGCAGTACGTCAGATGCCTCCAATCAAAAACAACCTGTTAAATGTCTCTGTGGCAAATACCAGACGGTGTTTCTTTTCAAGAGTTGTCTTTTAAAAGGCAGGGTATTTTTGTTGTTTCCATAGAGTTGTCTTGTTGGATTTGTCTAACCTTGCAAGTCATTGGGAAGTTAACCTGAAAGAAAATGCTAAGTTGTATTTATAGAAACAAAATAATTCAAACTTTTTCTGTTACTCCCTCTGACATAATGTGGCTAGGCGGGCACTTTTTCATTTAGTAACCTCATATTCAGCTCTAGAATTCATTACACAGGTCAATAAACTATTTATTGGAAAGCCAGAAGGTCTTACCATTATCAAGGGGAAAAATATATATTTAAGTGCCCAGAGCAGGTGGCTGGTTGAATGGCAAAGGAATTCTTATTTACAATGGTGACAAATTATGAAGACCTAAGGCTGTACTTGCTCAAAGCCACTTACTGAAAAATACCTTTGCTCATTTCGGTTGCAGTATTCCCAAGAAAAAGATGAGGTCAGTGAACAAAATGTACACAATTTGTTTGTCTAAGAGTCTATTTCTGAAGTATAATTGTACTTGAGAGCTGCTGGTAGTTGTGCTGTTGTTTTTTGGACAACAAACTATTTTACCTCAGTGGTTTTCAAACATTTGTATTTGGGGGTACATTATACGATGCACATTCAGTTCATGTTCTGGGCCAGCAACTAGCCCTCTCTCAGTTATGTAGGACAATACCGAAGCCCTAAAAAGGCATGCTCAGCACTATTATTTGGCTGTGTATTTTAAGGCAAGTGGTGGGCATTATAAATCATAAGTCCATTGAAAGAGCTGTTCCAGAGCTGACCAAAGACCTGTCTCATCCAGCATTCTATAGGCAGCTCATGGTCACCAGCCAAATGCCTATGGAAAGTAGGGCTGTGCACAGACCCTCAATCCGCTCCGGATCCCAATCTGCAAATTCTGGATTGGGTCCACTCTGTCCCGCATTGATCCACCTATGGTCCGCTCCGCTTCGCTGTGGAGCTCTGGATCCAAATCAGAGCTCTGTTCCCTCCCCCATAGATTGCATTGAAATCCAAATGCCTATAACTTTTTCTCTGTTAATGTTAGAAACCTCAAAATCACCACCATGAGAGCTTATCCATGTATCCACCTTCATGCCCAGTTGGAAGCAAATCCGAGGCTCCACTGATTTTTGGGGAATTTTTGAAAATCCTACACCCCATTTCCAGAAATGGGATTTACTCTGACAGTTTTACAAATACAAACTTGCAAATGGGCACCCTCACAGATGCCAGCTAGATCCACATTCATGGCAAGTTTCAAGCCAATCTGAGCATGCCCTGATTTTTAGCATTTTTTTAACATTTTAGCATCACACCCTAACCCCAATTCACACCCCTTTCAATATCTCCGTCACTGTAAACGTTAGAAACCTCAAAATCACCACCATGAGAGCTTATCCACGTATCCACCTTCATGCCCAGTTGGAAGCAAATCCGAAGCTCCACTGATTTTTTGGGAATATTTGAAAATCCCCCATCCCATTTTCAGAAATCCAAATATCTCAGGGATTTTTAAAGCTGCAGACAGCTAAATGGGCTTTCCTTATCCATGGTCATTTCAAAGGAAATCCCAATGTGCCATGAATTGGGGAGTATTTAATGATAAACCTTAATATGAATCTTCTTCCACACTTCAAAAATTTACTTGGAACTTCAAGAAGTCTAAACAGGGTGAGAGCAGAAAGGACTAATCCCCTGAGTCAAAGCAAGAAACGCACAAACCGTCCCTGTGAGGTGGGCACAGAGGAGGAGAGGCAGCAGGCGGCGGCGGCTATGCCCTGGCCTGAAGCACTGGGAGCAAGCATGCAAGCGGCTTGTGGGGTTGACCCACACAGCCCATCTACATCTCCCAGGCACCAGGAGGGCAGAGAGGCAGGCAGAGAGGTGCTACACACACACACACACACTGTGCCATAGATCTGTGGGGAAGTAAGTCCCAGGCAGCAGATCCCAATACCCCACAACGACAGCACCCAGGCAGAGGCGGGAAGGCGGGCATGCAGCAGACATTTCTGGGGGCACAAGTAAGTGAGCCAAGGATTGTTTCCAGGCCATCAAAGCCAGTAATGCAAACCAGCCCTGTGAGGCAGGAAAAGCACAGAGAGATGCCTTTTGCATCCCATAACTAATAGAGGGCTAGGAGGATAAGAGTAAAGCTTTGTCTTCCTTGCTTCAGAGTTGATTGACTGCACTGTGATCACACAGCCATTAGTAAACAATAGAGAGAACCCGTGGTATTAATGCCTCCCTTGGGTGATGTTTTATGCTACTAATTGTTGATTTTTATTGTGATTTTATTGCTTGATTTTGTAGTTTTTTGCACTGAGAGAGAAGCCAAGGATGGATAATCTAAATAAAATAAATAATAAAACAATTGACTGAAAGCTACTTTTAAAAATTTGAAGCTTTTAAAAGGTGGGCTTAGTGAGTGATCTGCTGAAGGAGTAACTGGGATAAGAGGGTTTTTTTGTGAACCACCCAGAGAGCTTTGGCTATTGGGCGGCACAGAAATGTAATAAATAAATAAATAAGATAAAATCACACCCACCCACACCCAAATGTGTGGATTTACACAAAACTGGAAAAGCAGAAGGCAAGGGGAAAAAATGGGACGTGATGGGAAGTTGACTTGGATTTAGATTTGCGGTGGCTCTATTTGCTTTACAAGTTCTCTAGCTTTACAAGGCTTCTGCTTGCTTTACAAGGCCTCTAAGGCATTGCACCCTTCCTGCATCCTGGGGTGCAGCCTGGCGAACCAGATCAAAATCATGCATACATTCAAGATTTGAATGCTTACAGTGGTGACACTGGGCCAGTCAGCTTAAAGGAACCCCACCCCCACCCTAAAAACAGTGAAAAACCCATCCTTTTAGTGAAGTTTAGGCATTATTATTATTATTATTATTATTATTATTATTATTATTATTATTTTATTTATATAGCACCATCAATGTACATGGTGCTGTACAGAGTAAAACAGTAAATAGCAAGACCCTGCTGCGTAGGCTTACATTCTAATAAAATCATAATAAAACAATAAGGAGGGGAAGAGAATGCACCAAACAGGCAGTATAAAAGTCAGAACAAAATCAAGTTTTAAAAGCTTTAGGAAAAAGAAAAGTTTTTAGCTGGGCTTTAAAAGCTGCGATTGAACTTGTAGTTCTCAAATGTTCTGGAAGAGCATTCCAGGCGTAAGGGGCAGCCGAAAAAATGGACGAAGCCGAGCAAGGGAAGGAGAGACCCTTGGGCAGGCGAGAAACATGGCATCAGAGGAGCGAAGAGCACGAGCGAGACAATAGTGTGAGATGAGAGAGGAAAGATAGGAAGGAGCTAGACAGTGAAAAGCTTTGTAGGTCAGCAGGAGAAGTTTATATTGGATTCTGAAGTGAATTGGAAGCCAATGAAGAGATTTCAGAAGTGGAGTAACATGGTTACAATGATAAAGCAGAATATTTGGGTTTTCGTTTGTTAATTTATTACAGTTCTATACCACCCAACAGCTGAAGCACTCTGTGTAGTTCACAAAAATTAAAACCACAAAATACAATATAAAATATAATGGAGGGGCTGTCTTCATCGTGCTGGGTTGGAGCCCCTCTGCCACCAAATGCTGCAGTATCGTTGCTTCTGGATGGTGGCAAATTATTTACATGGAGGAAGGCAGTGCAGGCTTTCTGGCGGCCATGACACGCTAAGCCCTAAAGTTTAGCTCAAAATTCTTAACCACCATGGCTTAGCATGTTGTCTGAACAGGAGCCACATTTCAAATCTTTGCACTGCTGCTAGGTTTTACGTTTATTTTTATTTTATACTGTCGTTTTAAACTTTTAACATGTTATATTGTACTTGACCATGTTGTATCTTATGGTTGTAATTGTTGCGAACCACCTATAGAGAGCTTCGGCTATTGGGTGGTATAGAAATGTAATAAATAAATAAATAAAATAGAAATTAAAAAGTTAAATGTAGATTAGGGAATGATTGTGTTTCAGATAGGAAGTCCAGTCTCCCTTGGCTAATTCAGAAAACTTCTCTTTTCTCCCCGTAATCTCAACCATTCCACAACTGAGTAACAATTACATGAAATTCAATTCCCAGTCATGGTGGGGGTTTTTGGTAGAGAAATTAGCACTGACAGGCATAGCAATGACAGAAGGCCTTGCAATAACAGCTAGGCTATTTGTCTAGTTAACAAATATTATTTTTAAAGATGCTTATCTTTCTAATGGCTCTGGATAGCACTCTGTGCTGCTGTTTGAATTTCAGGCTTTCGTTGTCAGTGTTTGAACTAAGAACCGTGTGAAATGTAGAACTTGCTCTGCCTCCTTCTCCTCATACTCACCTCCCCCCTCAAAAATAAAAAAGGAGAGAAGGGAGCATTTCTGAAACAGAGAGAGAGAGAGAGAGAGGAAGAGGAGGAGTTGTTGTTTTGTAACAATGGTTCTTTGAATTATTTATCTTTATCCAATTTTTCTGCCAGCGAAAAAATGGAAGTGAAAAATTCACAACAAAGTAACAGAGCAAATCAAAGGATTAAAAATCTTATGCATGCAACTCTGATGAATGGGATGATTCTGAAGATATTAACCAGAGCATGTGCAGTAATGGAAGAGCAGTCAGAGCCAAACAGGTTTTCTGATTTATTGTGCTAATCAAGCTGAGAGGTGGGCAGGCACTGGGTGGTACAGAATGTCAACACTTAGTGTGTGTGTGGGTGGGTGGGTGTGGGTGTGGGTGTGGGTGTGCGGGTACACACATGCATTTGCTGCCTCAAGGATATAGTTGAGCTGGTAGGTAAAGATCTCCCTAGATTTCCTGCTTCTCCTCTACAGAACAATCTCTTTCCAAAACGAAAACAGCCCGTTAGCACCTTTGAAGTTTAAACTTGGATCTTGCAATGTGTATTCATTCACTTACTCAAATTTGTAAATCCATCTCATTTGAAGGCTGAGGACATTTAATGATCTTTTAAAATGTGTGTATAAAATAGATGATTGCATTTGGATAGAAAGGTACTTGCTACAAGACTCCTTGTTGTTTACATGTATAAAATACGCAAGTTTTAAAACAACAACAACCTCCGAACAACTCATGTGCTAAAAAGCTCCACCAAAGAATGCCAGCCAGATTTCTAAAAGTATTGGTGCTTTTACACGTAAGCCATTTGCCCAGTGGATGTCTATTGCCACGCAGTTTTATTCCATGTAACTAAAAACTATTTTGTGACACTGTAGGCAAACTGTGTAGCAGCTGTTGATCCACATGGCAAGTCACTATGCCTGAATTATATCTTGTATATGATACAAGTGGAGCAGCTGTCACATGAATGCAATTTCTAGCCACAACATGGTAGCATTTCAGGCAAAGCAAGTCTGTCTTACTGGCCAGATCTACACTAGGCAGGATATGACACTTTCAAAACGTTTTGAAAGCTGTATATGGTGTGTGTCTTGGGCCCCAACAGTTGTCACTACTGTTATAAACTGTTTTAAAGCAGTAGTGTAGATCCTGCCACAGTCGGCATAGATTCTGTTGTTCTGTTGTTGCTACACATGGCATAGCAGCAAGTTTATTTACTACTCTGTGCTTATCCTTGCAATGCAGTTCTATGACCAATTAAAGTTAGAGGTTAGAGTGTTGGACTGGGACTCAGGAAACCTGGGACTTACGGGCTGTCTAAACATTCTGGAAGCACTGAGGTGGCTCCGCAGTGGTGCTGCATTGATTATACGATGTAGCAACTACCTCAAAGCCATCGTAGGGCATCCCAGAGATGCCCCACTTTGTAAAAGTCAGGGACTTATCCCAACTTTTCAGGATGGAGCATGGTGAACACAGCCCTTCGGCCATCTACCACACTCCATCCTCAGTGTGGAGGCGAGCCTGGGTGGATGGCGACCCCATATTGGTTGTTGCCCACCTGGGCAGGGGGTGGACCCGGCCACTGGAAACTTTTGCTGCAGCGTCGGGATTAGCCACCGTCACCCCGAAGCAGCAAAAGTAACCCAGCATGAAACGTGCTGGCTTACTCTCAGCCTAACATACCTCACAGGATTGTTGTGAGGATAAAAGGGAGAGGAAGAGGATAACATATGCTGCATTGGGCTCTTGGAGGAAAGGCAGGATATAAATGTCATTAATAAATAGATAAATAAATAAACTTTAAATAATGTACCTGACCTGTATCATACATGCAATAGGAAATGTGTGGAAAACATTTCATGTATGCACATTAAATGCTGCCGTACGTAGGGCACAGGGCATGTGTTAAATAAACATAATGCAATAATTTGCTGAAGTGATGTTGTGCTGGGTCTAGTTAATAATACCTGGATAGGAGCCTACCTGAGAACCATGGAATTGATCCCCTGGAGGTAAGGTGGAATTAAAAACAAAACAAAAAACAAATACAAGAAGTAAAAAGCGAATGTGCTTTTACAGAGGTTGGTGATCCTCTAATTTAGAAGGAAAGCCCACAGGAAAAACCCTCCCCTCAAAATCACATCCTTATATGTTCATTAATCTGGAATAATGATCAGATTCCAATTTATGCTCTCAGTCGCTACTAACTATTAGCATCCTCACTTCAGCCATAAGTAGGGCACTGAGAGGATGAGATAAACACAACCCATTCACTATCCTAATTGTGTGCCTAGTCGGTGTTTAAATTATGTGAAATGGTAAGATAATGTTAGGGTTAAGCTAGATTTAATTTTAAAGATGTAGCTAGCAGCTATGTTTTTTTTTTCTTTTTACAGTTGGGGGTTTCAGTTCTTATTGGAACCCTGAACAGACTGTGCTGATTCGCATGATCAGGCAGCCCAGTTAAGGCACAGTGGGCTGCTTGATCATGCGAACCGGCCCAGCCTGTTCAGGGTCCCAATAAAAATTCAAACTCCCAAATGTAGAAAAAAAATGACATAGCTGCTAGCTATGCCTATCTAAGCCATGGTGGGCTAAAGTGTGTGTGTGTGTGTGTGGGTGGGTGGGTGGCCATTTTGAATATTCCACCTGTGTCCACAGCTTGTTGTTTCATTCAAACCCAGAAAAGGTGGGTTGTTGCCATGGTTAACAAAACTACTCACAACCCTAAACAGCCCATGGGTTCGGATGACAGAACAAGCTGTAGTTGTGGTTTGGATATTCAAAAGTTGCCCAGTATGCACCACAACCCACAGTGGCTTAAATAAGCCATGGTGGGCTATGGTGATCATGTGAACCCAATCAGAGAGTAAATTTAATCCTTCCCTATCTTGCCGCACTTTTTACTGATAATTGCCCACCCACCAGTGTGACTATTATATCAGTATATGTGGAACTAGGAAGGAGAGTTGGGGTTGCAGACAGGAAGAATAGCTCAGTGATACAGAGGGAAGGCCTGAGGGAACAGCTACCAGGAGGTGACTCAACATTAATGGTGCAGAAGCAGAGCAGGAGGGACACAGAAAGTGAGGAGTTACAAACATGCTTGGTTAAATAAATAACTTTATTTTACATAACTCCTGCCTGATTCTTAAGTGCTTGCAGGCACCATTTGAAACATGGTGGCAACTGTTTAGAAGTAGAACCCAGCTAAAACAGCGTTCAACAAAAACAGCACCTATAACGTTTTACATCATGGATCAAGGCCTGAAGCCCCCTTGCATTGTTAGATTTCACTGCAACTGAACTAATCCAGGCATGGAAGCACTAGAAAGAAGAATTTGAACTGTATCTAGAACTTCCCTTGGAGGAAAAGGAAGAAAAGCGAAAGGTCAACCTGTTATACAACCTTATAGGATAGGGTGACCATATTTTGGAAACCAAAAAGGAGGACAACATGGTCGCCCCCAAGGGGGCGAGTCCAGTACCAAGGGGTTGTGCCCACCCAAACATAGCCTTGGTCACATGTCTGATTTTACAGCACACATTTAATAGGGTGACCATATTTGGGAAACCAAAAAAGAGGACTCCTAGTGTGTGTGTGGGGAAGCAGCTTTCTGAGTCCTGCAGAAAGTACGTTATTCCCCCGCCACCTTAAAGAACCCGATTGGAGTGGAGGAGGGGAAAGGATTTCATTCTGCACCACCACCATCCACTCCAATTGGGGCCTTTTCTATAATGTCCACGAATGACCCACTTTCCCCTTCAAGACCTCAATTGGAGCTCGGGGTGGGGGAATGCTGTGCCTCAAGAAAGCATGTCACTCCCTCCTGCCATGCTAATAGCAGCCTTAAAGAGGAAGGTGTGTCATTCCAGGACATTATTGGAAATTATAGAAAATCCCCCCTGACACCATGGAAAGAACAAAAACCAGGACAAATCCGGGGAAATCCTGACAGTTGGTCACCCTATTATAGGAGAAAAGGGCTGAGAAGTAGGCAGGTTTCTTGGTCTAATTCTTGTGATTGCAAACACCACTTGACTAAGGAAAAAAAAAACCCATTGGGCAGGGTGACCAGCTGTCAGGATTTGCCCGGATTCGCCCGGGTTTTTGTTCTATCCTGAGTGTCGAGGGATTTTCTGTATTTTTCTCTAATGTCCGTGAATGTCACACTTCCCCTTTAAGTCAGCCATGGAATGACGCACTTTTCGGAGGCCCCGGAATGTGACCTTTCCCGCCCTGCTCTCACTGGGCATCTTTTTTGGGGGACTAATGGGGACATTTTTTCCCCTAATTTCCATATTTGCATAGACCTCATTTATTGGTAAAATTGTGGCTGGGAAGGAATGGATTAAACTTCTCCTCCCCGCCTTGGAGGTCTCAAGAAAATTGGACCTCCAACTGTAAAAAACATACAAAGACATTGTTATTCGCTAAGTCTTTAGAGTAATATGTAGCTTGACCCTTAATTAAGTGAAGTTGGGATAAATACAACCAAAAGCATTTAGGTTTTGGAAACAAAAAACAGATGTTTTCATGTCAGTTTTAATTTCAAGATTGCCCAGAATTAAAAAAAAATCCTCTTAAAATTGCTTAACTGAGTTCAGTGGAATTTGTCCCATGGTTGTGGGTGCAGGATTGCAAACTAACAGAAATAATAGACAAATTATGTGCAAGGCAGGCTTGATTCATCAAAAAGCCAGTTCAACAACAGGTGACACAGTAATACCTTACCTCAGCTGCTGCAAAAGCCTTCAGGATAGCTGCTGGGTATTTGCAGAAAAAGGTTGTGGGGGACATCAAACCAGCATTAGGTGAAACAAAGTACGATTTGTTTGATAATCTGCATATAGAATCCTGGCTTCTTCAACAAACCATGGTTAATACAAACTATGGCTTATTATACCTACACTTGGCTGTTGTGTTTATTGTAGAGCTCTGTGTTTGGATTCAGTATATTTCTGGACAGTTTTTCTGAAATACCATTTCTGTGGAGAAATCACATAAATTGAAACCCCAAGGGAGCAACACCATTAAACCATAATTTAAGGGGGAAACATGATAAATTTGACAATGACCATTTCTGCCATATCCTTGAATATTATTCTGTTCCACAAATGCGTTCCCATCAAATACTACAATCATTTGGAACATTTTCTTTTAAGTGAAATGAATGCTCATAAGCTGCCAGATGATTAACAGTGTTTGCTGTAATGTAGACAAGCAGGGCTGTCTCTGGAGAATCCACATTGTTTTGCTACTGAAATTTCCAGTAAAGGTTGGGTCAGGATTTGAAACTGTGTCAAATGATGTATTTTGTAGCTTTAAATTAAAATCAAACCTGCCAGAAGGTTCTTGATTGAGAATATTACTGGATGAAAGTATTTTTAAAAAATATTTTCTCCATTGTGGTTTCTATGAAAGGTCTTCTCTGTTTTGCCAGTGTGAATTAAGGAAGGCCTGCTTTGCTTTCTGAGGGCCACACACATTATTATTATTATTATTATTATTATTATTTATTTATTTATTTATTTATTTATATAGCACCATCAATGTACATGGTGCTGTACAGAGTAAAACAGTAAATAGCAAGACCCTGCCGCATAGGCTTACAATAAATAAAAACCATAATAAAACAATAAGGAGGGGAAGAGAAAGCAAACAGGCACAGGGTAGGGTAAACAGGCACTGGGTAGGGTAAAACTAACAGTATAAAGTCAGAACAAAATCACATGTTTAAACCTTGTCATTGAAACTACTGCTTCATCCTCATTGTTCCAGAAATTAACCGGACAGTTTTGTTAACATCAGCGTGAAACCACAAGTCAAATGAAAAGAAACCCTAAGCCAGGGATCCCCAAGCTTCTTGGGCCAGTGGGCACATTTGGGAATTTGAGAAATTGCTCTGGGCACCACCATAAAATGCCTAATCAGTGGGGGGGATTCCACACGTCGTACTGAGGGTGCTTCCATGCGCCCCCAGTGCGCCCCCAAAGCGATCGTGTCGCTTGCCTGGCGAAGAGACGAGGCAAGGACGCCTCTTCCTCGTCTCTTCGCCAGGCAAGCGACACGATCGCTTTGGGGGCGCACTGGGGGCGCATGGTACGGCCTCAGTACGACGTGTGGAAAAAAAGCTGTAGCCCAGCTTTTCTTGGGATCCAAAGGACTTCTGGCAGTTTGAGGACTAGGTGATTAATGCATTTTAATCACATGGCTCCATCCAAATCTTCTCTGTATTCTCATGTTTACAAGTATTATTTTTAAATTGCCGTTATCATATTGTGACAAAAGATCTGTAGTAAATCCCTTAATAGCCACCAGGCACGTACATATTCCCTCTGTTTGCCTGAATGAGGCCTTTGTGAGGGTGCTGAAATGGGAGTGAATTAATATTACAGCCATCTGTTGAAATGACAGTTTATCTTCCTTAGTCAGAAGGTGCTGTAGGCTGAGGGAAAAGGATCTGAAATTGTACATGTAACCACGTGAAAAATCTGTAGGAGTACACAAAACTCTCAGATCTACACTACTGCTTTAAAGCGCTTTAAAGCACTTTATTACAGTTTTGACAACTGTATATGGAGTGTGTCCTGGGCTACAACAGGTGTCAAAACTGTTATAAAGTGCTTTAAAGCAGTAGTGTAGATCCTGCCCAGATGTAGTAAGTGCCTTTGGAGTTGGAGATCCACCAAAATATGCCATTTCTAGACATATGTATGCCTCTAAGGTCCTTTTGACTTCCATATTTGCATTGACAATTGAACAGCTGTTATTTTCTTCCAGGGCTTTTTATAACAAATGCAACACTTAGATAAATGAAAGAATCCAGCTCTGTCATCTGCCCGGCCAGTTTATTTGATAAGGCTGTCATGTTCATAAGCTGAGACTAACATTATGGTCCTTTATGGTCCATAATGGTCCATAAGGGTCAAGAAGGCCCTTTCCTGAGTTGCCACCTGCCTCATCTACAACAATGGTTTATTACGGTTTTAATTTTTGTGAACCGCCCAGAGAGCTTCAGCTATTGGGCGGTATAAAAATGTAATAAATAAATAAATAAACAAACATTTTTCATTGAAAATGTGGGGTATAACAACAGCAACAACATTTCCCCAGTTTTAGGTTACCTGATTGTTTGTTTTCAGTTCTGGGGGAGGGTATAAAAAGGGGTGCGAACTAGAGAGAGAGCTGCAGAGAGAGCCTCCGAAGAAGAGCAGCCAGGAGAAGGCTGGAAGGGACTCTAGGCCAAAGCCTACAGGTGAAAGGGTAGCTAGGCTAGAGGAAACTGCATTTTTATTTCTTTTATGCCTTTTAAAGCCTTACAGCTCTGTTTGAGTAAATGCCTTAAGTTTATCTGTCCTTTGCCTTATGTCATATAATCTGGTAAATATTTGTTGTTAAAACCTGGTGTTCAGGAGCGTCATTTACACTATGCCTAAACCCTAAACCCCACGTTACTAAGAGGGGAAGGTAAAAACTTGATATCAGATGAGCAGGGGGGATTCTACACACTGTACTGAGGGCGCCCCCAGTGCGGCCCCAAAGCGATCGTGTAACTTGCCTGGAGAAGCGACGAGGAAGAGGCGTCCTTGCCGCCGCCGCCACCCACCTCCCTCCGACCCGGCCGGGTCAGAGAGCTTGGCGGAAGAGCTCTCCATCCCGGCCGGCGAGGAAGTAGGTGTCAAGAAATACTTTTGTAAACCGCCGTGAGAGCCTTTTTTGGCTGAATGGCGGCATAAAAATCCTTAAATAAAAATAAATAAATAAATAAAAATAAAATTAAGATCGCAATCCTAAGCATGTTTTGATGGGGAAAGTCCTACAGTTATGCTGGCTGGGGAACCTTAGGAGTTGTAGGACTTTTTTCTGTCTTAACATGCATAAGATTGTACAGTAAAGGTTTTAAGCCGTTAATATATAATACATCAATTTACCCTGCCATATCCATCCCAGTCAAACAAAGGAAATTACAAAATTGTGCATGCATTGCTACTAATAATGTCTCTTTCTTCATTTTACTCTGGCAGGATCTACACTACTGCTTTAAAACGGTTTATAACAATAGTGACTATTATTATTATTATTATTATTATTATTATTATTATTATTATTATTATATTTATTTGTATCCTGCCTTTTGCCCAATAGTGGGCCTCAAGGTGGCCTTACAAAATCTAAAAACATATACATTTTAAACCTAGGAAAAGAAATGTACAAAACATAAAATAAAATAATAATAATAATAATAATAATAATAATAATAATAATAATAATATAATTACAATATTAAAACATAAACAATTTTACAAGTCCTTAACATAGATGGAGGACCAGATTATACTCCAAAGGCCTGCTGGAACAAACAAGTTTTCGCCTGCTTCCAAAAGCCCATCAAGGAGGGAGCCAGCCTAGCTTCCCCGGGAAGAGAACTGTTTGGGTCCGGTGGGGGGGGGGGGAGATCTACACTACTGCTTTAAAGCGCTTTATAACAGTTTTGACAACTGTTGGGGCCCAGGACACACTGCATATACAGGTTTCAAAACGTTTTCAAAGTGCTTTAAAGCGCTTTAAAAGCAATAGTGTGTAGATCCCCCCCGGCCCCCAGGACACACTCCCTATACAGTCTTCAAAACGTTTTCAAAGTGTTATATTCTGCTTAGTGTAGATCTGTCTCTCTCCCTCTGCTCATGTGATTTGAACTTCCTAAAGATATCCTGTTGACGAGGAAGCATTTCCATCAGTTTTAACAATTGCAACAGTAGTTGAAAGAGAAGCCACATATTCTGACCTGCAGTGATGTTTGTTATGTACTGGGGGCCAGGATGAGACCTCTGAAGCACATGCAATTAGTTCTATTCAAATAGCATATTCTGTGAGGCAGGCCTAAACCAGAGGCATGTTTGATTTACACAGTGTATGTAATCCATTCACCCATTCGGAGAGTGCATGGATTCCATGGTGCACATGCAATTCATTTGGCTTGCGCACCCTATCATTTGCGGTACTGAGCACATGGCAGTGCTAAGGCTGCCCCCAACCTTGTGAAAGACATCAAAAGTGGGCACTGGGCTGCTGATTTTCTGGGTCAATGCACAGATTTATTTCTGAGCTGGTGAAACCTGCACTTGGAGTCTCCTGAGCATATCAGGTGGAAAGCGAAAATGCTAGGTATGTATCCAGACCTACTGGAAGTTTTAACATGGCCAGTGGCCACTGTAGTTATAGCTGTTAAATGAATAACTAGTTTGCAGATTGTGCCAAATGTAATTCTCTTTTGTATGCCTGTCTGATTTTGGGACATGCATTCCTTTTACCATAAAGGTGAGTGAAATTTGTTGAGGCACATAATTCCAATGTAATGCATGTATTCATATACACAATTTTACATACTCATACGCATGGCTATACATACCCCTGAGCATGCTTTTACAAAGGGAGACGACAAAGCTGGAGGTTTAGCGACTGCCTGCAGCAAGAGCTATGAATCAAAAGAGCAGAGAATGGATTTATATTTGGAACGTCCAGATGGAGGGGAGGGGAGGGGTGGGGGTTAAGGACAGCATGTGGTTTAACTAAGAGAAGTTTGCCGTTCACCAATTTGAGGAGAGGGAGGTACTGTAGTTTAAGGTTATATAAGCAAAGTCACTGGTGGAATGTGCGGAATGTACACAGAGGGTGTGCCCTTCGGAAAGGCAAGTGCATGTAGCTGGAGGGAACTGGGAAGAGGCCACGTGGCTGAATGCATATAGAGCAGCAGGCTGTGTGAATTAAAAGATACACCCCCCTTACAAATGTGAATATAAACAAGTCAAAGGTATAGACAGACTGATGGTGAATGAAAGCCAGGTTCAAAAGGGACTGAGGAGACAGAAGCTATGAAAATAAATGCTTGTAGAATCCTAAAACGGAACAGACAGCAGGCTTCAGAGCTCCTCGTGAAATTCTGGTCCGGTTCGGACGCTTACCTGGGCAGTAGCATTGCGCAGTGGGGGAACAGCAGTGCGCCCCTTTGGCTCTCCACCCGCGTAACCCCATGTGAGATAACAGGATCCCCATGCAGGGGCCTGTACGTGCAGCCAGCTAATTCACACCATTCTTCTTGCTTAAAAGAAATGGGGAAAGCTCGTGTGCCTCAGGCTCTCGGGCTAATGTGCATGCAGGTGGGGTGCTTGCATACCATCTTAAGTGCAGGTTGGAGGGAGGGGTGCCCCCCACTCCCCCACAATGCAAACATAGTCACTGCTTGGGTAAATGTCTGAACCAGAACTTAGCCTTTGCCATTTTGGATTTCCAGCATCACCTTCTATGCTTTGGTACCCAATATGATCTGACTCAGTCCTAGAACTGAAGGCTTCCACTTCTAGCTTCTTCAGGTCTCATCTCCAGGAAGTATATTTACACTGGGACTGTCTTCCATCCTCTCCTCTCCTTAAACAGCACCTGTCCAGAGACTAGTGGCTCCTCTAAATGAGTGATGTATTGCACGGTTGTGATTGGCCACCCATGGACGTTTTTGGGTCCATTACATGATGTCGTGAATGACCAGGATGTCTCCCATTGTATCTCCTGGAAATCCCAGTATGAAAAAAACTACTTTTTAAAGTGGTAATAGCTGGAAAAAAGGGGGATCTTCCACCACTAGATGGTGCTTTCTCAATAGAAGTGAAGGGAGACAAAGTAGTCAATTCAAGGCACATGGTCGCCCCTCTCCACCTGTGTAATGCAGCCCATAACAATTGTGCCAAAGAATGAGGAAACAAAAGCCCTGGGTAAGCAATGCTATTTCCCCTTAATGTAGAGATACTCAAAGAGAATACTTTTACCATCTCTTTAAATTGATCTCATTCCGGATATATTTTATTTCCATTTTCATTCAGACTTTGCTGATTGCCCTGCGATAGATAGATGTTTCTTGTCAGACATAGACACAAATCTCACTACACGTGGACTCCACTGTGTCGTTTGTGTTTTTTGCCAACTTGAAATGGTGTTTTGCATTTGCACTGTTACGCACTGCATGTTTCATAATCTGCCTTTTAAAAAAGACATCCTAAGACATTTTCTCAACTATAGTTTTGCACCAAAGCAGCCAGGTAAAAATATGTTATATCCAGATGGGTTAGTATCAAACTGATGAATTATAGTGTTTGGGTGCAAATGTTGATCTAGCACAAAAATACCCCAAAGTTTGATATAAAAAAGGGGGGTTGGATTCAGTAACATGCAAAGAATGGGCCCACATTCTTGCAAGCTGACTGGTGGGGTGAAAATGGCCCTAAAGAGTCTAAAGTGTGCTACTTAGAATAATAAACACACATTGAACAGGTGGGAAAATCTGCCCTTCAGCCTTTTAATTTATGTATTAATTTCCCAAATACAAACAAAAATGCATCAAATTTAAATCTAGTTATTGACAGCGGATATACATTTCCCCCTTTCTTTACAGACAAAAATATAGGTGAAACCCATTGGTTGTTTGGAGGCTTTCTTTATGGTCCTTCATAATAACTTTATCTACTTTATCAACCTGCCTGGTCACTGAGGTCATCAGGTGGGATGCTCCTGGTGGTTGCACATGGACCTATGCCCTGGTTGGAGTCCACCCGGAGTAGAGCCTTCAGTGTGGTGGCTCCCTCTCTGTGGAACTCCCTGCCTCTGGAGGTCAGGCAGGCACCAACATTGTCTTGTTTTGGAGGCCTGCTGAAGACATCTTTATTTTAACAAGCTTTCTTCAATTGTCTGCCCAAGGTTTTTTTTAAAATCGATAATCTGTTTTTTAAAACCTTTATTGTGGTGTTCTATGCCTTTTCTCTTTTATTATTCACCACTCCAGAATCTGTTTAGATGTGGAGCAGTATATAAATATTGTAAATAACTCAGTAACAACAAATTATATTTAGTCCCTTTTCCATAATCTGAGGACTCTCCCCTTTGACCTCTGATATAAACCACCTTGGTGAAGTGGTTATCAGAATAACAGCGTGACTAAAGAATGTTCAGGGATTACTCTGCCTCCTTAGTATGGGAGTTACTTCTGGGTGGTCAGGAACCATTCGTGGACCCATAATGTCTGCACAGGAACGCACTGCTTCCAGCCTGTCCAACGGTGTGGAAGCGGCTCACACGCCGCCGTGTTAACGTAAGAATTGGCCCAGTGAAAGGTGCAAATGAGTGTATGGTGTCTGTGTTTTAGTTCTCGCTTTCTCCTCATTCCATTTGCTGGTAGCAAATGCAGTCCCTTCCACCCCCGGGGCAAAGATATTTACAAGTGGATCACCTTGTACAAAGCTATTTACAGCAACTTCATCTGGGACAGGAAATATTTTCTCTGAGTTAAGAGAAAACCAGAAAAATGAACTGAAAAGACATTACATAGTGCACTGCTAAACATTCTAAAAATAAATTAGAAACAAAAGAAGTATCTGCATTTACCCCCTCACACACACACACCCCTCCTCAGACATGTGTACTCATAAAACTTAATGGAGTGGAATTGCTTGAAAGAGCAGGACCACTTTTAATATAACTTTCTGCAGCTCTTCCATACATATGTGAGCAATTTTAATAATAAAAAAAAAGACGCTAATTCTTAGAAGGTTTGAAGTTGATAATTTGTACTGGACAGATGGATTTGGTCTATGTAAGGCAAATAAATAAATTAGCACCATCTTTGAAATGTATAGCTTAGCTTGGCATCTGCAGTTACCATACACCTTCTCTTCAGTTTAGATACCTTCACCTATAATGCCGAACTGCCTTTATATTGTTTGGCCTTGAGTTAGAACAGAGGACCACCTGCGTGAAAGTGATGTGAAATGTTATGCGTGCCTTTGTAATGGGAGAGGACCAGAGGACCAAGTCTGCAAATATTTTACTGAGCAGGTCATGTATTAAGTAAAGCACTGAAAGGTAAAATGATAAATGATGAAGTCACCCTTTTAGAACTGGTGTCCAGGTGGTGAAAAGCCGGAGGTCTGAGAATCGGGGGTTGGAAGGGGGAGCAGCTTACAGTCAGTTTTGATGTCTGTTCCCTTCTCTACAGCTTACTTCCCAAACTCTAAACTGACCTTGATGTGAAGGGAGGTGGTAACTTTAATACTCAGTACTCAAACAGCTTACTCTGGAGAATTATCTCTAACTTCCATAATGGTGCTTTGAAAACTGAAGCTTATGTCTTTGACTTGTTTGATCTCATTCTCTCTCTCCCCCCCACCCCTCGCCACCCGGGGTCCCACTACCCACAATTATATATTTCACAGTGGCAGCACCCCTAGTATCATTTCCCTCTGGTCTCACAGCTAACATTGATTCTATGATTTTTCTCTCTACACATGCCAACTCAGGAGAACATTTCATGCCTCTGATGAAGGGGACTGTGGCCCATGAAAGTTTATACCATTGTACAATGTTAGTCTTTAAGGTGCCACAAAGCTCTTCACTGTTATAGAATCATAGAATTGTGGAGTTGGAAGGGACTACAAGGATGATCTAGTCCAACCCTCTGCTATGTGCAGGAAAACCAGTTAAACCATCCATGAGAGGTGGCTGTCCAGCCTCTTCTTAAACCTCCCAGAGATGGAGAACCCACAACCTCCGTAGTAAGACTGTTCCACTGCTGTACAGATCTTACTGTCAGGAAGGTTTTCCTTATATTTAATTGAAATCTAAGTAGCTAACTTATAGCACTTATTTCACAACCTAATTTCTGTGGCAGTGGAAAATAGTTCTTGACCATCTTCCCTGTTATCCCTGGTACAGTCACTGCCAATTAACATTCAACAGCAAAGCGTGCTCAGCCCTTAGGCAGGCTGCATCAGAATGAGGGAAGGGGAATGTTCTTGTACGCTATGATTAGTGATCCTTTCTGCATTAAATGATGCATTCAGCCTGTTCTTTGGAGTCTGCTATTGATGGTTCCACATAGATCCATCCTCCGATTGGAATCCTCCAGGGGAAGAGCCTTCAGCGTGGTGGCCCCCCTCCTGTGGAATTCCCTGCCTCTGGAGGTCAGGCAGGCTCCAACCTTGTACTCCTTTCGTCGCCTCCGGAAAACATCTTTATTCCAAGAAGCCTTTCCTTAATATGCAGCCTTGAATCTCTGTTTTTGCTTCTTTTAATTTAGTTTTAACTGTTTTATTCTGTTTTTATTTTCATTTTATCTTGTACACCGCTCCAAAAAATTTCAATGGGGAGCGGTATATAAATATTCTAAATAAATAAATAAAAGCACATCTGGATACATATTTGCATCTGTTTCACCTGCGCGCATGGAAGCCAGCTTCTGCATGCATGTCCCATTGCTGGCTATAAATGAATAAAGATAGATAGATAGATATAGAACATATGAAGAAAAATGATAACTAGAGAAGGAGAGTTTGCTGAGTCTGCCAGAGATAGTAGACAATCCTGGACAATCCTTCCTTCTATCTTTCTCACCATCTTCTGCTAGAGAAGACAGGCATTTATTTGAAAGGTCAGCCTCAGCTTCTGCCCATTCTTTCACATAGGTGTCTGAAAGGTTAATCCACATGTCAGCCAATTATATTAAGCAGTGGATAAAGCTGAACCTGAGGTCAGCGATGGGAACAAATGCAGCAGTATACAATTATGGCAAGATTTAATAGAACAGCAAGAACCAATTGAGGACTATAAAGTAAGGGAAGGACTTTAGAAACATGGATCAATTTACATATTTTACATCTATTTGAAAAATGCAAAGTAAGTGCAAAGGATTTAGTGGTACACCCATCAACACAAGTGCTTTGAGGCACGTTTTCCATTTGAAAACACAACCATGTATTTCTGGGTTAATCGACAATGGAATGCAATATATTGGCTACCAAGACAGCATAAGGTTTGAACCATGCAAGGCCTGGTCTTGTTGAAGTTGTGCAGATCATCATGTGTTGATGGCTAGTGGATAGGATGAGCATATGAAAGGGAGGACAGGGCTCCTGTATCTTTTAACAGGGAATTTCAGCAGGTGTTGTTTGTATGCGTGCAGCACCTGGTGCAATTCCCTCTTCATCACAACAGTTAAAGCTGCTAAAGTACAGCTAGAGTAACCAGATGCAAAAGAGGGCTGGAGCCCTGTCCTCCTTTTCTTAGGGTCACCCTACTAGTGGACTGATTAGAGCTCCAAATTAAAGCATACAGCTCAGAGGAAAGTGCTTTGAGAAATGGGGAGATTGGCAGTGAGGAGGGGAGTAGGCTGATGGGAACTGCATTCCTCACTCGCACATCTCCTTTGCTGATAAAAAATGGACCATCACCACCGCTCTCTTTCTGTATGGTTGTGAACATTGCAACATCACCTGCAAGTTACTGGAAGGGGGAGTGTTGCAGTTAGTTCATGGGAATTTTGAGCACAGCTAGCCTTAGGATCTCTATAGCCTACAATGTGGTTTCCTGTGATTTCTTCTTTTTGCTCCTCCCCTTCCTCCCACTGACCCACTTGACTTCCCCCATTGTTGGAACACACATCTTTGCTCTCTCACTCCTGCTGGTATAATGGAACACAAAACAGACTGAACAGATTCTTTAGAAACTCTATGTTGTACCTGCATTGGATATGCTAGAATATTTATGAGTAAAACTGTTTTCTTTTCTTCACTAAAGAAAGATGTGGTCTCCTTTAATGTTCTAAGATTCTGCATGCCTGTGGGACTGGTAAACACTCATTCTGTTTTGCCTTTCCACCCTGCTAATTGCCATTCTAACAGGAGGCATCATTACTAAATAACCCCATCAGATCTACGTTTAAATACTTGCACCAGTGTAAATTATGTTGGGCTAGTGCAAATACCCTCTAGCACCAATAGCATTAACTTTGTAATGCTAATCTTTGCAAACTGCCCAGAGAGCTTCAAGAGGCAGCTGGACAACCATCTGTCAGGGATACTTTAATGTGGATTCCTGGATTGAGCAGGGGGTTGGACTCGATGGCCTTGAAGGTCCCTTCCAACTCTGCTATTCTATTATTCTATGGTATAGAAATAATAATAATAATGATGATGATGATGATGATGATGATGATGATGATGATGGCACAGCAGGTTTCATGGGGAAATTTACTTTAATGATAGTGTCAACTTAGATACTGCCCATGGGAGAGGATCCAAACTTAATTATGTTTAGAGTAGACCCATTTTGAATCAATAGGACTTAAGTTGGTCATGACTAACTTATCTCATTGATTTCAATGGTTCTACCCGTAGCATGATGAATTTTGGATCCAGCCATGGCCTGAAGGTATCCATGTGTGAAATACAATGTTAGATTGTTAGTGCCATTTCACATTTTGCTCAGAGGCAAACTTGCACTGGTCGCTAAATGTTCATTCAAGAGGGATCATCTTCCCTAATGAATGTACCACCTTGAACATCTTTGGAGAAAGGCAAGGCATAAAGAACTTAATAAATACATACAGACATACCCAAAGACTGTTATATTGTGCTGTGTTTGCACCCACCCTTTCGTTTCATCCAAATGTTACAGTTTCAGGTGTACACTTAAAATACCTACAACTAAACCGCATCTAATATAACAGGAGCTGGTGTTGTGCAGTTGTTAGAGTGCTGGGCTAGGACTGGTGAAATCGGTTCAAATCTCCACTGGCGTGTGATATTCACTGGGTGACCTGGAGCCCAGGGCCTCTTCACACAATCATGGCCAGAAGCCACACTCCCTGCGTTTGCTTGACACAGCAAGCCACACCAACGAGGGTAATTATGCAAATCCCACCAACACGCGACCAACACCTGCGGTGGGGGAAAATAGGCCACCATGACTTATTTCCCCCACCCCCCTACATGATCATGCAAACTCAGTCTCACCCTGACCTACCTCACAGGGCTGCTGTGAAGATAAAATAGTAGCGGTGGGACATGTATGGTGTCTTGAGCTACTTGGAGGAAAAGTGGGGAATGAATGGATAAATAAATAAATAAATCACTTCTTTGGTTCACTAGAATGAGGAGGCTGTAGCAAAGGAGTTAACGTTTTAGCATTTTGAAGTGCTGTTGGCATATACTCCTGTCTTTCCCTGTGGGGGAAAAATGCAATAACATCTCTCTCTCTCTCTCTCTCTCTCTCTCTCTCTCTCTCTCTCTCTCTCTCTCTTTCTTTCTTTCTTTCTTTCTTTCTTTCTTTCTTTATATTTCTTTCCCTTACTCCCCCCTCTCTCCCCTCTTCTCTTTCTTCCCTTAGCAAATGTTAAGGAGTCCACCCTGAACCAGATGTTGGGAGTCTATGGTTTAGTGTTTTTGGAAAAGAGCCCAGACTTTTACCTATCTTTTCAGCTATTTACATGGCTTTTATTTCTCCAGCTGTGCTTTCATTGATACTGTACAGTCACAGACCTGTTAAACCAGGACTCATTAGCGTAAGGAGTTACTGTAATTTCAGCAATACCAAGCACTGAATGGAAATCATTTTTGGCTTTGCTTGATGAGGAAGAGGATCAGGCTTAATAAAGGGTGTGAAGAAATCTGCCGAGGTTGATGATAACTCAGGGGGAGGAAAGAGGTGACTGTAGGATTTCTCATTCCAAGACCGTCACAGAGAGGAAGCTGGCAGCTGCCACATATGGAGAAGAGGGGGGCATGCGAATGTCTTTTGTTCATAGCAGACTAAACTTTCACTGTATTGTTTGGCTTTGGAAATGTTTTTTAGTTTTGATGGTTTCCACCCTATTTCCCTTTTGAGTTTCCATCCTTACCTTATAGAATTTCTTCCTTTTAAACATTTTCCTTTAGGGACAATGGTATTAGGCTCCTCTAAATGACCAATTTATTGCATGCTCGTAATTGTTTATTTATTTAGAATATTTATATACTGCTCCCCATTGAAAAATGGGCCACTCACAGAAGTTTGCGGATCCTTACACAATGTCATCAATGACCAGGACATCTCCTGCCCTATCCCCTGGAAGTCCTGCTATTAAAAGAACCACAGATAATCTGGCAATATCGGGAAAAAGTAGGATCTCCCAGTCTGTCACCCTGGCATTGCGCAACAATTCTGCCACTAGATGGCGCAGTCTCAATGGAAGTGAATGGAGCATGCAGAGAGGGGAAGTATTCGATCCAAATCACATGGCCTCCCATGTAAATGATCCAATTGCAAAAGGCCCTGGTAAGGCAGAGTGACTTCCATTTCCATCTTGGCTTGGTTTCTACCCCAAGAAGGCAAATATCATTTTATTGTGCTTATATAGTGCTTATATAGCATATGAAAACTTGTAAACTTACACCTCTGCTGTAGCGTGTTGTGGAGATCCATTGAGGTTCACTCACACATGTTGTTATCCCCACCCACCCCAGGGCTTCTTTGCACCTCCTTCTACCGTTTATTGGTTGTTTGAAGTGGGGACAACAGGGATTGGGATTTGCTTCTCTTGTTACTGAACACCAAAGTAGAATGTTACGTAAGGCTGCAGTCAACTCTTTTGCATGCTTCCTCAGTAAATAAATCCCAGTGAGTTAAATGGAATGCATTTCCAAATTAGAGCCCCTCGGATTGCAGTCTTAATTTTTGCAACTTTAAAAAGGAAAAAACAAACAAAAACCCTGGGATGGCTGGCTGGGGTGGGGGAGCGAAGCGAGGTAGGAAGTGGCCATCTCAACTCCCAGGGTACGGAGGAGGAGACTTCAAACGCAGTGCAAGGACCTCCAATGACAGAGAAATTGAGAGGCAAATCACAGTTAGTGAGAGGATTAAGCTATCCTTTCCCATGTGGGGGCTCCCAATAAAAACTGGACCCCCCATTGTTAAAAAAAAAGAAAAGAAAAGTGGGGGGATGCAGGATCCCCCCATGGAGAAGGTTTCCATCTGTGCTTCCCCCTGTTTGTGTCTCCTGCCATCCCCTGCTCAGCTTCACATGCTCAGAGGAATGAAGGTATGATCTGTGTCCTTCCCCCACCAACTCCCGTTCAAATAAGAGCAACACATGTTTTTAGGGAGACAAATCAATAAGGGAAGAGACACACAGCCTGTGTCTGTGATGTTGGGAGGAGCCCCACCCCCATGAAGAGCAAGGAGGGGGTAGGGGAACAGGGCAAAGTAGGATGGAAAAGGACACACACACACACACCCCATTCAGAAGCAGCCAAAGGACTTTGCTTGAAACTGACAAGACATTTGGGTGAAACTGACCAGCCTTTGTAGAGTGCTCTTATCCACTTACAGAGGAATGTGTTCCTTTGCAGTGGAAAATGGTTAAAAACACACACACATCTAAAGAGTCTTCCCCAACCCCCACCTTCCTTTCCTCCCTCGCTGTCCTGTCTGCTTGATTTGTATATACGTGGGTGAGGGTTGCTGCTGCTGCTTTTTGCTTGTTCTACTGGGGGATTTAGCCGCTCCTGTTTCCCTGCCAGGAGAGAGTAGGGGAGTTCAGAAGTAGTAGGAGGAAAGGATTTGAATTTGCTCACCCCTCTCCTTCATCAACAATACCGCTCCTTGAAAACACGCCCACAGTACAGCGCATTAAAAATGATGGATGAAAACATGTTGAAATTTGAGCGATGTGTTTTTGCATGCCTGGAAGAACCAGACTTTCCCCGCACCAAAATATTTCACTTCTTTTGCCTAAGAAACGCAATGAAAGCAGGATGCATGTAAAAGCAGATTATAAGCTGGAGAACTTTGGAGTCCTTTGCACACAAATACCCTTTCTCCAAGCAAAGGGATTTGTATTTTTGACATGCACAACCAGTGCACTGCCCCTTGTTCATAATAATGGTCAATGTGTAAAAGTAGTGAAATGTATTAGTGCAGCTGAATAAGGAGTCCTTCCTCGCACGCACACGCCCAACTGCAAGTAGGGAACACAAAGTGAATGAAAGGAAACGTACAACTTTGTTAAACTACTCAAAGAAATGAAGGTCATGCATCTCCATCCAGTTACCAATCAGTAGCAAACTTCCTTTGGGGGTCAAACCATACAGTTTGACTCAAAAGCAGCTTTTGAGACTTCTTAGGGCTCCATCACACATGGAAAAACACACTCCCTACTGTCGGTTCTTCGCTCCTGGTGCACATCTATATGGGCTCTTTACCCCGACCTAAATGCGCACTTTTGTTCTCTGTGTAGTCATTTGGGAGCCCCCTGGGCCAGGGGACCCTGAACTCTGCCCCCAAAGCCCATCCCTAGTTGAACCACTGCCAACAAGCACCGCTCCACCTATCCAGTCCTTAAGAGGCAGATCAATAGGGCTCCTTTAAGACGAAGCACCAGATGCTAAGGAAAAACTCCTCAGGAGCAAGGATTGTAAGATATAGCAACTGAGACATGGCTGGAGCTCAGGAGGCCCTGAGAAGGAAAACCTGCCTTTTCTGTCTGGACTTTGCTGAAAACAACACCAGGTCTCAGCTTCTTGTATCCTGACTGTTAGAGTCAGGATACAAGAAAACTTCCTGACTGTTAGAGCAGTGCGACAATAGAATCAGTTACCTAGGGAGGTTGTGGGCTCTCCCACACTAGAGGCCTTCAAGAGGCAGCTGGACTACCATCTGTCGGGGATGCTTTAGGGTGGATTCCTGCATTGAGCAGAGGGTTGGACTCAATGGCCTTGTAGGCCCCTTCCAACTCTGCTATTCTATGATTCTATGATTCTATGACCTTAACTCATGTTTGGACCTTAGACTTCTGGTAGACTAAGGTATTATCAATCTTAGACTTCTGCCTGATAATGCCTCTGGATTTTGATCATACTTGCCTGATACCCCGTGAGCTTGGCTTTGGTTACGCCCCTGACTTACCTCTGAAAATCGTTGTTTACTGGTTAAAAACTCTGCTTCACTCTTGGCTTGTTTAATTGACTCCTCCATTACAATTAAGAGCTTCATCACAACAGCTTTATACTGTGCAATCACTGCAAAATCTTACCATTAAAAAACCAAACACAGATCTTTTTGGTCTTGATTAAAATACCAAGGGCCAGGTAAAATTATTTTAGAACCAAATGTGTTGGCTATCCCACGTGGAAGCAGTAACTGAATTGAATCTCACAACTAAAACCTCCATAAAGACGGAGATATGGATACATTGGGGTGCTTGTTACGTTAAGGGCACTGCTTGCCTGGAAAGATTATTCTCTGGTAGATGAGATCTTTTTCCCTTCTGGAGAAGCAGAGCTGGTGCAGATTAGATTTGTGCACATCCTTAATTGGATGCAATTCCCCGCCCCCTCCTTCGAACTATCTCAAAAGGTCATTTTTGAAGCCGATCCTTTTTACAATAAAAGTGAACTCATCTATGTATAAATCAGTCAAGAAACAACCTGTTCTGTCCATGCTTTATTGTAAGTGGCCAAATAATAGAATTTGGCTGTGTTCTTTTAATTATTTCAAGAACTGGCATGCCTAGCCTAGTAGTAAATGTGTCATGAAATTACTGTAAAGTTGCATGAATTTTGGCCATAAATCTTACTCACCTCCTCTAAATCTCATTCTTTAATTCACTGGGGTATAAAGTACCACTTACATTACTTTTTAGTTCACTTCATCATAATTAAATGACTTCAGAGGGCAATAATTCCTAGAAACTTTTACTTTGATGTGACACCATGCTAGTAGTGTGTAGGTGTACTAACCCACATTTACATTCACTCCAGCCTTAGACAACATCAAGTATGCTCCTTGGGTAGGCATGTGCTCTTGTTACATGCAACATCTGGGTCACAGATGTGACTGACATGGGTACATGACATCTTTTTTAATTTCATTGCATGCTGTTGAGGCTATTTTCAGGACAGCTTAAGGGAGAGTGGGTCAGTCCAGTCCCTCTAAGATTGTGAGGGTGTTTAATCTGTTGCCACATTTGGCTTGGCTCTGTTTCCAGATATTGCCCTGATATAGGGTATTGCTGCCTCTTGTTAGAAAGGCAGTTAGCAGAGAGAAAATAAGGCAAAACCGAATGAGCGTTTACCAGTCCCACAACACACAAAAGCCAAAAAGAAAAAGAGAGACAACACACCTTTGCTTTAGTGAAGAAAGAAAAACAGCTTTACCAGTGAGGATTCCACAGGCAGAGCTTGCAGTTTCAAAGAAGAGTTTGTTCAGTCCATTTCTTCGTTCAAAAACACCAGCAGGAGGGGGGGGAGCACACATATGCTCCCCGTATAGAGGGAGGCGGAGTAGGAACAGGAAACCACACTGTAGGCTATAGAGATCCTAAGGCCAGCTATGCCCTCAAATCCATACGTTAACTATCTAACTTTTCCTGTAACTTGCACCCAAGGTTGCAATATTCCGAACGACACTGAATTTGGTTCAAACTATTACATGCCTCCACTTTTTGAAATCCGAAAACAGGGATGCGTATGAAGCACTTCTATTCCCGTACCAAGGATCACAATACGATGCCTCCACAATACTTCGTGTGCACTGTGGAGTGCTCTACCCTACCCACAACTATATTGTGCATTCCTGGAGTTTCCAACATGGTACCTGTAGGCACCAATGTGCCCATGGACATCTTTCTGGGATGCTTTGCATGCTGCAAAGTGAAGGTCTGCCCTCCATCACCACCATTGTTTGGGTTCAAGAGAATGGTTTTGTGTTTTGGAGCTCAGCCCCCTATTTTGCCCCGTACTTAGTTTCATGGACAAATTACTTTAATCGTGCCAGTTTGCCTTATGGGAAATGAGTATTTTGTGACCGGCCACAGCCACTATGGCAGCCATTTTCTGAATGGGCAAGCCCCCCTCCCAGACAGCCATTTTTGTGAGAGTACATCAGAAGTGCCCTGCTGGATCAGACCGAGGGTCCACCTAGCCCAGCACTCTGTTCACACACTGGCCAACCAGCCATCGGTCAGGGATGAACAAGCAGGACATGGTGCAACAGCACCTTCCACCCATGTTCCTCAGCAACTGGTGTATACAGGCTTACTGTCTCTGATATTGGAGGTAGCATATAGCCACCAGGGCTAGTAGCCATTGACTGCCTTCCCCTCCAGGAGTTTAACAAAGCCCCTTTTAAATCCATCCAAATGGGTGGCCATCACTACATCTTGTGGTAATGAATTCCATAGTTTAACTTTGCGCTGTGTGAAGAAGCACTTCCTTTTATTTGTCCTGGATCTCCCACCAATCAGCTTCATGGGATGACCCCATAGGGTTCTAGTATTTTGAGAGAGGGAGAAAAATGTTTCCCTATCCACCTTCTCCACACCAGGCATAATTTCGTACACCTCTATCATGTCTTCCCTTAGCCTCCCTTTTTCCCAAGCCAAACAATCCCAGCTGTTGCAACCTTCCCTCATAGGGGAGATGCTCCAGCCCCTTAATCATTTTAGTTGCCCTTTTCTGGACTTTTTCCAGCTCAATAATATTGTTTTTTTAGGTGTGGTGACCAGAACTGTACACAGTTTTCTAAATGTGATTGCACCCTGGGTTTGTATAAAGGCAGTATGATACTGGCCGTTTTATTCTCAATTCCTTTTTCTAATAATGCCTAACATGGAGTTTGCCTTCTTTACAACAGCTGCAGACTGGGTGGACATTTTCATTGAGCTGTCCACCACAATCCCAAGATCTCTTTCCTTTTTGGACACCGCCAGCTCAGATCCCATCAGGTGATACTTGAAGGGGTTTTTTTTTGTCCCAATGTGCATCACCTTACACTTGCTTACACTGAACTGCAGCTGCCATTTGGATGCCCACTCTTACAGCTTGGAGAGAACCCTTTGGAGCACTTCACAATCTCTTTTTGTTTAACCACCTTAAATAATTTGGTGTCAAACTTGTCCACTTCACTGCTCACTCCTAATTCCAGATCATTTATAAACAAGTTGAAAAGAACTGGTCCCAATGCAGATCCCTGTGGGACCCCACTATTTACTTCCCTCTCTTGGGAGAATTTACCATTTTTACTCTTTACTTTCTGTTCTTTAACCAGTTACTGATTCAGTTACTCATCTCCCTTTATTCCATGACTACTAAGTTTGCTCAGGAGTTTTTGGTGAGGGATTTTATCAAAAGCCTCTTGGAAGTCCAAGTAAACAAGGTCCACCAGATCACCCCATCTACATGTCTATTAACATTCTGAAAAAACTCCAAAAGATTAGTGAGACAGGACTTACTTTTGTGGAAGCCATGTTGATTCTTTTTCTGAAGGACTTGTCCTTCTATGTAGTCACTAATTTTGTCTTTAATAATCTTTCAATCAATTTACCTGGAACAGACATTAAACTAACAGACCTATAATTTCCCAGATCCCCTCCAGATCCCTTTTTAAAAATTGGTGTTACATTGGCCATCTTCCTGTCCTCTGGCTGAGCTTAGGGACATGTCACATATTTTGGTTAGAAGATCAGCAATTTCATATTTGAGTTCTTTGAGAACTCTAGGATGGATACCATCTGGGCCTGGTGATTTATTTGCTTTCAGTTTGTCAATAAACTTGAGAACTTTATCTTTTGTCACCTCTATTTGCCTCAGTTCCTCAGAATCCCTTCCTGAAAACATCCTTTCAGGCACAGGCATCGGTCCTGTACCTTCTGCAGTCAACACCGATGCAAAGAATTCATTCAGCTTCTCTGCAATCTCCCTGTCCTCCTTTTGTACTCCCTTAACTCCGTTGTCACCCAATGGTCCAACTGCTTCCCTAGCTGGTTTCTTGCTTTTGATATATTTAAAGAATTCTTTATTGTTGGGCTTGATATTGTTAGCAATATATTCTTCAAAATGCTTTTTTGCATCTCTTATTGTCTGCTTGCATCACCTTTCTGCCAGCTTGTGCTCCTTTTTATTTCCTCACTTGGACAAGACTTCTATTTTCTGAAGAAAGTCCTCTTTTCTCTAATAGTTTCCTTGTCAGTGCTAGTTAACCATGCTGGTGACCTCTTGGACTTGGTACTACCTTTCCTAATCTATGTCTAGAGTCCACATGAGGAGTATTACCCTCAAGGTCACAGCTGGGGTGAAGCCCTAACCTGCCCACGGTACCCATACCAGGCAATGGGACCACCACTACCATGGAAGGCTGCTCCACTGGAGTGGTGTTCTTTCCAAGTCCTGTGCCAGCTATTTGCTACTACGGCAAAAGACTATGACCAGCAACACAGTTGGGATGGTAGTGGAACCTGTTCTCTCAATACTGGGCAGCCTGGCCTCTGCTGACAGAGATCTCCAAGCAGAGGATGAGGAAGATGCTTCTCTGTTTCTCCAAAATTGTTATGATAGGCAATGTGTTCATTCTATAATAGCTAGGAACTGAGGTACCTTTTGAGCATAGCTCCTGCCCCCAAACCCGTAAAGTAAATTGGTTTAGGTCACAATGTAGCACCTTCGGTCAGGCATATTTTATAAATGATGATGCACCCGATCGAGCAGTCCTATTTGTGTAGAAATTAACTTTATTGAGGGTCAGGGCCTTTCTTTCTCATCCTGAAATCTTAGAAGGCCCTCAGACCTTGTATCCCCCTGTAGACTCAAAGGGAGTCCATTTCAAAGCAAGGCTTGTAGGAGGAGGGTGCACAAATCATTTTAGCAAATAATGGAATTTATTTTGGATGTGACCTCTTGGCTATTGCTTTGAAAACTTAACCTGTGAAGATTGAAAAGTGCCCCCCAGTCAACACCCTTTGGAAGAGACAATTTATTAGCATGCTATAACAGGCATTTCTTTCTGTATCTGTTCATGCAGGAATAAAAGCAAAGCAAAATTTATGGCTTCATGGTTATTTACGGACTTGGGGACAGTTTCAGCCGAAGCTGACCTCAGGAGGATGCTAGATAGAGAGGGGAAAGAATTGCATTTCAGTTAGTTTTTGATCAGAATTCACCAAAATTTGCAAATGTCTCCATATTCCAGGTGGAAAGAATGGAGATGCTAAAGAAATTAAATGTGGGAGAAACCGAATGGACAGATCAGTCCTTTCAAGTGGAGGACGCAGAGTATTTAGTCCTGGGAAGCCCTGGGTCTGTATTCCTGTGCGTCCCACCCTGTTACTGCTGATTCGGTTGCCACCTCCTCATCACAACAGTGAAAGCTGCAGGAGCCCTCTTTTGTATCGGGTCATTCTAGTATGGCTCTTGCAGCTTTCACTGTTGTGATGAAGAGGGAATTTCATCAGGTGCTGAGTGCCTACAAAGGATACAGGAGCCCCGCCCTCCTTTCCATAGGGTCACCCTGTTTTAGATTCATCTAGTTCTGGGTTTCTAGTTCCAGTTCTAACTTCATCTGAGGAGCCAGATGCTAGCATTCAAAGCACAAAGGGCAAAAGTACATGTTACAAACACCATGGGGTCACCACTGAAAACGGCATACCTATATTTTTGAGTTTTCCTCCAAAAGGTTTCGCATCACCTTGTGCTGTAATGGATTGCCATTGCATTGTATATTTTTCCATCCCTGTTCCACAGTGTGGGTGGGACGGACAATTGTCTAGCCTTGTGACTTTATTACATGGCATAAGCAATACTTTCCACTATGTTGAGAATTCAAGCAAATGAATTGGCACGTTTTGGCTGTATCTGTCTTTAATTCAAAACATTGCTGCTGTTTTTATCTGGTTGAGCTTTTATATTGTATTTTATATTATGGTTTTATACTGTTGTTTTATATTTCAAATAGTTTTAATTTTTGTGAACCGCCCAGAGAGCTCTGGCTATTGGGCGGTTAAATAAATATTGGGCGGTTAAATAAATAAATAAATATATAGCGTTTTTGTTTGTTTGCTATTTTAAACAAATTGATAATCAATAGAGAAGTCTCTGTGAGAAAGATGTTAAAGTACATATAAAGGAAATAGGAATAAAAATGGAATAGTATCTGTCATGATGGAAGCTTAATTTGATCTAATCTTACCATAAGGGGGAACTGCTATAAGAAGTAATGTTGGTTGTATTACATACCTTCTCAGATTCAGAATGTACTATACCAATGCTAGCTTTGTCTTGCTCATAGCGTTGGCTTGAGTTTTATTTATTTTTTGCAGTAAATAAATAAATATATTTGGTGGCATTGCCAAGTCATCCAACGATTCTGGGGGGAAAGTGATGGAAATCAGCCAGAAAATAATTTGAGATTACATTTCCAGAATCCACAGGTTCTGCAGTTAAGAAACACAATGGATCTTCTACCTAGCAGATGCAAGGAAACTATTGGCAAGGAAAGCAAAAACCAGGCAGGCAAAACTGAAAAAAATCCAAAGCTACTTTTAGTTGATAATATGTGGGGGGGAGGGGGGAAAGCCTGTAAAAATTGGGCCTTGCTAGACCTACCGGATAATCTGGCCGGGAGTCGGGCTGATGTCTCGCTACAGCTAGCGCGCGCCATCGCCGTTTTCCACATGTAAGACGCGACGGGGCAAGGGAAAGCCCCGTCACGTCTGCCATTTTTGTTCAAGTTAAAGGGCCATGTGTGCAGGAGCGCACCGCTGCACCAGGTAAGATTTTTTTTAAAAATAAAGCTTCCCTGCTCCCCCTGCCCCTGATTCCCCCCCACAATGCCTGATGCCCCTCCCTGCCCACCCGCTTGCCCGTCCTCCCCCCATCCGCCAGGCCCATCCCCGATCTTCTTCCCCCCCCACTTGCCAGGCCCATGCCCGCTCTTCTCCCCCTGCCCCTGTCCCCGATGCCCATGCCCATGCCCGCTCTTCTTCCCCCATCCCCAATGCCCATGCCCATGCCCGTTCTTCTCCCCCACTCTTTCCTGCTGGGTCGGTCTTTCCCCCGGCCCCCATCTTGTGGAAAAGCCGGGCCATAAGCGAATCCGCTTATCCGGGGTTAAGGGAGGTCTTAGCCTGGCCTGACCCCGGAATCCCCTGTGCGTCATCTGGATGCACAGGAGGGAGACCGGGCCTCATACCACGCTAAGGCCTCGTCTAGCAACGACCATTAAGAGTGTTGATAAAGGTATGGAATTTAAATTATGGGTAATTGTTAGTTGGTAAACAAACACCCTTTTTCTTGTTCGTAATTAATTGGTTGTTTCTGGTCCATTTTATGTCTTTTGCATGTTTCTGATATGTATGTTTCTATGTCTTTTTCTTTAATAAAATAAGGGGGAAACACACCATAGCCTGTAGTCATGGCCTTAGTCTGGAGCTTACCTCTGTTTTTTTGCATCTCACATCTGGCCACATATAGTGAAAACTAGAAATTGGTGAAATTGGTAAAATTTCATTTGATTCGTTTTTTTTTTATTTGCAAATGTCTTGATAAGCAAGATGAAAAGAATGTGATATATATCACAACTTGGAGAAAAACAAATGGGCAGATTTGTCCATCCAGGCAACGGGCGTTTGGGCTTAGCTCTTAAAAGTCTGGGCTCGACTCCCCCTTGTATTCAGCCATGCTTGTGCTCCCATCTCTTTTTTTTCTGACAGGGTCCTCATCTTTAATTGCTACATGGCAGACAGGTACAGCATTGCGCTCCCCATGCTGGAAAGAGCTGTACCTGTTGAATACGGTTGGTGCAAATGAGAGAGAATTTTATTTATTTACATTCTTTTTAAATAAGAACTTACCAAAATTTGCACATTTATTCATAAATGGGATGGAAAGAACTTGAGAAGATGATGGTGATGATTTATTTATTTTTAAATCAAATCTGGAAGAACATAAAATTGAGATTCATCCATCCCTAATAAAGACATGGGACACAATTGACCAATGTTGCCATTAGGGTACTGTCATTGAAATGGGAAATGGAAACCATTTTAGGTGTGAGCAAATTGCCCTTCTGACTGAGACTCAGCTCAAGTTTCCTGAAGGTAAAGCAATATGATATTCTTGTTGAAACTGAGGAGAGGATTCTTTTTAAGACCTGCACTGTGGTCTTTATAATCTAAACTCCAAACCCAGTTTGCCTCAACAAAGGTGACGTCATCTACAGAAGTAAGAACCTAAGAGGAGTCCTGCTGGAATGGCCTGCCGGGAGAGATTCGTCAACTTAATAGTCTTTCTGAATCCAAGAAGGCTATAAAGACTGATCTCTTCTGGCAGGCCTACCTAGTTGAATTTTAAGATATTTGACTGTTATTTTAATATTGCATTAGTTTTAAACGTTTTAATCAGTTTTATGTATTTTATGGTATTTGTATCTAATGTTGTTCCCTGCCTCAATCCAGAGGGAGAGGAGAGAAAGAAATAGAATTATTATTATTATTATTATTATTATTATTATTATTATTATTATTCCTAGTGATGGCCAGCCAGGTGCCAAGAAAGTGCTGGTATTCAAAGTGCTGGTATTAACATTTAAAGCCCTAAACGGCTTGGGGCCAGGCTATCTGAAGGAACGCCACCTCCCGTATGTCCCTGCCCGGACCCTAAGGTCATCCTCAGGGGTCCTTCTCCGTGAGCCCCTGCCAAAGGAAGTGAGGCAGGTGGCTACCAGGAGGAGGGCCTTCTCTGCTGTGGCACCCCGGCTGTGGAATAAGCTCCCTAAGGAGGTTCGCTTGGAACCTACGTTATATACCTTTAGACGCCAGGTGAAGACCTTTTTCTTCTCCCAGCATTTTAACAGTCTATAAATACATTTTAACTTGGTGTTTTAAATTTGTAATTTTGCATTGCTGCTGTTTTTATCTGGTTGAGCTTTTATATTGTATTTTATATTATGGTTTTATACTGTTGTTTTATACTTTGAATGTTTTTAATTTTTGTGAACCGCCCAGAGAGCTCCGGCTATTGGGCGGTATAGAAATGTATTAAATAAATAAATAAGAAGTCCAGGAGCAAGGAAGACAACTGCTCTCGGTCGCTCTTTGTCCCCATGAAAGATGTAGACCTGGAGCCCGTTCACATGTGTGGTTTACTGCGGAGGGAAAGCACTTCAGGGTTGTTCAGGACCCTGTCGCTTCCCTCTCTAAAATGCACATTTTCTGAAAGTCTTTTTAGTATGTATTTTGCCTTAAATGTGGCTCCTGCGTGCTTCAGCTGCAGTGTGTCCCATTCATCAGAATTAAACCCTACATGCTGGGCGTGGCAGGGGTGGGTCTATGCTTGGCTGTGCCTGGTCAGGAGAGAGGGCTTGGGGGAGTAGCCTGCTAGGCCTACTCAGATGTAAGGAGCAGAGTGAGACAAAGGGGTGGTGAAGGGGGTCCCTATAGAGCTGCCTCTGTGGGGTCTTTTTCCCATTGAGAAAATCAGAGCATGGTATATGCGGCAGGCCTATCCAGTGGAATTTTAGGATGTTTTTAGGATGCTTTTTAACAGTGTATACTATGTTTTTAATCAGTATTTTATGTATTTTATGCTTGCTGTTGTTCTCTGCTTCGATCCAATTGGAGAGATCCAATTATTATTATTATTATTATTGTTATTATTATTATTATTATTATTATTATTATTATTATTATATTGCTGTAATGCTAAAGCATTAAAGTGCTAGCACGCTTACTCCTTGAACACTTTAGCGTTATGGCAATCTTACCATGGCTCCGAATGTATTGGGATTTGTTAAAAATTCACCGCAGGGGAGTGAGATTTATTTCTGACTTCTGAGTAAACATGCACAGAAGCGGGGGATGTTACAGAGACTCTCACCCAGTATTGGCATACGTGAAGGATTCACATGTTTAACGCTTTAAGGGTTTAATGCTTCAGCAATATGGAGTCTTGTTTCTGTGGAGAAAGACTGACAAGCGCACTTGTTGGTGGGATGTAGGGGAACTTTCAGACAGAAGGTCCTGTGCTGCTTCTCTGAATGCCTGATATCCCTTACAATTTCCTGTCTCGGAACAGGGGAAAGAGTGGGGTGAGGACCAATCCTCTCATACGTGGTTGATAGGGTGACCATATTTTGGAAACCAAAAAGGAGGACAACATGGTCGCCCCCAAGGGGGCGTGTCCAGTACCAAGGGGTTGTGCCCAGCCAAACATAGCCTTGGTCACATGTCTGATTTTACAGCACACATTTAATAGGGTGACCATATTTGGGAAACCAAAAAAGAGGACTCCTAGTGTGGGTGTGGGGAAGCAGCTTTCTGAGTCCTGCAGAAAGTATGTTATTCCCCCGCCACCTTAGAGAACCTGATTGGAGTGGAGGAGGGGAAAGGATTTCATTCTGCACCACCACCATCCACTCCAATTGGGGCCTTTTCTATAATGTCCACGAATGACCCACTTTCCCCTTTAAGACCTCAATTGGAGCTCGGGGTGGGGGAATGATGTGCCTCAAGAAATCATGTCACTCCCTCCTGCCATGCTAATGGCAGCCTTAAAGGGGAAGATGTGTCATTCCAGGACATTATTGAAAATTATAGAAAATCCCCCCTGACACCATGGGAAGAACATAAAACCAGGACAAATCCGGGGAAATCCGGACAGTTGGTCACCCTAGTGGTTGATGATGTTCATTTCGACTGGTGGGACTCCGCTCACCCACACCCCAAATCAGGCGGATTAGAGTGCAGTTTTACCTGTGGAAGCCATTGGCCTGGGAGGGGTATTGGCTGCTTTTCTCAGCTTCGTGTGTTGCTGATGGACCAAACCCGATTTCAGGGGAAAGCACAGGAAAGCTGAAAGCGCTTCTTAATGGGTTTCCATGAAGATTCTCCCCTGGAGTCCATATTGTAATATTTTCTGTTTGAGTATCCCGCAGAACGCCAGGAATGTTTCATTTTTTGTTTAATTTTAACAGTAGTGATGCCTGAAGATGGAATAGGTCTTTCCTACTGGGGATCCAAGCATGGTGTTTTATATTTGCCTTGATCCAGAGGGAGAGGCGGGTAAGAAATAAATTATTATTACTACTACTACTACTATTATTATTATTTTATTATATGGCAACGAGAGGATTTATTTCATGAAGATGTGTGCTCCATTCCAAACTTAATAAACTACAGGATCTGTAGCAGTTAAACCACAATTAACTTTTACTAATAAGAGCCAGAAGTAAAGAATTAAGTAGGTTGTTTGGTGTTTGGTTTCAACAGCTAATTTCAACACCAGCAGATGGTGCTAAAATGTATATTAAAAAAATAAATCTCAAATTTCCTTAAAACCATAAAGTGTTTTGGAAAGATACATTGAGGTGCATTAGCTAATTACTGTGGAAAGTTAAAGCGTTGTTGATGTTAGTTATCATTTTATTTAGACTAGTTCTGTAGCCCTTTTATTCTTCAGGAATTCAGCTGTTAAGATGGAATGACTTTCCCTAAGTCAGACCTTTATTATATCATCATCAGTTTTTATTTAGCTTTTCCATTGAAATGGGAAGTGCTTATTATAGTTCTTGTGGGGGGGGCACTTTGCAGAATTTGAACAACTGAGTGTATACATACACACACACACACACACACACACACACACTGTGTTTTCCATTGATTTCAATGTTTGTGTTGGATCCTCATTTAGTCAGACTCAGTAGACCCATTGAAGTAAATTGAACTTAACTTGCTCATGCATAAACTAAGTTCCGTTGATTTCAATGAGTCTTCTCTAAGTACAACTAAGAGCATCATCAGATGAGCGTTTTATCGCATGCTCGTTAACTGCCTACTTACGGATGTTCACAAGTCCTTTGATGTCGTCTGCCTCCCATGCATCTCCTGCTCCTTCTTGCCTTCTTTCCATCACAAAATAGACCCCAATAAATCCGATTTTTTAAAAAACAGAATGTGCCGCCATTTCCTGCTGTGCACAGGAAGAGCGGCATGATAAAAACAGCCACTGAATGGGCCCCATGGTCATAGTTTACTTCCTCTTTCTTCTCCTGTGTGAAAGAGGAAGTATCATTGGACAGAAGCGGAAGGGGGAAGCGATGGTAAGGAAACATGACCCCACCCCGGTCTGATAATGCTCTAAATCTAGATTCAAACCAATATTTATATGTAATATATATAACTATTGACTCTGGCCTAGCTCCTCAGTCTAAGCAACTAGTTGCTCTGAGCTGGTTGAATTGATCATACCTTGCCTCAGTCCCACTTGAATGCCCTGAGCTTCTGGACTCCATTCTGCTGGGTAAGCAGCCTTTAATTAGTAATTAAAGGTAATTACTAATTACAATTAATTAGTAATTACCTTTACTAATTTTAAAGGTATTATTTGGCCTTTAAAATCAAGCAGAATAAAACGTAGTGATAGTGGAGGACAACTGTGTAGTATTTCACCTTCGGTGTATATGTTAAAAGTACTAAAGCTTTGTGCAAATTGCCTCTTGAAAGCCTTTACTCTTGTTTGTGGGTAGAGAAATCGGGAGGACAATTTCACTGAATTTCCCGAAATTCTAAAACAGTTTTTCACAAGTAAGGTTCAAGGATTGCAAAATAGCTTCTTTCTTCTTTGAGCTTACCTAATCACTGTGAAGTGACCGAGGGCGCTGTGAGTATTCCCCCCCCCACACACATTTTCTATTACACATCTCTCCATTGATCTGCAGGCCCCCAGGCTGCCTGTTCTTCCTGAACTGAAAAAGCCCTGTGGGAGGAATTATGTCATGATGTCTTCCCCTGGGCTTTAACTAAAATCTGGGAAGCCGAGGAGCCCACCTGTGCACAGTCCTCAGCCGCCTCATAAGTAAACACAAGAACTCCGAACCCAGTGCATGAGAATTCCCCCCCCCCAAAAAAATGTTCTTCTCCTTTATTTTCTTTTCTAAAGCAATTTCATTTCTATCAAATTGAACGCGAGTGGTTGAAAAGAACGTGGGAAAGGTTTTTGGCACAGCACTACAGAAATACCACAATAATTCCTTCTCGTAGTGGCGATAATGTGTACTTGGTGAAGGATGGATGTTTTGCTGCACAAAGAGCTCTGGGGAATATAGTTCTTCATCTGGAATCCATGTTAAGAAAGGAGGAGGGAACTGCCATCTCCAAATGCAAGTTGAGGAGAGTGAGAAAGTGAGGGCAAGGGATCCATTTGAGGAAAAGAGATCTTTTGAGAGGAGAACCTGAGGGAGGCTTTATTGAAGCATATGTTAGCTTGGTCCAGGCACACTGAGGCGTCTTGAGAGATGTCATGTTCCAACATTACCACTGCTGTATGACAGACTCATAATACATCACTGGGCCTTTGTCTTGACAACGTCGGGTCTGCAGTGTGAGGCGGCATGCCACTGCATTGGCGCTCCTTCTGACTATCTACAGATGTACAGCATCACTACTACATCACACTTCCTTGAAACACTGGCAATTTGTTGCTCAAAAGTTTCATCCTTGTCTTCTCCTTGATTGGGTGGTCGGTAGTAGACTCCGATTATCATGTTCTTTTTATTCCTTGCCCCATTTATTTTAATCCAGATGCTCTCGACGGGGCTCCCAGTCTGATCCGCCTGTATTTCAGTGCAGGGATAGGTATTTTTAACATATAGTGCAACTCCACCTCCCTTTCTATTTCTTCTGTTCTTTTTTGACAAGTTATAGCCTTCAATTGCTATATTCCAGTCATGGGAGTCATCCCACCAAGTTTCAGTTATACCTATCAAGTCGTATTTGCCTTCATGTAATAAAAGTTCAAGTTCGTTCTGTTTGTTTCCCATGCTCTGGTCAATAGTATATAGACATCGAAGACCATGTGTTTTATAGTCTGGCTTTGTTCCTACATTGTTGCAGACACTATTTTGGGGCACTATTGGAGCTGTTCTCTGTACTGTCGTTCATTGGCCTTCATCCATTGTTGCCTCGAAGTTTATGTCTCCTGCCCCCGTAAGATTCAGTTTAAAGCCCTCCTGATCAAGTTCTTCATGCTGTGGCCGAACACTTGATGGCCTTGTAGGCCCCTTCCAACTCTGCTATTCTATGATTCTATGATTCTATGAATAATGGATGTATCTTATGAAAAATGGGCATGTGAAAACATTTAGGGTCACAAGTCACAGACAATAAAGAATACTTTGTATTTCTATGCACATCTACAGTGTATAAAACACTCTCACATACATTATTGTGTTGTAATCCTTACAATAACCCAGTAAGGTTAGGTTAGTATTATTGTCTATATATTGAGCTGGGCGGCTGTGGCTATGGCAGGGATCAGTGTGCATAAAGCCATGTGGTGAATTTATGGGAGAGGTGAGATTCAACCCAGAGACTTACTCATTCATAGCTCAGTCTTTCTGCCACTCAGTTACACCGGTGAGCTTGGTGCTACTTGTGGTGAATATGATTAATCCTACAACGTTTAGCCATCTTGATCTCATTTCTGTACTGGTCACCACTTTTCTCCACCTTAAATTAAGTGTCTCCTTTAGAAATTTCCTTAACACCACATGGATTCTCAATTTGTGCTCAGGTTAACACAAGCTAAAAATATCCACCAAAACACTTAAGTTTTTTTTTCATTTATGTAATTCTGACAATCATGAGTTGGCAAATAGGTTTCAACCTCCTGAAACATGATGAAATTCAGAATGTTAATATGCTTCACCATTAGGGCAATGAAAAGTCCCCTCTTATGAGACTGTGTGCTTGTTAAGTTGTAATTTAGTTTAAAAATATAATTAAACACAGAAGCTATTTAGGAAGGAAGGCTTAAGAGGCCAAGGTTGTATTTGAAGGAAATTAAAGACAGGAAGCCCGGGGGGGGGGGGGATGCACCCCTGCGATGTAACTGTTATTAAACAAAACAAATCATTATTTATGTAGTGTCGTAAATTTGCTCCATGATTCACACAAATAAGATATGGGTCCCAGCATGAGGTACTTGCATACAGATGTACATGAACGGGTTGCTGCGGTCCGGCCTCATCAGAATATAAAGTCCAATTCAAGGGATTTATGTGAGCAGGAGGACCAGGCCCTAAAACAGAAGACGTAGGAACCCTCCTTTGCAGAGGAGGCTGGTGGCTCTGATGTCAGTGAGGTGGTAAATCCACTCCGAGTTTCAGTCAGAAGGAGTTTTGCTTTGCACCTTGGATAGTTCCTTTAGAGTTCTGAGTGAAACCTGGAGTGGATTCCCTGCCTCACTGACATTGGAGCCAACAGCCTCCACTGATTATTCCCACCGGTCAGTCTCTTCCAGGCCTTGTTCAGTACAGTACAGGCTCTCAACTTTGCCAGTACAAGATAGTGACAGGCATCCTGGAAGTTCCCTTCCAACCCCTTTAATGATGCTGCTGCTGCAGCAGCTTCATCCTCATGACGTTTAAGTAGGGCTGTGCAGGGACCGCCTCGGTGCTGAAGCTGAGGTGAAATTCGGGCCCTCCAAGGCAACTCGGGAGTTTTCTAGGTGCGGGCTGTCCCCCCTCCCCCTTCCCCACTTACCTGCCTTTGCTGACCGCCACCACCAGACGCAAGGGTGGCGGTGGGCAGCAGAGGCATTTAAGGAGACTGGTGGGGGGCTGGGGGGTGAGGGGGGCACCTCTTAAGTGCTGAGGCAGCCTGAAGCTTTGGAGCCAGTTGGCTTCAGCTCCAGGCCGCCTCAGACTTTGCCCGAACCAGTTGGAATCCGGTTCGGGAGGGTCCGAATCATCCCGATCTGCTTCGGATTTGGGGTTCAGACCCGAGGTGGTGTACAGCCCTACTTTTAAGGGTTGCTGCTGTGCTCTGAAGGTTTACTTTTATGACTGCAAAATGGATAAAATTGCACCCAGTTTAGCAGTAAGGAAGCAGTAATGCAGATCAAAGAAACATGGGAGAAGTGCAACTCTTGCCTTCATGTTTTCATTCAGTGCCGTAGGATTTCCTTAGTGATATAGTTGAGTCCTTGCTCTGAAGAAGCCAGTGAAATATTTCAAACAGAGTCGTTTACTTTTGCTGAAGGAAAGGAAGTGAGGCAAAGGAAGTAACTCATGTGAAAGGTACTCTGTAAATATATGAATTGTTCTCAGGGTGACCATCTGGAAAGGAGGACCGGGCTCCTGTATCTTTAACAGTTGTATAGGAATGGAAATTTCAGCAGGTGTCCTTTGTATGCATGCAGCACCTGGTGAAATTCCCCCTTCAGCACAACAATTAAAGCTGCAGGAGCCCTGCCCTCTTTGGAATCTGGTCACTCTAAATCTTCTGGGACCAAGGAGGGTTTCTTCAGGAGCAGCTGGAGAGTATATAGATACGAGGAGAGATTCCAGGGTGGCAGGATCAGGATCAGCAGGAAAATCAGAGTCTCAAAAATGGCAGCAGCAGCAGCAAAGTCCCCCCTTCCCCCCTCCCCAGCTGCAGGAACCCTGCCCTCTTTTGTATCTGGCCACTCTAGTATAGCTCCTGCAGCTTTAACTGTTGTGATGAAGAGGGAATTTCACCAGGTGCTGCATGCATACAAAGGACACCTGCTGAAATTCCCTTTTCTATGCAACTGTTAATAAAGATACAGGAGCCCTCCTGTCATGGCTCAGTCATAGCTTTATGGCATAACATGATTTTATACACGGAAGCCTGGGCATGACTGTAAAAGAGCACATACCCCCCCTTTTTTTAAAAAAAAATAAGGCCCATCAATGCTTAATGCAGAAAGCTTGTCAGTTGTCCTTTCCGGATGCCTGCTGAGACCAACAGTGACAGGATGACTTAAATGGGATTCTCACATCAATCCACCAGAGAGCACTGTACTAACATTGGTAAAGCTCCACTAGTGAAACTGTTTAGTCATTGGCAGCCAAGCTCCCCAGTGGCTTTGACTAAGAGTGCAGCTGTATGATGAGCATGCTTACAGTAGGGCACTTCCAGGTTAAGAAAATATTGACTTATGTCTGCAAGTGGTTCTAGGGTCAATTGCTACCAAGACATGGAAAACTGGAGCCGTGCTGTATCGTAAGGAAACAAAACGCGGTATGATCCCAGAGATTCTGCGATTTGCTGAAGTCACTGAGATGTAAGTAGTCTTGCGATACATACTGAAGAACCCATCAAAGATGGGACTTAAGAAAATTCCTATTCACTCTGCTAGGATGGTGTGCTTCAGTCTGTTTTTAAAAATATTTGTTTAGATCACGTGTATAACTTTCCTGCACTTGCAAGAGCCCTTATTATCACCAGCAGGAAATGAATGACTGTATTATCTCCATGAAGAAGAAATCAGCAGTAGTTCCTATTTAGCAGACACTTCCGATCAAATTTAGCAGAGAGTTTTGTTAACTAGAGATTTTGTGTAGGCTCTGCAGAATGCTCATTCGAATATTGTAATGCAAACATAATAAAACAGTCATCCTTGTGTAACTTTCAACCCTCCTCCTGCTTATTCTCCAGGAATAAACTGGAGCATAAAGTTGTAATGTATTTTGTAGGCAAGTGGACAAAATAATATCATTTTTTCCTTTTAGACTTCATTAGAAGCAGCCCATTTTAAGAAATGATCAAACCATGAGGTTGTGTCTGTTTGGAAAGTCGATACATGGAAATTAGGATTTAAAGAAATGCATGGTTTCTGCTCACTCCTTTCTCAGAGCAAACACAGTGTCATACTTGGATACTGTATTGACAATTTTGCTTACTTAAATTTTGTTGCTATAAAACTACAATTTAGTGCATATTTTCTCTGCAACATTCTATACTTTCTTTTTCTTTTTAGATCTCAGAAAGCTAGCAGGATCACATGGTGAGTGCTGCCGTTCAGTGAGTGGCTGATATATTGCGCAAGTTTAGAGGTCTCAACACTTTTGAGCATCATTGTCTTAGGCTGCTGTGATGTCATGGAAGGCCTGGGTAACGTAGGGATGGGCTGCTGATTGCTAAAGACGGCTGGGATGACCATAGGATTGAGACGTTAGAAGAGATGTGGAGCAGTATCTGATGTCCTCCTGCTGCGCTCGCCCCTCATTCTGGTACTGTGTCATACAGCACAGTAGGCAGCATGATGTCATCATGCGCAATGTGTTCTGTTGATCCTCCACTCCCTAAACCTGACAGTAAATTATGTGATGTGTGGTGGGGGGAAAGAAACACGCATTCTGGGAGGGAGGGGGGAGGATCTCGAGATATGCTGATCGCGAGATCCTTTCCCTGCATTCACACGTGGCGCGTGACGTCCAGGGAGGAAGGAGGATGTTGTGCCCACCTTCTTCTTTTTTTTTTTTTTTTTAAAAAAGGCCCGACCCCTCTCTCCTCCCCACCCCCAATGGGCATGGAGTGCTTGAAGAGCTCCGTGCCCTGTGCCTGGTTCCCAGCTCCTTGCATTTACTCGCAAGGAGCCGAGACGAAACTAGGACGGCCGCCCATACCTCCTGCGGTCTCGGGATGATCTTGAGACCATGGGAAAAACTGAGAAAAAAGGTTATGGCAATATCCCGGGGAAATGGAGGGATCATCCCTCCCTGCTCCCGGGATCCCCTATGCGTTATGTGGACACACAGTCATGATCCCCAGGATATCGCCTGGTGAAGACATGCCCATAGAGGCCTCATCTACACCGAGCAGGATATAGCACTATGAAAGCAGTATGAAAGTGGTATAAAAAAGGCTGGAGCCACACGACTGCTTTATAGCGGTATTGAAGTGCACTGTTGGGGCCCATTGACACAGACTAGATACCACTTCCATAGTGCATTATCCTGCTTGGTGCAGATTAGGCCGGAGAGAGGATGTCATCACACCTGATATACTAAATGTTACCAGAGAGAGGGGAGAAAGATTCATGGTATAGAAATAGCCCCTTGTTCTTGTAATGTCTTGTAGTTTTTCCATCCTGGATTCCAAAGTCACGCGGTGGCCTTCATATTTGTCTGTTTGTTTATATTTACTCTGTTTTACGCATTTCTGTCCTACCCTTCAAAAATCTTCCCCATGATGGCTTACAATAAAATATAAAATACTATGTTAAATATAACACACCAACCAAATTAAGTAAAATCCTCCCCCCCTTCTCATTTATTTATTTGCTGTATTTCCATGGCCAAAGCAGATCATGATAATGGCATAACAGGATATATTAGTGTTGGGTCTAAAATAATAAAAACATACTGGACGGTGTCCTATGCTGCTGCTGCACCTCCACTATGAGCTTGATCACACCAGCGTTATACTGTGCAATCACTGCGAACTGCATGCAAAGGACTCTGAAGTTTTCCACCTTATAATCTGCTTTGATTGTGAAGTACTCCCAGGCATCCTGCCTTAATTGTGCTATAAAGCAAAAAGATTCGCCATATTTAGCCCCTACTTTTTGAGCGTATCTTCTGAGCTGCCACTGGGGCGCAGAAGCAGGATTTTATATAAATGCTTACATCTGCGTAAGCTTTAAAGATAAAGACACCAAAATTGGCACAGCAATAGATATTAGGGAGAACTTTAAGCATACCAAATTTCAATGGAATTGGGTCATCCGTTGATTTTTTATGATTTTTTTTACATTTCCCCCCTTAAACTCACTTCCTGGTATGCAAATGATCGCTGTCGCCCGGTAGCAAAAACAACAACGGCAAAAGCTTAGTGCTACGGGGATAATCCGAGGGAAGCAGGTAGGTGGGATGAAGGTCTACTTCTGTTGCGCCCACAGGAGCTATTCTTCCCAAAGCAATACCGGAAATGAACTCCACTGATCTGCCCTATTCCTGAAATGAGTGTCTCTGCTCTTTCTGGGTGCTTGAGGAAATATTAGCTTCCCAAATGAGAGCACTCTCAAATGAGAGAGAAACATTTTGTGTGTGAGGTGCAAGTGATACACACAAACACAACAGAAACTCTCTGGCTTTTCACATTTGTCATCACTTCTTTGCTGCAAGAACAATCATAAAAGATCCACATCCACACCATTGGTGGATCCCTCACATTGCAAGCCAAATCTAGAATAGCTTTAGAAGGAGTTAAGGGTTACCTGGTGATGATGGATGTTGTTCCGGTTCCTTTTTGCTTCAATTTAATCAACGTATTATGTAGAGATGGATTTGCTCTTCTACTTTTTTAATCGTTATTCTTCACGGTTCTCCGATTTTCTTGCACATGGAAAATTGAACATAATGGTTTCAGCATGGAAAAAGGCACCTGTAGCCATTTGGCAATGAAACATGCTGGAGAATGAGAGAGACTTGATTCTCATTCCCAAAGAGATGAATTGACATTGTGTGGCATCTCTACCCTTGATTATTGTACGCTTAAGCCCAGTGCAGATATTACAGTGCATGCAGATAGTTTGTTACAAACACACATTGAGTACAATGTCAGAATGTCAGTACGCACATTCAGTCGCAAAAGTACCATTTAGACAATATTCTGAATGTGTGCAAAGCAGCCTTTCCCAACTGCGAATCCTCCAGATGTGTTGGGCTTTGACTCCCATTATCCCCATCAATGGGATAATTATGGGACCTGCAGTCCAACACATCTGGAAGACTGGTGTAAAGGGAGGAATAGGATCATGTCCACTAGCCCAGCCTCTACATGTGTTTTTGACATGTTTGTGGTATATCATTTATTATTATTATTATTATTATTATTATTATTATTATTATTATTATTATTATTATAAGAGCCAACATTTTACAAACAATGCTGCACATAGGCGCTGTACATGTAACCAGGATTCAACAAAAAACAAGGTTAAGGAGAAAAATATATAAACAGTGTACAGGATTTAAAAAATATAAGATCTAACAATAATATGTGTAATAACAGAAATAAATTAACAACAACAACAACAACAACAACAACAACTTTTATAGGCCAAAATGACTAAAACCGATGACAAAAGTGGCCATTTTAATACTTTTAAAATGTAGAGAGCTAGACCATTTGGGAAGCTGGTGAATAACTGTTCCAATCCATGCATTTGTCTAGGTCACTTTGTGCTGGAATGAACAAAGCTCTAATTTATCTCTAATTCAGACGTTATGCTGAACCTGCAAAGGAGGTGAGGTGGGCAGCTCAGAAATGTTCATGCATGGGAATGATGTTGCATGCATTGATTGCATGCATTTTTGACAGTATGAACTGTATGGTATGCTCAGAGGAAAAACAATTGCTTTGCATGCAGACGGTCCCAGGTTTGATCCTCAGCATCTCCAGGTAGGGCTGGGAAATCTTCTGCCTGAAACCCTGAAGGGTCATCGCTGCCAGTCCGTTTCTACAGTACCAGACTGGCTAGACCAAGGGTCTGACTCAGGATAAGGCAGCTCCGTACGTTCATATGATGATGGCATATCTGTGTGCCATTTGGTCAGCCAAACCACAGAGAGTGATTGACATTCTGTGTTTTGGTCCACGTGGCTTGATGAATTCTAACATTTCCTGTGTGGTGTGACCCTAGCCGGCTCCCTGACCATATGTCACAGGATTTCCTCCGTTGGCAGGCTTTTATCACTCATTTATTATAAAGGATGGAGAACAGCTCAGGAGAATATGAACTGTAGCCCTCAGAGCCTATTTTCATTTTTTTAAAAAAGATCCTGCATAACTTCTGTAAACCGCCCAGAGAGCTTCGGCTATGGGGCAGTATATAAATGCAATAAATAAATAACGCTTCGTTGCATCTGAAACGCTTGACGCTTCACATGTGTTTATTTTTACTTAGATGGCACTAATCGTACATATCCTAGCGCTGGGCTGAAACCTGCCCCTTATTTTCAGGAACTTTATTTATTTATTTATTGTATTTTTATACCGTCCAATCGCTGAAGCTCCCTGGGCAGTTCACAAAAATTAAAACCATTCAGTGTAAAACAAACAGTATAAAACACATGATATAAAATACAATATTAAACTTTCTCTCTCCCTGCGAAAGAGGCATTGTTTTTTCTGACTCTCTCACAGGGAGGGGAGAAATTCAGAGGATTTTCTCCTTGGGGAGGGGCACAGGGTTTCCACATACCTTTCCTTTTTCTTTTTTTAAGTATAGCCAATTGCTGAGGGGCCTTCTTCCTATTTTTTAGTTTTTCAAAAAAACAAAAACAAAAAAAAACCAACCCCTTCCTCCAACATTTCGATGAGCCCAGCAGTTCTTAGTGAATGCCTATTGGAGACCATGGGCATGTCTAGGCCTAGGGACTGGAGGGGGAGGATTTTGTGATATGGTGATCGTGAGATCCTCCCCCTGTCTACACATGGCGCGTGATGTCCCGGGAGGAAGAGGACGTCAGCGCACCTGATCTCTAGTGCAAAAGTTAGGTTTTTTAAAAAAGAAAAAAGTCCCAACCCATCCCCCCCCCATGGCCCTGGACTCTTCCAAGCCTGGCTCCTTTTCTCTGTTGTCCCCCGCTACTCACGGGGAAGAGGGAAGAAGCTGGTTCAGCCAGCCACACCACCCATGGTCCTTGGGATTGTCCCGGGACAGCAGGAAAAAGTGAGAAAAAAGGGTATGGCAATATCCCGGGGAAATGGAGAGATCATCCTTCCCTGCTCCCGTGATCCCCTGTGCATCATGTGGATGCACAGGGATGATCCCGGGACAATCCCCAGGATGTTGCCTGGTGTAGACATCCACCATGTGACCTCTCCCTCTCCAATAAGCATCCAGTAAGTGTTCCTGGGCTCCTGAAAAAGTCGGGGGTGTTTTTAAAAAGAAACGGAAAGAAAGAACACTCCTCAAAAACTGGCTACATTTAAAAAGGTATGTGGAAAACCTGTCCCCCTCCCCAAGGAGAAAATTCTCTTCAATTCTCACCTCTCCCAGCCTCTTTCACCTGAGTTTTTGTTTTCCTGCCATCCCCCACGAAATGTTGAAAATTGAATGGTTGAAATTTTTGGTACAGCACTAACTAAACCCAATGAATCAAAGGAGAGAACAAGGTCTAGAAGTACAAAGTGTTGGACATTAGTCTGTACAAAGTAAAACTCAAAAGGAAACATTCAGTATAAACTGTTGAACTAGATTTTGGTCCCCCAGACTGCCAACACTTTAGTCTTCCTTCTTTTTGGTGCTGCTAAAAATGATTGTGGGATGGTTCCTTCAAAATATCAAGAGTTGGCATCTGTTTCCCTAAAACATCTGAAGTCTTTGTTGACGGAGCAAAAGATCCCACATCTGGAGTGATCCTTCTGCAAATTGAAGGTCAATGGAAGTTGCAGGTGTGCTTGGCTTGGCCCCCATTGTCAGATGACAGAGCCAGAAGACAAGTCCCAGAAGGTAAATTAATTAGCGGCATGGAGAGCACAGCAGTGCCAATGCTCACACCCAATTGGAAGGTGCATACTGGGGGGAGCCCTTTGGTCCCAAGCCCCTCGGCTGCCAACATCAATCCTGTCTGAGAGCACAAAGTGCCCCAGGCTTGTTACTAGCTTGGAGTGCGCTCCCATGGATGGTGATAAATTTCCTGTTGGGTAAGGCCTTTTATGTAACATAAGGGTGGGTTCTAGGCACACCACGTGTAAAGTTCTAGTTAGAAGGAAGAATGCCACTAGTGTTGTAACAAGAAAGCAAGCTTTTAATTCAAAAAGCAGGGTGTGTCTGTGGGGGGAATGTTATACTGAAATGTACATTTGAATAGAGTTGTAACTTTTCTAGTTTTGAAGCCATGGAGAGAAAAGCATTATGGGGGAGGGGGATAGACATTTTGTGGGGAAATATGCATCAAATTCTGGAGCAGCAAGCAAAGTTGGGGGCAGTAACAGAGGCAGGAATCGCCCATATTGCTTAGACTAAGGAACAATCTCTGAGGACAGAGATTCAGAAAGCCCTGGTGGACAGAGAATGGACATTGGGGTCAGCTGACTAAGAGGTTCATCAGATGAGCGTTTTATTGCACATTTGCTACTGCTCACTTACAGATGTGCGTGTGTCCTTTAGATGTCGTTGTCTGCCTCCCGCGCACCTCTTGATCATTCCTCTTGTTTTTCCATTGCAAAAATAGATCCCTTTTAAATAGACTACTTTTAATCTGACTTTTTTTTAACAGAATGTGGCATGATCTCCTGGTGTGTGCAGGAAAAGCGGTGTGATAAACATGCCCCCTGAATGAGCGATGTGGTCTTTGTTTACTTCCTCTTTCCCCTCCAAGAAGAAAGGGGTAGTAATGAGGGTCAAAAGCAAGGGCAGAGGAAACACAATTTCCCCCTGTGTGATGTCAGAGGAAGTAAGGTGCTGGCACTGCCTGTGAGGAGCACTGCTGGTGTGAGACACGCCCCCCACAATTCCTCAGGATGTTGAATATTATGGAAATACTGAATCCCACAGGTATTCTGCACTCAAAGGAAATTCAGAGTGTACTTATTTATAGCCATTTTATTTGGCTCCTCAGCCAAAAAGACTTCTGAAGCAGCTTACATGCAATCAATAAAAACAAGAGTGTCCCCTTCCCACAGCCTTACAGTCTAAAAGGACACAACAGAAAAGGAAAAAGGGATGTGAAAGAAAGAGGGCGGGGGGGGGGGAAGCAAATGGCCTCTCGGCAGGGCTGGAGTGGTGGCTGCACATCCCATTCCACCACCACTCCTCTCTGCTGCACGCAATCCTGGGAAAAAGAGAAGCCATTTCCCTTCCTACTGGTTTGGGTTTCTCCTAAAACAATATATCACAAAATTCTCCAATTTGTGAAGACAAAACCAAGATCGAGTGAAAGAGGGACGAAGGAAAGAAAAGTTAGTTCTGCTGCTGGATGGGGAATAAATGAATAAAGAATAAGCATCAGAGTGTTTTGCAAGACAATGTCTAGAAGTTATAATATCAGACACCTGGTGAGGTTCTGTTGTGGGACTTAGATTTCTTTTTCATGACTAATAAGAGAGAGAAAAAATAGGCAACAATTGCGGGGGGGGGGTAAGCTTTAATCCAGATGTTCTTTGCACACTGCATAAATTGAGAGGTGAAGTAAGCATTTGACAAGAATGCAAAGTGAAGATTAATCACCGTTTCGGCATCTAAAATGATTGTGCCTTTCCTTGCCTACGCAGACTCAGGAAGGAAGAAACAGGCAGACTTGCCTGTTTGAATGGGCAGCAGATGTAAATGGTTTGGACACCTTGAAATAAAACAGAAATTGGCAATTTGGGGAAAACTATTAAAAGAAAGTATGTAAACAGTCTGACCACAACTGACCACACTGAGACTTGTTGATAGGTATGTAAAATCAGTTTCACATCTGTTTTCCGTGGAGAATAGGGACCTTAAACAGTGACTCTGAACTCCAAATGTGTTGGTTGAATTTATAAAGAGTAAAGGGACTTGCCACAAAGGAAGCATGCAATCAACGTAAATTAGATAGCAAAGAAATGATTTCAATGAAATACATATCTGGAATGGAAATATCCTCTGGAGATAAGAAGAACCCTCTTGGGTCAAACCAATGGTCCATTTAACTATCACGACCAATAGCTGTTGATATCACAAGCGGTGATAATTACTAACTGGGGAATGCTGGGAGTTGTAGTACTTTTTCTATCTAAGCCTGCATAGCATTGCAGCCTTAGACTGGCTCAGAGAAGACAAGTCTATCAATGGCTCCCACCTATCATGGCTATATGAAACCTCCACATTCAGTGTCCTGCTACCACTAAATACTGGTTGCTGGTGAACAACATGGGCAGTAGTGGGTGATTTGAATCATAGGATCAAAGAATAGTAGAGTTGGAAGGGGCCTATAAGGCCATCGAGTCCAAACCCCACCCCCCACTCAGTGCAGGAATCCACCATAAAGCATCCCTGCCAGATGGCTGTCCAGCTGCCTCTTGAAGGCCTCTAGTGTGGGAGAGCCCACAACCTCCCTAGGTAACTGGTTCCATTGTCATACTGCTCTAACAGTCAGAAAGTTTTTCCTGATGTCTAGCCAAGTTAGTTTCTATCCTTTTGCTTCTTTCGAAAGGATAGAAACTAACTTGCCCAGCCCTGAGCTAAGAGATGAGTTCACCATACTCTGGGCATATCAGGCCAATCTATCACAGTGTTTCAAGGAAATCCAATGTAGTAGTGATAGGGACTTCAATTACCCTGATATCAGTTGGGAGACATATTCTGCCAAAAGTGGCATCTCCAAGAAATTCTTGACATGTGTGGGTGATAACTTTCTCCTACAGAAAGTGGAGGAAGGAACTAGAGGATCGGCTATCCTTGACATGATACTGACTAATAGGGATGACTTAGTGAATAAAGTGGCAGTTATGGGAACTCTGGGGGAAAGTGACCACATAATACTTGAATTCTTGATTTTAAAGGAAGCAAAAGCTGAGTGTAGCCATATGCATACTCTGGATTTCAGGAAAGCCGATTTTAATAAACTCAGAAATATGATGAGTAATGTCCCATGGTAAGTGGCCCTAATAAGAAAAGGAATCCAAGATAGGTGGGAATTTTTTTTAAAAATGAAATTTTAAAGGCACAATTACAAACAATTCCAACAAGGAATTGATTCGCAAGTTGAGTAGGCACATCGGATCAATTGAAATTACAGTAATTATTCCTAAATTTGCATCTATACATCTACATCAACATAGGCGAAACTGATATAAGCCAGTGTCCGCTTTTGTGGTGATGCATTTCCTCTGTTCTGGTGATGTGAGGAGGGGGGCACCCTAATTATATCCGATGCATGCCACGTGACCCTCTAAGCCAAACCTGTTCGTCCTCCAGTGATGTTTGCCCGCTCACCAAGGGCTCACTAAACATCCCGGTTGATGTCCAAGTCCTTCAAAAACACAATCCATAGTTAGTGAGCTGTCCTGGCTCTTGGGGTCACATGTGATACAAGCCTGCTCTTCTTAGGACATTTGGGTAGCCAATCATGACTCAAATTTCTCCCTGCCAATCCCCCAGAAGTGGGCGGGTGTCCCTGAGCTTTCTCGATCCTCCTATCCTCTGGTAGGCTGTCTTGGAGTGTTGTTTACGAGTGAAGCATCCAGTGTTTTCCAGCCACACTTCCTCTCGTTTTCCCTTGATAAGACTTAAAAACTTTAGAGCTCTATTCCATGGATCTTGAGGATTCAGTCACAAGCATGCATCATTTAACATTCCTCTGCTGAGAAGGTCGATGTTTTGGCAGGGAGGGGTGTTGATGTCTTTATGGACGGAAAAAATTGGTTTTGCATTATATCAGATACCTCACAAGATGCGATATTGGGATTTGGAAAATATATTAAAAGAGCCAATGGCTCCCTTGCTAGTCTCTTGGATGACATGCTGTTCTTTGACCGTATGACAGTGAGGTGGAGTGGCCATGTGTCCTCTTTTACAGAAGGCAGTCCTCTGTTTGAAGGGCTGATAGGGAACTGCCCTCTATTTTAAAGGCGTCCTCTGTTTGAGGGGCTGTCCACTCCGTGGCTGACTTAAACATAAAAAACCATCAGATGTATGAGCCCAAGGGACCTTGGATTTGCCCATCAACAGCACCTGGGCAGCAGACTGACCAACACAGAGGTCATCTGGTCACTGTGTTCCACACTATGGTGAGATGCACTGCTTCCTATTTAAATTATAATACTTATTTCAAAATTTGCATCTGTATACATACATTCGTATATCCAGATTTTAAGAAAAACTGGGGTCTTCTTTTCTCCTGTTTTTTTGGGTGATGTGTTTCCTCTTTTGGGGGGATTCACAACTGGTCATCCTAAAGTGAGGCGACAATACATTAAGAAACCTCTTCACTACATTAATCTGCATTCACCACAGTGAATATAAAGAGAGTGAAAGCTCAATAGAGAGGCAGTGTGGTGTAGTGATTAGAATGTCAAACTAGGACTAGGAGGCCCTGGTCCAATTCCTCTCAGCTACAAAGGTCATTGGGTGGTCTTGGCCCAGCGGGGCAGTGAATCCACTTCAGGTTTTGGAGAGAACCACCATGGATAGCTCCTTTAGAGTTCTGACTGAAACTCGGAGTGGATTCACCCCTTCCACTGCTCAATCACCTTCTCTCAGCCTAACCTACTTCTCAGCTTATTTTACAGAGTTGCTGTGAGGAGAAAATGTCTGTCACCCTGAATTCCTTGGAAGAAGGGTAGGGCTCCTGGTTGTCTCATCATCTACACAGCTACATGGGATGGTAATCAGGGGAGGAGCCTTTTTGGTATTTGGAATTCTCTCCTCACCTACAGTGCAACAGGCATCACACCCTGATAGGGTTTTGGCACTTGTTTAAACCTTACTTGTTTAACCAAGCATTTGCTGATTTTAATGTCCGCTTAGTGGATTTAATTCCAATATTAATGGGTTTTTTATTTTTTTTAAATGAATTCTGCACACTTCCCTGGAATTAGTTAATGAAGGGCAGTACATAAATATTTTTAATATGTATAAATGCAATCCATAGTAAGGATTGGCAGAAGCTGGGGGCATTCTAGCAGTTGTGAGTCTTACTATCCTTACCTGGCAGGCACACAATGCACCATGGTTCAGAAACTGCACCAAAACTTGAACGCCACAGGACCCGTGAGAGTTGCCCAGAACCACTTTTGGAACCAGTCCTCCAAGCAGGAATGGAACTTCTCAAACACTTTGCCTCCAGGCAGTCTGCCACCCAGAGTGCCTATCTGGAGGAGACTGTGCTCAGTGGTATTAAAAGCCACCGAGAGGCCCAGGAAAATTAAGAAGGGCTGCATCCCCCTGGGACAGGTCATCCTTCAGAGTGGCCAGGGCAGTTCTGGGCCAAAGTGAGGCCTGAATCCAGATTGAAATGGACTTAGACAATCAGTCTCCAATGGTCAGGGTAACCCAACCCCCCGCTGCTCAAGCACCTTGTCCAGGAAGGAGATGTCTGGCTGGCAGATGAATGTTTCAATTTAGGGTGACCATATGGAAAGGAAGACAGGGCTCCTGTATCTTTCACAGTTGCATAGAAAAGGGAATTGCAGCCGGTGTCATTTGTATACATGCAGCACCTGGTGAAATCCCCTCTTCATCACAACACTTAAAGCTGCAGGAGCCCTGCCCTCTTTTTGATCTGGTCACTCTAAATCTTCTGGGACCAAGGAGGGTTTCTTCAGGAGCAGCTGGAGAGTATATAGTTACGAAGAGAGATTCCAGGGTGGCAGGATCAGGCTCAGCAGGAAAATCGGAGTCTCAAAAATGGCAGCAGCAGCAAAGTCCCCCCTTCCCCCCCCAGCAAACAGATCATTTTGGCGTATTCCCGCTCAACCAATTTGTCTTACTTTATTAATCCAGCACACATTACTTTCCCCCACACATACACATTTCACAGCTGCATCTGTTACACACACACACACACACACACACACACACACACATTCTAAAATAATAAAAGTGTGGCCTGGTTCAGACCACACGTTAAACCATGCTGCTTAACCACAAAATGGTTAAGGGAATGCATTAGCTTTAATGCATTCAATCCCTTAACCATTTTGTGGTTAAGCAAGATGGTTTAGTGTGTGGTCTGAACCAGACTATCATGTGTGTCTGTCTGTTTGTTCATCTGTCATTGCGATAGCACTGAAACTGTACACTTCGAGGCTGTTTTGTTTTTAAAACACAGTAATTAATTTTAATTAATTTAGCTGTGTCCATGTGGTTGAAGCCTGCGGTAACACCTTCAGCAGCTAAGGGACAGACTACCCTAGACAGTACATAGCTTTGTAGTCTACACAGTTCGAAGCCAGGACAGATGAGCCGGCTGAGGGTCGGAGTTTGATGCCTCCCCCCTCCCACTGCTGTGGGTCAGTCTCCTCCATCAGGCCCCTCCATCAGGGGGCTATAGAGGTGCATCATGGCAGGGACCGTACTTAGAGGCATGGCTTCACTCAGACAAGGCAGGCACACTGGGCCTGTTCGCACACACAACAGCCCCACTGTGGGTTAACCGACAGTGAGGCTGTAGTATATGTGTGGACTGTGTCGCATTTTGCATATGCAACCCTGTTCAGGGGTTGTTGTGTTGTGTGAAGCCAGTGAGTGTGAGTCATGTGAGGGTTAAACAGCCCTCACATCACCCATGGTCTGTTTTAGTATTATGTGAGGGTTGTTTAACCCTCACACAACCCACGCTCGCCGGGTTCACATGACACAACAATCCCAGAACGGGTTGCATATTCAACCTGGCACCTGTGGGTGCCCTGGCTCATCGTGTGTTAAAGATGGTAAACTAAGTTTATCATCTTAGTTTTTTAACTCTGCTGTTTTAACTCTGTATTTTAAATCTATATTAACCCCTGCATTGCTGCTCAGTTTTATCCTGGTTGTGCTTTTATATTGCACTTTTATATTGTGTTTTTATATTGTTGTTTGTTTTATATTTTGAATTGTCTCCATGGTCTTAATTTCTGTGAACTGCCCAGAGCGCTTTGGCTATTGGGCGGTACAGAAATAAATAAATAAACCACAGCACGCTGCTGTGACGTGTCGTCTGAACCTGGTCAATGTGCTCAACTCTGACAGCTATGTACGTTTGTTCACAGCCTTTGCTGTAGCAAACTAAGGGCTATTCCAACCCATGCGAAACAGGATCCGTTCACTGCTCTATGTGTGTGTGTATCTCACAAATTATTATTATGTAGTATTACTTAATAATACTACATTACTTATGACAAAGGTGAAAGAAGAAAGTGAAAAAGCTGGGTTGCAGTTAAACCTCAAAAAAACCAAGATTATGGCAACCAGCTTGATTGATAACTGGCAAATAGAGGGAGAAAACGTGGAGGCAGTGACAGACTTTGTATTTCTGGGCGCAAAGATTACTGCAGATGCTGACTGCAGCCAGGAAATCAGAAGACGTTTACTTCTTGGGAGGAGAGCAATGACAAATCTTGATAAAATAGTTAAGAGCAGAGACACCACACTGACAACAAAGGTCCGCATAGTTAAAGCAATGGTATTCCCCGTAGTAACCTATGGCTATGAGAGCTGGACCATAAGGAAAGCTGAGCGAAGGAAGATAGATGCTTTTGAACTGTGGTGTTGGAGGAAAATGCTGAGAGTGCCTTGGACTGCAAGAAGATCAAACCAGTCCATACTCCAGGAAATAAAGCCAGACTGCCCACTTGAGGGAATGGTATTAAAGGCAAAACTGAAGTACTTTGGCCACATAATGAGAAGACAGGATACCCTGGAGAAGAGGCTGATGCTAGGGAAAGTGGAAGGCAAAAGGAAGAGGGGCCAACCAAGGGCAAGATGGATGGAGGATATTCTGGAGGTGACAGACTTGACCTTGGGGGAGCTGGGGGTGGCGACAGCTGACAGAAAGCTCTGGCGTGGGCTGGTCCATGAAGTCACGAAGAGTCGGAAACGACTGAACGAATAAACAACAAAGTATTACAAACAATCTCAGCACAACGCACAGAGCAATTTTACAGAGCAGTTTCTAGCCTGTTAATAATTTGAAGGCGCTTCATCTCTCTTTGGAACAGGCCTTTTAGATCAGCTTCTCACACTTCTTAGCTGCTTTTTAACCTCAGGGTCTCCCCCCACCCCAGAGAATTGTTTTCTCTAAGTGCCTAGTTTAAGGGGGTTGTTTGCTTTAAGAAAGCTTTTGCCGTCACCCTCCAGGAATGTATCCAATCTGGTGTCAATAAGCTTAATTGGTGTGAAAGCCTGATTGGGTTTGGGGCGCTGATGTGGATTTTGTCCCCTGCTGAGGCTTAAGATGAAAAATCAGGGAGGAAATAATAATAATAAAAAAAACCCAGAAGAGGTGCAAGAAAAATGGTCTCATGAAGGTTAATAGGAAAATCTCTACTAGGTGGTTTGGATTTTGGCTGTGGTTAGTTTTGAAAACATAAAATTACTGGATAGTATCCCAAACTTCTGATAGCCAAAAGCAGAATGCATTTATCTGAACTAAAATTGCAGGCACTCTCCACCCCCAAAAGCTTTTAGAGCATGCTAAGAGTTGTCTAGGGTGACCCTATGAAAAGGAGGACCGGGCTCCAGTATCTTTAACAGTTGTATTGAAAAGGGAATTTCAGCAGGTGTCATTTGTATACATGGAGAACCTGGTGAAATTCCCTTGTCATCACACCAGTTGAAGCTGCAGGTGCCCTGCCCTCTTTTAAATCTGGTCACTCTAGTATAGCTCCTGCAGCTTTAACTGTTGTGATGAAGAGGGGATTTCACTAGGTTCTCCATAGATACAAATGACACCTGCTGAAATTCCCTTTTCTATGCAACTGTTAAAGATACTGGAGCCCTGTCCTCCTTTTCATAGGGTCACTCTAGCTAAGGGTAAGATTTACCTATTGTCAGAAGAGTCTCACTCTGTGTTTTCGGAATGAGGCGGAATCTGCCCTAACGCTTTAAAACTGTTTATAATAGTATTGACAACTGCTGGGGCCCAGGACACACACCGTATACAACTTTCAAACCACTTTCAAAGTGTCATATCCTCCTTGGTATAGATCTAGCCTTGTTTTCACACATGGAGGCCAGTGGCAGGGGCCAGGATGTGCCTCACACTTAAAAGATTTTCAGACTGAGCCCAGAGGACATGAATGATGCATATATCAATCTACACATGCAAATTCAGGAATGCTAGGAGTTATTTAAATTTCATAGAAGGCATAGCCGGCCAATCAATTTCTCAGTCAAATCACCTGAAATAAAATAAATTCTTCCGTTAAGTTGCACCCTACCCCAAATCAGTAATTCCTCTTCAATCACAACTAATCTGCAGTATTTCAGGGTGTCAGACAAGTGTTTTATCGTAAGCTTGTTACTGGGCACTCACGGTTTTTTGCGGGTCCTTTTGACACCTCCATCTGCCTCCCACGCATCTCGCACTCCTCCTGGTCTTCTTTCTGTAGCAAATAAGACCCGGGTAAATCTGATTTGTATTAGAAACTCTCTCTCTATATAACTCTGTTAGGAGTTATATATAACTCTGTTAGGAGTTATATGTGACATGTAGAAAGATAGCAGCAAAGGAATATACTTGACCAGAGGATATATATATATATGTGTGTGTGTGTGTGTGTGTGTGTGTGTGTGTGTGTGTGTGTGTGTTCTTTATGTTGAGTTTGAAGAAAGTAGTAACAACAAGTAAAGAGAGACTACAAAACACAGTCTGTCCTTTCCTTAATACAGACAACACACACCACACAGAGAAGGGCAGTTAACTGCCTTTTTCAACTGTAATGGGACAGAGCAGAAAACCCCCTCCCACCTTATACTGTTAGAATGTCTAGAATCAGACTATGCTTACTGTAATATTTCTAACAATTTGGGCGGGGGAGAGAAACATGTTGCCATTTCGTGCTGTGTGCAGGAGAAGCAGCACGATAAAAATGCCCACCGAATGGACCACGTGGTCTTTGTTTACTTCCTCTTTCTTCCCCTATGTGAAGAAAGAGGAAGTATCCTGGGACAGAAGCCGGGGGGGGGGGGGAAGTGACAGTAAGGAAATGTGACCTCACCCCATCTGATGACACTCTCACTGTCCATTCGTCCACAGCTTTCTTTTTCCCTGCTGGAGGGAAATTGCCCCCACCTCATGCAATGAACATAGAAGAAAAACTTCCATTAATGCCAATGGATGCTCCGCCACGCCAGTTTCATTGCCGTTGCAGGGATGGATTTTTTTTGTGTGTGTGTGGGAGTATTACAATATGTGGGAGAGGGGAGGATTTACCCTTCCTTCCCAGCTGCAATCCCTTTTGAAAACCGCCTCCTGCATGCCAATTAAGGTAAGAAAGACATCTTCCACTGCCATCAAAGGACACTTGGGGGTCTGGGAAATATTTATTTATTTATTTATCTATTTATTACATTTCTATACCACCCAATAGCCGGAGCTCTCTGGGCGGTTCACAAAAATTAAAACCATTCAAAGTGTAAAACAACAATATAAAACCATAATATAAAATACAATATAAAAGCTCAACCAGATAAAAACAGCAGCAATGCAAAATTACAAATTTAAAACACCAAGTTAAAATGTATTTATAGACTGTTAAAATGCTGGGAGAATAAAAAGGTCTTCACCTGGCGTCTAAAAGCATATAATGTAGGTGCCAAGCGAACCTCCTTAGGGAGCTCATTCCACAGCCAAGGTGCCACAGCAGAGAAGGCCCTCCTCCTGGTAGCCACCTGCCTCACTTCCTTTGGCAGGGGCTCATGGAGAAGGATCCCTGAGGATAACCTTAGGGTCTGGGCAGGTACATATAGGAGGAGGCGTTCCTTCAGATAGCCTGGCTCCAAGCTGTTCAGGGCTTTAAATGTTAATACCAGCACTTTGAATCGGGCCCGGACCTGGACTGGCAGCCAATGAAGCTGGAAAAGGACTGGAGTGATGTGGTCTTGTCGGCCAGTCCCTGTTAGTAAACGGGCTGCCCTGTTTTGTACCACCTGAAGTTTCCGAACTGTTTTCAAAGGCAGGCCCACATATAACGCATTGCAGTAATCCAAACGAGAGGTTATCAGAGCATGGATCGCTGTAGCTAGGCTATCTCTGTCCAGATAAGGGTGTAGTTGGTATATCAACCTAAGCTGATAAAAGGTGCTCTTTGCCACTGAGTTCACCTGTGCCTCAAGTGACAGTTCTGGATCCAAGAGCACCCCCAAACTATGGACCCAATCCTTTAGGGAGAGTGCAACCCCGTCCAGGACAGGGCAAACATCACCTCGCCGGACAGATGAACCACCCGCTAACAGTACCTCCGTCTTGTCTGGATTGAATCTCAGTTTGTTAGCCCTCATCCAGTCCATTACCGTGCCCAGGCGCTGGTTCAGAACAGCCACTGCCTCACCTGGGTTTGATGAAAAGGAAAAGTAGAGCTGGGTATCTTCCTGGTGGGGGTGCCAATGGTCATGGGTCTTCTCTCTCTCTCTCTAACTTTTTTTTGCTGCTGCTGCCTTTGATGCAGTCTCATTCCAGGACATCCTTGGGTGAGTTGGGGGGAATGGTGGGTGGCAGGAAGGGTGCCCTTTCCACCTAGAATGCCCCAAACAATGTTCTGTCTGGGACATTCTGGGGGAGGGAGAATGGCACCCGGCACCCAGCAGCTACTGAGAGGAGCCCCACTACCACAACAGGCAGCAGCAGCAGCAACACACACAAACACACTGGAAAAAAGCACCACCACTTCTGCCTGCTCCAACAATAAACCTCCCTGACTGACCTTTTGAGAATTTTTGCTGCCTCCCCCACCAAAAAATAAAATTAGTGTTATGGTTCCCCAAATGTGTTACTTGTGAATGGGAGGGGAGCATTGGCCAGCAGTAGAATGCAGGCAAGAATGAATCAGTCTAACAATAACGGACAAGCATAGCTGAAATCTTCTCATCCCTATTTGCATGTATTCAACAAACTGCTTTATGAAACTGGCTGCAAGTTCAACTCAGGCCTCTCGCCAAAGGCCTCCTTGTGTGGAATGAATGTACAATGGGTGTGTGTGTGTGCGCGTGTGCGTGCTTGTGTGATCCAATTCGTGATTACAGTCTCCTCAACAAAAAATAACAGCTTTCCTCTTGCAGTGCTTTTCTTCCCCTTTCCTGGCCCCACTTCCAGAAAGCATGCGAGATGAAAGGAAAACTTCATGAAAGATCATATTGTGGTGCTAACATGGGGGTGGGGGGGAGTCCGCGTCTCCCCACTCCTGAAATGCTTCTCAGGGCTGCTGTAGGAACTCCAGGGCAGAGAGCTCAGGTTACAAGTAATCTCCCCAGCTGTGAAAGGACAATTGGTGCCAAATCCCCAAGGGGAGCTTTCAGTTCCTGGCAGGTGCCTCTCTATTGTGCTCACTTTTAACATCCACCTGCCAGAGGCATAGGAAGGGAACGCTCCGCCTCCTGCCACCCAAATCTACTCGTGTTACAAGCCGGGCCCTGGAAGGGCAGCCCCGGCCACGTCTGTTATCTCCAAGCATAATGAGCACGGCCGGATGCAGCACATTTTTTTCTGCCTGGTTTCTGGTCAATTAGCTATAGCTAAATAACTGAAACATTCATTCTGTGGCGGGTGGGGGTGGAAATCCCTGTTTCTGCTCTTTCATGATTCAGCCAGATATTGAGGAGTCAACTGCACGAGGAGCTGTAAAAAGTGTTAACACGGCTTTGCAGCAATCACGTGCCTCCATCCAAGGCCTTTTGGTGCTATTGCTAAAGAGATTTGTGTGCAGTGCTAAAGTCTGAAATGCAGGCGTTCATCATGACAAAATTGCAGACAGCTGTATTGCAGCTGACAGAGATAACAGGCCTGGGCTAGATGGACCAATGGTCTTGCTCAGAAGATGTTGCCTAGGCTCATATGACTGGGTGTTGGGACAGCTGTGACAAGCCCTAATGAGCTGCATCAGACAAGCATTTTATTGCTGGGCCTTTACGGATTTTCCCGGCTCCATCTCACGATGCCGTCGGCCTCCCACGCCTCCCGCCCCTTCTACCCTTCTTTGCACGACAACGATCACCCCAGTAAGTCTGACTTATTTTTAAAGACGGAAGTTGCTGCTATCTCCTGCTGTGTGCAGGAGAAGCAGCGGGATCAGAACAGCCCACTGAATGGGCCATGTGCATGCTGTTTACTTCCTCTTTCAAAAGAGGAAGTAATGAGGGACAGAAGCATGGGTGGAGAAGCGACGGTAAGGAAATGCGATTTCCCCCCGTGTGATGATGCCCAATGTTTCATTTCTAAAAAACAAACAACAGTGGTCAAAAGCAAGAGATAAAGACATGCAGAGCCATCAGGGATGCTGTAGTAGTTGACTTTGCAAATCCCCCTCCAATTCTGAGATTCTATCCAGCGGCTTTTCTGCAGTGGAAGCTGGGGCTACAATGTCAGTGGGGTGGTTAATCTGCTCTAAGTTTCAATCAAAACCAGTCAGAACTCTAAAGGGGATATCCAAGGATCGAGTTCTGACCTGTTCTGAATTGAAAACCTGAGCAGATTCACCGCCCCACTGACACCAGAGCCCCCAGCCTCCACTGCTTTTCAGTATAACTAGACATGGTTTTTAATGTTCATGAGAGTTGGGCTTTTCAAGAGACATTTTCATGAAATCTATAAAAAGTCATAAAATGTCTGACTATCTTGAGCATTGTGGATACTAGTAGCCAACGAACCCTGTGCATGTTAATGTTCAGAAATCAGTAGAAATCAAAGTTTGCAAAGCTTGGAGATAAACACCGCCACCTGCTAATATCTGTGCATTGAGCTGCTGCTCAAGGCGCAGGAGCAAGGGGCAGTTCAAAAGATGGCAACCCTACTCAAGAGGTAGAACAGATGCCAATGAGATCAAAAGGACAACAGCAGCAGCAGCAATAACATTTATTCTTTATTCTTCTATTTACACAGAAGAATTTATTCTTCTATTTACACAGTGACTTAAGTCAGCATAATTTAGTCATCCACACAGTTTCTTTTCTGCAGTTGATGACAGAAGGAGCAATTACCTGTAGTGAAGATCTATGCACTACTCTGTTTTAATACCTGACATCATGGGAAAAGGAGAACCCAAGAAAAAGACTGAAAGACAGATAAACGACAAATAATCTATCGGTCCTTTGTATATCCATCCAGAAGCAATAGTACCACATAAATTATAAGAAGAAAATCAATAAACCAAATGCAAAAAGATGAACTGCCAAACTCCATTTTGGCCATGATGCTGGTCGGCCTTGAAGTTCAGCGTTAGTTTATGTCTGGGAATTTCTGATCCTTTGCAATAACTAAAGGTCCTGCCTGGCAAAGCTTTAGATGCCTGTCTTAAATCTGTTTCAGTAAGTGACTCGGTTGTAGGCAATTCTTGTCCACGTTGAGAAGAATTTATCTGAATTATCTGTACTTTTCCTTTGATCATTGTCAATATTCCTATTGGAGAATGACAAGGTCTTGATCTGCTTTCCCCTCCTCTTTTTGGTTGACAACTGAACAAAATAAGCTGGTAGTGTGTACACACACACAGAGAGAGAATGCTTCCTGGTAGCTGAAATAATTTGGCGTTTCCTCCTCACCCCCATACCTCTGCCGTACATTCATTCTGTGGTTGGAGCTTGTTACAGCATTGATTTTTCAGCTGTTCCGGGAGCCTGCACAGAGCTGTGTTCAAGGGCTCACACCTGTGTAAGCACTTGCACTCAAGAGGGGTGTCAATTAGCCAAAAGCGACAGATCTTGATCTAAAAGCTTACTGCTGGAGGTGACGAAGGAGGCTGCTACTTCTTCCTTTTTCTGAGCAGGGCAGGTTCTCACTTCAGATCATTTCCATTTTGAGTCAGCCAGAATCACAGAATCCTAGAATAGTAGAGTTGGAAGGGTCCTGTAAGGCCATCAAGTCCAACCCCTGCTCAATGCAGGAATCCACCCTAAAGCAAACCTGACAGATGGTGGTCCAGCTGCCTCTTGAAGGCCTCTAGTGTGGGAGAGCCCACAACCTCCCTAGGTAACTGGTTCCATTGTCGTACTGCTCTAACAATCAGGAAGTTTTTCCTGATGTCCAGCTGGAATCTTATTGATGGTCCTCATGGGCAATAATTTTACTAGGATCACAAACTATAAATTACCTGCTGAAGTTCCCTCTTCTACACAGAGCACAGGAGCCCTTCCCTTCTTTTTTCAGCATCTGGCCAGTGGCCACCCAGGGGGTGATGGGGTGGTGGTGGTGGGGATCTATTGCAACAGCAGGCGGAGCTTAAGGGAAATGGGTGATTCGAAAAATGAGACGCCCCCTCCCCAGCCTCCCTTTCTCACAGATCTCTGGCACAGAAATGTCAGGCTCTTCCTGTGCTTTTAAAATTATTGTCTCAATCACTTTCCCTATCAGAATGACAGAAAGGTACTAAGATTGGAAGCTATGCTGGAAAACGTGGGTGGTTTAATCTTTAAAATGGGCAGTGGGTTGGCCATGTGTCCTCTTTATCTGAAGAGCTGCCAGAGGACAAATTTGGTATGACTAAAGCCCTTCCTAAGAGCTACCATTGTGCCAAGTTTCATGTCTTTATCTTAAAACAATGACGGTTATAAGCATTTTTGTTAATTCCCATTAGAGCTGCTCTTTGAAAAAAAATTCCGGATTTCCCCTCCCCCTCCCGGATTTGCCATCAAAAACCCGGGCAAATCCGGTCATATGGTCACCCTACCAACTCAAACATTTTATTTATTTATTGCATTGTTATACCACCCAATAGCCAAAGCATAGGCACACCCAAGGGGTGTGCCAGGTGAGCCCTCCCCCCATAGCCTCCCCCCAATCTCTACCTGCCTATAGGAGTGCAGGAGTTCACTTCGGGCAGCTCCAATCACTAGCTGCAAATGGTATCAGCTCATTGTTGGTGGGGGTGAGGCAATTTGCCCACATAACCCCTGTACCGCGCCAGCTGCATTGGCTACCTGTGTGTTTCTGAGCCCAATTCAAAGTGCTGGTTTTGACCTATAAAGCCCTAAATGGTTTGGGACCAAGTTACTTGAAGGACCGCCTCCACCCATATCAGCCTGCCCACACTTTAAGCTCCGAAAAAGAAGCCCTTCTCATTTGCCCACCTGTGAGAGCAATTAGGTGGATGTCCACATGGGAGAGGGCCTTCTCTGTGGTGGCTCCAAACCTCTGGAACAAACTCCCATTGGAGGACCGCCATGCACCATCTTTGCAGGCTTTCAAGAAGTCCTTAAAAACGTTTTTATTTGCCATGGCCTTCCCATGATGAGTACAATTATTGCTGTTATGGCCGCTATTGTTGTTCCTGCTGGTTTTATTGTTGGTTTTATTGTTTTAATTGCTGTTTTATTGCGACCACGTTTTTATTGCTTTTAATATTTTATTGCTTTTAATATTTTATGTATTTTACGGTTGTAAGCCACCTTGTGAGGGCCTCTGTCCTGAAAGGTGGCCAAGAAAAGTTTTGAATAAATAAATAGGTTATCAGTGGCTGGGGATGCATTTGTAGTGGCTTGTAACTAGCCTGGGACGCATTTTTAGCTGCAATGTATCAATCATTGCAACTGTTGAAGCCTCTTCACTACTACAGTGAGTACTGCTCCTGCACTACTCTGCGCTGCTAGCAGTTTCTGCTTCTGTTACAGGATTGGGAGAGCTGGCAAAACAGGGAGAGGGACAAGAGGTTTAGGCTAGGGGCTTTTATTCCCTGAAGCCCAATGGGAACTGCCCAGAGAGCTTTGGCTATTGGGCGGTATAAAAATGTAATAAATAAATAAATAATAAATAAATCACACACACACACACACACACACACACACACACACACACACACACACACTATTAACCCCTGTACTGCTGGTCCCTGGCTTTATCTCTCTATCCCAACTTCCTCTCTGGCCTTAGCTAGATCTACCTGTTAGCACGCGACGGAGGAGGGAAGATCTCATGATGTGTTTATTGCAAGATCCCTCCTCTGTTTCCACGCGATGCGGGATGATCTCAGAAGGAGAGGTGTTGCGCTCGCCATTTTTTTTATTAAAGGGCCAGCAGATCACAAATGCTCGTGCGCAAAAGGTAAGTGATTTTTTTAAATTTAAATTATTTCCCCCTCTCTCCACACCCTACCCTCGATGGGCGCAGCGCTCCTGAGGAGCGCTGTTCCCCGTGCATAGCTCCTGGCTCCTCATGAGGAATTGCGAGGAGCCGGGTCAACTCGTGGTGCCCGGCCACATGTTCTGCGGTCTCAGGCTCAGCCCGAGACTGTGGAAAAACTGGGGCTAAAGGGGAGGGTGGATGCACAGGGATGATCCCGGAGATCATCCCGGGATTTCGCCCCGTCTAGCTACGGCCTCTGCTAGCCAGCACTTAGACTGATAACCCCTTTACTGTTGGAGGGCTATAGGCAAATTGATCTTCAGGTAGAGAGAAGGCTACAGAAGTGAGTTCAGTTCACCCCTAACTCATGAACCACCGTAGGTTTTGCCACTGATAATAGCTATATTTTAAGTCTTATCTTTCTGCAACATGGATTAAATAAGTGGATAAAAATAAGATTTTGCTTTTAAAGCTCACTCTAAAATAAAAGCATGGAAAAGAATACCGCATCCATGAAATCACTGCGCCAGCTTATATATGTCAATCAAAGTTGAATAGCTGAGTGATAACCTGACAATGAGGAAGAATTCCTCTCCTGGTTTTCCAGCAGCTGTATGTCAGAGCTCCATCTAGTGGCCATTCTTATTGCTACAACTCCATTTTCATGTAATAACTCCGTGACTGTCATAACTGCACATACAGTCAATTTTTTTTAGAAAGCACGTTAAGCCATGTTTTCCAATTATGTAGAGAAAGCCTGTCAGATGAATGTATGGAGGTCATGAGCAGGGACAGTGGGCATGGTCTCATTTGCACCCTTCCTGCGTTTGCTCAATGTGAGAAAATAGCCGTGGTGACCCACAGTTGATTTATTTATTTTATTTATTGCCCCAGGCCATGGTCTGAAGGCATGCCTTGCTGAAGCTGAGCAGGTCTGCATCTGGTCAGTGCTTGGATGGGGAGACCGCCTGGGAACTGCATGCAGCCACTTTGAGTCCCCCGTTTGAAGAAAGGTGGGACATAAACACAAGAAATGAATATTAGTAACATTTATAGGAACACAGGAAACTTCCTTATACTGAGTCCAACCACTGGTCCATCTAGAGCAGTCTTGTCCTCCCTGAGTAGCAGTGATCCAACCAGGCTGCAAAAACAACAAAGCCAAAATGATCCTTAACAAGGGATACACTTGACAAAATCCCAAGTTAAGGGATATGCATTCACAGTTAAAATGGTTGAATATTAAACTGTGCAAATGTTAAAAACATTGTAACAAAAACAATGTGTCACAGTATACAAATAAAACTTGAGTGTATAAAACCCTAAATGCTATAATGCTAAAATATTATAGCAATGTAAAAAGACACATATGACAATGTTTTTTGTTTGTTTGTAAACCAGCGTATATAAAACAAGCTTTTTGCCTCTCTAGTGGAGGCATCGTGGTGTGTGTGTGTGTGTGTTGGAGACTGGAGAGGCCTTGAGATACCACGTAATCTAGCCTCTCTAATCCTGTCCCCTCCCCTGGGTCTGCCCCCTTTACCTCCTTTCTGCAGGCTGCACGTGGGAGGGGGATTCGGATTCCATGGTCCGAAGTCGGAGTGGTGTTACACATGGGTACTGCTGGTTGAGTAACAGTGGTCATGAACAAGGGAGCCTGCTGCACCTCCGATCAGGAGGACCACTGACAAGCAGCAACCACACCAGTTTGCCCTCCAGGCCCTGCCTCTTGCTTGTGTATCTCTGCGAAAGCTGTGCTCACGGACCGGAACGATGCCAAGGCATAGATCAGAGGAAAGGCTTAGTTTTTGGTAGACAGCTGGGGATATACGACCAATTCACAGAGCACTCAGGTACAGCCTCAGCCTCATTCAGTGTGGCCTTCTAATTTCCAACCTCTGACCATGTGAAGATACAACTCAGTGAAGAAGGGGGCATCCCTCCAAGAGAGTCTGGCACTTCTCCTCTCCTCTCATCGTTGGTTTAAGTCGGGCCAGGGAGAATGACAAAATAGGACTACATGGCATGTCTGGAAGCCGAGTTGTCTCATAACCGAATGTGTGATTTTTGGAATCGTTCCTCCGACGCTACAGTGAGTCACACACAAAAGCTCCTTTCCTTCGCAGAGGCCAGGCCTGCTTGGACAGATGAGAAACCTAATCTTAGCAGTGGCAGCCCAGCCAGCACCCGCCTCTCATAGGTCACCCGTTCAAGTCCAAGAACTTGCATGGTAGAACTATCATCATGTACAATTGATTTTCATGTGATTCTCTCTCTCTCTCTCTCTCTTGATCACACACACACACACACACACACACACACCTTATTCTTTCTTTTAACCCCCCCCCCCAAAGAATAGGAATTAATTTCTGGCATCTTTGAGATGATGATGATGATGATTCATTGTTCTCAAAAGGAGCCCTTTTTCACGGAGAGGTATATTCTGCAGCAGACTGTGCAGTATACATGCAGGCATTCCACACAAATGCCTTTCCAAAAGTGCACAGAGAACGGCCTGAGGGTAACAGGGTGGAACAGTTCTGCCACTGAAGTTCTGGGGGGCTGGCCCCCAATGCTGCCTGCCCAAGAGCCCCGCCTGAGCCTCTCCAAGCTCCTCAGAGTGCAATAAAGAATCCGGTCTGGGGCTTGGTTGGAACACCCAGCCTGCTCTCTAGGGATTCACGAACACAAGCAAAAGCATCGGCCATCGATGAGAAATGACTCCCATGTTGATGATCTTTATTTACAACGTAGCCTGTTCCCTCCTGACAGCGTGGCAGAGCGGTGAGGGCAATGTTTTAAAACCTTAAAAGGCCTTTAGAGTTGTGAAAGCCTCCCACGCCCCACCCTATCCAGACCACCAGAAGCCATCTGCATTTAAGGCAAAACCTCTTAGCTCATATCCAGAAGATGTTGAAGGCTTTACACACACACACCATGTGGGCAGCAGAGGCTGCTGGCTTTGATGTCAGTGGGGTGGTGAATTCGCTCTGAGTTTCACCTTGGATAGGTCCTTTGGAGTTCTGACTGGTTCTGACTGAAACCCAGAGCGGATTCACTGCCCCACTGACATCAGAGCCACCAGCCTCCATTTCATGTTGGAAATCCATATCAACCAGGATGATCAGGGGTCTGGAAACAAAGCCCTATGAAGAGAGACTGAAACAACTGGGCATGTTTAGCCTGGCGAAGAGAAGATTGAGGGGAGACAGGATAGCACTCTTCAAGGACTTAAAAGGTTGTCACACAGAGGAGGGCCAGGATCTCTTCTTGATCCTCCCAGAGTGCAGGACACGGAATAATGGGCTCAAGCTTAAGGAAGCCAGATTCCGGCTGGACATCAGGAAAAACTTCCTGACTGCTAGAGCAGTATGACAATGGAACCAGTTACGTAGGGAGGTTGTGGGCTCTCCCACCCTAGAGGCCTTCAAGAGGCACCTGAACAACCATCTGTCAGGGATGCTTTAAGGTGGATTCCTGCACTGAGCAGGAGGTTGGACTCAATGGCCTTGTAGGCCCCTTCCAACTCCACTATTCTATGAGTCTACGTATTTGTTTATTTAAAATAAACTTTAAAATGGGCTCAGGGGGCTGGCTCTGGGTCTGAGTGGAGGGCATTTAATCCTTTCTTCTTGTACCCTTTCATGGAGTAAAATGTTCCTCCCATTATTTTTTCTTGGCATTTTCATATAGGAAATAGTATTATTTCACTATACACACGGGAGTGGGTGGGGGTGGGGAATGGGACTTAGAGAAACCAGCCCCATTGAGTTCAGCGAGGCTTACTTTTAGGTAAGTGGGCACAGATTGGCAGGTCCTTGAGTTGCTGGCTTGTGATTTCCGAATTTCGGGCCAGAGGCTGGAACGACAGGCGGGACCGTGGCATCGTTCCAGGATCTGGAGACGGTTGAGTGCTTGTTGGGCCAGGAGTGAGAGTTGGCAGAGCTTCATATATGAGAGCCAGGACCAGAGGGGTTGTTGGTGTGGCAGACCATGATGTGGGGGTCAAGAAGAAAAAATGCTAAGCCTCCCGCTTGAATTTTTTTTTTTTTGGCTTATTTCACAAAACGCCCAGCATTGTACCCAAGACAAAATGACACAGCAGCAACAAATATAAGCAGGTAAAATCCCTGACCCTTGCCCAATCTAGTGATTGCATTTGCAGGTAAGCGATTCCGGGCGTATCTATCTATCTATTTACCCCCACAACAGTTTCTCAAAGCTTTGAATGATCTCCTTTGGGTTGAATGGCATTTGCTTCAATCTAGTCCAGTTTGCTTTGGCTGGTGGATGAGAAGCTATCTGTGGAAAGCTGCATTGCACAGCCAGCCAGCGGCCTAAATTTGTCCTTAATCAATATTGCTGTGCAAGGGCAGGTCCAGGATCAACAGGAATTCATGGAAAGTTTTGCTCTATGCCTAGCAGCTTACAGCTTCATGCTCTCCAGAAAATACTTTTGTCTTTCTAATCTGTGTGTCCAGAAACTGGTGAAAAAGAAAAGGAGGGGGGAAAGAATAGAAAAAAGGGGGAAAGTCTGAAATCATACAAGTATTTGGGGGGATGGAATTATTTCTTTGGCACGGGTGGTAATCTTTTTTGAAGGCTTTCCCACTTCTTGTCAAACTCAGGTGAAGGCCAGGACACAGCTGCTACCAGATGGCTCCAGAAATGTTGTAGATCTCATTTTCGGAGCATGCTGCTCAGAAGGTAGCAAGCAGCTCACACAACACAGCGGAGAAATCTGCCAAATGCTTTTGTGCTCTGGTCCAGGCGATCGGCCACCCCTCCATAAATGTTTAGGGATAGATCATATTTCAAAACCTTTGTCCATAGCGTACTTGGTATGGCAACAGGCTGTCCACATTTCCTCATGAGAAAAATATCCCAAAGAACAACAGAACATTTCACATCCATCATGGAGATACGTTTGAGATGACAGATTTGCAATTTTCAGAGTTTGAACGTAGTGACCTGTTTTCCATACCAAATCCGTAATGTCTTCATCCACCAAGAACACATGAAGATGTCTTACACTGTCAACCATTGGTCTGTCTAACTCAAGGGTGGGCATCTTGTGGCCCTCCAGATGCTGTGGCCTACAACTCCCATCAGCCCGCACCAGCATAGCCAATGGAGGGGGGTCATGGGAATTGTAGGCCAAAATGTCTGGAGGGTCACAAGTGGGACTGAACCTAGAAATGTTTAGAATATGGATCCTTCTTCTAGAAGGTTCTAGGTTCAATTCCTGGCATCTGCAGAAAAGGATTTCAGGATTCTAGATTCAAAGTCCATCTTCAGTATCACTGTGGAGGGAGGGACATCTTAATCCTTTCCTCTCTCTCAGTTTTCCACTTCCAAATTAAGCCCCTCCATGCTTTTAACCCTGGGGAGAAATAAAAGCATAATTAAGACAGCCATAAAGTAGCTACACTAAAATTACAGTGATTTTTTTTTTTTAAAAAAAAAAACCCTGCACCTAACCCAACAGACCAGCTGACGTGCCTCTATTGCCCAATAGCCAAAGCTCTCTGGGCTTGAATAAAAAGCACTTTACCTGCCAGTGGAAGGACAGCAGAGACCCAGCCAGCCTAACCTCCCTCAGCAGGGAGTTCCACCGGCTGGAAGGGGAGGGGAAGGAGAAAACACCCACAACGTTAGTCACTTGGAAGTTGCAGCCCAGACTTTAGGTTAAAAAAGGAGGTCATGGGGGAACTATATGCAATTCCCTAACCTGGTGCTTCTAAATGTGTTGGAATACAAATCCCATAATGCCCAGCCAACATGTTTTTCGGTCAACCGAAACACAATTCCAATTCATGCTTTCAGCTTTGAGTCATCATGTGTGCTTCAGCCATTCGTCGGCCAGGCAAAGCAACAGATGTATATTGAAGACACAGTGTTGAGAACACCCAAGTCTTTCTGACAATCAAATTCACAACTTGAATAAAGACGGACTTTGCCTTCTGGAGGAAAGGACAGCCAACCTGGCTCCTGTGTAGCAACACCGGGGGGGTCACTTAACTCGAGCTCTGGAGGCAGGCGATTCTTTGATACGTGGGAATTCTAGCGTATCAGTTTAATAAACAGCAGATCTTCTGCAATTTGCATCACTGGATAAATCCCATAAGGATCCACAAATAGTCCTCGATTTCCTGGGTTCTACCCTTAAAGGTGGACTAAAAATAATTTTAAATAAATAAAATAAAAAAGGCAGATTCTGAATATAAATATCATCAGATTCTATTCCATGGCCAAGAGTAAAGTAATACCCAAAAAACTGTATTGGCAGAAAGAAAGAAAAAGAAAGGATGAGGGAAAGAAAGGAAAGGAAAGACAGATCACTTATTCTTTTAATTTGGTCAGTCCGTATTCAACATGGTTGTTCACAATATAGAAGAGAAACTTGTGTCTCTGCAGCTACATCAGCTTGGTCTCGGTTGTGTGTTTTTTTAAAAATGTGGCCCAAATGGAACCATTTTCTGCCTGATAGAAAGTTCAAGGTAAATCAGAGAAATCACAGGGGAGACAGGAATGATCTCACCACCTGAGCATTTCCCTGTTCTGTGTTGAATGTTTTCTGGCTTGTCATGTCTTCTAAACGGTTTAGCCTAAAAATGCCAGATTTATTCTAATCTGTTGGCCTTGGCAAGGGCCGGCAACTGAACTAATCTGGGGTGGGGGGAGAGAGAGAAAGAGCAGGCATGTGGAAAGGTGGGGGTTGGGGTGGGCTACTCATCGATTCATTGAACTATCAGACCAGAGTCTAGTGGCACCCACTGGTGGCAGCTCCTTCTCGGTGGATTTAATTAGGGTGACCCTATGAAAAGGAGGACAGGGTTCCTGTATCTTGAACAGTTTTATTGAAAAGGGAATTTCAGCAGGTGTCATTTGAATATATGGAGAACCTGGTGAAATTTCCTCTTCGTCACACCAGTTAAAGCTGCAGGTGCCCTGCCCTCTTTTGTATCTGGTCACTCTAGTAGAGCTCCTGCAGCTTTAACAGTTGCATAGAAAAGGGAATTTCAGCAGGTGTCATTTGTATGTATGCAGCACCTGCTGAAATTCCCTTTTCTATGCAACTGTTAAAGATACAGGAGCCCTGTCCTCCTTTTCATAGGGTCACCCTACCTTTAATACAACCAACCCCAAAAGCCGCTGAATCATGAGCAAGCTTTCATGTTCTCCAAAACTCTACTTGGTGTTGGATGTTATGTGAGATGGAGTTTGTGGGGAGGGGGTTAGAAAAAGTGCAGCACATTGTATCCCCCAAAGCCTGCAGCTTCATCGCTACAAACATTTGGAGATACAACAACCTTCTTGCTGTATATCCAGTTGGACAGAGAAGAATTCTGGAGAACTCGAAAGCTTGCTCACAACTTCATGGGATATTGCTTGGGCCTGATCCTTGGTCTTTGCATACTGTAGATTTTGGGTGTTATTTTTCTAATAGACCAACAGAGTTATTTACATTTCCACCCTGGGACAGGCTCTAGAATGTTTCCTTGGCAAGATGCAAAGGATTTATTTAGGGACAGGTTTGAATTTAGTTTGATTTGTTCTTTTGATAAGAACTTACCAAAATTCACAAAATCCTTCATAAATGGGACAGGAAGAACCTAAGATGGGGCGGCGGGGATGGAACAACTCAGGTTAAGTGAAACTGACAGCTTTGTTTGTGCCGACCCAAGGCTTTGAGCGATTCGTTTTTCAAAACCTGTCTTCAACCATGTTTGTGATTCTACCGCTTTTTCCCTGACAGACTCCTCACCTTTAACAGTGACATGACAGGAGGTCTTCTGAATGCTGGAAAGAGCTCTACCTTCCCCAGTGCAGATGGGTGAGAATTTGGTTTCAGTTCATTTTTAATAGGAGCTTACTCATGGCAAATTTCTTCAAAGAGTGGATGAAAAGAACTAGAGATTGTAAAAAAAATTGAATGTGGGAGGACGTAGGAGTGACAGATTCATCCATCCCTACTTTTATAGCAGCCACATGGATCCCTTGAAGTAGTAAGTTTGAACGCCACTGCTGTATCTGGTCAAGAGGGCAGGGCTCCTGCAGCTTTAAATGTTGTGATGAAGAGGGTATTTCACCAGGTGCTGCATGCATACAAATGACACCTGCTGAAATCCTCTTTTCTATTCAACTATTAAAGATACAGGAACCCTACTATTAGCAATCTTGCAGCACTGCTTCAGACGGGTTGAAGTTCCAGACCACTTTCAAAGGTAGCCCCAGATACAAGGCATTGCAGTAGTCCAACTGATTGGTCCCAGGAGCTAGACTCTCTTTGTCCAAATAGGGTTGCCATTGGTATATTAACCCAAGCTGATTAAAAGTGTGTCTCTATGGCAGTGCTCGCTCTACGAGTGCTTCAAACGGTAAGCCAGATCCTGCAGGGAGAATTTTACTTTACTGAAGATGCTGCCATTTACCCAAAAAATATTGGCACCTGGTCGACAATATTTTTATAAAAAGAAAATCACTTGCCTTGCAGTCCTGATGGCTCTTCTCTTATGTTCTTATGGTCTTGTGTTGCTTAATTTCCAAAACCCTCTGCATCTGTTTGGTCCCTTCTCCAAGAGATTGCTGAATGGGAAGAGCAAAGGAGGTGGCAGAAAAGAGAGTGTGGCAGGAAGAGAAAAAAGGTGAAGCCCCACCCCACCCCCACGCACACGAACTTTGGGCTATGGCCCTGCTCACCTCTGCACCATTCATTGTGAACTCCTAACAGATTACCCACAAGCAAATGAGCCTTCAACAGAAAAACAAACAAACACGTTGCCCACCTGCATCTTAGGGCCTTGCTAGACCTATCTGATAATCCGTGTGGGAGGAGGGGCCAGCCCACACTACAATAGTGCAGGCTGTCGCCCCAGTCTACATATAAACAAAAGGAACCCAAAAGGGAACCACCAGTGGTCGCCTTTTGGGTTCCTTTTGTTTACATTTTCACCACCACTGCCTCCCTTACTATAGTGCCCCAATCTACATGTCAGACGCGACAGGCTGCAGAAAGGACCCGTTGCGTCCGCCATTTTTCTTTATTTTTAAAGGGCCAGGTGCACAGGAGCACCATCGACCAGTAAGTTTTTTTAAAAAGGGTTCCCTGCTCCCCCCCTGGCCGTGATTCCCCCCCCATCTCCGGTTTCCCCGCCCACGATCTCCCCACCCCTGATCTCTCCCCCTGCCCCAATGGGCCCAGAGCTCTTGCAGAGTGCTGCGCCCCATCCACCGCTTTTCCTGGCTACTCATGAGTAATTGCGGTAGCTGGGAAAAGTGGCGGACTGGTCTACATGCCCGCGGTCTCGGGCTCAACCTGAGACCGCGGGAAATACCGGGCCACAAGCAGTGCCAGTTGTCCCGGGCCAAGGGAGGGTTACCCCTGCCTGAGCCCAGGATCCCCTGTGTGTCATCTAGAAGCACAGGGGTGAGCCCAGGGCTCCCAATGGGCTAACCCATCATCTAGCAACGGCCTTAAAGTGACCAATGGAGAGCCATTTTTCTTCTTTTACTGGTTATGTGGCAAACCTGGGGGCTGTCTACACGCAAGGAAAGCCCCACAGTGGCTGTGGATATGTGCCAAAGATGATGCAGGCATAGCTTCACAGCTACTGCGGGGGCTTCCTTGTGATGCTGCAGTTTGAAAAAGTCAGGGATTTACCCCAACTTTTTCAAAGGCAGCAAGGTCACCACGTCACTTCCGCCATGTAACTTTGCTCCACAGCCAATCCAGGGCAAACCTGGGGGTGGAGCCTGTTGGAAGGCAACCAACAATTGGTCGCCATCCACCAGGAAGAGGGCAGCTCAGCTCTGTGGCCCAGATGGCCACCCAGAAAAACCCGTGCTCCCCCCTCAGTGTTGAGATTACCCATCGTTGTCCCTGGAGAGGGAAATTGCGGGGTTGATGAGGGAGGTGGGGACAGCCCGGCCCCATGAAGGCAGCCCCCAGTTCTAGCACTCCGCTTCAGCATAGGAGGCACAGCATTGCAGCTCCTTCTGTTGTTGCGGAGGTAAAGCCGGATGTCCCGGGCAGAAGGAGTGTGTGCCATCATTCCTCCCTCAGCCTCTTTCGTCAGAAGGGTCACTCTGAGCCAGTATGGTGTAGTGGTTAGAGTGTTGGGCTGGGACTGGGATGACCTGGGTTCAAGTCCCCACTCGGCCATGGAAGCGCAATGGGTGACCTTGGGCCAGTCCCTGACCCTCAGGCTAAACCCACCTCACAGGGTTGTTGTGAGGATAAAAGGGGAGAGGAGGAGAAGTATCACATGTGCTGCCTTGGATTCCTTGGAGGAAAAGGCAGGATATAAATGGAACAGATAAAAATAAACAAACAAACAAACTCTGGCATGGGGAAAAGCCATTGCAGGGGATCGCCCTGTGTAGTCCTTTGTTCTGACATGACCTTTGCAGCACCAAAGTTGCCCGATATCCAATCACTCACTGAGTGAGGGGACTGCCTTGCATGAACACTGAGGCCCTGGACCACGGCCCAGCACAGCGCGCGGTCATCTGAGAACACTTTGAGTGCTGAACCTCAGAAGCATGGCCTTTCTCCCCTTCTCCCCGTGGAAGACAAATTCTCAAGATTTGATACTGTTATTTTTCATTTTTGTTGGTGGAGATCACTGGGAACGTCTTGTTTTCTGATGCCTAACGCCCCTAGGTTGAGGAGGGAGAGAGGGCAAGTGATTGTATTTTTCTACGTTTGTAAAGCTTTTTTGGACAGGCGGACTGGCAGCAAGGCAATTTCCCAGCGAATACACGTATTTGACTTGGCAGGGGATGATCTTCGTGGAATTGCTTTTGCATTAGAAGCAGTCCCCCTAAGAGATAAAAACAACAGCATGTGATTTATTAACCTTGGTGTTTTATTTAGCAGATAAATGCTAGTATTACTTCTCTCTCCCTGTTCATAGGCTTTGGATCATGCTTGCCTGATGCTGAGATTAAAATTAATATAATTAAATGATAAATCAATTTTGGGATGGGACGGGTTTGGGTCCTTTCTGATAGCTCTCCACTAGAGGGCGGATGGCCCAAATCCAGAGGCTGGCAGTTCAAGCCCCTCCCCCACCCCATGGCCCAACCCTCCCCATCCAAGGGGGTGTCTTGACGATGGTACATTGGCAGGGTGACCATATTTTGGAAACCAAAAAGGAGGACAACATGGTCGCCCCCAAGGGGGCGTGTCCAGCACCAAGGGGGCGTGCCCATCCGAACATAGCCTTGGTCACATGTCTGATTTTACAGCACACATTTAAGACAAATCTGTTCTACATAACATCTTAATGTTAAAATCACTGAAATAAAGAACAAGTGAGAGATTCAATGTATCTGAAATTAACTTCACTCACTCCTACTTTTGTAGATTTTGCTGTACTTTGAAGCTTTTGCTATACTCTGTGTGTTACATTCTCCCCTTTCCTCAAATATCTTTTCTGACTGTATCTTCACTCATTGCAAGCTGCTGTTGTTGTTAACACGGTTTGCTACTGGCCCCAGATCTGTTTCAAATTTGGTGTGGCTAAAGCTCTACCTAAAAGCTATCATGGTGCCAACTTTCAGCTCTTTATCTTTAAAAATGACAGTTTAAAAAATAATAATTTTAAAACCTAATTTTTTAAAAAATTCCCCCGAAATCAATGGATTAACAGATCTGTTTCAAATTTGGTGTGGCTAAAGCTCTACCTAAATCCTATCATGGTGCAAAGTTTCATCTCTTTAACTTTAAAAATGATAATTTAAAAAATAATAATTTTAAAACCTCAATTTTAAAAAAAATCCTAAAAAATCAATGGATGAACAGATCTGTTTCAAATTTGGTATGACTAAAGCCCTTCCTAAGAGCTACCATTGTGCCATGTTTCATGTCTTTATCTTTAAAAATGACAGAGTTGTAAGCATTTTTGTTAATTCCCATTAGAGCTGCTCTTTGAGATTTCCCCTCCCCCTCCCGGATTTGCCATCAAAAACCCGAACAAATCCGGGCAAATCTGGTCATATGGTCACCCTACACATTGATGCCATAAGCCCCCCCCCCAACCCTGCACTCCCTTGACCTCCTTGGGGACTGTCTCCACGCCAAGGAGCAAGCGCGGGGTTTGAAGCCATTAATGGGAGGAGGAAGAAGAGCCACTGCCACCCCATGCTCCACTGCACAAGCGGTGCTGAGCCTCATTGTATCCCTCATCGGTTCCCTCTGCTACCTTGCGGGCCTTTCCAAGCCCTTCTCCCACACCAGATGCTGTGAGATCTTTAGTTCGGCTCCCCTCTGGGACGGTAGAAGTGAATTCTGTGCCTTGTAACACGTGACCAGATTATTTCTTTTCAGTTCAGTTCGGAGCATCCTATCTTCGAATGGTGCTTGTATGTATCAATTGTTTTTGGAAAAGTAAAAAATAGCCAAAGGCAAGGGCGGAACCAAGTAATCTTCTACAATAATATTATTAGTAAAAGTTTTATTAAAGTGCCAGGTGCCTACGCGTTTCGAACGCGGTTGCGTTCTTCCTCAGGGATTTATAAGCCCTGAGGAAGAATGCAACCGCGTTCGAAACGCGTAGGCACCTGGCACTTTAATAAAACTTTTACTAATAATATTATTGTAGAAGATTACTTGGTTCCGCCCTTGCCTTTGGCTATTTTTTACTCCTCCACGGGGTTTTCCTTGCTTTTGCACTCATCAATTGTTTTTGGTGCAGGAGGAAGCTGAGCGGAGAGCGACGGTCGGGAATTGTTGACGAACGTTTGGTGCCCCCATTCCGTGTAGGTTCCCTCCCTCCCCGCAAATGTTGAAAAGTCAGTTCCTAGTTGCAGACAAATCCTTGGCGGCCTGCTTCAACAAAATATATCTTTCTAAGCAAACGATTAAAGCATAAATGACCTTCTTTGCTCAAGAGTTGGAGGAGAGTCTGTTGTGTCAATTTGGATATGCATAAACGGAGCGCCAAGCACTTTGGCACGCTGGGAGCCTGTGCTGATTGTGAACAGCCTTTTACAGCCAAAAGGAAAGATTATGAAGGCCTTTCTCTAAGATTTTCCATAAGGTTACCTTGAAATCATTCAAAGTAGCAAATCATTTTCTCTATTTCCAAATTGAGCTACGGAAAGAGGAGGAAAACTGGAGTCCACATCCATCGCTTCATGCAGGGATGCAGAACCCCTGTAACCCCGAGGGCTGGATTTCATTTTGGAGAAGGTCTCAGGGGTCACATTCCAGTGGTGGGTGGGGCTGAAAGCAAAAAGGGGCAGGGCCAACCCTCCCCCCCAAATTCTTTTAGCTCAAAGCTCTTATTCCCAGTAACTAAGCCGTAGGAGAAGCCTGCCAGCCTTTTAGGACAGAGGGGTGGGGGTGGGGGTGGCAGGCAACCATACAAAAGCTAGGAAACCACCAAATGTCTGGTGGTTTGGGGAAAGGGAAGTGGGTGTGGCCAGGGGAAGGGGCATGTCCTTCTGGGGCCAGATTTGGGCCCGGGTCTGAATTCTGCACCCTGTCTTAACAGGTTGCACAGAAAAAAACCCACCCAGATTCAGGGCTGCCATGCCAATGCATTGCCTGTCCATGTGTAGGGTAACCCTATGGAAAGGAGGACAGGGCTCCTGTATCTTTAACAGTTGCATAGAAAAAGAAATGTCAGCAGGTGTCCTTTGTATGCATGCAGCACCTGGTGAAACTCCCTCTTCGTCACAACAGTTAAAGCTACAGAAGCTAAACTAGAGCGACCAGATACTAAAGAGGGCAGGGCTCCTGCAGCTTTAACTGTTGTAATGAAGAGGGCATTTCACCAGGTGCTGCATGCATAACAATGACACCTGCTGAAATTCCCTTTTCAATACAACTGTTAAAGTTACAGGAGCCCTGTCCTCCCTTCCATAGTGTCACCCTACCTATTTGGTCATGGTGGAGTATGTACCACACTGGGAGTGCCCCTAGTGGCCTGGTTCAGACAGAGACATATAACCATGGTTAGCACTAACCATTGTTCATTGTTTAACCCTCGTTAATATCCCAAATGTTCCATGAAATCATGATTTAGCTTTCTGAGCTAAGACCCATTGTTAGGGAGAGAACAGTGTGGTGTCCTTATCACCTTAGTAGACAGCTAGAGTGACAGGTGAGTCAGGTGATCTTTCTCCCCACCTTTTTCAAGGGAGCCAGAATCATGGCATTTGGGCCCTTGTGTGAATGATTCTACAGGTGAGAAGCCAGCATGCCATGTTACGTTAGAACCCATTGTCTACTCCAGCAGGCAAAAAGGTGAGCCAGAGAAGGGTCCAAACTGGACCAAATGTTTTCATATACAACAATATCGACTGACATCAGATATGGAAGAGTATCCTAGAACAACTCTGCTGGCTTGGGGATGATGGGAGTTGTAGTCCAACCTGCTTGGAGGGCCCTAGGTTGGGGAAGGCTGCCTTTCAAGCTGGAGCTAGACAACAGAGTTTTTAGAGAATGGAAGTTGTATGTTTGCCCATGGTGTGCACACTCACCCCCTTTTGCCTGAGCGTCACAGATTTGGCAGGGTTGGTTTTGTAGTGGTTGAAAAACCTGCAGAACCTATTTGAGTAGGGGAAACAGACAGTCTGGATAGCCACAGTCTCCTGTGTCTTACAAATTACCATCTCTATCCACAGCCCTTTTAAATAGCATGGGTCACTTTCCTTCAAAGCAAGAGGCTGAAGAAGATCAGGTATCCTCAAATGATGCGGCAGAGAATCCTCGGTCTTGGTCTCAGAGTCAGCTGCCTATTTGGGTTCTGGCCTCACATCCTTTCAATCAGCTGGGGATGCCTAAATTCTCCCACATGGCCAGAGTGAGTGGAACTGGCCCTTTCAATCAGTCTAAGAGCATAATCACACGGGGGGAAATCCTGTTTCCTTACCGTCGCTTTTCCGCACTTCCTCATTCTTCCCAGAAGGGAAAGAGAAAATAAACAAAGACCACGTGGCCCATTCAGAGCCGTTTTTTTTTTATCATGCTGCTTTTCCTGAACACAGCAGGAGAGCATGGCGCATTCCATTCAAAAAAAAAGCTGGATTAGAAGCGGTCTATGTTGCAATGGAAAATGAGCAGAAGGAGCGGAAGACGGAAGGCAGATGTCATTGTCTAAAGGACACGCGAACATCCATAAGTGGGCAGTAGCTAGAGTGCGATAAAATGTTTGTCTGATGAACCTCCAAATGTAGAGACTTGCCCTTAGAGAAGGGTGCCCATTGCATCTCTGCATGACTCGGAGACCCTCCAGGCACAGGGGACTCATGCAAAACTATGGGGCTGGGGTGTTTCCCACAACAGCAAGTCATTGCTATTCTTATATGCACTAAAAGGGAATCTTTTGGGGTACAGGAGTGAGTTCTATTTCCAGTTTTATTTCACAAAGGAACGTGTGCCTGCGCTGTGTTTTTAAAACATCTGTCAAGCTCCTCAGAGTGAGAAAAATATTCAAAACAGTCTCCCATGATGTCAAATAATTTCTTTAATAACATGAGGACATTTTCCAGCTTTTCTTAGACTACATTACAAGGGTGTTCCCTTTATTTCATTTTAAAAACATATCTGACCGTAAATGTACATTTATTGAAAAACGGTGTTTGACACCACCTGCTGCTTTGAAGTTTGTTTTCTTAAATATTTTTGCTCCTTGCCACATGAACAAGATTTTTCTGTCATTGTTTTTTGCTGGCAGCACATGGGACTCTGAAACTGGATTTGTTTCACCGGTGTCACACTAAGAAACCGATGGAAGAGGAGCAGAAGCAGGAGGCAAAGGCAACTCTCTGGGAAGTTCTCTTCCACAAGCCTCATTGAAATTAATGGGAGTTGTGCAAGAGAAGGACTCCTGTTCAGTTCAATGGGGCATGCACCGAGCGTTCTTCATTCTTGGTGAAAAACAGTTCTAGTCAGTTTTAACATTGCATATGGCAATGCCTAGGAAAGCTTGCAATTGACATAATTAAAAAATGCAGTTTATAAAAGCATTAAACTAAACCAGAAGCAAAAACCAAACCAAACCACGGTTTTGAAGACCAGACAGCTCAACTTAGCCCACAGGGCCATCGAAACTGAATAGTTTCTGCCAAAACGCCACCAGGGAGGAAGTCAAGTGGATAGCTCCTGAGGAAAAGAGCACCAAAGTTTGGGTGCCAATGCTGAGGTGACTGGGGATGATGGAGGTTGTAGTCCAGCACATCTGGAGGGTGCCAGGTTGGGGAAGGCTGTTTTAACCCTTTACACAGCCTATGCTCTGGGGGAAGGGACAGAATGGTGGCAGGACGCCAGCCAGTTCTATTCCAGTTTTATGGAATCATTGCTGCACCATGTCTTTTGTGTGGTAGGGCCAGGAGCCCTCCGTCTGAAGCACCTGCTGAGTCGCTCGTTTTATTGTTGCGCTGCGTCCATGCCTGGTTGCTGTTCTCTCAGTTGTTGCCTTTCCTCTGGGTCACTGCATCAATGCTAGGCCCAGTCAGGCACCTGCCAAGGGCCCACACCCTAGGAAGGGCCCACGGACAAGAGCCCCCGAGACCTGCTCCTGCCCTTCACCATTGAACCCCGCCCAAATTGTTCACTTGCTCCTCACTCTGGCCCAGACAAAGTGGCGGTGGGAAAGGAGCAGCAGCAGATGCCACCGTCAGGCAAGTGGTAGCAAGCATGACGAAGAAGCTGAGGAGCATTAGCAGCTGCTGACAATGGCCCTGAGAAGGTAGATTCACTGAGGGGGAGGGACCGTGGAGGGTGTCTTGCCCAAAGGCATTTCAGTAGGTTGTGCACCCTGGTAATTATTATTTTTAAAAAGGTGAATGTTGATTGAATACACAACCATAAAGGACATTTTTTCCATTCATTCATTTATTAAACACTGCAGGCACGGAGGCCCTTCTCCGTGTTCAGCTTGCCTGATTGCAAGAGGGGCGTTGCAAGGGGGGGGGAATGAGGAGATGCTCCTCAAGCCCCAGCATGGGTGGGGCTTTGTGGTGACACAGGCCAGAGGAGGGGCTTACGGGGCGATATTAGCCTTTGGGGGTGGGGCTCCTCCTGACCTCTTTGAAGCAAGGCTCCTGGCAGAGAGGCTTCCGGCAGAGTGATTCTATGGAGGCGGTGGTCTCCCCCACACTAGAGGCCTTCAAGAGGCAGCTGGACAACCATCTGTCAGGGATGCTTTAGGGTGGATTCCTGCATGGAGCAGGGGTTGGACTTGATGGCCTTGTAGGTCCCTTCCAACTCTACTATTCTATGATTCTATGGTTCCTTTTCACTCCTGCTGCTAGGAGCAATGGCGCGCTGTTGGGGGCATCGGCAGTGGAGCAGCCGGAGGGCAGCCAGAGGACTTTTTCTGTTGTGTCTGGATCTCCATCTGAATCTGTACTCAATGGCCCCCTCAGTTCAGCTGGCACACGTGGCACACCCCTTGTGTACACCTATGGTCTTGACCAAAGGCCCTCCAAAACATGGAGCCTGCACTTAGTTTCACATGCATTGATGTAGGGGGACTCACTGCTCTAGGAGATCTCTTATTTTGAAGTGAAAATGGGAGCACAGGCAAGGGGAGCGCAAGTAGGGATGTCGGAGACTTGGAGCTTTGCTAGACCTACCTTGGAATCCGTGCAGGAGAAGGGGCAAGACCGTGCTACAAGTAGCGTGGGCCGTCACCCCTGTCTACACGTAAGATGCGACGGGCTGAAGGAAGGACCTGTCACGTCCGCCATTTTATTTTAGTTTTAAAGGGCCATGTGCGCAGAAGCGCACCAACGATAAAGGTAAGTTGTTGGGTTTTTTTTTAAAAAAAGGGGTTCCTTGCTCCCTCTGGCTCCGATGTCACCCCTCTCCCCCTGGCTCAGTTTCCCCCCATCTCCTCCTGGCTCCATTTCCCCCATCCCCCCTGGCTCCGTTTCCCCCCATCCCCCCTGGCTCCGTTTCCCCCCCATCCCCCCTGGCTCCGATTCCCCCCCATCCCCCCTGGCTCTGTTTCCCCCCCATCCCCCCTGGCTCTGTTTCCCCCCCATCCCCCCTGGCTCTGTTTCCCCCCCATCCCCCCTGGCTCCGATTCCCCCCCATCTCCCCTGGCTCTGATTTCCCCCCATCTCCCCACCCTGCCCTGATGGCCGCAGCACTTTCCCCAGCTACTCGTGAGTAAATGTGGTAGCTGGGAAAAGTGGCAGACCGGTCTACATGCCCGAGACCACGGGAAATACTGGGCCACAAGCGGTGCTGTTTACCCCGGGGCCAGGGAGGTTTGACCCCTGCCTGAGCCCGGGATCCCCTGTGCATCATCTGGATGCACAGGGACGAGCCCGGGCCTCACACTGGGCTAACCCCTCATCTAGCAAAGGCCTTGGAGAACTCCACAACGGATTCTTAGGAGTTTGGATATCTTGGAAATTCAACCTGCGGATTCCGCAATGGACCATCTTTTCCCAAGCCAGGCCATTCTATGGACTTGCAGACTGGTTCTGTCTTCTGCTGGCGTGGGGGCGGGGAGGGATTTGTGCCAATTTGCATTAGTGCTAATGCACACTTTCAGGATTGTGTAAATGTGCTAATCCACATTATTCAATTGGCTAATATTATTCTCATTAACTAATGTGCATTGCTCAAGTGTGAATTAGCGCTAATGCGAATTAGTGTAAGTAGAACAAAATTCTGATTTTAAAAAATCTGATTCTGTCAGTAAGTGGATGACAGAACGGAATACCCCTGGCAATCCATGAAATATGGACGGAATGGACTGAGCAAAATCCCCAAGCACACGCCTAAGCACAGTTCCCCCACCTGATCTCGGTGGGCCTTGTTTCTTCAGGGACTTCTCTCCCCATCTTGGTTCACTTGTGGTATCAGAACTGGCCTGGGAGAAAATCCCCTGTGGAAACCCAGCAGAGTGAGGTAAGGCTGGGGGAGAGTTTAGCTCTCCTCACCTGCAGGCCTCTTTTGATGTCAAAACATAGACCTGGATTTAAACTTGTTGTGACTCTAAGCTATAACATGAGTGAGGCCCTTCCCTCTTCCGCAAATAATATTAAAAACTTAAATGCAAAATACGGTCTGTACAATTAAATAGAATTTGATAGTCGTGTAATATAGGTATTAAAATGCAAGTATATGTGTGCACATTCTTTATTTAGGAGTTTGTCAGACACGTAACACTATTCCCCCTTCTGAAAAGGTCTTCATTTTGTATGATGTTTATGTCCCGGTGGCAACGTTGTAAACATCTTTCTTCCTTCCTTACTTTCTTCATGAGGCCCCTCGCAATGTGAGGCCCTATAGCTTGTTCAGCATGTACGTACATCTGGCCCTGCCTTCACTTCCCCACCCCGCTGTATACATGAAGAGGGCAGCCATGTAGATATACAGCCCTCATCACATCTAGTTTGATCACCAAAACATGGTCAGAATCAGTTGTGAAGTCAGATGATCTCTGCCCAATGTAGGGCCTGTTCCACAGGATTTCAGAGCTCAGCTGCACATTCCACGTGGGCTGCTGGCAAAAGCGGGGAGACTTCCAGACAGTGTCAAGGGTTCACGGTAGACCATTTTAAAAAACTTTCCTATTCTGCTGCTGCTTTTCCTGTCTAGGCAGCTTCTCAATCTATTAGGAAGGATTGTTAAGAATTCCCTGAAGTATGGGTTCCCATAACAAGCCAGGATTTTCTTCCCTCATTGGCAGGGGTGCACCTGTTTGGCCTTTGGCACTGGAGGCAAGGTAATGAGGGAGACCGTAATGGTCCAAACGAGGCTTCCAAACCATCTCTCAGAAGGATGCCATTCCTGGGCTTGGATTCCACCTCCTCCCCTGCACACACACCTGGGAGCCGGGCTTCTGCTCTTTTGCTAAAATCTTTGACAGGTGGCTCCTCTTTGGTGGGCATCCAGGTTGCTATTTGTGGTGTGGATTATTTTATATATTATCTCAAGATGACATCATCACCATCATCATCATCATCATCATCAATTATGTCTTACCCGCCTCTCCCTCTGGATCGAGGCGGGGAACAACATTGAATACAAAAATACATAAAATTGATTAAAAACATATAAAACTAATACATCATTAAAATAACAGCCAAACATCTTACAATTTGACTGGGTAGGCCTGCCGGAAGAAATCAGTCTTTATAGCTTTTTTAAATTCAGAAAGACCATTAAGTTGGCGAATCTCTCCTGGCAGGCCCTTCCACAGCCTGGGAGCGGCAGAAGAGAAGGTCCTTTGGGTAACGGTTGTCAGCCTAAGCTCAACACATTTAATCACTGTGGCTCAGTGTGTCATCTGAACGGGGCCAGTTACATCAAAGGCACTTCAGGGGTTGTTCAATTTGAATTTCCGAACCCTCTATAGGTGCTCCTGCTGTCCACAGAAATACCTTTTTCTTTGCGAAAACTTGCTTTTTATTTGAGCAGCTGGCAAAGAATAAAGACTAAACCATGTCCTGCAATCCCAGGGCCTCCCCACATCCTAACCAGCAGGCCTGGTGCTGCCATAGAGGCAACTCAGGCAGCCGCCTAGAGCGCCAAGCAAATGAGGGCGCCGAACAGCGTACCCGGAAGCTGCTCCAAAAGCTGGTGTGCTGTTTCAAAGCCGCCGCCCCAGCCTCCGCCCAACCCCAGCATCCTGGCTCCCTCAGTTCAGCTGGCAGCTGTGAGGGGCTCAGTGGGCCAGCCCGTGGCGTCGGCGTCCCCACCCTGCGTCGTCAGCGTCGCTGCACCTCGCCTCGCCCCCCAACCCCAGCGTCCTGGCTTCAAAGCCGGGAGCGGGAGGGAGTGGGCGGGCGAGCGGGCAGGGGGGAGCAGTGAGTGAGCGAGCGTTTGGGCAGGCGAGTGAGGGGGCGGTAAGTGAGCGAGCAAGTGAGCGAGTAGGGGGCAGCTTCAGAACGCGCCTGCCTAGGGCGCAATATAGTCTGGCGCCAGTTCCTGTGAGGTAAAGCCTAAAGAGAAGTTGCCTTACTAGGCATTAGGGGGCTGTCTTCACAACGCCGGGTAGGCGACGCCTCCTTCCTCAACCCCGTGCTTTCCCTCTCCCGGAGTGGTGTCAGGTAATCCCGATGCCAAGGAGGGAGTACAGGGTTTCTGGGCAGCCATCTGTGTCCCCACCCTTTTTCTGGTGGAAGGTGACCAAGCGTTGTTCCCCTTCCTCCAGGCTCCACCCCTGGATTGGCCCCAGATTGGCTGTGGAGCGATGTTATATGGCAGACGCACTGTGTTGACGTCGCTCCCTTTGAAAACGTCGGGGTAAATCCCCAACTTTTTCAAAATGCAGCATCGCCCACGGTGGCTGCGAACCTGCGCCGTTGTCTGACTGACAGGGCGCATATCCCCATTTGTAGCTTTCCCCATTTGTAGACAGCCCCATAGTTCTAGATGTTTATAGCTGTTTTGTCAATTCCTGTACTGTTTGTTGTATTGTATTGTATTGTATTATTATATTGTATTAAATTATTATTTATTATTATTATTATTATTATTATTATTATTATTATTATTCATTTAAAAAAGCAATAAGGACTGATCTATTCCAGCAGGCCTATCCAGTGAAATTTTAGGATGTTTTAAGGATGTTTTAATCATGTATGCTATGTTTTTAATCAGTTTTTAATGTGTTTTATATTCATTGTTGTTCCTTGCCTCAATCCAAGTGGAGAGGAGGGTAACAATTAATAATAATAATAATAATAATAATAATAATAATATTTGTGTTGTATTTTATTTTCCTAAAAGTCGCCCTCATGCGAGCATGCAAACAATGGGAACTCTAGATACATGCAAATCCTCCCTGACTTCCAAGTTGCCAGTCAGGCAACCCATGAGGGTAACTTAAATTGGCCAGTCTAAAACTCTGGTAGGAAACATGGTCCAATCCTGAAGTGTCAGAATCTCCAGATAGATCAGAAGATTACAGTACCATCAGGTTATCCTTGGTGTTCCCCCTTTTTTCTAAAAGCCTCCACCTGGTTGTCCCGCAGAACAAACAGTCTAAGTGAAGACTTCTTTTCACTCTAGGGCCTAATCTTCACCAAGCAGAATATTGCACTATGAAAGTGGTATGAAAGCGGTGGTATATGGTCTGTGTCAATGAGCCCCAACAGTTGTCAGTGCACTTCAACTGTAGTAGTGTGGCTCCTGCCTTTTATATACCACTTTCATACAGCTTTCATAGTGCTATATCCTCTTCATCACAACAGTTAAAGCTGCAGGTGCCCTGCCTTCTTTTAAATCTGCTCACTCTAGTATAGCTCCTGCAGCTTTAACTGTGGTGATGAAGAGGGAATTTCACCAGGTTCTCCATATATACAAATGACACCTGCTGAAATTCCCTTTTCTATGCAACTGTTAAAGATACAGGAGCCCTGTCCTCCTTTCCATAGGGTCACCCTATTGTTAAAGATACAGGAGCCCTGTCCTCCTTCTCATGGGGTCACCCTAGCTATGGTTGCTGCCACATAGCACCACCGGGAGAGGCCGATGCACACCTTTTCCCTCCATGATGGCTGCTGGGATATTTTGCAGTGGCAGCAGGAGCGTGTTCAGAAGAGGGCAACCAGGATGATCAGAGGTCTAGAAACAAAGCCCTATGAAGAGAGACTGAAAGAACTGGGCATGTTTAGCCTGGAGAAGAGAAGATTGAGGGGAGACATGAGAGCACTCTTCAAATACTTAAAAGGTTGTCACACAGAGGAGGGCCAGGATCTCTTCTCGATCCTCCCAGAGTGCAGGACACGGAATAACGGGCTCAAGTTAAAGGAAGCCAGATTCCGGCTGGACATCAGGAAAAACTTCCTGACTGTTAGAGCAGTGTGACGGTGGAATCAGCTACCCAGGGAGGTTGTGGGCTCTCCCACCCTAGAGGCCTTCAAGAGGCAGCTGGACAACCATGTCAGGGATGCTTTAGGGTGGATTCCTGCATTGAGCAGGGGGTTGGACTCGATGGCCTTGTAGGCCCCTTCCAACTCTGCTATTCTATGATTCTATGATTCGATGAATTTATCCACAGAGTGGGAGCCACGGAGCGCTGCGTGGGTCCTGCTCATGTGATGGGCACCTTTGTAGTAGTTTCCCTACCCCAACCGGCTCTGTAATCCCCCCCCCCCATGCACATGTGAACAGGTCCAATGTCTCACTCTCTTTCTCTTTCCAAAGGCAATGTTTGCATTCACATACTCGGCCCAAATGCCCTCCTTGGGCAATTGTTCAAATAACCAACTCTACGCAGTATTGGTCATTTGCATTGGTTATTTCAGCTGAATAACCAACTGCGGTGTGAAGAAGTGCTGACAGATGACACAATAACCAACTGTTGACTATTTAACCCAGCGTTGGTTATTGTGTTGTCCAAACCCAATCACTGTCTCATATAGCTGTCCATTTTCAAAACAAACTGTCTTCAAACTGAATATCACCAGCAACCTTTCGGCGGTAATCTTGGCATTTTCTGAATTTAGGAATTGTTTTGTATCTGGAGATCTAAAATAAATCTTACCTCAATTCTTTATTCTATTTTTTTTTAAAAAAAAAACTAACTTAAATGTGGCATTACTTTAACAAGAAAAAAGTGGTTTATGAAAATCAGGAGCTTAAGTTAACTGGATGGATAATGTTTTACCGCAGGGGGAGCATAAGGGTTTCATTTCCCTTATATTTTCCACCAAATTTTAAGAACTACAGTAATATTAAGTTATAGGGTGACACAAACTCAAGCAGCGCCCAAAGGCACCAGGATTTTGAGTTGGTCTCTTCGGCAAGAGAAATTCACACATTTAGAATTACAGTGGTATTAAACTTTTAATGGGTTTGATTTATTTCCAAAAAATGTTACCGTAATCGGTAGAACCTTAAAACGTTTAAAGGGTTCTTGCTCGAAAAATGTTGTAATTTAAGAGACATAGGCCCAATTCAGACATTTGGCCCTATGCCTTGATATGGTAGAAATTGGATGTATGCACACATCATGTACGAGCCAGGGAATCACGCACAGAAATGTACACACCCAGGACCCATGCTCCTTCCCTGTCCAAAAAGACATGGGCTGCGTTCGGATGACACAATAGTCAACCCTGTGCTAATAGTCAACTCCAGGGATGACTAATATCATGTCATCTTGGATACTCCCGTACATAGTCATCCCTGGAGTTGACTATTAGCACAGGGTTGACTATTGCTCATCTCCCAACCCCCTCTCTGTCTTCCCCACCAAATAACAGTGCTGGTTCCCATGAGAATTGCCCTTTGTGCCAGGTCCCCCCACTGTCAGTACCTGGCACCGCGCACGACGGAGGATTCTCATGGGAACCAGTGCTGCATGGGGCGATCATGGTGGCCCCACATTCCCCGGGCCATGTGCTTCACGTCCCTGGGTGTGGCACCGCATGCAGGAGAGATCCATTTGCGGATATTGGTATCAGCAGGGCGACCAGACCCTGTTCATATCCACAAATGGATAGCGTGGTGGGATGGAGAGAAACGCTTGCCTAATGCTGTCAAGCGGTTCGTCTACACCAGCACTGTACCCTGGGGTCACTTCGGAGTGGCGGCAGGTGATCTACATGACGCAGCCGCCACTCCGAAGCAATCCAGGGGCAAAGCCCCAAAACTCCCTCACTAAAAAAGTTGGCAATGGGGAGGGGGAGGGGGGAGGAACAGGGCAGCTGGCTCGCCTCTCTCTGAGCTCGCTCTGGTTGCCCCATTCCTCTCCCCCTTCCTCATTTTTTTTTTAATCTTTAGATGTGAAGGTTCACATCTAAAGATTAGAAATAAAAAATTTGGGGGGGGGACAGGGCAACCAGAGTGAGCTCAGAGGGAGGAGAGCTGGCTGCAAATTGAATTAATACTTACCTGCCGCATAACCCCCTCTTCCCTGCTGCTTAACTGTTGTCCTGCAGCAATGCTGTATGAATGAATGAGGTGTGTGAATGAATTCCCCCCACAATCTACCCATTCACACACCTCACCTGTCCATATAAAAATAGTGTGTATGAAATAATGGATGGAGGTGTGTGTGTGTGTGTGTGTGTGTGTGTGAGTGTGTGTGTGTGTGAGAGAGAGAGATAGAAAGAGAGAGAGAGAGAGAGAGAAACACTTTATATATGGATGTGTGGAATGTGTTAATGGATGGATGGGGTTCTGAGAGTGGGGGTTGGGTTCTCCGATGTCAGTGGGGCAGCAAATCCACTCCAGATTTCAGTTGGAGCCACTCAGAACTCTAAAGGAATTATCTAAGGCGGCACCTTGGACAGCACCTCGAGAGTTCTAACTGTTTCTGGCTGAAACCTGGAGCGGATTCACCACCCCACTGACATCAGAGCCACCAGCCCTCACTGGTTGTGAAGTGTGTGGGGATGTGTGTCAGAGAGAGATGAATTATACTTCTCTTTACATTATAGTAATTATTTCCAAATTTGCATCTAGCCTACACATATAAATCAGCATGCAAAAAGTTTTAAGCAAATCTGTTCTCTTTTATCCTTTTATTTTTCCTCTTCCTTGGCCATGCCTAAGTGCCCCCAGCCCCCCACCCCCTGCCAGCATGGACCCATACATGTTGGCTTGGTTTGCTTCACCCTGACTGCCCCTCTCCTCCAAGTGTTTTGTGCAAGCCATAGATTGAGTAGGAGGGAGAGAGGAGTCCCTCATATTGCAGGGGGGGGGCGGGGGGCGGCACTGGAGGAGCCCACAGTGTTTCCTGTCACTCCAACACTCAGTGGTGTTACATGAAAAGCTCTCCCTGCTCTCTCAGATTGGCAAGTGTCTCTCAAGTGGAGGGTGTTGCGGGGGTGAGCTGAAGGCAGGGGCATTTGAGCACGTGAATACTTTTCTGGAAGTTACACCCACTCCCGGATCTATACCCCCTTGATACCCTTGGACCCTGTCAACTCATCTCCCTCTACCCCCAGGTGTGTGTGTGTGTGTGTGTGTTTTTTAGTGTGCAGTTGGACACAAAATGTGCAGTTGGGGGAAAAATGTGCAGTTGGAAATCTCATAATGTGCAGTTGAAAAAAGTGGTGAAAAAAATAAGATACGTGTTATGGGTTATGTGTCTGTGTTTATTAAGAACGTAACAATAGACAAAGTCAGGGATGGCATGTAACACAAAGTATACAAGGATGCAGGTGAAAGAACCCTTGATGGTGTGGCTGATGTTGTTGGGTCCTGTGACAGGGGTGCCTGAATAGATGTGGGGGCAGAGTTGGCCCTTGGGTCTATTGCATGGACTGGTCCCTCTGTCTGTGTCTCTGTCCTGTGTACTATTGCTGGCTAGCATCTGCTTCAGGTTGGGAGGTTGTCTGGAGGCCAGGACCACTCTGCCTCCCAAGGCTTGTGAGAGAGAAGTGTCTGTGCTGATGATGGGTTGGAGTTCACTGATGGTCGGTTGCAGTGGTTTCAATTGGGGGCTGTAGGTGACAACCAGTGGTGTACTTCTCTTAGTCTGTCGGCCTTCCTGGGTATCCACAATGGCCCTGTCAATCTGTCTTTAAGTTTAAGGGCCTACTAGTGTTGGTGATTATCTGTGTTGGTGATAATAATGTGTTTGACTTGGGCTGGGGTAGGGGGGGTGTCTGACAGGGCATTTGTGCAGTTGGAAAATTTGCTTTAACACACACACACCCTGTGACTACCCCCATGCCACTGCTGTCATGAATGAGATATCTCCCTCATCCCCCTGCCATTGAAAAGGTGGACAAATGTCCAGTCCATTCAAGTAAGGGCCCTGCCATGTACATACAATGCACAGTTGTCATGATCAGTGGTTCCTTGCAGTCTAACTCTTCAGCGCTTGCCTCTAGCAAGATGTTCAGGCGCTCCCCAGGGTGCAAAGTGGACCGTTTGACTGATACACAGTCAGGACTTTTAGAAAGTCACAGTGCCTCTGACGCTGCCGAGCCCATGGATAAGTTGCGTGCTGGATGTGAGTGTTGATGGAGTTCCGATATTTGGAACGGCCGTGCCTCTGAAAGAGAGACATCACCCTTTGCATATTTCAATACTGAAAGGCAAGCGCAGATTGGGAAATTGTGCTGGTGCCTTTCCCCCTCCCCCTTTTCTGTTCCTCCCTCCAACCAATTAATCTCTCAACAGTTCCTTTTGGTTATTTTGACAACCTTCTTGCTTCTAATAGTGTGGAATTGTGACGGCAAGTCTTCATAGCACAGAACTCTTGTTGGTTTATTACACCTGTGTGACCGCTACGCTTGACTTCGTGCCACGAGGAGCCAAGTTCCTTTCCCGTAATTCCAAAATCGCTGCGAAACATACAAATTCCCAGGCCTGACCTCTCTGCACATTCCGTGCAGTTTTGGCATCGGAGGGTATTTGCTTCCAACCCCAGACGTACATTGCAATGTAACAGATCATGGGACAGGAAATCGATGCAAATGTGCTGTGCGCGAGCACTTTGGGGTCCATTTCTTCAGGGACCATAAAGTGAAATGTAACATGTGAATCTGTGGGTTAATTTTTGTCTCCAGCTGGCAATCTGGAAGGCCTACCCAATATGGTATGAAGCGCCTAGAGAGGATAATTTCCAAAACCTTTGATTCATGGGGCACACTTCTTTTCTAGATTAGTATGGGAGGCACACTTCAACCCTATACTCAAAAAGATGAACCGCCCAGAGAGCTTCGGCTATTGGGCGGTATAAAAATGTAATAAATAAATAAATAAATAAATACAATAAATAAATAAATACAATAAATATATATGGTACTTTATTATTTAATCAATCAATCAATCAATCAATCCAAAGTCTATTGTACTAGCCAAAGGCCTTGACAAATACCACAAAAGAAAGCATCCATACATATATACAGTAATACAAATACCTCGAAATTACACAGATAACTTGAAATTTACCATAACTAAAACTCAGCTTTCACTCAGTAGTCTGAATCTCTGTGGCAGTTTATGGCAATTTTGTCCAGTTCTCTCTTCCTTATCTTTTTTGCTGTCAGTGTAAACAAAGCCACTTTATGTGTCACAAAGCTGTTGGTATCACTCAGAAGAAGAACTGTTTCTGCAAGGGCTTTCCTATATCCCTGTGTTAACAAGGGTTTCAGGAATCTCTCTCTTGGGTCCCTATACAGAGGGAAATTAACATGTAGTGAACAATGTCTCCCACTTGATGTTGGCCACAGATATGTAGTCTGCATTCAAACGGCACCTTGTGGTAGCATCCATCCAGAACTGCAGTTGGCATCACTTGGAATCTCAGTTCAAATAAAAGCATTTCTTAGGGAAAGTGGCCTCAGTTTGGACAAATAGCTGCCTCTGAAATGTTCTGTTTTCAAAAGAGGGAAACCCCTGGAGAATTTAGAGTTTTTAATTAGTTTCAGATCCCTCCTAGAATCTATCCAAAATAGCTAATCCCTTAGTTGTTTCTTATCCATATCAAGGATGGGCTTCTAGGGTGACCAACTGTCAGGATTTCCCCGGATTTGTCCTGGTTTTTGTTCTTTCCATGGTGTCAGGGGGGATTTTCTATAATTTTCAATAATGTCCTGGAATGACACACCTTCCCCTTTAAGGCTGCCATTAGCATGGCAGGAGGGAATGACATGCTTTCTTGAGGCACATCATTCCCCCACCCCGAGCTCCAATTGAGGTCTTAAAGGGGAAAGTGGGTCATTCGTGGACATTATAGAAAAGGCCCCAATTGGAGTGAATGGTGGTGGTGCAGAATGAAATCCTTTCCCCTCCTCCACTCCAATCGGATTCTTTAAGGTGGCGGGGGAATAAATTACTTTCTGCAGGACTCAGAAAGCTGCTTCCCCACACACACACTAGGTGTCCTCTTTTTTGGTTTCCCAAATATGGTCACCCTATGGGCTTCAGCTCAGGAAAGTGTGTGTGTGTGTGTGTGTGTGTGTGTGTGTGTGTGTGTGTATATTATTCCCGGTGAGCTGCCAGCTCAATGGGCAACAATCCTCCTTCCTACTGAGGAATAGCACCATTAACATTCATGCTTGATTTTAGATATATTTGTTCCAATTTGGTGTCGTCGTCCCCCCATGCGCCATGATGGCTACATAATATGCTTTTCATGTTTAATATTGTCACTCAGTGTCCTGCTCATCTTTTTGCACGGTCAATCAGTGACTGGAATGTACTTTGCATTTAATGGGGGTGCTTCAGGAATGTTCCCATGCCAGCCAATTTTAGCGGTAATTTGTGGGCAACATCACACCAGCGTTTTAGTGCACTCTCACCGTGTCTGGAGTGTAGATTTGCAGCACAGTACTCACATGACGTCGTGCCTGTCCTGCTGACATCCCTCTTCCCCAGCCTTTCCCTTCTTTTCCTGGGATGCCTAAAGTCTGGATTATTTTCCCTAAGCGTGTTTAATGCATGCTTAAGCCTCTGTGTAGTGCTGTATTCTCACATTTTCCTTTGTTGGGGGGGGGTGCTGCGACGGGAGCCTTGCTGTTGGCTTGAATGGATTGCATCAGGTCCTGGAAGGGAAAAGTGATCTCTCCCAACAGCTAGCTCCAAGCCTCAATAGAAATCCCAAACCTTGCATCCCAGGCTCGAAAGCGTTTTTTAAAAATCGTACAACACCCAAATCTCTGCAGAGACAGGATTGTACTCCCTTGATGCCTCCAAAGAGCCAGACTAAAGGGTCGTTCCATTTTTGCCAGGCAGAAAGGTGGTCTGGTTGAAGTACTCACCTGACAAGACCTGCTTGTATATGCCTTGTTAAAGACAATGAACTGGCAGGAGAAAGAGAAAGGGCGGGTGGAGTGGAAGAGCAAACAAGCGTATTCAGGTGGAAGGGACCTTAAGATTGACGCGCTTATGCATCGGAGGTAAAAAAAAAAAAAAAACAGGGGCAAAGCAGGGTGGGAAATTTCATGTGATGGAGCTCATAGAGGCGTAAACTGATGTTTCATAGTCCCCAGTTAGTGTGTTGAAGGAGCTCAATGGCAGACCTTGGACCCGCCAGGGCTTTTCTACATGAGGCTTTGAACCCGCCAATTTACTGTGGCTCAGGCTTTCTCTCTCAGCCTAACCAATCTCACAAGGTTGCTGTGGGATCAAACGCATCCGTCTAGCCCATCCTCTTTGAGCAACTTGGAGGAAGAACAGAAGATGATCAGCGTCATCAGATGGAGGGGAAATCGTGTTTCCTTACCGTCATTTTGGCCTCCTGCTGCACAATAGGGATGAGCAGCTTCCTCTTCCTTCACATGGCGAAGGAAGAGGAAGCAGCAGTGACCACATGGCCCCTTCAATGGGCGTTTTTATCATGCTTCTTTCCCTGCACACAGCAGGAAATGGAGGCATGTTTCATTTACCAAAAAATCGGATTTAAAGGGACTTATTTTTTGATGGAAAAGAGGCCAGAAGGCGCAGCAGATGCATGGGAGGCAGATGGACCTGCGAAAAAACATGAGTAGCCAGTAACGAGCATGTGATAAAACACTCATCTGATGGTGCACAATAACTATAACCAGTGGAGGCTGGTGGCTCCAATGTCAGTGGGGTGGTGAATCCACTCCAGGTTTCAGTCAGAACCAGTCAGAACTCTAAAGGAACTATACAAGCTGACCGCCCCACTGACATCAGAGGCACCAGCCTCCACTGACTGTAATGTAATAAAGTGGAGAGACATCTGCTCTCCTAGCTTGAAAAGATCTATGATCACTAGGTCAGCGAGTGGGGGCCCTGAGGCTGGATTTGGCTTCTGGGCCTGGGCTTCTCCACTCCTGGATTAATGGGATGACCATGAGCTCCATCAGACAAGGGGGTGGCAGAGAAACATGGTTCCCTACCGTTGCTTCTCTGCCCCTGCTATTGTTGCTCAATACTTCCTCTTTCTCATAGAAAAGAAAGAGGAAGTAAACAACATCCACATGGCCCATTCAGTTTTTATTGCGACCCTTCTCCTGCACACAACAGGAAACAGCGGCAAGTTCCATCTCCAAAAATAAATTGGACTTACCGTGGTGTGTCTGTGTGTGTGTTTGTCATGGGAAGAAGGCTAGATGGAGTGGGAGACACAAGAGAGGCAAATGGCATTGTGAATAGGATCCATGAACGTCCATGAATGCCCAGTAACAAGTGTGCAATAAAACGCTTGTCTGATGATGCTCCATGTGCAACATGGAAACTCACTGGAGCAGGTTCTCTGTATAGGAGCTCATATAGGGCTTTCAGGGTGTCTGTGACATTTTACTGTTTATTGCTATGTATTTATGATGTAAGTGCTGTTTGGACTTCGAATGGTAAGGATGGTAAGTGGTTAATGCTGTTGGGAGGGAGAGGGAGTGCATGGAATGTTGGAGTGGATGCTGATTGGCTGTGAGATTCAAATGTGTGGCAGTTAGAAGTTAGAAGCAGTTGAGAGTTGTGTGTGGAGAGTTGAGAGAGTGAGAGATAGTCTGGGTTTGTCTGCTGAAGGGTTAAGACCAGAGTAGGATCAACATTTGATCGTTTGGGGGGAAAAGAGGGAATAGGAGGAGATAGATTTGACTAGTGGGTATACCGTATTGTAACAAACAACTATTGCAACAAATGAAACCACAAGATTGATAAACTGCATGAACTTATTTATTGTTAAATAAAAGTTATTTTGTTTCATAAACTGGATTGGATTCTTAAAGTACCTGAGGTAAGGTACTGAAATATATGGTGGCAGCAGTGAAGTAAAAGGGTAAATAGAGTACTGGGCTGGTTACTGCGGGGCTAGGAAGAGTCAGTGAAACATAGAACCAGTGAGCAGCAGTGACTGGGTCCATGGTTGGAGTAAAAGGAGACCCAAAGGGAGTGGTCATGACAGTGACCAACCCACACAAAGGCACCCATCCATTTACAAGGCTTAATTTGTTGGAAATGAGTTGCCCAGGCTCAGATCAGTCTGGAGACAACGGAAGCCCTTGCTCTAATCCCTGATGTGTTGAGAACCAGTGTGGTGTAACACTTAGAGAATTGGACTAGGATGCGTGGGGGACCAGGTCCAAATACCTGCTCATTTATGAAGCATACCAGGACCTCGTCTATATGACTTTGGTAATACTGCACCCGGTAGCACAAGCTGGGGCGCGGCTGCATTGACACTCCTTCCCAGTGTCTACATGGGAAAGGGCGCAGTTGAGGGCATACCAGCACCAATGCTGCCACACCCACCCACTTGAGCACCCACGAGGCCGGTCCGGGGGCCCCTGGGAGCATCTGTGCCCCCTCTTCTCTGGCTAGTGGGGTTTTTAAGAGGGAAATGGGGCTGCATGTTGTTGTTTATTTAGCTGTAAATAGGAACAAGGGGAGAATGGATAGGGGATCCCTCCCTGGCGGGATTTCCACCACCACCCTTCTTTAAATTGTATTTATTTTTTCTAAACAAGGCTCTGCAGAGGTGCAGAGCCTGACTCCAATCTAAAGAAGTCAGGGTAAATCCCCAACTTCTTTAGTGCGGAGCTTTGAGGCTTTGCCCCTGGATTGCTTCGGAGTGGTGGATGCGTCATGTAGATCACCTGCTGCCACGCCAAAGCAATCCAGGGGCAAAACACCCGTGTGGACGAGCCCCAGGTGATCTTGAGCCGCTCATAAGCTTTCATGCCAACCTGCTGCACAGAGTTTTTGAGAGGATTAAGTGGTGGAGATGGAGAATTTGTTACACTAGGCTATTTGGAGGAAAGGTGATATAGCACACACACACACACACACACACACGGACACTTTCATCTCTCCTGATCTTAGATGTTCAAAGATTACGCTCTGGCATTGAACATAGGTAGTTCCTTGACCCAAATTAAGTTCTATCTGTTTAGCTAATTCCCCTGTCTTCTTCCATTGCATTTTCCGCTGTGTCCAAAATATAGCAGCTTAGTACTCACAGATCTGTTGGAAACTCTTGTTTTTAATTATGGAAAATAAATGAAAATCACATGTGAACTGCTTTTTTTTTTTTGGTATGTGCAAAGAACAAAGCATTTGTTGCTAGATACCCAAAACCACAAAGATATTTTTTTTAAAAAACTTCTGTGATTCTCTTCTCTAAAACAATGGTTTGTGTTCGGGTGTGTGTGGAGTTACTGTTCTTCTACAATCGTCACCAACTTTTGTCTTTCTCTCAGCCTCCCCCACCCCCCCATGTGGTACTGATGCTGGCAAAAATATTATTTTTCCTTGTGTTTAATCACTTCTGTTAGGTTGCTATGGATGTAGACTTCGGCTTCCCACTCCCCACCCGTTAATCTCAAATATGCGCCTGTTTTGAATTTGACATGACGGCTTATTTATTCCTCCCCCCTTCTTCCATGTGTGTGTGTGTGTGTGTGTGTGTGTTTTACAGGAAGCATGAGCTCAGCTATTTTGTTGGCTTGCTCTTTAATAGCATACCTGAAATCTTGGCACACACAAAAAAAATCTCATTCGGAGAATGTTGAGCAGCTCCAGATTTTTCAAGGTAGCCAGAGGAAATATAAAATTAATTAGCAACATAATTTAGGCCTTTACCTGACTAGTAAAAAGGCTTGAGTGTTTGTACTAGTAAGAGCCTGCTGGCTGGCATCCCTTCTTCTCACTTTAAGAGCACTGTGAGGTTAAAAGCCGTATTGCTTTCAGTAGTAATTATATTAACACCTTGAAATTGACATGAATGAGAAGATGCAACTGGGGGGAAACGCACTAAAATGCACTGACCATGAATACTCCCTCTGGGTGAGGGCTTGATCAGAGGGTCAATGTGTATGGGGTGATTTACTGTGGAGCACCTGGGGGGAGAGGGCTTCACCTTCTCCCCACCTGCTACTTTTCTGCATCAATTCCCGGCCTCCCCCCGCCACCACCACATTCTCCCAGGCATGGTTGGGCCCCCACATCTCAGTAGGGGGCGATTGACCAGAGACCCTGGTGCTGTTTTTGCTCTTTGCCTCTGCGGCCTGCCTCCTCTCCTGCCTCTCCAGTCAACAGTGGGTGGTGAGAAGGAGGTGCAGGAGAGACCCCTGGCTACCACCAAGCAAGCAGGTGGTAGCCAGGATGAGAAAGAGGAGGAGGAGGATCAAAAGAGCTGGGGAAGATGGCAGTGAGAAAGGCTCCCTGGAGGAGGGGGCCCATTGGGGGTGCCTCACCCAAGGGCCCTCCGAAATCTAAAGTTGTTGCTGCTGCTGCTCCCTTGCATGGTTCCAGCTGCGTGATTGCAGCTCCTCCAATATCATCTGAATATCACTTAAAGAGTGATTTCGAAAATGGTCCCACGTGCTGTAATGTCAGTCTTTTCAACATAGAAGATTCTCTCTCTCGTAGCTAATTTATGTTTCACCGACAGTTTTTTTTAATACTTTGAAATACAGCTGGAGATCTTCCAGGAAATTAAGAAGTGGTTATTAGAAATCATTTTAAAAACCAGAAATGATGGCTGCCTTGACACGCCACAAGTTCTTTGGAAGACCCTTCACTGCTTTGGAGGGATTAAATGGACATACTGACTTGTTTGCTGTTTGTCCCTTATCTCTCCACTCCTTGCCTTCTTATGTAGTTCATTATTATTATTATTATTATTATTATTATTATTATTATTATATTCATGAAAGTAACACTAAAATGGATTATATTAACAAAACTCTGTGCAAAAATATGCTTCAAAAATGCATGTATTAGGATAAATGTGTATCAAAATGCACGAGATTTTTTTATACAGACTTCTTTTCCCCCCAAAAAACAAAGCTCAACTTTTGTATTGTGGTTTTAAGCTTTCATATTAGATTTTATGCTGTACTTATGGTTTTAACTTTTGTGAACTGCCCACAGTAGGCTGACCATAGGCACCGAGGATTTCCGGAAATCTCTGGGGAAATCAGGCCAACCGGAGCAACCGGAGCTGGGCCCCAACTTACCGAAGAAACGGGGGCGCCCAGCCCGCCGTTGGCTGAGGTATGGCCTTCTTTCCCCGGCAGTTTGGCCATCTTTCCAGTGGGAAGTCTCGCAAGACTTCCCAGCCAGCAGCTGAGATCTCGCACATTGCTGGGGATGGGGGCTGCTGCACGCATCCCCGGAAGTGTGGGAATGCGGGCAGCAGCCCCTACCCCGGGGTGGAGGCTTCTTCCTGGAACACTTCCTGGAAGTGTTCTAGGAAGAAGGAAAAAAAGCGACGAGGAGGAGGAGGAGAAGAAGAAAAAGCAGCAAGCAGCAGCAGGAGGAGGAAAAGAAGAAACAAGTAGGAGGTAAAACTGAGGTGTGTGTGTGTGTGTGTGTGTGTGTGTGTGAGAGAGAGAGAGAGAGAGAGAGAGAGAGAGAGAGAGTGTTCTGTGTGTATGGGTGAATGGGGTATGTTGAATGTGTGATTGTGGATATGAGAAAGGTGATGGGGAAAGAGTGTTAAATGTTAGGGAAGGTGAGACTATGGTCATCCAGTAGAGGACTTGCCGTCAGAAAAGATATTTGAGGGAAGGGGAGACTGTAACACACAGAGTATAGCAAAAGCTTCAAAGTACAGCAAAAGCTACAAAAGTAGGAACGAGTGAAGTTAATTTCAGATACAGTGAATGTCTCACTCGTTCTTTATTCCAATGATTTTAACATTAAGATGTTATGTAGAACAGGTTTGTCTTAATTGTGTGCTGTGAAATCAGACATGTGACCAAGGCCATGCTTGGGTGGGCACGCCCCCTTGGGGGCTGGACATGTTGGTGAGCACGCCTCATTGGGGGCTGGACATGTTGGTGGGCACGCCCCCTTGGGGGCGGCCATGTTGTCCTCCTTTTTGGTTTCCAAAATATGGTCACCCTAGCCCAGAGAGCTTCAGCTATTGGGTAGTATAGAAATGAAATGAAATGAAATAAATCAATGAAGTTGGGTTTCACCTAATTTAAGACTGAAAAAATGTCCAGAGGGAAGGTAGAACTAGGAGCAGATCACAAGAAACAGGTGGCATTAATCCCAGGATGAGGTTGATCAAAAGATTCAATAACGTATCCTAGGCCCTTTCTACACCATCGTTTTTTGGAGGGATCATCCCTGTGTGTCCAAATGATGCACAGGGGATCCCGGGATCAGGGAGGGATGATCCCTCAATTTCCCCAGGATAACAGAGACCTCAGTTATCCCAGTTTTACATGAGGTCCCAAGACGACCCCGAAGGCAGTGTGGGCACCCATCCTGGCTTCTTCCCTCTTCCCTGTGAATAGCGTGGGTCATCAGGGGGAAGGAGTAAGAACGGGGTTAGGATTAGGGCTATCGAGGGTGGGGTGGGGAGCGGGCCCGGGGCTTATTCTTCTTTTTTTACCTTTTAATTTTCACTGCAGCGCAAGTGCGCTCCAGCTCTTTCCCTTTAAAAAAAATTTCGGCCGCAACAGATGCAATGCCTGTAACATCACGCGGCCCATGTAGATTGAGGGCAACAATCCCGGAAGCAGGTAAGGCTGGGATTGCCCCCTCTCCCTCTCTCTACACCCCTAGGTGTAGAAAGGGCCCTAGAGTGAATGGAAACCTTTTTTAGACTCCCAGTTCTGTGACTGCATTTGGGCTGGCTGATTAAGCACAACCCACAGCACAATTCAGGTCCTTCCAGCTTCCCACACACACAGGCTTCCCACACACACAGGCTTCCCACACACACAGGCTTCCCACACACAGAGACCACTGAGCTTTACTCTTATGCACTTATCCAACTCAACCCCTAAATTCTCTTCCCTCTTACCACCCATCTTCTTAGGCCACAGCTAGACCTAAGGTTTATCCTGGGATCATCCAGGGTTCGCCCCTGCCTGAGCACTGGATCCCCTGTGTGTCACCTAGATGAACAGGTTTGACCCCTGGACAATCCAAGGATAAACCTTAGGTCTAGCTATGGCCTTGGTTTCCTCTGTCTCTGGTGGTGAGCAGGTTGGATAAAGGAAGGGAGAGATTTCTCCCCTCCTCCCCCAAATCTGACAGCTAGGGCTCATCTACACCAAGCAGATATTCCACTATGAAAGTGGTAAGAAAACGGTATATAAAAGGCAGGATCCACACTACTGCTTTATAGTGAAATTGAAGTGCACTGACAACTGTTGGGACCCATGACAAATACCATATACTGCTTTCATACCACTTCCATAGTGTTATATCCTGCTTGGTGTAGATGTGTCAGGGCCCCCAACAGTTGTCAGTGCACTTTAGTACCACTATAAAGCAGTAGTGTAGATCCTGCAATGCATTTCTATACCGTTATAAAGCAGTAGTGCGGCTCCTGCCTTTTATATACCGCTTTCATACCACTTTCACAGTGGAACAACCTGCTTGGTGTAGATGAGCTCCTAGTGTACTGTTAATATATAGCACAGTAATTGCAAGTAGATCTGGGAACTGTGGTTTGCTGAAGGGCTACTGTGGATATGCATTGGGTGACAGGGGGTTAGAATCCCATAGGTGGATTGATGAGGGCGTTGATTCCCCTAAATTTGGTTTTTATATGAGTTTTCTCAGAAAAGTCTCAGATAAAAGCTGAGTCATTTCCCAGTGATTCTCTAAGTAAATTCAGAAAGCAGAACGCTGCATGAGCTGAGCTGCAGGGATCTTGCCCATTACTGCCAGTGAGTAAGAGTGCACTGTGGTACAGCCTGAAATGTGTATTGTGGCATAGCCCTAACCATAGCCATGCCTTCCCTTTCTTTGCATTATGCATCACCAGCTTTCTATTACCACTCAGTGGAAAAATGTAACATAGTCACTGTTTTGCTTGGTATGACGCAAGAAACCCCTATAAAAACACCAGCGTGACCAAGCCCTGGGACCACGTGAAACAGCCATTCCAGCATTTGGAACGTAAATTGTGGGTGCCATTAACACTCTCCAAAGGGTCAAGTCTATTTCCCTAAATTGGAACTAGAGACAATCATTAGTTTTGTTTGCTTGGCCTTAGTGGCCTAGAGTGAAACATTGTTTCCTTTCTTTTAAAGATTTTCCCTAATTAATCACTGCTTGAGGAAGGAATCATTCTTTGTTATGTTTTCTTGGCTGCAGGACGACCCTTCAGTCCGCCTGTGCATCCAAACAGCACACAATAGACTGTCCTCCAGTGTGACACACCCTTCCCCAGTTTCCATTTTCCTACGTTGCGTGGCAACGGAATGAACAACTCTATTCCCCAAATGGTGGGGTTCAGATGCAAGTCTAAAGTCCTGAGCACTCCGTGTTCATCCAATCCTTCTGGGCCTATTTGTGGCTAGTGCACACAGATGGGTGTATCTCCATTTTCCATGAATCCCCCCACACAGTTGGATGGATGTACATCCTTCAGGCACATTCATGAGAGAAACATCCAAAGCTACCCTGATGGTTCTGCACATCATATAACCAACTATCTCAAAGCCTTATTCAGTGGCATCCTAAGAACCTCTCCCCACTTTCCACAATTTGTTGAGATAATTTTGAATCGCTATAATGCCCTCTAAAAGTTATTTGCAATATTTATCAATTCAGTACCGTCAGCTAATTTTAGAAGTTGACTTCCAACTCCTTGTTCTGCAACATTGATGGACCACGCCATTCACATGATGGTTTCCCCATACATATATGTACCTGCTTTCACAGTTGTATTTTTGAAACCTGTGATAAATTTCAAATCCATAAATGCTAAAATAAACTTCATCTCAATATTCATTTAAAAGTTCATGCTTAGCTGACATTATTTTAGAGGAAAGCTAAATAAATGACAAGACTGGACAACTCAGAATGTTTATAAATTATATGCTAATAAGCACTGGATACAAATGCTAAGGAGTAAAAAAAAAAGGTATATGGTTCTCTGTGATGCTTGAGAGACTGAAGAACCCTTCCAACCTTATGTTTATATTCATTTTTTTAAAAACCTACAATTTACAAAACAACATTAAGGCTCTATAGTTTTCAACCAATCACCAAAAAGCAGGGAAATTTGGAGTTAAGCCTCACCAGCCTTAATGCCACATTCTCAGCAAGGAGGCAGAAAGTGCCATTGAAATTCTCATTCTCCCAAAGCAGATAAACCATGAGGACAGGATGGAGAATATGATATGCAGAGGTGACTGTGGGGTTGTGGAAAACTGATGGTGAACAACTTAGGGTCACCTACTTCTCTCTTTTTTTGTTTAGAGCAGCCCTTTCCCAACATGGCACCCTCCAAAGTTGTTGGACTACAACTCCCATCACTGCAAGTCAGTATGTCCCATGGTCAGGAATGCTTTTTTCCAGTTGGGCCTTAACTAAAAGGAAAGGAACCTCTCATGCAAGCACTGAGTCATTACTGACTCTTGGAGGGACACCAGCTTTCGCTGACGTTTTCTTGGCAGGCCTTATAGCAGGGTGGTTTGCCTTGCCTTCCCTTCCCCGGCCGTTATTATCTTTCCCCCAGCTAACTGGGTACTCATTTTACCGACCTCGGGAGGATGGAAGGCTGAGTCGACCCGAGCCGGCTGTCTGAAACCAGCTTCAGCTGGGATCGAACTCAGGCCATGGGGAGAGTTTCAGCTGCAGAAACTGCTGCTTTACCGCTCTGCGCCACACGAGGCTCAAAGTGCCTCCTTAAATGCACTTTTTCTATGAAGAAGCTATAAATTAATTTTTAGGCAAGAACAACGTGCATTTCTAAACATATCACTAGTTTGCATTGCTAAATATCCAGCTGCTCCCAAAAGCAGAAACAAGAGAAGCTAATTTGCAGGGCTGAAGCAATAGGTGGCAGGAGGGGGCTTCATCCTCTCCCTTTGTTGATTTCCCCCCACAGTTGGAATTCTAGACTTGAGATTTCATATCAAACAGGGGAGGATAGTGGCAGGGGGAGAGTTAATCCCGCCCCTTGGCCGCCACTACAGTTCACACTTTCAGTATCAAAGAAATGGCGGCCAGGTTTTCAGAGATGCAAGTTGGCTTATAAGATGTGCTTCTAGCTTCACATATCAGAAGAGGCAGAGGAGGCTAATGGTGTCCTGATTGCAAAACAACCTTACTTAAAGCATATTGCTGAGAATTCCCAGTGAGGAACATCACATCCTCACAATGAGGGCTGCCCAGAGGTATGACTCCAAAGTTTAGGTGGTTCATCAGCTCTTAAGAGTTTCATTTTCTTACAGAACATTGTCAGAGTTCATCTAAAGGAAATTCTCCTTTCTATGGGCACAAACCTACGCATGTTTAGTCCTACAGCTCCTAGCATTCTTTGTTCTGTCTAAATGTGCACCGGTTTGTGCCTTAAGACAAACTTGAAACTTTTTGCAGTTGTGTGAGTTTTTTCCTCCATTGCCAAGGCAATAATGATGACAAGAAAGAAAAAGAAAGAAAGAAAGAAAGAAAGAAAGAAAGAAAGAAAGAGCTTGTGCTAACTGCTGATTAGACAGCCCTTTTCCTCACTTCTACAGAAAAACCAAATTCTACAACTAGGAGCGTCATCATACAGGGGGAAATCGTGTTTGCTTACCGTCACTTCTCCACCCATGCGTTTGTCCCATATTACTTCCTCTTTTGAAAGAGGAAGTAAACAACATGTGCGTGGCCCATCCAGTGGGCTGTTTTGATCCCGCTGCTTCTCCTGCACCTTTAAAGATGCACCTTCTCCATCTTTAAAATAAGTCGGACTTACTGGGGCGCTTTTTGTGGCATAAAGAAGGCTAGAAGGGGCAGAAGGCGCGCAGGAGGCAGATGATGTCATGAGAGGGACCTGAGAAAATCCACGAGTGCCTCGTAACAAGTGTGCAATAAAACACTCGTCTGATGGAGCTCTATCACAAGTTTCCAAGAAAAGCTTAGCGTCAGATCCTTACATTCCACTGACATTTTGTTTGAATGAGAGGGCTTCATTTCCCTCTGATTCAGTTTCTTTTAAATCTATAAAAAGTGATAGAAAGAATAAAACCAAGGTGATGGTGCTTGGCCATGCTGTCTGGAATGGTGGGGGCTGCAGTCCAATTCATATGGAAAGCACCCGGCTGGAGAAGGCTGTCCTGCTGCACCACCCATCTAATGGAAAATGTCAACCCCCCTCCCTCTTTGATATGCTTGTCTGCCCAGTACATTGACTGCAGAGATTCTACTTTATCTCATCTTGGTATGGTTAATCTCAGTCAAGGCAGGATGGAAGTGATCATGATTTGTGCCTGCTTCCTTTTTGTTGTTGTTAAATTCTGAACTGCTGCGTTAAAGTTTATGTACTTTGGGACTGTAAAATGGTAATGCTTTAAAAGAGGGTGTGTAGAAGGCAGCTGGAAAAATGATGGAAATGTTGTTGCCATCATTATCACGGAGGGCTGCATTTTGAGGATGGACTTCCATCCCACCAGAGTCTGGAAGAGTCCAGCATCAGGGCGAGGGAGGGGAATTTTGCTGAGAAGCTGGAAGAAGCGCTGCATTTCGTTTGAGCCAGTTCAGTTTCCAGGATCTGATTTTCAAAGCCAGGGCAGCCTCAGAGCACATGAAGGAATGAATAAAGACAGGAGTGTCCTTAAGCATGTACAAAGTACTACAGGCTAACCAGGACGAACAGTCCTCATATGACCAAGGTTAGAGAGGAAAGCTTTCAGAGCAGTAGAAGTCTACTTTAGAAGGAATATTGACATTCACAATTTAGATGATTCCAGGTGAATTTCACAAGTATTTAAAAACAAATGTATACATGTGAATACACTCCAACTTAGGGGATATGCATAGAGCAATGTATGCTGACAGATAGATGGGCATCTATCTGAGTTTTCAGATAGTCACAAGATTTATTGATTTTGTTACATGATACCCACATACCCCATATTTCACCCAGGAGCTCAAGGCCGTTTGGATTTACCACCATCACCACTGATTCTCCCATCAACCCTGTGAGATAGTTAAGGCTGAGAGATAGTGACTGGTTAGTGATCTTCGTGGTGATCACTTCGTGGTGATTTGAACCCAGAGCTCCTCAGTCCTAATTTGACATTCTAAACACTGCATCATACTGACTCTAGAACTAGACTGGGATTCTTTGGAAGAAAAGAAAAGAAAGTTCTTTTGCGCTGCTACTGAAAAAGCCCACCCCCCCATCAAACCCAAATGTGATTCAATCATCGGCAAGAAGAAGGAACTCTGACAACTTTGAAATTCCATTCCACGTCCAACGTGGCTTGCACCGCTGGAGTGCTGGCCTAGGCTACAAAGCAAAATTCATTCCCCAGGTTTTGTTTGATGCAAAATGCCCCGATATCATATTTTTCTGGTAATTTGTGCATCTTCCACGATACATGTGCCAACTTTCAGCTGTCTTGGAAGCATTTGGGGTGGGTGGGGGCGGACTCCTGTTTACAAGGAAAGATGTATGAATGTCTCTCTTTTTTTAGACTTGTGAAATAATCACTGTTTTGTCGGGGAGACTATGTATGTATTACATTCCATAAATTCCTAGCTAGTGTGGGAGTAGATTAGCTATCTGGGGTTACATTTGGAGTCCCCTGTGTTGACAGAAACACACATGTCTGCTTTCACATTTTTCTAGCAATCTGGTCTCTGGGCTGCATGTGTGTCAAATTTCAAGACTCCAGCTCATTGGGAAGTATCATACCAATTTTGATACCCCATCTGGGAGGGAGGGAGGGATAATAGATGATAGACAGAAAGACAGAGCTGTGTGTGCAGTGGTGTAGTGGTCAATTTATTTATTTATTTATTTATTTATTTATTTATTTATTACATTTTTATACCGCCCAATTGCCGAAGCTCTCTGGGTGGTTCACAAAAATTAAAACCATAATAAAACAACCAACAGGTTAAAAGCACAAATACAAAATACAGTATAAAAAGCACAACCAGGATAAAAAAACACGCAGCAAAATTGATATAAAATTAAAATACAGAGTTAAAACAGTAAAATTTAAATTTAAGTTAAAATTAAGTGTTAAAATACTGAGGCCATAGCTAGACCTAAGGTTTAAACCAGGATCATTCTGGGTTTGTCCCTGCCTGAGCGCTGGATGCCCTGTGTGGCACTTAGATGAACAGGTTTCACCCCAGGACAATCCTGGGATAAACCTTAGGTCTAGCTACGGCCAGTGAGAATAAAAAGGTCTTCAGCTGGCGACGAAAGGAGTACCGTGTAGGTGCCAGGCGGACCTCTCTGGGGAATAGGCCCTCCCCCTCAGGAGAGCCCCAAAATGCAGGCAGCCCTGTGGATCCATAACAACTAACCACTTCTAGCAGCTTCCACCTCCCCCATGAGCAGGTCTTCTGTAGAGCTTTTGGGTCTTCATTGCCCATTCAAGATCAGACCAAAATACTTTGCATTACAACAGAGAAGAATATTTTGTTGCTGGGAAAATTCATTCTCCCTGAGCTACTGTGAGGAGTGCAGCTAAGCTCAGAGGGAACAGGGGATTATGAGGAGGGAGGAAGTGGCAGAGGACATCAGTACCCCTGTTATAAAAGTAGTGTTGGAGATGCACCCATGTAAGTGTGTGGGTGTGGAGAGGTTTGGTATATTCACATGTTACCATGAATGTTTAAAATCTGATGAATAGGCACTTGTGAACGTCGACCATTGTGTGTAAAATCAAAACTCATTAAAATTTAAAAAGAACAGGCTTCAAATATAAGAGATTCATCCTCTCCCCCCTTAAATTAAAATGTTATCCAATGAGGAGTTATTATGGGCTGGATGGATGGAGACTTCAGTTTGTCTTGGATGTTCTTCAAGGCTTAGTCTTTCTGAAGTTCTGAATCTTTAAGGAATCTAGTAAATACAGAGTTGGGAACTTTTTCAAGATGTGCTGCTTGTGTTACAACCCCTCTCCCCCTTTTTTAAAGGGCTGTTAGCGGCAGTCACAAATTGTGACATCAGTTTTCTATCATTTCGAAAACCATTGTGCAAAAAAACCCATAAACAGTTAAGCAGCAGTGATGATAAACAGGAATACGTATGATGTGGTGTCAAAGCGATGCACGTTGGGGCAAAGATTCTAACCACACATACACTCCTGGGGCTGCCCTGGCAGGAGACTTGGGGTTGTGATAGAGATAGCTCCATGAAAATGTCAACAAGTTTGCCGCTGCTGTGAAAAAGGCATGTTTCATGTTGGGGATCATTAGGAAAAGAACTGAAAATAAAGCTGTCAATTGGCTTTTCTACATGAGACTGTTAATCCAATGTATCGACTTTTAGTTTTGTCACAGAATTAAGATCTGAGCACTACACAAAGAATTTATCCTCTTCTGCTTTTCTGCTACAAAACCTCTAAGTGGCACTGTGGTATAGCAGTAAGGATATGTGCCTGGGTCTATTCCAGGGGATGTCCGTTACAAGGAAGTCAAGCCCTCTTGGGGCTCAATGGATTTACCCAGAGCCCCCAGCCCAGCTTGTGGATTTCATTTAAATTCTCCCTTTAAGAACAGCCAGATATGTGAACTGTGTAAGCAGTTTGCGTAACTTGAGCAAAGTTCCATCGTAATCAACCTATTTTACACAAATTGCAGCTGTAAAGTGCGTAAATTGCAGTTGCATAGCTCCTTTGCAGTTCTGACTGGTTCTGGTTGGAACCCAGAGCAGCTTCACCACCCCACTAACATTGGAGCCACCCAGCCTCCACTGCATTAAGGATATGATCCAAGTCTTGGCAAAGAGAGAGATAATTAACAGTCAGTCCAAGGCTCATGATGGATCTTCATGACAGGTATCTAAAAGCGTTTGCAAGGGATTAAATTAACTTTTACTAGGGGGAAAATTTCAGAATGGTTTTCAGACAAGGTTATCATGGCCCTTTTCTGTGCATCTTATAAAGGAAATGGCAGAAATGTCTATATTTGGGTGCCCTTCACATAAAATGTTCTGCTTATGAAGTTCTGTAATTCAATTCAATGAAACACAACTCAGGGATCTTGAGACTTGCCAGGTTATAATAGAGGAGATGGTTGTGATGTTGTTTAGTGCTACAGTGAAATTTTAGGATGTTTTAAGGATGTTTTAAAGATGTTTTAATCATGTATGGTATGTTTTTAATCAGTTTTTAATGTGTATTTTATATCATGTTTTTATACTGTTTGTTTTATACTTTGAATGGTTTTAGTTTTTGTGAACTGCCCAGGGAGCTTCGGCTATTGGGTGGTATAAAAATGCAAATAATAACAACAACAATAATTATAATAATAATAATGCCATTTGGGGCTGCAACTTTGAAATCAGAATGTTAGAGGAGACAGGTAATCACTGTAGGAAGAAAATGGACATTTTGGAGCAGTTTGCGCTTAGTGCTGACAGCAGCTGTGAATACTTTTCAAGAGCATCCCTGCATTTACGGGCATTACAGCCATCAGGTTCTGAGTGGGGAAATTCACCAAGCGTTCAGCAGCTCGTCTGTGAATTGGCCTGACTTGACCTGTGTCAAGTTGAGCCGCCTCGCAGATTTCTGCAATTTGTTTTCCTGTAAAAATGGCATTTCTGCAAGTTGCGGCCACAAGTGGCTCTGTTAACTTGGAACCCCCCAGCCTAGAATCTTTTCCAAACATATGCCAAACTTTTGTGCTAGTTTTGTGCCGTTTTGTGCCACAAACCCCGAGTTTTGTGCCGCCACCAACAGCTGTGTATTGATACTTTAAGCGGGGGTTCGTAGTTAACACAACAAAAAATGAACTTTGTCATAGAACCTCCAAACCGGTGCCAAAGTTTTGTGCTAGTTTTGTGCTGCAAACCCCGAGTTTTGTGCCACCCCAGGAAGCCGGGAAACGACATACCCTTAGGTGTGGTCGGGCGGATGAGAAAAATTTCACATTCTCAGATCCACTCCAAACCGGTACCAAACCGGTACTTTAAGCGGGGGTTCGTAGTTAACACACCAAAAAATGAACTTTGTCATAGAACCTCCAAACCAGTGTCAAAGTTTTGTGCTAGTTTTGTGCCATTTTGTGCCACAAACCCCGAGTTTTGTGCCACATCCTAAAGTGTGAAAAAGACATGCCCCTAGGTGTGGTCTGGTGGATGAGAAAAAATTCATATTCTCAGTTCTCACTGTTGGTGGCGGCACAAAACTTGGGGTTTGTGGCACAAAATGGCACAAAACTAGCACAAAACTTTGGCATATCTTTGAAAAAGATTCTAGGTTGGGGGGTTCCAAGTTAACAGAGCCGCCACAAGTTCCATGCATTGTGCAAATTTTGGGTGTAATTTGCATAATTTCCACAACTTGTGGCTGTCAGTATGGCTAACGTGTGCAAATCGCAGCCAACCATTACGCACGTTAGGCATATTCACCGCCACAATTTGCAGAAATGACATTTTTACAAGAACTTTTTTTTGGGGGGTGAAGGTTCCTACATTTCAGGAAGATGCCCCCAACTTGGCCTGAGATCACAAGCCAAACCAGTGAGCTTTGGGAAATCTGGCAAAAAAAACAAAAAAACAAAAACAAAAAAAAGGAATAGGTTTCCCTGCAGTGGCCATCCCTAGTTTTGAGGATATCAAAATGTGAAAGTAATGGTATGATGGGTATTCGTGTAAGGGAGGAGACATCCAAAATAATAATAATTTTTTTTTGGATCTTCCTTCTGCAGAAGCAAATGCCAGACACAAGATCCTATTCAAGAAGAATTGGTCTGTCACTCAGGTGACCATTAGTATGTGATCTTCTTCTATGAGTTGCTTGAGAGCTAAGGTCTTTCTTTCTTACTGATTTCACAAGGCTGTTTCTGCCACTTGAGGAATCTAGGGACAGATAATCTACCACCATGACACATAGCTCTCTGCAGGATACAATGGCTTTCGAACATTTCGTGTGATATAATTTTGTTTGTTACGTATTGGGTAACACTGGCATTTTGAAAAATCCCTTACTTTGTGTAAAACATTGATGGCCATTATTTTGATAGCAATGTATTTACTGAAAGAGAACCACAATATTCAAGTTACAGTGCTCCATAAATAAATAAATAAATAAATAAATAGAATTGGAAGGTAGAGAAATGGGAGGACTTGACGTACATCCAAATCAGCAGGACATTCCCATGTTCTCAGGAAGTCTTTCTTGAAATCGTTTACATAAATATTCTAGTCCAACCTTATTTGAGAGGTACCGCTTAACTCCAGGGTACACAATTCCTTGGGGCCCTACTGTTTCATTTCAGTTCCTTTCTTAATGTTTACATTTTTCTGCTTTGAGCCTTCGATCTTTTTTAAATTGGTTGTTTTAGCAAGGAGCCATATTGGAAATGACATTTGCTCTCATGCAAATACAGCAACTGCTCATTTCGTCTGCATTCTAACTCATTTTTAATTTTATACAGTTATCCCCAAAACACTGGATGCCGATCAGGGAGCGCCTGCCAGCTTTCATGAAGTCAGTGAGCAACATCAGAAGCTAAGTAGTGGCTCAAACTAGCCATGGGTGATATGAAGATGACCACGGTAAAAAAACAAGATGGCATGTTTACACAAGCATGCGCAGCTGGGCCAGTTTTTGAGAGGCTGTGAGTGTGCATTTCTCTTAGGATAGTAACCTACCCATTGCCAAAATGGAGGAAATGCATCACCAGAAAAAAAGGACAAAGCATGAGCCCAATTTCCATAGGACTTGAATAGGCAGCATTATATGTATAGGTGCACATTGAAATAATAATGATAACTAATAACTAATATTAAACTAGAAACACAAGATATCCCCCCTTAGTCAAGACTTACTAGGTGACCAGTGTGCCGGCTCAGTCTGCAGTCTAGATGCTAACTGTTGATGGGCAACTTCAGGACCACTGTGTTCTCCTGGAGCCATTATAGGCTCTGTACCAGTTGTGTCCCATGCTGTTCCTGAATGAAGCCCTTGGTTGTGTTAGTGTCCTTTTGACAAAGGACACTCGAGATACCCTGAAGCAAATAGCTCATCCCATTCTGGAAGGGCTCAGTAGCTGAGATGATCCCAAAGGATCGTCTTTTGGAAATGTTAGCTTCATGGCACTTTCTGTCAATGGAATTTGCCAGAATGCACTGTTGGCATCCAATTGAGAAAAGAATTTGGCTTTGCCTGGCTGCCCAAGTTGTGTGTTCTACTACTGGCATGAGACTCAGTTCTCTTTCAACACTTTTATTCATTTGGGTCAAATCAACACAGATGTGTGCATGTCCACTTGGCTCATCAGGGATAACCACTAAAACACACCAATTTGTGGTCTTGTCAATGGGCTGAATGGGAATAATTCAATACAACCCATATTTTAACTCAAAACGTACACTTATAGTCCACTCCAGTAGGCAATATAATAAGCAATTTGGATGTACTATTAAAAGAGACAAATATCCCCTGAAACCAGGAGGAAAAAAAGCTAGGCACAACCAATGTCTACAATAATGATACAAAATAAAAACAACTATCATACTCTGAAACCGCTTGTGTCGGACCTTCCTTCTCATCACAGGTTGATACACAGGGAAGAGAAGGGAGTCAGCACGGCCCAATGGAACATGCCTCTGACAGTGATCATGACTTCAAAACCCAGTCTGGAGCATGCTCAGAAGGTGGTGATATCACTTCCTCCAGGATGGGGGGCAGGTGGGCACAATACTCTCTGCCTCTCACCAGGCATGATGCTCCAAGCAGGTCTAATTGAGAGTCAGCTGGTCTCCTCAAAGGTAGAAAAGAAGCCCAGAGCAAGGGGTAGATGGCACCATTGCTGCTACTATTTCAGGGGGGGGAAAGAGAGGAATGGAGGGAGGAAGTCTGCAGGAAACCCAGAGCATGTTACACTAATGTGAGAAGGTGTTGGTACAGTGAGATCCTGGGACTGCGTTCTTAACAAGGACAGTGCACGCAATAGTCAATAAAACTAATTGCTGAAGAACAGAAGGCCCCAACATGGCACACATAGGCACCCCAATTTTCTTCTTATTTTTCTTATTCCATATATATATATATATATATATATATATATATATATATGAAATTGTATGAAATGCACACAACTTTCTAGCAATAATACATGGGCTGCAACAAGAGTGGACCGAATATCCAAAAAAGTATCTATTTGAAGGAGATGTCTATATGCCACCCTTTCAAATATTGCATTATATACTCCATTGCATTATTGGAGGTGAGCATTTATCCTTCCAATGTTGTAATATCAGTGCAGAGAATCCATTTGCATTGATCATATATTAATTTCTATGAAGCAGGTAAATTTATTTATTTATTTATTTATTACATTTATAGCTCACCTTTCCCTCCCTGCAAGGAACCCAAGGCGGCGTACTTAATTAACTTCTTCTCTGTTGTATCCTCACAACAACAACCCTGTGACATAGGTTGTGCTGAGAGCCTGTGACCAGCCCAAAGTCACCCAGTGGGCTTCCATGGTGGAGTGGGGACTAGAACCCGGATCTCCCGCCTCCCAGTCCAACACTCTAGCCACTACACCACAAAGAGTGTGTACATCAGTAAATATTAAAGACTGTTCCAGTACATTTTTTCCCTGTGTAATAAGTTCCCTGCAAAAAGAAGCAACTGCTGCACCTTGCCAAAACCTATTTTCAAAAGAAGCATTGGGTGTATTGCACCACCAGCAATTAGCCAAATTGGACAACCTTGAATTAGACAAAGAGATATTGAGGTGGCCAACAGACATGAAGCAAAAGTTTTTGCTGAATAAGACGCAGCCTCAGATCCATAGACATGAAAGAGAGACACCAAAGCTCTGATCCACGGATTAGGCGTTTTTGTGGTGGAGGCCACAGCAGTATCTCAAGTTCCCAAATGTTCCCACGTGTCCAAAAAAACTGGGGACCCCTGCTGTAGAAACATAAAACATATCTGGAATCATGGATCAAAGCTTAGATCAAGACCAATCTGAGCAGAAGTCCCAGGGAGAGCATTTGGAATATGACGCAGCCACGGGAGATGCCGGCAACATTTTCGAGTCCCTCCCTACACATGAGACTTGGGGCTCTTTTCAAGGCTTAACCCTCTGCTCATGGTCCTTATCCTAATCATTATGGTCCTAATCCTAATCAGGACAACATGCACTTATATGGGAGAAAAAGTGCGGCAGTGAACCTTTGGACTTTCAGAATTGCACAATTCTGGAGAAAAATCAACAAACAAACAAACTCACCTCAGCACAAAGGATGTGGTGGTGGGGAGCAGCAAATGAAAGGAAGACCTCTGGCTACGTCTCTGCTTACTGGTGTGGACAGAAGGCTATGGCATGTAGTGGCAATTTCCCATGACAGTGTGGGCTGTTCATCGTGGCTCTGATGGCTCTGATGGCTCTGATGTCAGTGGGGCGGTTAATCTGTTCCTGGTTTCAGTAGAAAGTGCTGGAAACATTGCAGGCAGGTAATGAATGACCTTTTCCTGTGACTAAGAAGTTCCAACATTCCAACACTGGGCAAGAGGATTCTCACTATGTCTTCAGTGAGGTAGAAAAGAAAAAGAAACAGAGGAAATTAAGCAGTTGCATAACTGCTGACACGAGGATTACTTCTTTGTCAGCATCAGGCAGCTCGCGGTCGTTAACATGCGGATTGGTGCCTGACGAATTTCCCTGTGTAAGAAGCCTACAAAGTTGCCCAATGTATGTGGGGCCTACCCTAAAAAACAATAAAGCTGCCCTTCATTCAACACTAAACAAGCCTTCATAGCTTTAATAAACAGCATATGGGACACTTGTGTCAGTTCAACACCTGACCTGACTCCTCACCGTTGTCAAACTACAGGGAGGGGGTCCTGTGGGCAGGAGGCCAGAGAGGCTTACGAAGATTCCTCCAGCTCCTCCTTTGCTCCTGCTGCACACCACAAAGGCCCTCTAGCCAAAATGCACGAGGAGCGTGGAGACGGCCATCGCCTCTGCACTCCTCCCGTGCTGCACAGCAGGCCCATCAGCCTCCGATTGCCCCCTTGAATGATAGCACCGTCATGATTCCAGGAAGGAAATGGAGTTGACTTCTACTGCTCAGATGCCCTCATCACCTGCCACTCTCTGGGAGGTCATTGGGGGCTGTGGAGACCTGGAACTTGGCCCCAAACTCCCAGCAGCACCACTGTGCTGCAGGAAGCAGTGTATGAAACAGGTACTGATGAAACCATGTCAATGATTGAAAATAGTCATCATGAATGACTATGACAGGTCAAGTTCGGTTTCTATCTCCTGTCCTTTATTTTCCCCATCCAGATATGAGGTTGGAACAGCAAGCCATACCGCAGAGCAAATGATATTTGAGTTGGAATAATACACTGTGCTGGCTGGGTTCTCCCATTCCTTTCCAGATGCTGACTGTAGTACTTGCATAGCTCATGTTGGATGTTTTATTCTGTTCTTAGCATCATGAAACCATCCTGCTGGAATGCACTTGGAAGACATCTAACCCACCGCACAGGCCTATTGCAAGGTCTTCCATGCATTGATCCATGCCTATCCCATAGATCATAAGCAGACAAGGGTGCCCATCTAGTTAGGGGCCATTTGCACATGGAAGGGAGATGAGGACTTGCCAGGGATGCACATGTGTAGATAGATCGAACATCAGAGAAAACAGAGCAGTGGGGCAGGATTTAGTCCTTCCCACCCCAGTTATTCTCTCCCTGCCACGCAGTTTGTTGCTGAGGACCTACGACCCAGATTCTGGGCCCTCCAGTAAGGCTGGTTCAAGTGTGTGGAATGGGGAAAACCCAATGGCCCTGCATTTCTCCTTGTGCTTCATATGTACCACTTGACTTTTTATGTGCTTTGCTTTCCCTCAATCCCATACTTCTTTCAAGTCCATTGCACATAAGTCCAATGACAGGCTGAAAGGAAGGACATCCCCATGCCCCCATTCTCACGGCATTTTCCATCGCTGGACAAAATGTTAATCAGGATCAGATTGTGATCAGAAAGAACCACTCCTTGAAGGCTGATTCAGCACCGATTTGCATGCAGAAAATCCCAGGATCAATCCTGGCATATCCAGGTAGGACTGAAAAAATGCCTGCTGGAAACACTGAGGAGCCATTGCTGCAAGTCAGTGCTGACAGTATTGGGCTAAATGGACCCATGGTGTGACTCAACATAAGGCAGCTTCCAATGGTCCTAACCAATGCACCAGAGACTGCTTACATGCAATCATGTCCCACAATGCACCAGTAAAATCTGTATGTGCTGGGAGGATGACATGGCTACTCCCTTGCCCACACGGCAAGCCTCTAGGGAGGGGCAGCACTTGCATGGACAATAAGAGCATAAGAGCATAAGAAGAACCAGGCTGGATCAGACTAAGGGTTCACCACCACCACCCTGTTCCTTATGTAGGCCCATCATGAGTGCCCAAAACAGTTCGTGTTTCTTCAAGGGAATTGCTCTTTTTAAAATGGCAACTTCCTTAAGAACATAAGAACATCGGAAGTGCCCTGATGCTGGATCAGACCAAGGGTCCAGCTAGTCCAGCACTCTGTTCACACGGTGGCCAATTAGCTGTCAACCAGGGACCAAAAAATGCAGGACACAGTGCAACAGCACGCTCCCACCCATGTTTCCCAGCAACTGGTGCACACAGGCTTACTGCCTCGGATACTGGAGGTAGCACACAACCATCAGGGCTAGTAGCCATTGATAGCCTTCTCCTCCAGGAATTTATCTAACTCCCCTTTAAAGGCATCCAAATTGGTGGCCATCACTACAATCTTTTTGTGTTTTAACCACCTTAAATAATTTGGGGTCATCTGCAAATTGGGCCACTTCACTGCTCACTCCTAATTCCAGATCATTTGTGAATAAGTTGAAAAGCATTGGTCCCAATATTTAAAGTAGAAGTGTTGTTGTTGCTGTTGTTATTGTTGTTGTTGTTGTTGTTGTTGTTGTTGTTGTTGTTATTATTATTATTATTATTATTATTATTATTATTATTATGTGTTGTGGACAGTAGTTGTCTTCTCCTTCTTTTTGCTATGTTCTTTTTGTTGATGTCCTTCCTCTTTTTTGTTTCTGTATATTCCAGTCATGATAAAGAGGTCAAATTCCATTTAACTGATCTAGACTGGAGATTAAACTCTGGTCAGTATCGACCATGGATGCTTACACACTCTGCAACTGGACGGATCAGGTCCAGGCATGTTGGAAAGACCCTTCCCCCAGAAATGTGTCCATTCCGTGTGCCCCCCACAGCCATCTCCCCAAAATGGCCTGGTAGCTGTGGGGAGACCAAGTTCACAGAGGACTCCTGGATAACTATGGTCACTTACGCGTCACCAGAGGACATGAATTTGCACAAAATGTGGATATGCTACTTCGTATGTAGAGAAGCCAATTAGCAAATAATTTTTATTATTTAAAAAGAAAAATAGTACATCTCAGCGGAAGACTGCAACCAGGTGACCTTTTTCGTCTGCTGTACAGATGCTTAAGTGCTGATGAGCAGCTGTCCAATGTGGTTCTTTATTTTTGAACCAGGATGGGGCGGGATAAACAGAGGGCTATCTTCTGCGAAAGAAGACATATGACCACCCTATCACACACACACACATGGCACGCACACTCCTTTAAACCTTCATAAAGCTATCTTAGTTCTCACTGACTGAGGGCATTTCACCCTCTATTTTACTAAGACTTCTGCTTCTAGTTTCTTTGCGAGATTAACATTGGCTCCTCTACACATTTATTTATTTATTTATTTATTTATTATTAATTACATTTCTATACTGCCCAATAGCCGGAGCTCTCTGGGCAGTTCACACATGGTTTTTTTCCCGGGGCAGAGAGGGGGAAGTTTCTTACTCCGTCTTTCTATATGTTCCATTATGCAACCACTGTGTGGCGGTGTGATATAGCGGAACTGTACAAATACACCAGGGTTTCATGCCGATACAAGATATCCCTTCTTAGAAAAAGACCACTACAATGTTGCAAAGAATGGGAGAGGCCTTGGAGGATGACAACATCATGTAATGTACCTGCAAGCTACCATGAATGAGGAATTGCGAGTGCATAATAAATGCCTCATGTAAAATGGCTCTGAGACAAAGGTTTTGTTTTTTATCCAGGACAAATGCATTGAGAACAGCTCTATTACGGGCTGGAGGCAATAAAGCCAAGAACCAGATGCTGAGGTAAAAAATGGGGGAGCGGAGTAGCTGTCATCTTCCAACCTTGCTTGGTGAACTCCCCAGAGACAGCTTCTGGCTGGCCACTGTGGGAAAAGGTGCTACACCAGACAGACTTCCACCTGATCCAGCAAGGCAATCCGTATGTTCTGCCTGGAGCTGGGAGGAAAATCAGGCAATGTTGATGTCTGCCCCTTCATCTGGCCATCAAGGAAGAAGAATCCCCTCTGCAACCTTCCCCACCCTGGCCCCCTTCCGGTGTTTTGGACTCCAACTCCCATCAGCCCCAGACAGCATGGTCAATGGTCAAAAATGTTGGGTGTTGTAGTCCAAAACATCTGGAGGGCACCAGGTTAGGGAAGGCAGAGTGCTGCATGCCATTGTGGCAAAACTTGTTTTTAATCACTATGGATACTGAAAAGCTTGTCCCAAAAGGCTGTTCCTTGCCCCAAGTCATTTAAAAGAAAAGAAAAGAAAAAGAAAGATTTCCAGATGAAGGACCCGTTCTGCAAATGCTGGGACTCCCTGGGCAGTGTGTTCACCAGGCACCGTGGATGTTAGTTATTATCTGGCTCCATCAAGTGGAAAACACTAATAAGATTAAGTCAAGGCAGCAAAACGGTGTCATTCCAGCAAAGCCTCACAACCCTTGCAGTGACGATTTCGAGATACTTTGATCCAGTTTCAAACAACCGTGGCCAGGTATTTAAGATATAATCTCAGTGTAGGTTGATTCATTATACTGTACTACGTATTTTCAGTCTCCTGAAATATAACAAGTCTGGGATGTGGGAGGAAAGCATCTAAGGGCACAACCCTACACAGGCTTAGACAGAAGAAAGGTCCTTCAACTCCCAGCATTCCCCTGCCAGCCATCTAAACACCTGTGAGCAATTGTAGCTCTCCAGTAGGCCAGTCGCTGGGGAACATGGGCAGTAGGTAGCCGTTGCACCCATGTCCTACTTGTGGGTTCCTGGTCGACAGCTGCTTGGCCACTGTGTGAAGAGAGTGCTGGACTAGATGGACCCTTGGACTGATCCAGCATCAGGGCTCTTCTGATGTCCTTAAACTGTGCTCATATGGAACACTGTGGTGATTTATTATCCCTTCTATTTCTGATGTTCAGGTGTGAATGTTGACGCTTATGTAGGCAAAACATCACCACCCAGGCACAAGATGAAGGTATCAGCAGGCTCCAAGGAGGTGTGAAGTTTGCAGATGTAAAAAAACAAAAACAAAACACCCTATCAGAGCAGAGGAAGTGGCTCTAATGGGAGGGAATGGAAACTTGCAGGCCCTTGCTGCTATCTCTTGGAAGGATCTCCCGATAAGAGGAGGATTAGCCTTAAGCTTTGACCGTGCCGGCCGAAGACATTTTGCTCAAAGGGGCGAAGAACAAGATGTTGCCCCTTCCCATTCCATATACAAAAGCCAGCTCATTGGTTCCTCAGTCCTGGATTGGGAGAGCATCAGTCACCACCCCTGAGGGCAGCCCGCTAGTTTAGGGAGTCAGGGCAAACCATTGTGGCACACCGCTTTCTCCTCCAACACCGTTCTGTGACTTCCCAGCTTCTGCCAACTGAGCTGTGTGCCTCACTCTACCCTGAGTTTAGATGCCAGGCCCTGGATTAAGTCTCCATTTGCAGGGGGATTTGAACAGGTGTCCTTCCAGGAGCTGGGTTGGAGCCCTGCCCCATGGAACTTTGTAGGAAAGCCATAGCCCTTTGGGGTCCACTCCTTGCTGTGATATATAGTGACCATATGGAAAGGAGGACAGGGCTCCTGTATCTTTAACAGTTGCATGGAAAAGGGAATCTCAGCAGGTGTCATTTGTATATATGGAGAACCTGGTGAAATTTCCTCTTCATCACCACAGTTAAAGCTGCAGGTGCCCTGCCCTCTTTTAAATCTGGTCACTCTAGCATAGCTCCTGCAGCTTTAACTGTGGTGATGAAGAGGGAATTTCACCAGGCTCCCCATATATACAAATGACACCTGCTGAGATTCCCTTTCCTATGCAACTGTTAAAGATACAGGAGCCCTGGCCTCCTTTTCATAGGGTCACTATATATATATATATATATATATATATATATATATATATATATATATATATAATCAAATATACCATTAAAAAGGGGGGAGTTATGCCTAGGTTTCCAGGAAAGTAGATTAAATATCCATGTACTTACCCACTCGCAAGTGACTTCTATATAACACCCGTTCAAATGTTGATAGCTCTGTTAAGTCCTCAGTCCACTGCATTATGGGAGGAAACAAAGGTAAAACTGCCAAGGCCTTACTCCCCTTATACAAACCTATGGTACAACCACACCTGGGGTACTGTGTCTAGTGCTGGTCCCTGCACCTATAAAAGGATATTGTTGTGGGGTGGGGGTGTGGGGGTGGGAAGAGTTGGAAAAAGTGCAGAAAGGGGCAAGTAAAGTGATCAAGGTGCTGGAGCAATTTCCCTATAAGGAAAGGTTACAACATCTAGCACTGTTTAGGGGAGTCATGATAGAGGTGTACAAAATTCTGCATGGTGTGGAGAATGTGGATAGGGAGACATTGTTCTCCCTCTCCCATAATACTAGAACCCAATGAGGTTCATCCCATGAAGCTGATTGGTGGGAGATTCAGGAGAGATAAAAGGAAGGACTTCTTCACTCAGTGCATAATTAAACTATGGCATTTGCCATCACCAATATGGATGGCTTTAAAAGAGGATTATTCATGGAGGATAAGGCCATGAATGGTTACTAGTCTTGATAGCTACTTGCTACCTCCAGCATCAGAGGAGGTATATCCATTTCCAGCAGTTGCTGGGGAACATGGGCAGGAGGGTGCTGATGCACTTATATCATACTTGTGGGTTGGCTACCATGTGAACAGAATGCTGGACTAGATGGACCCTTGGTCTAATACAGCATCAGGGCTCTTCCTATGTTCTTAGCAGACTTGCTTTTGCATATTTACCTCAGTTTTTTTCCTCTGGCCTAAGAGTTTGACCTCTGGCCTTAGACCTAAGCCATCTAACTGATTTTAATACATCTTTCCTTCTTTTTCTTTCTAAACCATGCACGTTGAAAGCAAACAATTTTAGCAATGGAGGAGGCATAGGGGACAATGGATGGAACAGTGAAATTGCATATCAGGCAAGAATTTCAGGTTAAGGTAGAGAAGGTCATTTGGGAAAAGGGAGAGCGGCTCCACTATTTGTGAGACTGTGGCCGTAGCTAGACCTAAGGTTTATCCCAGGATCATCCTGGGTTCGTCCCTGCCTAAGCGCTGGATGCCCTGTGTGGCACTTAGATGAACAGGTTTGACCCCAGGACAATCCTGGGATAAACCTTAGGTCTAGCTATGGCCTAACTGGTCTTTTCATCTCTGTTGGAGTCGAGCAAAAATTATGTATGCTGCTGCCTCCATCACTGCTTCCGGATGTGGCTTTTTTGTGCAATCACCCTGCCTCATTCACAGAATTTTCCATGGAGTCCAGATAACGTTATCTTCAATTTGTAACCTTTCCTTGTCCCCTACCCCGCAACGAGGAGAAAAAAAAACCCATTAAGGAGCGAAAGGCAGAATCACTCTGTATTATCTTTTGACTGGTGGCACTTTCCCTCTGGAAGCAGCCACAATTAGAAGCGAAATCAGATTGCCAGCTTGGTTCACCATGCCTTTGGGAGGAGCGGTTGTGTCTGTTTCACATGGAGTCCAGCACAAAAGCTCCATTTTGAAGGAGTGACAAAGATGCTGACATCCTGAGGTACAGCTTTCAATTCCTGGTGCAGTTTCCCCACCGCCGCCACCACAAAATGAGAGCTTTGATGGAAAAGGCTGATATTTTTTGGCAGAACATTACAGGATTTCCCCCCTTCTCCAATCAGCGTCCCTGGGGTTTATAATTAAGCAATAATTAATCGGGCACACAAATACTTCAAAAACTGACGCAAGACTTCAACATCTTCTGACATTTCTTTCAGCTGTCTCCAAAATACACCCCCCCCCAAACTTGGAAAACAAGAACCTGAAATCTTGCCAGGCCAACTGAGGGAGGCTCTTGTCCAAAGAAACAATGAAGATTAATAGAAGGGTTGGAGATGAGATGGAGCCCCGAGGCGGAGTTTAGGCAGAGACTTGTGATCCACCATCCAGTTATATTTATTTATTTATTATATTTCTATACCGCTCAATAGCCAAGCTTCTCTGGGCGGTTCACAACAATGAGGGGAGGGAATGCAGCCACCACCAAAAAACTATGGTGAAGAAAATGTGAGAAAAATCTGAAAAGTGTCCTTTTATTTCCAGGAAGTAAGAAAAGTCCTAGGGATTGCCTGAAAGTTTTCCCCTGTGAAAGGGGCTTCCATTTTTCTTCCTCATTCCCAGGGCAGTTTATAATTTATTTTGAATGTATGTTGGTGGTGCTTTTGACCTCAACTAATAGCTGTGAGTTGGTTGAAGGTACTGTCTCTCTCTCTATATATATTTCCTATTACAGATCTCTCCATTGCTCTCCAGTCTCCGAGCTGAAAAGGCCCAATGGGAGGAATAAATTTATGACATCTTCCCCTGGGTGGGAAGTACAGAAAGCCATGTACATTGATGGTGCTATATAAATAAATAAATAAAAAAAAATAATAATAATGGAGGCTACAGGCTTCCAGAGAGGTGACTGGACAATGGGAGACAGGACATACTCACACACTCCTCAGCCACCTCCTAAGTAAGGTAAGCACAAGAACTCTGAACCAAGCCCATGAGAATTTCTCCGAAATTTCTTCTCCTTTGAATTTCTTTTCAAAAGTAATTTCTTTTCTATCATATTGAATGAGAACGGCCATTTTTGTAGGAAATATTTTTAGCACAATAGTTTTTATTCTTGTTTTAACCTATAAAGCCTTACACGGCTTGAGACCACAATACCTGACAGAACGCCTGTCCCAATATGAACCTACCTGTACGATCAGGTAGGTTCATACTGAACTACGATCAACATCGAAGGTCCTCCTCCTCCTCCAAGGGAAGCTCGGAGGATGGTAACCAGGGAGAGGGCCTTTTCAATGGTGGCCCCCCAATTATGGAATGTTCTCCCTGATGAGGCTCGCCTGACACCAACATTGTTATCTTTTCGGCACCAGGTCAAGACTTTTCTCCCAGGCAGTTAACAACATATGCCGAGTGTTGTTTTTTTAACTGACCCCAGAAGAGTTGTTTTAAATGGATATTTTTGGTTTTATCCTTTTGATGGTTTAAAATTTTTGTATATTTGTTTTTAATGTTGTTTTTAACTTTTGTAAACCGCCCAGAGAGCTTCAGCTATAGGGGTGGTATATAAATGTAATAATATAACAATAATAATTATGCCATTCCAGAATGGTCTGGTTTGGCCCTCAGAAGGTAAATCTGCAAGTAAACTGCTTGAATTCCTCTTACTATCTGGTTTACTTAGTGGGATTCTGCTTCTTTAATGGAGCGGTGCAGAGATACAGCTGGCCCTATATGGAGCCAGCCCATCAGTCCATGTAGGCCAGAATTGTCTCTTTTGATTGTCAGTAGTTCTCCTGTGGCCAACTTGAGACTGTTTAATTAGAGATACTGGGAATTGAATGTGGGACTTTCTGCTCAAAAAACCACTGAACCTTCCTAAAGAGTTCTGAGATGTTGCCTGACATGAGTTTAAATGGGGATAATCTGTTTATTGGTGGTTGGATCATTAATGTCTTTGTGTGAAAACTGTTCTGTCAAGTTGTATTTATCAGTTTTTTGATACAATGACAAATACTGAAACTTCAAAAGGAATCTAGCATTTTGGATTTGTAACTATTTTCAGGGTATTTTTTCCCCCTTTGTTTTTCAAGCCAACTTTTCTTTTCAAACTTTAAACATACTTGTCCAACATTACAACAGGTAGTTCTGCTGAGGCGTCTGCCTATGACCTTTGAAAAGAGCTTCTGTTTCACCCACTGTAAAATGTACACAACATAAAGCAATCAGACCCCCCCCCCTTTATCTTTCATTTCTTTTTTCCCTGGGATGTCTATCTTTGCAGATTTGGCAAGCCTCGTTTCAACGTTCCAGTGTAAAGCTGAACCAAATGCTGCATTTCTAATTCCAAATCAAGCCAAATGGAAAGATCCACATGCATATAAGGAGTATGGTGTGCTCAGGAACCCTGGGTTCGTATCCATTGCAGTCGACAATCACAGCAGTGACTGAGTTATGTCGAAACTTGACTCCATATCACTGGCAAGCCCTGGGTTTCCATTTCATCTTGCCCAAAGTTCAGTAATGCTCAGATACGGAATTTTTATTCTGGCTCCCGAGATGAATCGTTATGCCATCTACTGCATATTATTGGTATCAGACATGCAGCCTTTAAGCCAATTTCAGCTACTGAGGCATTGTTTAGACTAGAAGCAGACGGGCGTCTGCAGAGCAAGCAAGCCAGTTGAGAAAGGCAGTTAGATTCCCTTTTCTCAGTCTGCGAAAGGGCAGCTCTTCTCAACAGGAGGGGCGGAAGACCAAAGTTGAAATCATGGGTACAGCTGCAGACGCATTCATTCTTCACGTTGGCTGGCAATGGAGGTGTTTTTTTCTAGGATGGGGAGAGGCAAATTTAAAGAACACAAAGGTTTAACAAATCCGCCCCCCCTTACTACCTGATTCAGATCAGACCTCAGCACATTTACTTGAAAGTAAAAGAAAAGGTTATGACCACCTACATGTCACTCATTTAGTGTAACATGTAGATAAGGAGACCTACTTTTTAGAACAAAAGGGACCTAATGACAAAGCGCTCTTCAGAACGCTCTTCAGAGGAGGGCAACCAGGATGATCAGGGGTCTGGAAACAAAGCCCTATAAAGAGAGACTGAAAGAACTGGGCATGTTTAGCCTGGAGAAGAGAAGGTGGAGGGGAGACATGATAGCACTCTTCAAGGACTTAAAAGGTTGTCACACAGAGGAGGGCCAGGATCTCTTCTCGATCCTCCCAGAGTGCAGGACATGGAATAACGGGCTCAAGTTAAAGGAAGACAGATTCCAGCTGGACATCAGGAAAAACTTCCTGACTGTTAGAGCAGTACGACAATGGAACCAGTTACCTAGGGAGGTTGTGGGCTCTCCCACACTAGAGTCATTCAAGAGGCAGCTGGACAACCATCTGTCAGGGATGCTTTAGGGTGGATTCCTGCATTGAACAGGGGGTTGGACTTGATGGCCTTGTAGGCCCTTCCAACTCTGCTATTCTATGATTCTATGATTCTTTGGAGCAAAGGACCACCTGGCCCAATGTTGACCCTTCTGGCTCCAGGTCCTTTCCTATCACCTGCTTCCGGATGCCTTTAGCTAGGGATGACAGGCACTGAATCTGGGGCCTTCAGCATCCAAAGCCATGGAGCGATGGGCTTTGCCCCTGCCTCGAATACATTGCGCATAGGGATAGACGGATTTCATAACATCTGTTCCATCTGCGTTTTGTCAATTGTCAGGTGCATTTTGATCCATCATCCGCTCATGGGTGGAATTTAATTGTTTTCCAATTTCCTGAATTTGCACAAATTCACACTTGCGAAAATGCACAGTTCCCCCCCCCCCCCAATGTGCAAATTCTCCCCAAATGCACATTTACATTCTTTAGCCCATGGGGAAATTGCACATTTTTTACCAGTTTTGGTTTTTTATTTTACATATTTCCTGTGACGGAGTTTGCATAAAATCCTGGAAAGTTAAAAAAAAATGGTTCACAAGTCCATAGAATCTGTGAGATGTGGGAAAAGCCGGTCTGTTGCAGAACCCATGAGTCAGATTCATAAAAATCTCATTTGATTCCACTGCAGATTTGTCTGACATCCCAAAGAGTACCAGACACTTTTCTCTCAGCCTTCATCTGGAAGAGAGGCAGGCTGGGGAGAAAAATGATGGAAGCCATTGGGGGTGAGGAGGCGAAGAGGCGGAGCAGGGGCAAGACTGATACTGGTCCCTGTCTTTCATCCCAGTCCATCCATTTGTCTTTCAAGGGGCAGCAGGCTCTTTTCTCATCTTGATCACCTGAAGAGTGCCCAGAATAATGGGGGTTCACTATGGCAGGGTTGTCGTGAGCATCTGACTGGGTCCCCCTCCCCATATCTGCCTCCTGGGTCCCAGTCAGATACCCCAACAGTGCTTATTGGGTCCGAGACAGTGAATGAGGTGAAAACAACCACATGTAGCCAAAATATTGGATTAAATATGGCTGCAACTTTATTGGTTACTTTATTGGTTACAGCACAGGTCACAGATCCAGTCGTCTGCTGGGCAATTGTTCTCCCCATTCCATGTGCTGGGTCACACAATGGGGGGGGCAGGAGATTGGGGTCCCACCATGGCATGGACTGTTCCCATGAGCATGGGGACATCATACCAGACCACAAGCTGGGCAGTAGAATTGCCTCCTCCCCCCCCCTTAGCCTTCCACATGGGTGTGCGAGGTCCACCTCCACTTGTTCTCTGATTCGGCTTGTGTTAATACTGCACCCCAGGTAAAATTCGTTCCCAGTCCTGCCAGACAGTGACTAAGCAATAGTTACAGAGGTGAAGTCCAGACCAGAACCCCTGGGTGCCACATGGAGGCCCAATTTTTATCCCCTTCAAGAGGACCAGAGTGGGAACTCCCTCTCTCAGGTCTGCTTTCAGGCCCTGCCCACCAGAGGCAACCAGTGATTCTGATTGGCCTCTGCAGTTCCCAATATGCCATGCCACTAAGCAGCATTCTGTAGCAGTCACATGGCTCAGTGTCAGGATCAGGCCCGATCTCCCTGGTGTGGATCCCAAATCAGACTCGGAGCCTGAAGAAGACTAGACAGGACAGGAAGTGGGGGAGGGAATTCTCCAAGGCTCTCCAGGAGTTAAGGAGGGATCTTCCCAGGAGCTTATCAGACAGGAGGCCCAGACTCAAAGATCTTCCTCCCCCTCCCCGGGAACTCAGCCAATGTTGGAGGGGGAAGGAGCATTGGAATTGACAGATCCCAGAGTCTGCCACAAGGTCAAGTGGGTGGAGTTCAGAGGAAGTGGGAGGTGGTCTGCTAGGCTAGCCACTCGCCAGAGATTACAGCTTATTATTATTATTATTTTTATTATTATTTATTTATATAGCACCATCGATGTACATGGTGCTTAGAGACCCTCCCTGAAGGAGGGGCTCAGTAAAAGCCAGTCAGTCTTGGCAAGCAACTGTCCATCTAGTTGATAGGCAACTGCCTTGCTTCATTAGGCTAATTACGCTTAGAGGACAGCTCCTAGCATCCACACTCCCTTCAGGTGTGAAGAGACATCTATTTAATGAATAAACCTTTGTAGATTGGACAGCAGACCTCTTTAATGTCTCACATCTCGGTGGAAGGGCTTGGAATCATGACACTTTGAGACCATCCAGCTGCTCCTTCCTTCCTTCCCATCCAACGCCCATGTGATGGCCCAAAGAGGGTCCCAGGTAAGCAGGGACCCAGGTTTCCTAAAGGTGGGGCACCGTTGTGCAAATGCCCTCCAGCTGGTTGACATCAGTCTCATCTTCCATAGGAGAGTCTCATGGAGAAGAGCTTAGGCAGATGACCTTAAAAGTATTCTTCTGAGAGCAGAGTGAGTAAATATATTATGTATCCCTCTGAGTGTAGGAGTGAAAGTGTGCCTCCAATTTTAGTCCCGGGGCAAAGCATGGTCCAGGTATCTCAGCAGTGTGGGTAACGCTGCTCTCTGCAGTTTCTATTTTTTCTACTTTAAAGGTGCAACTTGTACAGGAATGGTGCAAATATTTTGCTCTGTTTTCCCCACAGGGGGACAGAGACCAGATCTGGAAGGGCCACCTGTTGCGGCGGTTCATGAGAGCCAGGACTGCCCATCAGCAGGTGTCACGAAGAAATTCAGCCAGACCAGAGAAGCTTACGCTCTGTTTCAGTGGCTTTGCTGGGTAGAATTTAGCTCAAATTTCAAATTATAATCACATCACTTCCCCACAAGTGGTCTCTCCTGCCAGAAGATTTTTATGTTACATGCAAAGTTTTCCACATAAAATATTGGAAACAAATGTTATTACTCCTTCTTTCGTTCTTTCTTTCTTTCTTTTTTACACCGGGGGGTGGGGGGTGGAATAAAAAATGCGGAGGTAAAAGAGGTTCTCTTTTTTCTTCATATATTTCATCTACATCAAGTATCATTTTAGGTCTCTAATAAAACAGGTTGCAATTCTGAGGCAGGGTCCATTGTCCCATGTCCTTTTAAGTGCCTAAAATGCAGAAAGCTTGGAATGGGTTGAATGGAATCCAGAATTTTCCTCTAGGCTAGGCATTTGACAGGTTGAAAAACTGTTCACGTATCAAATAGCCAAGTATTTAAAGCATTACTCTATCAGAACAGTAACAAAAAGAAAGTTGTGCGAATTGCAAAAACTAATCTTCTAGAAGACCGTAGAGTCCAGATCATCCCACAAGCTTTACAAGACACCAAGCACATGGAGTCCCTTCTTCTGGATACCAGTGCAATGGATGCTGGGCCTGACCCCTGTGACCTGTAGCTCCTTAATGTAGGCTAATGTGTGTTTGGTGCCTCCTGTTATTTCTCTTCCTAGATCCTGCAGTTCCAGCATATGACAAGCAGGGGAATGGATGCCATGTGGGGAAAGGAGGATAAACGTTCTCCCAAGAGTTGTAGGGCAGGGTGTGGGTTAGGGTGTGATTCTGTGTGCACACTTGGCTATGACGCCGATGCCTTCAGGGCTGAGGAGCAACCAGTCCAGCCATCGCTAGTGGATGACCTCATTTTGCAATAATAAAGGTAGGTGGCCATTTACACAAGGGTATTCTCCACTTAATGGAATATTCAGGAATATCTGACTTTGGTCAAATATGATCCCACCCTCCATTTCCTTGGATTTCTGAGTTGCTATGCAGGAGTTTTAATGCTGAGCTGAACCATGTTGTTGAGAGCTGAGGACAACCAGCTCCCATATGGCTGCAAGTGCCATGAGCCCTTTGAAGTGGGTCCTCCAAAGATGATAGAGTTTGGGAAGCCATGGCTGTGGGCAGGAATATAAAGGGAAGTAAATAAGGCTAGAAAGGATAGAGCAGGACAAGGCCACAGAGAGCCTTAAAGGTAAGGATGAGGGATAAAGGCAGCCACGTGTCATACTGTACAGGAGACAATCCTGTAAATAGACCTCTATTTGAAAGCAACCTCAATTTCAGGGGTGAGGAACTTCTTACAGGCTGAGGGCCAAATTCCATTTCTGAGAAGTTCTTGGGGGGTGCATTCCAGTGGTGGGTGGGCCTGAACTCAAAAGGGGAGGAGCCAAAATGCCAGTCTAAAGTTCTTCCTGCCAGGAATTAATCCTTAGGACAGTGATTTCAGCATATTAAAAGGGGGGGGAACTGCACAGAAGGTGGGAAATCACCAAGCAATTGGTGGTTGGGGAAAAGGGGGCAGAACCAGGGGAAGGGGGGAGTGGACATATGGAGAACCCCAGAAGATCAGACTGGGACACCAGACCTGGATTTGGCCTACAGTGCTGAGGTTTAACACCCATGATTAGGATGATCATATTTTGGAAACCAAAAAGGAGGACACCCCAACATGGCCAGCCCCCAAGGGGGTGTACCCACCTGAACATGGCCTTGGCCACATGTTTGATTCTACAGCTCACAATTGAGACAAACCTGTTCTACGTAATAGCTTAATGTTAAAAACACAGAAATAAAGAATAAGTGTATCTGAAACTAACTTCACTCACTCCTACTTTTGTAGCTTTTGCTGTACTTTGAAGCTTTTGCTATACTATATGTGGCCCAGTCTCCCCTTCCTTCAAATATCTTTTCTTATTGTAAATGCTTCACTGGATGACCATAGTCTCACCTTTCCTAACATTTCACACACTTTCCCTCCAACAACTTTCTCATATCCATTTTAAGTCAGGATCCATACTCACAGAGTCAGGACACCGCTACCACTGAATAGGGTGACCATACACCCAATTTACCCTGGATTTGTCTGCATTTTTGCTCCCTCCTAGGATGTCCAGGGGATCTTGTGATCCCTGAAGGGAAGAGAGACCTTGCAGGCAGCACGTGGGCTCGCAATACTAGGAGAAGCCAAGTGAGCATACAGGACTGAGAGGCATGCACCGGCAGGAGGATGCGAGTTGCGGTGCAGTGCAGCCGCACGTGATGAGGTGGGAGGGGGTGAGCGGGCAGTGGCTGTTTCCCCGGACCAATTAAAAAACCAACCAGACTCACCCACCCCTGGAGAGGACCAAAACCCGGACAAATCCGGACATATGGTCACCCTACCCATGATGTTGGGTCTGGCTGTTGCTGTAACAGAATTCTTACCATTTGCTTAAAACTTCAGTTCCCAGGGTTCTTTGTGGCACACAAGGATGACAATGACAAATATCCATTGTGGTGTTGTTGTTGTTATAAATTATTGTACCTTATTTCTAGTAGGAATACATTCAAAAAGGTTGCTAATTATTCCTTGGGAATGCTGCTGTTTCTCATTTTGTACTATTGTCTCCTAGTTTGCAATATACTGTATCTACAGTAATTAGATCTACACAGAGTAGCACACTATGTCAGAAGAATTTCTTTGGCAGACACAGTATCTCTTGAAGATATCAGATATGCACAACACTTAAAACCATTACAGTGTCCCTGTTGAGACATCAGTCTTCTCCAGTTTCGCTAAGTTGCCAAGAAATGCTATTAAAATTTGGCACTATAAAACCATGTCCTGCATTCATGGCTATTTCTTAACATAACAGGTCTCATGCTGACCTACACTACTGACTTAATGCCAGTGGCTTTAGTGGAACTGACCCAGGGCTGTATCAACTCAGATCGGAATTGGGCCTAGCGTATCTAATTTAATTTACAGGATTTTTGCACTTAATAGTTTCAGCTGTCTTGAAGCAGCGTCACTGGAAGCTTTATGACTTGAGACCCTTTTCCAGATGAATTACAGGTTCCCTTCCCAATGAAAATGCAACTATCTTAAAATGTTCTTACATGTGTGTGCGTGTGGAGGGTGGGGAGAGGGCTCAGCAGGGTAGGATTTTAACCAATGGAGCTGAGATTGGAGGGCACAGATAAAAGCTGTTTTGGTTCTGACATGTCCCTGTCAAAGGGAATTGGAAAAAAATGTCTGAGAGCTTCTTCACATGAGTGAAATAAGGCATGCTTGTGACTGACCACTCATGAGAGTTCACCGGTCCTTTTGACAATGTCGTCAACCTCCTGCACATCTCGTAATTCTATTTTTTTTAAAAAAAACACCTGGATATCCCAATTCTGCTGAAATGCCTTGCAATTTCCTACAAAGCACCCATTACAGGGCTATGAGCAGCAAGAGGAGGGGACGTTTTCCATTATAGGCCACATGGTCGCCCCTCTCCACCCGTGTAATCCAGCCCATTACAATTGCACAAGAGACGCAGGAAGCAAAACCCAGGTAAGCCAACACAAATTCTCCTTAATCCAAAGAAGCCCTTCATTGTGGTCTTAGCTTTTGTCATTATCCATTGACAGCCTTTCTTTATGAAACTGTCCGTTCTCACATTCCAATGTTCTCAAAAGCAGGGCCAGCTCCAAGGGTAAGCCTAGTTGAGCACCTGATGCGGACCCACAGCCCAGCAGGGCCCAGTGACAAGAGCCAACCCACCCACCCCAAGTTGCTCCACCTCGTCATCATTGCAACCTGCTGGTTCTCGCTCTGGCCCAAATAACAGTGACACCTCCTTGCTCGCTGGCTCCCTGCCTGTCAAACAAGCAAGAGGCAGCAATCAGGGGGGAAAGGCAAATTCCATGTTAGGTGTAATGAGAAAAGGAATTGAAAATAAAACTGCCAAGATCACACTCCCCTTATAAAAATTGATAATACTGGGTCCAGTTCTGGTCACCACACCTAAAGAAGAATACTATAGAACTGGGAAAAGGGCAGAAAAGGGCACCGAAAATGGTCCAGGGGCTGGAGCATCTTCCCTCTGAAGGAAGGTTACAACACCTGGGATTGTTCAGCTTAGAAAAAAGGCAAGTAAAGGGGGATATGATAGAGGTGAACAAAATTAGGCATGGCGTGGAGAAAGTGGAATGAGAGACATTTTTCTCCCTCTTCCATGATACTTGAACCCAGGCTCATCCTGTGAAGCTGATTGGTGGGAGATTCAGGACAGATATAAGGAAGTACTTCTTCACACAGTCCGTAATTAAAGTATGGTACATGCTATCCCAGTGATGGCCACCAATTTGGATGGCTTTAAAAGGGTGTGTGTGAGATCAATTCCTGGAGGAGAAGGCTATCAAGGGCTACTAGTCCTGATGGCTAAGTGCAACCTCCATTATCCAAGGCAGTAAGCCTGTGTGAACCAGTTGCTGGGCAACATGGGTGGGAGGGTGCTGTTGCACCATGTCCTGCTTGTTCATCCCTGGTTGACAGCTGGCTGGCCACTGTGTGAACAGAGTGCTGGACTAGATGGACCCTTGGTCTGATCCAGCTTGGCTCTATTTATGTTCTTCTGTTCTTAAGAGGACAAAGAGCAAGAGCAGCTGATGACTATGGCGGTGAGAAGGTGGATTCACTGAGGGAGGGAGCCAATTGGGGCTGCCCTGCTGCCCATGAGCCCTCCAAAACCTGGAGCCAGGATTGCTCAAGACTCATCTCAAGCTAGGTTTTGGTCATATGGGAATCGATTTAAGTTTGATAAATTTATTAATTGATTAAAAGCCATGAGAATAAGTACTGGCAGCTTCGTTCTTATTAAAACATGGATGTATATTGCTTTATCTGCATGGTTGAAAGTTACCACTTTCTAGGTCCAATAGCGATTTAAAAATATTCCAGAGTCCTTTTCTGTGCACATTTGCTAGCATCAAAGTTGGGTTAAACAACTATTCCACATCCACATTTATTGTCAGAGTTGAAGGTGGGGCGGTTATGTGACAAATGGAAATTTGGCAGCAGATATCAAAGGCAAGGAACAGAGCTAGTCGGTAATAGCTGCAAATATTAGCCAGAATTCACATGTGCATGCAGGCGAACTGAGATTTTGCAAAGATAAGTGGCTATTCGTAAAGCGAATGGTCTGTGCATTTGGCAGCAATGCAGACAAGGCGACTCTGGGGGGGAAATTACTTTGCTTATAGACCATTTCTCAGTACTTTTAATATTCATTTGACCTTGGGATATTCCCCTGCTGGATAGCGATGATGATGATGATGATGATGATGATGATGATGATGATGATGATGATGAATGTCATGTATAAAGCCCCTAAAAATTTCTAAGTGATCTCCAGAGGATTGTCAACTCAGAGTCATCCCTTCCATGAGGCAGGGTGATGCCCTGACTCAAACAGTGGAACAGGAGGAGGAGCGAATTGACCCACTCCTCCTGCCCCCCACAAGGAAGGTCTGCCCACCTCCAGCAGGTGCTCCAGAGAGCCCCTCCAGCCAATCTCCTGCCATGGCAACTGCCACAGCAGGAAAGGGGGGCTGGCGGCGCTCGCCAGAGCAGTCACCTGCTCAATGATGCTAGCGGCGTTCTGGGAACCCCACCAGCCCCACTCTCCAGAGCAACCGCCCACCCTCTGCTTTGCCCTGATGGGATCCTCACAGTGAAAGAGAGGATGAGCAGATGCTCTCAGCCACGTGTCCTCTGGCTCCGTCGGAGAATCGTCTTGGGCCATGTCTATACAAGGTTGCATTGGCGCCTCATTGTCTGACATCCCGCAATTGCGCTCCTCCAGCGCAACAGTGGCAGTGCAAGGCGACAGAAAGCAAATGCGCCTCTGCGCCTTGCTGCAAGGAAAAAGTCACGGTAAGTAGCTGACTTTCTTAAAGCGGAGCTTTGGGGATTTGCCCCTGGGTGGCTTCAGGATGGCGGCCGCGTCATGTAGATGACCTGCCACCCCTGTGGAGCCACTCCGGGACAAACCCCTCGTCAAGACAAGCCCTTGGTGAGAGTGTGATGGCTGTGGACGGGCTGGCTTGAGAATTGCGTGGGCTGCTGCTTCCGGTTGCTGAGCTGTCCAGAGAGCTGATACGGTGGCAATGGAGGTACGGGGAAGGGGCGGTGATGAGGCAAGGGCGGGGGGACAGAACAAAGTCAGGGTCAAGAGGAGGGGAGCATGATGCGCTAAAGAGAGGCTGGGGTGTGTGCAAGGCTGCATCAGGAAGGAGGGGTGTGGTGTGGTGTGGTGGCCGCAGCAGTGCATGTTCTGTTCTGCCTCAGACAGTGAGCCAGCCTTGTACTGGGCCTGGGCCAACTGACCAGGGGGGAAACGTCACCACGTGGTCCACCCTTGGGCTTTTAACAGCAGCTCAGTTTGCAGCAATTAGCAGCTGGTGGTGAAGACTATCTCCATGCTATGAAGTTTCACATTATACAAATCCTGGTCAGAGGCATAGATTCACCTCCTCTCCTTTCTACGAATATTAGAAACGGCAGAAATATTTGCATAAAGACAATGTGTCGCTGGCGGAGACAAAACCCACAGGATCTGCCAGTTTTGTGAAAGGTTCCCTTGAAATAGATGAAAGGGGTTTATTGAAACTGCCGGGTACCTGGCAGAGGCCTTGAACCAGGGACTCTGGTACTTTGCACTCTGCACTGCCACAGCAGCCTGGTTGGCCTCCGATTTGTTGCCTTGCATTGCCGCCAGTGATGATGCAGGCGGCTGGAGGGTAGTGTTGCAGCTAACCGTTCAGCATGGATCCGGTGACTCCAGGGACAGTATCCAATGGTAGACCTAAGTAACTGGGCCTGTTTACTTCACTGGTTCTACTCTGTGTAGGAGTGCCATTGGATGCTGCCCAGGGATCCAGTAGGATTCCCTCTGGTCCTATAAAGCTGCTGATCCTGGAGATTCTGAGCTGCTTTTTCACTGCCAGTCTCTTTGTCCCCAAAACACCACTCCAGCCTGTCATAGACGGAAGCTGCTACTATAACAGAAAGATAACATCATTATCTCTACTTTTCGCTCTTGGTATGTAAAAGAAATTTGTCTCAAGTGACAGTTTCATCTCATATAACCCTGCTATGTTTAGCAATCGGGTTATAAAAGTCCTCCAAACCCCTGTCCACAGATGCTCCTCTTCCTCCTTCTTCCTCTCCTTCTAGCTCTCAATCCCTGGGCTCCATCACACCGACTTCCCCCCACCCCCCACCCCGGTTTGTTTCCGCCTCTGCCTCCCCCTCCGTTTCCTTACCAAGTTGAGTTCTGGGCACTAACGCATCTGTGCGTTGTTGCGCTATTTCAGCTCATGTATCTTTTCACCTCTATCGCTCCCACGCCGGGGAAATCTCCCACCCTAAGATCATATTGAACAATATAAATGAAGAGAAACGGGTCAGTTAAATGGGACCAAAGGGGAAGAAAGTTTTGGGAGCTCTTCGGCGGGGGAGGGGGGAGATGTCCAACACTTGGCGAAAGGAGCAACGTTTGTCCCCCTCACTGCTTCCTTCCCTCCCTGAAACTTGGGCTCCTGGTCTGTCTGTGAGGCAGGCGCTGCACTGGGCCTGGGCTTGTAACAAGTGGCCCTCTTCCCTGGGCCAAAGAAAACCTTCCCACCACCACCACCGCGGTCCCAGCCAAAGGCATCCAGCATCATCGGTTGCCCCAAGACTCTTCCCGTCCTTCTGAGCCCAAGCCCCTTTCGGGAAGGGAGCCTCGAGGGAACCTCTCTCCTCACGGCTCTTTCGTCCATGTTCCTCCCAGCCCCCTCCCGGCCCCAGTTCTCTCCCTTTCTCCCCTCCAGGCACACAGATGCCGGAGGTTGCTGTGCATGCAGGTGGGGGGCAAAATGTGGAAATAGATGGAGGTGGGGTGGGGAGACGACACCTCCGCTTCAGACAGTGGAAGGTGTTCTCTCTCTCTCTCTCTCTCTCTCTCTCTCTCTCTCTCTCTCTCTCTCTCTCTCCCTCCCTCCCTCCCTCTCTGTAGTTTAATCCCCAAAGAGCAGAATCCTACCTTGAAGCTAGAGCTTATTTTGTGCGATACAAAATCGCTAGTTTGCTTGCAAAGATTACAGCCCCCATTATGCATTCTTCCCTCGCCTTCCCTCCCAGCAAGGCAATCTTACAAGCTAGGTATAGATCTACACTGATGTATTTCTCACGGATGATGGGTACCATCATTTGTTTCCTAGTTCCTTGTGTGTGTGTGTGTGTGTGTGTGTGTGTGTGTGTGTGTGTGTGTGTGAGAGAGAGAGAGAGAGAGAGAGAGAGAGAGAGAGAGAGAGAGAGAGAGAGAACTGGGCGGGGGGGGCAACAGGAGTACACCCCCAACAAAAACTGGGATGGTTCAATATAGCACAAGGGCAGCAATACGCAGGATGGAGCAGCTTTATTGTGTATGGAGGAGGGAAACGGACTTTCCCCACTCCAAAATAAGACAAAAACCAGAGGGGAAGAGGCAAGATCAGCACAGGACAGGCATGGCGAGAGTGCAATAAATCGCTGGTGTGATGGAGCTCCCTGTCCAAAAAAGAGTACCAGCCCAAGACGGTATAGTAGATGTTAACTGTCCAAGCAAGACAGAAGATTGCATCAAAAGTTGATAGTAATCTCTCCAGATAACTGAATAATCTGTAAAATATGTTTGACAGCTAAGTTTCAGCATCTGGCACAGCATCGCTCTCCCACGAGACAGCAAAAGACCTGTTGGAAATGAATGCAATGGTTGCTGTCATTCGAAACTTTGTTTGACTTAGCTATACCTGTATGAGTTCTGCAACAATAATGGAGCAGTAACCCAGGCCAGGAGCCGAAACATCTGTTCTCAGGTCTGTTGGTACGCATGATTTTTGGGAAACCCCCCTTTTGGATTTGCTTTCTTAAAAGTTTGTTAAAGTAAGTGCTTCTTAACGCCCCCCCCCCCCCGCCTCAAATGTCTTGTTTGACTGGTTCTTTTCCAAGTATGACATGATCAACCTCCATATGGTTTAAATTAGGTGCAGGCACTTTGCAAAGCTAAAACAACAACCCGAAAAGGGGTCAGTCAACCCACGACATGATTAGCGTGTTTAGCAAAACCGCAATCATGATTGCAGTGACGATAGTGAGTGATAGCAAGAACCAACATCTTCCATGAGACACGGGGAGTTAGGGAGGACACCAGAGCAGAGCAGACATATGGAGCTGCAGCCCCTACTGTCTATTGTCTGTAAGTCTCATTCAGTAAAGTCCCTTTGTTGTGCACTCCAGTGTTTTCATCCTTTGGAGAGTTTGCACCAGCAAAGATCAACGATTGCTTAATCAGGGGGAGAAAAAACACAGATTCCAGTCTGCCTCCGCTTTTGAGATGCCCTTTTGGATGGCTGAAGCTGCATCTGCAACATATTGACACCTTGTAGCCATGTCAAAGCTCTGATCTGGAGCCCTTTTTTCTGGGAGCCAAACTGGACGATGATGTGGGAGATCTGGCATTGGGATTGCTCAAAAAATGCAACTGTGTGGGGTTGCTATTTTGACCGGTCCCTGTCCCTGACTTTTATCCCTTGCAGTTCTAATCGTAGCTCCTGGAGAAGGGGGATGGATTAGATCATTTTTGTGAACCGTGCGGAGAGCTTCTGCTATTGAGCGGAATAGAAATAAAACAAACAGACAGACTTGGGAAGCAACATGGGAGAAAAGACTGAAAGGTGCCTTCCTTCAGTGCCACTTCCTCAATCAAATTAGCATCTCTGTGCAGCTACGTTGTTTGGTATGTGTGTGTGTGCCCGCACACACATGCAAACACCATGGGAAATCTTGGTCACATCCCGTTTGACACTACACCTGTGAATAAAATAGTGCTGACCATGTATCAAATTGTAGAGGCATGGTGATAGACTCAGTTGCTCAATACGTTACTGCACATATCAGCGGATTTCATAGTTTAACTACACACTGTGTGAACAAGTCCTTCCTTTTATCTATCCTAAATCTCCCATGGGTTGGCCCCAGGTTTTAGCATCATGATAGAAGGAGAAAAACTTCTCCCTATCCACTTTCTCCACACCATGCATACGTTTGTACACCTGTATCAGGTATCCCACACTCTTCTTTTCTCTAAGCTAAACAGACCCATACATTGAGTGAATGCAGGCAGGCAGCCATTTTGAATATTCAATGCCCAGCTGCATCTTGCTGTGTCGTGACATGCAAACCTGGGGACTGTGAATTATGTGAGGGTTAAACAACCTTCGCATAACCCATGATCTGTTGTTGGGTTATTAATTGTTGGGTTGTTAACTCTCGCATAACCCACAGTCTCTGGGTTTATGTGACTTAATAAGCAGCAGTTGGGCATTGAATAAGCAAGTCCATACAGCAGGCACTGCAGTCCACCATGATTTAAATGACCCAGTGGGCTGTTTTGATTATACAAACCAGGTCAGTGTAATCTTTCCTCTTAGGGGATATATAAATAAATAATAAAATAATAATAAGGGGAGTTGTTCCAGCCCCTTGATCCTTTTGGTTGCCCTTTTTAAAATACTTTTTCAAACTCTGCAATATCCCTGTTATGTGTGTCGAACAGAACTGTACACATCACTCCAAGTGTGGTCACACCATAGATTTATATAATGACAGTATGATCTCGGCAGTTTTATTTTCGATTCCTTTCCTAATTATGCCTAACATGGAATTTACCTGTCCCACAGCAAGCCACACACTGGGTCAATGTTTTCATTGTCCACCACAAGCCCAAGTCAGTCACCACTAGCTCAGATCCCATCAGTTTATGCGAAGTTGGGATTCCCACCCACCCACTCAGTGTGCATCAATTTACACTTGCTTACGTTGAACCACACCTGCCATTTTGATACCCATTCTCCCAATTTGGACAGTTCCTTTTGGAGCTTTTTGCAACCGCTTTTGGTTTTAAGCACCGTAAACAATTTGGTGTCATCAGCAAATGTGGACACCTCACTGCTCGCTCCCAACTCCAGATTATTTATGCACAAGGGAGAGGGCCATGAGCTTTTCCAGGTGGCACGTGCTCTGCCCAAGGCAGTGTTCCTTTTAAGACCCTGCCCCAAGAAGCTGGTGCAAGCTGCTGTAAGTAGGGTGGAGACTGCTGGGAAGCGCTGAACCATCTAGTTGCCAAGTGTCTCTCCCTGGAGAAGCCACACAGAAGCAGGCAGAAGTAGGCTGGTGGGAAAGCACTCCCCCCCACACACACATCCCTTCTAGGCAAAGTGGCCTGTTCCCCTTCTTCCTTCCCTATTAGGGGCGCTGCTACTCATATGCACCCAATCTTATAAACATATATTTGAGATTAACCCTCCACCTTAAGCAAGATAACATATATAGCATCAGTCTACACAACTAATACCAAAGAAGGCATGGCTTGGATCAAGGGTGAGGAATGTGTGGTCATCCAGATGTGGTTGGACTGCTGCTCCCATCAGCCCTAGCCAGGACAGCCAGTGGTGAGGTAGGATGGGAGTGGTGGTCCAAGAACATCTGGAGAGCCACACATTCCCCCTGCCTTGGTGTAGATCTATTCAGCCTGGAAAAATTACAGCAGTCTCCCCCAACTGGATGCCTTCCAGATGTTTTGGACTTTGGTTCCCAGCAGCTCCAGCAGCATAGGCATGGGCTAGGAATGCTGGGAGTTGTCATCCAAAACATTTATTTATTTATTTATTTATTACATTTTTATACCGCCCAATAGTCGAAGCTCTCTGGGCGGTTCACAAAAATTAAAACCACTATAAAACAACCAACAGGTTAAAAGCACAATTACAAAATACAGTATAAAAAGCACAACCAGGATAACATCTGGAGGGCTGCAGGTTTGGGAAGGCTGATGTACAGGTTGGAAGCCATCGAGAGGGTGGAGGGCTTAGCAGAGCTACAGGTGCTTCTGAGAACTGGCTGAAGAAGACCTTGCAAGAAATGATGCAGTTACTGAACATTTGCCAGGGGAAGGGAATCCTTGGGCATCAATGTCATGAGCAAAACACTTCTGACATTTTGAACATGAACCGTGGAGGGAACTGAAGGCAAGTGAGGGACCTGATGATGATGGAGGTTTTTGAACAACATCACAAGCACTGCTGTTCCTTTTTATGATTCAATAACAGTGCACATGGGCTCTTCAAAAGAGGCCGGATCCAGGCCCTGGAAAAGAGCTTTATGGCTTGGAATTGCTGCTGCCTTTAGCGGAGAAGTGTGATGGGGTGGGACAAGCGGAACAGCACCGTGTCCTGCTTTGCTCCCTAATGGATATAAAATGTGGGTAAACTATTTTTAGATGAACGCATGTTCAGCTCCCGATTTCAAAGGGCAAGACGAAGTTTGGTGAAGTGGGAAGAAGTTGTTTGAGGTTTTGTTTTGGTTTTTTAGGAGAAAAATAAGTTTACAGTTCATCAACTTAATAGTCTTTCTGAGTTTAAGAAAGCCATAAAGACTGATCTCTTCCGGCAGGCCTACCCAGATGAATTTTAAGGTGTCTGGTTGTTATTTTAATATTGTATCAGTTTTATATGTTTTTTAAATCAGGTTTATGTATTTTATGGTATTTTTTTGTATTTAATGTTGTTCCCCGCCTCGATCCAGAGGGAGAGGCAGGTAAGAATTATATTATTATTATTATTATTATTATTATTATTATTATTATTATTATTATTATTATTATTATTATTGAGATTATATGTAATTGCAAGAAAGCACCCTGTGGCCTCATTATTGTGGACTTGGGACATCCTGAATACCATTTTGGGGCCAGCTACGTGGCATTCTGTTAGCCACACTGAACAGTGCAGTGGAACTAGTGGAGGCTGGTGGCTCTGATCTCAGTGGGGTAGTGAATCTGCCCAGGTTTCACTCAGAACCAGCCAGAACTCCTGAGAAGCTGCCCAAGGCTCCTTTAGGGCTCTGACTGAAACCAAGAGTGGATTCACTGTCCCACTGACATCGGAGCCATGAGCTTCCACTGAGTGGAACCATACTGTAAGAAATGATGGGAGCTTAATTAAGAACCATTGGTAATTAAAGCTTTTCTTGGCAAGATTTTTTTTTAACTCAGTTTTATGACAGTTCTTCTCTTCCAGATGTTGCCATGCACATGATGAGGAGGATGCCTTGGGTAATCTTATTCGATCTCATGGCCTCCAATATCATCTGTGTGCTGATAATACACAATTATATCTTTCATCTCTGAAACTTTCTCCTAATGCTCAGGATCGTATCTCAGCATGTCTTTCAGATATCTCAGCTTGGTTGCTTCATCGTCATTTGAAACTTAATATGGCATATTATTATTATTATTAATTATTTATTATATTTATATACTGCCCGATAGCCAAAGGCAGAATTGCTTGTTTTTCCTCCCAAACCTTCTCCCTCTTTTTCATTCTCTGTTATCGTCAATAATGTTACACTTACTCCAGTTGAGGAAGCTCATAGTCATGGTTTTGTATTTGACTCCTCACTCTCCTTTACTCCTCAAATTGAGGCAGTAGCTAAGTCCTGTCATTTTTTCTTATATAACATTGCCAGGATCCAATCATTTTTGTCTGACTCTTCTGCCAAGACTCTCGTTCCCACTTTGGTTATTTCTCGGCTGGACTATTGTAGCCTTCTCCTGACTGGCCTTCCTTCTTCTCACATCAGTTCGTTGGTTTCTATCCACCACCCTGCTGCTAAGATCATCTTCTTGGCTCTTCGCTCTGATCATGTTACTCCACTCCTGAAATCCCTCCATTGGCTTCCAGTTCGCCTCAGAATCTAAAAGCTTCTCCTGTTGACTTTCAGAGCTTGTCACAGTCCAGCTCCTTCCTATCTTTCTTCTCTCATCTCACATTATTGCCCCGCTTGTGCTCTTCGCTCGTCGAATGCCATGTTTCTCACTGACCCAAGGGTCTCTACTTCTCTTGCTCGGCTTCGTCCATTTTCTCTCGCTGCCCCTTATGCCTGGAATTCTCTTCCAGAGCATTTGCGGATCACGAGTTCAATTACTGTTTTTAAAGCTTAATTGAAAATTTTTCTTTTTTCTACAGTTTTTAGAACTTGACTTTGTTCTTACTTTCACACTGTTAGTTTTATTGTCCCCTGTGCCTATTCGGTGCATTCTCTTATTGTTTTCTTACGATTTTATTAGAAAGTAAGCCTATGCGGCAGGGTGTTGCTGTTTTATTCTTTTACTATGTACAGCACCATGTACATTGATGGTGATAAATAAATAAATAAATAATATTGCATTGCCCTCTAGGAATTTATTCCCTGGCACCAGCCATGGGGGAGAGTTGCTGTGAAATTCAATGCCTGGAAACAAAAGGATTTAGATGTAGACAGGGGACGTAACTGCAGGAAACATTTGCAAGAAGCAAAACTTGCCCAACGAGAGGAGACACTGGCCACACATGTCCTGGTCAGGTATTTCACAGCAATCAACATGAGTTTCCGTAAATGGAAGAGCTTGACCTTGGGAACATGTTGAAGAGTGGAGTATAAACCTTTGCATATGTGCATACAAAGCAGGTCATTCGGGAGGCTTAGTTCTGCTTAGCACTGTTCAGACTACACAGAAGGCTGGAGAAGAACTTGGTGATGGTGGTGATGGTGAGATTCTGATTTGTATTCCAAACCAGATAATTACGAACCTTTGGTGACCTCATTAAGCATAGAGATGAGAGAACCAGCAATTTTCAGCCTTGCCTAAATTCTTCAAAAATCTCACTGAAGTCTGCTCTGGCGTGCCCCTATTGTCATTTTTCACCCATTTTTCAGCACATTCAAGTGGGAAAGGTGCACATTTCGAATGGGAAAGGTCACACTTCTGCATTTTTCAAAAGTTGACTAAAACATGAAAATGCATTTAAAAAAAAAAAGAGTGTTTCAAAGTGGACTTTTTTAAAATGCATTTTCCTAACATGTTAGTAAGTTTGGTGAAAACAGCAGTGCAAAGGCATGACATGGAGGAAGCAGGTGGAGGAGGAAACAATCAAACAACCCAGGAACTGAAAAACCTACCTGCACTTGGTGCGACTGGCTGGCAGACAAATCATGGGTAAACTCTGGGTAAGGCAACAACCCAGTCTCTGGGTTGCCATTACATGTGAACCAGGTCTGAGAGTCTGGACGGCTAAAGGATGCAAGACCAAGTAGGGAGAGGCAGCAACACCCGCTAAAAAGACAAGGATCTGAGGAACCAGTGTCTGTTGAAATTGGATAGTCACTTACGTATAAATCAGCAAAGAAGACAAAATACATCAACAAAAAAAGAGAACACAAGAGGGCAGTGATTTGCATAAAATGTGCCTGTGCTAATTTATATGTATGGATACAAATGTAGAGATAATGGTTATAATTTGAACAGAAAAGCAATGCATTTCATCCCAGTGTGGTAAATTGTGAGCAGGTGACCTCCATACCTGGCTATTCAACCTCTTCCTCAGGTGCTCACTGCAGGTGGGCAACAGGCCTTCTGGTCCTTTATCTTTGAACTGGAATTGGACAGAAAAGCCCTTCAAGTAGAGTTCTCTTTCAAATAAAGGACTGACTTCTGGCAGTTCTTCAAACAGAGAAATGTCCTTTGTAAAATGGATGCATAGACACCCTGTATTGAAAGTATGGAACAAGCCAGGGCCTAAAACCTCCCCAAATTAGATGGCCCAGTCATCCCAATAGAAGTCACCAACCCAGGACAGGGTTGAGAAGGAGAGCCTAGCCACTGTGAGGACCAGAGGAGCATGCGCTGAGGCAACGAAGACCTGTGATGCCCTTGATGACAGCATCAGACCCGATAACATGGCTCATTTTTCTGCCGCTTCTAAAGTGCCAATCTTTGTGTGGGCAGATTTGGAGGGGGAGCATAGAGTTGGCAAATGAGCTGCAAGAAGACGAGTGGAGCGGGGGAGGGGGGGCTTTAAGCAAATTTTCCAACTGCAAAAATGCCCTGTCAGACACACACACCCCACCCAAGACAAAATCATTATTTCTCTTTCATGACTGGACAGATTATCACCAACACTAGTAGCACCTTAAAGATAGATTGACAGGGCCATATGGATACCCAGGAAGGCCGACAGACCAAGAGAAGTACACCCCTGGTTGTCACCTACAGCCCCCGATTGGAACCACTGCAACCGACCATCAGTGAACTCCAATCCATCATCAGCACAGACACTTCTCTCTCACAAGCCTTGGGAGGCAGAGCGGTCCTGGCCTCCAGACAACCTCCCAACCTGAAGCAGATGCTAACCAGCAATAGTACACAGGACAGAGACACAGACAGAGGGACCAGTCCATGCAACAGACCCAAGGGCCAACTCTGCCCCCACTTCTATTCAGGCACCCCTGTCACAGGACCCAACAACATCAGTCACACCATCAAGGGCTCTTTCACCTGCATCCTTGTATACTTTGTGTTACATGCCATCCCTGACTTTGTCTATTGTTACGTTCTTAATAAACGCAGACACATAACGCATAACACGTGTCTTATTTTTCTCACCACTTTTTTCAACTGCACGCTATCAGATTTCCAACTGCACACTTCCCCCCCTGACTGCACATTTTGTGTCCAACTGCACACTAAAAACAAAAACAAAAAACAGCCTATGATGGAGAGGTTGCTTCTCAAATGTGACTGAATGTTCAAGGACAAGAACAAAACAAAACCTTGTTTTTTTTCTACAGTAAGCCTTTGAAATATGTTTGGCTGCTATTTATCTCTCCCCCTGCCCCCCTCCCCATTTCAATGAACTAGAAACAAATATGGTGACAATTATAGGAGTGTGTGCAAAACACAGTCTCACACTATGGTGTTGGCCTTTAAGCAGGCGAAAGTTTCCACAGCAGCTTCCTTTAAAACTGAAGTCAGGAATTTTGAAAATTTGTGAAATAACACGTTCCATCAAATAAACCTATTGATGTTGCAGATTCACTGGAGACTTTTTTTTAAAAAGTCTATCTTTGATGTATTTTTATACTTCTACACCGTTACTCTGTTCTGGATGACCAAGGAATGTGTGAATGTTGGTGGGAAAGTTGGTGTTCTGCCCATTTGGCTACCGGAGGGCAGGAGGGAGAGACTTGCTTCCATTTGCTTCCAAGAAAATTGGGGAAAGATGGAAAATGAAACAAGGAAAAACGACATCCATGTGAAATAGGCCTTCTCTGGCAAGTTTCCTATTCTAATGAAATCCACAGTGGAATTGTGCGATTACACGAGATTTCTATGGCATTACAGAGGCCATTCAGAAAAAATACCACTTTCCTTATTAGGACAAAAACCTGGGATAGTAATCGCAAAGCACAGGAGAAGCCGTGGAGGATGATTATGTCATGTAAAGGACCTGCAAACTACTGTGAGTGAGCAATCACGAGTGCACAACAAAAGCCCCATAGAGAAAAGCTCACTATACTAACCTTCTCCAACCTGGTGTTCAGGTGGCCATTTGTGATTCGACAAACAAGAGGACATGCATTACCCAAAAAAAGAGGACAAAAAAGGACACCGATTGCTTGAAATGTGCATGTGCAGATTTATATGTAAATGTAGAAATAATTATGATAATTTGAATAGAAATACAGTACATCTCATCATAGTGTGGAAGGCTGGGACCAGGTGACTTCCTGTGCGCCTCGCTCAGTCTGCTGTCCAGGTGTTGTTGATGGGAAACTTCAAGGTCTTTTAGCTCTTGTTACTGATGGTTCTTTATCTCTACACTGGACTAGGACTGGAAAACCCTTCGAAATAGAGGGCAGTCCTCTGGCAGACCTTCACTTAGAGGACCAAACTCTGTAAAAAAGGACATGTCGCCACCCTACTTGGTGCTCTCCAGAAGTGTTGGCTAGAGGTGATAGGACACCTCTTGTTCGGCAATGCAAAAGTGGCCACCCTAAAAGGTGACCAGACAAAAAAGACTATTTTTGTCATCAATAAAGAAGAGGGAGCAAGGTTAGATTTTCAGTGGTTTCCTCTGTCCTTGGACAGTGCATGCTCCCAGCAACATCCAGGACCTGATGCTTGAGGCCCTCCCATGAGGAGCTCCCAAGAGTCCTCACCCCCTTCTTGGTAAGTTGGGGCAAGGCAGCAGGAGTGAGGTTCCTTGAAAATATATACATCTTTCTACTTGAGTTGATTCTCCTGTGTTTTTGTTTTTGTAAGTGGTTTCCCCCAATCCTAAATCCCTCTCTTCTGCCAGGTTGGATATATGATACATCTCATTATTATTATTATTATTATTATTATTATTATTATTATTATTATTATTTATATCCCACCTTTTTCCCAGTACTGGGACTCAAGGCAGTTTACAAGATTGAAACATGTACAATTAAAACATATAAATATAAATTACAAAAGTTAATTTATAAATTTATAAATTAAACCTACAGTAAAATTAAAAACATGTTAAAACTGTAAAAACTGTAACCCTTTGCCACCTATGTAAGAGGAAACAGGGAGTAAAATTAAAAAGAAGAAGCCATATAAGATTAATCTGTATGCTGCTATATTGTTAAACAAGCTGATGTGGAATTGGATAGGCTTATAAAAATCATAGGGTGATATCTGGCCAGAAAATACGCAAACAGAAGGTATTGTGATAAACCTTAACATAAACAGTGTGCCCTGATAAACTAAAGTCAGCAGAAGTTGTACTTAACAACTGATAAGACACCTTGGAATATACATGAGCAAGAAAAGCAATTGTAAGAACATAAGAAGAGCCCTGATGCTGGATCAGACCAAGGGTCCGTCTAGTCCAGCACTCTGTTCTCACAGTGGCCAAGCAGCCATCGGCCAGGGATGAACAAGCAGGACATGGTGCAACAGCACCCTCCCACCCATGTTCCCCAGCAACTGGTGCACACAGGCTTACTGCATCGAATATTGGAGATAGCACACAACCAGCACTGCTAGTAGCCATTCATAGCCTTCACCTCCAGGAATTTATCCAACCCCCTTTTAAAGCCATTCAAATTGGTTGCCATCACTATAAGAGTAACTACGCTGCAATTGTAATGGAGAAATATTGTGGGTATTTACCACGTGATAAAGGCAAAGTGGAAATACATACCTTTCAGTAAATATATAAATGTAAACACAATCACAAGCCAGGTTCCCAGCGTTGAAAATATTAAAAGAGTGACTGCAAAGTCAGCATATTTCTGAGCATGGGTGAGTTACAAGCTCACCTATGCTGGGCTCATCTACGCCTGTGTTGTTGTCTCACTGGGCGGTCAGCCCTATTTCCCAGCCCTATCTAAAGCTATCTGAGAGTGTCTGTGTGGAAAACATGAGCTGGGTTCACACAACATGATAACATGACAACTCAATATTGAATATGGGTTGTCATTGAGCTGTGGACTGTTGTTGAATTATGGGTAGTGTGTTATGTGAACTCACCCATGCTAAGAAACCACGGTTTTTCATCTTGGGTTGTTCATGGTTAATAAACCATGGTTTGTTAGTGCAGCTGTGTTCACACAACACAACAACCTATGCTTCAACAACAACCCATGGTTCAATGACAAACCATACTTAACCTTTACTCAGACTTGATCATGGGTTGTTGTGCTGTGTGACCCCAATCATGTACCATTGAGGTCTGCTTGGTGTAGGGTGGTCACTTATGAATCTCCTAAAGTGAGGATTAAAGAGGGAAGCAATTTACATACATTTTGCATGTGCAGATGCACATTTAGACAAAGTTACTATAATTTATTTACTAAATTACTAAATACAGTACATCTCACCATAGGGGAAGGCTAGATCTATACTAATGCTTTTTATCAGTATTGAAGTGCACTGATAACTGTTGGGGCACAATACACATTCCAAATACCACTTTTCTAGAGTTATTCCTTACTTTTGATTTTGTATTATCCAAAGTACTGCAACAGATGTCCATTGTGTGCACTATGAGGTGTAAATGCGCAAGAGGGATATAGCATCACCATGATGGGATTATATCGATATTACATGAGGTGTAGATCTGGCCCAGGTGAGCTGTGTGCCTGCTACTCAGCCTGATGTTCAGGTGATAACTATTGATGGGCAACAGTTATCTTTAAACCGGAATTGGACAGGGCAGCCCTTCAAACATACAGTAGGGTGCCTTCAAATAAAGGACTGTCCTTTGTAAAAGGAAAAAATAATACATGTCCATCCTAGGTTGGTGCCTGCATGAGAGGCCCCTTGAGAACCCTTGAGTTCCATGGAATGGATGGATAGATAGATAGATAGATAGATGATAGATAGATAGATAGATAGATAGATAGATAGATAGATAGATAGTCTCTATGCCAGACTTCCTGAATCTCGTGGTCTCCAGATGTTTTTATTATTATTATTTATTTATATAGCGCCATCAATGTACATGGTGCTGTACAGAGTAAAACAATAAAATAGCAAGACCCTGCCGCATAGGCTTACATTCTAATAAAATCATAATAAAACAATAAGGAGGGGAAGAGAATGCACCAAACAGGCACAGGGTAGAGTAAAACTAACAGTATAAAAGTCAGAACAAAATCAAGTTTTAAAAGCTTTAGGAAAAAGAAAAGTTTTTAGTTGAGCTTTAAAAGCTGCGATTGAACTTGTAGTTCTCAAATGTTCTGGAAGAGCATTCCAGGTGTAAGGGGCAGCAGAAGGAAATGGACGAAGCCGAGCAAGGGAAGTAGAGACCCTTGGGCAGGTGAGAAACATGGCATGAGAGGAGCGAAGAGCACATGCGGGGCAATAGTGTGAGATGAGAGAGGAAAGATAGGAAGGAGCTAGACAGTGAAAAGCTTTGTAGGTCAACAGGAGAAGTTTATATTGGATTCTGGAGTGAATTGGAAGCCAATGAAGAGATTTCAGAAGTGGAGTAACATGGTCAGAGCGGCGCGCCAAGAAGATGATCTTAGCAGCAGAGTGGTGAACAGAAACCAATGAACTGATGTGAGAAGAAGGAAGGCCAGTGAGAAGAAGGTTGCAGTAGTCCAACCGAGAAATAACTTTTGAACCCAGCATAGGTTGTTGTTTTGACCTTCAACTTCCATCAGCCCCAGCCAGCATGGCCAATGGCAAGGAAAGCTGGGAGTTGAAGCCCCAAACATCAGTTGAGTACCAAGTTTGGGAAGGCTGTTCTAGGCCAAGCTAAACATTACATTAAATGCACCGTTTGGTATTGCATATATATCTTTTAAAATCACAGCAACTGTAACAATCCCCCATCAGGATCTGGTGGGGATTCCTTCCATCCCATGCCCAATCCTGTTAAATATTCTTCTCACCTAAAGGAAACTGCCGTTGGTGCCAAGTTCAACCATGTACCATGATGACCAAACTACAATCCCCAGGAGTCCATGCAATAATGCACACCTTCCACACGCATGTGCAAATATTACAAACCTTAGAGAGATCTCTAAAAGAACATAGAAAAGAGGGAGAAAGAGGACTTTCTTTAGTCTTTGCCAAACAAGCTCAAAAAGTCTGAGCCAAATACAAACTGAGCCTGGGGAACGTGCCCATCGCTAATTATTAGCAAGTGTACAAATTGGGGGAAGTCTCAGGAGGTCCCTAAATCATTGATGTAACTAGATTAACACCCATAATCCTTGGTGAGAGCTCTGCCCTAACACTTCACTAAGGAGCAACCAAAAATAAACGCTTCGCCTTGCTAATGTTCCTAAGACGGCTTCCACTGTAGTTTATGGCCCTTTTGTGACTCTGAATGAGTCCCACAGTGGCTTGAACCTAAACAAATGTGGTGATTTAACTTCACCAGTTCTCACTGCCAGAGTGGAGCGTTCATGTGTTGTCTCTTTTTTCGAACGCATCGATGTCTATGTGCACATTTAGCTTGGGCATCTCTTAAGATGCTTAAAACACCAACACCACCTTGTCCCCATCCAGTTTTGATGCATTTGGAATCTTCTGTCCGGCTTCTCGCAACAGGTACGGAAGCCCCACCTCCGCGCCGGCTCTAGAACTCACCTCCCCACCTGCTCATTCCATATTTGCAGAGAGCATTTTGGCCAGGCTGGGGGGATAAGGGGATGACTCCTTGCAGCCAGCCACCCCCTACCCTCTGCTCCTTTACACCAGGCTGGGCTTAACCATCCCTTCCTATGTTGAAAATCTGCCCGGCTTCAAATGTCTCTCATTAACGTTTAAAACCGATGCTCTGTTTAAGAGGAGTTATTACTTTTTTCCTGGCAGTCGCTGAAATTACAAGGCCCACATGAAGGCACCAAAGCCTAATAGCTGCTCAGGACAAAGTGGGGGGAAATGTTCAACACGACACGTAAAATCAATTCATTGTGCGCAGGACTGACAATCTGTGCCTTTTCCAAGGAGGATGGAAAAAGTTGCTTTTGAAAAATACACACACACACACACACACACACACACACACACACACACACACACACCCCTAAGTTTCCAAAACAAAGTGAAAAATGGTCAGTCCAGCCTTTGACTTTCCCCCCACTCTTTTCTTTCTTTCAAACAAAAACAGCTGAACTAGAGGACAGTGCATGCTTCCAAGGAACCATTTCTACTCAGTGGTGTGGTGATATATTTGGGGGTTCAGTCGCTCACCATGCCAGTCCTCATAGCCACGTCCCCAAGGAGGGTCCCAAAATTCAGGCAGCTGAGTTGATCCACTTCAACAGATGAGTTCTAGCAGTTTCCACCTCCCCCAGGACCAGGCCTTTTCGAAAGCGAATGGGTCTTCATTGCCCATTTGATACCAAGCCGCCAGAAAATACTTTCCATTGCAACAGGGATAGCTCACAAGGGATATGTTGAGTACTGCGTGCAGTTCTGGGCACCACACTTCGAGAAGGAGGCAGACAAGCTGGAGGGGGTTCAGAGGAGGGCAACGAGGATGTTGAAGGGGATGAAAACAAAGCCCTACGAAGAGAGACTGAAAGAACTGGGCATGTTTAGCCCGGAGAAGAGAAGGCTGAGGGGAGACATGAGAGCACTCTTCAAATACAAAGGGAGATGACCTTTTTGGTGGTAGAACAGGTTGGTTGATATGGATCCACACAGCAGCCTTGGGGTGTGTGGCTCTCAGGACTCTCATGATGTCAGAATCAGTCAGAATTCTAGAGGAGTTAACTAGCTTGCTTAACCTATTTGGTGAGGGGTGGTGGTGAGGCACACTACCAGCACTTCAAACACACACACACACACACACACACACACCCCTCCCTCTTCACAATCACAGACACACGACAAAGTCAATCAAACCCCTACCTGAGCCAGCCAGGTTTTCTTTTTCCTTGGAGGCCAGGGAATGCTCCATTTAGGAGTTATGAGTCTGTACTCACTTTAATGGGGCAAAGAAATGTTCATTAAAAACCAATGGAAGCGAATTTTGAAAAAAGAAAAGCCATTCCACCAACTAGAAGGACAGGGGGACAAGATCCCACCACTGGTTTGAAGGGTAAGGGTCCCAATTCAGAGCTTTTAGTGCTGGTGCATGCTTCTTAATTCAAAGTAAAGAATATATGGCAAACTTTCCTTTGGGGTGGCAGTTCCTCACCCAAGCCTCTTAAAGTTTAAACTTTATGGAAAGAAATATTTTGAAACTAAGAATGAGAGGAGGTTAACCCTGGCCTATCTGCCATGAGTTTAAACTTCTCCAGGTAGTGTGTGTTTCTTTAAAAGGTGCTGAACTACATTTTAAGCTTTCTTTTATAGATTTGTGTGTGTGTGTGTGTGTGTGTGTGTGTGAGTATATTTTGAATTTGAACACAGATATAGGTCTCTTTAAAAAATCTCCGGTGTGAAGGAAGGTTTTGGTGTGAAGGGAGGTGCATAGTTTTGGTTGTACATAGAAAATATTTTCCTTTCTCTGTGTACCTGCTTCTTATAAGCTAAATCTGCTGCTTTATGTTTGTATGAAAGGAAAACGTTTTTTAAAATGTACATCCATGCATCTTACACCCAAAACATTACTTCACACCAGAGAAATGGTTAAGGGACCTAGTTTTTGCTACAACCTGGCACCTTCCAGTTGCTGCAGACTTAGATTCACAGAATCATAGAATTCAATGCCCCTCAGTAGTTGCAGTAGTCCAGGGCAGGTAGTCCTCTTCATCCTCCTCTTCATTTTATCCTCACAATGACCCTGTGAGGTAGTGTAGGCTGAGGGAAAGCCGAGAAGGGGGGGCATAAGGAATTACATTGATATACTGCCCAATAGCCTGGGTGTATTTATTTATTACATTGATATATCGCCCCATAGCCAAAGCTCTGCAATAAATACCTAAATGTGTTGTTAACAATGATCTCCAATTATTGACATAGCAAGAAAATCCGAGCAAGGAAGCAACATTTGATTATGCCTTTCATCAGGAAGTTATGTGATATGTGGGTTATCAAGCAGTTATATGAAAAATGCTAGATACTCTGATCCTTGGTTTAAGAGGATTCTTTAATGTCAATATAGTAAAAATTATAATTTTTAGTGTATTTTTTTAAATAATTACACTGTAGCGTCATAATTTAAATTTTTTAAATAGTGTAAATTGGGAAATTATTTTTAAAATATTTTTTCTCCCCTGTGTGGGTTCTTTTATGTCTACTCAAGGCCCCACTATAGCCGAAGCTTTCCCCACATCCCATACATTTATATGGCTTCTTTCCTGTGTGGTCATCCGTTACACAAAACCATAACATTCAATAAACAAAAAAACCTACGGTTTACAAAACAATGTTAAAGGCTCTACAGTTTTCAACCAAACTCCAAAAAGCAGGGAAATTGCCCGATTTAAGGCTCACAGACTTATAACGCTACATCCTCCCTAAGGAGGCAGAAAGTGCCAGTGAAATTCTCATTCTCCCAAAGCAGATATAAACCATGAGGACAGGATGGAGAATAGGATATGCAGAGGTGACTGTGGGGTTGTGGAAAACTGATGATGAACAAGATACAGGGCTCCTGTATCATTAATAGTTGTATTGAAAAAGGAATTTCAGCAGGTGTCATTTGTATATATGGAGAATCTGGTGAAATGTCCTCTTCATTACAACAGTTAAAGTTGCAGGTGCCCTGCCCACTTTTAAATCTGGTCACTCAAGTATAGCTCCTGCACCTTTAACTGTGGTGATGAAGAGGGAATTTCACCAGGTTCTTCATATATACAAATGACACCTGCTGAAATTCCCTTTTCTATGCAACTGTTAAAGATACAGGAGCCTTGTCCTCCTTTTCATAGGGTCACCCTAGCACAATACATGCACTTCCCCACCCCTCTTTTCCCCATTTCCTTTGTGAGCAAGTTCCACATCTTTCATTTATACAGGCAGTAGATGGCATTGTGATATTGCATGATTCCAGAAGTACACCAACTCTCTGATGGTGATTGATATTTATTATGGCATTTTCAGTGATTATAAAATGGCGGAATAAAGCTTAAAATGACAGGAGAGGCACCAGAGGTACACAACATCATGAAAAGGATCTGCGAACTTCTGTGAGTGAACAATCACAAGCACACAATAAATGCTTTGTGTAGAAACAGCCCCGGACAAACCACAGAGAACAGTGGTAACTGTATATTTTTTGAGATGTATTGAAAAGTATTATATATGTTTTAAAAAGAAGAAACAGACAAATAAAACTTTGTTTGGCAAAACGTGTTGCCCTTTCAGGACAGTTTCCCCAAACGTTCTGAGGTCCAGTCTCTGAACTTTTAAACTTCTTCTATCTTATGGATTTCCCCAACCAAGCACCAAGCACCTGCTCACAGGTGAGCAAACAAAGATTTATTCATGTCATTCTACATATTCAGCCTGTTGCTGTATGCAAGGTTCTGTGGATCAGGGAAAGAATCCCACATGGGCATTAGAAGAGGCATGGGGCACAATATTGTTGAGGTCCTTCTAAAGAACACAGTAAGATAAGCTGTAGCGCTTTCTGAACTCAAATCTTCACAAATTTTATGTCATTGATGCGGCAGTGAAGTTAGGGGATGTGCAAATCACCACAATGTGAACACGTTGAGGTTCTCTGAATTTCACCTTGAAGCTCATTTTGACTAATGTCAATATCTGATTGCGCGTGTTTCTTTTTTACAAGAAAATTCACGTTCATTTTCCAGTGCATTTCCCCGAATATATGCATCAATTGTGTGCACTTTTAAAATGTATGCATTTTTCTCCCATTGGTTTAAAATCACACAATTTTTCATGGAAAACTTTCAAATGTAGGCATTTTCCAATTGTTTTGTTCCACAAAATGTATCACAAGCTTGGAAATGTACAGACTTCGACCACAGGTTGTGTTTAGGTCTACATTCAGATAAGGGAGGTGCAAACTGGGTAACTTCTGGTCAAAAATGAACTGAAACTAATTGCTGATTCATCCTTAAGTGAAGCCACCCCTTCAAAGCCACTTTGTAGACATTGAGGGTTGTTCTCCAAGGGACACTCAGTCTACCCCAGACTTCAACAGATAGAAAAAGAAGGCACACCTGTGTCGGGGTCCTATTTCTCCCCGTAACTCTGTGGTCATAGAATCATAGAATAGCAGAGTTGGAAGGGGCCTACAAGGCCATCGAGTCCAACCCCCTGGTTGGACTTTAGGAATTTAGGAATTTAGGAATCCACCCTAAAGCATCCCTGACAGATGGCTGTCTGGCTGCCTCTTGAAGGCCTCTAGTGTGGGAGAGCCCACAACCTCCCTAGGTAACTGATTCCACCGTCGCACTGCTCTAACAGTCAGGAAGTTTTTCCTGATGTCCAGCCGGAATCTGGCTTCCTTTAACTTGAGCCCGTTATTCCGCGTCCTGCACTCTGGGAAGATCGAGAAGAGATCCTGGCCTCCTCTGTGACAACCTTTTAAGTATTTGAAGAGTGCTCTCATGTCTCCCCTCAATCTTCTCTTCTCCAGGCTAAACATGCCCAGTTCTTTCAGTCAACCACCTTCCATGTGCCCAGTGCCCCCGCCCCCCGCCACAGAGAGATCTGCCCCACAGTTCAAGAATCGCTGCCTTACAGACACCATCCATAGCTTGCTAAAGACACATCAGCTTGCTGTTCCACAACACTCCAAGCCAGACGGACACATGCATGTGGCTTACATTAACCAGACCTCATTAGCTGGGAAGTCTCTTCAGAAGTGGAATGCTGAGAACAAATGTGCTGTGAACCAAAAACATCATTCAACATGGAAGGGATGGCTGATAGGTCACATCCAATTCACCGCCCTGCCTTGAGGCACTAATTCCCTCCCTCCCTAGTAGCACCTAGCACATGTCTCATGGCGGCACTGGCGATCTCCGTTGGCAGCTTCTGGCACTGCCTAGCTCTGCGCTTGAGTGATGCCGTTTTTTCCATTTGCCCATGTGCTACAGCTTGTTCTGTCCTCATTACCTAATGGGAATAATAGGTCCCTGTCCTCCTCGTAACACCAACGCCATTCGTTTGCAGACGGTTCTGTTTCCTCTCCGTCTTCGTTTGGTCTAGACAGAATTAACCAGCCCCTGAAAAAGAATTCATTTTAACTAGCAGTTAAGGTCAAATTTTCTTTTTCAAACATGGAGCCCTTCAGCCTGCAAAGAGCACAGAGCAAGCGCAGAACAAAATACTGCTGCAAAAGCAAGTTTTATTTTTCCCTGTCACATCTAAAACTGTACGAAGCCACCACCACATGACGAAATTATAGGCGTTGGACGAATTTATTCATGAAGGACAAAGCTGTCAATGGCTTCTTGTCAAGATGGCGATATGCTCCCTCCAAGTTCAGAGACAGCATTCCCGCCTGGATGCTGGGAACGTGAGTTGGAGAAGGCTGTTGCGTGCTTGACCATGCTGTGGGCCTCCCATGAGACATTTGGTTGACCACTGCAAGAAACAGGATTCTGATGTAGGTAAGTCTTTATTCTTAAGTTCTCATGGTGTAGGATGTGTTTAGTCCTGTGTCATTCCTAAACTCAACACGCTTCGACTAATTTTGACTAGTTGTTCAAATAATCAACTCTACACAGCATTGGTTATTTGCATTGGTTATTTTGGCCGAATAACCAACCATGGTGTGAAAAAGTCCTGACAGACCACACAATAACCCACCATTGACTATTTAACCCACTGTGTCATCTGAACCCAGTCTTATTATTTGGCTATTAAAGCTCGAGTTTTGAACTTTTTCAAAGTTTCAAAATTTCCTGCACATTTCCACTGCTGAAGTTTAAAACAAGAACAAGCAAAATTGGTCCGATAGATCTCTAGTAACAAGCCTTACTCTACTATATTCTTATATAAGATTCTATCCTTCCCCAAGGACCTGGATTTTCTCCCACTATCCTCCCAATAGTCCTGTGAGGTAGGTTAGGCTGTGGGTATGAGGTAACCCCAGCAGCACTCAATGAGCTTCATGGGTGAGTGAGAATTGGGGCCTTGGGTTCCCTGGTCCTTGTTTGACACTCTATTACTAGGCAGTGGACTGCTCTTGTTTTTGTTCAGATATGCCTGCAGTTCTAGTAGGTGGCCAGTAGGCATCACAGTCCAAGAACAGGCAATGAGTTGACCAGTCAATTGACCAGCTTGTCAACTGCAAGGCACAGGAGGAGACAACTTGGTGCCCTCCAGATATTTTGGACTACAACTCCCATAAAACCCAGATAGCACATCAAATGGTCAGAGATTATGGGAGCTGTATTCTAAACACCCAGAAGGCACCAAGTTGCTCTCACACTTTCTTGTTTTAATAAAAACCAAACATTTAGGGAAGTGTTCCGGGACATTCCTGAGGAGTCTCAACCTCCACAGAACCCTTGTGGCTTCAGCCCTGACCAAAAAAAAAAAAAAGGAAAGAAAATAACTTGTGTTAAAGGAGAGAACCTTAAAACATTTCCTAATGTTCTGTAATGGAAACAAACTCATTCCCAGTACACCTTATGTGTATTATTACTATTAATCTCCCCCCGATGTACCTTATTCCCATATTCAACTTAGCCATGTTTTAAAAAAGAATGCACATTCTATGATCTGCGTGCCGAGAACCAATTAACACCAATAACGTGTATTAGGGAAAGGAAAATCCGGCCGTGGGTCCGTTTGGGAGAAGGCAGAGATTCTTCCAGTGGAAAGAGAGAGCTGGGAAAAATACCCTGCCAACAACACCTTTTCTTCCCTCTTTCAAGATGTGGTCATAGATATTAAGCCATTTCTTTGCAACTATTTTCCTCTCATAAACGCCTTTAAAACAAACTGTAAACATCTAAATAATGATCTATTCTCTAACCCAGAATAATAATAAAAAACACCTTTGTGTCAACTCCACTGCTTGCTGTTTGGTGCCTACTCCCTGCGTCTTGATCCTGACTTAGTCACTTGATTTGCCCCTAGTCTTTACTGGTTCCTGAAAATTAATGGAATATATTTGGGGGCTGATACACATGGGGAGGGCCATTATTCTTGGGTGGGGACACAATAGCTTAACTTGGATGAAATGTTGAGGGTGGCTTTTACTTTTAAACACTGAGTTTAAAAACGTGTGCACATAGGGTTGGGGAGATATTAGACCAGAGGGAAGCTCGGATGATGGCAACAAGGGATGATGGCCTTTTCGGTGATGGCCCCCCAACTGTGGGATGATCTCCCCAGTGAGGCTCACCTGGCTCCAACACTGTTATCTTTCCGGCGCCAGGTCAAGACTTTTCTCTTCTCCCAGGCATTTAACAGCATTTAACAACACTAAGTTTGTTTTCTAACGGATCCATTTGTGTTTAAATGGACACTGTTGTTTTTATACTGTTGTTTTTATGTTTCTGGTGTTTTTTAAATTTTGTATACTTTTTTAATGTTTACTGTTTTTAACTTTTGTAAACCACCCAGAGAGCTTTGGCTATGGGGCAGTATATAAATGAAATAAATAAATAAATAAAGTGAGCTTACTTAATTTTGTACTTTCAAACCAAACATGAACCAAAACTCAGTTCTCCTTCATATTTTATACTTCTTTGAATTTGGCAGTGGAGTTCTCCAATCAGTGTGTACAAAAATACATGTAACAGGAAAGAGCATATAGGAATGTGTATATTATTGTAAAAAGCATTACAAATGCACGTTGTTGTTGTTATTATTATTATTATTATTATTATTATTATTATTATTATTATTATTATTATATTTATTTGTATCTCGCCTTTTGCCCAATACTGGGCCTCAAGGCGGGATACAAATATATCAGGAAAACTGCTTGCAAAAACGTGTATATCAGGAAAAAATTGTATACACAAATGCATGTATAGTAATATGAGAAACGTGCAAAAACATGCATACATATTTTCATGCAACTCTGTTTTGTTTTGTTTTTTAATCTCATTATTTGGGGTGAACCAAACGTAAGATTGGAAAAATTAGAAACTGAAGGAAACCCAAAATTGACAGGTTCATCCATCCCTCTGTGAGGGTTGACCAAGGGCATGTCTAGACCTGGCGATATCCCAGGGATCGCCCCGGGATCATCCCTGTGCATCCACATGACGCACCGGGGATCCCGGGGGCAGGATAGCCAGGATGGCTTTAATCCCAGCTTTTCCCACGGTCTAGGGATCATCCTGAGACCATGGAATGTATGGGCAGCTGTCCTGGTTGGTTCTCGGCTCCTCACGAGTAAATGCAAGGAGCCTGGAACCAGGCATGGGGTACAGAGCTCTTCAGGAGCTCTGTGCCCATAGGGTTTGGGGGGAACGCGAGGTTTTTTTTAAAAAATTACCTTTTTGAAGGAGCACCTCTACTCTCCTCTATCAATTTTAAAAAATGGCGTCCGGAGGCCCTACATCCTTCTAGGACGTTGTGTGCCACATGTGGACTGGGGGGGGGACATCTCACGATCATCATATCACGAGATCCTCCCCCTCCACCCCCCTGGTCTAGCTGTGCCCTGAATGTAACAATTCGCACAGGCCTTCTGCCAAAATCGAATCACCATGCTGAGTCCCCCACCCTTTTCCCTCCATAATGCTGAATACAATTTACCTAGTGTCCTGATACCATTATGTGGTACATTTCCTAACCTGTGCTCCACATTGCCATCTGCAAATGAACATGTAGTGAACTCATATCATGGCTCTTGCCACATTTGGACTATCTCCTTTTGTCAATTACATACGGATGCTTATTTGGAGATATGGACCGCTTATATTAATGTATATACTTGAAATGGTAGAGTTAAAGCCTTCTTTCCCCTCTTTTTCATCTTTTTTTTAAATATTAAGGATGATGTAAATAATTATTGTTTATTGGTTATATTTTATTATTCCTCCTCCTCCTCCTCCTCTCTCTCTCTCTCAGTTCCCGTTTATTTGTTTGTTTGCTTGTTATTGTTGTATTTGCAAATAAAAAATAAAAAAACATGGTTTTGGGAGGGCTTTTTTATATCTCCACAAGTAAAAGGACTAGAGAGTTACTTTAAAAATAAATAAGTAAACACTAGTTTCAAGGAAGGGGACTGGAATTTTTTTTGGGGGGGGGCAGGCTCCCTTAATGCCACCCCTCCACAGTGACTAGAATCTAGGACTTTGATTTTGTATTTTTAATATGGAATCAATGCAGAAATATTTTACTAACACACAAATCTAGGTCTTCTAAATGGGTTTTGGCAATGTGCTAATGACTGACTTGCCTCCATAATTGTTGATTTGTGTGTGTGTGTGTGTGTGTGTGTGTGTGTGTGTGTGTGTGTGTGGTTTTAATTTCTTTGAGCAGTTCTCTGTGTCCTCTTACTCTCCCTCAAACCCCACTACAAACTACAGAATCTTAAGTTTAAAAAAATCAAGCACTTCCTCTGGTAGTACTGGCTACTTTCCAGGAGTCATTAAAATGGTTTATAGCCTGCATGTGAATGAGACAAAAAACCTTTAAAGCAAATTAAATATAAATAGCTGCACACTTTTATTCTAGCTTCCTCCCTTACTGAATTCTTCCTGAAGAAAGCAATAAAGCCATTAACTTTCTGTTGTGGTTAAGTTTTATTTCCGCATCCTATTTACAGGGTTGACGAGCAGCCATTCCCCATTCCTCCTCTTTGGAATGATTTCTCACGAAGTGGTGCGGTCAGAGAACAATCCTTCTAGGTCTGCCCTCAGGACCACTTCACCCCATAATGGTTGCTAATGGCAAGCCAGTGGTATGCATCTGCCACTCCATGCGCACATTTTTGGCACCTTGCTGCAAATCTAGCCTGGCTGGGGGATGCCAGGATCTGTAGGGTTTTCCTCTATCTAGCCATGCGTAGGATTGAGCCCCAGTGGAAGCCGTTCCAATGTCAGTGGGGCTTTGAATCCGCTCTGGATTTCAGTGAGAACCAGCGAGAACTCTAAAAGAACTATCCAAGCTGTGGAGCAATGGCAGCACCTGGGATAGCTGCTTTAGCGTTCTGACTGAAACCCAGAGCGGATTCAACGGCCCATGGATATTGGAACCACCAGCCTTCACTGGGGACTTTGAACAATTTGCTGTCTCTCAGCTCAACCTGCCTCTCAGGCATGTATGCAAGGATACAATTGGAAAAATCCCTGAACAATGCCCTGAGCCAGTTAGAAGATGGGTCTAACTTGCCACGTTTCGGATAAAAACAACCCTGGAATGCCTAAATAGCTGCAGAGAGGAGCTTGTTGCTCTTGATGTCCTTGATCGCATGACTTCGAAATCCATCTCGCCCAAGACAGGAGTTGTGATGGCATAACATTTGGTGAAGTGCCTTGTCCAGGCATATGTCTGGCAAACACCACAAGGAAAGAAATTAAAAACATTTCAGTCAAGCAAACTGACGTTTAAAACGACTCCTTTTTACATGCTTAATTACTTTAAGATTGGTTATCTCAAATGACTGAAAGACAATTACACAAGATTGGCTCTTGAAACGACGTCCCGTCCGTTTCTTAAGGAGAGCTAAAGCCAGGTGGCTTTGGATGAAACAGCTAGCCCATTGTTAACGAGTGCACAAGCTCTAATTAAGCCATGGGACTTGCCAGGCAGGGGACGCCTTCTCTGGGTGAGTATGGTAGAGCCCCAAGGCTTAAGAGGCACATGAGAAGGGTTGGCAGAAACCCCATGGCCTGAAGGTGGTGCGATGTGGTACCATTGCTGTGGCATTTACATCATCCATAAAAGAGAGAGAGAGAGAGAGAGAATTGGCTGGTCAGGCCAACGTTGTCATCACCTCTGCATTTGCTGCACAGGGAAGACGGGCCCACGGCCTCCCAGCCAGACAGTGAAGAAAGACCTGTTTTTGTTCGCATTCTAAGACTGTAGCATAATCTTGTTTTCCTCCCTCTTCCCCAGGGTGAGTTTAGAGCAGACTCGCCATGGTCCATTTCTTTTTTAGGGGAAAGATCATGGACATTCATGTCTCCCTGGAAATCTGCACAGCAAGGCAATGCTGGCTCCCACATCACAGAGTCAGAACATGCGCCAGGCTGGGACGAGAACTTACAAAGCTGCCTTCTGCTGGATCAGACCACTGGTCCTTCTAGCCCAGTTTTGGCTAGTCTGACCAGTAGAGGACAGTGGCTCCGATATCAGTGGGGCAGTGAATCCACTCCAGGTTTCAGTCAGAACCAGTCAGAACTCTAAAGAAGCTGCCCAAGGTGTGGAAACACCTTAGATAGCCCCTTTAGATTTCTGCCTGGAATCTGGAGCAGATTCACCACCTCACTGACATTGGAGCCCCCAGCTTCCACTGACATTAAGGAAAGAGTACCCTCTCCTACTCTTGTTCAGTGGCATTCTGCCTTCTGTTCCTGGAGGAGCATGCAGCCAACATTATTAGTAGCTATGACCCTGTTCAGACAACACACTAAGCCACAGTGGTTTATATTATTATTATTATTATTATTATTATTATTATTATTATTATTATTATTATTATTATTATTGCGTTTATATCCCGCCTTTCTTCCTCCAAGGAACCCAAGGTGCATACATAATCCTCCTCCTCTTCTCCATTTCATCCTCACAACAGCAACCCTGTGAGGTAGGTTGGGCTGAGAGTCTGTGACTGGCCCAAAGTCGCCCAGTGAGCTTCCATGGCTGAGTGGGGACTAGAACCCGGATCTCCCGACTCCCAGTCCAACACTTTAGCCACTACACCACACTGGCTCCCAGTTAAGAATTTTGAACTAAACGTTATGGCTTAGCATCTCATGTGAACTATTCCTAACCATGGTGGCTACATAACCATGGTTTAAACACGCTCAGGAACCATTTGCTGCAAAAGGGTTAGCACCCCGACCATGGCTTAGCATTTTGTCTGAACAGGCTGATTGATAGCCTTATCCTCCATGCATTTTTATAATCCCCTTTTAAAACCATCTAAGTTGACAGGATGGGAACAGGCAGGGTTGACTCTCTCCCTGTGGTTGAGCACAACACTGTCTCATCCCCACTACGCTTCAAAGGCTGGGGAAAGGATTGGCCAATACCTTTTCCCCATCAGGTGCGCTGGGCATTTTCTTTCAACATCAATGTGTCATAGGTGCATGGCAAATGTTCCTAAACCGTACTAGCAATCGTATTTTCTGATAATTTGGTTGTCAGGAGCCCCTTCCTTTTTTAAATAGACATCTGCATTAATGAGTGATGCCAACTTCTGAGAAATTCAATAAATGTTTCCCGATGGGGTCTATGATGCTTCAGTCACAGTTTGCCTTGGTGGGAACGTGAAAGAAGACTGCACCGCCCCATGGCTTTCCTCCCATTTGCACTCACAGAACCAAAGGCGAAAGACTCAACTGGTACATCTTTCTGACTTCCTCTTCTGGCATCTGGCTGGGAGGGAGAAATCTACAAGTACATTCCCTTCTTTGGGCCTTTCTGAGCTCTTGGGCCCCCACAATGGTGTGTGTGGGGGTTCACCTCCACCTACTCCTGCATGTCTGGATGTTGTTTATGTGAGATAGAAGGTGGAGCAATGGCCATGGCCATGTTGGAGGTCTTGGTTTTAAACAGTTGGAAGGAGATGCAGCTGAGAAGGAGAAGCAGGCCCCTGAAGGAAGGAAATAAAGGGGTAAAGAGAAGAAGAAAAAGCTGGAAGGAGATGAAAAAAGTTAAAAGGCAGAGAAAGGAAGAGGCAGAAAGTTTAGCCCATCACACTCCAAAGCAAATGGGTGGAGGAGGCAACCTTGGTGGTCCTCACTGGATTCTGAGGCCCCCGGATTTTCTTCCTGACCTCCCAAAATCAAAGGAGGAGCTGCCAAAATGTTGTTGTTTTGGCTTCTTGCTAAACTCTAATGGCCTGTCCCTAAGTAATCCAAATAGGGCAAGATGTAGGGAAAGCAGAAACCCTGCCCAATTATGGGGCAAGTCTCATGTAGGTCCTCGCCCTTGTGCTAAGGAAATCAAGGGAAGACGCCAAAGTCTATAGGATAAAAATGGCATACATTTCTGGAATTAGGAAAGAAAAAAAGTGACCTATTATGCAATTTCACTTTTTGAAAACATTTAAGATGAGTCTGGTTTTGAAACTTCTCTGCCTTGATGCAGAGCACTGATAGGAATTAATGCTAGGCTAGAATCTGAAAGCGGGAAGATGTAGATATCAGATTTCTGGATCGACTCCCTGCCTGGATCCATTTGGAATCTGTCCTGAAGTCTAGACTAATCTGAAATGGGCAGTAGCTATTGATAGCCCGATTCTTCCATGGGTGTGTTTATAAAGGGCTTAGACCAACCCATGGAGGAGTGCTTGATGGAGGGCCCTTCGCCATCAGGGCTGGCTCTATCGTTAGATGAAGTGAGGCAGCTGCCTCAGGCAGCCTAGGGTGAGGGACGGGGCGCGCACAGAGCTCTGTATATCACGGCCCACCCTGTGGCCATAAGCTGGCCTGTTGCATTCAGGTGTGGCGAAGGATGCCATCCCTTCACTAGCGTTGAAATAAGAGTCAATTGCCAATTGAGAGGGCGCTCCAAACGTTAAGGGAAGGGCAGGATCTTGTCCTTTGCCTCAGGCACCAAAACGTCTTGCCACCCCTTAGCTAAATGGACCTTCCACTGGATGCCAGTTCTTGGGGCGGTGAGGGAGGGGAGGCAAGCAAGAACAGAGGGCTCTGAGGGTGTTTGTGCCCTTCTTGGGGCTCATCACGGTTGGAAACAAGATGCTAGACTAGACTAGCGTTGATTTAAAATGACGTGCTGTGGGGCTGCAGCCTCCCCTGTCCAGCAGCTGCGGTAGTGGAGGCTGGTGACCCCGATGTCACTGGCGTGGTGAATCTGCTCTGAGTTTCCGGCAGAACCAGGCAGAACTCTAGAGGAGCTCTCCAAGGTGCTGAGGGGCATTCTTTTGCCAGCTTCCTTGGAGGAGGAACTTCCGCCTGGTAGGGGCTTGTTTAGGGGGCCAGACCTGTACCAGTAGCCTTGCGCTAGGCAGGCAGTGCTAGTGAGGGCTTGGGAGACCTTAGAAGTCATCTTCTGTGGTGCAGGAGAAAATGCTGGTAGGTACTTTAGGTTGTGAGCCTATAATTCTTCTCCTTTAATATAATTGCTATACAGCTTCTAGCACCTATTTATATTATTAGCAACCGCAAAATAATAATAAAAGGAAGGAGGGGGAGGGGAGGGGGAGTTTGTCTTGCTGGTTGGGATAATTTATGGATCCCATTCCCAGAAACTGGTGAGGGCCACTTGCTTAATGGCATTAAAAGGGAGTTAAACAAATTCATAGATGCTAGGGATGTCAGGGCTACTAACCATGATGACTAGTAGGCTACTGAACACCAGTTGCAGGGGGTGGCCTGGAAGGCATGGGATGATGAGGGCTTTGGCCTTCCTTTTTTGTCTGTAGAAGGAGACTTTGAACTGAATGAGCAACCAGGTTTATTACTACTGATTGCCCGGAAGTGTAGATGGGCTCTTTAAATGCCTGCAGAGCTGTGGTCACGAAGAGAAAAGGGCAAGAATTGTTATGAGAAGCAATTACATAAAGTCATTTTTTCCAAAAGGTACAATGTACTTGGGTTCTCAGATTTTTACACTCTGCGATGATGAATAACACTTGGAAGCAGATGTCAGAAGCATTGTTGCTCAGTGAAAAATACTACATTTTCCCCCATTTTGCTATATTTAGACTATATTAAAAAAAAAGGGGGGTATTAAAAGCTCAAAATGTTGAAATAATGTGATGGGCATTGGTGGGTTTGTCCTCTGTGTGAGGCAAGGACAGAAGCTCAACACTCATAGCTTATAGGTCAAGGTGTAGCACAAATTATTCATTATTGGGGTGTCTTCCTTGCTTGATTGGTTCTAACATAGGGGATTCTTTCATCTGAAGTGCTCAGTGCCTCTTAAAGAGCCCACAGGAATCATTCTGATCAATGCATTTGTATATAAAAATATATTTATGAGGGGATGTGGTGTCCACAAAAACTGTCTATAAAAATATTTCTCCTACAGCTGTTAGTAATACTTGTGTGAGTTATTTAAAAAGGACATTAAAAATATAATTCAGTATTTTTCCATTTTCCTTTTTTTTTTTTTACCTCCACATTACTTGGATCTGAATGCTGCTGACACAGACACAGCCCTGCATGATCTCCTAACTATGGTCAAAAGACAGGGAAAACCTTGGTGGCTTGCACACTCTTCCTCCCTGCCTCACACATGCAACTTCCTGTATCATTTTTTATGCTAACTATGGTGCATTGTTATGCCCCGCTGCCATTTTCACTAACCTTGGCTCGCTCCAGAACACTGTGACTTGGTTCGGGTGTAACGAGAATCCACCTTGAGTGAAATTTCCCTCAGGGTTTTTTGTTATTGCAGTGGCTGCCATTTTGAATGGTCATGTTAGCAGAAGTCTCTCCATTTTTAACAGGAAACTGTAAAGTAGCCATCAAATTGCAGGCAAAATGTCATAATGTCATGTATGTGAAAATATCTCCTTGTGTGCATCCTTGCATCTGTCTTATCTAATATAAACAAGAGCGCCGGCTCCAGTATTCCTGTGTCAAAGTTAACTCTCTGTAACTTACTGTAAGGCCAAAGGTATTGTTTACAGAACAGAGAGAATTGTTTAGCATAATTAGCTATGCCCCAGTGTTATGTTCTGATTGGTTAATGCTGCAACAGGGCCCTGCCCCTTGCAGGCTCAAATACTGTACTGTATTCCCTACGTCTTTTGTCTGATTGCTCCCTTTGAAGAGACCAGGCCTTGATTACTAATCAATAAAGCGCTTTTGAACCCTCTGTGGCTGGAATGGTGGAGTTGTGCTTAAGGGCTGTTTGGATTTCGTCCTTGGGTGAAAAGAACATTGATCTAACAGTCAAACCATGGCAGGGGTGAGGGCCATAGCTTGTCTTTATATGCAAAACCAGCAAGGGTTAACAAGCTTCCTACAACCCTAAAACAGCCCAGCGGTTCTGGATGGTTTGTCAACCACCCCAACAATCATGGGAAGTTACACGGAAACTGGGCCAATGCCTTTTGCAAACTTCAGTGGCTACTAGTCCTGATGGCTATATGCTACCTCCAGTATCAGAGGCAATATGCCTATGAATACCAGTTGTTGGGGAACATGGGCAGGAGAGTGCTGTTGTACTCATGTTCTTCTTGTAGATTTCCCGTAGGCAGCTGGTTGGCTACTGTGTGAACAGAATGCTGGATGAGATGTACCATTGGTCTAATCCAGCATTAGGGCTCTTCTTATATTCTTATATTATGTTTTAACCCTGGCTAGAAGTGGAATTGCCACAAATTTGATCTCAACTAGGCATGTGCATGGTTACAGATGCTCATTTTATTATTTCTACTTTTAAAACAGATTATCATCTTCTACAGTGAAATGCTACTTATTCACAAGTCAATGTATTTAGCATCACAGCATTAGAAGTAAACATTTTATGGTTCTAGTCATGTTGGTGAGCTCCTTCACATGGGGAGGGGAATCCCATTCCCTTACCATGGTTCTGCTTCCTGCTTCTCTTCCGCATTTGCAATGAGCTGTAATTACTTGAGGAAGAGAGCAGTGACCACGTGGCTTGTACAGCTCAATGCAGTTGCATGGGACAGCACCCTCTTGTGGGCATAATATAGTGCAATTTAGCCTGCACACGGCAGGAAAATGCAACAAATATTGATATATCCCAGAAGAGTCGGGTTTTCTGAGCTTTATTTTTTAATGCAAAAACCAAGAAATGGAGGAGGCTGATGGCATTGTCAGAATGACTCACAAACGTCCATGAGTCACCAGCCATGAGCATGCTATAAATGCTCGTTTAAAGAACCCCGCTGCCATGATTTAAGTGAATCTGAAATGTGAAATTGCTAATGTTCAAGATGTACATCAGATTTGAATACAGGGTGGCTGTTACTGTGGTTTCGTTTTTGATCCAACCTATTGGGGAAGTAAAAGCCATTACAATGGAATTGTATTTTGTGTGTGTTTGTGTATGCTTGTAGAATAGAATTATTTATTATTTATTTATTGCATTTTTATACTGCCCAATAGCGGTATTTTAGACCCAGGACCTAATGGTACTATGTTAGGGTGACCATATGGAAAGGAGGACAGGCCTCCTGCACCTTTAATAGTTGTATAGTAAAGGGAATTTCAGAAGGAGTCATATGTATGCATGCAGCACCTGGTGAAATTCCCTCTTCATCACAACAGTTAAAGCTGCAGAAGCCCTGCCCTCTTGACCAGATACAAAAGAGGGCAGGGCTGCAGCAGCTTTAACTGTTGTGATGAAGAGGGAATTTCACCAGGTGCTGCATGCAAAGGGCTGCTGCTGAAATCCCCTTTTCTACGCAGTCATTAAAGATACAGGAGCCCTGTCCTCCTTTCCAGATGGTCACCCTAACATAGTACCTTTAGGTCCTGGGTCTAAAATTGCCCAACTGCACCATAGCCTGGAAGATATAACTGAATCTGCATTAGAGATCTTAGCAACTGGGACAACAAGGGTGCAAAATTGCACTCTGGAGGCCAAAATGTTTTCCATCTCCGCCTCAGGAGCAGGTAGCAATAGTAATAATACTCTGACTGCCTGTTTTCCACCTTTTTAAATGCTGCTTTGCAGAAAAGCTGAATGTTTTCAATCCCAATGTTCCCAAGTGCAAATAAAAGCAAAGATCCACCATTTGGGGACTGAGTTACTTTCCATTATAAGAACACAACAACGTAAGAAGAGCCCTGATCCTGGATCAGACCAAGGGCCCATCTAGTGCAGCACTCTGCTCACACAGTGGCCAACCAGCCATCGGCCAGAACCAACAAGGCAGGACATGGTGCAACAGCACCCTCCCACCCATGTTCCCCAGCAACTGGTGTACACAGGCTTACTGCCTCGGACACTGGAGATAGCACACAACCATCAGGGTTAGTAGCCATTGATAGCCTTTGCCTCCAGGAATTTATCCAATTAAAGCCATCCAAATTGGTGGCCATCACTCCATCCTGTGGTAGTGAGTTCCATTATTTAACCATGCACCATGTGAAGAAGTCCTTCCCCTTATTTGTCCTGGATCTCCCACCAATCAGTTTCATAGGATGACCCCATTGGGTTCTAGTGTTTTGAGAGGCAGAGAAAAATAGGGGAGATGCTCCAGCCCCTTAATAGTTTTTGTTGCCCTTTTCTGCACTTTTTCCATCTCTGTAGTATCCTAATATCTCTCTTTTGCCCAGTCCTCGCAAGGCTCTTTTAGATCCCCATCTCTTGGAGCCAGGTGAGAGGTGAGCTCCTAAGCTAGCTAAACAAGACTATGTAGCAAACATTACTCCTCCACCGGGCTTCCAATACAACACTAATTTATTTTGCTCTATAACACCATGCCCAACATTTAGGAAATGTAAATCTACTAGCTCAAGTCTAAAGATTGGCTCACTAAAAATCCCAAAGCATTGTGGAAGCAGCCAAAGAAGACGAGCTCATGCTGATGAGCCTGTGAAACCCCCAAGAATGCATCAGTCTGGCTGACCCTCCCATTTCAAGAGGTAGAGGGGCTGAGACTCCAGACTTTAATGTTGATCATCTTCTGGCTTTGAAATGTGATCTCCTGGCTTTGCCTTTATTTTGGACAGTTTCATCTTCATCCAAGTTTCCTAAGAATGTTATTGATAATTAAGGTTTTCCAAAGCTTAATCTTGTTTCGTTAAAACAAAACATTTCACAACACACTTCAGCTCCCTTTCAATTGTATTGGTTTGAGCTGTAATGTGAAGATTTTCTGCCTAGGAAGGACTTTATGAACTTTGCAAAACATTAGTTCCTCTGATACTGTACCTACTTCAGTAGCTACTAATTGGGTTTCTGAGCCCAATTCAAGGTGCTGGCCTTTGAAGTCCAAAATTGTCTGAGGCCAGGATAGCTCAAAACTTGTGGAAATCCCACCCAAGGCTGTTGAGGTTTGGACAGACCAAAGTATTACCTTTCAATGGAGCCTTTGAAGGCTGCAAATGAATCATCTTTGGTCTCTCTTGTTTATTGTTTTATCATTGCTTTTATTATTAAGTTGTTATTAATTCTATATTGTTCTGTTTCAGGCCAGTTTAATGGGTTCCGATTGTGTTTTACTTTTTAATTGATAGACATAAACTGTTTTGACAGAAAGGTGGCATGAAAATATTTCAATAAAAATAAATGTACATGCCCTCAACACATTTGCAAGTTAAGGTAAATGTAGCCAAATCTAACAGCTTCTCCACATGAGCAATTTATTGCACGCTCAGGATTGGCCACTCATGGACATTTGCAGGTCCTTTACATGATGTCAACCTCCAGGATGTCTATCGCGCCTTCCACCGGTAATCTCACTATAAAAAGGTGAGAGATAATGCACTATTTAAAATTATCATGGGATAATCCCATTGTGTAAAGTTGGCATTGTGCTATAATAAAGCCACTAGATGCTGCTGTTTCATTGAACTTTATGGAGTGTTGCTGAGAGGGGAAGTTTTCAATTACAAATCATGTGGTCACTGTTGGTCACAGTCTAATTGAGCCAGCAGTAAATGCAGAAAGACTCCAAAAGAAGAAACCCTGGTAAAGGGGGGTGTTTTTCCGTGGAATCATAGAATAGTAGAGTTGGAAGGGGCCAATAAGTCCATAGAGTCCAACCCCCTGCTTAGTGCAGGAAAGATGGTTGTCCAGCTGCTTCTTGAATGCCTCTTGTGTGGGAGAGCCCACAACTTCCCTAGGTAACTGGTTCCATTGTCGTACTGCTCTAACAGTCAGGAAGTTTTTCCTGATGTCCACCTGGAATCTGGCTTCCTGTAACTTGAGCCCATTATTCTGTGTCCTGCACTCTGGGAGGATCAAGAAGAGATCCTGGCCCTCCTCTGTGTGACGACCTTTTAAGTCTTTGAAGAGTGCTATCATGTCTCCCCTCAATCTTCTCTTCTCCAGGCTAAGCATGCCCAGTTGTTTCAGTCTCTCCTTAAAGGGCTTTGTTTCCAGACCCCTGATCATCTTGGTTGCCCTCCTCTGAACACGCTCCAGCTTGCCTGCATCCTTCTTGAAGTGTGGTGCCCAGAACTAGACGCAATACTCAAGATGAGGCTTAATGAGTGCCAAATAGAGGGGAACCAGTACTTCACACTTTTTATGTTTTAATTCAGTTTTATGTATTTTACTGTTTACTGTTGTTCCCTGCCTCGATCAAAATGGAAGAGGCAGGTAAGAAATCATCATCATCATCATCATCATCATCATCATCATCATCATCATCTCCACTGACTGGCAGTCACTCACCAGGGGTTCCGACTTTCCCAGACATGATAGCACTCTTCAAATACTTGAAAGGTTGAGAGAGATGCTCTTTGCCACAAGATAATTCAAATCTAAGATCTTATAAGCAGGCTTTGTAGGAGATAAGTTCTGAATTTATAGTGTAGAAGACTTATGGACACAATATGGACACCTTGAGTGAATGCAAATATTTAAATATCTCCTTTTGCTTCTTTGTTCATCCCCAATAGCAAAAACATAATCCCTTATGGACAAAGGCAGTTGGATTATTTATTCATCAATTATTTCAGCTGGAACTGATCTCACATACTCTTTTTCAATAGATACATCTGCATAGTTTAAGGATAGATCTGGATTCTTCCTTATAGACAACAGGGAATTACCAGTGATGGGCTAAAGGCAGCCAAATATCCAAGAGCTGAAGTTTGAGCCTTGGCAGGATTGGGACCAGAGTTGGATAATGCACAGGGACTGAATCTTTGGGTGGTCAGTACAGAGGCTAGGTCCATGCTGCCTCTAAGGAACTCAAAGGAGAGTTCCTGATTCTCTCCCTCCCGTTTTATCTTCATAACAATCCTGTGAGGTAGGTTAGATTAAGAGACAGAGGCTGCCCGAAAGTCACCCAGTGAGCTTCATGGATCTGCCCGTGTGAAGATTTGAACCCGAGTCCCCCAAGTCCTAACCTAACACTTTAGCCACTACGCCACACTGGCTCTAATTGTTGAAAGGTATGTAACCAAGTTTCTTCTCTCTCTCCGTTTTGACAGTTTTCATTTTCCAACTTATAGATTTTTAACTTTCACTTCCACATTCAGACTAAAGCGATGCTGCCTTTAACATTTTGGATCCCTATCAATTTTTCGCTTTTCCTTCTGCCCGAAACTAAAAGTGTGTTCATACATCATGTGTTTGTCCCTTGATACCTCAAGTATTTTCCACATGTACTGCTAGTTTTCCAACTAACGGGCCAACATTATGAACGAAGGAATGAACAGTTAGCAAGCAGCTGATTTTCAGTAAAATCAAATTAAAATCCTCTGCTGTTGGAAAGAGGGGCACGTCACAGCCCTGAGATGACTGGCATTTTAAATTGCTCCACTCCGGGTGGGGTGGGGTACCGCTACACTGTCAACTCCCAATCAGATGTGAGGAGCCTAAATATAAATAGGTTGCCCTAAGGTGACAACTGCAGGTGGAGGGGTGTGAAGAGGCCTCCACCTTGAGTCTGTGATATGTAAATCTCCCATGAGTGAGTAGTAGCTGGTGGTAAAAGTGAACACACAGTTTAGCACAGCAGTCTAGGAACATAAGAAGAGCCATGCTGGGTCAGAACAAGGGTCCATCTAGTCCAGCATTCTGTTCACAATGGCCAACCAGCTGGCCATGGGTTCCCCATTTAAGCAGGACATGAATGTAACAACACCCTCACGCCTCTGATACTGGAACTAGCATATAGCCATGAGGACTAGCAGCCATTGATTTGATAGCCTTCTCCTCCATGAACTTGTCTAATCGAGTGGAGGCTGAGGGCTCTGATTTCAGTACGGCTGTGAATCCATTTGGGGTTTTAGTCAGAACCAGCCAGCACTAGTAGAAGACAAAAGATTGCAGGTTGTGGCAAATTCCTTAGCACAGAATTTGGCTTCACTCAGTGCAGAGCATTTATTACTGTTAAGGCAGAGGACATGCAGGTTGTGGAAGCCATGCAGCTCTGATGACAGACTTCACAGCAAGGTTACTTCAACCTCGTCTACAATCTCATTTACAAATGCCCTGACGTAGTACCCCACACAGTCCCAAAGGGATATTTTTTCCAGGAACTGGACACAAGCATTTGACATTCAGTGAACAAACAAACAAACCTCTCTCTCTCTCTCTCTCTCTCTCTCTCTCTCTCTCTCTCTCTCTCTCTCTCTCTCTCTCTCTCTCTCTCTCTTTCTCTTTTGGGGTTGTTGTTCTTGTTAATGGTACGGTAGAAATGCTGCCTCCTTTGGAAATGTTTTCTACAAATGCTATAAGAGTTTGGGAAACGTGTCAAACATACCAAGCAGCTGCTGCGTGTAGCCCTCCAGTCCATGTGTGCTTTGGCATGGCCGGGATGCACAGGAGCGAGCAGAGGGATGGAGCTTTGAAGTCGGCCTGCTGGTGTTATGTTATCCTTGGCTCACAGCTTGCTGGAAAATACACTGCAACAAGTTCTCATCATTGCTGAAGTGCGCCATATTTTTTCTCCTCAGGGCTCAGGAAGGTTTGTTTTAGCATTACGTGCGGCTATGAAACACCTCAGTCATTTTGATGCTTTGTTGTTTTATTAAATTCTTCGTTGCCTCCCCAACACCCGCGTTCATATTTCTGGCGTTCTCCATGGTCTGTTACTTGGAGAAGAAGGAGCAAAAAGATAATGGGTTTCTCATCTCTCTCTTTTTCTTAATGTTCTATCCGCCTTGAGGCCCAGTATCGGGAAAATACTGGAATATAAATGTGTAATAATAATAATAATAATAATAATAATAATAATAATAATAATAATAACAACAACTACAAAATTATTTGTTAGTTGGTTGGTTTTAAATATTTATCTCCTTTCCTATAGCCAGATTCTCAGGGCAGCTTACACAGGGTAACCATATGGAAAGGAGGACAGGGCTTCTGTATCTTTAACAGTTGCATAGAAAAGGGAATTTCAACAGGTGTCATTTGTATATATGGAGAACCTGGTGAAATTCCATCTTCATCACAACAGTTAAAGCTGCAGGAGCCCTGCCCTCTTTTGTATTTGGTCAAGGGGACTGGGCTCCTGCAGCTTTAATTGTTGTGATGAAGAGGTAATTTCACCAGGTGCTGCATGCATGCAAATGACACCTGCTGAAATTCCCTTTTCTATGCAACTGATATAGATACAGGAGCCCTGTCCTCCTTTCCAGATGGTCACCCTAGATTTGTGTCTTTTTTTAACAGAGAGACTGGCAGGTTGCCTTATGTAGAATCCACTTCCTGTCCTTCACTCAGCTCCTCCTGTGCCTCACCTGGGCAGGATCTATGCTAGTGCTTTATAACGGCATTGAAGTGCACGGACAACAGTTGGAACCCATGGCACATTCCATATGCCGTTTTCAATCCGCTTTCAAAGTGTTATATCCGGCTTGGTGTAGATCTGGCCCTCGGCTTCCTCATCCAGGTCCTGCCACTGCTAATGGAAAAAAACACAGGCAGACAGGAAATGGCAGCAGGCACACATGGTGAGCTTGGAGGCCCAACCACAGAGATGGTGTCTAGAGCAGCATGGCATTCTTTGGAAAGTCTCTGTAGCATCTACACTCTGAGTCAGGCTGCTGAGTTCACCCTGGTGCTTGCGTGCCTCCTGGTGTCTGTCTTGGTCTTGCTGCTTCAGCAGTGGCTGGATCACTGCAAATTTGGGGGTGGGGATCAGAGAGAGAGAGAAAGTTGGGGGTGTGGAATGGATGGGGATGTGAATCGGTGCATCGGTATGTGCCTGCATGTGGATGGATTGGGAGTGTGAGTGGATAGATATGTGTGTGAATAGATGGATTGGTGTGGGGGTGAGGAGTGTGTATGTGAAAGAGGTTGGGATATGTTAGAAATGCGATTTGAAATGAAGATTCTTGGACAAAAATGGTGAAAGTTAACACTCTGTTTTTATTAGTACAAACTTGCAAGTCTGGGTGTCTAGGCAAAGTAGGCACACCCACCAGCTAGAGCAAAACCATTTTATCCCTTAGCCCGACCGAAGCGGTCCCTCCCCTGTGTCTCCATTGGTCAGAGACTCCAGGGGTTACAGCCTATCCCGGTACACCTGATAGCTCCTCCTCTGTTTATTCTTTTGCTTCCTTCATTTGATAGTCCACCCATCTCTGTTTACTTGTGTCCATATTAGGCTTTTATTTCTCATAAGCACACCTTCTTAATTACTCTTAATTAAGCCTCCCTCCCATTTGTCTACTCATTAAGTCATAAGTTTTGAAAGTTAACAGATGTGTTTAAGTTCCCCCCTTTCTTCCAACCACAAAGCCATAAGTTCTGAAAGTTGACAAATGTGTTTCAGTCCTTGCTCAGTTTATTTAACTCTTCTGACCGCAAGTCTGACCACAACTTCTTACTATCTCAACTGAAAGTCCTACACCTGCTATGCCTTCCTGTTTTTCTATAATGCTTCAGTTATAACCAGGCCTTCAAGCCGACTGTATTCTGAAGCTTTTAATAATATCTTTAATAATGCATTAGCCATCCATTATTATATTCTCTTTTATGCCAAGCATTGCAATATTGAAAAAGTAACATATTTATCTATTTCTCACAGATATCTCTGGCCCTGCCCTCTACTGGTTCTGACTCTACCCACTACCAGTATGTGGTCCCCAAAATATTACTTCTGAGGGGATGTGGGTCGTGGCAAAATAAAAGCTGCCCTGTGTCAGGATCTGTCCTGCAGCACCACCTGGTGGCCGCAGTGCACCTTGCCGGCTGCAGAGTAGTTGCAGGACCCAGGCCCATATCAGCCGCACTCCCAGATGGGCTGATCCAGACCAGCTGGGAGCAGCCAGGAAAGGGCTATATAAGAAGGGCATTTTTGCCACAGCAACACAGTCTCCTGTAGCTTGTCCCTGTGATTTCAGATCTTGCCTGGCCTTCTGCTTCACCTGACCACACCGTTTGCCTCTGGCCCTGCTTGGACTCTGTTTTGCTTTGGACTCTGAACCCTGCTTGTCTCTGGACCACACCTTTTGCCTCTGGCTCTGCCTGGACTCTGTTGTCAGTTCCACCACCATCCATCCCAGCCCCGGTGTTCCTGCACTGAGGCCTTGCCGCCCACGCCCAGGACCCTGACACGTAGCCCTGCAGTAAATTAGAAGTTCCCAAACTTGCTTTTTGTTTTAATAGTTTAGGGATAGCTAGATAGATATATAGAGAAAATTATATAATTAAGAGGTACATAAGTAAAGATAGATTTTACTTGAGTTTATGATTTACAAGGCAGCTTATTCTTTGAAGTGGTTTGTCTCTCTGCCAGAAGCCTTGGTTAATTCATTAGTTTCACAAAAATAATACTTTGCCGATTGCTTTTCTCTTCCTTAATCACACTAAAGATTAAGGGGGTCCTCTGTCAGCATAATATTATGTAAATTCATCCAAAACTATTTTTTCTCAGTTTCTCTGTTGATTTACAAAATCTGAAGTCACCCCTGGAAATCACCTTTCTCCTTAAAAACAAATGTTCATGAGAGACAAATGCCAACCTGAAATTCAATATAAGGCTTTGGACCATGTTTTGATCTGCAACCAGAGCCTAGTTCTGGTAACACTTAAAAGCATGTGGAAATCAATTCGTGACCAAGGAAGAATGCTTGCAAACTTACCTGTGGTCACAAGGCCAAACTCCTAGATGCCTGCAGTAAGAAGACATGCAATGCAATCTCTGAACAAAACTACAGAAGAGGTCTTTGGAAAGTATCAACCTTTATACTGCATCCCTTCTCAACACCGAGCTGGTGCCGCCTCCCCACAAGACCCCAGGGTTTCACTCACCTGGGGTGGTGTTGTGTAATCCCAGAGCCAAGGAGGGAGTGCAGGGTTTCTGGTGGTCTTTCAGGTACTGAAGCAACCTCTGCCCTCTTCCTGGTGGAAGGCAACCAATCGCTGGTCGCCTCTCACCAGGACCACCCCCCTGATTGGCTCCCAGGAATGAGGTCAGACGCTAGAAGAGCCGTACTGGCCTTGCTCCCAATGAAAAAGTCGGGTACGCCCCTGACTTTTTCAATGCATAACTTCGCAGGAAAGCCCAGCGGTGGCCGTGAAGCTGCATCTGCGTCATATCAATGACACAGCACAGATTCGCAGCCACTGCAGAGCTTTCCCTGCCTATAGACAGCCTGTAGGTTGGAGAGGTTTTATTGCTGACTCATGACTCTTACGGATGTTTTACCATTTTAATGTTTATTTGGATTGTAAACTCATGAGCCGAGTTTTGTCATTGCTGATTATATGTGCTATACAGTACAGCACCTTGTTTTATTTATTTAAGAATGTATTTTATTTATTAATTTATTCATTACAATTCTATGCAACCCAATAGCTGAAGCTCAATATCTATCTGTCTATATAAAACGCTTGGGTATGTAGGTATGTTTCCGTGAAGATTCCAGCATTGCTAAGCAACTGTACAGAGCGAGTTCGGCCTCCCCTCAGCACCGTCGGGTCCGCCTGGCCGCCCGGGAAGAGCTTGAGCGCAGCTCCGCCCCCATGGTTTTAATTTTTGTAAACCGCCCAGATAGCTTTGGCTATTGGGAAATTATTGCATTTCTATACCGCCCAATAGCTGTAGCTCTCTGGCAGTTCACATGAATGTAACAAATCCATTGGGAAAAAATGTAAAAGGTAATGCTTATCTCCAGTGGTTCATTTAATTGTATGGCTAGCCATCCAAGGAGCTCAGGGTGGCAGACGTGGGCCCTCTTCCTCCACGTTTATTAAACATGTGGGTGATTAAGATGTGCCGCCATATGCCTGGGCAAAGAGGAAAGTCTTAACCTGGCGCCGGAAAGATAGCAGCGTTGGTGCCAGGCGAGCCTCGTCAGGGAGATCATTCCATAGTCTGGGGGCCACCACCGAAAAGGCCCTGTCCCTCGTTGCCACACTCCGAGCCTCTCTCGGAGTAGGCACCCGGAGGAGGACCTTAGATGTTGAACGTAGTGACCGGGTATATTCACGTCGGGAGAGGCGTTCCGTCAGGTGTTGTGGTCCCAAGCCGTGTAAGGCTTTATAGGTCAAAACCAGCACCTTGAATTGGGCTCAGAAACATACAGGCAGCTAGTGCAAGCGGACCAGAGCAGGTGTTATATGGTTGAACCTTCTGGTTCCCGAAATCAATCTGGCCCCGCTGCATTTTGCACGAGCTGCAGCTTCCGAACCGTCTTCAAAGGCAGCCCTACGTAGAGTGCATTGCAGTAATCTAACTTGGAGTTTACCAGAGCATGGACAACTGAAGCCAGGTTATCCCTCTCTAGATAGGGGTGTAGCTGGGCCACCAACTGGAGTTTGTAAAAGGCACTCCGTGCCACTGAGGTCACCTGAGCCTCAAGTGACAATGTTGGGTCTAAAAGAACCCCCAAGCTACGAACCTGCTCCTTCAGGGTGAGTGCAATCCCATCCAGAACCGGTAGAACACACACACACACACCATCCTGTCAGCGGAGTCACCTACTAACAGCATCTCAGTCTTGTCTGGATTGAGTTTCAGTTTATTAGCCCTCATCCAGTCCACTGTCGCAGCCAGGCACTGGTTCAACACATCCACAGCCTCTCCTGCTGAAGATGAAAAGGAGAAATAGGGTAGTAGCACTCAAGGGAAGGAGAGCACTCTGAGAAGGGTTCAGTGTCACTCTGCCTTCAAGGTGTAAGCTTTGCTCATCATGTTGGCACTTATTCTGGAATGCAATGTGACTGGCGCTGCAGTTTTCCAGGTTTGACGTATTTGCTTACATAATCCCCACAGAAAGATTGTATAAATCTATTCCCCGAAAACTCCTTTCCCTGAATGCCCCCCCCCAATTCCACTCTTTGTAAATGTGTCAGCATTTGCCATTTCCTTTTAAACTGTATAAAGGAGCTGAAAGTGACAGGTCAATTAATCAAGAGTAGCTATTTTCCCAGCCCAATGGCCCCTTCCAGGGTTAAAGCAAAAAGCAGCAATTGCCAGATATTCTCATTTCAGGGCCTCACTGAATTTAATGCCTGTTAACCCCTAAGGACTCCAGAAACATTTGCACTCTTCGGGCCCACAGCCAAACTTTGCATGCTGCAAATGAAGTCATGCCCTACCTGTCCATCTGTCTGGCCTATTGCTTTACAATATTTGGAATAAAAATGGAATTTCATATAATTTTTTGTGACATTGTTTAGAAAGCGGCCATTTGTATGTGTCAGAATGAAATGCAAATCACCCCTCCGGTCCATGGAAGTGTGATTTCTTGATTGATATTTTGCAATGCGTGAATGTTATGATTGCTACTCGGTTGTATACCGTCCCGCTCCTCCAGAAGAAAATGTAATGGAAAATGTAGCTGGAACAATTGTACACAGATGGAACCGTCTACATGATTTCAGCTCTCGGTATCACAGCTTGTATTTCTGCACCACAACTGGCACGAATTAACTTTTAGTTGTCCTGCTGCTGCCATTCATCTCTGCTAGCTGTAGCTCAAACGCAGCTCAACTGCTGAGTGAGAGGCAAAATGTTGATTCTTCTTTTTCTTTTCTTAACAATTATGTGTCGACTGAGGGTTCCCATTGACATGGGGCCAAACAAGACATCACATTAAATGTACAGCTGCCGCCGAAAATGCTAAGTGCACCTTTTGCTCTCCCTTGCAGCAACTAGGGGAGCTACTCATGCTGTGATGTCACAAGGTTTTGCGCATTCTCGCCAACCCCCCCCCACAAGAGAAAGGCAGGACACTGTGACGTCATGGTTAGCGTTGCCTTGTGTCCTACTTTAGAGTGGGCAGTCCTCTGTTTGTAGGCCTCCTCTGTTTGAAAGGCTGTCCAGTCTAAGTCTAGTTTAAAGTTGTTGCCCATCAACTACAATTCACATCTGGACGGCACAGAGGTCACCTGGCCTCAGTCTCTCCACTGTCAGGCCCCTGCTGGCAGAATCCACTTCAGAGGAGGAGTTGGAGCTCCCAGAAACAAACAGCACTCAAGAGCAGTCCATGTCATGAGAGACCATGAGGAGGACCAGGAGAAGCCTAGGACATTGGGGACGAAGGCTGGAGGTCCATCTCCTGCAAGAAGAGAGGAACTCCATCTGCAAGGCAGAGGCTGAGCAACCAGCAAGTTAAGAGCAGCAGCGTCTCAAGAGGCAGGCCAGAGCAATCACTGTCAGAAGGAGTGCATGAGTAAAAGACTCCTCATAAGTAGGGCTCTCCTCACAAGGAGTTCTTCTTCTAGAAGTCTCCAGTGTGCTGGAGCTGAGTGCTGGCCGAGGCTCTGGAAGTTGTAGCGTAGAAGCTCTCAGTTGAGTCCTGCTGCTTGCTGGAACAACAGCTTTATTTCAGCTCCCAGTAACATGCTTCTTCTTGGAGTGATCTCTTGTGCCACTGACCTTTGGCCTCCCCCTAAGACCCTGCTTTTGCACTGACCTTTATTCTGCATTGGTAATACTGTGCTTGTGACCTTTGCTTGCCTACTGGCTTTGCTAAATTGATTTGCCCCTGGTTTGTCCCATTGCTGAGCCAGAGCAAGCCGTAACAGAACATCCACTAGGGTGAGATGTATTGCGTTTCTATTTCAATTATAATAATACTTTCTAAACCTGCATCTGTACATGTAATTTAGCATATACTAATTTGTGTCCTCCTCATCTTTTATGGGTTGCCTTCTTTAATGGTGATATGTAAAAGACCATCTTAGCCACGGTATGGATAAGATCTTTTAGAAATTACAGACGCGGAGCTAAACATGCAGCTGCTGTTAAGAGAAGCAGACACACATTTAGGGTAATGTCGACTTGGCCCTGAGTCAATGAGAACCTGGGGACTGAGCCAAATGTACTCCAAAACAATATGCATCTAATGTAAAAACCATCCTACATTAGTCTTATCCAGTTACCTTAATAGACAAGCAAATCCAATTCCAACTAATAGCTTGTGGTCAAGAACGTATTCAAGGATGCCACCATATTTCTTTACTGGGGTGTAAACAGGTTAAAGATTTGTATTTGATTAATCATCTGCCTTTAAACCAATCTTTCAACTAGGCTAATGTTCTTAATTTATTCCCCACCTTTCTTCCATGGAACTCCAAGCAGCCTACAGAGGATTCCCAAGCTTTGCGTCGGCAAAGTTGCTGCATAATGTGCCTTCGGGCCATGTCCGCGGTGCACAGTTAAACTTCGCCCTATTCATGCCTCATCACTTTTGCTATTATCTCTTTTCTCCTTACAGAGGAGAAAATACCTTACAGATGGTGTCCTTCCATGGAGCAATATTTGCAAAACACCTCCCTTGGTCTTCTTTGTGCATCATGTCTCATAGTTCTGGTGGCAGCAGGGATCGCGGTCTCAGCTCCTGGCAAGCACCCTTTTTTTACCCCTAAGGTTCTGGAATGGGAGTAGGAAGCTTCCTAGACAACACCACATGATCACGTCTGGGGTGTCCTCATGAAGTAATCAGAGTGAGGGCAAAGCTTCTAGTCCTCACGTTGGTGGGAGGTAAGGGCATGGCATATGACACTTGTGTGGTGTGGAGAATGTGGGCAGAGAGATATTTTTCTCCCTCTCTCATAATTCTAGAACCCACAATCATCCCATGAAACCAAGTGGAAGATTCAAGACAGATAAAAGATAGAACTTCTTCACACAGCACATAGTTAAACAATGAAATTCACTACCACAAGATGTACTGATGGCCACCAATTTGGATGGCTTTTAATGGGGGTTGGATAAATTCCTGGAGGAGAAGGCTATCAAGGGCTACTGGCCCTGTTCTCTATGCGCCGCCTCCAGTATCCAAGGCAGTAAGCTTATATACACCAGTTGCTGGGGAACATGGGTAGTAGGGTGCTGTTGCACCTGTGTCCTGCTTGTAGGTCCTTGGTCAACAGCAGGTTGACCACTGTGTGAACAGGGTGCTGGACTAGATGGGCCCTCTGCTGTTCTGATGGAGCAGGGCTCTTCTTATGTTCTTATGACAGCACCCAGGAGTTCAACTGCTGTCGCTGGTAAATTTCTCCCATACTTCAGCCCAGATTGTGCTGCTACCTGCAGAATTACCAAGATGTCCCACCAACTTCACAGCCTGTGGTGGTGAAGCTGAGGGGAGGCCTGTGGGCTCAGCTCGCATTAGAATGTTGATGGTTATTTTTTTTTCCTAAAAACATTCCTTCATCAGAGAACCCAACCAACCATTTCCCATGGCCTCTCTATTTTTCCGGGATCCCCCTCACTTATTGTAATAATTACCCTTCTTCAAACCCAGCCAAGTTCCCCTCTTTTCTGCCGGGACAGCTCTGTGCTTGTTTGCCTTGGTACATAATTGCCCCTTGCTGCTTAGCTATCCTCCAAACCCAGTGGCATGGAAATTTTTCAAAAATGTGTCAAAATAGAGCTGGTTTTTGTACATTTTATGAAGCTCATGTCTGAGTTTTTCTGACTGTTGAACAAAGGCAAAGATCCAGGGTTTTGGGGTGGGGAACTGATTGTTTAAAATTATCACCAAAAGAAATGAAACCCGTAGAGGAAACCTGATGTACATTGTTTTCATGAGAACTAGAGGTGGCAGCAAGCCATGAAAGCGGATTCTGAGCCAAAGTCTTTCTAGTTCTACCTCCTCTCCTGGGAGGGACGTTCAAAGTCAGACTTGAGTGCATCAGGTTTAGATCCAAAGTTTCTTTTCAGTTGCTGACTAATTTCCACAGAATTTTTTTCACAAGGGTCAGTGGAAGTAGCCCATCCCTACCACTGCAATGTTTAAGGCTGCGCCCCTATACTTGGAAATCTCATTGAACTCACTACACCTCTGACAAGACATGTCTATAGGACTGCATTGCAAGCTTTAATGTGTGGAACCCTGAAATTCCGTAGACACGTCACATCCTGAATTTGTTAGGTTTATACCTGTGATGTTTTAATCATTCCCCCAAGAGCATAAAGCACTAATGCAACAAATATGTGTTTGCAAGTGGATGTATCATGCAGGTGCATTTGCTGTGCTGGGAAGCACTGATTGATTAATACAGACATACAAAGTTGTGCAGCGTTGGGAAGGAAAATTGTGAACAATGAAGGCAGCAAACTGGAGAACGTGAGACAAAAGATGATCTCTGTCTCTTCCTTGAACTGACGTGTAACACACACCGCTATTTACGTCACTTTAGCTCCCTGTTTTTGGTTCCAACCTCATTTGCATGTCCTTGTCTCTTAAAAGTTTCTGGATGCCACTTTGTATTGTGAATATGGGAGCAACCTTTTTTGAATTTTAGATTCAGAGTTGTCTGTTCTAGTTATGCAATAGGAGAGAAAGAACAAAAGAAACATTTGCCTGATCATTCTACAATTTTCCAGAGAAACCAGCTGTTCTAATCTGAGTACTTTTTTTGGCAAAATGTTTTTACTTATCTGTGTTGATTTGCATTAAGGTTGAGACAATCTAGGAATGTAAATGAGAATGAAACTGCCATGGTAATTTCACTGTTGCTTTAAGCACATGAATTTTATGTAGCATGGAATGAAAACTTAATTTTGAAAAAGCACAAACAGCCAGAGGAATGGATGACAGTTACAGAACCACACAGGTGAGTCTTGCATGACTGATTACTTTAAAATATATTTTAAACTTGATTGGGTGGGCTGAGGGGTTCCGAGAACTTGATTGCAGTGATGGCAAACCACTGGTTTGGATCTCTTCTATGTCTTTAGTTTCTGACTTGTGATCCAGTTTCACTTTATCTCCTCTATGATCACTTTTCACCAATTACAGTGGAGGCTGGTGGCTCTGATGTCAGCAAGGCAAATGCTATTTTGGGCTGCATTAATAGAAGTATAGCTTCCAAATCACGTGAGGTACTGGTTCCTCTCTATTCGGCCTTGGTTAGGCCTCATCTAGAGTATTGCGTCCAGTTCTGGGCTCCACAATTCAAGAAGGATGCAGACAAGCTGGAGCGTGTTCAGAGGAGGGCAACCTGGATGATCAGGGGTCTGGAAACAAAGCCCTATGAAGAGAGACTGAAAGAACTGGGCCTGTTTAGCCTGGAGAAGAGAAGATGGAGGGGAGACATGATAGCACTCTTCAAATACTTAAAAGGTTGTCACACAGAGGAGGGCCAGGATCTCTTCTTGATCCTCCCAGAGTGCAGGACTCGGAATAACGGGCTCAAGTTAAAGGAAGCCAGATTCCGGCTGGACATCAGGAAAAACTTCCTGGCTGTTAGAGCAGTGTGACAATGGAATCGGTTAGCTAGGGAGGTTGTGGGCTCTCCCACACTAGAGGCCTTCAAGAGGCAGATGGACAACCATCTGTTCCCCAGCTGCCTCCTCCGCCGCCTCTTCCTCCGTCTCTTCTTTTGCCGCTGCCGCCTCCCCGCCGGCCTCCTGCTGCTGGGGTAAGAGCCACCCGGGTCGGGGAGCTCGGCTTCCGCTTCCGCCGAGCTCTCCGACCTGGGTGGCTCTTACCCCGGCAGCAGGAGGCTGGCGGAGGAGGAGGCGGTGGCAAGAACGCAGCCGGTTCCCCAGCCTCCTCCTCCACCGCCTCTTCCTCTGTCTCTTCTTTCTCTGTCTACACCCTCATTTTGAGGACGCACTGGAGGCGCACGCAAGCACCTTCAGTACGACGTGTAGATTCCCTCCAGGCGTGAATACCTGAGTAGGGAAGTGCACTGGGTGCAGGGAGACAGAGGGTTATGCATGCTGGCCCTGCCCCAAATCTCCCCATCCCTGCTCTCTCCATCACTTGCTGAGGGGACATCCAGACGGTTGCAGCTGAACATGTCCAGGGGCTTCCATGTGACAAGGAGTCCAGCTCTCTCTGTGTTCTTGATTGGCCAGAGAATTGTATGTACATTTAGATGAACATGCCTACAAGCTCCTTTCAGACTTTCCTGGTCAATGCAGGAAGGGTGTGGCTCGAGATGGCCTCTAATTTGGATGGCTTTAAAAGGGAGTTAGACAAATTCCTTGAGGAGATGGCTATCTGCAGCTACTAGTCCTGATGCCTCTATGCTTACCTCCAGTAGCAGAGGCAGTATCACCTCTGTACAGCAGATGCTGAAGAAGATGGGGCAGGAGGGTGCTGTTGCACTCATGGTCTGCTTGTGAGTTTCCCATGGGCAGCTGATTGGCCATTGTGTGAACGGAATGCTGGACTAGATGGATCCCCGGTCTGATCCAGCAGGGCTCTTCTTATGAGAGGATGTAGCATTGTAAATGGAGTCAATGCACACAAGTCTTCAAGCCCTTACATACGGAGCAATTCCTTGCCCAGGTGCTTTCCTTATGAGTGAACCTAAGGGCTCCAGGCAGACTTTGATCAAATTTTGGTGGAACCACCAGGGGTTGGCTCTAGGGGAATTTGACCGGGGGAAGGAGCTGTGCAGACCTATTTCTGGAATGGCCCCAAAGCCCCAGTAGAGCCTGCAGAGGAGAGAGGGCAATGTGCCACCTTCCTGAAATGTAGGAGAGCTGAGTTGTTCAAAACATGCATTCGTGGAAGAAATTCGTGCCAGTGGTGGCTTTTTCAAAATGTCTTTGTCCCATTTTTGCTGTATTGTAATTACGAATTTCATTGAGGGTGGCTAATATTATTTTATGATTGCAGGTACGCTGTCAACTTGAATGGTTTTTAATTCTTTTAATCATTTAGCTGTGAGTTTTTACATATTTTGCAAGCTGTTTTGATCTATTGCAAAAGCGGGTTAAGGTGTTTTTAAAAACATAAACATTCCTTTCCTTGTAAGCTTTATCAAGCTGCATGCCTGTGGATAAAGATGTTTTTAATTATTGTGCAGTGCCTGGTTGTTCGTTAGGCGCAGCAGTAGCAGCAGCGCATGCACGTTGAGGCAGGAACATCACTCAATTACTCTGCACCTGACTATCAGTGAAGGCTGGTGGCTCCAATGTCAGTGGGGTGGTGAATCCGCTCTGGGTTTTTGTGCAAATGTCTACTTCTGCAAATTTAAAATAATACAGAAAAAGTTCTAGATTTCAGGGAAAACCCACAGCTTGGCTCAGTAATGCAAGCCGGGTCAGTGTGCCATGGAATTCCAGCAAGTGCAAAAAAAAAAAAAAAAAAAAAGCAGATTTCATAGAAACAGACATCCCTAGCGGAGGAGGGGGTGTCAGAACTCTGACTCCCCCTTCTGGGGGCAGAATGCTGTCTCCAGCCTCAGAAGATGTTTTCTGAGCCATCCTATGGTCCCTGAAACTTCTATAGTCCCATAGGATTGCTCTCTAAGGCTTCAGTTCTATGCACACTTCCTTGAGAAGAAGCCCTACTAAAATCAGTAGAATTTGCTTTCAAGTAATCTCCTATAGGATTGCACTGTAAGTCCCCTGTTGGTTTCAATGAAGAGCTAGACTGGATGGTGGCATGGAATAAAGTTATGGATAATTTTGCCATAGGTCTACTGTTAGTTCGATTTTAAATGGGAATAGTTGTTTGCCCATTGTGTAGGTTGATATATGTTTAGTGTATATGCTTAGGATAACTATTTGTAGTTTTCTAATTGTGTAGGTTTATTTTAGAGAAACAATTTTTAAATACCTGACCACTGAAGACTACCTTGTGGTCGAAATATGTTGGGGATTTGAGTGATGTAGTAAGTTGCTGGGTTTAAAACTTTTTATTTTTGAGGTTATAAAGCTGGTATATGTGTTTTATGTATGTACATTTATTTTGTCTGTTTTTAATATATTGGATATACCAATTTGTCAAGGGTTTTTCATTTGTTTGTTTGGTTCTTGGGATACATTTCTTTTACTGGTTTCACTTCTTCCATTTTCCCAGCTCTGTGTCTAATTTATTTATCCAGTCACAATGCCTTCTCCCTTATTTTATTAATAAATTTCAGTCCCGTCCCTCGAATAAACAGTTCCCTTGTTGTATGCAGTTTATCAAGGGTCTTGGTTAAGGGATCTTGAGGTTGATTTTCCTTCTGGGAACTTCATTCAGATCAGGGGTGACAATAAGGTTGCGCTTCATTTGATCATGCTTGTGATTTATTAGCTGTGAATTTACTAGCTGCAGACTGAGCCGAAAGGGCATTTGCCAAAGAAACAAGCATTTGCTCTCCAGGCTGCGGATATTCTCCAAAGTTCATATTCTGAACTTGCCAGACAGTGTTCTTGTAAGTTGTGGGACTTGAATTGTGCAATGGAGGGCAACTGGAATCACAACAGCTTTGGTCAAAGGTGAGCGGTGCCTTAGTGTCTCCTGAAGTTCTCAAACTATTCTTTGAGATTGGCTGCATCCAGACAAACAGGGGCGTTGTTGGGGCTGGACCCATGGCACTCTGGCCCCAGATCTATTTGCCAGAGCCCTGAGTGTCCAATGTTGCCAAATCCAATGGAAAAAGGGTTTTTCCTAAGCCTAATTTTCAAGCAGGAGGCCCCTTTCAAAGGGAAATGCAGCTGGGGAGGGAAGAACACACACACACACACAATCTTCCCCTGCATGGCTATTACGCTTAGGAAAAAATGTTTTCTATTGGTTTGGGATGAACGGCGGCAGGAGGCAAATTAATTGAAATATATACATTATTTGAGATTGACAGAGCACCTCTCCCAGTATGAACCTATCTGGACATTACAATCATCATCTGAGACCCTCCACCAGGTGCCTCCTATGATGGAGGTTCAGAGGATGGCTACAAGGAGAGGGCCTTCTCAGTGGTGCCCCCCCCCCCGGATTGTAGAATGCTCTCCCCAGTGATGTCTGCTGGTTGCCAATATTGTCATCCTTTCAGCACCAGGTTAAAACTTCCCCTGCTCTTAGGCATTTGACAGCACATCATAACGTTATTACTAGCCCTGGGAATTACTTGTATTTCTTCGATTCTAAGACACCATCGATTGTAAGACGCCCACTAATTTCAGTACCACCAGCGGAAAAAAAGCTTTGATTCTAAGAAATAATAAACGACCAGCGATTCTAAGACGCACCCCATTTTTAGAGATGTTTATATGGGGGGGGGGGGGAATTGTGTCTTAGAATCGAAGAAATATGGTATACAAAGTATTTTAAATGGTTATGTAAATGGTTTTTATGTTATTGTTGTATTTATTTATTTTTTCATTCATTCATTTACTGCATTTCTCAGTGGTGCCCTTCCACACAAAGCTTTTCTTGTGCAATTGCCCAGCCTCATTCATGGAATTTTAGGTGGGGTCCAGACAATTACATCTTCCATTTGTACTCCCCCAACCCTTGTTTGTTTGTTTGTTTTTACTTTTATATTTCCACCCCATTTGGCTGGGAGTGCGAAGGGTCCTCTGTCTGAAAGCACTCACAATCTCCATGGGCTATGAGGTTTGGCCCAGACTTACTGTCTCAGATTTTAGGCATTCAAGGTCAGTTGGGGAGACTGGAAACATTGGGGCAGGCCCTGTTTAAGACCTGACCACAGGCAGCCCACCGAGTGCTTCGGTTGCTCGTGTTTCCACTGAATTGTTGTGGGTTGAGCCAGGGCAGTCTGACCACCAGTTGCTCCCAGATGGCTACTAAGTTCATACTTCGTAGGAGGAAAGAATGTTTGCGGCAATAAATAGCCCAAATGGGAGACTGTGCATTCTCAGTGCTCAGGAGCAGGAAAGCTACAGACTTTATTATGCACTAACATAGTACTGAGCTCAGCTATTAGCAAACTAAAATAAAAACTGGCAGAATGTGGTCAAATTAATCTGCCCATATTTATGAATAGCTGTGGGACTCCTCAACATGAAAGGAAGAAAAAGAGAAGGGAATCTTGGGAGCTATATAATGTTCCGGAATGTTCAGGCCAACATGGTGTCATCAAGGAACCAGTTTTAGAGGAGAAAAGACTCTTGTTTTTCCCTGGCAGAACACAGCTATGGATTGATAATAGCCTGTATCTTTCTCAGAGGCATCAGCTATTTCCCACCCGTCATCCCAAAATCCATTAATAGCAGTCACAGAGTTCAGACTTACATGCAGGGGAGGCTGGTGGTTCCAATGACAGTGAGTCTTTCACACCTTGGGCAGCTCCTTTAGAGTTCTGACTGAAACCCAGAGTGGATTCACAGCTCCACTGTCATCAGAATCACCAGCCTCCACTGCTTACATGAACGAAGATTTGGCTGTTGACCACAAATTGCACCAGAAGCTCTTTCTGCATTACTGTCTTATTATTAATCCTTGTAATTCACTCTGGAGTCTTTTTTTTTAAAAAAAAAATTGGCTGAAGAGGATAAATGCTGTAAATAAATGAGGAAATTCTCTGATGACTTATGGAAATTGCGCAGAGATCTATAGAGTACTGTGCTTTGCCTGAATCAATTATACCTGTTCACGAATCATTGATTTCGTAGGCAAGATGGAAATTCGGCAGTGCTGTAGCTTCACTGTCTTCAGCCCAGCTGTGCTGGAAGCTTTCTGGTATGTTGTTGCATGGGGGGCGATACAGCTAATAAAGGAGCAGATGGGAGCGATTACAGATTCTCTATACCTGGAAAATATATTTATTTTGATTTCTAAAATTTCTGAGTCGCCTTTCCAGCAGATGTGCTCACAGTGATGGAATGGCACGGTACATTCCAGCCTCGGGTCAGATGACAAGCATGGATTCGCTAAGGGCTGATGGTCCGGGGCAAAGAGGCAGAGAAATAGCTCAGCCTTTTCCTAAGCAACAAATGGCTCACACAGGGCTGCTGGCTCAGAGTCAGCAGCCCTACAGAGCCGCCAGGAACCTGCCTGACACCCTTAGGGTGTGATTATCGTGCCATTTTGAGACCCGCCCATAATGGCGGCACAGGCTTTCCAAGTCAGCTAAAGGACAGCCTGAAGCTCATTGAACCAAGCACACAGCCATGGCTTCTTCCCCACAGGCAGATAGTCAAACATGTGACACTCTGTGCAATACACTGAATAGCTCCCACACCTGTGCTAGCTTTCCACATTCATAACTGGTTTTTGTATATAGGACCGGTTTACTCAGGTGGATTAAGATAAACTAGGGATTGCTGCCCTGGCCTCTTCACCCTACAGCTAAACTCACACAGCTGCCTAACTTGCCTTCCTCAAGACTTTGGGGTCCAGGTTACCTGCGGGATCGCCTTCTCCCATACAATCCGCCCTGCACACTCAGGTCCTCTGCGGAGAACTTACTTAAGCCAGCGAAACTAGACTGATAACTGTTACCCGGAGGACCTTTTCTTCTGTCACCCCCAGACTGTGGAATGGCCTGCCAGAGGAGATTCGTAAACGTAACTCTCTCTTTGAGTTTAAGACAGCTATAAAGACTAGCCTCTTTTGGTAGGCCTACCCAGATTAATTTTAAACCTAAGAATTTTAAGATGTCTTGATCTTTTTTTTTAATTGTATTGGTTTTATATGCTCTTTTAATTACTTTTATGTATTTGATTTATATTGTATTGTTGTACTAATGTTGTTCCCCACCTCAATCCAAAGGGAAAGGCAGGTAAGAAATAATAATAATAATAACAACAACAACAACAACAACAACAACAACAACAACAACAATGGCTGCCTCTTGCTTGTACAGAGTGTTCAGTCCTCCTTTGTCTGCCATTGTTTTAGCAGCTGTGATATCACAGATGGGGGTGAACTGAATGCTAAAAGGGATATGGTATCTCCTCTTCCATTTTTCTCCCTCTCTCAAAATACTAGAACCCAAAGGGGTCATCTCATAAAGCTGATTGGTGGGAGATCCAGGACCAATAAAAGGAAGTACTTCTTCACACAACGCAGAGTTAAATTATGGAACTCACTACAGCAAGATGTAGTGATGGCTACTAATTCGGATGGCTTTAAAAGGGAGTTGGATAAATTCCCAGAGGCAAAGGCTATCAATGGCTACTAGCCCTGATGGTTGTGTGGTATCTCCAGTATTTGAGGCAGTAAGCCTGTGTGCACCAGTTACTGGGGAACATGGGCGGGAGGGGGGTGCTGTTGCACCATGTCCTGCTTTGTTGGTCCCTGGCCAATGGCTGGTTGGCTACTGTGTGAACAGAGTGCTGGACTAGATGGACCCTTGGACTGATCCAGCATCAGGGCACTTCTGATGTTCTTATGTTCTTAAGTTCCATGAACTTGTTAGTGAGTCTCACAAATCAATTATGCATTGTGTGAAGAATAGGGATGGATGAATCTAATTGTTTTTTTCTCGCTTGAATTTTTTAAAATCTCAAATTCTTTCCATCCCAAATATAAAGAAATTTGTGAATTTTCATACATTTGTATCAAAACTCAACTGAAATTCTCACCTCCCCCCTCCACTGGCCAAATTTAATACATACAGCTATTCCTTGCATGGGGTGTACAGTATTATTTTGTACCTGCCTGCCATATAGCTATTAAAGATGAAGAGCTTATCAGAAAAAAAGAGAATCATAGAATCACAGAATAGCAGAGTTGGAAGGGGCCTACAAGGCCATCGAGTCCAACCTCCTGCTCAATGCAGGAATCCACCCTAAAGCGACCCTCTTGGTTGAAAACACAGGGATTCCAGCCCAGACTTTTACAAGTCAAGCGCTCAAAGTTCTGGACCGACTAATTGGTCAGTCTCTCCCACATTCTTTAAAAATAAAAACAACAACTCAATTCTCCATCTGAAATATGCAGTAATTTGCACGTTTTGGTGCATTATATATATATATATATATATATATATATATATATATATATATACCCAACACCCCTAGTGAAGAAGTATTTCTTTCCATCTGCCCTGAATCTATGTCGATAGAAGATTTAAGATATAAGAACTGCACAGAGTTTGTGGTGAAATGCAGAAGAGTCAGAGATCAGCTAAGTAGTTTGAAAGTCCTTTGCAAGAAACAGACAGAAGAACACCTGATGCTGTTGTATGATCCATATAACATGCAGGGTGTCTTTGTGTCAGTCCGGTCCCATGCATTCTTGCATCCAAGTGCAAACAAGAAGGCAAACTCACACCCTTGCGCCCTCTTTCTTTGCAAGTTATCCTCAGCAGGCACGTTGGGTGAGACAGCCGACGAGGATTGAGAATTTCTCACACGCATCATACCCGCCTGCTTCCCCCTCCCTGTGTTTTTTTTTCAAGCAGCCACCTGTGCTATCCCTTTTAGTCCCCCAGGGTAAAGATGCCAACACATATGACTCCTTACAGACCAGGTGCAGTTAGAGGGATGCTAATAAAAAATCTTGATGAAGAACAAAAAATAAATAATCCCACTATTGCCTGCGAGGAATGCTTGCCACCAGGAAATTAAAAAACGGCATATGGCATAGGCTGCCTGCCTGTACCCATGAATGGCTTTTCATCACTGAAATAATGCCCAGCAAATCCAAAGGAGACATGGCAAGGGTGGTGAACCAGTCAGAAAAAGAAAAAGCCGATCTCTCATGGTGAATCTCAGGCCTCCAGACCGTCAGCTAGATCAGCCTTTCTCAACCTCACACCCTCCAGGTGTTTTGGACTTCAACTCTCATCAACCCCACCTAGCATGGCCAATAGTCAGAAATTCTGGGGGTTGTGGTCCAAAACATCTGCAGGGCACCAGGTTGGGGACGGCTGAACTAGTTCCTCTATTGTACGTGACAGGCTCAACCTAGGGGGGATCTGCACTACTGCTTTAAAGCTCTTTATAACAGTTTTGATAACTGTTGGGGCCCAGGACACACTGCATATACAGGTTTCAAAACGTTTTCAAAGCACTTTAAAAGCAATAGTGTAGATTCCCCCATAGAGATAACCATGCTGCATGCTGTATTTTGGTTCGCATCAGTTGCATACGAAGGAGAACAGGCTGAAACTGTCAGTACTTCCAGGGCCGGATCTACACTACTGCTTTAAAGTGCTTTATAACAGTTATAAAGCGCTTTAACTGCTTTAAAGTGCTATAAAACTGTTATAAAGTGCTTTAAAGCAACAGTGTGTAGATCCTCTTCAGGTGAAGCTTGCGTTGTGCACTTGCCCTGCCTCATTCGCGGAATTTTACAGTGGATCCAGACGACGGCGTTTGGATTCCTCCCGTGTTTTCCCATCGCTCCTTCAGTCGTTTTCCTCGACACAAAAATACCCATTAAGGAAGAAAAGATGGAGTTGCTCCATGATGTCTTATGATTGGTAGTGCTAGGAGCCATCCATCTGGACGTCCCCCAACTCCAGACAAAATGGAGGAAATGCTGGTAGATCGTCCCAATGTCCTTGAAGGGTTGGCCATTGCTGTGACAGGTAGCCTCATCAGCACCCTGCCTGATCAGTTTCGGAACCGAGGGTTGCCCCTGGACACCGCTTAGAGAAGACGAATCTCGCCCCACAGACCCATGCTTTTGTAACCTCCTGGGTTGAGTACAGTAAGGCGTGTTACATGGGGCTGCCTAGGAAGGCAACGCAAAGCTTCTGACAATGCAGAATACCACTGCCTCCCACCCAGTCAGGGAGGAAACAACAGCTTCAGCTACAATGGCTGCCTACAACCTTTGAGGCTTATGTCAAGATGGGACCCTCGTACCTCAAAGACTACCTTTTTCCAAAGGAACCCAACTGTGCCTACTTCAGTCATGGGGAACATGCAGCCCACCAGATGTTGATGGACTATGTCGGCTATGCTGGCTGTGGCTGATAGGAGTTGCAGTCCAACAACATCACCTGGAAGGCCACAGTTTGCCTACTTCTGTCTAGGGATGTCCATCACTGGAAAATACAGTTCTTTTTTTGGCTTGACAGAGTTCTGTAGTGTGAACGACTCGCTTTGCGTCTGCGAACCAAGCTGCAGGCTGTTTCCTGAACTCTGGGATGTTTTTTGTGCATTTCCCCCCTCCCTGAAAGGTTCTGCAATTTGCGCAAATTTCTGAGCTACTTGTGCAAATCTGGCTGCAATTTGTAGAAACGGCACAGAAATCTAAGTACTGCCCAATAGGGTCGGGAGCCACAGCAGGAGCCGAAGGAAAATCCAGGGGGGCTCAGCCTAGGAAAACCCATCAAACTCCACCCGCACTGTCCGATTTCTCTGACATCCCTCCCTCTGGCCTACCTTCTGCATGATGGTTGCTACCGTTAGACCAATAGCAATACCATCTCACCCAGATGGTTGATTCAACCCATTTGAGATTTACAACAAAAACAGCCTTCCAAATTGTGACATTGCAGCTTCCGTTTAAATCAGTAGAGCTCGTTTTGGGGGTGAAATATCCAGTATGAAAAACGAAGCTGGTAATCAGGGGCAGCTGGTGCACCCATAAAAGTTCATGTTTCCCAAGCTCCGCCTATCTGACCCACTCAGCTCTGCCCCCACCCAAGATTTTCCCCTTGACATGTTTTCTATAGCAATGATTTGTAGACACTAAAATACACGCAGATGCTCAGCAAGAGGGTCATAGGAGTTTCTCTCGGCTACAAGGAAACTGCTTATTCTCCATGCATTTTTCAGGCCTGGCGTCAGCACCCAGGTCCCTTGGGCAAGGTCTGAGCCCTGTGCACCCCAGAGGGCCCTGCACAACTGATGCTGGAACCCATCTTAACGCACCCAGAATGCTTTTGGAGCCCGAAAGTAGCATCACTCTGGGATGTTATGTCAGGGGCAGTGCCCGGAGGTGGAGCAAGATGGCAGCAACTCCAGATGTCTGGCTAGGGACTCCGCATCATAGAATCATAGAATAGTAGAGTTGGAAGGGGCCTACAAGGCCATCGAGTCCAACCCCCTGCTCAATGCAGGAATCCACCCTAAAGCATCCCCGACAGATGGTTGTGCAGCTGCCTCTTGAAGGCCTCTAGCATGGGAGAGTCCACAACCTCCCCAGGTAACTGGTTCCATTGTCGTACTGCTCTAACAGTCAAGATGTTTTTCCTGATGTCCAGCTGGAATCTGAGCCCATTATGCACTCTGTAAAGGTCGAGAAGAGATCCTGGCCCTCCTCTGTGTGACAACCTTTCAAGTACTATCATGTCTCCCCTCAGCCTTCTCTTCTACAGGCTAAATGTGCCCAGTTCTTTCAGTCACTCCTCAGAGGGCCTTGTTGCCAGACCTCTGACCATCCTCATTGCTCTCCTCTGAACACGCCACCAGAGCCAGGTGTTGCTGAGAGGTGCCGCTGCTGCTCTTAGTGCCAATCCCTATTGCAGCTGATCTCAGCAGCAGCACTGTTGCCATTCCCAGGGACTCCACTCGAGGGCGCCTTGCACACGGACCCCCCTCAAACATGGCGCCAGCCCTGCAGTATTATTTTGCAGACTCCAGCTAGAACAGTGGCGGACCAGCCTAGCAAGTGTGGCCCATGCATTGGTTCACAGCATTTCCATACCTCCCAAAGTGGTTTACAACAGTTTCCAGGTGGAACGGAATCAACAGAAATTCATTCAATGAAACAGGAGATCGGTCAAAGTAAACATCCTAAAAAGTCTGGGGGAATAAAGGAACCCTCAACTGCTGCCAAAAGGACAATAGAGTTGGTCCAAGATAGATTTCCCCGGGGAGTAAGTTCCAGAAGCAACAACAACAAACGCTGGATGCGGGGTCCTCCTCACCCCTACCTGGCCCTCTCCTCGGATGGTGAAGGGATTAGTAGCAGGGCTTCTGATAAGCATCTTTATTTGTGTGGGAAGACAAGATCCTTGAGGCATATTCTGGTTTACCAGTGGGGTAAAGTTCTTCTGCTGCTTCTGCTTCTTATCATCATCATCATCATCATCATCATCATCATCATCCATCTAGGGCAGCCTTCTCTAACCTGGGGCTGCCTGGATATTTTGGACTACAACTCCCATCATGTCTGGCCATTGGCCATGCTGGCTGATGGAGGGCCAGGATCTCTTCTCGATCCTCTCAGAGTGCAGGACACGGAATAACGGGCTCAAGTTAAAGGAAGCCAGATTCCGGCTGGACATCAGGAAAAACTTCCTGACTGTTAGAGCAGTATGACAATGGAACCAATGACCTAGGGAGGTTGTGGGTTCTCCCACACTAGAGGCCTTCAAGAGGCAGCTGGACAACCATCTGTCAGGGATGCTTTAGGGTGGATTCCTGCATTGAGCAGGGGGTTAGACTCGATGGCCTTGGAGGCCCCTTCCAACTCTGCTATTCTATGATTCTATGATTCTAATGGGACTTGACATCCAAAGCATGTGGAGAGTATCAGGCCAGGGTGGCTGATCTAGGTGTATCAAATTTCTGCCCCAACGGGGCTGTTGTACCTTTAGAGCTGCACGACTGGTAGAAATGGAACAGGTGCAGCTTTGCCCACCAATGCTGCTCCGCGGTGGGAAAACCAGCACCTGTCACATTCCAGTCCGTTGTGCAGCCTTTGAACAGCTGCACCTTTTCCCCAGCGTAGAGAAACCCTGACGGGAAAACCGAAACCTGTTGCCGTAAAAAGCTGCACGACTGGTGGAAATGCAACAGGTGCAGGTTTTCTCTTCCTTGCAGACCCCCATGCTGGCAAAGGGGTGGGTGGTGGTGGGGCAGGCGGGACCCTTTCATGCTACTCTTTCACGAAACAAATGGCACAGAATTCACTGAGTCCATCTGTCGCCATTCGGGCCTATTTAACTTCTTTAGGTCTTGTTTCCACTAGCTGGCAGAGCAGCTAGATCTGATTAACAATGCTGTGGGGAGGGTGTGTGTAAAAGAGAAACCGAGCCAAACTCACCGCACCCTGGCACACCTTTGAGTGGTGGCAGCCACTGGCCATCATCTGGTGGACGCCACCTTGTTTCTCAGAATTCCCCTCTGAGCAATGACAGAGCATCGTTCCAAGTGGATTTCTAGGGTGGGGTTGGAGGTGGGGGCGAACAGTGTCCCCCAATGACGGTGGCCATCTCCCCCCAACACACACACACACACACACACACACACACACACACACACACGCAAAGCCCCAGAACCACACTAGGTCATGATGCACCATCATTCTGTGGAGGCTTTGGGGAGGGCAGTGCTGCTACCACCACCTGCAAGTTCCACACCCTGGGAAATCACAAAATATTTCCCCGCTCCAATTTCCCTGACTGAAAATGGGGTGCCGAAATTAAGCTTGTGGGGAGGGGGAGGTCATTTCATCTCGAATCCAGAATGGTGTTCAAACTGTATTTCAGGAAACACTGGTGTTCCTCAATGAGAAGTTCAGAAATGGTGGGCATGCGGCTCTGAAGACAGCTTGCCCAGTGATGGCTCTAGATTTTTGGTGGACCCTTGGACAAGACACCATCAATGGGCCCCTGCCTCAGTGAGTCCACCTTCTCACTGCCATTGTCACTGGCTGGTCTTGGACTCATCCCCTTCCTCATTGTTGCTACCCCTTGCTTGCTTGACAGGCAGAGAGCCAGGGAGCAAGGAGGCCATGGCGTTTCCTGCTCTTCCCACTTACCACCTCCATTGTAAAGAAGCAGGTGAGCAAGCAGGTTGTGATGATGAAGAGAAGGAGAAAGTCCTGAGGACTCTTCTTAGTGGGTCCCTGCTGGGCTGGGGGCCCTCGGCTGGTGCCCAACCATGCCTACCTTTCATTCTGGCTCGCCAAAGTTCATGAAATCCACAATTCCAACCATAATTCAAAGTGGTAGCTTAACAGTTCTACCTGGCTGATTATTTGAACGGACTTGTGCTCCCCCATCAACTTGCTGTGTGTTGTGATGTCAACTTCAGATTCCATCCACTGGATGCCATTGTTGTATGCAGGTGGCAACTCAGGAAAGGGCCTTCTTGGTTATGGTGCCTCACCTTTGGTGGGATTTTAATCCCAAGGGAAGCTTGCCTACTATCTACCTGTCATCCTGGCTTGAGAGAAACAGCTTTTTACTTTTCCAGACTATTAACTTCTGATGAGCTTTAATATTTTGATTACCTTATTGCTATTTCCCCCCTGCTATTTTATTGATGGTACTTTTATGTGGTGGTGGTGGAGATAGTTGCAATGGTGAAGAAGAGCAACATGTCCAGTGGGCCCATATTAGGGAGTCCGTGCCAGGTTGCAGGCCCTCGGCGGGTGCCTGAGAATGCCTATCCTTGATGCCAGCCAGCCCTGAACTTGTTCACCACTTCTGACCTCCTCCTGCAATGTATAGCTTCATGAGAGTACTATAGGCAATGCTCGCCACTCTTACCGGCTCATGATGGTGTCTGGTGACCTGCATGAACTGTATGCACTCCAGCATTGTCTACAATGCACTGCAGCATAAATTTCTTGGGAGGTCCATCAATGCTGAAACGTTTTTGTGAAGACACAAAGTTTGAAAACTGATCTCCATAGAAAACCACACTTAGCGTGTGCAAATTTGTATCTAGCACACAGATGTGTATGGATGAGTGGTAGTTGTACCGGCAACGTAAGCTACAGTCGCTCAGGTGATAAAAGGGCCATGTTATGCTGCAGAAAGCAGGGAGAGATCAGTGACCAATTATTTTTAAATCAAGGATTTACAGTAAAGGACTATTGTGTGGACTCTGTCCCCCTCCAGTGGTATCTTGCTAGCATGGTCTTAATTTTACTTTAGTAGCAAAACATCACATGACTCAATAACCGAAAATGATCACTATGTATGAAACGACAAATGATGTAAATATGATGCTTTTTCTGAACAAGTGCACAACCATGAAAATTTAAGCTATCCTGTTGCACTAATAAGAGTTAATGCTGGAAACGCAGACTTCTGAAATTCACCCGAGTATTATTTTCTGCAGGTGAAAGATGGCTTTTCTAGTGAAGCCACACATACAAGTGGTTTTGTGCGCAACGCAAACTTTGTGTTAACTTTACTTTAGGGTGACCATATGAAAAGGAGGACAGGGCTCCTGTATCTTTAATAGTTGCATAGAAAAGGGAATTTCAGCAGGTGTCATTTGAATATATGGAGAACCTGGTGAAATTCCCTCTTCATCACAACAGTTAAAGGTGCAGGAGCTATACTACAGTGACCAGATGTAAAAGAGGGCAGGGCACCTGCAGCTTTAACTGTTGTGATGAAGAAGAAATTTCACCAGGTTCCCCATATATTCAAATGACACCTGCTGAAATTTCCTTTTCAATACAACTGTTAAAGATACAGGAGCCCTGTCTTCCTTTTCATAGGGTCACCCTACTTTACTTTTTCAAAATGTAAATCCAGGTTCTCTCTCTCCCTCAATGATTGCCAGTGGGGGCAGGGGGGCACCTTAGAGATGAAAATTGAATGCTATCAAGCAGAGGGCAGGTTCACCTGTTGCAAAATGTCTACATGGAAAGCACTTGCCCCATAGCAGCGATTAATGTTTCATGTGCATAGACTGAAACATTTAAGCAGCAGGAGAGAAACTGCACCCATTGAACTTTTGCCTGTCACCATAGTTCTTAAAGGCGCAGAGCCTCAGTCTGTCATGAGTAAATATTAAGCTTTTAGAGCAGGTGTGGAAGCACCCTCACTGCATTCAGTCCAAACGATTTTAATTCTCTGAAGCCAAAAGTGGGTGGGGGATGGAGGTACACAAAAATGGTTCCACATGTGTTTACCTAAAGTGCCACAGAGAACAAGCAGTGAAAATAAGTTCCAGCTGCCATCTAATACACTCTACTATATAATATATAATTCTCAGATATATAGAGAAATACCAATGATTTGCAAGAATCTATATCAAATTCAGATTTATTTGCACTGGCAGCTGGTTTACATTGGGGCTTGTGGGATGTTTGGCAAACTCCACTCCAAATTATCTTCCCCCCGCAAAAACAGCAACAACAACAATGTGAAATGCAGACACAAGTCCACCTCCCAGGATGCCAAAATAAAAGCAGAGTCTGAAATGCAAACACAAGCACACAAACACACCCAAAAAATACAACAACAAAAAGAGGCCAGGCTACCAAAAGCATCCACACACACACACACACACACACACACACACACACACACACACCTGTTACAAGCAAGAATTCCCCACACCCCAAACATACAAAAAAATAAACCCAGGCTGCAAAGCAAATACAGCTCTCCATGAAAAAGAGTTACCCCAAAAAATAATATCCCAGACTGTAATTCAAATTCAACTCCCAACCCCAAGTGTACACCAAAACAAAAAACAGGCTACAAAGGATACAGAACTCCCCGCAAATTGCCCCCAAAATAAATCCAGACTGCAATGCAACTACTGCCCCACATACAAGAAACCAACAAACAAATCCATTAAGCCACACAACTATTTATTTATTTTATTACATTTATATATGGCCCCATACCCAAAGCTACTGCCCCACGTACAAGAAACCAAGCCACACAGAGACAGGGTTCAGATGACACAATAACCAACGGTGGGTTAAGTAGTCAACGGTTGGTTATCGTGTCACCTGTTGGGACTTTTTCACACCACGGCTGGTATTCGGCTGAAATAACCAATGCAAATATCCAACGCTGTGCAGAGTTGATTATTTGAACAACCATAGTTGGTTATTTTTGTCTGAACTCAGTTCGTCTGAACTCAACCACAGTTGGTTATTTTTGGCGACTACAGAGTCCCCTCGCAAGAGCAGCCAAAGTGGGTGTGACTGCTCTAGACCAGCCGGCAGAACTCACAATGGCTGATGGGATACCAGCGGGAGGACTGAGGAAGGGGGGAGAGGGGGGATGTGTCAATCAAACACACCATTGACTAATAGCCAACATGACGCTGGCCTTAATCCACACCATGGTTGATTATAATCATGCCGTGGGGGGCGTACCCCCTCGATAATCAACCGTGAAGTTGGCTATTAACCCACCACTGACTATTGTGTTGTCCAAACGCGGCCTCCCAACCACAATAAATGTATAAATCTAGGCAGTAATGCAAACCTGACCTTTCCCAAAATACTAAAAATATCCCTCCAGATATAACAGAACCACCACCCCTGTACCAACACCACAAAAATGACTTTCTCTCTCCTAAACTGCAATACAAATATACCCCTTCCCCCCGAAAAAAACCCAAACTGCAATCCAAATGCTCCCACCAACGCAATCTTTGCTAGGCAGCGCTGTGGCACAATAGGATGGAAAGCGCCCAGCACCCAGCTGTAGTTAAACTCTGTTTCTGACATCATAGAGACAAAAAGGCCAATGGGGGAGACGCTCTACCCCCTTCTCCCATGTCCTATATCTTTGCATTGGTTGCCCCACACAAAGCTGGCTTTGGATTGAAGCGTCCTGGGCAAAAGGCCCTCTGATGGACCTCCTCCTCTATCGATGGGTCCTGGAGGGTTAATCTGCTCCGAGCAGCACAGGGCTGCTGTGGCTAGTCATCCTTTAAATTTCCCACAATGCACCAAAACGATACTAGGTCAGGGGCATTGTGGGAAATTAGAAGAATGGCTAGATTTTAGAGAAGTTTTCTCTTTTGAAGTCAAATGTGATGTTGTTGGACTTCCTGGGCAGTTTCCCACATAAATATAAATTTAGACTGATAGCACTGTGGTCACCATTACCACGTGGTTCAACAACGTTTACATCTCATACTAGGTCCTGGGCGATGCCACTTAGGACTGAGTCCAGGGTTGTCTCCCCTTCGGTGGGTTCCATGACCATCTGTTCTAGGGCACAGTTGTTTAGGGCATCGAGAAATTTAACCTCTTTGTCTTGATGAATATTCATTTATTCAGTGGTCCTACAACTCCCAGTATTTCCCCAGCCAGCCATGCCGGGAGGAATGCTGGGAGTTGTGGGGCTGTTTTTCTGTCTGAGCATGCACAGGGTTGCACCCTTAATTATGTAAATTACTCTCCCAATCGATTTGTGTGCAGTTTTACCATAGAAAAGCGATATACTAATAAACAGAGGAGGAGGAGGAGGAGGAGGAGGAGGCAGAATTAACATCACCAGCCCGGGGGGGAGGGGGGCAGTTTAGTGTGCAGCTGGACACAAAATTTGCAGTTGGGGAAAAAATGTGCAGTTGGAAATCTGATAGCGTGCAGTTGAAAAAAGTGCTGAAAAAATAAGCCACATGTTATGTGTCTGTGTTTATTAAGAACGTAACAACAAAGACAGGGATGGCATGTAACACAAATTATATAAGGATGCAGGTGAAAGAGCCCTTGATGGTGTGACTGATGTTGTTGGGTCCTGTGACAGGGGTGCCTGAATAGATGTGGGGGCAGAGTTGGCCCTTGGGTCTATTGCATGGACTGGTCCCTCTGTCTGTGTCTCTGTCCTGTGTACTGTTGCTGGTTAGCATCTGCTTCAGTTGTCTGGAGGCCAGGACCACTCTGCCTCCCAAGGCTTGTGAGAGAGAAGTGTCTCTGCTGGGTTGGAGTTCACTGATGTTCCGCTGTAAGTGACCACCAGTGGTTTACTTCTCTTGGTCTGTCGGCCTTCCTGGGTATCCGTATGGCCCTGTTCATCTGTCTTTATGTTTAAGGTGCTACTAGAATCATGGAATCATAGAATAGCAGAGTTGGAAGGGGCCTACAAGGCCATCAAGTCCAACCCCCTGCTCAATGCAGGAATTCACCCTAAAGCATCCCTGACAGATGCTTGTCCAGCTGCCTCTTGAAGGCCTCTAGTTAGGGTGATCATCTGTCCAGTCCTGAAAGACTGGGCGGAGGCTTGGGCGGAGTGGTGGTGGTGTCTGGCCGCAAATTTAAAGCAAATTTAAAATTTTCTTTAAAAATCCCCTGCACCAGCCCAGTGAGCTTCCAAAGGGGACCTGAAGTCAGTGGAGGCTCCGGTGTCAGTGGGGCTGTGAATCCGTTCTGAGTTTCAGTCCAGATGCTAAAAGAGCCACCAAAGGTGCTGAGCCCCACCCCAAAAATTAGGATCAGCACATTGGACAGTTCCTTTAGATAGGGTGACCCTATGAAAAGGAGGACCGGGCTCCTGTATCTTTAACAGTTGTATTGAAAAGGAAATTTCAGCAGGTGTCATTTGTATATATGGGGAACCTGGGGAAATTTCTTCTTCATCACCACAGTTAAAGCTGCCCTCTTTTAAATCTGGTCTCTCTAGTATAGCTCCTGCAGCTTTAACTGTGGTGATGAAGAGGGGATTTCACCAGGTTCTCCATATATTCAAATGATACCTGCTGAAATTCCCTTTTCTATACAACTATTAAAGATACAGGAGCCCGGTCCTCCTTTTCATAGGGTCACCCTACTTTAGAGTTCTGACCGGTTCCAACTGAAACCCAGAGCGGATTCTCCGCCCCACTGGCACCGGAGCCACCAGCCTCCACTGCCTGCAGCGTGGCTCCGCTTCCCCTGCGCCGACTGACTGTTGCTTGGCAACTGAGCCAGGCGTGGGAATCGAGCCCGGAGCGTGCGAGCGCCGGGCCTCTCCTTCCGCCACCTGCCCGGCCAGGCCCGCTCAGCGGATGGCCGAGGCGCCCACCGCGTCCTGCGCCTCGTCGCGCCGGACCAGGCCAGGCCAGGCCGAGCCGAGCCGGGCGGGCGGCGGCGAAGATGGCGCTGTCCAGGGGCCTGCGGTGCTGCCAGCGCGTCTTCGGCTGGGTGCCCGTCCTCATCATCGCGCTGGTGGTGCTGTGGTCCTACTACGCCTACGTCTTCGAGCTGTGCCTGGGTGAGGCGAGCGGCGGCCGGATCCGCCTGGCCACGGGGCGGCGGGCGGGGAGAGGCTGTTACTCGCGAGGAAGCGCGGCTCGGGGCCAGGAAAGCGGCACGCGCGGACCTGGGTGGAAGCCCTATGGGGCACTCTCCCCCCCCTCCTCTAGCCCACAGGGCTTTACTTCTGAGGAATCCTAGGCTCGGATCCGCACCCGTAGCCGTGCTCAGAGTAAACCCATTGGACGCAATGGGACTTCGCTGAGTCGAGACCTGCTTCACTCGCGTGGACTGCAGGCGGCCGTGAAGGCTGGATCCAAGAGGAGTGCCCCCATGTTCTTCCTACGTAGAGTAGAGCTATTCAAATGAATGAGACTTGAGTCAATTGCGACAAGCGGAAGTCTCGTTCATTTCATAGAAACATAGAATAGCAGAGTTGGAAGGGGCCTACAAGGCCATCTAGTCCAACCCCCTGCTCAATGCAGGAAGGGGTCTACTCTAGGGGTCTACTCTTTCAAGGGGTCTACTCTTCGTTGGGCTAACACTGGGTACTACCCCAGCCCACAGTCTCTTGAAGGTGCCACAAGGCTTTGTGCTTACTCACGAGTAAGGCCTGCCGGGTTCACTTCCTCCCAGGTGAGCAGGATTCTGCAGCCTGGCAGCTCGCTTTCTCGCAAGTCAGTCTTCTTGGGTTCAGTAGGGCTTTACTACCAGGTAAACAGGAATAGGATTCGTACCCTGGCACTCCAGCCCTGTCCATGGCAATGTTCCTGATTGGGGCGTTTGGTAATATTATGATTAACCTGCATTGAACTTAATGGAATGTACTCCGAAACATGCGCAAGATTGGGCTCCATGTCAGCTGCAGGATTTTGTTGGCCCTGAGCACGTATATTAGTAATACTTGTGTAAGTGCTTTTGTGGGTACATAGCATTTCACAGGCATTATCGTGTTGCAGTGCTTACAACAGTCCTGTAAGGTCGGCCAGTGTAATTATCCCCATATTGCAGGCGAAGGATTGAGGCTGACGGTGGCTTTCTTTAAAGCCATCTCGTGAATTTGTGGCAAGAGGTGAGCTTTGGACCAGGGTCTTTCTTATTTTTAACCTGAATAGGGAGGAGTGCAAATTCCTATGTTGCCTCCAACCTTTCTGTTTGCCCTGATTTTGCTAGGCTCACTCCAGAGTCAACTTTGATTGTGCAACACGACATGGGGAAAGAAAATCGTGGATTGCAGCAGGGGGGTAATAGCATCTGATGTAGGGTGGAAGAATGGAGAACGTTGGGTCTGTATGGTGTGGGTCTCTATATAAAAACTGTTTGGACTTATTGAACTCATACTTCCAGTCTCTAGTCAATATGCTTATCCCATTACTGCTGATTCAAAATAGATACTGTGCCAGGAGAATTCAGATTTAGCATGTTATTGGGTTTTGTATAAATTTATTATACATGGAATTGATAAAATATAATTAAAATTAATATGATAGCATGATTAGAATAATGTTGGAGATAATGATAATGATGGTGTCTGATTTTGAGATGACTTATGGCAGGGGAAGCAGGCCTGTTTAAAGGGAGTCTTGTGAGGGGATCAAGTGGATGTAGAGATGGCGATTTGGTTCCATATTGTGGAGGATTTACCAGTGAGCTTCAAGGTTGACCAAGGATTTGAACCCAGTTATCCCTGGTTTAAATCCAACACTCTCTCCACTATACCACACAGAGAAACATCTGCCTGTCACACACCTGTTTAAAGTACAGAGCTGGATGTAAGATTTGGAGGCTGGGTGCGGAGGGAGAGATAGCAGCACTCAGTTTTTCTTCCACCAACAAGGAAGAAGGAGAATGTCTGTGCATGTGTTTATTGGGTAAACTTTGTGAGGAGATATCTGGTACTTTTCAAAATAAATAAAAGAAACATTCTAAGTGAAGGTTAGTTGCACATGGCCATAGTGACTTTTTCAGGCCCAAAGAGCTATCATTTTTCCCTGCCTTGAATGCCAATTTTTTGGTGGAAAGGCGGGGTATATATCAAATAAATAAATAATCAGAATTTCTTTCTTTCAGTCTTTGTTGATGCATTCATATGGGCAGGATGCAGGTCCACCGTGAAGCTGATTAAAAGGTCACAATGCAGGGGGAATTGATTGTCTGAATTCACTTTATTTTCCCTGGTGCTAATTGAGCAGGGAGAAGTCAAAAGCTAAATCATGACAGCACTGAGTTCTCATATAAATTGAGAAGGCAGCAGTTGATACAAACAGGATACAGCCAAAATAGTGCACAAGGCACACAACTACTATAGTATAAATATTAAAGTCAAAGGCAGGGTGAACAGTTATAACAAACCAAAAGTTTTATAACAAGAACAAAAATTCAACATTATTGTAACAAAAACAAGCTTGTTTATAACTTATGTTATCTGCTAAAGATTGTTTTCCTTACAATAATGTTGAATTTTTGTTCTTGTAATAAAACTTTCGGTTTGTTATAACTGTTCACCCCATATTTGACTTTAATATTTATACTATAGCAGTTGTGTGCCTTGTGCACTATTTTGGCTGTAGCACTGATTTCTCAACAACCCTGATCTTTGATCTGCTCATCCACTGGTCTCCTTGGTTCCTTGTTCTGAGGGGGTGGGAATAGGTGTGGTGCACACCTTTCCAAAGGTTTGTTGACTTGATAAAGGTGTGTCGGTTTCTTGGGGTGGGTGAATATCTGGTGTAGTGAAGAGGGACAAGTATATAAGGCATTAAAGAGAGGAATTAAAGAGAATTTCCTGTCTTTTGGGAAGCCCATGCATCATCTTCTTTCTGAGCCTGTGGCAAGCTCTTGTTGGTCATTTTCGAGGTTTTCCCCAGAGCTGTGAGAGCTGATGATTTTGTTGCATAGAGTATGAGGTTGCTGGACTGGAGTTTATTCTCAAATTTGGCACCATTTGAATCAAGACCTGGTTTGGTTAACGCTAGCTGGACCTAGTGGATATGGCTGCTGCCAAAATCTCCTCCTCCCCTCTCTCTTTGGTTTAAATACAAAATGTGCGGCATGAAATGATAATGCTCTGAGTTTCCACACCCTTGCTTCGGTTCCTCAGTTGTCACTTGTGAGGGTGAGAAAACTAGGAACTCAGAGATGTTGCATCATGTGTTGTTGTCAGAAGATGTTATACGGAAGAGACCTTACTGGGCAGCAGCCCCACACCCTCCACAATGTCACGCTGAGGACACCGTAGTAATCACCTCTCATTTGTGATGCCATGCAAATTAAGACCAGTGGCCTATAGGAGTTGCACTAATTTACATCTATGGGCTTCTTAGCTCTTATTGGTTGACTTGCATTTATTTCAACTCATGTCTGGTATCTCTGCCTTCTGAAAAGGTCGCTTTTTGATATCAGCTTGCGAAAACAGTGTCTCTCTCTCTCTCTCCCCACCCCACCAGTCTATTGTTATTATTCCGCCGCGCTCTCCGACCCGGGTTGCTCTTACCCCGGCAGCAGGAGGCCGGTGGGGAGGCAGCGGCAGCAGCGGCAAGGACGCGGCCGGATTCCCCAGCCGCCGCCGCTTCCTCCGTCTCTTCTGGGTAGGTAGGCAGGAATCTACACCATCGTTTGGGGGGCGTACTGGAGGCGCATGCAAGCGCCTTCAGTACGACGTGTAGATTCCCTCCCCTTCTGTGAACCATGCTGATCTGTTCTGTTCTGGAAACAAGGTTTTTGAGTCATTTCTGGTGGATACTGCTGTTCCATGGGCAGCCCTGGACACTGCCCTGGGACCTTTCTTGGAAGACAAAGATTTGGCTGCTGTGATGCACACAGGATGCTGGATTACTGCAATGTGTGGGGCTACCCCAGAGACTTCAACTGGTTCAGAAAGTGGCAGCTGGATTACTAAGAGGAACAAGCCATTGTAAGCACATTATATCTCTGCTAAGACTCCTGAGATTAATTTAAGTTGATAGCATTAAGCTGTAACACTGCCCTACATACTCGTCCACTAGAACAGATGTGTTTTCCCATGTTCTGCTCCCCAGATGGTAAGATCATGGGGTGAAGCCCAGTTTTGCCACCTGAGTCATGCCATGTGTACATGCGGGCAAGAAGCAGCAGCATTTTTCAGTTGCGGCACCTTCCCTGTGGAATTCTTTGCCAAGGGAGGCACAGAATCCTTTCAGCAGCTGGTTGAAATGGGTTTTTTTAAGAAGACCTTTATTAATGGCTGCGTTTGACGGTGGCAGTAACGCCCCAGCTTTTTCGCTGTGTTTTATTGCTCTTTGCTGCCAACACAGTTCAGGATGGGCAGATTGATGAGACAGACATTTTGGTATAAATAAATAAATCCCAACAGAAGGGACACATGGAATTTCCTGTGGGACAAATATCTGTGAAATAGATTTAAATCACTTTTGCGGGGGTTGGCTCTTTGCTCCTTGCAAGTGGGGGCAGAATACAGTTTTACTGGTAGTCCGAGATGGATTGTTAAGCCAATTAAGTTTTTCAAGGCTTCATCATCATTTCAAGGCTGCAAGAAAGGCCAATGCTATTTTGGGCTGCATTAATAGAAGTATAGCTTCCAAATCACGTGAGGTACTGGTTCCTCTCTATTTGGCCCTGGTTAGGCCTCATCTAGAGTATTGCATCCAGTTCTGGGCTCCACAATTCAAGAAGGACGCAGACAAGCTGGAGCGTGTTCAGAGGAGGGCAACCAGGATGATCAGGGGTCTGGAAACAAAGCCCTATGAAGAGAGACTGAAAGAACTGGGCATGTTTAGCCTGGAGAAGAGAAGATGGAGGGGAGACATGATAGCACTCTTCAAATACTTGAAAGGTTGTCACACAGAGGAAGGCCAGGATCTCTTCTCGATCCTCCCAGAGTGCAGGAGACGGAATAACGGGCTCAAGTTAAAGGAAGCCAGATTCCAGCTGGACATCAGGAAAAACTTCCTGACTGTTAGAGCAGTGTGACAATGGAATCAGTTCCCTTGGGAGGTTGTGGGCTCTCCCACACTAGAGGCCTTCAAGAGGCAGATGGACAAGCATCTGTTGGGGATGCTTTAGGGTGGATTCCTGCATTGAGCTGGGGATTGGACTCGATGGCCTTGTAGGCCCCTTCCAACTCTGCTATTCTATGAGTCTATGATTCTATGAAGTAAGTGAAATTGAGGATGAAATAAGACGACGCCTGAAGTGAAAAACAAACAAAGTGCATGTAGAGGCACACCCTGTTTTTAGGAGCACTTCTTAATACACACAGTATTTATTGCAATGGATTTGGTTCTCAGTTTCTGTGCTGCTACAATGAACGCTGCATCTCTGAATGTCACACACTTCCCTCACATAGATGGAAAGGAAATTATTCTGTCTGAAAGCATTGAATTAGCCCAAGTTCTTCTCGTCAGCTATTCTCCTGTTGCATCATGTGGTCTGGTTCAGATGTGTAAAAAGTGCAGCGTCCACCACGCTCTGACTCATATCCCATTTGTCTTCCGCTCGCTCAAAGACGGACAGGAGCTGGCATCCATGTGACAGTGATGCGCTCCGTTCCAGGGGACAGATCTCATCCCGTTAACACTGCAAGCCCTGCTGGAGAATTTGGATAAGAAGCCAGGCTCCAGGGGGGCCTTGCCCCAGCCACCGACTGCTGCCGCATGAGGAGGAGAGCAGACGGACACGCTGCTGGCTAGAGTATGATGCCATGACAGCAGAAGGGAATGAACAAGCTGTCAGGAAACTGCAAGGTTACAAACTTCTATTCCCACTCACGCAGACCCTGGGGTTGATGGTGCCAAGGAAGGTCCTACTACTGTGAGAGTCAACAGGAGTCTCGGGAAGGAGCTAATGAGCCCTTTAGGAAGACTGTGGTGGCTGTACAGATTTTTCAGAGGAAGGGTAAAACTTTGCATGGCAAACTCTGCTCCATGCGCCTGATATAATACAGCGTGGAAATTTAGTGCTATGTCTGTTTAACACACACACACACACACACACACACACACACACAGCAACGTGAACGAAGAAAGGTTTGGATTACAGGAATGCAGCATTTGTAGAGGTCAAAACCCACAGGTGAGTCACAGGCATGTTGAGCCTCCCCACATCTGCATTAAGCCAGGGCTCAATCTCTCTCAGCCACACCCCAGAAGGAATGAGCTTGCCTCAAGCCAGGAACATGAGTTTGATCTGGCTGCCAGCAGTGTGGGCGAGTCCATGCTTATCTCTAGATAGAGAAGATGCAGGGTGAAAAGTGGCACTAAGTATCAGCAGAAAGGGCACATGAAATGTCCTATGGAGCAAGAGACACCTGCAGCTATACCTGGAATACGAGAATGCTCACAATTGGTTCTGAGAGATCACACTGCATACAAGAGGCTATCCTCAAGATACTGTCGCTCTGTGTGGTGCAAATAGAACCCTCCTTAGCAAGGTGCCTCGTGCCGGCATCTCCAGTGACTATGGGGAGGAAAAACAACGCCTCTCCACCAACTGCTCCCCATGACAACAGGAACTTGAAAAGCAATCATGAAAGTGCCATTTTACAATGTTAGCCTGTTTGAACTTGCCTCTGCTCTTAGCAATGTGTTTTCTTAAGTCCTGGCTTTAGCCACGGCCATCCCATCTTCTTACGCTGCATTACTGAGCCTTGGGTGGGTGAGCTGGGTGGGGTTGACCTGACTCAGCTCTGCCCATCTGGGTACTCAGTGCAGCACCAACATAGATTGGAGGGACAGGGTGGGGGAAGTCACCATGATTCATAGATCTTCCATCTCTACCACCAGGAAACCACTCCACCTTGGAGCAGGCCTTGAGGGGTTGCACCTGGTGTTGGGCCACAGAGAGAGATTTGGGATGCTGCTGGTGTACTGCCCACCCTGCTGCCCAGCATCCTCCCTGACCGAGCTGGCAGAGGTGGTCTCGAGTGTGGTGTTGGAGGAACCCAGGATGGTTGTTCTTGGTGACTTCAACTTCCATGCTGAGGCTGTCTCTCGAGCTTCAGCTTGGGACTTCATGGCCTCTATGACAACCATGGAGTGTCTTAGTTTGTCATCAGCCCAACACATGAAGCAGAGCATACCCTTGATTTGGTTTTTGCTCCAAACTGTGAGGTGGGTCGTCTGAAGATTGGGTGTGTGTGTCCAAGTAACCCCCTTGTCATGGTTGGACCATTTCCTGGTGAGATTTGAACTCATGTTGTTATTCCCCTCCTGCAAGGGTGGGGGACCCACTTGGATGGTCCACCCCAGGAGACTGATGGAATCCAACAGATTCCTGAATGCTCTTGGTGATTTTCCAGTGGAGAGAGCTGGTGATCCAGCCGAGGCCCCTAGAACAGTGAGATGCGGAAGGCCATCAACTTGATTGCACCTGAGTGCCCTCTTGGGCCCTGTAGAGCCTGCTCTGCTCCTTGTATACTAGGGAGCTGCGGTCAGTGAAACTGGCTGGACATCGGCTAAAGCGCAAATGGCGTAAGACTCGAAGCACTCGCTCTACAGCACATAATTGTGCCTAATGTGTGGCAATGCGGGCAGCAAAGAAGGCTTACTTTGCAGCCTCCATTGCATCCTCAAGTAGCCATCCAGTGGAGCTCTTCTGGGTGGTCTGGGGGCTGTGACCTTTTTGCATTGCACTTTGAGGACAAAATCACTTGTCTCCACAGCGAGCTTGATGCTGTTGTTAGTGCAGCTCCAGTTGAGGTGTCTGATGCTACCATCTGCCCGATTTTGTGGGATCAGTTCCAGTTAAACCACTTGCCCTCTCCATCCCTGTCCCTCCTGGCTTATAAAAGCGAGTAAAGGAGGTTTAACTGGGTGGGTCCGGGGTGTGTGTGTGTGTGATAAATGCTTCCCTTCAGGAAGGGGTGGTAAAACCACTCCTGAAGAAGCCCACCCTGGACCCGACGGTACTAGACAACTACCACCCAGTCTCAAACACCCCGTTTTCAGGGAAGGCACTTGAGAGGGTCATAGCAGAGCAACTGCAAGTACTTTTGAAGGATACTGATTATCTAGACCCATTCCAGTCTGGGTTTCAATCTGGTTACGGGACTGAATCAGCCTTCGTCACCCTGATAGATGACCTTTATTTGCGTTGACCTTTCACAACTCCGCTGTAGTTATGCGGATAGAAACTGAGAGCCATCATTGACTTCTGTCTGACTTACCCAGGGCCGGATTAAGGCCAGCTGATGCCCTATGCACAGCCCAATAATGGTCCCCCCTTGGCTCTTCGATTGCTTAGCTGGCAAGATTTTAAGACTCAAGAATTCATGCAGAAAACGTTGGTAAGACAATCAACATACTGAACTCTAGGCATATGTTGAGACAAAGATTGTCAGAAGGTTATCTCACATGTCAGATGACATCGTGGGACACGTAGAGCCTAAAGCTGGTTGATTGGGTGTAATAAAATAAAGCACAAATGATAAAAAATTTGCTGCTCTTAGAATATGCCGCTGGGCCGTTTCTATGGATCTGGAATTCCTTAGAATTAGATGGCTACAGCTATGGTACCGGCACTCTGTGGTGCCCCCTTCCCTTGGTGCCCTAAGCACATGCTTCTATTGCTTAAAGGTGAATCCAGGGCTGGTCTTACCCCTCTGAAAGGAGAGTGTGTGTGTTGTGTAGTGGTTAGAAACCTGGGTTCTAGTCACCACTCATCCATGAAACTCACTGAGTGACTTTGGGCCAGTCACTGAGCCTCAGCCTAACCCACCTCACAAGGTTGTTGTGAGGATAAAACAGAAAGGAGGAGGAAGATCATGTATGCCACCTTGGGGCTTCTTGGAGAAAAAGGCAGAATGCAGATGTAACAAATAGAATCAATCGATCAATAATCAATCGGGTTTTTGTGAACCGCCCAGAGAGCTTCGGCTATGGGGCGGTATATAAATGTAATAAATAAATAAAATTTATCTCATTAGGTCTGTTGGCAGTAATGGAAGATTCCAACCCTAACTCAGTATTGGGTTGCCACCCCCTCCCTCTTAGCCTACCCTACATCACAAGGGTCATTGTGAGGATAAAATGACGTGAGCTCCACTATGCCACCCTAAGCTGCTTGAAGGAAGCATGTTGGCAGTGACAGGAAAGCGAGGGTGGTGGTGGCAGCATGGATTGGATCACCCTGTCTTCACATCCTTCTATTTCCTGTTTAGGGAGAGATCAGGGGCCTCTCTGGATCTCCTGATACAGCCAATCCGGTGAACATCAAAGCATTCTTTTTACCCAAGTGGGATTCTGAAGGCAGGTTTAGCCGGCAAGTGATTTCGCAGCACAGCAGCTGAAACTTGACAAACCGGATGGGATGCCCCTACCAAATGATCTCACCAGGCACATCTCCCACTTTAGGCTGCCTTCCTGCTTACGTCCTTGAAATAATTGCAGTCTGTGTGGTTATGGTGGCAGTGGTAGTTGATTTTGCCCTCCTCTCTATGTGGCCCAGTAAAATCTAGAGAAATAGGAATATAAAGCCTTCATCACTGTGTAGAGTCTTAAGAGCTGGATGAGCAACCATTTGTTTAGGTTAGTTTAGCTCAAGGATGAGCAGAAGGAGGTCTGGATCTACTCATAGATCTCTGTGCGAATTGCAGTAGTTAGCAAAGGGTTTTAAATTCACACTTGGGTAACAACTAAAAAGCACGCGCACACACGTACACACACACAAAATTAGGCAGCTGAAAAAGAACTCTTGGGGAGAAACCAGGAGTGAATTTTTTGCGTGAAAAGACTTCTCGGTGGCTGCTCCAAGACTCTGGATCTCCCTTCCCAGGGAGGCTAGGCTATTGGGCAGAATAAAAATGCAATAAATAAATAAATAAATAAATAAATAAATAATCCTTTCCATTTTCGTGCATATAATAATCTCGCCGCCATTATCATATATAAAAATAATGTCCCATAGTTCTTTTTCATCTGATCATCCATCAGACCCAACAGGAAGTATTCTGGTTTCAGTTGTACAATAGTTTTCAGAATCTTCTGAATTAAAGCATGAATTTGCATCCAAAAGTGTTTTGTTTTTTTACAAGCCCACCACATATGATAAAACGTCCCTTCTTGTTTTCACGTTTTCAACAATTTCCTGAAGCACCTTTATACATTTTTGCCAGTTTTGAAGGATGTATATACCATCTATACATCATCTTATAATTTTTTTCTTTAAGACTAGCGCTTAATGTAAATTTTAAGCCTTTTGACCACATATTTTCCCATTTTTCCATTAATATGTTATATCCAAAATTCTGACCCCATTTTATCATACAATCTTTTATTTGTTCTTCCTCCATCTCAAATTTCAACAACAATTTATACATTTTTACATTTTTGCAATAACATGTCCATCATTTGTACACATTGCCTTTTCAAATTCAGATTTTGTTTGCTCAAACCCAAAAGTTCTCTTATCTACTTTAAATCTTTCAAAGATTGGAAATATGAGAACCATTGATATATGTAACCTCCTTTCACTAATTCTTCCCTCGACTTTATTTTGTGTTCACCTTGCATCAATTGTAATACATCCCGATATGTTAACATACTTGACATTTTTGTTCTGTGGAAGGCCTCCTGTGCTAATAATCACAAAGGTATTTTCTGACAGAACCTAAGTTTATATTTACTCCATATTTCAAAATAGCACGTCGTACATCTGATTATTAAATTCTGCATTAACCTTAGCTTTGTCATACCACAAATAACCATGCCATCCAAATCTCAATTCATGTCCTTCTAGTTCCAGTAATCTTTTGTTTTTCAACAATATCCATTCTTTCATCCATACCAAGCAGCAAGCAGGAAAATACAATTTCATCTCTGGTAAACCCAGACCTCCTCTTTCTTTTGCATCCTGCAGTATTTTATATTTAACTCTTGGGTTGTTTTGCTTGCCATATAAATCTAGTTATATCTTGCCTTCCTTTTCTTAAAGACACACATGCCCATGGTTACATCTCTTTAGTTCCAGTTTGGAATGCATCCTGCACATGTGGATAGCCCATGTTGAGCTGCACAGTGTCACAATGTTGATTTTGAACTAGCACTTTTGGTTGGGAATTCCCAGCCATCTCTAAACTCAAATTCTAACATAGGATCAAAAGCAGCTAGAGCCTATAGGCAGATATGGAGATGTCATTTGGACAGGTAATTAGAGGAGACCGGCTTATCTCTCAATTGGTAGTTCCGTTGGGACTCCCAAAGAAAAATTACATTTTGTAGCAGTGGAGAATGCAGAAGAACTGAAACGACTGAATATCTTATTATAGAGATAATTCAAGTGAACAAAATGAATATCGAAGTTGTAAAGCTGGTGTGAAGTGTGGTTACATATGTGATCAATAAAATGGAAGCTCATTTCTTTTAAGCTTCAGACATATTCAGCTTGAGCTTATTCTTAGAATATTTTCTTTATGGAAAATATTAAGAGAACACCACAGGAATTTTTGCATGTCGTTTAACTATGTCTCCATTTTCTCTTTCAGTGACTCTGACCAACTCCATAGAAAGAGGTGTGTGCATATTTATCACATCATATGTTTATGCTTTGTTCTTATTTCAAGATATTGTTCTTTTTTTAAAAAAAGGAAAAGGACAAAAAAGTATACTGGAAGTCAGTTTTAATGAGAAGACGAAGGGGAAGCAACCCTATATGAACTGGTTTGACTATTTTGCTCATTGCAGGGAGGAGAGATAATAAAGATATTAGCTTGTTCCTGATATTCATGAGCGGAGGTTGAGAGGAGGAGGATTTCTGCCTGTCTCCTCCTCCATCTGCAGTGCCCTGCAGCATATACCCCACCAGCCTCCCTCAACCTGGTGCCTGCTAGACTACATCATACCATCATTGTCCATGCTGGTTGGGGTTAATCAGAGTTCTTGCCCAACACATCTGGAGCACCAGGCTGAGGAAGGCTATACTGCATCTTTGCCGAGGGTCCTCACAACTTCCAGGAACAGATGAGGAAGTGCAACAGCGGCCTGGGGGGGGGGGGAGGCAGGAAAGCCTTTTGGCAAACACAAACACTGTTCCATACTTGGAAGGGATGTTACAATCCAAGCCATAGTAACAAAAGATGATGATAGTGTAATAGCGTGTATGTAGCTTTTCCCCTAGAGTTAAGTGCTTAAAGCCCTTTACATACATGATCTCAGTAACCTTTCTAAAGGTCCTTTACAACAGACTTGTATTATTATCCCCATATTGTAGATGGGGGGCTGAGAAAGAGGCCACATTTTCATTATTTGGGCTGTTCCACCTCAGACTGCAGTTGGGGCCTCATAGGACTGACAGAACATCTCTCCAACGTTGGCTAAAATAAGTATTGTCTCTTCTTGGAAGTTTCCACCTGCACTGTCTTTAATAGGGTGGTTTGAGAAGGTCTGGACTGTAACTCTGTCAACTAAGTGAGCCTTCATGGTGTAGACACCAGACCAGGACCAGAGAAATGCAGTTCTAAATCCCTGCTCAGCCATGAAGCTCCCTGGGTGACCTTGAGCTGCAATTAAATTCCATAATGAATACATTTTGTATACTTATTTATTTTTTATTTATTTATTTACTTGTTTTTAATGTTCACTGTTTTTAACTTCTGTAAACCGCCCAGAGAGCTTCTGCTATGGGGCGGTATATAAATGTAATAAAATAAATAAATGAATAAATAAATGGCAAGATGTGTTTGACTATAACCATGAGTCCGCCCAGCTAGTTGATTGATCATCCAGCTTAAAGCGAGAGCACATATTTTTTCATGTATAAGACCTTGGGCACCTCTCGTTTTTTAAAGCCTTTGAGGCAATGTTGCTGGCAGAGATTTCTGTTTTGAGACTGGGAAGCTTCCAAATCGAGGCAGGCTAACCTGGGCTGGATGGACCATTTGACTGGCACGATATTAAAAACAGCCTGTTATATCCTGACGCAGCAAAGAATGGGGCAGGGCCATTTCCCAGGGTCTTGATAGCAGCGTGTGCACACTAACAACAGGTCTCATTTTGGGTGGAAGTGGTAGGTTAGCTGCCATTCCTCTTTTTCAGCAATGCCAATAGCAGCTTCAGAGTAGGGCAGTTTTTATCGGGACCACAGCAGGAGGAAAATTTAAATACGCCTTCTCTACTTGCGGGGTCCCAATCTTGATTGCACCCTCCTGACAGCTACTTGCAGTATTAATATACAATGTTAATCCACTTCCTTAATGACATGTGTAGTTTGGTTTGCACAGACCAAGGTTGCAATTACATATAAGCATGTCTTGCTTTCTGATGAATCAGAACACTTGCTTTTCCCTTCTTTTTTTTTAGCATTTATTTATTTATTACATTTCTATACCGCCCAATAGCCGAAGCTCTCTGGGCGGTTCACATTTCTCTTTCAGTTGCACAAGCTGTGGTTGCTTTGAGGGAGAGTTCATTCAATATATCTATTTCTTAAAGATTAGCCTGTCATGGAAATCAAGTATTAAAAAGATACTTTTTAATACTTTAATACTTTAATGTTTAATTCAAGGACGCTCTCTTTTTCCCTTTAGTGGCCTACCTCACTATATTCCACGTGATCTTCGTGTTTTTCATATGGACGTATTGGAAGTCTATATTTACTCCTCCGCAGCAACCGGACAAAAAGGTAAGAAACAGAAAGTCCTAGAGCAACAAAGCAGTCCTAGAGCAACGGCCGAAACCCCCAAGCATAAGAATAGCAAACCAAATGCGGACGATTCCCCTCATAGTCTGAGATCAACAGTGAGGAGGACAGACAGCTGTAATTTATTTATTTATTTATTACATTTCTGTACCGCCCAATAGCCAGAGCTCTCTGGGTGGTTCACAAAAATTAAAAACATTCAAAGTATAAAACAACAGTATAAACACTGTAACACTGAGATGAGGCTGGGGAGGGATGTTTCCAGATCCTAAACCAAAACGCACCAAAGAGGCAACACCTGGAACAGGAAAAGACTAGCATCCAACAGGGGCAGGAGTCACTTTTATTGATACCAATTGTATTAATCCCAACATGTTTTGAGCAAATGGCTCTTTCTCAGGGACTTAGCTGTGAAGGAGCTACTAGTCTGACTCCTACTACAGGAGCTGACCATCACAAGATCCTAGCCAAGGGGAAATGCTCAGGACAGGGGTGGGGGACACAGAACATGGTTCCACTGCTCTTCAACGGGGATCGTCCCTGCACTCTGCCTCCTGCCCTGTACTGTGGCCTCTCCATCAAACGGGTAGTGGCTAAACAAAGCCAGGTGGGTGTAACCAGTCCTCTTCTACTTCCAGTTCCACATGTCTTACGCTGACAAGGAGCGCTACGAGAATGAAGAGCATCCCGAAGGACAGAGGGAAATACTTCTTGAAATGGCGCGGAAATTGCCGGTGTACACCAGGACAGGGAATGGAGGTCAGGTGCACAGATGGCTTTGGCGATATCCGCCCCGTCAGCCCAAATGGCACATGCCAGCATGGCGTCCTTGCGAAGCTGATGGTTTCCGCTAGCAGCCTTAGGTCTTCAGAACCTTACTGCAGACAGAATCATATTGGTTTTAAAGGGTTTCCTTTCTAACTAAGGAACATAGAAAACGGCGTTACCAGAGTCTGACCATCGGTCCATCTTGCCCAGTATTGCCGACACTGACTGGCAGTGGCTCTCCAGAGGTTCAGGCAGGAGTTTTTCCTAGCCCTCGCTGGAGATGCCAGGGATTGAGCCAGGGAACAGGTGCTCTGCCGCTGAGCTACAAGCCCTCCTCCCTCAGCCATTTTTATCATAGGGAGAAAATCCCTTAAAGACATTCTTCATTTATAGGGCAGGGCCGGATGCTGTGCATCCACATTTTGTCTAAGTCTCCACCTGCTATGTACTTGGTGGGCCCTAATTTTATATCAGATCTGAACTGTGCTCATAGAATATGACAGATCAGTGGTAGAGTACACGCTTTGCATGCAGAAGATCCCAAATTCATTTCCTGACATCTCTAGCTAAAGGATCTCAGGTAGCAAGCAGGTAATGTGAAAAGCCTCTCTGCCTGAGGTTCTTGAGATGTGCCACTCGGGATGTGTTGTTTATATATTGGATTTATTTTTTTAAAAAAATCGATTTTAAATGTTTTAATATGGTAGTATGCTTAATATTTTTTTAAAAAAATTGTATATCTCTATTTATTGTAACTGTACATGTTTTAATTTGTAAAGCCGCCTTGAGACCCAGTATTGGGAAAAAGTAGGGTGACCCTATGAAAAGGAGGACCAGGCTCCTGTATCTTTAACAGTTGCATAGAAAAGGGAATTTCAGCAGGTGTCTTTTGTATATATGGGGAACCTGGTGAAATTCCCTCTTCATCACAACAGTGAAAGCTGCAGGTGCCCTGCCCTCTTTTAAATCTGGTCACTCTAGTATAGCTCCTGCAGGTTTAACTGTTGTGATGAAAACCGGAATTTCATCAGGTTCTCCATATATACAAAAGGACACCTGCTGAAATTCCCTTTTCTATGCAACTGTTAAAGATACAGGAGCCCTGTCCTCCTTTCCATATGGTCACCCTAGAAAAAGGCAAATTATTATTATTATTATTATTATTATTATTATTATTATTATTATTATTATCATCATCATCGTCGTCGTCGTTGTCATTGGTGGGCTAGACAGACCAGTGTTTTGATTCAGTCTGAGGCAGTTTCATGTATTTGATGTCAGCAGAGCTGGATTCTGTAGGTCATTAACTTTTTAACGACCTACAGAATGACAATGGCCATCTATGTGGCCATTTGGCCATTCTTGCCATGGAATGTTATACTTAGACAATAACAGAAATGCAAAGCTCAGAACTGTTTTTTTTTTTATTAGTAGGACAAAATAGACTCATAGACACCTGTGAAATATTCAAGGCCACAACACAAACATTGTTTGCGTGTATCTAGTTTTTCCTCTTTGCCATGGGGCTGGAAGCTGTTGGGCTGGTTTAATATTTTTCTAATCCATGCACCCAATTTCATAGGGGATGATGATGATGATGATGATGATGATGATGATGATGATGATAGTACAACCTTCACCCCTGTGGTACCCTCCAAAAGTTTTGGGCTTCAGCTCTCTCCCCTAGCCTAGGGTGACCATATGGAAGGAGGACAGGGTCCCTGTATCTTTAACAGTTGTATAGAAAAGGGAATTTCAGCAAGTGAAATTCCCTCTTCATCACAACAGTTAAAGCAGCAGGAGCCCTGCCCTCTTTTGTATCTGGTCAAGGGGGGCAGGGCTCTTGCAGCTTTAACTGTTATGATGAGGAGGGAATTTCCCCAGGTGTTGCATGCATAGAAATGACACCAGCTGAAATTCCCTTTTCTATGCAACAGTTAAAGATACAGGAGCCCTGTCCTCCTTTCCAGAGGGTCACCCTACCGTAGCCTGTAAAACCAATGGTCATGAATGCTGGGAGCTGTAGTTCAAAACATCTGGAAGGCACCACATTGGGAAAATCTGGTACATTCAAATGTTCAAAGCTGTCCCCGTACCATATCTCAGTAATCCTTATCACACCCTTGTAAGGCAGGCCAGTATTATTCTCCCCATATTGGTGAAGCTGAGAAAATCGGGGCTTGCTTAAAGCTGCCTCCTGAGTAGGATTTGCTCACACGCATGATGGCCATTATTAATGGAGGATTTTCTCTGCGTGTTCTTTTCCAGCCATTCGATTCTGTGATAGATGCCAACTCATCAAACCAGACCGCTGCCACCATTGTTCAGTTTGTGCTATGTAAGTTTACTGGTCTACGTCTATAACTTGTGCAGCAGGAAGTTAGCATTAAGTAGAAAGCTATCACAGTGGTTTGTGGGCTAGGCCAGGGCCTTTCTCCTTGAAGTGCTAATCTTTTACTTGCAGGGAGCTTGTCATGTGGAGGAACATTTAAAAATGTGATACTGTTTGAAGTTAGTACCCTTCCATCGTAGTGTGAAATTATTAAGAGATTATTAACAGCAACAGCAGTGGCGTAACGCCTTTATTAGGACCAACTAAAAGTGATGAAGTATTGAAGGAGCTTTTTAGGGTTTCATAGAACTCTTCCTCGGGCTGGATGTAAATCAAAAAGGAAGGGGTGGAGAGAGCAGAGAAGAAAGTGTGCTGGTAAATGTCATTTGTCGGAGGGGAAGCAGCAGCCCTAATGTCAGTATTATTTTAGATAAAGCACCTTGGGGATTCTTCTGGGTTAAAAAGCAGGCTAGACAGCAAACGAATGAAAGGGCCTTGTATAAACCCGATCTAAATTATGTGACAGTCTTGTTTACGTGGTGATCCACGCAGCTCATGGCAGACTAGTTAAGTCACTCTGTGCCCAGTTCAAAAAGATCTCAGGTTGCAATAAGACCATCTGGAACAAAGAAGCAATTGCCACTCTGCCTCTGAATATGTAAACGGAAGCAGTTTGCCAGCTCTGTCTCTGGCACTAATTAGAACTCGTGGGTCCCTTGTAAGAAATGTGGCAGTCCTTCTACTAGCAGTGTTGAAGACTGATTTAAAACAATGCCCCAGTTGACAATTAATTTGATGTGCTGCCTGAATTGATAAGGCATAGTCAGGCCAGTGTACCATAGCGATGGAACTTAGGATGCCGAGAGGACAGGCAATGATGGCAGTCAAGTAGCTCCAAACCAAGGCTTGCCTTTGTAGAAACCGTGGCTCGGGTTCTAAGCTTTAGTTAGCACAAAGCCTGATGCGCCTTCCTCTCTTGTCTGCGCCCTCTCAGACCTCATTCAGCTGCTCCTTTTTGCCCCAGAAGAATAGGCAGTGAGCTCTGTCTTGATCCGAATGGCCTGGTCCTCTGTGGGGGAAAGTACCCCTCCCTTTGTGTTCTTTGTGGTACCTCTACTCTCCTGACGGGGACACAGGGGATTGGGACACACACACACACACACACACACACGTGGGATTTGAGGCCATAGCATTCTGTCCCCCTCTGGGCCACCAACCCTCCTTCCCCTCTCCTTCTCTGTGCTTATCGAGCAGCCTCAAAGCCGTGGACTTGCCGCATGCATCTGCCTCCTGTTCTGGCCCGATCCTCCTCCTTTCCAGTCAGCTGTTGACAGCACAGAGCCAGACTGCCCTCCTCCCCAGGCTCATCACGCCTGATTTGGCCTCCTGTCTGAATTGTGCCAGTAGTGATGGCCAACTGTCCTGGCATTGTGCCACAGGTCAGGTCCAGCGTGTGAGAGGCGGATAGTTCGGTGCCTGTGCAGCCCACTGTGCCTTGGGGTGACCTCAGGATTCTGTACAAGCCTTCAAATTCAGCGCTGCTGTGTGCAATCCCAGCTTTGTGGTATAAATGTAGAATGCAGACGTCCACACTCCCTTGTGTTCAAGATTTTGCAGCTGCAGTTCTCGGCATTTCCCGGGAATGAGGAATGCAAAAACACTCTTCATTCACCTGATATGAAAGAAAGTAAACAGGGACACCTTTGGGGGTACAATCAAAACCTGCTACCCCAGCCATTGAGAATCCAGTTTGTGTTTTATCTCCGTACCAGTCAGGGTCCAGCAGGATCAGAGGCCGTCGGCCTGATCCAAACAGGCTGTTGGTCAGGTTTTGGAGCGAGCAGGCAACGCTGTGTGAGCACATTGTGTGGGGGAGAAGTGGCCAGACTGTGGAGCCAGGCTCTTGGCTCCCCAGGCGAACTGATTCCTTTTGGGCGGGCGAGCGTCAGTATCCCATCCCACCGTGCAAGGCCCAGCCCAGCTGGCCTCTCCTCCTTGTAAGCTGTGCTTATGCTGCAGCGTGTGGTGTCTCCATGCTGCTGCCAGATTCTCTGCTTCAAGCCTGCTGGCATCATACAGTAGCCTCACCCCTTCCCTGAACAGCGTTGCCCTGGGTCCTTTTTGGGGTCGTCCAGCTGTGTGACAAATTATTGGGGACAGGCGCAAATAGACGTCACCAAGGCTAGCACAGGGCATTTGTAAACACCAGGGCTAGCTGCAGTTGGACTGCCCACCCGGAGAGGGGAGAGGGGAAGCAGAGCCCTTCCACCAGCCCTGAGGAACGTCTGCTCGTTTCCCCCCTCTTCCTGCCCCATCCCTTCCTCCTTGTGTGTTGTGTCTTTGCAGATTGTAAGCCTGCAGTGAAGACTGTCTATTTTGCTGATTGTGAGCTGCTCCTAGTGTCAGAGTGTGTGTGTGTGTGTGTGTGTGTGTGTGTGTGTGTATTTACTTAAACAAAGAGAAAGAGGTGGCAACAGGTAGTTTTTCTTTTTCCTTTCTGTTTTTTCCTTGCTTTGGATTTTTAAAAAAGCCTTGCTCCTGGCTGGCCACAGGAATTAGGCATCATTCCTGGGGACAGAATGCTACATAATGACATAGTTAGGGTGACCCTATGAAAAGGAGGACAGGGCTCCTGTATCTTTAACCGTTGTGTAGAAAAGGGAATTTCGGCAGGTGTCATTTGTATGCATGCAGCACCTGGTGAAATCCCCGCTTCATCACTCTAGAGTGGCCAGATACAAAAGAGGGCAGGGCTCCTGCAGCTTTAACTGTTGTGATGAAGAGGGAATTCCACCAGGTGCTGCATGCATTCAAATGACATTTGTTGAAATTCTCTTTTCTGTACAACTGTTAAAGAGACATGATCCCATGTCCTCCTTTCCATATGGTCACCCTAGACATAGTCAACACCTGAGGGATTGATCTGATCATTCCTGGGGCATTGCATGGGGGGAAGGGGGAGATGGAACCCCTCATTTCCTCCCAAAGAATACCCTGAGAACTCGTAGTGTCCTTCCCAGGAGCGTTTTGCCCCCAGGAACACTGCCGATTCATGACTGTTTCCAGCAACAACACTTTTTTCAAAGTCAAAGCAAGGAGAAATAGCCCCACCTCTGGACACCTCGGATTTTTAAGAATGCAAGGGCCCCCTGCACCTTTACGAAAGGTTTTAGGTTTTCACCCGCCATCCCAAAGATCTCCAAAAATGGCCTACCCATGTTCTCCAGGCACAAATGGCCTTGCACATGTGTATGGAATTTTTGGCACCTCTTTAGTTGAAATAAAACAGTCTTCACTGCCCATCTAAAAGCAGGCAGTGAAAGTGCTCGGCTCTATGCCTCTCTGGGGAGGTTGATCCAAATCTGGCACGCCACATCTAAAAGGCCTTCTCCCAGAGACATGGGAGGGCCAGAGCCGGGGTGGGGCGGGCGGTCGGCCATCCCGAAAGGGCCTCTAATGTGGAGTGGAATTCTTGGGCAGACAGAGGTGAGATTTGAACCAGGGAGTTTTGCAGCTCACTCAAAAATGATATCACTGATATATCAATCAGAGTTTTGGATAGCCTACAACAAAAGAAAGAAACCTTGTGTTTCTGTTCTCCTGCAGTTTCCCTTCATTATATCCTGACCCTTTCCTCTTTTTACAGGTGTGTATTAAAAATGGACCATCATTGCCCCTGGTGAGTGAAGCCTACTGGGTTTTTTGACTTCCTGAAAAAAGAGGGCTGTTTAGGAGGGCCTTTTAACCAATCCATGATGCACACGTTGTTTTCTGTGTCTTCCCAGAATGTCCTTGTTTGTCAAGGTATATTAACGATTCTCAGGGACAGAGAATCATGTAATTCTGAGTTTGGTGAGCCCACTCTACCAATACAATTTAAAACTGAGAACTTAGAATTTGGGACAGATTTTCAGATAATCTTTGGCTGATGTGTTTTTGTTTCATGTGTGTGATTGTGTGGACAAGCAAACATGTGTACACAATATTTGTATACACAACATTTGGTATTGCCACTGGAAATACTGATTTGGCAGTTTTGAACCAGCTGGAATGAGAAGATGGAACCAACTTTGGTTGCTTTAGCTCTATTTCCTTATCCAGTTATTCCCTTATCCAAAAGTTATCCTTACTGCCCACCAGAGGACTCCAGTTTCAATTCTTGTCCTTCGCAGATCTGGAAAGGAGGTTCAGATCTGAAATGCTTGTTCTACCAATTATAATCCTCCACCTACCTTGGCTGTAGATTTGTAGTTTATTTTCCTTTTGTTATTTACATACATGCAGACTGAGATTGTACCTAGACATTTCTGCAAAATGTGTCCCAAACACGGTTTGCCCCCCAGTGCATGATCCTAGGGGGCAGGCTGGCATGACTAGGGGTGGAGATGGGGTATACCTTCCTGATCAGGTGTGTGTGTGTGTGTTAATTCAGGCAAAACATGCTTTGGAGATGGGGCAAGCACACAGTATTTTTTCCTAAGTAGCATGGACATTACTATGTATGTGTGCAGGCGGGTACCTTTTCTTGTGTTGGCTGTTTAAGTTTGTATTCGAGGAAGCTAGAAGAGAAATCCAGCAAATGAAATGCTCAGGGGCTGAGCCCTCACGTATGAAAAGATTAATCAAGGGGCATGATCCATCCCTTTTCATAGATGCCACATAGACGCTGTTCATGCCCTTCCAGCTCTTAGGAGGGACAGGAGACACCTCTGTATCGTGACCCACAGAAGGAGCAGAGCTGTTGGATCTGTGGCAGGCATGGGCAGGTCTCCTATTCAAAGTAGTGTACGGTTGGATTCCGGAACTCTGACTTGCTGTGGTGGTGGTGAAAATCTCGACCACTCTCTGTAAAGCAGCTCCACAAGCAGAGGAGTCAGGTCATGCCTGTACTTCTTAAAAGATACCCAAGGGGGCTGCCTATAGGCAGGGGGATGCCGCCGTGAGAAGCAAAATCCCGTGCTTTTGCTGTGTCGGGGTGGCAGCAGCTAATCCCTATGCAGCAGCAAAAATGTGGGGTTTCCGGTGGCTGGGCCCACCCCCTGCAGACAGTGACCAATTGGGGATCACCATCTGCCCAGCCATGCCTCCGCTGCAACTCTGGAGTGAGGATAGATGGTGGGTGTGCTGTACTCACCTCGCTCCAAAGAAAAAAGGCGGGTAAGTCCCTGACTTCTTTGCTTCGCACCTTTGCGGGTAATGCCCCGCAATGGCTGCGAGTGGGGCTCTTGGTGCCTCCAAAGGACATGAGCATTGAGAGAAGGTGCTACTGATGCTGTGGCCCCCAACCAGTAGGTGCCTTTAACCCTCATACAGTTCTAGGGCATGGTCTGCACACAGATGATGCATCACCTTTCCTGCAGCTGAACAGATCTGGATTGGAGACTTGTTAGGGCTGCTGTGCATGGCCGCATGAGTTCCATGATAGAAGGAAGAAAAACAGGAAATAAAAGTCATAGAACTATACATAACGCACTGCCATGCCGGACTTGCAATAGCCATCTACTAGAGAGGTGGAAGATGCATTTTCCCACCAATAAAATACTGTCATTTGTACATCTCCTTGTTTTGATGTTCACCAAAAATCAGTTACTATGTGTGTGGGTGTGTTTCAAGTGACTGACTGCCCTTAGCAAACACTGTGAATTCAGTGGACTTCTCTTCCAAATAGAGTGGGATCATTTTCCTGACTTGCTGTGCACCAGAATAAGAACATCAGAAGAGCCCTGATGCTGGATCAGACCGAGGGTCCATCTAGTCCAGCACTCTGGTCACACAGTGGCCAACTAGCTGTCAACCAGGGACCAACCAAGCAGGGCACGGTGCAACAGCACCCTCCCGCCCATGTTCCCCAGCAACTGCTGCACAAAAGGGTTCCCAGCGTCCTTCCTAGGGAAGAACAGGATCCCAGCTTTGTCAAACGGCTGTTTATGCTCAGCAAACCTCAAGCTTGTTGTCTCTTAAGGGCTTTTTTACCTTCAGAAGCAGGTGGCTCGTGTTTTTGATGGGTGTGTTTCTTGCATGAGACTGGAATACAGAAGGAATGAGGCAGGCTAGGATTATGCTGCAGTCACTGGGGACTGTTCAGTAGGCTGATTGTACCGTGCAATTATGCTCCATCGAGGAGATCAGAGCGCTCTTCGCTGTTTTTGCTTTGCTTTTGGCTCCATTACACTGATGATTATTATTATTATTATTATTATTATTATTATTATTATTATTATTATTATCCCTTCTTCTCCAGGGTGAACAACTGCATTGGATTTTCTAACTACAAATTCTTCCTACTATTCTTAGCGTATTCTCTATTGTACTGCATGTACATTGCCGCAACAGTCTTCAAGTACTTCGTCAAGTATTGGACAGTAAGTTCGGGAATCTGGCAGTGGCCGTGGCCCAGCTATAAAGCACCCAGTTCCACCCCTGGCAACTCCAGGGGGTGTCTATATGCTCTATTAACTTTCTAGCGGCTGCGTGGTGGTGCTGCGTGTTTAAATGACGCAGCCGCTAACTTGCAGCCATATTTGGATTTCCCCTCCAACGTTTTGGGTTTTCAGCGTGCCGATTTATAGTGAATTTTATTATTATTATTTATTTATATAGCACCATCGATGTACATGGTGCTGTACAGATAACACAGTAAATAGCAAGACCCTGCCGCATAGGCTTACAATCTAATAAATTTTATTCGTGGGTGTTGCAAAAAAAACTCCAATCGGCTGGAGAGGGGGTGCCTTTGTTGTTGTTGGGATGGGAAAGCGCAGGAACGCAGGGCAGAGGGCGGGCTTTTCCGGGCGGATCGCCCACGGTCCCTCCTGCCGCAGTCTAGCTGTATCAGTATAGCCTCACAACAACGATGCTGCAGGCTTCTGAGCTGATGCCCTTCCAAGGCAGTGTGGCGTATAGACACCCCCCTGCTGGTAGGGCTTGGAACCCTTGTCTGGGACCCTTGTTTAGAGGAGGTAACACTGTGCTCAACGAGCCAGTGGGTCTGACTCAGTGTAAAGCAGTTTCTTATGTTCACAAATCCCAGGTTGGGGACGAGTATGATTTGTCCAAATCCAGAATAACAAGCACTGTGACCCATAAAATGAGCAGGCAATTTTGGCCCAGGCTAAATAGCCTTACACAAAAATGTACTAAGTACCTTATTCATGTATCCCAACTTGGACTACAATGCCCATCATCACCAGCCGCCCTGGCCAAGTATTCTCTCATCTCCCCCACACAGACCCCAGAACTGAGAGGGTAAGCGGGGTCATTCTACCAGCCCTGCTGAAAACCTGCATCATTCTGTCCTCTTCCCTCCTCAGCCCGTTTTCATTGTGTGTTGTTACTTTTTCACATTATAAGCCTGCAAGCAGGGACTGTCACCTCACCCCCCCCCAAAAAAAAACCTTGATGAAATTTAATAGGGATAAATGCCAGGTTCTTCACCTAGGAAAAAGAAACCAAAGGCACAGTTACAAGAAGGGGGACGCTTGGCTCAGCAATATTAAAAGCGAGAAGGATCTTGGAATTGTTGAAGATCACAAGCGGAATATGAGCCAACAGTGTGATGTGGCTGCAAAACAAGCAAATGCTATTTGGGGTTGCATTAATGGAAGTATAGCTTCCAAATCGTGCGAAGTACTGGTTCCCCTCTATTCGGCACCAGTTAGGCCTCATCTTGAGTACTGCATCCAGTTCTGGCCACTACACTTCAAGAAGAACACAGACAAGCTGTAGCGGGTTCAGAAGAGGGCAGTGAGGAGGGCCAGGATCTCTTCTTGATCCTCCCAGAGTGCAGGACACGGAATAACGGGCTCAAGTTACAGGAAGCCAGATTCCAGCTGGACATCAGGAAAAACTTCCTGACTGTTAGAGTGGTACGACAATGGAAGCAGTTACCTAGGGATGTTGTGGGCTCTCCCACACTAGAGGCCTTCAAGAGGCAGCTGAACAACCATCTGTCAGGGATGCTTTGAGGTGGATTCCTGCATTGAGCAGGGGGTTGTATTCAATGGCCTTATAGGCCCCTTCCAGCTCTACTATTCTATGATTATTATTACTTGATTCTAAAATAAATTATTTGAAGGGATGTACAAAAATGGAACTAAGATGGAACCCACCACAATATTATTCATAAGGGTTTGGATCTAGAGATTGACAAGTGGAACCCCCCCTATGCAACAGGGCTTACCTGGGGTCACACACAGACACTGCAGCCCCCAAACAACACTCCTGAGGGTCAGGGGACCCTCTGGAACAGCATATGATAGGACATGGGGCAGGGGGTCAGTAGCATTCAGCCGGCTTGCCTCGCGCAGGCAGAAGTGCCTTTCTGCTCATGCAAGACATCTCTGGATCCATGCCTGTGAAAATAAAATAAACAAGATCGGCAGGCTTACGTTTTGACATCAGTTGCCATTCTGCTGTGTGTGTATTTTTGCAGGATGCTAAACCTCTCAAAGCAGGGGAGGCCCACTTTGCTGGTCTCTGCACACTTGTGTCCCTTACATTCACAAATGAATGGAAGGGGCACATTCACAGCCAGACTACGGTTACATCTTGGTCAGTATTGTCTACCCTGACTGGCAGCAGCCAGATCTGCAAGTTCTGTGACAAAGAAGCAAGGAGCTCTAATATTGCTGAGCGTTTCCTCTTCCAGTCATCCTCTCTTGCTTTCCTCCACAGGCGGAGCTGACCAATGGACGCTCCAAGTTCCATGTCCTTTTCCTTCTTTTTGTGGCAATCATGTTTTTCGTAAGCCTCATGTTCCTCTTTGGCTACCATTGCTGGCTCATCAGTAGAAACAGGTCTACGTTGGGTAAGACATGGCCTGTGATTTTTGCGGACAGAAGGTGGGGAGAGAATTTTTTAAATCAATGATAAAATTAAAAATAAATCTTCTCTTCCAGCCACCTTGAACTCATCACTCCTGGTTGGAATTCCCCCCAGACCCAAGGCTGTTTTAGCAATGCAAATCTCCTCTTTATATCTCATACGCCCCCCCCCCCCCCAGCTTCCTGATTCCCCTATGCTGATTCTGCCCCCATGATTGGATATTGGAGCTGCAAGTCAGCTGCTCTTATAGGCTGCTGATTCTGCCCGCATGACTGGATGGTGGAGCTGCAAGTCCGCTGCTCTTATAGGCTGCACCACAGCTCCTAAGTGATTCATAATTTGAGTATCAACCTGTTTTGCCCAACCTGGCGCCCTCCAGATGTGTTGGAATACAACTCCCAGCATCTGCCAGCTGAAGGCTGAGCTATTGGTTAGCATCACTAAGAGCTGTTAATTTAAATATAACACTGGATTAAATTTGTTCCTACCAAGGCCCCTTATAGTGCACACTTAATTGACGTAGCTGCTGCTGCTGCTGCTGCTGCTGCTGCTGCTACCACCCTGTTAGTGACTTTCATGGCACTAAAAGGGTGTCTAAAGTTTTCCACCTGCCTGGGCTACTGTTCCCTTGTGGTTAACAACCACACAGGTCATGGACTTTCCCCATGAGGTATAGTGGATTTATGCCAGGGGAGACCCAAATTCAAATCCCTGCTCAGCCCTGAAGTTCACCGGCTGGCTGTGGGCCAGGTATGATCTCTCAGCTTTGCAGAGATTGTCGTGAGGATAAAATGGGTGTCTGTGTCGGGGCTGGGGGTGCTGAACCATGGACGCTGCCCCCAAACATTTTGGAGGAAAAGTGGGATAAAACAGGTGGGGCCCTGCAGCCCAGCGTTGTGGTGGATCCGCAGCCCCCAAGCCAGCCTCCAAGAACAGGAACCTTGTAGTGCTGTTTGAGTGGCAGGAGGGCGGAGGGAGGAAATCGGAGAGGTGCTCAGTTCCCATGTTGAGTATTGGAGAGAATGAAAGTCCACCTGCACCCTTGTGTTTGCCTGCAGAGGCTTTCTCGGCTCCAGTGTTTCCGAACGGCCCGGATAAAAATGGATTCAACCTAGGCTTTGTCAAAAACCTTCAACAAGTGTTTGGAGAGGAAAGGAGACTCTGGCTGTTCCCTGTAGTATCCAGGTAAGTAGAAAGGAAGCGGCTCCCAGCGGCTGAGAGCAGAACCTGAGCTCCTTTCAGGAAAGCAGGATTTGGCCTGCATAGACGGCAAATGCAAGAGCAGGCGAGGGCCGGCTCATCTCCCCTGCCAGGGAGGGAGGATGCCAGGGAGGGAGGATGCCAGGGAGGCGGGTCCAGGCTGGGCGTTGTGAAGCGTTTGGAAAAAGAGCCGGCTTTCCTTTTCCCGCTTGCCCCACCGCTGTGCTACTTTTGTCTCCGCAGTAAGGGCGATGGGAATTCTTTCCCAACAAGAACATTGAGTGAAGCACGGAATCCACTGCTAGGAAGCAAAGAGCAGTGGGATGAAAACGGGTCAGACGATGACAACCACGGTAAGGGTGTGACCTCCCCTCACGCAAGGGTTCAGGGAGAGGGGACGCAGCGGAGTCTTGTGGCACCTCACAAACTGGCAGAATTCTCGTGGTGTGAGGCTGTTCCATAGGATGATGCATGAAGTAGACAGGTAATGAGGGGGTTCCATATGCATCAATACTGTAGGGTGGAGTGATGGGCAAAGTGGAATTTTGAAAAGAAGCAAAGATTTACTGGAAGCAGACAAAATGCACAAGTCCGTGAACCGCCCAGAGAGCTCCGGCTATTGGGCGGTATAGAAATGTAATAAATAAATAAATAAGTAAACAAGGTTCAGTCACTCAGGTCAACAAGCCCATGTGTACCTCTCTGAATCAAGAGGAAGGATGAAGCTGTTAAGAACAAAAGAAGATGCTGGGTCAGAACAAGGGTCCATCTAGTCCAGCACTCTGTTCACACAGGGGCCAACCAGCTGTTGACCAGGAACCCGCAAGCAGGACATCAGTGCAACAGCCCTCCCATTGCTATAGATCTGCCCCTCAGATCAGTAGAGCAGTTGTCTGGGAAGATTTGGGCACAATCCTGCCCACATTTGCAGAGGGATTGAATCCTAAGCATGGAGAGCAACAGCAGTGATAGTGGCTCACCGAGGAACAGCTTGAAGCTTTGCCAATGAACATGCAATGGGGCGCAAGCCCAGGACATTCCATGGTCCGAAGCCCTCAACCCCTGCTAGGGCCAACAATGTGAAGGATGTCAGAAGAGCCCTGCTGGATCAGACCAAGAGTCCATCTAGGCCAGTATTCTGTTCACATAGTGGCCAACCAGCTGCCTGTGGGAAATCCACAAGTAGGACACGAATATAGCAGCAGCCTCCAGGCCATGTTCTCCAGTAACTCGTGTATGTAGGCATACTGCCTCTTGATACTGGAGCATAGGGCCGTCAGGACTAGTAGCCATTGATAGCCTTCTCCAGGAATTTGTCTAAAGTCTTTGAGAAGACTTGCTACACCATTCAGACACCAAGGAGCTGTCTATATATACGCGCCAAAAGCCTCGGGTGGCTGCACAGTGGCGCTGTGTCGGTTATACAATACAGCAGCCACCTCACAGCCATCACAGGGCTTTCCCGTGAAGCTGCGAAGCAAAAAAGACAGGACTCACCCCAACTTTTTTCTCTAGAGTGAGGCGAGTATAGCGCATCCACCATCTATCCTTGATCTGGAGTTGCAGCAGAAGCGTGGCCAGGTGGGTGGCAACCCTTGATTGGTTGCCGTCTGTCCGGACAGACAGCAGGCCCGGCCACCGGGAACCCTGCACTTTTGCTGCTGCGTTGGGATTAGCCGCCGCCACCCTGACACAGCAAAAGCACGTGACTTTGCTTATCGCAGTGGCAATCCGTCGCCACATAGGTAGCCCCCAGTTCCAGCCCCCATCTATTCCCCTGCCCCCCACGGTACTGTCTGAAGCAGGTGTCGCTTCACCCAGTTGCATGCCAGGGCCAGCCCTGTGTGCAGTGTGGCGTGCTTTGGAAAGCCAGCCTTGCAGGTGCGACAGTTTAATGGATGACTGCAACGAAGCACGCTTAAGAGCTTCCAGGCGATACATGTTCCCACCCATTAAGCAGACGGGGATCTAAGAAATACGACACAAGCCAGTGGGCCAGGGAAACTAGACGCTTTCTCTGCCCCAGGAGTCATCATCACACGGAGAGTCTGTTCTTGTAGATTCTAGGAAGACCTCACCAGCCATCCCCCATTTCCTTTCAGGACCATCCCTCTCAGATAGGGGTCCCTGCTTGGGATGCAGCTGGGGAGAAGAACATGGCACCTTCTTGTCTCCTGGGTAGACCTCCTTGCTCATTGTCAGGCAAGGAAACAGCAATCACTGGAAGGGGGAGGTTAAAGCCTCCCCCTTTCCCTGCAGCAATTCTGAACCAGATATCTGTTTCCTCACTATTAGCAGCATCAGGATTGTTGGGAGGAGGGCAAGGCTAAAGCCTCTCAACCCCCCACCCCAGCAAGCTACTTCCCACCCTCTACCTGCTGGCTGATCAGCTGGGCAGTGAGGAACAGTGGGCGGGGCTCCACAAGCTGCACAGAAGGCGGCCAAGGGTCACCCATATGTGGACTAGACACACACACACCCCAAGATGCCTTTCAACTCTCTGGTTCTATGGAGAAGGGCATACGGGCTTTGATGGGAGAGACCATGCCTTCCGACTTTGTGACCCTGATCCCTTTTGGTTCACATATCACCCTCTGAGGCTGCCCCAGTTCCTCTTGAGATCACTGTCTGCTTGCTTCCAGCTTCAACCGGACAGGCAAATGAGGCGCACAATTCAAAGAGTCCCACACAAAGCCAGATGAGCGAAGGCTGTCTTTCAGAAGAAGTGCGTGCAAAGCAGACAGACTAATCCCAGCATGGTTTCTGCTTTGGACCAAATCAATTAAGCAAGCACGCAAGATTTAGATGCTAAATACCCCCCATTACCACCACTCCCCTACCTGCATTTCCAACAAGACCTGTGAAGGTACCACAACACTGGTCAAGCTGTCTTGCAAAATCTCAGGTGTACTGGAGGCACTTGGAAGGGGTCTTGGTGAAACTCTTTCCCTTTCGGCCGGGATGCGCTTCAAATGCTAACCATGGTGTGGAAATGTTCTTGCAAGTAATATTGAACTGGCTCGCCTGAACATTCACTCCCATGAGTTGCTCACAGTGGCTTTTGTGTGCCTGCACTGGGCCAACTTCTCCTCCTGTTGTGTTATACAGATTGCAGAGAGAGAAAGAGGATTTTAGAAGATGAGTGACTTCCTTTAAACCATCTTTCTTCAAAGAAAAGTGTTAAAAGATGGCCCCTCTTATCCCCATCTTTCGAGCGTTGGCCACCGGATAAAATCACCTATTTGGTTGTATAAATACAGGATTGCTTTGTGGTCATTCAACCTTGGCAATTGAACTATGTAATAGGGTCATTCTCCCCTGCTGCTGCATGCAGTGTACATGCAGTTGTTACTCAAGAGGAAGAGAGCCCAGATATGTTCCCTCAAGTTAGCAGTTCAATTCTGGGGATGCGGCATTCCCCCAGCATTTCAGTTACAACATTTTGCTGATGGGAAAATGCAACGCCAGGCCCTATAAGCCCATCCATCATTCTTGGAAGCACTGGGGGAATGTAGCTGAGGGAGGGTCAGGAGCACTTTGAGATGATGCTTGTGACTGTTGTGATTCCAAGCCCACCGAGATGTGAGACAATAAAGAGGTCTGCTGTGCAATCCACAAGAACTTTCTTCAGTAAACAGACACCTCTTCACACCTGAAGGGCGTGTGAATGCTAGGAGCTATCTTCTAAGCTGAATTGGCTTTACAAAGCAAGGCGGTTGCCTATCAACCAAATGGATGGTTTCCCGCCATGCCCAACAGGCTTTTACCGGACCCCTCCCTTCAGGGAGAGCCTTCAAACTGTAACCTCTCCTGAGTGACTAACCAAGCAGCCACCTCCCACCTCCTCTCAATTTCACCCACTTGACCCTGCGGCGGACTCTGGGATCCATCATTTCCAATGCTCTTTCCCCCTTTGACAAAGACTGAGTTTGTGGGAGGGAGAGGGGAAGATGATCTCTGAACCTAGGCCTCCTATTTGATAAGCTCCTGGGAAGATTCCTGCTTGACTCCTGGAGAGTCTTGGAGAATTTCCTCCCCAGCTTCTTATCTCAGCTGGTCATCTTCTTCAGCCTCCGAGTCTTTCAGAATCTACACCAGGGAGACTGGGCCTCATCCTGATAGTGGCACTGCAAATAGAGATGTAATTTCCATCCCAGTTTCTTTATATATTGGGATTATGAACACTCTCATACTCTGCTGCTTTGACAGTGAGTAAACATCAGCAAGAGAACGTACTCTCCACTTCTATCTCCCCTGGACTTCTTTTGCCCCAAATACTGTCGTCACCCAACACACACACACCTCCCCACCAAGGCAATTCTCCTTTCATCCAGGTCACACCACACCCTCTGTCACCTTCCATGAGATTTGCAGTGCTACTGGAGCCAGAATGGAACGTGTGAATATAACAACATGGAAGGGAAGCCACCTGAAAGGTCCTTTAGCTTCAGTGATGTTCATTGTCCCAAGTAGAGAAGGGATTTCTCCTCCTTAAGAGTCACCTGTGATTACTCCTCAGCACATTCATAGCTGAAGTAATAAAAGAACTGCTCTCTTCCCCAATTTCTCCCTCCAGGCATAAGTACAAAAGGAAACATGCGGCCATCAGTAACTAAGAAAAGCTTCAAGTGTCCCTAACGTTCTCCTTTCTAAACTGTGACACCACAATCCTTTATTTTTCCTGTGTCCAAAAGTTGCTAATTGCATTGCCTTGAGATTGAAAACAGGTATTACCCAAGTCTAAGCAAACTCCTGCTGCTTAATGTGTCTTTATAATCATCAGCAATGTGTTAAGTGATTTGCTCTCTTAAATTGGACTGGGGAACAACTAGGTTTATGAATTATATAAATCAAGCTTTCCTCAAACTGTGGGAAAGATGCATTGGAGAAACCTGTGTCGTGGCTTGTAAAAATCATGCTCTCTCCTTACCACTTTTTAATGCTGCTCTAGAAGTGACAAACACCCAGATTAGAGCCGGTGCAGAAAGACATGTAATTTTCAAACTAGAATCAATTCAATCATTGTGGCAGAGCTAAAGGCCATGCTTGAAAGGCCAGTAAATAAAGTGGTCTTAGATTGGAAATCAGGCGGATAACCCTTGAAACAAATGACAGCCTGCCATGTTTTTTTTTTTACTGTAAGTGTTTTTTGCAACATTCAGATTTCTAAAGCTGTCTTGAGAATCTTATTTGCTGTAATTGTTTTGTTTGATTTAGATTACCAGCAAGGTTCCTCCCTTTCTGTGGAAATGGAGACGTAGCATTTTTGAATGGCCGATGGTACAAAACTTGTTCTTCTGTGGTAAGTGTTTATCCTCAAGTTAAAGAAAAATCTTAGCACTTTTTGATCAGCATAAGGACAAGCGTGCTTGCGGTTCAAATGGAAGTGTTGTCCTCTCTAATCAAAGCACTTCATTGGAAGGGAAAACCATGGAAGGACTTTCTTAAACCTCACATCAGAGCAGGGGAGGGCAGACTTCAGACCTGCAGGATTTACTTTTTTACTATAGTCCCAGGACCTACCAATTGGAGCCTAGCGCAAAATACGTACACTTAGAATTATATTCTGAGCCCAAGAATTTGTTTTGAGTAGCAGAACTGAATGGATAGCACCAAAGCAGTTGTGGGGGTGGGGGGATTTCAGCCAAGGAAACAATAGAGATAGAATGGTAAACTCCTGTCTCCCAGTGCTCTTGCCCTTATCCAAATCAGAGCCCCCCTCTTTAAAGTGAAATCAAACATCCGATCTGATCACAGATCTTCTGAGAAATGGGTTTCAGCAGATTCCAAAAATGCAAAAACAGACTGGTCAAAATGTAACTCTTGTGTTACTTGTGAATGTTGTTCAAGTGGTAGAGATAGTGTAAGGTAACCCTGACAAATTCGAACCCTGGATTGTTGGGAAAGAGAAAGGCCAGAGTTCCTGGTTTGTACATCACGGCAAACAACCCAGGCACGGAGCATTCCCGGGTTGTTTAGCCACCCCCACTCTCAGCAGGAGCAATCAGGCATCTGCATGCTCACTCGTTTGCAGTAAGACAGTCCATGGAGCAAATTCCTTTTGACAGCAGCAGCAAGGCCTTCTATGTATTGTCTAGCTCTGCCCTAAACGAAAGGCAGTAGCACAAAACGCCGATGCGGATTGGTTCCTCTTTCTTTCCACAATCCCCTCCATAACTAATGGTTTAGCTCTGCAGCACCAATGGGAACTTTCCTACCTAGGTAAGCAGCAGCTTCTGCAGACCAGTTTTCATCAAGAAGGCAGCAGAGGATGAAGTGATTAAACTCCCTAAATCCTACCTGCTGAAATCCTCACGATTGCCACCCCTCCCCGGCAGCTATTTGCCTTTTTTCCAAGTTGAACGCCAGTTGAACGCAGCAATGTATAACGTCATGTCTAGTTTGGTTCTTAGAGCAAAAGAAAGGAATTTGCTTTCATCCGTCTGCCGTTCTCTCCCCCCCACAACCCACTTGAATTTCAGCTTCCTTCTCTCTCATTTGCTTCCTCCGACGACGGACACTTGTGGGGAATAAATGGAAAGGACGCACGTGGATTTCCCAGGATAAGAAAGCGCCGTTCTCAGATGCTAGTTCTAGCTCTCTGAAATGCCTCTTCAGGAAGGATGCTTGCCTTGGTGATGCTTCCAAGGGTTCCTACGCATTTGGTTGTTCACAGGGCAACCTTGGAGTGATTGAGCCCATTCACGACCTTTTCCTTTTATATGTCTGATCCAGAATAAGTGAAAACGATTAGTGCAAATGCATTTCCAAACGCCTTAAAGGCAGTTATCTAACACCCTGGACTTCACATTATGTCTCATCTTGCCAACTAGCAAGAATGGTTCTATAACAAGAAGTAGATGGAGGCTTAACTAGACTACTTGGACAAGTGCTTTTAAGCAAGAGTCGTTGTTGCCAAATCAAGCCTTCTTGTTAGAAACTGTGGGTGAGTATGTACTGCTCGTGCAGGCTGTATATAACCCCCTCCCCACCAAAACACCTATACTCGCTTTCTTTATCCATGACTTTTAAATTCTAAGAACTCTGACCCTTTTTGTTCTGAAAACACAGCCTCTTCAGTACAGTGTCAAGTTTTTACACGCTTTAAAGCACAATCCTTGTTGCAAATGCCTAGTTTCAAAGGTATATTTGTTGACAAACCCATTAGTACATCTCCAAATAGTGGCCAAGTTTTGGATGTAGCATGCCTGTGTTTGGCCTGCACAACAGTAGCCTAATCCTTCCCAAGGTGGTCAAGTTGCACCTGCTCACGTGACTGAATACTCCTCTGTACAAAAGTTTCCCCCCACATAGGAAAGTACCATGCCAAGAAGAAGCATCCTAGGCTAGCCACCGCCCTGACATCCTGGTTTTCTATGTAATAGGAAAAGGTTGGGTTTTTTTTAATGTCTGGAGGAACATTCAACCATATGAACCCTTGAAGTGGAAAAATTTGGGCATAGGTCCATATCACAGACTTTGTAGAAAGAATGAAAGAAAAATGATAATCTTATGATGAGTAAGTGGTACTAAGAATTCATGTGCCTCCATCTTTAAAAATAAAATCAAGCATCTTTTTTCCCCTTCGAATATTGAACAGACCAGCCATGAGGTATGCTGGGACTTGCTTGACCTTCTTTTCCTTTTGTAACTCTACCTGAAGTGCTGGCATCAGAAGGACCCTTTATTAGCCTCCAGGTCCAGCCAAATAAGACTTTTTCCTGAGAGATTTCTCTGTTGCTCTGATCAGTAACAATGCACAAGTGGGAAAAGAGAAGATGGCTTTAGAGAGAACTGTCCAGTGCAGACAGTATACCAAATTGTAACCCTCTTCTAGGCATCGAATCGTAGTCTTAGATGTGTCTACTGCAGTGGTGGAGTTCTAAGAGCTCTGACCTTCGACAACAAGGTATTCTTTTTATATATATGTCCATACCCAGAGGCTGAAAAAGGAGATGCTTCACCATTTTTAACATTTTAACTGAGTTCCTTGAGCTATTTCTTTCATGGGTTGCTCCCTTTCACTGGCCTAGTCACGTATGGGGCCTCAAACACATGGCCTGTTGCCTCCAGAAAGGTTTAGGTTCAGTGTGGCACTTAATGTGCTATTTCTATCCCAAAATGAAGAGAGACAAGAAAATGAAATGTGTCTAAAACCCATTGAAAGAATCTGAATTCACACCAATTTGTTTTTAAGCTTTATCGACGTCAGTGGGACTTCTTTAGGCTTCACTTTCCCAGGATTATCTGCTGTATATTGATTGCTACATGCTTGTCTTATCAATCTGGGGACATCTATTGAGAAATTGGTTGTATGTATCATCTCTGATGTATACTTCACACAAAATAGACATTTGGATGGCTTTCACACATGACATTTACGTTCTTCTACAAACAAGTACCAGTTGTGGTGTCAAAAATGGTAATGTGTTACTGTTGTTACTAAATTGTGTTTCTCCCCACCCCTTCCTTTTCCTTGATTGGAGCCAGTGCACTTTAATTATTCTTCCATTGATTCCAAGTTGATCAAACATCAAATGGAAATGAAGTAAATGTAAATGTTGGGGAAAATATAAAAATGACTCATATGAAGATGCAGGAGCCTTATTGAAATCTGCCTCTAACTGCCTAGTTTACGCACAGGGAGGGTCAGCATCACACTTACTGTTGGTCTGTTCTCAGGCCCATGGATTGGACATCAGCACTGAACAGGAACAAAGCACACAAAGTTGTCTTTGCATGGCCCTCATTAGATGCTGATGTCTCTATGGTGTGGACATCAGACAGATTATGGGGCAGGCAGCAACTGGTCATGATGGACTGAATCCCAACCCACCTCCTGGGACATAGGTTCTATGCTACTAGTTAGGGTTGGGCAGACTTTGGGCTCATCAGATTTATTCTGTTCTTTATTAATCCACCAACAAGAGCCAGGTGCAAAAGATATGCACTTAGAATTAAAGAACAGCTTACCTCTGAGCCTAGGAATTTATTTTCAGTGTCAGAACTGAACTGAGCTCACAGCCCTTTCACACAAATGTCCACTCCTGGTTATCCCAAGCTTTTGTCATTTCAGCAACCTAATTTAGGTGGAAAAATTAATTTGTTTTGCTATTGTTAAATAAATGGGAGTCAGAAATCATCTGTTTCAAAAGATTCTGGTCCAAAGGAATTTTTTTTCTTCATTTTCAAATACCTGCTAACACACAATCCCACAAAGTACAATGAATAAAACAAGTCAACAGAAGATGATTTTGTGAAATCATGAATGAGAAAGATCTTTGTTACCAGGTTTCCTAACAGTGAATAACTATACGACTATCAACATTATCTCAAATCAGATAAAAACCTTAGCATGGAAAACTATTTTTGAAATGTAGATGTAGCTTGAATGTCCTCTCTTACCATAATTTTCATGGGACTTTTTTCAAGGGTTTATGTTGAAAAATCCACTCATCCATCCGTTAACCCAAAATCTGAAGGAATATTTCACAAGTTCCCATTGCCTGTTTTAAGTAAGAAACAAAACTTTGGGAGCAGTATGGATCACAGGCTGGGCCACTCTACAGCAAAAGCACTTTCTCAGTATAATTGAAAATATTTTATTAAATACTTTGTACCATTAAGAGTATCATCACTTTCAACAATCACCCATTTCTTGCGTTTCATTCAAATTTTCCTGTATTAGCCAAAAGGACTAAGCAGATGTCCTGAAGAAGGGACAGTATTTCCCTTACTCTAATTTCAGTGCTTTTGTGCTAAATTGTAAATACAAAAAAATATATTATCAAAAGAGGATATGGAGCAAAAATCCATGCCAGTGGTGCTTCTTGAATTGTACCGACCTTGCGGCCCAGACTGATCCTGTGCGTGCACCCAGCGGGCATGTAACATATGGAGATCAGCTATGCTGAATGAGCACTTGTGATCCAGGGTGAGGGGAACCACATGCCCACACGAGCAGCTGTTAAACAGCTTTGTAGTTGCGGCGCTGTGGCTGTAACAGCCAGTTAAAGTATTCACTTACAGCCATTTCCAAAGTCTTCAGTATTTTCATAGAAATGCAAAGCACTGAAGTGTTTTCAGTGATCTAAACAGAACATAGGAATCCAACCCTAATATGAGACACATTGGCCTCCCATACCTGGACTACTTTATAATGAATATTAAATAGGCTCCCTGTGCTACAGAAATATATGAAGCAGGATCTACACATTGAAGGTGTAAGCTGTCCTACACTATATATGGAATATGGACCCAGTGAGCATTCCACAATGCTTCTGTTTAAAGAGGAACCTTTTATAGGGTTTCTGTTGACCTCATTGAGTAAAGGAGTATGGTGGAAGTGCGGTGCAGACACACCAGTAGAGAAGTTAGTGGTGTAAAATTGCCATCACGAGAAGACAGAGCAGGAGGACAGTTTCTACCCAATTAATTTCCCAGGAAAAGTGGTGCAGAATATCCTTGTGATCCTTACACAGACTTGACATTCCATGTACACTGCTCTGGCTAGCAGTTTACAACATCACACTGATGTCTACAAAAGATTGTGGTAGTGACAAGTTGGGTAGTATATTGCTGTTTAAGAGACCGGGGCTTTTGCACATATTGCTACATACACTACACTGGTGAATTTTGTAAATTAGAATACTAAAGAATCGGAGTTCGGTATGTATGCAGCGAAGAATAATGGCGGCGTTGGTGATACCCCAGGGTTGATCAATAGTGGGATCTTGCATGCTGGCGTACTGCAAGATTCAATTAGCATGGTGATGTAAAAATGTTTACTTATCCAGAATCTATGGGATGATATCCCTTTCAGATGACGCATAAGATTGAAAGCACAATTTTTGTACTTGGCACAGTACCAGGAACACAAAATATCTGCAGTGGCAATATGAATGTAGCAAGTTGTTCCTTTCTGCCCATCTTGGGAAAAGGGTGTGGCAGAACTACACTAGAGACGCAGGGATTTACAGGAACGAATTTGCCCCTTTCCTCTGCAAGCTTCTTGAAGATGTAGCAGTGCCATCATGGCCCTGCAGCACATCCACTGTCAGCCAGGCAGCAGTAACCTGCTGTGTAGGATTGTGGTTCTGAGCGTCAGAGGCTGGTTTGGCTGAACAGGGCGTGTTTGTTGAGACACTGCTGTAATGTACCAACCCAAACGGGCATTGGCTTTTGAAGGCCATTTTGCTTGCTCTCCCCTGTTGACATTCATGTACGTGCAAATGGTTTTTTCATCAAGTTGTGTTAACATATTGAGGAAAGAAAGACACTTTTGACTATCGCTGCTGATGGGAGGATGGCACAAGTTTGAACTTTCCGCTCCATCATCAAACAGAAAGATGATTGTGCTTGCTAACAGCACATTTGGACTTGGAGCATGAGAGTGGCTGGGTTTCCTCAAGTCATTCATTACTAAGAAAAGAACATGATTGAGGCAAATAGTTGAACAGAGTGCAGCCTATATACTGTGGATTCTCAATCATTTGATTTCCATTTAATGCAGTATAGCTACAGGCTTCATATTCAAAGTTAATTAATGTCCTATTTTCCCCATTTAAGACTGCATTTAACTCATATGAAGACTGGGGAGAATAACTGATTTTCCAATCCAAAAACACCCCCTCAAAAGTTTGCATTCCTACCATCAGCTGTGGACCAAGCTGGATAGTGAAGCTTGACTGTATTCCTGTGAAACTTGTTGCCCTGCCTTGCGCTGTATTGCTGTTCAAGTAATCAAATCATTTGTTCTACAGCATTAATGTTTTATTTAAAATAAATTGTTTAGTAAGAGTCTTGAAAGTGGCAGCTTACTGCATGGTCCTTTCCCCAACTATATTTCTTACTTTTTCATGTCATCACTTTTCTGATAGTCAGTGGGACAAGCTTCTCCTCATTGTGTATATTTAAATATTCTGTTCACTGTTACAATTGCTTCCGCGCTCTGGCTTTATGTGCTTCCGAAGGAATCAAGGCCCAATCATTTCATTAATATTTCGAAGAGGTGCGATTTCCCCATTTGATTTTACAATACGAGGTGTATGAAATCGACTGCTGTTAAGTATCATGGTACAGAACTATTTCCCCTGATAACTAAGCCTCCTCACAATATATTCAGCATTTTGATCATTGCAGAAAGTGCCACTTTGAGCCTCCTGAATGTTGAATTATTCCATTATCTCAGGTTTGTTCATTTAAAAAGTGTACGTTCATGCTTTTGTAGCAGCCTTAAGCATGGAAATCTTTTGCAATAAAAATATTTTATAGAACCAGTTTAAAGACTATATTTCTACTATGTTTGAAAATCTGCTATAACGAGTTTGTCTACTGCTTACATTCTACTCGATTCAAAAGAAAATGAAAAGTTGCAAAATGAGAGTTGGACCAAGGAGATACTACCATTTAAACCTCTATGACTTTTTTTCTGCATGGGACTTTCCAATTACCTCAAGGGACTTTGAAGTCCCATAATATATTTATGGCATTTACTAGTGGTATATGAGCCACAGAACAGAACTGTCTTACTTGCACAAGCCAGAAATATGTGTTGACTCCTTCAGCTTGCTGATGCTTACGGAACAGATTTCCCAAGGCTTAAATCATAAAAGGTAAAGAAAACAAAGACCATTTTACATCAAGTCATTTAGCAAGACTTCTAACCAACAGTGTCCATTCAAAACCTAATACTTTCCTTTGTGTAAATACAAGTTTCTTCTCCCGTTGCGCAAGTCTAGAGGAACAGTTGTGACAGTAATGACTTGTAGCATGCCCCAATCGAATATCATCACTATTAAGCAATTAGAAGCCATTTATGTTATGGGTACCCTAGGGTTGTTGCTGAAAGAAATACTTCCACCTTGCATAAGGAACAGCCCTTATGAAGGGCTAGTTATGAAGGAGACATTGTACTGAACATGAAAAGAGCACAGTAGAAGCATTAAAGTCTCACAATCTACACTATTAACAGAAGCACGGCTGCAGCATTTTACTTCAGGTTCCCAGGGAGCTTAGAAAACAACTCATAGAAATGGTGTATGCACAGCATGTGTGTGAATATATTGATACTGCTGGTGTCTTTATATGAAGAAATGTGGCTTACAACTGCTTTATTATACAAATGTTTTCATTTGCGTGCCAAACATTTAGAGATGATGTATAAGAGTTCCGTATCATCCGAACACTGCATTTTGTTTCCTACTATTTGGTTCTTTTTAAAGCAGACTCTACACTATCTACACAGCACACTGGAGGGACGGCACTAAAACTATTTTAAACATTGTTGGGTTAAGGGAGGGCCCAGGACATGACCGGAATGAGTTGCTTGCTTATAATACAAGAGTTTGATGGAACAGTGCAAAAGCACAACCATTGAATTATGCTCAAATAGATTTTCTTAGACCACAGAAATCTTGCGTAGCCTTGGGGAGGAGTATCTCACTCGAAGTCTTCCAAACGTAAGCCTTTCCATGGCTTACCTGCCACATATCTAGGGCAATTTTTCCACTGTTCCCGTTTCTAGCAGACTAGTCCATGAAAGTGTTTTAAGAATTAGAAGCAAGTCTGTGTATACTCTATGCTAAGTAAAACAACAACGACAACAAAATCCAGGTAATCCAGGTTGTGCATCAAAGAAAGCTGAATTTTGTATGCTGTATAAATTAAATAATTCATGTGTCTTGATAATTCAGAATTTATTCCGCAATTTGTAGTATTTTGCTTATGTTATCCCTGGTTTTGCTAAGCACAGGGAGGAACTTAAAGCCCAACTTCCAGCATTTGGAAATCAAAATCAATCACTCCTCTGACTTCAAGATTTCAGCAGGTATTGATTGCTGATATACTCAAAGGTGCAATCCCATACATGTTTAGACAGAAAAAAGTCCTACAATTCCCAGCATTCCACAGCCAGCATACATAGAATTGCACCCCAAAACTTCAAAGCATATCTTTACTGCCACAAGGGTGAGAACCTTGCTCTAGAGGTGGAAGTAAATACCCTTAGGCCTCAATTAAATATCATCACAATTAAGAGACCTTCATTATAAATAAAAAGAATGATGTAACAGTGCTATAAGAAACACTACTGATTGTTCGTAAAATCCAAATCTAACATGGTTTTGGGGTGCCAACAGATTAAGAACAGATAATTATCAGAAGTCCATTGTTGCTGTATCAAAGTCAAACTATTTTGCCATTTGCAGGTTGTGACCTGAAAAACCTGCTTTGGATACAGATCTTATCCAAATATGGATCGGGTGTATTGTTTATACATCTTTATAACTATGTAATTTGAAAATGTAATCAAGAGAACATCTACTATCTAGGCACAAAGAAACATTCCATTGTCTCTAGAGAAACAACCATCTCTTCTAAAAAAAATCCAGTTGTGTCATAAGAACTAAGTAATTAGAGGGATAGGCAATGGTGCCTTCACAGTTATTTTATTTTACAGTTGCAAGCAGCCACTTAAAACTGGCTACAAAAGAATAAATAAAAGGAACTATGAATGCAGCAATTCGGACACGTGCATTATTAGAAGTCTGTCAAATCCTGATGTGTTTGCCCCTCAACTCATTGCTAAAATAAAAACTGAACTTAAGACCAAATATTTCTTCTTATAAATAAAAAAAAAATTGGCCTAGGTCTTTTCACCTTTGGCAAAAGAAAAGAGATGTTAAATATACTGAAAGATATCTCCACTTCAAATTATAAAACGTAGAAAAACAGTATAGTAATATCATACAGTAACAAAACACAAACTGGTTAAGTACTTCAGTCCGTTCCAAAATACTTCTGTCCAAAGTGTGTGGGTGCAACAGGATGAACTTCCGTTGTTAAAATTGTGATATCTGGGAATTCCTGGATTATTGATTTGGCACCTTTAAAAAGAAAAGAATGAGTCATTGAAGCCAGCGTTTCAGTAAACCACATTTGCTGCTCTACAACTAAGCGGCTCTCCACTTCTGGATGTGCCCTTTTTTCCTCATTTAGGATTGATCCACCTAATGTGCACAGAGTTCATCCAATCGTCTTATTTAATTACATGTTCTGAGTAGCAACTCCTGCTTTTCAAATATTCTTTATCCCTCCACAGTATTTTGTAATTTAACATAGCTGTGCCTTGGCCACATATTTAAGTCATGCTCACACACAGCCCCTGTAAACAATGGCTAATGAAGTCCCTCTCCCTCTAAAGTTCACAGCAAGGAAAGTCAAATGAACCTCCTGTATTCACCACAAAAGGCGCACTTTAAACCTTTAATTTGCCTGAGAAGTAGCAATGCCCAGTACAAAAGACTACGACCCCACACATAGTAAGAGTAAAGCACATTTCCAAAATTCCCTTGCAGCACGATGGGGTTCCTTAGTGGAAAAAAATCCCATGAAGAGTGTTTACCAACGATGGTAAGTTTTAAACGCTGCAGGATTCTGTAGCCATGGGTCATTCTTTCTGTCTCCACCAGTGATCACAATGTTTACATTATCAGTACCCTCTAAAGTCTGGATTGAAGGTAGCCTTTTTTTGAACTGGCAGCTGAAAGTCTGTCAAAGTTTTATGAGTTTTCATGCAGCACACTGCTCTAAGGACACCCAGGTCTCAATAAATGTGCATGTACCTTTAGTTATAGATTTGTATTTAATCATGCATCTTTTACCAAACCAACTATACAATTGTTGATGGTGCTATATAAATAAATAAATAATAATAATAATAATGATCAAAGCAAAACATAAATAAATCCTTGGGTTCAATTCAGACTCAGTTGCACATAGGGTAGGCCATTTAAATCAATAGGATATAGAGTAGTTATGGTTAACCTGTCCAATTGATTTCAATGGGTCTACTTTAAGCATGACTAAGCCTGAATCCTACTCAAAATTGATTATATCTTGTATAATATAAATTGCACGCCTTCACTGGACCACAAAATAGAAAGGCAACAACTCAGTTCCTTTACTTTCCATTAAACAGACAAAAATATTTCATTTTGAACTAGTTGGCACAACTTGAACCAGCCATAAGGGGTCACTACAGAATTACTAAACATCCCAGAGACTGAAGTATGTATAAAGTATGAATATGTTTAAGCTGAGAAGTCCTTTGAATATCCAATCCCTTTAAAAAGAAAAAAGACCTGCTTAGCTTTTATAGTAATGATGAAAAGAGAACATATGAGCAGTCTGCTCTAATCACTGAGTTAGACTGCTTGAAATGGGCAACAAGCTGCAGGACTTTGCACACAACCTGCTTATTTTATATACTTGATTCCAAATATAGATTTTTGAGAGGGTACAAATAAAAACAACACTAGGTGCATAGTAGCAATATCCTCCCCAATTAAAATCCAATCAAACCCACTTTGTTTCAATTAATAACAATAAAGATTATTACTATTCAAGAAGCAATAATAAAATGATGTCATCACTGAGCCAGGCCAATACAATGCTTAAAAACAGAGTGCAGAATGCAGTTTTTATTAGAGAAAAGGAACATGGAGGCAAGGGAAGCTAACCCTTCCACCCCACACATCTCAATTCATTACACCGCTTCAAATAAATACATGGCTATCTCCCATCCCATCTCCAATAAGCCAGGCTGGGGAGAAAAGTGCTTGAAGCAACCAAACTATCTCATCAAGTTTGGCCTTTAGTCTGCCCTGTGGCTTCAACTTACCATGGGGTGTAGAGAATAGACTCAGTAGGATGATGACGTTTGGCTGAACTCCATGTTCTATAAGAACCTTTACAGCCTCAATCACAGTGTTGCCAGTGCCTGACATGGGGAGGCAAGAGGAAAAAAGAATCATCCTATTATCTTTTCAAGTTATGCACAATCAGCATCATCTTGCTGGACAGCAACTATTCTACCATCAGACTGGATTGACCACCCGTGTAATTTCCGATCTTCTACCCCCAACTCCAAAAGGCAATAAGCTTAATTGATTCCTTCTCTGCTGATTAGTATTGGTCATAAGTTGAGAAAACTGAACAACACTTGAACATTGAGTGATCCGCTGTAAGGGAGTACAATGATCTACCTTCAGAGCGAGCGGCAGCCACATTTACATCTTGATCCTAAATATCTTCATAATGTATCGATCCCATTAATTCCTAAGGGGAATGTTTAGGTTTGGGGTTTATTTATTTATTTATTTATTTTATTACATTTATATACCGCCCCATAGCCAAAGCTCTCTGGGCAGTTTACAAACATTGAGTTGTATTGTGGAGCCTTCATCAGCTTTCAATACATTTTTTGAAATATTATAAAGCAATTGGTTAAATAGAAGAAAATAGCTCAAGTGAAATATCAGAACAGCCATTTCCTTAATATTTAGGAATTGGTGAAATACTTCTCCCACCACCCCTACCACCCCGTTACATTGTATCAGTTATCGCTACTATCAACATCCTCTCTATGTTTGTTTGTTTGTACTCCAGTGATTCAAATGGGATTCATTTAACATTGGTAGATACATCTCCCCCAAAAGGTACCATCTACAGTCAATGCTTTGCCAGGTAATGTAGTTCAACTAATGAACATTCTGGCAAAGCTTGACAAATCCCATATTGCATGCCCCAAGACAAGCCAAAGGCAATGATGGATCTGCTTTCCAACAGAGAACTCTGTAGTCAAACAGCTTAGGATAAAAAAAAATCCTTAAGGCACTCACTTAGTATTGGGTACATGAGGAGAACTTTTCTCCTGTAGATATCTGGTGGGAACTTTGCATAGTACACTTTGGCTCTCTGGGTCTCTTCGTCACTCTGTATCAGGATCTTCCCTATTCGGATGGATCTGCAGCAGTCACGCAAACCCTGTTCCATTGCCTCTCCTCCATTTGGGGAGGAAAACAGGAAAGAGTTATGCATCAAGGAATGGCAAAGCTTGTTTCACGGGCAGTACTTCCAAATCAAAGGATCTACCCTTCATATTATATGTGGGAAACAATAAACCCTCACTTCATGCATCCATTTTCCATGGGAATAAAAGCCAAGAAGGGTCGTGTGAAAATGGCCCTTAAGAAGGCCATATGGGACTAACCTTTAGCTTACACAGTCCTCATGTTGTCAGTTACTCCTGGCAGTCACCTATATTATTTTCCTTCATATAATTATGTACCTTACATTGTGAGCATTTCGTCCATGCATCTATTTCCAATTTCATCTTTGTTGGAAACGGCAATATAGTCTATTAATAAAGGAACACTGAAAAGCACACACAAAATTTTAAGTGACCTACCACTTCTCATTATGCTGACTCCACAGTTTCCCTTTTCAAATTTCACCCCTTCATACTTGTATCCTGTTGAAAAGTCACATAGAATCAGAAGTTTAAAAGTGTTTTGCCTTTTACCCAAATTTGCTATGTTATTTTAAGTTGGGCAACAAAAAAATCTGTGAGCCACTTGTATTCACACATCCAAATCTGATGATCTATTAACATTTTAAGGAAGTATCCATCATAGTTTCACAGAGGGCAAAAGGTGACTAGTCCTCTTCAAATGACCAGGGGTAGAATTTTAATCCAGGTGCGCTTTTCAATGCAGAGTTTACACAAACATAAACCTATGAAACAGTCCTAGGATATTATCATGTGCACAGTAATAAGAAATGTTCCCAACTTTCACCTGTTTACAGGGCATGAGGGTGGTGAGGGTACTGTACAGGAAAACCGCCCAGAGCTTTGTAAACCGCCCAGAGAGCTTCGGCTGTGGGGCGGTATATAAATGTAATAAAATAAATAAATAAATAAATAAATAAATAAATAAATAAATAAATAAAAATACATATGACTTAAAAAAAAAATCCAGAAAGCCAACTGATTCCAGAGTGTGGGGTGCTTGATTGACCCACAGCCAATGTAAACTGTTGGGTAAACCTTTTCCAAGAAAAAATGATCCAGGAAAGCAGATTTAAGTCCCCCCAAACCAAAAGAAACCTGGGACCAAAAAAAATCCATTGATCTTTGCCACTGGAGCCTTTTTTTTTTCTTTACCTATCAAATACAAAATAGTGGGATAAACAAATGCCCCACAATACAAGAATTAATTACCTTTTTTTCTGTAAACACACAGCTTTGTTTTGGGGACATTTTATTATTTCAATCCTGCTTGGTGTAGTAAAATACCCCCCAAACCATTTGTGTCTGTTTCATTGTTTCTGTTTAAGAACCAGTGTCAGTCAATTTCTAAACCAAAACACCATTATTTAAGCATTCTGATACTTCCAATTGATCTTGTCCCTTTGATGATAAGAAAACATGACTTGATTTAGGCAGAAAAATAAAGCTACCGCTTAGTAGGAAATCCTTCTAAGGAGCAAGTTGAAGGATGCATTACTACCAGAAATGAAAACCATTCGTAACTATAATTCATTTATCAGTGACACATGGATTTCAGCTCAGGTCAGATGCATGCCCCAACAGAACTCTGACCACAGGCAAGCAGACATTTGAATGACTGAACTGGCAGATATACAGATCTGTCTCACAGTTCAAAAAACCTGACAGAATCTACTATTTATTGATTACTTCTCTGTACTTCACAAGATGGGATTGCTTGATGTCTACGGCTCACAAGACAATGAAGCAAAAGGAATTGCCTCTACTGGAATTTCTGCAATCTATAGACAGCTTGCCTGCAGACAAATCTGATGCAACATAGGTTTACATCAAGTTAATGTTACATAGAGTGTTCAAAGCACTTTACATGTGCTCTTTCAATAACCTGTGACCCACCAAGCCACACTACTGGGGCCTCGACAAGCTTCCAGTTTTACTCCCAACCTGGGAGTACAGAAACAGGGGGGTTGTCAAGCACCTGACAGGCCTCTTACATGGGTGGAGGAGCTGTATTTGACTTGATGAGTCACAACCCAAGCAGGCCTGGCTTTTGTTAAGTTATCTCTAAAAATCTTTCTCCCCCCCCCCCGCCTTTTTTTAAAAAAAATTTACAGAACTACCGCATTACTAATATTTTCTCCTATTAGTAGAATGTCCACTTTGTGGCTGACTTTAGAGCAAATCACCTAAAAGGTATCTATCCAGATAGTCTGGGCATACTTTTTTCTATTACCTGTTGGAGTGGTCACTGTGCATTCTGTGTATGGCAGCTGATTCAGTCCCTCTTCAACCACAAGCCTGATCTGTAAGAGAGGAAGAATTCAAATCAGGGGGAGGCTATCAGAGGAGACACGATAACCGTAAAGCTCCAGTTTAATTAAACATTAACGAATGTGCCAGTATGGTTTTCTTTCACACCTTCAGTGTAAACAAAGCCTACCTGCCCCACGCCCCCGCCTCATATCTTGGACTGTTCAGAAATAAGTCCAACGGACTTTATTCCACCATCTGCACCACCTACAAATCATTCAACATTAAAGTTAAAATTATGCCAGCAAGATATAATGACTCCAAAGCTATTGCATAATAGTTTATTTCCACAGCAAAAAACCAAAAGACTCCAAAGCTAGTGTATATCTATTCTTCGTTCCTGCAAAGGGCTTCCAGTTCAGCTCCGTTTGCCTAGATGTCTATAGCTATTCAGCATATTCTGTCATGTCATCTTGTCCTTCCTTTACCTGCTACTCACATAGCTGCTAAGCCTAGCCCTCAAGTAAGGTAATCAAGTCCATACTTTTATTGACGGAGATCCAATGAACTCTTTCAGAGACACATCTAAGCCTGCACAGTCCTAGTAGGATTTGATTATTTTTTTCCTTACAATATCAACCGACATGCTTTAACCCACTGCCCAACATTTCAGAAGAATCCTGACATGCAGCATAGAGAGCTGCTGTTCAAAATCATGCACAAAGTCCCTTGGCCTGATAGAACTAGTCTTCATTTTCAGTTCTTTGCACTATGAAGCTACTAACCTCCTATTGCCTCTTAATTCTACTAAACCATACAGAATATCAAGATTTACAAAGCAGCCCGTGATCATTTCAGCGGATCATTCTTAAGAACAAAAACAGATTATGTCAAAGCTACTGCTCAACTAGCAGGCAGCACCTCGAAGTCTGCCAAATTGCAGGTTGACCAGGCTGAGTCCCAGCAGCACAATCAGACTTTGAGTTTAGCTTTCTACCTAAGAACAGCACTGTAAGTTATCAGACTTCCCCTCTACATGATACAACAGCTTTAAAGAGGTGATAGCAAAGAAACAAGGGCAAATATACTGGAGACAATCCCCTGAAGATTTTCCCTGCCTGAATCACTTTTGCCACTTCTATCTGCCTAAAACACACAACACAATTCACTTATTTGGTCACTTTAATTCTGGAGCATTTCAAAAGATAAAAAATAATAATCAAAACATCCAGTGGTCATCTATGTTAATATGACTGTTGATACTTCAAGTCCTGGGCATCCAGAGGCCTCTTCACACACTGTCCTTCCATTTAGGAAGAAATATGTAAAACATGGCATGTGAAGATGGCACAGGTGCTTATCATGTAGGTATAATTCTTTGGAAGCCAACACAGCAGCAACACATGGCATCTTCACACAGAGCAGCAAGAAAGTACATGACGCAGCAACCTTGCTAAAGCTAAGCAGATCTGACTTTGGTCAGTGCCTGGGTGGGAGACTACCTGGAACGCTATATAAAACACTTTGAGATCCATCATGGAAACAGGATATACACACCCACCCCAAAGAGCATCTCTGTGCAGGAAAAATGTCTGTGTGAAGTGGCCTTAAGCATGTGTATACAGCAGGGATAGAGAAACTTTTTCCCACCTGAGGGCCAATTCCTGCCAGGAAAAATCTGTTTGGGGCAGGACTGGAGCATCCCCATGCCCTTCATAGTCCCTCATTCATCTTCCCATCTCTCTCTCACACACACACACTTACTTATTTACATATCAGTCTCAGCTGCCTCCCCTCTTCATTCCCCTACACACAAAACTCACAGCAATTAGGTATTCCAAAAGTTTCCACTGGCACCAACAGACCCCTTTTTAAAAAGACTTATTGCCACATGGGGGTGGGGGCTACTGGGGGGATGTTCCAGCATGCAGGCAGGGCGGAGTTCATCTTTCCCTCCCCAGATCCCCCCCCCCCGCCCAATCATCAATCTCACATAGCAATTAGACTTTAGAAAGCTTTGGTTGGCACTAATTGCTCTGTGGTGGTCACAGCCAAGAAGGGGATGCTGTGGGCCAGATGGGCAGGCCCTGAAGGGTGCATCCAATCCATGGACCACAGGCTCTCCACCCCTGGTACCCAAGAAATTATCTCAACTATTATTTCATAGTTATACTTTCCTACTAATGCCAGAGGGAAAATGTAAATTGTAAATGATGAATTTAACATGGTTGCCAGTTTTGTCATATGAACAGACATTTCCAGGAACAAGCTGGCACTGAAGAATGGCAGGTGATTCTCGAGCCTAACATCTCCCCATTCTTTAAAATGGGTTAACGTTAAGTAAACCCATCCTGAAAATGTCAGGTAGTCAGGATTCTGCTGCTCTATCCAATTTTGATTGGCAAAGAAATCTTGCCACTAGAAAAAGCAAACTTTTATTATGAATCCCAGGCAGCTAAGTCACTTGTAGGACATTAACTTCAGTTAACTGCATGTAGTTTAGGTTATTAATAGCCCAATCCTAACCCTATTTGGAAGCCCCATTGATTTCAAAGTAGATGTGCATAGTATTATTAATGCATAGGGCTAAGACGATTAATAGCTGGATTCAAATAACCTGCAAGTTTAAAGGAAACTGAATTCACTCAAGTTTAATACACAAAGCTCGTGAAAACATTAGCTTACCAGGCGATCAGCAGAAAATACAAAGTCACCTCTACTGGCTGTTCTGGAGAAAAAGAATAAAATACCATTTTTAGTAAGATGTTCCAACTTAAATGTCAACACCCGAATATATGAATACACTAAAATAACAAAGACTAAACAAATGCACATATATTTTACACATACTACAAGAAAAAGAATGTCTAGACTCTTAGAGATTCACCTCTTTGAACTGATGGGGGAAGGCCACAGCTGACTGGTAGAGCATCTGCTTTGCATGCAGAAGGTTTCAGGTTCAATCCCTGCCAACTACAGATAGGGCTGAGAAAGCTCCAGCTGAAACCCTGGAGGGTTGCTGCCGGTCAGTGTTGTCAATACTGGGCTAGATGGACCAATGATCTAACAGTCCAATGTTCCTATGATATCACCAAGGTCTTTTAACATTAGTCATTACAGCAGGAACCAATATTTATTTATTTATCATACTTATACCCCGCTCCTCAGCCAAAAAAAGGCTCTCGGGGCGGCTTACATTTAGCAAAAAAGACATTTCCTGAGAAAAGTTACAACAAGCACTTATGTATTAAGAGCATGACCGAGAAGCTAAGCTTCTGAGTCCCACATTTTTATTCTTTCCCATAGCCTTATCCAGGCAGCTAATCTGAATTTAGGAAGGGAAATAGGCCATTCATATATATTAATGAGCTGTTTGGTAATATGAAACAGTCACCAACACAACATGGTCACATTCTGTTTATTCTGATCAGAATTAAGTGGCAGTACTTAAGACTGCTGTTAAATGGAATATGCATGCTAGGTCAAGATCCTTCCCAGATGTCCTCTCATCAGGAAGGTCTGCACTATTAATCCATCCACTTCTCAGAGCAGCAGAGCATAAGCTCTTAGCTGCCATAAACATCTGTGTGACAGTTTCATGGAGCTAACAGCAAGGGCTTTGTAGTTAACGTATTCACACACAGCAGCTACATTCAGACAACACAATAGTCAATGGTGGGAGTACTCCCCACACAACCTGCGGGAGTACTGCCCACACAACATTATTATAATCAAACGTGGTGTGGATTGTGAGTTGACAGTGAGTCGATGGTGTGTTTGACTGACACACCGTTGACACATAGTCACCCTTTGTTCCCCTTCAGTCCTCCCACTTGTATCCCATCAGACATTGCGACTTCTGCTGGCCGGACTAGAGTAGCAGCTGCCACTTTCATTGCTCGTGCCAGGGGATCCTGTAGTTGCCAAAAATAAACAATTGTGTGCTATGAAATAGTCAATAGTGCCTGACACACAACACACTAACCATGGCCCATCACTACTACCAATTGGATGGTTTAGTGAGGTCCTTGGTTGTTGAAATAATGAGCTCTGCACAGCACTAGTTATTTGCTTTGGTTATTTTGGCCAAATAATCAAACCTGGTGTGAAAAAGTCCCGAGAGAAAATACAGTAACCCACCATTGACTATTTAACCCAACATTGGTTATCGTGTCATCCGAACCCAGTCACAGTTTGCATATGAATACCTTTTACATATCATTTACACAGAACAGGGAAAATCAAAAGTAAGCAGTACTAAAATGTAGATTATTTCTTACGACATGGAAACATTTTTCTTTCTTTTACAAGTAGACGGGGGAGCAAGCTACTTATTTACTTAATTAATTTTTATCCTGCCTTTCTGCCAAAACAATGGTGCTCAAGGCAGCTAACAATAAAATCCAGATTAACTAAATCTTAAGTAAAACATAACAGCCCATAAAAAAATCAAAACACATTTAAAAATAAAATACATAAAAATATCAAATCAATAACCAAAAGATAAAAACAAAAATCAGTTATTTGATTCATATCCCATCTTTCCGCCAAGTGGGGCGCAAGACTTCTACTGTTACTTTCTACTGTTAGTTTTTCCCTACCCTGTGCCTGCTTACCCTTCCCTGTACCTGTTGGCATTCTCTTCCCCTCCTTATTGTTTTACTATGATTTTATTAGATTGTAAGCCTATGCGGCAGAGTCTTGCTATTTACTGTTTTACTCTGTACAGCACCATGTACATTGATGGTGCTATATAAATAAATAAATAATAATAATAATAATAAGACTGCTAACAATAAAATCTAGATTAGCAAAACTTTCATTAAAGTATAAAACCTTTCTATGACTGAGATTCCATAGGATGTGTATATGCATGTCTGTCTAGTTGGACATCGCTACAATACTACTACTTTTGGATAATTTACTCCAATGGTTCTACTAGCAGACTAGAATTGCAGAGATGTAGTGTCCCATTCCAAAAATGAGCCACTGATGTATGTTTTTAGGGTCAAAGTATAAGGAATTAAGCAGTTAAATTTGCCTCCAGTTAACCATGGATTTTATTACAATAGAAAAACACTGCTTCAAGCTGCTTCTATGGAAACCAGTTCTCAAGCTAACTGCCTCTAAACCCTTCTTTCATTGTCAACTGCAGCACTGCCAGAATTAGCCTTGAAATCAGGCAATATAATCTCTGTAGTAGAAATGAATGTTTCACAAGATGAATGTAAATCCTACCCCAATAAAGTCAGAATACAATAGTAAACAAGAGATACTTGCAAACATTCAATAGTTAAGACTGTGAAACAGTCTACTGAAGAATCCAAGATTTGTGCCCTCTGAACTACTGTCGTCAAGCACAGCAACAAAGGAAAATTCCAACTGTGCAACAAAACATAACAACTTTGCACCTCTTCCTCACAGATGAAAACCCCCAAGGGAAAAACCAAATTCCCATAAATGATTGCTTAGGTTAATACACATCCAAATGCAGCAGATTCATCTGGATAGATTAAGGCAATGGTTTCTACAGAATGGTTTGTCAATCTTCAGTGAGGACTGTGATGTGGTTCCCAATTTTTATTTAACTGTTTAAAATCCAGCACAAATACTATACTTCTAGGCAAACACACTCCACGGAGCTAACAGCAGTTTAAGAGAGGTAATTTAGATGGGGGAGGGGGGAACAGCACAGAGAAATTAAATTTGCCCTCCCCCAGTGCCCGTGCTCAGATTTAAACAGGCACAGAGGGCTCTCTGAATGTAAGGAAAACACACACACAAATATACACTAGAAGATCCAGTCACAAATCTCCTGCATCATGCTTCGTTTGGCCCTGTAAAGACCAATAATGGCAAATAAAACACAACATGCTGATCACTGATCTTCCCCTGCAACATTCCAGGAAAGCACTGGTGTGTTTTAGAGTGCACCTTCAGTTTATGCAGAGCAGCGCTAACGCCCAAAAGGCCTGGCCAGCAGTCATTGGGAACAAGGTTCCCGCAGTAGACGCCTTAGGAAGGGAGTTCTACAATCAGTATGCAACTACTGGAAAAACCTCTCCTACAGCCACCCGCCTGTCCTCTGCAAATAAGGGTACCCAGAGAAGAGCCTCCAATTACTATTTCGGCAGTATCTGCAGTCTGATAAAGCCTTCAACTGCCCAATCAAAACAGAGAAGTGTTCCTCTGGACTGTTTCACATAAGTTGCCTACATGTTCAGGTCAGTTGTTCTTAAACTCCAGTGAATCAGGGGTGGGGAAAATGTGGCAACCCCCACCTCCCCAGCGCGGCCCCTGACCCAATGTTTTTTAATGTATTTACTTGGGGTGTGGGTATTTGCATCTGCTACAGAGCTCCAAAAGTGTCAAATTTAGCTTGCAAGTAAGCAAAATTTGACCCTTTCAGCACTCCATAGCAGCTATGAACACCATTCTTTCATATATATGTTTATAGTATATGGCCTCAGACCTCCTGAAATTTCCTGTTTCTCTAAATATATGCCTGTTTACTACTCATGGTGGGGCGGGGGGAGGATGGGAAAGACGGTACCCTGTATTCAAGGTTTGGTCATTAAATAAAGGACACTGAGATTGAAATGCAAAGGGAACTACAGTCTTCAATCCCTTTACAATAGAATTCAAGAAAAAAATCCCTGAATTCACATTCGGAAGCTAAGGTTCATAACCCAATCACTTGATTTCTCTCCACTTGGTTACTGTACACTTGACTGCATTGCTCTGCATTCAGTTTGAGGTAATATGGAAGATTGTTACATCAGTCATCAAAACCTGTTCTTACAGTTTAAGAGCAGAAAGGAACATATTTCCAGGAAGCAAGAATAGAAAAGTATTTGAGATTCCTAGGTGCCAACTCCAAACAGGACTTGAAGGTGAGGAGGGAAGTGTCAGGATTCCTAGATCCAGCTTCAACATCTAGACAACCATGTAACTAGGAACCTATGGTTTTTCCAGTCCCTGAGGGACGCCCTCATATTTTATCTGGAATCTATTGACCTGGTTCTCATGTATCTCCGAATGGATCATTCCAGATATTATCACAGATGAATGTTTTGCATCACCTCAAACTGTTCAATGTAGTCAGTTCACACATTCAGTTGCCAAACATTGGGTGGTTTGCACATCACTGTTTTTACTGCTTTTAAATTATATATTGTTTTAACTTGGATCATGGTTCAATTTGTTTTTAACTGTGCATATATATTGTTTTATACTGTATGTTTTTATCTGTACGCCGCTCTGAGATCTTAATGATATAGGGCGGGATATAAATGTTTTAAATAAATAATAAATAAATCACACTAAGCCACCCCGCAAATAACCCACAGTAGATTGGTTATTTGATGAACAACCCAGGGTATGCCCAATAGACAGGCTTGTTGTGGCTTGTTCTCCCCCTCAGTCCTCCAGCCGACTCCAGCACATATTTCAGACATCCACCATCTCTCCTTGCTCCAGCAACCTCCCCGCTCCGATCATTTGCCACCTTTTTAAAAAGAGCCTTTTTGGTGCTTAAGGAGTACACAAATGTGTTTGTAATTCTTTTTTATTCCCCTGCCCCTGTTATTTTGCAAGTGCACACAAGCACACTTTCACTATCCAAAATGTGTAGTCTTCCTTGTGGATGTCCTTGTATGTTGCAGCAGTCAACAGGAGGAAGTACAGTAGGTAACATACAAGGAAATTGACAAGATGATTCTGTATGTAGGCTAATTTGCATATGGTTGGGAAGGACCGTAAGAGAAAGGAGGGCCCCAATAGCGCCTATATGCAGAGTAATTGTCAATTTCCTTGTATGTTATGTACTGCACTTCACAGCTCACTTTGACAGCTGAAGCATCCAAGGAAATTGACCAAGCAAGTCTACACATATCAGAAAGTCTCAAGTGTGTTTTTGTGAGAAAAATCAACACAAATAAACGCAAAACCAATTACGACCCCATCGGTGCAATTTTGAGGCACCGAGAAAAAGGTTTTTAAAGGTGGTGAATAAATGATGGTCCTTCTGAAGTGCCATTTCAGCATCAGTGGAAGTACAGCCACTGGTGAGGGAAGCTGTCGGGATCGTGAAGCGTGGCCTGGAGTATTTTGCTGCTCTTGCCAAGCAGTTCTGTAGCCGATTCTGGCAACTCAAGATAAAATTGCTCTCCCAGGTTTGGACGAGATGACAACCAGCCAGGGATATGAACAACCATACAACAAACCATATGATCTCAGAATGGGGAACACTGCAGAGAATATGCCAGGTTCACACAACATGACAACCCACCATGGCTGGCTACCCATGGTGAGTTGTTGTGAAATGCAAACTGTATAGCAATAAAGGAAACAGTGACAGGGCTTATCCACCTGTGTTAGGATACTTTATGTTCCTTGTTTCTCCTTGCCTTAACTGTACTTATGGACATGTATCCGAACAAAATTCTCTAAGTTTTATTTATTTCATTTCTATATCACCCAACAGCCAAAGCTCTTTGAGTGGTTCACAAAACATAACTTTAAAACCATACAATATAATAAAAGATAGCGCAAAAAGTCTGAGCAAATAATAAGGCTTAAGCTACTGGCTACTGCAACTTCTTGCAACAGTGAATTCTATATGTTAATTGTGCATTGTGTACACAGAAGTGCTTTCCTTTTGTCAGTCCTGAACCTACTGACAGGGTATTAATGAAAGGACAAGCATTTCTCTCCATCCACTCCACTGGGTTATTGTTGAAGATATATCATTCTAGTTTCCTTCTCTTAATTTCATTCCAAGAACCCAGAACTATTTCTATTCTTCTTTGTTCATGTACATTTACACTACTGACTTAATAATGGACAAGATTAAACAATTGCCTGTCAGTCTCTTTCTCTCCACAAAGTCATGAAACAGGTTCCTCTAATTACAAGATTCCAGCAAAGCCAGTAGCAGTCAAAACACTGAGAAATGCACTTCTGGCCAAAGAGAAGCTTCCGTATTACACTTTCAGTTGCACTACATATACATATAAGACCAATCTAGTACATTAAACTGAATTTTACAAACTAAATTCTGCACATCCAAAAATATGTTACATTACTAATAGCAAGGGATTTGATTAAGACCAAAAGAACAGATTTTTGTAATGGAAATACTGACACTGCCCATGGCACAGTAGCATTGCTGGGTGCGGCTATAATAAATGTGTGATGTCAGAGAAGGCAAGCAACAGTTCTTCTTGCCCTGGAGCACACAACTAATCACAGTGCTGTCTGCTGCTAGATGCATGTAAATATAGCTTCTCACTATGTGCTGTATGTTTCAATGCATATATCCAAAACCAGGAACTGGTTAGAAAGTAGCTCGTTGCAACAACTTTACAGATAGCATAGCTGCAACTCAGTAAGCCTCCATTCTAGAAAACCTCCATTCCAGTTTAGCAATAATTAAGTCCACATTGACTTTATTTATAATGATTTCACAAAAAAGAAATCTGGGCAATTACACCAGCAACACTCCCTGCAAAAGAAGGCCATACTTTTCTGTTCTAACATATAACTGTTAGGATGTTATTTATCTGACAACAAAAAATTAGAAGCTGAAGATGGTGCGACAGGAAAAAAATGGAAGCAGAAAAGCAAGACAGCCTGAGTTATACGATTAATGTCACCTGGTGGCAGCCTTTCCATCAGGGTGCAAAGCAAGGGAAGAGAAAAGAAACACTGCTATTCCATCACCTTTGCTGGAAGATCAGCTGTATGTTGCTCTCCCCAGCTGTCTCCTAAGGTAGCCATTCCATCAAGCTATATACACTGTTTCCATCCCAGCTGGTTACAATAAAAAGCGTAAGAATGCCTACCTGAGCTTGCTTTTTTCTTCCTCCCTCCTTGTTCCTGTTTTTCTTTTATGCAATCTCTTAGATTTTAAGCTTGAGAGCAGGGACTGTCTTGACATTGATATTTGTAAGCTGCACTTGTGGGCTTTCTGGCTAAACAGTGGGGTAAAAATGTTTTAGATAAAAAGGGAGACTGGGAAAAATCTGTTCAGTGTCAAAGATGCATCATGAGAACACTGAAATAAATAACACTGAAATAAATCATTAGGCCCACAGGCAGGAAGTCCTGCATTCCTGCTATCTAAGTAAGGGATGAACAGACTATTAAATGCTACCGTTTCTTTGACCCCCAATATGATCAAACATATCCTCATTCCACTACTGTGAAGGATTATGTGACTTCCACTATTGCACACCATTCAGTTTTACAATGTTTTACTCAAGACAGAAGAGATTCTCGTTCTAGGCAATAGGCTGTGATTTGTCATTACAAGAAGTTCAAATACACTCATTATAGAACCTGAACGTAGAACTCTTTACAGGGAGACTCAGACATCCTGTATCACTGTCGTTCAGAAGGCAACCAAAAATATTACTTTAAAGTCTTTAATACACCATGTTGCTATTTAATAGATCTGCTTCAAAAAGTGTTTTGTTTATATTTATACTTTATAAAGAACAAGGATAGCCACCCAAGTCCAAAATGTCAGAGAAGACCGTGCAAACTTTCAAGTTCTTGTCATATAATGCAAAAAGCAGAGACCAAGAAAGTATAAGATGTAGGCCAGATGGTGTGGCTATGAGGTCTGTAGCTCAGACACAGCCCTGGTTTGGACAAGATGCCCCAGTTCATTGTATTTAACCCATGATGAGCTACAGTTTCCATAAGCAACAAATGGTATAAGAAACCCCCATGAGCATGGATCATGTGAGGGTTAAAAAATATTTTAAACAGCGGCCTCATGCACCACAGGCTCACCATGGGTTAAATGATGGGCTGTTGTGTGATGTGATCAGCCCCACAATCTCCAGAGATTGCAGACTGAATTAATTTAATTCAAGATGCAATCACCACCTTGAAAGAGTGCCTCTTTTTTGTTTGGTCCTAATAAAGGCGTTGCCAACTGTGGAATTTGGGTTTCTGTGTTATATATTTATCATGATTGCCTCTGTATTTGAGTTAATGTTAAGAACAGGATACAAATAGGATCAAATTATTAAAAAAAACACACCAAGTACATATTTCTGATTACAGCTGCAGAGCCAGCAAACATGTCGCTGTCTCAGAGGCACCGGCTTTGATAAGCCTAGTCATTTAGTTTGCTGTGTGCCGTCATTGTAAAGAGGAGCTGCCGAAATGGAACCCAGCTTCCAATTAATGTTAACTGTCAAACATATAAACCTCATCAATAAACATCAAGACACCTGCCTGATTCTAATTGAGTCCAGGATCAAAATCAAGAGAGGTACACATGCCAACTTGAGTGCAACTTTTCATGGTAGAAAGGCTGGGTATAAATCAAATAAATAAATAGTTTTGCCTGTATAAATCAAATGGGGCTAGTTCACTCACTTATTGACCAGCAGGCATACCCACCCACGCTCTATGATACAGGCACTCCATGAAAATATCTGCATGCTCTTGCCTCCTCTGCCCTTTTCTTGTCATTGTGGAGGAGGAGGAAGCAGCTCAACAAGCTAGTAAATGTAAGCCCATAAGGCACTACTGCAACAAACTAATGCAAGTGATAGAGCCAGACTATGAGTTATTTAAAAGTCTAACCCCTGTCTAAGCAGAGCCTTACATATGCTTCTACAGCAACAGCAACATGGAGCGGGTCTTCAACTTCTCAGGATGCAAAAGTGCCACCATTAATGACCAGCAAAAAAGATAGCTGTAGTATCAACCAGCATGAGGCCCAATCATCATTCTGTCCACTAAAAAACAGGAATGGCTCTAATAATAATAATAGTAAATAATAATAATAAAAATATTTCCTACCCTCCTCTCCTTTTGTATTGAAGTGGGGAATCACATTAATTACAATACAATATACATCACGCCCGCAGCGAAAGATCTGAAGGCAGTCTAGTCTTAAGTACATGCTAGCCCTATCCTTACCTCAAGTTCATTCATTTGTATTATCTCTGAGGTTGGTCAACTAGCCAAGATACATTTATATTACAGCTGTTTGCTTCTAATACTGGTCATCTAATACAAGTGGAGTTGAGAAGAATTGTCACCAGGCCATCTTTGCATGATAAGCAAGACCTGGGGGCAAGCCAAGAACAGTGAGACAGCAGAGGGACACATGGGTCCCCATTTAATGAACTTCAGCACAAGTTTGAGGGACATGAATCACTCCGGCTCTATGACTTGCTATTTTGCCATGACCGTTAAAGAGATACAGAAAAACACCCTTTTGCATTGAAGCTCCCTTGATACTTTTGAGGCACACACCCCATCACCTGTCCTTTAGAAACATAGGATGCTAATCCAGAGTCACCTGACTGGTGATGTTCCTTCTAGCTTCCAGGAAATTTGGATGGTGACTTCAACAATACTGAATAGTTCATGCATAATGCATATACAGTACATTTCTAGTATTTACAGCAGATCACATCAACTGTGTTGGATGCAGACTTAATCATTCTTTGAGCAGACACTCTGAAATCAAAGGGACTAAAATTAATCAACCATCTGTCAGGGATGCTTTAGGGTGGATTCCTCCGTTCCTCCGAGCAGGGGGTTGGACTCGATGGCCTTGTAGGCCCCTTCCAACTCTGCTATTCTATGATAATCGTGACTAATTTAAGTCCCATTGATTTCAATGGGCCTATTCTGATTAAGTCTAGATCTTATTATTATTATTTATTATTATTATTATTATTTATATAGATCTTATTATTATTTATTTATATAGCACCATATAACCCATTATCTCAATAACCTTTTTTTAAAAGAGCCTTACATAGGCCGATATTATCATTCCCATATTTCAGAGAGGGATGGGTGGGGTTGAGGTACTTTATTTAAGCCTACCTACTAAATTAATGGCTGAAGCATGGTTTTAACCAGGGACTTCCACACACTCATCAGGCTCTTTGTCCCTATGCAAGCTCTGGTACGGAAACCCCATCGGCTGAAGGGTCCCTTGTGTTTATGTCCCACCACCACCTCCACCACCAACCCCGATTCCACACGGAAACATCCATCCCCCACCAAGGCCGAACAAAATGCACGTCCTTCCTGCCTTGCAGCTTGGCACAAAACGCCATTGGGCCGTCGCCAGGTGGTGACTTCCACATACGCGAACGCTGCAAAGCAGAAGAGACCCGGGGGGGATTCCCAGGGAAGAGGGCCGGGGGCGCGGAGAGAGCGAGAGCGAGCGAAGAGCCTGGCTGGTGCAGCTGAGCCCCCGGCCAAGACGCGAGGCTGCGGAGCTCCCCCGCCGCCTGGAAGGCGCATCGTCCCCTCCCCGCCCTGGACCCCAAGGCTGGCACCAGGCGGCCACGTGCGCGCGCTGCCCCAGCGGTGGCGGCACCCAGGCGAAGCCGCCTCCATGCTGCCACTTGGCAGGAGGACGGAGGAGCCTCCTCGGGGCGGGGGGGGGGGGAGGGAGGGAAGGAGGGAGGGGAGGCGCGCGCAGCCCGCGTGGGCTCGCCGCCGCCGCCGCCGGCTGAGCGTTCTTGCGCTCTCGCTCTCTCCTCTAGCCCCCCCCCCGCGTCCCGGCGCTCAGCACATGCTCGGAGGCCAGCCGCTCGGGCACCGCCAAGGCCCCAGCGCCGCCGCCGCCGCGTGTCCCACTTACTTGTCCCGGATGATGGTCTGCAGCTCCCGGATCTGGTCGTTCATGGGCAGCAGCTTGAGCTGGGCGCCCGCCGCCAGGTCGCGAGGCGGGGACGGCGCCGCGTCCGGGGCCCCGTTGCTGCCGGAGCAGTAGCAGCAGCGCCCGTTGCCACTGCCGCTACAGCAGCAGCTGCTGCTGCTGTCCGGGCTGGGGCTGCTGTCGGCGCCGGGGTCGGCGAAGCGGAGCTGCCGCGAAGCAGCGCCGCCGCCGCTCCCGGTCCCCGGGCAGTCGTGGTCTCCCGCCTCCTGCTGCTGCCGGGACGCGGCCGCCGAGCCCACCCGCTGGTCGTGGCAAGGCATCGCCTCCATGCGCCGCCGAGGCAGGCAAGCGCCCACCCGACACGCGCTCGCGCTCGGCTCCGGCTTTACCTCAGCCGCAGCCCCGCCCACCGTGGGCCCTGGCGCTCGCGGGGCTGTGACGCCGGAGCCCGCCTCGGCCGCCCCCATTGGCCGCCGCCCGCGCCACTCACCGCTGAGTCACCGCACAACAAAGACCCGCCGGCGGCACTGTCGGCTTTTCCTCCCTCCCTCCCTCCCTCCCTCCCGCGCGCCGTCGTGACGTTTTCCACCCCACCCCCCATGCTTCTTCTGACAGAAAGACGCTCTTTTTACCTCAGAGAATGAGAGAGACGTTCTCGTTCTAGTCACAGCTCTGCCCCACAGCTACTTGCCTTGGGAGTAAGCCCCACTGAGCTCAATGGGGCTTACTTCTGAGTAGACCATTAGAGTCTTGCACCGATAACGCCTGTTCTTCGCCGTTCTCTTTTCTTCCACACCTGGGAGGTGTAGTTCTGTGGACGAAGAGAGATCTCCCACGGACCCTTCTCTGAGCCCTCCCCAAACTCCATTTCCCAGGATTCTTTTGGGGGAAGCCATTATTTCTTTTTCTTCGTTTGTTGCTTGAGCGGAAGTACTTTTATAGGCCGCCTTCTCAGGCCATGTGGTCGCAAAGCGACGTACACAGAAGAGGAGGATCAATAGCTACAAGTTTAGATGCATCAAATTCGTATCCGTTATAAAGAGACCGCACTTGGGCGTTGCAGGTCGAAACAAAGCTATAGGAGAGACAAAACTGATATTCTCTGGCTAATTGAACTCGTTTACCCCACGCAGGGCCCATGAGATGCTGCCCAGTTAAGGTACTTCATCTTACCAACTGCGCCCTTATCTGCACAGAGACAGGGCCGGTGCCAGACCAAGGTGAGCTACTTTCACCCCCACCCCCAAAATGCCAACTTTGATTTTTAAGAACAGATGCTTCCTGGAAAAAAATAAGAAGCACAAAACTTGAAACTGCTAAATTTATTTTAAAGTGCAAGAAATACGTCATGCCAATTATAGCAAACAAATTGGAAAGGAATGTCTATGGGTCAAAAATGCATTATTTAATAGGAATGTCACCTCCAAATCATCCCCCCCCCAACTCACGCGCGCACACACACACTCAGCATCACTCACTCCAAACAAACACACGCATGAACACATGCATTCACTCAAAGACCCCATGATGCACCCCATTCACCCATACATTCTCTCTCTCTCTCTCTTCCGGGCGCGTTCCGGAAGTCCGAACGTGGAGCCACCCCACCCCCACCCCAGCATCCCTGGCTTTGCTTCAGCTGGGTGGGCGCGGGGCGCCATCTCGCCCACCCAGGCCCAGCTGAATCCTCGGGCCGGGCCAGCTCACAGCCAACGCGCCTGAGTGCTGCGCCGTGCCCGGTGCCCCTCTTAGCTTGGCGCTCTAGGCGGCCGCCTGAGTGGCCTCTATGGTACCACCGACCCTGCCAGAGATAGCCCAGCTACAGTTATCCATGCTCTGATAACCTCCAGTCTGGATTAGTGCAATGCGTTATACATGGGGCTGTCTTTGAAAATGGTCTGGAAACTTCAGCTGGTACAAAACAGGGCAGCACGTTTACAAACAGGGACTGGCCAACGAGACCACATCACGCCAGCCCTTTTCCAGCTTCATTGGCTACCAGTTCAGGTCCAGGCACGATTTAAAGTGCTGGTATTAACATTAAAAGCCCTAAAAGGCTTGGGGCCAGGCTATCTGAAGGAACGCCTCCTGTACCTGCCCAGACTCTAAGATCATCCTCAGGGGTCCTTCTCTGTGAGCCCCTGCCAAAGGAAGTGAGGCAGGAGTCTACCACGACAAGGGCCTTCTTTGCTGTGGCACCCCAGCTGTGGAATGAGCTCCCTAGAGAAGTTTGCCTGGCACCTACAGCATACTCTTTAAGACCTTTTAATTTCCCCAGTATTTTAACAGTTTATTATCTTAGTCTTTTAACTTTGCTGTTTAAAATCTGTATTTTAAATCTATAAATCTCTGCATCGTTGCTCAGTTTTATCCTGGTTGTGCTTTTAAATTGTACTTTTATATCGTGTTTTTATACTGTTGTTTTATACTTGAATTGTCTTCATGGTTTACATTTTTGTGAACCGCCCAGAAAGCTTCAGCTATTGGGCAGTATAGAAATGCAATAAATACATCATTAATAAATATTTGAGCTCTCTTAGAAATATACAAGCTTGCAGATTATTTACACTTGCAAGATTCATGGTGCAATCCTGGAGTTACCTTAGAGTAACCTCTTTGAACTCAGTGGGACTTACCTCTGAGCAGATACATACAGGATTGCACTATTAATGTTCTACCAACAGCAGATTTCTGAAAATTCCATTTCAAGGTAGACTGTGTTCATGTAAAGTGGGAGTCCATGGTTGGGTTTGGATGACACGATAAGTTGCGTCGCTTATTGTGTCGTCTGGTGGGCAACACACAACAGACACACAACTCATGGTACGCTATTTTGTCAATGTAACCAACAGAGGAAAAATAGTGGTCTGCTCCGTTGCTTAACATGTCGTGTGGTGGGCTCCATTGTCAAATTTAACATGTTGAGTGCGCTATTTCCAGAGCACATAGAGTTCTCCAGCAGGAGCACCCAAAAGCACCCTGGCCACTTCTCTACAGCCGGCAGAATTTGTAATGGCTCATGGGATAGGGTTGGGAGGACTGAGGGAGCAACAGAGGGCTGGAATGTCACTCAACAGCCTCTGGAAGCCTCAGCTGTGCAATGGTGGCAGGGCAACATGTTGCGTGCGGAGTGCTTGCGCAGTAATGCACAGTCAGTTGATTATTCCCCCCTCCGTTGTCTAAAGTGTCATCTGAACTCAGCCCACGAAGCTGAGACATGTGCTTATATTTCAATTTTTATCTTGAGATACCATATAATTTATCCTCTTCTGACTAGTTTGCAGAGCATCCAGATGAAATTGTATTATTTTAAGTGAGTGTTAATTTTATTACTAGGTTATCTTGGAAGTTAATTTTATTATTAGCTACTCTGGAAGGTATGTTAGAAAACTTAACAACTGCATTTTAACATAAGAACTACAAACTGACTGTTGTGGTCAGACATTAATATAACAATATATCATGTAAATATGGTTAGGGTTTTGATGTCATGTTAAATTAACAGCTAGAATTTAGTGTCGTTGAGAATCAGGGTAAAGAAAGCCCTATGTATTTTTATGTACGCAGTAGAAATGCTTATCAGTCCAAATCCTCTAAGTTTGCCAGCCTCTTTAAGTTTCTTCAAGCTGTCTTCATAATATGATGTTTAATACAACGTAATGAAGTCAGTGTCCTTGGTGCACTGGTAGAAGCAGTGTCTGCATGTTTAGTCCATACTTGCAGATCAATCTGTGATGGTTTAAGCACATGCACTGTGATCATGAGTCCTATCCAAACCTCCTCTGGCGGCTCCAGTAGAATTGTTGTTGGCTGATCTTGCTCCAGAAATCTTTAAAATTAAACAAATCAAGCAAAACAAGGTGACTAGGAAGTTCTAATGGTGGAAACTGAAATTCCCAGTACTATAATCACACACAGCTTGTTCTTTTGTGTAAAATGGATCATCAAAGTGCTTCAACTATTGTCTGTGCCACGGACACCCATGGCATGATATCTTTTTAATTTTGCAGGGCATTCTTACGAGAAAGTCCCATAGAAATCAGTGGGACTTACTTTCAAGTAAACATGCACAGGATTACTCTGCATGTAATTTATCCTTGCTAGTCCATTAAAACCACTCCAATATCTTAATAAGAAAAACAGTTTACATTAAATCCTAGTTAAGAATAATATGCTTCAACTTGACAGTACTTCATAGTGTGTGCACATGTCAGGGATTTCAGACTGCAGTGTGGACATGCAGAACAAATATAGTTCAAAAAAGACATTTGCCAGTCATATTATGGGGTGTACATCCCAATTTACATCCCAATTTCCTAACGTGGTACATAGTCATGTATTCTATAATTGCAAAGCGGTTCTGCTGAGGTCACATGCGGCTGGAACTGCTTTATGCTCTTTGGTTACAATCCACATCCTGCTTACTCTGGATCAGTTCAATTGAAGTAAATAGTACTGCTGGAGTTGGGGGGTGGGAGAGATTATGGCTTCTATTCTTCATTTTACACAGGGCATACTAATGCCATTGTCTTCTAATGTAATTATGAAACTTCCTCCATTCATGTTTTTCAGTATTAATAGGTCAATATATGATATTAAGTACAAATGTGTAATTCTAAATTTACTAGAAATCATTTTAATTGCAAAGCTGCGTTTTTATTGTAGTTATTCTAAATCAATTGATTTGTAAAATGTGGTTTGTCTTGTAAATATCTGGATTATTTTTAATATTCCAGAAGGTGGCACTATTCAAGCCAAAGCACCATCAAATACGATTCTGACTAGTGACAGAGAAATATCACCAAAGTTGCAAGCCTTAATTCGGAGGAAACGTGCACAGGGTCAGGGCGCACTTCAGTAAAAATTGATCTCAGCTATCTAGGATTGGGAGCTTCGCCCCTCCCCCCCTTAGCAGGGCTTCTTTGCTGCACAAAAAGAAATTAAGCATAACCTTCCCACACCACATGATGGTAAATTATTACTACAAACAGTAATAATTACTATTTCCCCAGCATTTGAAAACTAATATTATGAAAATGATAAAAATGTGAGCCTGGGACAAGGAAATAATGAATTGCTGGAATCAATGGACTGGACCATGAGAGTCTTGGGCCATAGCTAGACCTAAGGTTTATCCCTGGATCATCCAGGGGTCAAACCTGTTCATCTAGGTGACACACAGGGGATCCAGTGCTCAGGCAGGGGCGAACCCTGGTTGATTCCAGGATAAACCTTAGGTCTAGCTGTGGCCATAGTTACAGTAGACCCATTGAAACGAATGGCGCATTATCGGTTTCAATGGGTCTAATGTACTCTGTGCATGAGAAGGTGGAACTGACCAATTGATACCAGCAGTTTATTACTTTTGTCTTTCAGCTTCACGTTTTATTACTGTTAACTCTAGGGATGATGTCTATTGCTATTACGGTTTTTTCATCCCACCCTCCCCATGTCTGTGTCCACGCCGTTCCTTCCTCACCACAACTAGGGTAGAGGGCGAGAGGGTCACCCCAGGGCTACTCTGCCCACCTCAGCCCCCCAGGTCACCTCTCCTCCTCCCTCCACCACCCCCTCACTTCCGGCGCTCCTCCTCCTCCTCCTCCCTCGCTCTCTCCTCCCGCCCCGCCCCCTGCCTGCCAGTCCTCCAATATCCCACAATCCCCTCTTCCTCTTTCCTCCCCAACATGGCGCTGCTGAGGGCTCTGGCGGTGGCGGCGACGCCGCTCTCAGCTGACGCCGCCGCTTGTCCTCTTCGCCACAGGCTGCTCCTGGCGACTTTGCTGTGGCGACCGGCGGCCGGAGCGGCCCGGGGTCACGCTTGGAAGAGGGGCCGCCCGCCCCCCGAGACCTCCCAGGTGCGTTGGCAGGCAGGGCTGAGGCAAGAGGGCGGCCGGCCAGGCTCCCACCGCGGTCGCCAGCCGGGGGAGGGGAGGGGAGGGGAGGGGCGGGGGACGACGACGGCGACCTCCTTTCGCTGGAGCCCAGGCTGGGCCGACCCTGAGGGGACAAAGGGCAGCCGCCTGGCCTGGCGGCCCCGGCCCCTGCCTAAGGAAGAAATCCCGCCTCCCGAGTGGAAATTTTCTCCGCATGTGAAAGCCGGTTCCCAGTATACGTCTGTCACGTTTTGTTGTAACCAAGAGACGGGGAAGAATTTATTTATTTATTTATTATTATTAATTACATTTCTATATTGCCCAATAGCCAGAGTTCTCTGGGCGGTTCACAGAAATTAAAACCATTCAAAGTATAAAACAACAGTATAAAACCATAATATAAAATACAATATAATTGTATTTAGCTCTGGGATCGAAACCTGGCTTGCAGTCTCCTTGGCGCTGGGATCTGGCTTCTGGTTTGCTGCTCTATACAGCACGGTGCAAGTCACGTAGTAGTAAAGGTAGTTGTTCATGATGATGATGATGTGGCAGCAGCCTGGACCTCTATAGCAATCAATGACTACTAGCCTGATGGTTGTGTGCTTTCTCCAATATTCGAGGCAATAAGCCTGTGTGCACCAGTTTATTATTATTATTTATTTATTTATATAGCACCATCAGTGTACATGGTGCTGTACAGAGTAAAACAATAAAATAGCAAAACCCTGCCGCATAGGCTTACATTCTGATAGAAACATGGGTGGGAGGGTGCTGTTGCACCATGTCCTGCCTTGTTGCTCCCTGGCCGATGGCTGCTTGGTCGCTGTGTGAACAGAGTGCTGGACTAGATGGACCCTCGGTCTGATCCAGCATCAGGGCTCTTCTTTTGTTCTTAAGGGGCTGTAGCTCAGTGTGATAGAGCACTTGCTTTGCATGCAGAAGGTCTCAAGTTCGATTCCTGGCTTCTCTAGGTAGGGTGAGGAGAGAATCCCGCCTGAAACCCTGGAGAGCCTCTGCCAGTCAGTGTTTGTTTGTTTGTTTATTTATTTATTTATTGCACTTATATACCGCTCCCATAGCCAGGGCTCTCTGAGCGGTTTACAGAAATTCTAAAATTAAGATTAAAACGAGTTGACAATACTGGGCTAGATAGACCACTGGGGGTGACTTCAGTATAAGGCAGCTTCCTATGTTCCTAATCTTCCAGACCACGATGATCTTCAGGGGTAGTCCTGTTGTCTGTTCCATAGCCATCAGGTTTGTAATTTATTTATTTATTTATTAAATTTCTATACCGCCCCATAGCTGAAGCTCTCTGGGCAGTTTACAAAAGTTAAAAACAGTGAACGTTAAAAAGTATACAAAAGTATACATGCCCGGTTCCCATAGAAGTTTTTTCAGCTAATAAATCACAACTCAAGCCAAGACCAGAGTCTGCAGCTCTTCAAATATGGCAACCCGCTCTCCTGATGTTTGCCCCTCTTTCTCCAGTAATTAGCTGAGAAGTTAGGCAGAGAAGACTCCCATGGCTGTACTGGATCTTACAGCAGATTTTGGTTCAGAAGCTTCAGAAACCTACTGGGTTGTGACAAATCTGACATGGTTAACTGTGTTTAATTTTAACTTTAGCTGTGTGAAGATGTACTTCCTCTTATCTGTCCTGAATCTCCCACCATTCAGCTTCATGGGATGACCCTATGTTCTAGTATTATGAGAGAGAGAAATGTCCACTGTTTCCATACCATACATAAATTTGTACACCCCTATCATGACTCCCCTGATGTGCTTTTTTCATGGGAATCTTCTTTTTGTCCTTTAGTTTTCCTTTAATAGTTACCAGTCCAACAGCCTCCCTAGCAGATTCCTGCTTCCGATGTATTTACATCACTTTGGTGACATTTGTGGAAAGTTGGTATATAAATATTAACAATAATTTATTATTTATGTATTGTTAGTCTTAACATTATTAGTGATATGCTCCATAATATTCTTTCTTTTCTTTTTTTGTATCCTATATTTCATTTTCTGAAGGAAACCTTCTTATCTATAATAGCTTCTTTGACACTTCTCATTAAGCATGCTGGTGAACTCTTAGATTTTGTGCTAGCTTTCCTGAGCTGCAGTATATACTCTAGCTGAGCTTCTGCTATTGTAGTTTTGAGTAAACCCCAAACATTCTAGAGAGATTTGATCCTCTTGACTTTCCCTTCCAGCTTGCTTTTTACCAATTTCCTCATTTTGGAGAAGTTTCCTCTTTTAAAGTCAAATGTGACTGTGTTGAATTTCCTTGGTCGTTCTTCACTTACGTATGCATTACATTAACTAGCATTGTGATCACTGCTTCCAAGCAGCTTAACGACGCTTGCATGTCGCACTAGGTCCTGGGCATCACAAGGTCGCCTCCCCTCTGCTCAGTTTTTGACCAACTGTTCTAGGATACAGTAGGGTATCTAGAAATTTTACCTCTTTGTCATATCTGGAACATGCATTTAATTGGTCTGTGTCAGGATATTTGAAGTCATCCATAACACTTTCTGATCAGGGAGGCACAAAAAGGTGCAGTTGCTTGGATTGGCAACCTGATGCCCACAGGTGCCACAGTAGGCTCTAATGATCATGTGAACCAAGTCAATGCTGTCATTAATGTATTCGCTTAGTGGTAATTGTTGGTGGATCCATGCAAGCAGATGACTTCTTCAGTCTTCCAAATAAGCTTGCAAATGTTGCTGGCCCACAAACATTTTCAGTATCCAACCTTGCCACACATACCAATATTAAATACCATTGGTAAATCAACATTCCAATTTACCAAAGCTTAGCTGCTTCACTCCTGGAGGCAATTTTAGATTACCTGTAACTGCTATATTTGGGAAATGCTTTCCAGGAAGCAGTTTATTTGCACTGGCTATTTGCAAGCTGGTTAGAATGCAACAATCTTTCCAGTTTATTTGCTTTTGTAATGCTGCTTAATAATAATAATAATAATAATAATAATAATAATTTTATTTATTTATTAGCCACCTCTCCCTCTGGATCGAGACGGGGAACAACATAGAATACAAAATATTATAAAATATGTAAAACTGATTAAAACATATAAAAACCAATATATTAAAATAACAGCCAGACATCTTAACATTCGATTGGGTAGGCCTGCCGGAAAAGATCAGTCTTTATTGGTTTTTTATACTCAGAAAGGCTATTGAGTTGGCTGATCTCTCCTGGCAGGCCATTGCTTGACATTTTCCACCCTTATCTGTCAGTTTTCTTGCCATTTGTTCAGTATTTCTATTCTTCTTCCCCAACCCCCTTACAACAGTTATTTATTTAGAATAGATTGATTTCCAACATGTAAAGGTTAATGTTAACATTCATAGTTAAGGCTGAGCCATTATCTTAGCTATTTTCAAAGATACTTATGAATACTCGTGTTTAATTAGATTAATGGCTTTTAATGCATCCCTTTGGGTTTGTTTTTAAGATGCATCGTACATATCAGCTGCGCCCCTCCCTAGAGTTGGAAGACCTAAAAACGGTAGTGCACGCACTGGTAACTTCGAGGCTCAACTTCTGTAATGCGCTCTACATGGGGCTACCTCTGTGCCTAGTCCGGAAACTTCAATTAGTCCAAAATATCACAGCCAGGCTGGTCGCTGGTACACCTAGGGGTGACCACATTACACCACATTACACTGGCTGCCGATTAGTTTCCAGGCGAAGTACAAAGTGTTGGTTATTACCTTTAAAGCCCTACATGGTTTGGGTCCAGGCTACCTGCGGGATCGCCTTCTCCCGTACAATCCGCCCCGCATGCTCAGGTCCTCTGGGAAGAATCCACTTCAGCTAGCAAAAACTAGATTAACAACGGTTACCCAGAGGACCTTCTCTTCTGCTGCTCCCAGACTGTGGAATGGCCTGCCAGAGGAGATTCGTCAACTTGACAGTCTTTTAGAATTTAAAAAAGCAATAAAGACTGATCTATTCCGGCAGGCCTATCCGGTGAAATTTTAGAATGCTTTCAGGATTTTTTCAGGATGTTTTAATCACGTATGGTATGTTTTAATTTGTTTTAATGTGTATTTTATATCATGTTTTTATACTGTTTGTTTTACACTTTGAATTGTTTTAGTTTTTGTGAACCGCCCAGGGAGCTTCAGCTATTGGGCAGTATAAAAATGCATTTAATAATAATAATAATAATAATCAGGAGTGGACAACTTGTGGCCCTCCAGATGTTTTGGCCTACATCTCCCAATTGCCCTAGCCGGCATAGCCAATGGTGAGGGATGATGGAAGTTGGAGGCCAAATCATCAGGGCTGGGGCGGGGGTGTCACAAGTTATAGCAGAGTAAGGGGGACTTGTATGAGAATAATGTATATGTACACCTGTATATATTTTGAGGGGGGAATGTAGCAATTCTAACTCATGGGCAACAATAGATATTGCAGTTTTTCAGTCGCAATTTCGTTCCAGACCTGTTGCTTTCTAAATAGAGGTCTGTTTTTTTACATAGAGCAAAATGAAATGGTAGAGAAGATTGTATATCTTCAGGCTGCAGATGAGGGATGTCTTTTTTATCTTTTATTTAAAAATAATCACCTCCCTGCAAACAACTAACTAGAAGGAAAGTGTAGAAGGTAACATTTCAACTGAAAAAGTCTACAGTTGAAATGTGAGATCTCCCTTATTCTAAAAACTGAACCAGTGTCACTTGCGCACTATTCAGTTTCCTGCTCATAAGCTCTATCCCACAATTTTCCTGTGTGCTGTGTGGATTTTGTTAGATGGGCTGCAAGCTGGATTGTGGTGACTGAGCCATTATCCACGTTGTTTGAGTACTAAACCACATGAAAGAGAACATATCTCATAAGTAAATGGTTAGATCTGGTTTAATTGATTAGATCTGGCTGGAATCTCTTAAACTTTAGTGCAGAGTGGTTTGTACTTTCGCAGGCTAGTACATTATTTATCACTGTCTCATTGCTGTTAAGATCGGTTGCCAATCATAGAAATATATCTGCCATAAAAGTTCTTCCGTTTTTCTCAAAAGAGTTGTATCAGACAGCTAAAATGAATTAAATACATACACACATAAAATGGTATGTGTTCTGAAATTTGTAAAGGCTTGGAAATTGGGTTAACAGATTAGGACCTGCAATAATCCCCAGTGGTTGGAGTCAGGGAGGAGAAGACAGTGAGAAAGAAGAGGTGTGCCTGTCCTGGTGGGCCCACCTGCCAGCCAGCCCTGAAGAGCCAACTGGCAAAAGAACTTGGAAGTCACTAGTTGTCTCATAGCATTAGTGGCAACAGCACTGGTGTTTCCTATTCTGAGGGTGATAAGAGCCCATTAATGAAAGTGAACAGGAAGGTATGTCCTCAAACCAGAGTCATGGTGCATGTTAGCAGTTCCTGACTGGAAAACACCACTGGTTTGTAGTTAGAGCATATTCAAAAGCTCTGACTGTTTGTGGGGAAATGGTCCCCCCTTTTAGCACTGCTAGAGGTTCTCTGTAATTGGTTGAGTACACACATCCCATGCAGAGGTATCCAAATGCTGAAGGTTAAACGAATGATCTTAAATTATTTTTACATTTGTCGAGGCATTGGATAATACATTGGCCTGGTTCACAACTCAGTCCCTGGATTGTTTGCTATGATGTGCGTGGCAAGAACTCTGGATTGTCTCGCCCCCTGACAAGCAAGAGAAAGAACCCATGGTTTGTTCTTGGGTTATTTTTCTGGTTTGTCATGGGAGAGACAAGCCAGAGTTCCTGGTTCACACATAAAGCTAAACAAGCCACAGATGGCAGGTCCATGGGTTGTTTAGCAGTTCCTGCTTGCAGAAGGAGCAAATGGGCAGAGTAGACCAGCACTCTGCCTTGGTAAATTAAAAAAAAATGTGCCTAGTTTAAACTCTTGTAACCTTATTCAGTTATATGATCCTTTACATTTGTTGCATTTGTTCCCATTAAACAAGAGCTTTGTTACCTCTTTGCTGATTTAACCTACAGCTGAAGAAAACAAGTAATTAATTGATGAGCTTGTAGAAGTTATCCAAATGTAATTTTTTTGCTAATTACATTAGCAATTAGAGAGCTTCGGCTATTGGACGGTATAAAAATGTAATAAATAAATAAATAAATAATATTGTTAGAGTATTTGAAATAGTACACCTGAAATAATCAATAAACATATATGATAAATAGTGTGTAGTTACAGACTACATCACTAAGGTAATTTGTATCATAACAGTCTTAAAGAAATCTCTCTAATCTCCTTACTTTTGCAAAAAAAAATTAGTTTGTACACGTCTTCTGTGCATTATCTTGGTTTTACAGCAGTAAAATGAAATGAGAAAAAGTAGAGACAAATTGCACATGGTAGAAGTATATTTATTCTCTCTTTCATTGTTTCTGATAGCATTACTGCAAAAAGTAATTTTGACTGTTAGGCAAACTAAGGTTTGGATTGTTTTAATTTATTATGGTACCCTTAGTAATGGAATTCAACCAAACTCCATTGCTATTACTTTAATAAATTAAAACAGAAATCTTACACATGTCTATGTAAACTCGATTGAGTTCAATGGGACTTAACCCCAGGTAAATAGGTACAGGATTGTAGCCTAAAGGTACACCCCCATTATGCCAGCAAACAGGCAAAACACAAATCCCAGGCTGCAAATACAGGGAGTGAAACCTTCACAATTATCCCAAATTCTAGTTGTAAATCATATTATTTGAGTCGCTTCATTTACATTTAACTCTTGCTTAAAATTCTATACTGACAGTTCTAAGTAGTGAAATGGTACAACCGCTAGATTAATAGACAAGAGACTGTGTTAAACTGAAAACTACTTTAATGTGAACAAAAAATGTCCCCATATGAGAAGCAAAGAGAAGCTAAATTCATAGATGATGGGTAAGATCCTTAAGGACTCCAGAAAAGTTTCCTCTCTCATATTAACGTGTGAAAAATGGACCTAAGATTAACAGTTGGTTTAATTTAAATATTTGATCAGTTATTCTTATATATCCAAACAACCAGTTCATGATCAAAACAAATTTAAGCACTTTCATGTTCTGTTGATTTAACAGTCCAGTTTCAGTCACTGAAACTTAAAATCTGTTTAGGTTTGTTCCCTCAGTTTGTATACCGTCTCGAATACGGAGCATAGTAGGCAGCAGGATACTTGGCACTCGCTGTCTCCATTGACTTGTATGGAATATAAGTGCTGCAGCCGTGCCTGCAGTCACAACTAAAGGCCAGTTTGAGAGTTGCTGGATTAGATTGAAGCAATAAACCAAGTCCTAAACTGACAATCACCCTGACACTAAACACATTACACATTGGAATCAATAGGACTTGCCATGTAATATGTGTAAAATCAGAGTTTAATCTTTCCAGGTAGGTTTTCATGGATCATGAACAAGCTACTTTACAAGGAGGTAACAAATAGGTTTCATTCTAATCTAAGCCTGTTCAGTGTTAACTAATTGGACAAAAGCAGAAAATCCATATAACATATTCGTAGCTAACCCAAAGCCATAAACACTCTGGGAAAGAAGAGAATTCAAGGGGGAAATGGAGTGAATGAGAAAAAATGATGTTTTTCTTTTTTCCAGTACCAACCAGTGGCGTGGTGTGTGTGTGTGTGTGCTGTGGGCATGTCCCCAGGACAAAAAATGCCCCCTGGACCTCCTGAGGTTGTCCACCCCTGTCATATAGGCATGTAGATATATTATATAATTTAAGAAAAGCTCTGCTCCATTTTACTAGAGGCCCATTCAGTCCAGCATTCTGTTCGCATAGTGGCCAACCAACTGCCTGTGGGAAGCTCACAAGTATAACATGAATGCATTAGCACCCTCCCACTCATGTTCCCCAGCAACTGATATACAGAGGCATACTACCTCTGATAATGGAGTTAATGAGTAGCCATCATGATTAGTAGCCATTAGAAGAAATTCCTCCTCCACAAATTTGTCTAATCCATTTTCAGAGCTGTGCAAGTTGGTTCTCATCACCACATCTTGCACTAGTAAGTCCATAATTTATTCACTGCATAAAAAGTACATCCTTTCACCTCTGCTGGAGCTCTCACCATTCAGCATCATGGGATGACCCGGGTTCTAGTATTATGAGAGGGAGAAAAACTAGCTACTTTCCATGCATAATTTTGCATATGCATGTATTTATGAGGAAATACCATATAGTTTTGCCACATTAATGTTGCCTGAAGTGATGTCACACTGGAATTTCAGAAACATGGTTAGAAAGAGGCTCATGTTAACTATATTTACTGTTCTTATTACTATGATTATTCTCTTATTTCTGCTTTGTGAACCCCTTCCCCCCTTCATATGTTTTAATGTGATTTTAGATTGTAAGCCTCTAGGCCAGGTATCGCTGTTTTATTTGTATATTTTGTACAGCACCAAGTACGTTGTTGGTGCTATATAAATCATCATCATCTTCCAGTAGGAGTTGGGTGTAAGGCCATTTTACACATGCTGTAGCAAGCCCAGGTTTGTCATGGATTGTCTAATAGAGTGGGAATAGTGCCCAGTTTCTGCCATATGATGAGTGTATCCATGCGATATGTGACTTCTTTTACACCTTATTAAGTAAACAACATGCCCCCTAAAGTAAAATGCAAAGCAATCCAGTGATAAGTGGCATACTAAAATTTGGACGAACTTATATTGGCTCATTGTGGAGTTGTTACACCTCCATTGAGAAAAGTGTTGTCTGGAGGGAAAACTCCATCTCACTGTGGAGTTTTGTTTGTTTGTTTAAAAACACTCTACCCTGAATATCCATGTTGGGCAGAGGAGAGTTCCTGCACAACTGCTGTGTTCCATGTTGTCTGGAGGGCTCTGTGGAGTTTCCTGATGAGGAGTGGAGTTTCCCAGTGGCCATAGAGTTCCCTGGAACCATTGGGAGGCCTGGGGGAGGAGAGAGGGCGGAGGAACTGTCAATTAAATGCTGCATTGACTTTTACTCCATTCCACAGGAGGCCACACCCACACAATGGTGGAGTTGGAACATTAGAGTTTGTAAGGGGTACTCACCCACACAATGGTGAGTACCCCCTACAAACTCCACAGTTGAGTGGAGTTTTCCCACAGAGTAGAGAAAAGTGTTGTGTGCACTGAGCCCTTTTGTCTTTCCACCTGAACACTTGTGGTATTTTACAATTAAAACAAATGGCTTATGACAGCCTTCCTCAACCAATGGCCATGCCGGCTGGGGCGTGATGTAAGCTGCAATCTAACACATCTGGAGGGCACCAGGTTGGGGAAGGCTGGCTTACATTCAAGGATCAATGACAAAATGAGCAAGGTGGGAAGAGGGAAATAATCAAATTCAGGCACTGTTACACAATGAAGTTTCATAGTAGTGCTATTTGATTGTTACTTCCTCACATGTTTAATGTTACATGAGGGGGGGAGGGGGCCAGACACCTGCCCCCCTCCTTGCCATTGCATCCCCATTGGCCCTGCTCCTATTATCCATGGATTCCTGGGGGAAGTCAGAAGAGAGGAACCTCATCTGTGCGTACAGTAGAAGCTCTCCCTCTGTTACGTAGGGTAATTAATCTTTGTCCATGTTACAAAGATTAAAAACAACATCAACCATTTTTATCATTAGCTACTTACACATGAAAAGACTAATTACACATGAGTAAACCCACAAGCTTTTTTAAATGCAAAAGCAGCTCTTTCAGATGAAAACTAATTTTCTAGATCAGGAAAGCACTTATAGATCATTATAAAAACACTGATAATCCATTTTGTCATTCAGTCCTATAGGGAACATCATATTTAATTTATGCATCCGAAATACTTTCCACTGAGCAAATAGCAAATCCAAGGGCAATCTTTTGAAAGTGATCAGAGGAAGTACAGCAGTAGTCCAGGAAGTGTGTGGCATTATCCCCAATTTAAGTGATCCTAGTGGTTTATCCAACATATAATTTTGAACATAGATACATAATCATATATATAATCATATATACAATATAAGTAGAATTACAGTTGGTAAAGGATCTCAAACCATTATTATTAGGATTACAAAATTCTTTAAACTCCAGACTTTGCGGGAAACTAGTACATTAGAACAGGGTTCCATATGCATTTTCTATTAGTAATATTTACCCACTATATATTGTTCACAGATACCATTGATTTTCTCTATGGTTTGTCTGTATTTTAGGAGGCCCTCTCCTTTGTACATGTGCCTCCTTTGGCAACAGGGCTAAAGGCTTAGGATTTCAAATTAGAAACCCCAAAATGGTCACTACATGTTGAACAGCTGGTGGTTGCTTCTTAGTAAGCTATAAGCAACATAACATGTGACTGCATAATGCATAATGTGTGAAATTTCTTATTTAGTGTCATTTAGTGTCACCCGCAGGCCCCCAAATCGTCTCTTACAGCACACATTAAAGCACAAGTTAAAGGAAACCCGATTCCAGCTGGACATCAGGAAAAACTTCCTGACTGTTAGAGCAGTACGACAATGGAATCAGTTACCTAGGGAGGCTGTGGGCTCTCCCACACTAGAGGCCTTCAAGAGGCAGCTGGACAACCATCTGTCAGGGATGCTTTAAGGTGGATTCCTGCATTGAGCAGGGGGTTGGACTCGATGGCCTTGTAGGCCCCTTCCAACTCTGCTATTCTATGATTCTATGATCTATGATTAGCCTAGAAATGAAGAGCCTCGAAGAGCTGGATGTGAGAGATGTCTCCAGCATAAGAAGCTTGGTATTTTTCCAGCTCTGGTCTGGGAGGGACTATTGTTAAGACAATACAATTGTCAATGATGGGGTAATAAACAACTGGACAGTTGTTTATCTAGGGGGTACTCCCTACACAACATGATAATAATCAACCATGGTGTGGATTAGGATCAATGCTGAGTTGACTCACTGATCCCCAGCCCTCTCTCCCCCTCAGTCCTCCCACTAGTATCCCATCAGCCATTGCTGCCGAAAATCTATACTGCCAGCTGGACTAGAGTGGCAGCCACCGCTTTGACTGCTCTAGCCTTGGGACTCTGTGGCTGACGAAATAACCAGTGGTGGCTGGGGAAATAACCAACAGTACCCTCCACACAACACAATAACCAATGGTGGTTCAAATAGCTAACCCTGCACAGCATTGGTTATTTGCGTTGGTTATTTCTGCCAAATAACCAACCATTGGTTAAAAAACTCCCTCCTCACAACACGCTAACCCATGGTGTGTTAAATGACCAACCATCAACTATTTAATCCACCATTAGTTATTGTGTTGTCTGAACCCAGTCTTTGTCTTGAATAGTCTCCGTAGATAGTTTTTCTTAGGGTCTACCAGACAACCCTTTTGTTGAAATTGATAAAGAACCTTATGCCAGGCTATGATGGCACTACCTTGAGACACAATCTCCATGAGTTCATCTGGTCTTCTAAGTGAAAAACTCACTGAAAACCAGGATTGAGGAAACAAGGACTATATTAAGATGATATCAGGTATAAAGAGAACATGTTAATGTACAAGAGAAAAACTGAAATTTATCTCAGATTAATGCACATGCCAAATGAGAAGAAAATTTTAAGTTGGAAGAGCCTTAGAGCTTTCAGAAAATGGAGGAACACAAGTCTTATGAGAACACAGGATGGGAAGGGGAAGGTTCATTGCCATTTAGCATTTTTATTAGTTGGAGTCGTTTTATCTTACACATGCTCCCCACAATTCTTCATATTTCCTTTTGTTGCTTTTCAGAAGTAAATGGGCTTTGAGTGTGCTAGGCATGTATACATGAAATGCTGAAGTGTTCTCTGATCGTGGACTTTGTGCTCTTAATTTACCACAGACTCGCTTTTCTTTGCAGATGCCACCAATATTAAACAGACTCTCATGGCAAAGTTCAGGAAGATGCTATTCAAGGCAGTTATTGGATGCAGCTAAGGTAGGACTGAGCAGTGTTTTCTCCCCCCACCCCCTTTATTTCTGCTAGTGGAGAAAAATGTGTCTTGCTCAATCTCTATAATTTTCCTTTTATAGCTTAAGAAGATGTCTGTAAGAAACAAAATTTCTCAGGGCAGAGACACGTGTGTCCTTATACTCCATAAACCAGCACAGAAACTGCTGGTGCTGTGTAAAGAAAAATAATAGGCAGTCTTCACTGGGGAGAGCATTCCATGCAGAAGCACCACAACCAGGAAGGCCCCCCTCTCCTGTTGTGCCCCCATTCTGAAAGTGGAGGAGGGCCTTTCAGGATGACCCAAGTCCAGGCTCATGTTGGGAGCACGTTCAGAAATCTATTTGGCCTGTTTAAACTTAAATAACACTATTTCCGAACACCGCCTACAGCATATATAGAGTTATGGCAAGCATAAATGGATGGGTAAAGTAACTAATTTCCGGGGTGGGCAGAATTAAATTAATGTTAAATAACCTCAAAACCCAGACTGGAACATGAATTTATATTTGTACAGACACTGAATTTGTGTATATATATATAGTATTATTTGACGTTTGTAACCAGAACTAAAGAAAAAAAAATTAAAAAATTATTTATTTTTAAAAAAACACTGTTTCCATTAGAACAGGCCCATGTAACCCTACCTAGGATAGGGGAATAATCCACAACCAGCAGAGTTATTTCATAAATAGATGCACATATATTTAGGTTGGATTTTAAAACATTTATTAACAAAAAGCAAATATATTCAAGGTATTTATAGAAAGGAGATGGTACAATGTCATTAGTTAACTAAGTTTAGAACAGGAAGAGAAAGCAAGGCATACTGTACCAGTTACAGCTTTCTGCTAGCAAAGGTGACTCTTCATTGGGAGTGACTCCGAGGGAATCTACACGTCGTTGTGAGGGTGCTTACATGCGCCCCCACAATGACTGTGTAGACCGAGAAAGAAGAGGCGGAGGAGGCGGCGGCTGGGGAACCGGCCGCGTCCTTGCCGCCGCCGCCTCCCCGCCGGCCTCCTGCTGCCAGGCTAAGAGCCACCCAGGTCGGAGAGCTCGCTGCCGAGCTCTCCGACCTGGGTGGCTCTTAGCCCGGCAGCAGGAGGCGGCGGCAAGAGCGCAGCCGGTTCCCCAGCCGCCGCCTCCTCCGTCTCTTCTTTCTCGGTCTACACGTCGTTGTGAGGGCGCTTACATGCGCCCCCACAACGACGTGTAGATTCCCTCTCCATCCAGTCATTTTCTTTTAATGCTTGTATAATGCTTTATGAGAGGCCAACAAATGGTGTCCAGGGTACTGCAATCATGTTCTATCGGTAGGTTTCCCACAGGCATCTGGCTGCCCGCGAACAGAATGTTGGACTACGTGGACCCTTTGGTCTGATCCAGTATGGCTCTTATTATTATTTCTACTAGCTAGCTGGAATATAGTAAAGCTGTCCCTTAGCATATGCAGAGTACTTTTCACTTTCCACTGAGCCACTTCCCATTGTTGACAAAGCTGGACAATTCCTCCCTACTCAATGTTAAGAGCTATAAGGGCATGATTTATGTGCAGTGATAGGAACATTGGGGAGATAATGGTTATGATCTATTTGCTTTTAGAATTAACAAAGAATGCTTATTTAAAGTAGCATTTTAAAATATAGGATTTTCCCCATGTCAATGATCAATGCTCTTAATAGTAACATTTAATATTAATATCACATATTTAACATGATGGTTTTTATGTAAGGAAAACTATAGTATTCAGCAGCTACAACTGAATAAATACAATGGACACTTATACCTCTCCAGCTCCATGTAGCTTTCAGATTCATCAGAAAGTGCTGATCCTTCCAATTTGGATTCCTGTTAGAGAAAAGAACTAGTGTATTTTATTTTAATTTTTGTCTTCTGTTTAATGGGCACTGAACAGGATGAGTAACTTTCTTGGTCTATAGTTACAACATGTGTGTGATCATGATAAAAAGACCAATGGAAGGAGCTGGGATCACCATGTGATCCGAAACCCTGTATATCAGAATTGAACACCAGGAGCAATAGCATGCTTGAGGGTAAGCTTAAATCTTGCTGACTGACACAAATAGGGAAATATAAACCTCTGGCTTCTCATAAACTTAAAATGGCTGCCATGATGGCACATTCAACTCAGATGGTTGACTCTCCTTCCCTGATAAGGCAAGTAGACATACAGGCAACCTGCTGCCCTCTGGATGTTTTGTATTACAATTCGCAGAATCCCTTCTGATTGACCATGTTGGCTATGGCTTATGGGAGTTGAAGTCTAAAACATCTGGAGGGAGCAAGGTTGCCTAAATCCTAGCACACACCACAGAGAAGCTCTCCTGGTACCTTCTTTATGGTCTTTTCATTTGTGAGCTGCTCAGAGATCATTGTTGTTGGGCGTCCTATATAAATGCCATAAATAATTTCAAAATCTGCATGATTCTGACATCATACTGTTATCAAGTGCTTATAGCAGCCTTCCCCAACCTGGTGCCCTCCAGATGTTTTGTACTATAACTCACATCAACCCCCGCCACCGTAGCTATTGGACATAGGATCATCTAGTCTAACCCTCTGTAATGTGCAGAAAAACCAATTAAACCATCCATGAGAGGTGGCTGTTCAGCCTCTTCTTAAAAACCTCCAGAGATGGAGAACCCAACCCTCCATAGGTAGACTGTTCCACTGTACAGATCTTACCGTCAGGAAGTTTTTCTTTATCTGTAATCAGAATCTAGGTAGCTGTAACTTTCCCATTATTTCAGGCCCTAATTTTTGGGGCCATGAAAAATAATTCTTGACCGTCTTTCCTGTGGCATCCTTTTATGTATCTGAACACTGCTAACATGTCTCCCCTCAGTCTTCTTTTCTCTAGACTAAAATCCCAAGTTCCTTCAGCCTCATAGGGCATGGTCTCAAGTCCCTGTATCAGCTTTCTTGCCCTCCTCTGAACCTGTTTTAATCTGTCAATTTCCTTCTGGAAAAGTGGTTCCCAGAATCATACACAATACTCCAGATGTGGGCTCACTATTGCCAAGTAGAGAGGAAGAAGGACTTCACGTATTTTTGATTCAATGCTTCTTCTAATGCAGCCAAGAAGTGCATTAGCCCATCTAACAGCTATCTTGCACTGCTGACTCATGTTCGGATTGCTGTCGACCACATCCAAACCCTTCTCTAATGTAGTGCTTCCAAGCCATGAATCATCCATCTTGTATGTGTATGCTACATGCTTCCTCCCTAAATGTAATACCTTGCATTTCTCCCTGTTAAAGAACATCTTGTTCCTCTCAGCCCAGTCTTCCAACCTGTCCAAATCTGATTGCAGTCTCATTCTGTCATCCGGGGCATTAATAAAACGGTTGAATAATACTGGCCCCCAAGACAGAACCCTGGGGTACCCCGCTGGTTACTGCTCTCCAACACGATGCAGAATCATTAATGCTGACTCTTTGAGTGTGGTTAGCGAGCCAGTTGTGGACCCACCTTACTGTGGTGCCATCCAAGCCAAACTTTAGCAGCTTGACAGTGAGAATGTCATATGGAACTTTGTCAAAAGCTCTGCTGAAATCAAGGTAGATTACTTCCACAGCATTCCCCTTGTCCACTGGAGTTGTTACCTTGTCAAAAAAAGGAGGCAAGGTTTGTCTCACATGACCTATTTTTGACAAAGCCATGCTGACTCTTAGTAATCGCCGCATTGTCTTCAAGATGCTTACAAATGGTCTGCTTTATTACCTGCTTTAACATCTTTCCGGGAATTAATGTTAGACTCGCTAGCCGATAATTACTGGGGTCCTCCTTTTCCCCCCTGTTCTTGAAGAGGGGGGGTACATTTGTTCTTCTCCCGTCCTCTGGCACCTGCTCAGTTCTCCAGCACTCCTCAAAGATAATTGACAGAGGCCCTGACAGCTCTTCAACCAGGTCCTTCAATATTCTAGGGCGAATTTCATCAGGGCCTGGGAACTTGAAGACATTTAAATTGGCTAGAAGTTCCTGTACCACATCCTTACTGAAGTTGAGGAAGGCTGGCTTATAGTATCTGCATAGAACAAGTAATTTGATACGTAGTCTTAAAACCTGAATTAGACCATGGTACGTGAAATTTAGAATCAGAAATGTATACTAAATTACATTAAAATATCCTACAACACCCTTCCCCACACCATCAATAATTATAATTGGGAGTGGTGGCTTCATTTTGCAAAAATGCAAATATCAAAACACATACTTAAAGCATCCAAACAACTTTAACTTGGCCCAGGTGTGATATAGTGCACATATTATGCTGTTTCTGATCTCTGAATATTTATTCAAGGCACGTTAGATTATTTTTCTTTATGGAGCTTCTTTTGCTATAACCTCCTAGCTCCCCTTCTTCAAAGTAGAAGCAATGATGTTTTCTGTGAAGAATTGCAGTGAATTAATGCTTTCTGAGGCACTTGTAAGCATTTCCTAAGGTCTGTATAAGTGCTTTACATTGTTGTTATGTTGCTTGCCAAATTGCTCTTGGTGTTCGAACGTAATAGAGATGTTAAGCGTTTTGATTAAAGCCTAGCTGCACTTTGAAAAGTGACATTCTAAATGCATCATTCTCTTCTTACTTGAAAATGGAAGACCTCGGATTAAAATAAATAAATAAATAAATAAATAAATGATGCGTTAGTTCATCATGGCAAGCTGTGCCTTGGCGATTGCTCGTGTGTGCAATTTATTCATTGTGTGGTTGGTTTACATGTGCTAGGAAGCTGCAGCCAGTCACATTTTTCCCAGCCAGCTGCAGCTTATGGAATCAATTCAAGGTGCTATCGCTTGCCTTTTTAAAGAGACCTTCACAGCCTAGGACTGCTTTAGTCCTGCCACTATTTGTGGTCTATGGACTCTGCTCCACTTTACTTCAGAGTGTAAGGTGCTGATATCTGAAGCAAGGAGCAGGATCTTGAATGCAACTGACTTGAGGCTCTGACATAAACTTCCCCAGATGAGCTCCAGAGTATCTCTTACTTTCTGACTTTCCAAGGGAACGCAGATTCATCTCTTTCAAAAGACATTTGGTGTTAGGAAGAGTCTTGTACTGGTGAAAAATATCTTTGTATTGTAGATGTGCTGTTCTTGAGGTGGTGTAAGTGAAGATCAACTGCCAGATGGCTAGCCCTATTTTTATGAGGATAGTTACAGTTTTTCTAACGCCCAGTTTTCCCCGACTGCATTATGCTTCGCACCAGGCCAAGCCTTTTCAATGAAAGCAGAATTGAATGAAGTCCTCTTAACATACTGGCAGAACTCAATGGAATCTGTTTCACTAGAACATTTGTAATGGTTGAAGTCAGTGTTCGTTGTGTTCTTCCTTGTGCAGAATCTTCAGGGGTGGTCCCAGATAGATAAAAGAACATGCTGGCACGGACATGCAGGTGGACGACTACATTCGGATCCAAAGGATGGGGTAAATATCGTTGTTGACACACATTTATGTTTCTGCATAGCACCACAATATAAACAAATGTCCACACAGTGATCGGATTTGGATTATTAGTTTTGAAGCAAGAATAAAGCCAATGTATCCTCCCATGTTTTGAAAGGACTGCCCTAAGCAGATGGTATCCATTTTGAGGTTTTCAATGAGTCTGTTCAGCAGTTTTTATGAGTCATGAAACAATGGACAGGACTAGCTTCTCCATTAGGCATGAATGCTTCTTCCTCTCTCCCTGCATCCTTGATTACATCATAACAGTCATGATCCTCAGGGACATGGCCTATTTTTTTAAAAAATATTTATTTAAATTTTTTGCCTGACAATAGGCCTCCAACGTGGTTGACTATAAGTGAAAATGTGCCATATATATAAGATTCTTTCTTAAAGGGTCTGGTGGGATGAGGATGAAAAGTGCTGTTTTGGTTAATTGCATTTTATATTTTTATTATGTTATGGTTTGGTTTTGTAAATGGTCTTGAAAGGCAGTACAAAAATATTTTAAATTAAGAAGAGCCCTGCTGGGTCAGACCAAGGTTCTGTCTAGTCCAGCATTCTGTTCACACATTGGCTAAGCAGCTGTTAACTAGGAACCCAGAAGCAGGACATGAGTGCAGCAGCTGGTGCACACAGGCTTACTGCCTTGGATACTGGAAGTAGCACATAACCAACAGGACTAGTAGCCATTGATAGCCTTCACCTCTAAGAATTTATCCAATCCCCTTTTAAAGCCATCCAAATTGGCGGCCCTTACTACATCTTGTGGTAGTGAATTCCAAAAGTTGAACTGTGTGTTGTGTGAAGGAGTACTGTCACCAGTCAGATTCATGGGATGACCCTAGGTTCAAGTATTATGAGAGAGGGAGAAAAATGTATAATTTTTTACACCTCCATTGTGTCTCCCCTTACCTTTCTTTTTCCAAGCTAAACAATCCCAGATGTTGTTACTTTCCCTCGATCATTTTAGTTGTCCTTTTCTGCACTTTTTCCAGCTCTACAATATCTCTTTATAGGTATGGTGACCAGAACTGTGTGGTCGCACCATAGATTTGTATACAGGCATTGTGATATTGGCAGTTTTATTTTGAGTTCCTTTTCTAATAATGCCTTTTTTACATGGAGTTTGCCTTTTTTACAGCAGCTGCGCACTGGGTTGACATTTTTATTGTGACCACCACAACCCCAAGATCACTTTCCCGATCAGTTGCCACTAGCTCAGATCCCATCAGCTTATATGTGAAGTCGGGATTTTTTTACTCCATTGTGCATTAATTTACATTTCCTTACACTGAACTGCATTGGCCGTTTTGATACTCATTTTCCCAGTTTGGAGAGATCCTTTTGGAGCTCCTCACAATTCCTTTTCGTTTTAACAACCTTAAATAATTTGGTGTCATCGACAAATTTGGCCACTTCAGTGTTCACTCCTAAATCCAGATCATGTATGAACACGTTGAAAAGCATTGGTCCCAATACCGATTCCTGTGGTACCTCACTATTTACTTCCCTCCACTGGGAGAATTTGACATTTATTCCTTTTTTTCTGCTTTCTGTTCTTTAACCAGTTACTGATCCATAAGAGGACCTCTTATTTCATGACTACTAAATTTGCTCAGGATTATTTGGTGAGGTACTTTGTCAAATTTAAATATATGCCCATCCCTTAAGTTTTAGGTGTAGCTACTCCTGTTGATGCTTAAATCCAGCCATGTGCAGAATTGCATTTCAGTTCATCGTAAGCCTCTGTGTTCGCTATTTTCTGCCAGAGATAGCCGCTGAAATGATCCTAGTAAGGCAACCAAAAATAGGCGTCCATTTGGGAGGAACAGTAAGAAGATTGGGGAGAGGAAAGCATGGGTGACTGGAGTCTACAATTGCTGGTGAAGTCAAAAATTGTAGTTGCTGTATTGTACTTCTCTTCTCTCCCACCCATCCCTTGCCCAGTCTCCCAACCCAGCCAACATTTTCTAAGGGAAGAATGCCTCGACAAACAGTGTTCGGCAATAACATCAAACCCCCTCCCCGACCTTTCTGGCAGGAAAGACAAATATGTGGGAGGATTGCCAGTTTGGTCCTGCGTGGCCAAGGTTCCTCAGGTGCCTTGGCTGGGCAGATACTGAATAACCCTGCGTCTTCCTCCCAATTGTGGACCTGAGAAAGTGGCAGGAACCCCATGCAACTGTCAGTAGGATCTTTGACCTTCTCTGCAGCTTCAGAGTTGGGAGGAAGGCTGGCTATGTCATGTCTGCCATGGTGAGTGGAATGACTGAAGTCTGCCACATGGATTTCCTTTATTTTAGAGAGGAACCGAACTGGATCCTTCTTACAATAGTACTCTCCCAAGCCTGCGATCATTCATGTTCATTGTTGTTGTTGCTGTTGTTGCTGTGATTATGAGTCTCACTTTTTAGACCAAATACTGACTTCCAAAATGGCACATTCAAATCAAAAATCCGCTGGAGTGCTAGTGGCAGGCGCAATACCTGAATGGAAGAGATACAGACCCTGTCCTCTGGCTTATAAACTAAAAAGTCAAGACACACAAGGGAAGGAGGGAGGAAGGAAGAGATTCATTTGGCAATGCCAGAATGGAGTGGTGAGTTGTAAATGGACATTTCTATCCAGCTGGGGCCAGGCCCATCTTCCCTTGCTGGTATTCTCACTTGGGTAGAGTGCTGCAACTACCCGCAGGCCTTTGTTCTTCTCGGCCCTGGCAGACGCCAGAGAGTCGTTTCTGATGAAGTGCTTGGAGGCAAATTCCCAGCAGTAGCTTAATCTCTACCGGATAGCTGGGGCCTGGGTGCTCTTCTCCTTGTTGTGTTCCTCTTCCTGGGAGAGAGAGAGAGAGAGAGGATGCAACTCTCCATGGCTCTTGATCCTCTGGCTGGTCGCCAGAGTTTCAACATTAATGCAAAATATCTGAAAAAGCTGATTAAAACTCCACAGTTAGGCAATACTGTTATTAGACCAACCAAAATGCCAAAGAAGATTGTGCAAGTTTTTGAGTTATCCAGAACTTGTCATCAGGCGAGGTGGTACAAAAAGCAGGGGGTAGGGGAAGAAACAAAAAGGAAAATCACAAAATTAGGCCTGAAGTTGGGGCTGTGAAGTCTGAGGATCAAAATGGAGACTGCAGGCTAGGGGCTTAATCCTATGGAATCCGCCCTTGATACTCTTAAGCCTCTGAACTTGGGAGCTTACAAATACCCAGTCCAGAGTGGGAGGCCCGCGGAAGTGATCCTTGCCTCCGCCGCACCTCCCACGCCGCAGTGTAGCTAGATGGGAGGGGAGGGAAAGGAAAGGAGGCTGGAGAGGGTGGAGGATTCAACATAAACCAGCCTCCCCTTCCCGCTCATGGGACTGCCCCCTATAACTTGCCTCTGAGTTTGCCTTGTGACCTCAGAGAGGCAGCAGGCACAGTTCTGTCCTCACCAGTAGGGGGGAGGATGGGTCTCGGACTCTTGACTCCAAGGTTGGAGCATGGTCTCTCTAACTTCAGATCCCGGACTCTGAACTATCCTGTCCCCCACCCCACCCAGACTCTGTCTAGGGGCCACGGGATGGCTCTCTAAAAGAATTAATTGCAGGTAGGTGTTGCAGAGAACGCATTGTATTCTGGGACAAAGAAGGAAAGGCTGACTTCCCATTTCTGTTACCATTAGTTATTTAATACTTGCAGCTCAATCCTGTGTTTTATGTATTGCATTTCTATACCGCCCAATAGCCGGAGCTCTCTGGGCGGTTCACAACAATTAAAACCATTCAAAGTATAAAACAACAGTATAAAAACATGATATAAAATACAATATAAAAGCACAACCAGGAGAAAATCAGCAGCCGTGCAGAAATACAAATTTAAAACAGCAAACTTAAAATTAAATTCATAGACTGTTGAAATACTGACAGAATAAAATGGTTCACCTGGCATCTGAAAGAATATAGTGTAGGTGCCAGGCGAACCTCCTTAGGGAGCTTATTCCACAGCCGGGGTGCCACAACAGAGAAGGCCCTCTTTATTATTAGTAAAGGGGAGGAAGTCTCACTGAGTTCAGTGGCTTACTCCCAGGTAAATGTGCATAGATAGCGACATGAGGCAGTTTTCATAAGTGGTACATCACATGTCTTTGTATGTGTGCCATGTATGTGTTAGCATTCCTTTATCTTTCAAACAAAAGCATAAACTACTTTAAGCCCTCTTGCTTTGCAGCTAGTGCATTCTTAGCGCCTCTGCTGCAGGAGTGCGGAAGGGCTGCAGCTGGATTGGGTCCAACTATGCTAGCCACAGAATAGCCGTTAAAAACGCTCTGAAAATGAATAATACCACCAACTTGACTTAGATTTTTCTTTGGTATCAATTAAACTAGAATTATATCTGTACTCTATTCATAGATACAAATAACCTTTTTAAAAAGCTTATTTTAAAGGTGTAGGGAAGAATTTACCAGTCTATTTTTGTGTGGAAGCCACTCTTAATGGATCTGTGAGACCTTTACATCAGCGTTAGCAACTTTCTGCTTTTGTATCCTGATTTACTTCATGCTGACTTCTTTTCTAATACATATTTTTACACATTCTTTACCTTACTCTTCTCCTTGCCCTTCTTTATTGTTCATGGCAATCCACGTGCTGCCCTGTAACTCCTTTCTGCGTTATCTGTGTTGCCTTGTAACCTAAGTCAGATTCAATTCCTTGTTTGTAAGTACTTCCTCCTTGGTTTTTCAAATAGCTTTCCTCTACAAATTGAGACAAGCTAACAGCAGTGTATAATTTGAACAACTCCCAAGTAGCTTTCATATTAACTGGACACCAGTTCTCTTTCCTTTCAAATCATTAATGGTGCTCAAATATCTCTTCCATCTGCTTGAAATGTGGGACTGTCTATGCATGTGTACCTAAAATGGAAAGATTTCTGCGTATGCTATCACTCTTCTCCTGTTCTTTAGTGATGAGGAATAAGCAGACATTTATTTTGTATCCACTTGAGACTTATAAGTCGTCAGTAGAGAATATACTCCCTCGGAAGGATATATATGAAAGGTACTTACAATGGTACCGCTCTCAAATACTTTAGATTGTCAACATCCTCAAGTATATCTTAACACTTTGGTTGCCTCTGGTGGGGGCAGGATAAGGTATAGAAGAGAATATTGTAACAAATGGAATCTGGATTTTATTGGTTTCTCCCATATAGGCCTGCAGTTTTTCTTCTACTGTACTTGAGACATTGGTTACTGAGTGGATTAAAAATATAAGAAATAAATGCATTACGTTGGGACTCAGCCACTGTGCGACGGTGGTTCCTGTAGTTTACAGTCAGGATTTGATCAGAAGTGGTCCAAAGGGAAGGCTGAGGCCTAAGTTATTTGTGTAATGGTTAGAGATGTAAAATTTCTGGAAATTTGAAGCCATGGAAATAAACAAGTTTTTTTCCGGGGGGAAACAGAAATTTTCAGAAAAATTGAAAAAAAGAAAAGAAGCAATATTAGCCCTTTTTACAGATTAAAAGTCACTTTGTTACTTTAGGAACGTAAAATGTAATTATATAGAACTTGGTTTGGCAAAAAATTATTACATTTGTTATATTAAAAGTACAGTATATTCAAACAAGTATAACAAATTGAATTTACTTTTTTTTTACTTCTTTTGTTAACAAATAGAGCTACAAGCTCCTGATCTTTAAAGAACACCTGAACTATAAGGAACCTCTTTGGTTTTGCTAGTTTATGAGGAGCAGGCAAAAAACAATTAAAGAAACCCAGAAGAAACCATCACATTAGTAACAAAGGAAAATATTAATGTTTCCTTTGTTACTAATGTTAATGGATTATTCTATTGTTGTTGTTTTAAATTATTTTTTGCCTGCTCCTCATAAACTGGCAAAACCAAAGAGGTTCCTTACAGTTCAGGTGTTCCTAACAGTTCAGGAGCTTGTAACTCCATTTGTTACCAAAAGAAGTAAAAAAAAAAAAAGTAAATTCAATTTGTAATAATTGTTTGAATACACTGTACTTTTAATATACCGAATGTAATAATGTTATGCCAAACCAAGTTCTACATAATTACATTTTATGTTCCTAAAGTAACAAAATGACTCTCAATCTGTAAAAAGGGCTAGTATTGCATTATTTCAATTTTTCTGAAAATTTTCATTTTTGTGTTTTTTCCCCCCGTGGCTTCAAAATTTCTGGAAATTTTACATCTCTAAACCCTTTTGATTCCCCCCCCCCTTGAGCTGTGAAAAACACTTCTCACCTGGATTTGGCTTATTCCACGTAAATTGTGAATCATTAAGAACCAGCAGTTGAAGGCATTGCTATACTTTTAACGGGCCTTGAATTCTTGTTTGCTATGCACTGTGCATCTTTGTCTTCAATATCCCAGAGTGCCTGTGGTTTGGATTAATTCTAACTCTTGGATTTTTCTGTGCCTTGACCCATGTAACATGGGGACACCAAAGTGAAAGCTATGGTCATCAAAATCTCTGTGCGTGTAGGTTTACTTTGGACTTGCTCTTGAACCTTGGTTTTGACTCTTGGATTTGATAGGGCTTGGCATATGTAGTGTGGATGTACCAACAAAGATTTCAAGTTTGGACTAAATCTCTTAGGCCTTTTTCTAGAAGCCTTGTCTTTGTTTGCTTGGGATGCCAGGAATCACTCGAGACTTTTACGGTGAACCATAGAGATTGCAATGGGGAAATGAAGTTGTATTGATCTTTGACACAGTTATAGTTCTTAACTTTTGACTGTTCTTTGAATTACATTTTGAAACTATAGCTAATTGCTATCAGCTATATGATTTCTGGAGAGTTGCATCCGTTAAGCTTGTGCCATGAGAGCTAAGAAACGCATCTGTGAAACCCAATTTGCAATTAAATTGTTTCTGGTGCTTTGTGTTAGTTTGCCAGTATTAAGAATAAGTATTATTCTTAAGTTTCCCACTTTGAAATGACTCACTACTTTTCTATTGCTACCTACTTTTTTTTAATCAACTGGAGTCTGCAAGTGTCCAGAAATAAAAAAGACCCCAATGCCAGAGAGGCGTTGGCTGCTTAGATTTTTTGATAGTTGCAGACTTCCCATCACAGGCATGTCCAGTGCTGCCTTGCTGCTGCTCTCAGCTTTCTGTGCAATAAGGGAGAGGCAGAGTATGTAATCCCCTTGACTGGCTAGCTAACATTGCTACTCCTCCGGTTCTTACTGCTCACAGTTGCTATAGATGCCATTTATAATATTGTGGTGTAGGCAGGGTTTGAAATGATAAACAATTTTATGCTGTGTGGCGTTAGCTTATGAGGTTTTTCCTGGTTTTTATACTTGAATGTAAAAATACTTGGCTATCTTTTGAGTTTACCTGACACTATAGAAAGATTAATAAAATGAAAGAAGAAAGGTCGCAGCTGTGTTTGATTAGTTTGCGCTTTAAAACAAAGAATTAATAACACAGGACAGGACAGTCTTTCAATTTATGGGAGAAGCTATAGTTCTTCGCTTGGCTGTTAACAGCCTCATAATGCATGATTAACCAACTTCAGAGCCATTCTGTTAAAAAGAAGTGGTGACATTTTACACACAATTAAACCACCTAGAACAATTTTCTTGGTCTTAGGCATGACATTACTGTGTACCCTTTGAAAGGATCTCGGTTTGTGCTGAATATTTTTCTTCCTTATACTACCGTTGGGATCCGAAAATAACTTGCATCTCTGTATTGAGATTCTGCAGCCATCAGTTTTGTGAAATGTATTCGGATTATCTTCTGAAATGCAGTATTTTGTTTCCACAGATGAAAGAAATAGATGGCAGAAAGATCATCAAAGCCATGCTCTCGTATGTGTGGCCCAAAGATAGGCCTGACCTGCGTGCCAGAGTTGCCATATCGCTAGGACTGTTAGCAGGTGCAAAGGTAAGAGCTGTTTCACTGAGTTGAAACAGGGGGCAAGGCTTCTGCAGTAAGTGCTAGAAGTGGCTCAGCTTCTGTATTTTGAAAGATGGCCTTTTCTTGCATACCATCGTGATCTCAGCGACTGTCTATGCGCTTATGTAACACTCTCAGATGCATGACCCTGTTTGAACAGGATTTCATGCTCTGTCCCTCCAGCAGCACCCCTCATCTTTCTTGGGCAGGGGGTTGGACTCGATGGCCTTGTAGGCCCCTTCCAACTCTGCTATTCTATGATTCTATGATACCTTAACTACATTTTAGCTGCAGTCACTGTTGGTTCCATTGTAATGCTTAATTGCAATCAAAGTGGGGTGGTGGTGGTCCTTACCCTTCAGGTGGGAGGGCCTGGAGGAAGGGGGCATGTGATTCAGTGGGCTTTTCAGAGTAACTTAGGTAGCCTCCTGGTGGCTGCTTCTGTGTAGACGCTCAAGATTTTATTGTTTATAGCCCATGGCCATCACAATACAAACACAAAGCACACAAGTATAAAACAGAAAAACATTTGATACAATAAAACAAGAATACAATAAAATGATCAGGATTTAAAACATTTCTTCTGTTTAACCCCCTTAGGATTTGACAGTGGTATGATTTAGAAAGGCTGCTCTTATTTTCCTTGCAGATAGCGCAAATAAAGCTGTCCTCTAGCTGATTAATTTGTCCACATCAGCCAACAGCCATTTAATTTTAAAATCGTCTGATTGGCCTTCTAAGGTGGCCTGGAAAGGGAAAATAAATTTAGCCCTGGGCAAATTATATAATGGACAGTATAGGATATAATATACGAGATCTTCAATATGTCCTGCTTCACATAAGCAAATGCGCTCTTTTACAGGTCTATTAGAAAAACTTCCAACCGGATACTCAGTGGGTATCATTTGATATCTGAGCTAGGTAAAACCATGCCTAACAGGGGTCTCACAAATAAGTAGCCCTTTTATGATCTGTTTTGATTTTGGTATACCAAGTAGCAAATGTACAGTTTTTTATGTATTCAGAATCTCTTTTGGCATCTTCACCAAACACAGTATCTCAGATCTTTTGATCGGATACATCCTGCATTGTCATTGTTAAGGGGCTTGTGTAGCTCAACATCAGTCATCTCCAAGATTGTACCCAGCCTTCTCTATTCTGCAAATCCAAAAAGCATAATTTTGCTAAATGTTGTTCCGGTAACGATAGTAATTTTTTCCAATACAATATTGTGGATTTGTGTATACATGCTTTTAGAGAAGGGAGACCTACTTCAGTCCTTAATAATGCACCAGGTACTGTGCGACACTGCCAAGAGCATACGCAGGAACTTGTTTTGGATTACATCAAGTTCATCTCTGCAGTGGCTACCCCAGATTGGTGCACCGTAAAGAAGATGGGACACAGTCTTGGCTGCAAAGACCTTTAGGGTTAGTTCTACTAAACGGTGGCCCTCAGTATAGTTCAGTTTCTTTATAGGCCCCAATAAACAGGCCTCTGAAGATGTAATTGCCTGAAGATGTAACTATCCACCAAGAGTTGTCTGCCACAGAGAGAAGACATCTTTGCCCTGTACAATTGCAAACTCCCATTTAGATGAGCATGCAGATAATACACACAGTTAATATGTTACTTCTCTGCTTAGTGGCACACTTTGGATAAAAGTCTTGCTACGTGTTGGTTGCCTCCATGTTTTCCAATTTAAATCAGTCCTGGGAGAGAGTATTTTGGTGATGCTTTAACATCCTCTACGCTTGGAGTGAGTCAGAGAATCTTTTGCTGTAGAACCTTCATTTACACAGGCTTTCACTAACCGGGAACCAAGTTAGATTTCAGGGGTGGGAAATAGTCGGAATTTTAATCTTGGGGACATTTGATAAGCTTTTATTTTGAACTTCCTAATGCTTTACATTAATGAATTCCATCACATCCATTTGGGATTGGGCAGTACAGAAATATAAAGAAATAAAATAAGCCTAAAAATGTTGATTCATGGTGATCTTATTTTGAGGGAGCAGGTTCATAATATATGTTTGTGTTGTATTCAGTAGCTATCCCAAAAGGCTTCTGAAAGAATCTGGAGTAATATACGAAGAACAAGCCTGTTTTTGTCTTCCCTCCTCATATCTACATACAGATTTATTTATTTTTGCCTAACGACACACACAATTGCCAACGACTAATTTGAATTTGAATCCAGTGGCTCAAACTAGTGCATAGGGTAATTATGATCCCACAGGGCTGAAATGAATCTGCAGCTGTATTAAATTCCAGCCAAAAGAGAATATTTTACTGGAGGAAAAAGTCTGTGTTGGTGAGAAATAATCTTCAGTGCTAAACCAGGTTGAACCAAACATTCTCTTATCTACGTTCAGCAGATTCACGTTGTTAAGAAAACAGGGAGGAGGCTGCAAGGAGAAGGCATAGAGATGATAAAAAGAGACCACTTTATTTTAGCTGAACAGAAGTGGAAGAGGCAACGTTTTAGTTCTCACTGTCTTTGGCTTGATGATTGCTTGTCTGCTAGTATAGCTTCTTGCAGTTCCCAGTTGGATATTATAGTCAAGATCTAAAAAGCTGCTTTGGCTCATGTTAGGGGTTCCTGCTAGCTCAATATGGGGTGTTTTTTTTTAACGGTGTTGTTATTTAATATTAATTTTTTATGCCTTGTCTTCCGATTTAAAAGCAATGTACTCAGTTAAGATAAGACAAGAGTGTAGCAGATAAAATAAACAAAAAATCATTCTCCAGCAGATCAGCAGAACAACCAGTTCAGCAGGCCTCAGCCTACTGTGGGGAAAGAGTTTTTCCCCCCTCTTCAATACAGCAGAAGACCCATCAGAGAGGGCAAAAGACAAACCTACCTACATAGGGGGCTCTTCAGCCTAGGCATGGCCACAGAGAAGACTCTCTACATAATCTACCAATGGAATATGGAGAAGAGACTTTTTAGTAGATCATATTGAACAGGTGGAAACATGAAATACTGTTAGATATTCCAGTTCTGAGCTGTTTGGGGCTTTAAAAAGTGATAACCTTTAAAGTATAGCTGAAGAGAGGCCAGAAGCCAGTACAATTATTACAATAAAGGAGTGGGGCTCTCCCAAGAACTGGCTTTGCTCTAGCTGCTATATTCTGTACCAGCTAAAATTTCTGGGCCCTGTTCAGAGGCAGCCCTGTTCAGAGGCAGCCCCATGCAGTAGTAGAGTCTAGATGGAGCTGTCACCATGGCCAGATCTGTCCTTTCTAGAACTGATGTAACTGGCACACCAGTGTAAGTTCAGCAAAACCTCTGCTGGCCACGGTTGCTACCTCAGCATCCAGCTAGATTCTTCCAGCAGCTTCATGTAAATGGTAAACAGTATAGGTGACAAGATGGCTCTTTGAGGGACACCATAACTCAATGATAAAGGTGAACAATAAACTCTAGTCTCCTTCTGAGATCACTCCTCCTGGAAGGACAGCACACTATCTCCAGATGCCGTACTAAGCAACCAACCCAGAAGAAGACCATTTTCAATGGCAACAAAAGCCACTGCAGGCCAACCCAACCAAGAGGGGTGTTCTCCCCTGGGTTGAAATGGATTTAGATCTTCATGGGTTTATAAAGTACGTGTGTACATTGTCTGTCTAACCCCCTTTATCTCTCTTGTATCACAAACTGCTTTGGAAAGCATTTCAAGAGTGATTTAACAGGTTGCGTTTAGGGAAGGTGGGCAATGCATATATAGTTCTTTGGATTCTGTCCCAGGCCAAATTCTGCTCAGCATAGCAGCAAGCATCTGCCATGTGTTCTCTGCACCAAATGTTATAATTTCTATGCAAATAATTTTTGAACCATCCTCTCTTTTTATGTGTCCCCCATAGTGTGAAAGTTGGCTAGGCTATATATCCCCCCTGCCCTCTGCTCAGCCTTTTCCTGCCCCCTTTTGCCCCTCACATAGACTGTAAACACTTTGTCTCTATTCTGCATGGCTCTGATTGGCATTCAATCATTTATTATTATTATTATTATTATTATTATTATTATTATTATTATTTATTGCATTTTTATACTGCCCAATAGCCGAAGCTCCCTGGGCGGTTCACAAAAACTAAAACAATTCAAAGTATAAAACAAACAGTATAAAAAATGATATGAATGGATTAAAACATACCCTACATGATTAAAACATCCTGAAAACATTCTAAAATTCCACTGGATAGGCCTGCCAGAATAGATCAGTCTTTATTGCTTTTTTAAATTCTAAAAGACTGTCAAGTTGACGAATCTCCCCCGGCAGGCCATTCCACAGTCTGGGAGCAGCGGAAGAGAAGGTCCTCTGGGTAACAGTTGTTAATCTAGTTTTTGCTAGCTGAAGTGGATTCTTCCCAGAGGACCTGAGTGTGCGGGGCGGATTGAATGGGAGAAGGCGATCCCGCAGGTAGCCTGGATCCAAACTATGTAGGGCTTTAAAGATAATAACCAACACTTTGTATTTTGCCCGGAAACTAATCAGCAGCCAGTGAAGAGATTTTAAAACTGGTGTAATGTGGTCACCCCTAGGTGTACCAGTGACCAGCCTGGCTGCGATATTTTGGACTAATTGAAGTTTCCGGACTAGGAACAGAGGTAGCCCCATGTAGAGCGCATTACAGAAGTCGAGCCTCGAGGTTACCAGTGTGTGCACTACCATCTTTTGGTCTTCCAACTCTAGGAAGGGGCGCAGCTGGTATCAGCCGAAGCTGATAGTAGGCACTCCTGGCTGTCGCATCTATCTGGGCTGTCATTTGGAGCGACATATACCAGTATTTCCCAACTTGGTGCCCTCCGTATGTTTTTCACCAATTCCCACCAGCCCTAGCCAGCATGGTCAATGGTCAGAAATGCTGGGAGCTGTAGTCCAAAATATCTGGAGGGCACCAAGTTAGGGAAGACTCAGTGTTGGTTCTTACATAGTCAAAACAGCACCATCCACACCCGAGAGGGAAGTTACCAGCAGGCTTGGAAAAACCCCAAATATTGCAGAAGTACAAAATACCTTTTGTGGACGGTGGGGGGAACCTCAGTGTTGGGAAGCCACCAAAAAATAATACAGTGAAGAATGGCCATGTTCATTGAGCATGGAGTGATGATTGCAGGAGGGAGCAGACTGAAAACCAGGGGGGATGGGGAATGGAATGGATGCCGTGAACAGGAACACTGCAACATTTTGTTGTAGGTCTCAGTTGTAAATGTTCTGAATTTTTGTAATAGCCCAAAGTATCTCACTTGAAAAATAGGAACAAGGAGCAGCTCGAATACCTCATTCAGCTGAGGCTTGGCATCTCGAATTACATTGGATGCTGTTGCAGGTTTATGGGAGGAAGCTACTCCTGTGAGAATCGAAGCAACTTTCTTTCCTCTCATTGCATTCCGGTTGTCATTTTGCTGCTACCTTTTTCTTTAAAAGTGCTGGTTTATAGCATAGCCATTTTTAGCATTTTTCCATTGCAGTAGCAGCAGAGAATTTCAGATGCAATGAGAACTGACTAGTGCTACTTGTCTCATCTGGTTTACAGCTGTACTTTTTTACATGGTTGGCGAGTGTGTGTGATGATACATCTCTTCTTTACTGCCCATCACCCCTCTGCATTACCTTGACTGCCCCCTCTCTCCACCATTATGGAGAGGGGTTGTGTGTGGGGTGGGGGTGGGGGGATTATCAGTTTATCATCTCTGCAATGAAGAGGCTTCTCCAAACTGGTTTGGGTTGGGGAGGGGGTTCCTGTCAATTTCTGCTACTTTAATTGAAGTAGCACTATGTATTCCAGTGCTGGTGTGTAGACATAACATCCTGTCTTCTTCTTTAAAGCAACCTTCGTCAGAGCAGCAACAGCAGGAATGGAGCTGGTGCACTAGTACCAGAGATGGCTGTCTTGTCTTAGGGTTGGGAAGGATATAAAGGAGCTATTTCATCAGGGAGGATTTAGAGGCTATCTATTAAATGTTTAAAATTAAAATATTACTATGTATTCAGGCACTGGTGTTCAATGATTTTGAACAAGGAAAAAACACCTTCGTTTGAGTAAACAGCGCAATGGATGCAGTAGGGTAGATGGTGTGAGTAAGTGAAGTTTATTTCATCAGTTGCTTGGTGCTTTGCATAGTAATGTGCAGTTACTACAAACTAGGGGATACGAAGAAATGTAATTTTTAGACAGCCTCCTGGAGCTTGGGACTACAACTCCTATCAGCCACATCCAGCATGGCCAATGGCCAAGGATTATAGGAATCGCAGTGCCAAAACACTGGGAGAGCACGAGGTTGGGGGTAGTCTGAGCTAAGCATTGTTTATAAACTTCCCTGTTCCAAAAACCATGGCCATATTGCTGGCAATAATAGCCTGTCTACGGTATATTTCCACCTGAAGCACTTGCAATTGCGTGGAGATAACATTGGTGGCCTAAATTGGCTTAAGCCGTTCAGTTCTGCTGGGTTGTGGATCAAGCCATATATCTCCATAGTAGCTGGATTGAATTCACCTGTTTGATAGAAGCTGCTGTCACCTCCTGTCACGTTTGCCGTCTTTTGGCCTTTTGCTCATGGTCTGAGCATCCATTATTTATGAGTCAGGCTCATCTTCCGCAGTATCTGCGTTGCTACTGACTGTTAATTTTCTACATTTGGGAGGGGAGCTAGCTGAAAATGCAAAGCGTGCATGTTGAACGCCAGGGGAACTTTAAAATGGATGATATGCTTGCCTCGCGAGTACTTCTTATCTACCTAATCAGCAGGGGATATGTCAATGCAATATCTAAACTCATTTAGCTCAAGTCAGCCTTATGAACCCTTAGGGGATGGTCTTTTAATGAAAAATCCACTGGCTTCCTTTTCCTAAAGCCACTGCTAGGGCCACGTCCCAAGAAGCTGGAAAGCGCTGCTCATCTTCCTACCTGCCACTAATGTTGTTGTCTCTGGTAGTAGTGATCTGACAGCATTTTGTGCTGTAGCTGTTGACCTCTGCTCCTGGTCTTCCGATTATACAGCTATTACATTTGCATCCGCCCATTTTTCTGGGAGCTCAGAGCAGTCTCTTACATTACCAGGGTTGGTACAAAAGTAACGCTTTTGATTTCTTAATTCTCGGATCGTGTGCTCTTACCTCCCCCATCCTTTATGTCAGTTCTGTCCTTAATCATAACCTGCCCCGATTTATCTTAGCCGTGGGCAACTTGCACTGGTAGCAAGGCAGTATGACGTCCTGCAGCCAGATCCCTTAACCGCAATTAAAAGCTTTGGGAACGTTGCTGGTCCAGCAAAAAATGCCCAGTTTACTTCACAGCCGAATAGGAATTTGAGCCTTGTTTTCTTCCCTTCCAATCTGCCGCTGCGCCACACTGCGCCACTCCTTTGTGCCTGTCATTGTAACATTACTGCAGGCCAATTATATGCGCAGCTGCTTTTAACCCAAATTTAGAGCTTTTGCAAATCCATAGTAAGTGGATAGTGAGTCTCAAAACACTGAGCTTTTAAAACCTTAGTGAAGATGCTTGCCTAACCCCTCTTATCTCCAGGCATTCTTAGGCTTCTCAATGCTTTACTTCTAAACTGAAAAAAATGGGCATTGAAAAACCCAAAAATTTAAACTCAGCAGGACCCTAACACACAGTTATATGCATCTAGGCTAATAAAAATGGTTTTACATTTGCCTCTTCCTTGCCACACACACACACACACACCCCAGATACACACACATCTCCAGATGAATTAACAATCGAAGTGTTCATTGGGTTTTATTAGCTCTATTACAAAATACTGGCTTTCAAAACCTTGCTTCTCCACATGTGCGCTAAACACTTGCTGGATTGAGACCAACTTATCTGTGTCCTATGAGGGCTAAAACAGAAGAGAAGCCGCATTTGCGAAAACAAAAATTGTGCATTTATGTGCATATACTATGTTGGAATGAGCAGGAAAGGGAAATTCAAGACTTGTATGAAATGAATTGCTCAAGTGTATCTGTTCTGGAGGAGAGCTGCATGCGTATCGAGGTTTCTGGGCTCGTTTGGAACCCGTCATTGCTGTGCAGGTAATGCTTCTTACTGTTAGGAAAATCCCAGGCTTTCCCTGAATGTGTGCATTAATTACTCTTCAGGGTATACACTATTCTTAAAACAGCATTCATTCATTATTTGTTTATTTAAATTAAGATACCCATAAAACAGATTCTCAAGGCATCATACAGCTTAAAAAGCAACAATGATACAAAGATCTAAAAACATAAAACCGCCATGGTAAACGTACAGCAACAAATATATAAGGCAACATGACAACAAACATGCAATAACAAGTCAACCCAATAGAATGCAATAATAAAAAACTATTGAATTTCTAGGCATGTAATACAGATTAAAATAGAAAAAGTTTAAAAAGTCTGGGTGGAAAACATAAATCTTAAACTGGCAACAGAGAGCTTTGGCTATGGGGTGGTATATAAATTTAATAAATAAATAAACAGAAAGGACAGTGTTGGTGCCAGGCAAATTTCCGGGGGGGGTGGAGGGGCATTACTGAGAGGGCCCTCTCTCTAGGAGCCACCCCTCTGAATGAGGGGGCACCTCGAGAAGAGTCCCCATAGATAAAACTTAGGGCAGGGTAGGCACAGATGGGAGGAGAGGATATTTTATGCTGAAATGTGCTCAATGCAAGCACTTAACAGCCATTTCCACATGATGGGGGTTGGGGGGGGGCTGCAGCTCAGGGGTAGAAGCACCCCCTTTGCATGCCAAAGGTCCGAGTTCCGTCTCCTGCATCTCCAGGTATGGTTTGGAGAGAATTCTGACCGAAGCTCCTGGTGAGGCGCTACCAGTCAGTGTTACTAATACTTGGCTGGACTCCTCTATAAGGTAGCTTCTTACATTCCTATCTGCTCACCCACGAGCAGCATGAAGCAAGATGGGTGAGCTGCTCTCCTTTTCGGTTCAGGTAGTCTAGCAGGGAAAACACTGAAGTGCCCGACACAAGCCGGCAACAGCAGGCACAGCAAGACTTCCTGCTTGCATACTGTACTGTATTTTTCTGTCTTGCAATACTCCAGGGCAAGGCAGCGTTTTGTCTGCATTACCAACAAAGTATCCCTATCCTCCATTCTTCTCAGAGTACAAATGTCGAGTTTTAGATTCCTCTTATACCAGTCCATATCAGCGATTAACAAATCTAAATTATAGTATTACATAGGCATGTGTGCGTGTGCATACACAGACTTCTGCCATCATCTTAGCTTGAGCTTCAGTATTCTGAGTCTAATATTTGAGCATTAGGAGAGTGCTGTATTCTGGAAATGCTATCGTTAATGCAAGCGTTGGCCCAAAGAACCTCACTCTAGTTTTGCTCGCCCAAGGAGGCTTTGAGTCTGTATTTCTTGAGCAGCAACTCTCCAAGTCACCTGGCAAACTGCTCAGGAAACAGAGGGGGGAGTTTCAAAAGCAATTTCTATAGGGAGAGGGGGAGGTGCTGTTCAGAGAAGAAATGGTGTAAAAGAAATCCTACTGGGCTCATGCAAGACTTTCTGGATATGCCTAAAGTGGCTCTCTGGGAGCCAAGCCATGAAGGGGCTGCTTTTAGTATCTAATCCATCATTCTCAGGGGGTAAAATACAATGGAACCGTCACTTTTGTTTTGAGCGGGGAGGGTTGGAGGAGGATGGGAACACAAACCAGTTGTGAATGGGATGTAATATTATACTGCCTCATTCTGATTCATGTTTTCATCCTCTTCGAGTGAGAGGCCAGTTTCAGATTTCATTTAATCACTTTTAAAGGTAGAGCCACATTGGAGGGGAAGGGAATTCTCTTCCAAAATCATAGTGATGCCAATTAATGTAATTGCAGGTTGAGATGGATGCTTGAAGGGGGCTACAACCTCTTAGCTTTAGAAATAGAACCACAGCTATTGTAAGTGTAGCTTAAATCATACTGTGTAGCCTGTGTTTGAAAAGTAAAATGGCTGCAGAGGGACTTACAGGAATCTGCAGCGAATCAGGGCAATCTGCATTACAATAAATTTCATTTCTACTGAATAGCATCTCCCAGGGAAACCTGTTTTATGCCCACTAAATGATGGTCATCACAATGTAACACAGATGGAGTGGTGTTATGCCTTATTAAAAATGTAAGGATGGCTGAAAATTGAGTTTCTAAGCAAGTAGCACCAAAGGGAGTTGACCAACTTTTGTTTTTCTTTACCTGAGGGGCATTTTTGGAAATTAAGATTCCAGAGCAGTATGTTTCCTTAAAGCTTTAAGAAAATACGTAACACACCTTCAATTCCTTGGAGCTCAACGTCTGGAGTTATTTTCCAACAACCTGTTTGTTTTTCCCCTGGCAGTGATTTTCAATCTTAAAATCTCAAGTGTATGAAATCTTCAGGAACTTTGCATAATTCTGATATTGGTTAGTGCCTAAGGGCAGAACTAGATGTTCAGCAGTAGACAGTGGTGTTGTGGGGACTTAGTTGATACCAAACAGCAGGTACTACACAGTTGTCATAGGAGAAGCAGTGGGGAGGGGCTTAATTAGATATGCTAATGAAGCCCTACTTGAGGTTCCAATACCTTCCTGAAGTAAATGAATATTTACTAGGACGAGGGCCTTGTCATTTATGGATCCAGAACTTTTGAATGCTGGGAAATGAACAGGGCAAATACCGCCCTATTAAATCTCCTGGACCGCTTGATGGCTTTCGATATATCATCAACCACGAAAAGAGACCAGCATGGCCATGCTTCCCTCTCCTCCCCACCCACATTTACCTGCAGTTCCAGGACCATGGCAGCCTTTGGCTGACACTGCATCACCATAAGTAACTGTAGGGTTAAGGAAGCAACTTCCATAAGGCCGTTGCCCCCCTCTTGAAAGACAATTTTGCAAAATATTTACTAATAAAATTGTTCAGGTCGTTATAACTCGGACTCTCCTTCAGTCACACCATCTATCGTGGAAGCTTGGGGGTCTTCCTTTTTCCTGCTATCCAGTTTCCTTGCATGAGATTCAGTTCTTTACACTTCAGGATGAGGAAAGGGTGCTTGGTTGCTGTTCACCCCGCTGCATCTCTTGGCCAACGCCCACTTGTCCAGAAAGGCTTTTGCATTCTGTTCTATAAATATTTCCAGCAGAAATGCTCTGAACAGCCTCCGATGACTCTTCATAACTTAATGACGCTATAAATATATGCTGTGTAGCGTCTTTCTACTTTGTGTCTCCCAATCTTGCCATTGCTTTAATGAGCCTCCAAAACGAGGTGAAGCACATTCTCAATGAACTGTTTAGCTGAGATGAAAACTGATTTTTACGAAGAGCCAGTGGGAAGCGTGCACTTCTGTTCTGGAAGAGCAGGCCTCTCGCTGCATTGGCCATTATCCCTGAAATCTGTAGTGTCGCCCCGCTAAGTAGTTAATAGCAAAATATCATAATTGCAGCTAATTCAGGGGAAATATTTATACTTTATAAATAAACATTTTAGAACATCTTGCATAATTGCTGTGTTTTGTGTTTTTTAGGCCATGAATATAGTGGTTCCCTTCATGTTTAAATATGCAGTAGACAACCTCAACCAGATGTCTGGAAATGTTCTGAACCTGAATGATGCACCAAATACAGTTGCAACCATGGCAACAGCTGTTCTGATTGGATGTAAGTGTGATTCTTTAATCTGTTGACAGGTGCTGACTTTCTTTGGGAAGGTTTTGGAATGTTAACGCACATGACCTTTCACTGCTAAGCATCTGGGATGGATATTATTCTGTGGAGTTTTTCTACCTTGTTGACATCCAGTTCTAGCATGTTGTGGGGAGGGGTTGTTCTGTTATACCACCAGTTTTGGACTAAAATAATAACTATAGCAATAATCTACTGTAAAAACAGTTCACTCTCTGGGCTTGTTAAAAGTTGAAGTCTGAGCTTAAAAATGACTTAACTGGTAATATATGTGAAGTTTCAACCTAAATAAGTAATATTTATTTATTTATTTATTTATTTATTACATTTTTATACCGCCCAATAGCCAAAGCTCTCTGGGCGGTTCACAAAAATTAAAACCACAATAAAACAACCAACAGGTTAAAAGCACAATTACAAAATACAGTACAAAAAGCACAACCAGGATAAAACCACGCAGCAAAATTGATATAAGATTAAAATACAGAGTTAAAACAGTAAGATTTAAATTTAAGTTAAAATTAAGTGTTAAAATATTGAGAGAATAAAAAGGTCTTCAGCTGGCGACGAAAACAGTACAGTGTAGGCACCAGGCGGACCTCTCTGGGGAGCTCGTTCCACAACCGGGGTGCCACAGCGGAGAAAGCGGAGAAATATTGAAAATAAATGTTGTGTACCTGTTCAGGTCTTACCAAAGCACCGTAAAATAAGTGGGTTGGATCCAAATTTAGTCATACTTGAGTAGACCCGTTGAAATCAATGAGACTTAAGTTAGTCATGACTTAAGTCCCATTAAGAACACAAGAAGAGCCATGCCGGATAAGACCAAGGGTCCCTTTAGTCCAGCATTCTGTTCACAGAGTGGCCAAACTGCTGCTCACTGGAAGCCCACAAGCAGGACCTGAGTGCAACACCATTTGCCTGGTCGTGTTCTCCACTAACTGGTGTATTTATTTTTTTATTGCATTTTTATACCACCCAAAAGTCGAAGCTCTCTGGGTGGTTTACAAAAATTAAAACCATAGGAACCATTCAAAATAGAAAACAAACAGTATAAAAGCATAATATAAATACAAAACAAAAACACAGCCAGGATAAAACAAGCAGCAATGCAGAAATTAATACAAATTTAAAATACAAATTTAAAACAGCAAAGTCAAAAGTAATTTGATAGACTGTTAAAATGCTGAGAAAATAAAAAGGTCTTCACCTGGCATCTAAAAGAGTACAGTGTAGGTGCCAGGCGAACCTCTTTAGGGAGCTCATTCCACAGCCGAGGTACCACAGTAGAGAAGGCCCTCCTCCTGGTAGCCACCTGCCTCACTTCCTTTGGCAGGGGCTCACAGAGAAAGACCCCTGAGGATGACCTTAGGGTCCAGGCAGGTACATATGGGAGGAGGCGTTCCTTCAGATAGCCTGGCCCCAAGCCATTTAGGGCTTTAAATGTTAATACCAGCACTTTGAATCGGGCCCGGACCTGGACTGGCGGCCAGTGAAGTTGGAAAAGGACTGGCATGATGTGGTCTCGTTGGCCAGTCCCTGTTAGTAACTGTGCTGCCCTGTTTTGTACCAGCTGACATTTCCAGACCATTTTCAAAGGCAGCCCCACGTATAACGCATTGCACTAATCCAGATGAGAGGTTATCAGAGCGTGGATAACTGTAACTAGATTATTTCTGTCTAGATAAGGGCGCAGTTGGTATATAAGCCTAAACTGATAAAAGGTGCTCTTTGCCACTTGAGTTCACCTGTGCCTCAAGTGACAGTTCTGGATCCAAGAGCACCCCGAAACCATGAAACTGATCCTTTAGGGGGAGTGCAACCCCTTCCAGAACAGGGTGAACATCACCTAGCCAGACAGGCGAACCACCCGCTAACAGTGCCTCCATCTTGTCTGGATTGAGTCTCAGTTTGTTGGCCCTCGTCCAGTCCTTTACTGTGCTCAGGCACTGATTCAGCACAGCCACTGCCTCACCTGGGTTTGATGAAAAGGAGCGGTAGAGCTGGGTGTCATCCGCATATTGATGACACTTCAACCCACATCTCCGGATTACCTCTCCCAGCGGTTTAAAATGCCTGGGAGAAGAGAAAAGTCTTGACCTGGTGCCGAAAAGATAACAACGTTGGCGCCAGGCGAGCCTCATCGGGAAGATCATTCCACAGTCGGGGGGCCACCACTGAAAAGGCCCTCTCCCTTGTTGCCATCCTCCGAGCTTCCCTCGGAGTAGGCACTCGGAGCAGGACCTTAGATGTTGAGCGCAGTGTATGGGTAGGTTCATGTCGGGAGAGGTGTTCCATCAGGTATTGTGGTCCAAGCCATGTAGGGCTTTATAGGTTAAAACCAGCACCTTGAATTGGGCTCGGAAACATATAGGCAGAGTGTGAAAATAGTTTAACTCTGCAGCGTGTGAAAAAGTCCTTCTGCCCTGAATCTCTCACTGGTCAGCTTCATGGGATAAGTCCAGGTTCTAGTGTTACAAGAGAGGGAGAAAATGGGTCTGTTCTAAGTATGACTAAATCTGGATTCATCCATGTGTGTGTGTTTTTAAAAATAACATCTTACTGTTTCTTTCACCAGATGGCATCTCACGAGCTGGGTCTGCTTTGTTTAATGAAGCTAGAAATGCTGTATTTGGAAAAGTAGCTCAAAGCTCCATCAGAAGGATAGCAAGGAATGTCTTCCTCCACCTGCATAACCTGGACTTGAGTTTCCACCTGAGTAGGCAGACTGGAGCATTATCAAAAGCCATTGACAGAGGGACAAGAGGCATCAGCTTTGTACTCAGTGCTCTAGTGTTCAATTTGGGGCCCACTTTGTTTGAAGTGGCTCTTGTTAGCGGAATTTTGGTATGTGTTGCTTAGCAAAATTACAGCAGTTATAATTTTATTTATAGCAGCAACATAGTTGACCATTTGAATGTGATATTGACTAGACAGAAAGGGCAGCCTGTGTACTGTAAACAAGATTGCTGATTTTATACAGATCTCGGACTTCGTGACTGATTCCAGTGCCCATTCCAAATCTACAAACCTTTAGTTTTGGCTCCTACAACTGCTTCCAAAAGAATCTGCCAGTATTTAAAGGCAATATTTTCTACAACTTAACCACACATGGACCCAGTTTATGTGCTGCAACATTCTTCATGCCAACTGTAAACACACACACACACACACACCACACACACACACACACTTCTTAGCAATGAATGGAAGGGAGAGAGAGCCTTTGCAGATCATTGCCAGCTCATGGCACTTGTCAGTGTGGTTACACGGGGTCAGATGTTACTTAATCCATTCCATGGCCCCCACCTGATCTGGACAGAGGATGTTATACCACCTGAGCCAAGCCAGCATTCCTCATGCTTGAAGTATGCATGCAGAATAATTCACCTTTAAATTAGCCACACTTTCTCTCAAATAGCTCCACAGGTTCTGCTGCTAAATCTCAAAATAGGAGCATAATGACATTAATGCAATCCATCCCAAAGTTAAGTATTTGTTCAGTCTTCCATTGATTTCAGAGTTAATCTCATCCTTTATCTCTGGTGTTGAAATCAATGGGGCTTATAGATATTTAACTTTGGTTGGATTATGCTGAGAAATTGTGTGCCAGATTAGAGTTGCAGCTTCTGGTGGGGTGTCTCACAACTGCTTTACCACATGCAAAATGCAAGAAATGCTAGCAAGGGTGGTAAAGGGAAACACAAGAATCAGCCCAGAATTTGTTTCGTTGACTTTCTTGCGCCATGATCCTAAATACACCTGAGATCTGATTCATACATTATCTTTGTGGCTGCAAAACCATCCCCTATCCATAGTGGTTCACTCCCATGTTTCACTGATAACTTATGGATGTTGAGATCATGTGGATAGCCCTAGTTACATCATTGGAAAGCCTTCAGTGGTACTGGTACGGAAAGTACCTCCTTTTATGCATTAAGATTACAGCATGGCAAGCAGCCACAGGGGAGCGACTTTGACACAACAATTATGGTTGTAAAATATAACCATATGCAGTTGAAATCACTGGGAATTATTTCCAGACTCTTGTGACAATTTGTCAATCTCTTCTGTGGTCTGGAACTCCATGTTCCTATGAAGTTTGCCCACCTGAAGCAGCTTTTCCATTTATTTCAATTGAGGGCCTATCTGTGTGTGTCAGATCTTTTTTTTCTCCCCTGATACGAATAGGGCAGTTCACACGTGCTAGTTGTGTGAACGTATTGAAGAACATACAGGGCTATGGAAAGCCCCAAATGTGCACGGTATCAAAGTGTTGTGTTGATCACCGTCCTCTCAGCCATCCCTCTGCACTTCTACTTGGCTTGAAGATGATCACTACCCTTACCTTTCATAGTCTAGATAGTTTCATCTATGTCAATACCAAAACTGAAATGGTAAATCTCCAAAAAAAAAACTTACTGATATTGTTCTCTTTTTTCCTCTTCCAGTATTATAAATGTGGTACACATTTTGCACTGGTAACCTTGGGGACATTAGGAACATACACAATGTTCACAATAGGAGTTACACAATGGAGGTAAGGCATTTCCCCCAAAGTAAGTGGAATTAACTATTTTGTAGAGCTTCAATGAGAGCAACTCTATATGCATACCTTTTGTCTTGCAGAACTAAATTTAGGATAGAAATGAACAAAGCAGATAATGATGCTGGTAATGCAGCAATTGACTCTCTGCTGAATTATGAAACTGTGAAGGTGAGCCATTAACATTTTTAACTTTTCATATTCTCATTAACTTATAGACTTTATCCATTAATGCCTTTTTTTCTTTACTCAAAAGGAACTTGTATTTGCTTCCTTCTGTTCATAATAATGACTTGCAGAATTAACCCTGCTTAAGTATTTCTTCAGGATATATTTTGGTTCAAGTACACACACACCCCTTTATGTATTCTCTTCAAACAAAGCAGTATCTCATTGGGGAAATATAATTGAAGAGCCTACCATTGTTTTTGTGTCTGTTTACTGTTTCTAACTTATATGAAGGAGATCATGTCCCCCTTGATTTGATTTTCAAGTGACGTGCAAGCCACCTTGAATTCTCATTCTGCTTACCATATTTGGCTATACTTTCTTAGTTACTGTTACTCCATAATGGACGCCAAAACTTAGAGGTGACAGAGCTCAGACCAGTGAACAAGTAAGAAGTCTCCCTCCCCCTTTCATGCAAGTTGCTCTAGATTTGGTGTGATCTTCACTAGCCAGCCCTCAAAATCTCTTGGCTTGTTACATCTCGCTGCTGCACCGAGAAAGTACAAGCAGCAGTATTCATGCAAGAAAAAGAACAACATCAGAAGAGCCCTGCTGGATCAGACCAAGGGTCCATCTAGTCCAGCACTCTGTTCACGCAAGCCAAACGGCTTTCGGCAATGGACCAACAAAGCAGGGCATGGTGCAACAGCACCCTTCCACCCATGTTCCCCAGCAACTGGTGCACATTGGCTTACTGCCTCGGATACTGGAGGTAGCACATAGCCATCAGGAGTAGCCATTGATAGCCTTCTCCAGGAATTTATCCAACCCCGTCCAATACCTATCTACAAGCTCAGAAAACCATACTATACTGCTCATACTCAAATGTGGTTCAGCAAAACATTGTGCATATTGTACTCCCCCCACCCCAAATGCCTTGATGAGTGCTTAGATGGATCACATGATCATGTGATGTGGAACTTAATATTTAGAGCAACCTATGGAGCTCCTTGCTATTTTTCAGTACAAATAAATCCTCTTAAACTGTACACAGTGTTGTATGACCCTGTTCCTAAGTCAGCGCTATCTAGATATTTATTTATGCCAAATCAAGCCATCCTCTTCATCTGCCTCGCCACTGCATTATTTTATACCACATAGTAATGTGATTTTAATAATACTGATATTCAATTTTGATTTTCATTTTTTTTTATATTACCGTATTTCTTTGATTCTAAGATGCACTTTTTTCCCATATAAACATCTCTAAAAACGGGGTGCGTCTTAGAATCGCGGGTGCGATTATTATTCTTAGAATCAAAGCCTTTTTTCTGTTGGTGGTACTGAAATTAGCGTGCGTCTTACAATCGATGGCGTCTTACAATCAAAGAAATACGGTATATTCTGCATTTTACTCCAGGAGCCTGTTGTTAGGCTGCTTATGTTGGAGAAATTGTGACGTCGTGGTTAGTGTGTTGGACTGCCCAGAGAATCTCAGCTATTGGGCAGTATAAAAATGTGATAAATAAGGCAGCCTGGGTTAAAATTCCCATTCAGCCAGGAAGCTTCCAAGGTAACACTGGGCCAGTCACGCTTTCCTAGCTTAATTTATGTCATAGGCTTGTTGCGGGGGACTGAGATCTGTGTATGAGGCCCTGAGCTCCTTGGAAGAAGAAGGATGGGATAACAATGTTAGAACGGAAGTGTTGGGACAGAACAAAATATCCCGGGGAGGGAATGGCAGCTGTAACTCAGTAGCTGTTGACCACCAGGAACCGGAATCGGGCATGAAATGTGATGTGTCTGGGGTTGGCAGGTCCAATACTGTGGCTGATTTGTTGGCCAAATGGTTCACTGATAGTGTTGCTTCATAGAATGCACAGCTAATTATGTGCCAACTAAATCATCATTTACCCAGTATACTCCTAAGGATGTGACTCCTTACAATGTTTTTCCCCCCTGTTTGCTAGTATTTCAATAACGAAAAGTATGAAGCCCAGCAGTATGATGGCTATTTGAAGAATTATGAAAATGCCTCACTGAAGACTACCACTACTTTAGCTCTGCTCAACTTTGGACAAAGTACTATATTCAGTATCGGTCTAACAGGTGTCATGGTATTGGCTAGCAAGGCAATTCTTGCAGGTAGCTTCACATGTGAATAAACATAGTTTTGTTTTATTTATTTTTATTATTTATTGACAATATTTATATATCGCTGAATATCTAAAACAGATTCTGGAGCAGTGAACATAGGTATAAACAGTAAAAGAAAGAAGATGTAAAAAGCAAATTAAAATTGTTCAATATAAAACTAAGGAACCAGAAAAACAGTGGCTAGTCTTGCTTGCGTACTTAAATAAATGGAAGTTCTTAAAGGCAGTGAGTGGTCTAAATTAATAACTGGCTATTTTAATTGCATTTATGTTGCAAACAATGTCTGCCTGTCCCTTTAGAGATGGTTCTCTCTTCAGGGATATTTATTTTCAAGGACGATATTTGGATCTTGGAACAGTTTTTATCAGTAGCATATTGCAGAGTTTCTCAAAGGTGTGGTGCAGAATCTGCCAGTTGGCCATGGAAGCCTTGTGGGTGGGACACCCAGATGGCTGCTTAACATTAGGTAAAAAAGGAGGTGTAGAATAAGATGTTTTCGAAGAACAGCCCGCTTCTTGGTCATGGTGGAAATTGGCTTGAGGGAAAGACAAAATTATGTTGCTGCCATATAGAAATTGATCTCATGAGCAATGGCAGTATTCAGATAACCCCCACCCCATTCATGACTCCCTTCACAACTCCCCCTTCTCCACCACCTGCTTATTTTCGCACTTCCTCCTTTCAAATATCTGCCTTCAAGAAGGGTTATAATAATAATAATAATAATAACCTGAAGTGGAGTAATCGTCTGACTTTAGTTTTAACCTGTGAATGGATGTTGAGTGCAGAGTTGAACTGGATTAATCAAGGCTTGTTTTGAAGTTGCTGCAACTTATGTTGAAGAAGATGGCCAGATGGCCAGAAAGATTTCCTTGTGGTAAGTGGGAATACTCAAACTCTACCTTTTCTCTGTCATTCAGGTAACCTAACAGTTGGTGATCTGGTAATGGTGAACGGACTGTTGTTCCAGCTTTCTTTACCCCTGAACTTCCTGGGAACAGTGTACAGAGAGACAAGACAGGCGCTCATAGACATGAATACCTTGTTCACGTTGCTTAGTATAGACACAAAAATTAAAGTGAGTATTGCCTGTAAAATGTTTCTTAAAGCCTTAAAGAATATATTAGAATGAATGGGGTCACCTTTTGGTGGTAATCTAGCTTCGTTCTGAGAATTTATTTTCATCCCAAAAAAGAATGCTGTATATGGGGAACTTCAGGTTGTGCTTTTGTAAGAGTGGTTAGTTCAAAAGCTTTATTTAATCTTGCATTTCTGAAAGCCTTTTTTAAACGTCAAAGCAGTATTTGCAATCTTTGCACTTTGTGCACCTCGCATTGAAGTCTTTTTTTATCGTTTTAATTAATGATGCAGAATTTATTGTGCAAAACGCTGTCTAGAAGCTGGACTGTTACAACAGACATTCTTGAGCATTAGGGAGAGAAGAGGGTTGAAGGAGAGAGAGAGGCTCAGTTCAGACAACACGTTAATCAACGGTGGTTTTAGAACTCCACGGTGGAGTTTTTACACCACCGTTGAGTAACGTGTTGTCTGGCAGGAAAATTCCACCCAACAGTGGTTTTTTTGGGGGGAGGGGAAACACTCCATACTGTGGAGAGGAGAGCTCCTGCACAACCATTGTGTTGCGTGTTGTGTGTGGGCTCCGTGAAATTTTCCATTGCATTGAGTTGACTTTTCCTACTGGCTACAGAGTTCCCTGACAAGAGCAGCGAAAGGAGCAAGTGCCAGTCTAGGAAAGCCACCAGGATTGGTTTTTTTGCAGCAATGGCTGATGGGATACCATCAGGAGGACCAGGGAGGAGAGGTGGCGTTGGAACTGTCAATCCAACGTCACGATGGTTTTCACTCAACACGGTAGCCCACAGTCACACAGCAGTGGAGTTAGAACATGTTATGTGGGGAGTACCCCCTAGAAACTCAACCGTAGAGTGGAGTTTTCACACTGTGTTGACTAACGTGTTGTCTGAACTGAGCCAGAGACTTAACTGTGTGGTTGAAACTGATAGTTTTCTAACTTCTTCAGGCTACAGCATTTGCCTGCACCTCATTTTGTATTAGATCAATTGTTTAGCTCGTTAAGCTCTTTATAATACCTTCTGGGCAGCATGTAAAGCCGCACTCTTCTTTTAATAGGATAAAGCGCTGGCTCCGCCCCTGCAGATCACACCTCAGACTTCTACCATCGTCTTTGATAACGTGCATTTTGAATACCTTGAGGGGCAGAAAGTCCTCAGTGGCGTGTCTTTTGAAGTCCCCGCAGGAAGAAAAGTGGCCATTGTAGGAGGCAGTGGGTCAGGGTGGGTAAGCGGATGTGCAAAATTCTGCATCATTGATTGATTTCATTTTTTAAATGGTGATTTTAAACAGTTATTTTTAAAATGCCAAGCAAGTAATCCAAGTTCTAACTTTATGTCTCTCTCTCTTTTTTTTTTTTTTTTTAAGGAAAAGCACAATAGTTAGATTATTGTTTCGCTTCTATGAACCTCAGAAGGGTGAGATTTATGTTTCTGGGCAGAACATACAAAATGTCAGTTTGGAGAGCCTAAGGACATCTATTGGAGTCGTACCTCAGGTATTGTGCTTCTCTTATTTTGAAAACCGTAACGTGTTTTAAAATACTGATGCTGCAGCTAGAGATATCTCGCTTGATGATTTGATAACAGAAGGAAGGAAGAATCAAAACAAGTTTGACTGAAAATGAACAAGGGCTTGTGCTTAGAGCCTGTTCCATATATTTATTTTTAGATTCATACCCTACTTTTCAAGGGCATTATCAGCATAAAATAAAACATTAATAAAATAACCCAAACATTACAATAAGGTAAACTAGCAACTCTCTAAAAGCAGCATCTAAATAGAACAGGTCAACAAAAGCTTTAAAAGCCTGGAAAACTGAAAAGGTCTTTACCTGGTGCTACAAAAGACCTTTCTTTATCTGGGGAGAGCATTTCAAAACCAAGCTGCTACCACTGAAAAGGGCCCCTCTCCAGTAGCTTCAAAGAAGGGCCTCTGATGGCGATCTTAAAGCATGGGTGGTCACACATGCACACCCGCAATACTTCATTACTTCAATTTATATCCCACTTTTTCACCCAATGGTACCAAGGCACCTAAAAGCAAATGGCATAAAATACAAAATAAATCAATTCTGTAAAATGCAGAGTAGTGTATAAAACAAGAGCAGGCAACAAGTAGCTCAGTGAAACAAACCAGTTACACAGAAGCAGTAGATAAAACATATCAGCATGATAGAACAAAGTCCGGACCAAATAAAAAGGTCTTAATCTGTTGATGGAAGTCCACCGGGGTGGGGTGGGGGATAAACTCCAAAGGAAGCAAGTTGCAGCACCTAGGTGCAGCCTCTGAAAAGTGCCAAATGCAGTTCAGATGTTCTGGGAAAGATAAAGTTCTTTCCCAAAGATCTTAAGACCTGCTCAGGTTCATACTTAATAGGGATTTATGCCGGCTGCCTGAAACCAGCTTCCGCTGGGATCGAACTCAGGCCGTGGGGAGAGTTTCAGCTGCAGAAACTGCTGCTTTACCGCTCTGCGCCACACGAGGCGCACGGTTTAAACACACTAACCATTTGCTGCAAAGGGGTTAGTGGCCTAACCATGGCTTAGCGTGTTGTCTGAACAACCCTGCCTTTGAGACATTTTCGGAAGCTACTGTTGGTTCAGAATGCAGCAGTCCCGTGTTTAGCTGGAACTCGCTGCTCTGAGCATATCGCCCCCCCCGTGCTTATAGAGCTGCACCAGCTTTCAGTTTGTTTCTGGGTGTAATTCAAAGTGCTGGAGTATAACATGTAAAGCCTCAGGGTATCTCAATAGACTGCCATCTCAAATATTAAGCAGCCCATATATGATAATTAATTAAGGCCTGTTTCCAGGTGCACCACCTGCCTGAGATTAGGCAGGTGATCAGGCAGGAGAAGCACCCAGACTTTGTGGGACTTCCTTTTGCAAGATGTTTGCTTCTCCCTTCTGTCTTTCACTCACAACGTTAACATCACTTTTATTTAGGCAAGCCTTTACTTGATGCAGTCTTGCTGTTCTATGTGTTTTATATTCGCTGTTGTTCCCTGCCTCGATCCAAGTGGAGAGGCGGGTAAGAAATTTATTATCGTTATTATTATTGTTTCTATTTTTGCATTGAGTGTTAACTTGCCATCTATTTTTTCTTTTATGTGACTTTATATTGTAAGTTTTTTATTATCTCAAGTATTTTGATTGCAGTTGTAGAGAGGTGGTATACAAGCATTTTAAATAAGTGCAGAATCTGCATGGTTTGAGAAATCGACAATTCAGTAGTATCTGATTGTGAATAAGGCTACCCTAGATAACCCTTTACAGTTTCAGTGCTGCATCTTAAGTTGTATAATCATCCCTATTCATGCCAAAATAACAACAACAAATCTCTGCTTCTCCCTCCCTCCTTCCTCCCTCCCCCACTTTTTTTTTTGCTTGCTTGGAGTAGAATTATTCTTGCAGCCTCTGTAACCTCTCATTAAAATGTCCTGGAAGCACTGTTGCCTGAAGGGGTTTGGTGAAAGATTCTAGACAATTTGCTATTGACTTCTCAAAATCCCCTCTAAATTGTCAATCAGCATTTTGTGTTTAAGAGGTGTGTTCTGCTTGCATGTGTCTTAGGATGCTGTTCTCTTCCATAATACCATCTTTTACAACCTCTTGTACGGCAATATCCATGCCTCTGCAGAAGAAGTCTATGCTGTGGCGAAGCTGGCAGGAATCCATGATGCTATTCTCAGAATGCCCAATGGGTACAACACACAAGTGGGTGAGCGGGGTCTGAAGCTGTCAGGTAGGTTAATAAACGTGCAACTTGTCTCCCCTCCCACACTCTTTCTGTCTAGCCTCAGGCTTGTTGCACCGTTTATACCTCAACCCGTCTGTTGGAAATATGGCTTCCTTAGCAGTAAGGTAAATGCTGGGTTTAATATTAAATGGTCCTCCAGCAGCATTGAAATTCCAGCACTAATCAGCATGCTGGTCAGAAGACTATATTACTGGCAACAAAGAGCTGCCGTAGTTCTTCATGAGAGCACTCTTCAGATACTTAAAAGGTTGTCGCACAGAGGAGGGACAGAATCTCTTCTCAATCCTCCCAGAGTGCAGGACACAGAATAATGGGCCCAAGTGACAGGAAGCCAGATTCCGGCTGGACATCAGGAAAAACTTTCTGACTGTTAGAGCAGTATGACAGTGGAACCAGTTAGCTAGGGAGGTTGTGGGCTGTCCAGCCCTAGAGGCATTCAAGAGGCAGCTGGACAACCATATGTCAGGGATGCTTTAGGGTGGATTCCTGCATTCAGCATGGGGTTGGACTTGATGGCCTTGTAGGCTCCTTCCAACTCTACTAGTCTATGATTCATCCCTTCCCTCCGAAAACGCAACGTGGGCTACAGTGGTCAACAAAATATTCGGATAGAATTGAGATGATTAATGGCTGCTTTGTGGAGTGAAATGTGGCATATTATAGAGTTAGGCAAGTATATTAAGATCTTTCGTGATGCATCTGATGTGAGCATAAACGGGTAGCTGTAAATGTGTAACTTCTCTGTAATAAATGCTAGTGTGTGTTAGCAGGGTCATGTTAGAAATGAAGTAATTTAAAGGTTGGAATGATTTTATGATCCTGCTAATGTGCTGCTCGGCTGGGTGTAAATATGAAGATTTAATGGCAAAATAAACCTTAAGGGGGGATGATGGTAAATGGTGATGGGTTGTATAGGGAGGACTTGTTCATCTCTTTGTCCTTCAAGAGCGGCCGTTTAGCTTTTCTTGCAAACCTCTTTGATATCAAACATCTAGGTGTGATGGGAAAAGGGGGGGGGAAGGGATGATTTGTCTTGTGGGATAATAATCTCTCAGATTCTTTGGTAGAAATGTGAAGGCCCGGGGGGGGGGGGGGGAGAGTTGTGTGCGATGGTTAAAAAAAAACCTTCTGATTTTGTCAAGGACAAAAAAAGTCGCTGCTGGAAAAAAGGACTCTGCCCCCACCCACCCCCATCTTTTTTTCTTTTCTTTTTTTACTGGTGTTTTGCCAGGCCTTAACATCACCGTTCTTTCACAATAAACCCTAAATGTATTATCAGGGAAAGAAACATTTTAAGTAGATACTATGCAATACTAGAAAAATTGCTTTCATTTGCATTGCTCCACAGGTTGGTTTGTTTAGCATGAAAAAGAAAACTGGTAGGCTTTATTTTATTTGTAGCTTGCTACGTAGCTCCGCAGAGTATTAAGATAGGTGAACTGGAACTGAGGGTCGGGAGTCCTTATACGTTGTGCAATCCTGAGTCGTAGCTGCGTCCCCACACCGGCTGTTGAAAGATCTGATCAGATTTTGAGCTTTTATCAGACCGTCCTCCCTACTCTCAAATTTCTCACTATAGGTCTAGAGTCTTGCACTCTGAAACAGAAGCTATGAAATGCCTCAAGATTTCTGAGAAACAGGTCCTATCCTGCACAGCACAATTGCAGCCATGGGAGAAAAGATCCTCTAATCATAGGAAGCAAATACTACATATTTCATGCAATTAATTAGACCTGGCGCCTGAAAGATAACACTGTTATCTTTCAGGCGCCTGGTCAAGACTTTCCTCTTCTCCCAGGCATTTAACACCATTTAACAACACTAAGTTTGTTTTTTAAGGACCCCCAGAACTGTTGTTTTTAAATGGATACTGTTGTTTTTATACTGTTCTTATGTTTCAAATTTTGTATACTTCTAATGTTTACTGTTTTTAACTTTTGTAAACCGCCCAGAGAGCTTCAGCTATGGGGCAGTATATAAATGTAACAAATAAATAAATAAATAAATAAATAAATAAATAAATTGGTATTCTTAGGGTGATGCTGGCATATATCCTTTCAGTATAAAAAGAACAATAACAATTAAAGTCAATCATGGGTTAAGCTAAATGGAAACTGCCTCTTCTTTAGCTTTGAAATCTACCAGTGCCTTGAAATAGCTCCCAAGTATTTGGTTACTGAAGTCATGAATTTGCATGGAGCCCTTAGTTCTTCCTCCATGTTTCGAAAGCGTGGGGCAGCAAGGTAACTCTGCATTTCTTGTATAATCATTGAATTGGAAGAGCAACCGTGGGAATGCTACCGTTCCTGCAGACCAAAATGCACTGGATGATTTGAGACCGCTAGTTAAGCCAGATGCTGTAGAGAAGGCAAAGGAATGTCATTGAGACACAAGGATGTCTCACTTGGTGTGAGGCTGGAACCAGAATTCTACAAGTCAGGAATTGATGCCCTTTGCCTGCTGCTGCAGAGACTGCTAGTAAGAGGAGGGTCTCTGATCCCCCTGGTCCTGAAAATCAAGTGACCCCAAAGAACCAACCTTGTGTCACTGCCTTGCGCCTTCTGGCATCTGGGTGCCTGACAGCTGGCCCCTCTGAAACATCTTCGTTTACCAGTGAAAGAGGCGACATTCTAATAGATCACTCGTCACAAGTAGGGATGATCTAATAGTGGCAAAGGCAGCTTCACCATATTAAGCAAAGGATTTTAAGAGCATGTCTGTTAAAAGAAGTCTTTCTAGATGGGTAAATGTGTGGAAGCACTCTCTATTGGTAATACTCATTTTGGGGACTTCCTAAATGTTACTGCCTGAGGAAGAGGTAGAGGCATTTGTCTGTTCATGATTTAAATAACACTCTATATATGAGCTCAGCATTTACTGTCATAAAGATCCTTCTGATTCCTTGCTAGGCTTTTAATTTCTAAAGTGGATACTGCAGCAGCCTAGTAACTCAATTTGAAAGTTGACAATTTACCTTAATTAAATGCTGTACTTTTAATTATAGTGCTGACTTACCGTGGGCAGAATTGTAGCAAATAGGCCACTATCGTAAAAGTAAAACACACATGGCTGTGTATAGCAAACACTGTAACCACTGCAAATGGTGAGGAGCTTTGCCTTCATTTCCTAAGGCTGGAAACGCAGTGGTAAGGAATTGTTATAATGAAATCCTTAGACAATCCGTTTAAAACCTTATTGCCATTATAAATGCTATGGAATTCTTCTGGGCACAGCCAATAGCTGCAGTCTTTTGTGTAATTTTATGTGCTTAGTGTTAATTTTGCTGGGAGCAGCACATGCATAACTTTTCAGGATTGCAGTCACGAGGATTTGAAGATGGAATGGGGATGCATTGTCTATACAATTGTAATGCTTTTGTTGTGATCTGAAGCATAGAAACTACAATTATAAATATCCAAAAAATATGCTGCTTTGCAGGGTGGTGTGGAGTGAACAATAAGCAATAGTATTTCCAGTGAAATGGCTGTTTAAGAGTTGCTTCAGATGTGATTAGGTTGCAACACAGAAAACGCTCTTGTTTCTAACCCCTATTCATAGCTATCATTCCTGACCCTTTATAATCTCAGTTTGAAGTGGGTTTACACATTCTGGTTACAAGGAAATATAGTTGGTGTTAATTACTCTTTGCCCCAGTGCAGACATAAGGCTACACCTTTATTAAAGCAAGCGTTTGAGCGGGTGGGGGGAGTGCATGGACGTATGGCACATTGGCCATCTGGTGATTGTGTTTAGCTGGACGCTGTGTCTGTATCAGGCCAAAGTGCCATGAGACTGTCAAATGAGACACATGTGCAAGAATGCTCTAAACTGTGTATGTTGGGAAGTCACAGCTAATTGCAGTTTTGCAGTGCATGTACATAACAGAATTTATTCTGATTCTTATGCAGAAGCATTTTCTAGAGTAGGGTCAGGATGGCAACAAGGATGATTTTATTTATTTATTTATTTTATTTATTTAGAATATTTATATACCGCTCCTCATTGAAAAAAATTCGGAGCGGTGTACAAGGTAAAATGAAAATAAAAACAGAATAAAACAGTTAAAAAGAAGCAAAAAACAACAACACAGAAATCCAAGGCTGCATGTTAAAGAAAGGCTTCTTGGAATAAAGATGTTTTCAGGAGGCGCCGAAAGGAGTACAAGGTTGGAGCCTGTCTGACCTCCAGAGGCAGGGAATTCCACAGGAGGGGGGCCACCACGCTGAAGGCCCTTCCCCTGGTGGATTCCAATCGGAGGATGGATCTAGGTGGAACCACCAGGAGCAGGTCTGATGATCAGGGGACTGGAAACAAAGCCCTATGAGGAGAGACTGAAAGGACTGGGAATGTTTAGCCTGCAGAAGAGAAGATTGAGGGGAGACATGAGAGCACTCTTCAAATACTTGAAAGGTTGTCACACACAGGAGGGACAGGATCTCTTCTCGATCCTCCCAGAGTGCAGGACACGGAATAACGGGCTCAAGTTACAGGAAGCCAGATTCCGGCTGGACATCAGGAAAAATGTCCTGACTGTTAGAGCAGTACAGCAAAGGAATCAATGACTTAGGGTGGTTGTTGGCTCTCCCACACTAGAGGCCTTCAAGAGGCAGCTGGACAGCCATCTATCAGGGATGCTTTAAGGTGGATTCCTGCATTGAGCAGGGGGTTGGACTCGATGGCCTTATAGGCCCTTTCCAACTCTACTACTCTATGATTCTGTGTAGTAATTTAGTCACACCTAAAATGTCCTTCATGCTCCAAGAACCCATACTACTATCTGTCTTGGCTGTGACAAGCTGAAGAAGTCATGACTTAATTTTTTGTCATGACATTGACAGGCACAGACTCTGAAATGGGCATGGGAGTGGACCTAACGAAAGGTGCTTCATTACAGGGTCATTACTTTTTCACATACTGGCAATAGCAAATTCAACACACTTCAGAGTATGCTTTGTATAAAGGGAGAGTGAAGCTGAAATCACATCTTGGGTGAATAGTTCAATTTCTGTTTATTGCTCAGCTTCTGCACAACCACTTAAGGCTCAAAGTAAAATGAGATTATTATCCTCCTAAAGTGGTTTGCTAAAACAAGTCAGTGCTAGTTAGGAGGGCACATCACCGAGAATATGAAGGTATTAAACAGAAGCCTTGTCAAATCTTTGGAATGTAGCACAGGAAGGCAGATGCATATATAACTATTAATTACTTGTGATGCCTCCAAAATCTGAAACGGTTTTTAAATTTCTAAAAACAAGCTTGCCTGTATAATAACAATAATTGTATATGTAGGGGCATGGAAAAACTGTCCTAATGGTAACCTTAGCAGATGGAGAGAAAATGGTACCCTGGATACAGTAAGGGTTTGCACAGACACCAGGTTCCTCCACGGTTGATTTTACACTTTGGGCTATAAATTGTAACATGGTATATATGATGCAGCAGATTCTCTTCTGGCCTCTGCTCTCTCTGCTAGTGTTTAGTCCTCTAACAGACGCAATTTCCTTGTAATTTGTGGGTGTGAGACATACTGGATCAGCCTGCCTGATATTCAGAAAACCCCATCTGGGTGCACCTTTTAAAAAGAGCTTAGCTATGGTGTAAGATTTAGTCGATGTTTTGTATGCTTCTGCTTTGCCAGAATAAGTCTTGTTCATTCTAATACGGCATTTGCTGTTTCAGTACTGCATTTGTTTTATTTATTGTTTGATTGCACTTAAACTGCAATAGCTCAGAGTTTTGAGAAAGTTAAAGGAGCAAATACAATATGCAAGCATTGAGTGTAGTTTCTTTCATTTCATAGTAACATTCAAGGCGAAAATACATTGGTTTGATCTTGTATTTTTTTTTAGGAGGAGAAAAGCAGAGAATTGCTATAGCAAGAGCCATCTTGAAGAATCCTCCCATTATCCTCTATGACGAAGCTACTTCTTCTTTAGATTCAATTACAGAAGAGGTAAATTAAGCTACAGAACGCGCCACTTTTCCTGCTGCATCCTTATGCAGTCTGCCTTCCCACTCTGCTGGCCTCTCGAAGACCAAATGCTGGATCACTGAGAGGCCCAACCTTCTTAGAGCTGGATGCAGAAATAATTAGGTCTAGTTCTGAATGAGGTTCTAGCACAGTATCCTGCATCATGTGAACCAGTTGGAATTGCCTAACCTGCTTTGTATGAGAGAGGAAGACTTCTTTTCAAAAGGAAGCCATTGGTTGCCTCTATTCATTAAATTATTTGCATAATTATTTGCATAATTCTCATTGTGGAGCATCTTTACCGAGATGCAAGTCAGGTGTGTGCCACCTCTAGCCTGGTATATTCAATTTATATTTGCAGACGGAGCTGTGAAATATCAGAATGTTGTGACACAGATGTCATGACAAGACTGTAGCAATTGCATCAGACTTCGTAGTGGTTAAATACAGAAATCTCAGCATCAACAATAATTTCCTAAACTATTCTTCTTGTCTATAGCCAAAGCTGTTGTCATGGCTTGTGCTAGGTTACTTGGCTTACCTGTTGACCTCCAATCATGAGGTTGCTGGTAGTCAATGTGCACAGTTCTTTCTAGAGTGTAGGAAGATAAAAGACGCACCTGTCAGGGGTAACCTCCTTAAATTCCCATTCACAGATTGCAGTGTGAATTTCTAGTGAACATTCTACTTATTTGTTGCCTTTCATTTTCCTATATTTACAAGGTTGTCAAACGAAGCTGGGTGTTTACACAACACAGCTGCACTTCAAAAGCAGCTAATAAAAATGACTCTTTCCCCCAAAGTGTGCACTAAGCAATCAAAAGAGGGAAGTTTATATTTAAAGGAAAGTAAAATGTGTATGTTGCCCTGCTCAACTGCATTTTTTAAAAAAGTTGTCCTATAAAGGAAGCAAAAACAAAGGAAGCCTGGCAAAGAGGTCCCCCTGACCCCATTCCCTGGGGGTGTCTAGACTTTACAAAGACACATAATCTCTGTGCGACTGAGTCTGTGAAATATCAGTGTTGGAGGATTTCATAAAGTGAATGGCACCTGAATTTTTCAGCTTCTACTAATTAAGTTCACCTTCCGCCTCTGTCTTAGTTTGTGGCTTTAGAACTGCTGATCACCCTTCCTAATAAGTAATTGAATGGTTTTATTTATCTACCTTGAGTTCCCCCTCCCTCATCTGAAAGGCATGAAATGTTCTATCTTGCACATATCTTTACTCTTACAGAACATCTTGAATGCCATGAGGGACATGGTGAGACACAGGACATCCATCTTCATTGCACACAGGTTGTCAACAGTGGTTGATGCAGATGAAATAATTGTCCTAGATCAGGTGAGAACCAACTTCCTGATGCAAAGTTGCTTTAGTAATCTTGTGTGAGTCTTTAGAGGATCCACAATTTACAGTCAAGCTGCCTTCTCTTAAAAGTTCATTTTCACTAGTAACGCATGCTCCATTATCAATGTCTGAAACTGTGTATGTATATTTATGTGTAGACGTGTGTGGGTGTGTTTGTGGGACAGAGAGAAAACCAACTGCACGTATCAGCGTTCTAAGTGGATTATCAATTATTTTCACTGGGTGGCTTAGTGATGGCGGCAGCATCATGCATTTCTTAAACTCTAGTGTATTTGTGTACTTATTATGCCGGATTCCTAACATGTGTCTAGTTCATGGTTTTTATCATACCAGGAGTGACTACTTTTCAGATGCATACATTGTTTTGCTTTTCAACAGAAGAGAAGATTGGACACTAAAAACATGTCCCCGTGGGCATTTCTTTTATGGCTTGATACTCTTAATTAGAAAAGAAGTTTGATGACCCTCCTCTTTTGTAATTGGATGTTTCTGGAATATTTAATTTGATTTTTTTTCCTAACTCACCTTTCCACATAAGTGCCAAAGGCAGGTTACATTGTGAGCTCCATTCTCCAAATGTCATTCCGTATGCAGCCAAAACAACACACACACAAAAGGAAAGGAATCAGCAGCTGTGGGGAACCCCAAACTTTCCAGAAGCCCCCCCCCCAAAAAAAGCTGAGGCTGGGGGGGGAAACCCCAGGGGAGGGGAGACCCAAAAACAGGACAGAGCATTCTCAGTAGCCACCGAATGCTGTCTGGCTGCATGAGGTGGGAAGGAAATGGAGAACTATTTATTTATTACATTTCTATACCGCCCAATAGCTGAAGCTCTCTAGAGGGAAGGAGGAATGGAATGGAGTGTCCTTGAAAGGGGTGTGACTCGCATGGTAGGAGCGCTCTGAACTACAACATTTTGCTGCGGGTCCCACTCATAAGAAACAATACAATCTAAATTCAGGAGGAAGTATAAGAGATTAAAATGGTTTTTACTTGGCTCAAGAATGCAAGTTGGGACTGCATTATAAAGGGAGCTTCCTCTTTGGGGAGGTGGCATTCCAAGGCAATTGCTCCTTGCATTTGTACCACCATTCTGGTTCCTTCACTGCCCCAAACGCCCAAGAAAACCAAGGAGTTGAATGGGCTCTAGCAAATGATAGGAGGTGCTTAAGAGTGATTCTGTTGTCCATTTGCTAGAGCCATCTCCATATTCCAAGGATCCACTAGGGATTTAATGAAATTATAACAGAATTTCCCAACAATTCTTTAATGTTTTTGTCTTGCTTAATACATTTACGAATATCCTGTCCTCCTAATAGGCATTTGAGGCAATACAAAAATAATAAATAATAAAACTCAAACCGTCATAAAATCACATAAACCCCCCAATGACATCCATTGGATTACTCAAGCCTTACCCAGCATGTGGCCCTCCATGTTGGCTGCAGATGATGGGAGTTGTAGTTCAACATATCTGGAGAACACCAGGTTGTGGAAGGCTGGATTACTCATTTATACCATCAATGCTAGTAATTACAAAGGTCATAGAAGGATGTAATAGGATTTATTGTTGACAGTTATAATTGTTTGGAGGCAAAAAAACATTGCTTAATACAATGGCTACAACTGCACTTTTGCAGTTGTAATCTTATGATTATTGTCTGGCGGGCCTATTCAAATAGTACAAACTCAAAAGTGTTTTGTGTAGGACCTTGATTAGGGCATGCAGGCAAGAGAGAATGGAACAGTGGCTTGTTCCTTCCCCAGTGGAAATGCCTGAAAGGAAACAAGCTTGAAATGCATGAGCCAAGTCCCACAACTGCATGTCCTTCCTTTGGGCCCTGGCAGGTGGTGTCTTAGGAAAGTGCCTTTTCCAGCTGTGTTCCAGGGGCCTTGTGGTGCCTTGAAAGCTTATCAAGATTCCCTTGATGAGAACATTAATAATGGTGGAGCCCACTGCCTTCAGTCTTCTTCAGGAACAGTTTGGCAGTAGATCTACCAAGTTTCCCTACAGGCCCTGCTTCTTGTACTCACAACATTAGCCGGTCATGTAAAAATCAAGGAAGTTAAGCTTTTTCCCATCCCCTTATCCCCATGCTAGGAAAATGTTCACTTGCTGGGTCTCTGCATGCCAGCCTGCTTTTGAGGGAACTAACTGTAAAGCCAATAATAAAAAAGTGGCAACCCCCTTTCAGTGTGCCCTCGGTCCACACGGACTTAATTGTTGCCAGTTGAGAATCTGTCCTGGAATGCCTGGAGCCACCAGAAAGGCAAGGCATCTGCAGCAAATGAGGGAATTTGACAGAGCTCCTCACCCAAGACTCCTGAGCGAACTTAGCAGTCATGGAATAAGAGGAGAGGTCCTCTTGTGGATCAGTAACTAGTTAAAGAACAGAAAGCAGAGAGCAGGAATAAATGGTAAATTCTCTCAGTGGAGGGAAGTAAATAGCAGGTTCCCACAGGGATCGATTTTGGGACCTATTCTCATAAGCTTGTTCATAAACGATCTGCAATTAGTGAAGCGGCCAAGTTTGCCAATGACACCAACTTATGTAGGGTGACTAAAACAAAAAACTAATTGTGAGGAGCACCAAAAGGATCTCTCCAAACAGGGAGAATGGGCATCAAAACGGCAAATGCAGTTCAATGTAAGCGAGTGTAAATGAACGCACGTTGGGGTAAAAAAAATCCCAACTTCACATAAGCTGCTGGGATCTGAGATAGTGGTGACTGATTGGGAAAGTGATCTTGGAGTTGAGAAAACGTTGACCTAGTGTGTGCCTGCTGTGAAGAATGCAAATTCCATGTTAAACATAATTCGGAAAGGTATCAAAAATAAAACTGCCAATATCATACTGCCTTTATACTAATCTATGGAACAGTCAGACTGTGCCTAAAGGAATATTGTGAACTTTAACAAAAGGGCAACTAAAATGATCAAGGGGCTGGAGCCACTCCCCTGTAAGGAAAGGTTACAACATCTGGGACTGTTTAGCTTAGGGAAAAGGTGAGTGTGGGGAGGTAGGATAGAGGTGTACGAAATTATGCATGGTGTGGAAAAAGTGGGTAGGGAGACATTTTTCTCCCTCTCCCATAATATAGAACACAGAGTCATCCCATGAAGCTGATTGGTGGGAGATTCAGGAAGTCGTTCTTCACACAGCGCATAGTTAAACTATAGATTTCACTACCACAAGATGTAGTGATGGCCACCAGTTTGGATGGCTTTAAAAGGGAGGTTGGATAAATTCCTGGAGGAGAAGGCTATCCATGGCTGCTAGCCCTGATGGGTATGTGTTACCTCCAGAATCACAGGCAGTTGCTGGCGAATGTGGGTAGAAGGGTGCTGTTGAGGTCATGTCCAGCGTGTAGATGTCCCATGGGCAACTGTTGGGCCACTGTGTGAATAGAATGCTGGACTAGATGGACCCTTGGTCCGATCCAGCAGGGGTCTTCTGAAGTTCTTAAATGCCCAGGAGATCCACTTGGAAAACATTCTCTCAGAGTTGGGATGCTGCTGGCTGAATGTCAAGGCTTCATATGCTTGTCAAGGTCCATAATTATGTCCATGGACCTCCTCTGTTGGCAACCATTACAGAGTCTAAAAGCATGCAAATGTCTTATTTCTGCGCTGTTACGCATTCAAAGGCAGTGTTGCCACTAAATACGGTAGAGCCAAAGTGATACGGTGCTGGCAGGGCCGGGCAAAGCTGGTAGTAGGCCCGGGCCAGATGGGAAATGTAGGCCCCGTTTCAAACTGCTCATTAAGTATTTTTTAATCAGTTCTAAATACATATGAACTAGAACAATTTATAAAAAAGGTAATGGCAAATACTTCTATTCAAGCTGTATATAAGACATCACTTCTTCACATTCAGAAATGCTTTACATGCTTTTCTTTGGGCAAATTCATCATCAACAATAGAAAAATCAAGCAACTTTGCCCCGGGGGACTTGGAGTAAGCCCCCTCAAAATCGTAGGCCCATGCCAACTGGCCGCCCTCTGCCCAGCCCTGGGAACTGGTATTACTGAGATACAAATAACAGATACAAAAATGAGGCAGGAGTAAATGCATGTCCTATCTGGCTGCTTAATGTTTGATGCCAACGCATGCTCATAGATTTCATTTCATTTATTATTATATTTCTATACCGCCCCGTAACCAAAGCTCCAGGCAATGCCTGGTCCGTCATCTAAAATGCCAGTCTTCATTGTGCTTTTAAACCTGTATTTCCCATATCTGTTGTACGCAGCAAGTTTAACAGTGTAATATATTGGCATAGTAAGGATGAGTTGTACTAACTAAACGATAATTACTGGATTTTTAAAAAGACCCTATTAAACTGGCTCATTAGTGGTAATGGAACAGCTGGGATGCTTAGGCCCGTGAAGTGCCTTGCTGCTGAAAGCCCTCGCTCAGTGGAGACCTCATGATGATCTCAGTGAGGCGGCTTGATGCATGTCTGACTGCCGGCTAGCTCGTAAAATGCCAGTGACTTCTGCTCCGCGGAACGCTGCTAGCTCTGCCCTTGTGGCTTGCAAAGTGCTACAGGCCAGCTAGTCAAATAAAGATGGAACAAGAAAGAAAGGAAATGGGTCGGGGAGAAATCAGGGCTTGAAACGTTACGCAGCCACTTCCCTGCACAATATAAATATTTGCAGGGAAATTTAATGAATAATAGAACTGTCTGAATAAATAGCTGTTCTTCGAAAGTATTAGGCAGTGAGTTTTGCACTGGCTTCCTTGCAGGATGGGAAGGTTGCGGTTTGGAGTCTGTTCCAAACTCTTCCCTTTTTCCACTGATGAATTGTAAATTAGGGTGACCTATTGTGAGCTTGATTTAAAAAACGATTGAAAGCAAAAGAAAACTGTGTATAATGCGAATCAGAGTCCCCGTTGTTAATCTAGCAGATGTTGCAAAGGCTGCAAAGCTTTGGTTATATACCAGAAGTTTAAATCACAATTGTGCTTCTGATGTCATTGTAACCTCCAGCAGTTGGAATAGCAAAAGATACCAAACCCTTAATTCAAATACTTCATGAAACTTTTAAAAGGGGGTTTGAAGTACCTCTCCCCGCCCCAACCCCCTCTTGCTAATAAAAATCTGGTGCTTTGAATTGGTCACCTGGTTGCTTCTTGTGCACAATTCAGGAGAGATATGTGGGTATCTGTATATTCACCTGCATATTAGGCAAACCTTTTATAGATCCACTTCCTTACCAAAAAAAATTGTGTTTGCAATTCCAGTGACTTCCAACCAACAATTTCCCTAAAGCAAATAGACCAGGTTGCCTTGACACGATTGGCTTAGTTTCTCCTGGTTTGGTTTCTCCTGCAACGGAGCCAGCCGTATTAATGGCCGGACTCTCTTGGCTGTCTCTCAGGCTAATCAGCTTCAGCTGATGCAGCTCTTCTAGGCTCCCAGTTTTTAACAGGTGGAGAGAAGACGTGACACCATTCCCATGCCAGAAAACCCAGCGAGCATTTTTTCCTTCCTGTGCAGCCTGTAACTCTTGAGGACTTTTAAGTCTGGCTATGAAGAAGGGCCAAACTAGATGTGATGGGGATGGTGGGGGGGGGGGGGGTAGTCTGTCTTAGACAGACTATGCTGTGTGGGGAAAAGAGATACTGAATTTCCATACCCACCACCACCACCCTATTGCAGCCTATCTCCCCTGAATCAGTTGCTCCACACACTTTTCTGCCTGCCTGCCTGGCTGTGATGCTGGAAGTCAGTGAGGCATGGAGGAAAGTGCTAGAAGCAGTGGACAGAGGGGAGGAACAAGGGAGCGTTGAGGAGCCCTCTCATGCCCGTTGCTACCACCTGATATGTGAACAGGGCAGCAGACACATGAAAAGAAACGTTCACCACAGTCATCGCCATTTTGACAACGAGACGGGTGAGCCAGGCTCTGATTGTGGAGAATTCTGAAGCTCTGCAGGAAGCAGGAAGAGAGAGCTGGAGGGGTGGCCATTTTCCTTCCTTCCTCCCTCTTAGCAGCTAAATGTCCTGGTTGCTCTCTCTTCAGGGGAGAGGCCCTAGCTCAGTGGGAGGGCACAGGTTCAGTCCCTGGCATCTCTGCTTAAAATTGCCCTGGTGATGTGGGGGAGGGAAACCACTGCTTCAGACCCTGAGAAGCCCCTGCCAGTTGGAGTAGTCAGAGCTAGCCTAGATGGACAAATAGTCTGACCTTTTGCAGGGCATAGAATCATAGAATAGTAGAGTTGGAAGGGGCCTACAAGGCCATCGAGTCCAACCCCCTGCTCAATGCAGGAATCCACCCTAAAGCATCCCTGACAGATGGTTGTCCAGCTGCCTCTTGAAGGCCTCTAGTGTGGGAGAGCCCACCACCTCCTTAGGTCATTGGTTCCATTGTGGTACTGCTCTAACAGTAAAGAAGTTTTTCCTGATGTCCTGCCAGAATCTGGCTTCCTGTCACTTCAGCCCATTATTCCATGTCCTGCTCTCTGGGAGGATCGAGAAGAGATCCCGGCCCTTCTCTGTGTGGAAACCTTTCAAGTATTTGAAGAGTGCTCTCATGTCTCCCCTCTAGGCCAATTAGCTCCTTCAAAAGCAGTAAGACTAGAGATCAGCAGTGGAGGGGAGGGAGAAAGGAACCCAGCAGCTCTGTGTTCCCCTTGGACTGTCTGCCAGGGGAGCGTCAGAATTCTCAGCCTCCAAGAGCCTCTTGCTTACATGTGTTTTGGCCTGACAAATGTAGCTAGGCTCCAGGTATGACAACTTCTGGTCTATAATCATGGATTTGTGTCTTCCCAAGATTCTTAGTTTTCATATTTGTGTTTAAAATAACGACAACACAATTTCTTGCATATCTAGCTGAAAAGCAGAGCTTGAAACTGTAAAATTGTCAAACCTGGAGGCATGTCTGAAGGGACATTTCCGCTGGTCAGGAGACACAGGGTTGATGTCCAAACCCCAATAGCAAGCAAAAATAATACATGGTTCAAAATAACCTGCCTTGCAAAACACATGTGTAAATCTTCGCATAACTTTTTCAGACGATAAAGAATTCAGCTCGCAGCAGAGTATGATGATGGCCTGGACGCTGCACTTTATGTTATTATTGCTTTCAGATGATCTGCTCCTATGCCCAGAGCATGTCCCATCGGAGACACGTGTGGCTATCCCACGGCTCTCTTCCTGGCGGCCTGTGGATGCTTTCAGCATGCAGCACTGCACTTAGTCTGAGCCTCTGTCTGGGCGGACCGCTGTGCCCCTATTAAAATGAGAGTGGGCTGCCTGTGTGGCGTGTGTTCTCTAGACTGTGGGTTGGATGCCTTCCTGCTCTGGAGAGCTGATCCTGTTTCATCACTGACTTCATGTTTTTTTAAAACAGGGTAAAGTTGCAGAGCGTGGCAAGCATTTAGATCTGCTCACCAGCCCCAGCAGCCTCTATTATGAGATGTGGCACACGCAGAGCAGCCGGATGCTGAATAGAAATAAGGACGAGAAATGGGAGGAGAGAAGCAACCACATGTCCAAAGAGGAGGAAAGGAAGAAGCTGCAAGAAGAAATCATAAACAGCGTGAAGGGCTGTGGGAACTGTTCGTGTTGAATCTGAGTCCGGACCTCGACGCCTCTCGGTTTAAGGGTGACACAAGTTTGCACCGGAGCTGTTTTCTGCATTCAACAGAATAAACAATTTAGTGATGTCGTTGGGCTTTGTAAAAAGGCTTTCCTCCCTGGAACGCAACTTCTTTAACCAAAGGATTTTGCATCTGCCTCTCAGCCTCTCTGATATTTACTGACATCAGTGGGAGCAGGTCGCAACAGCCTCGGAATATCTGGTTAACACAAATGTTTTTGGTGATAGCTCTAGACGCTTTTCCCAGTGATTGCTTTTTAAGTGACATAAACCTCTATCATCTGGCCAGAATACTGTAAAGCGTTTGCATTATCTTGTTCTTTGCCACTGATGGTGGGTTAAAAATGTTTTTATATATGAACTTTAACAAAAGCCAATTAACTCAAGCGTGTGTGTTAATGGGGGGAATGAATAATTAACATTCTTAAATAATTGCTGGGTTTGATAGAATTTCTATTGTTTCATAAAAAAATAATAATGACCATGAAGTCTATAAGAACAAATCCAAGCAGAGAATGTTTTCCTTCGCCCCTCAACACTTTTTCTCACTTGTCCCACAAAACATGCATGTTTCCACAAGGGCTACGATCTCAAAACTATGAATGAAAACGTGTGCCGATGCAAATTGCAAGGCAAAATAATAAGTCAGTTCATCTCAGTTCTCTAGTATTTGTAGAAATGCACAAGGAAATGATTCCATTAAATTCTAATGAAAATTCAATACAGATATTGTCAGAGCTGTTGCCTAACCAATAAGTGGCACAGAATACCTTAAAATCCTTGGGCACAGTTTGGAGTACCTATCAGTTGGACCCAATTATGTCCTACATATTGGTGAAGAAAATGTATTTGTTTGGAAAAATTGAGAAGTTGGTGCATTAAATGACCCTGTTTTAAAAATGAGTAGACATTGCTATACAACGATAGCTGTCCTCTTGTGTGTGCAAAGCAAAACCTTGCCCAACGTGTGGTGTCAGGACAGAATTGATTTTAATTTATGATCTGTTCTCATGCTCTTTAACTGGATATGTCTCTTCCTTGGAATTAGTGCAGAGAATAGCAGAGGCTGCAAAGAATGTAATATATCTCACTGGATAGGGTCCAATGCTGCCCTTGAGCAGGTGTGGGTAGATGTGCTGTGTGCACACAGCCCCCACCACTGCCAGCTGCCATGTAGCGCTCCCAGGGGCAAATGCCGAAATGTTTATTTCTGGAAGGGGCAGGTTGCGCGCACCCCTTGCAGAAATCAGCGTTTGTGGTCTTTGGGGGGGTGCCCTTGGAAGCATTACATCGCAGCTGCCAGTGGTGGGGGCAGCCGGTCATGCACACGTTGGGACGGGCGGATCTGGCCGCCATTGCATCCTGCCCTTTATATATTAGAAATAGCTGATAAAATGTTTTCTGTAACTTCTTTATCTGTTCCTATAGTGCCATTGTGGGAGTTTAGGAAGGAGGGAGGAGAGAACACCAATTGACAGCTGTGGGCAGGGAAATGATATGTTTTTTTTGTTTCTGTTTTCTTCTTCTTTTGTACTGTGAAAGCATTAGGCTTCTATTTTTGTCTGTCTTGATAGACCTGCACCTTCATCCAGAAATCTTCTGTGCATACGTGAGCCCTAATTTATGTCCCCTCCGATCAGAGCTTCCTCATCCAGTACACTGGACGGGGCAGATATATTCATGTAAGGAAAGCCCTCCACTCCAATGGGCAAAGGAGCTTGCACAGACAGGCAGGCGCACCAGCACCTCTGCATCACGTTGACGGTCCTAATTTGTGAATTCCGTTCATTAGACATCTAGTCTTGCGTGTTATAAGTATCCTTCACCGTCGACAGTGCTCATGCCGGAGCATAGAAGAGATTTGTGCAAGTGCCAAAACACAAGCTGTGCATCTTAAAAAGTTTGGGATTTGGGTGATGTGCTATTGGTGCTCTTCATGCAGATTTTATTTCACTCATTAATTCTGAATCATGATTGGTTTCTTGTACATTTTTGGACCGGGGGTTTCATAGCCAAGAGGCCTCCCCAAATTACACTAGCCTGGGAGCCACAATGTGCTTGACAGTTGATTTAAGACACTTTGTTGGGAAAGCCACAGGGGTTTTCCAGGAAATGGGTTGTAATGCAGTGCTGTAGAGTTCCTTATGTTTTGCCTGTGGAGATAGATCTCCCTTCGTCGTACTGGAGGACGGACCTGCTTCTCTCTTCAATACGCCTTCTGTGCTGCCTGGGATTGATGGGGATTGTAGCCCAAGACACCTGGAGGACACCAGGTTGGAGGAGGGAGTCCTAGATAACCATTCCTAATTTGCCATTAGTATACCAGGTCACCTACTTGTTTGCATTTGGAAGGAGCAGAGGGGCAACTTTACCCCAGATAATATGGTTATCGTATGAAGTGAAGTTGTCTCTGTGTCATGATTTATTCCCATAAGTGAAGACTCTCTCCTGACCTTTTCACATACTGGGTTGATCATCATGTTTAATTCAAACGTACTTTACCTGTTACTGCCTGCAACCTGGTCGTCTGTTGTTCTTTTTGTTCCTCTTGCAGATTCCTCTCATTTAAGGAAGCGTCTAATGCGTAGCTGCAAAGAAATAAGCATGTCCCCTTTTTTGCACGCTCTGTATGTTTTGCGCTTTTAACATCTGTTGAAAAACAAATGTAAATCTGTTCTAATCTGCCACCCTTGCCCTAAAGAGCCATATCTTAATGGCCTCTATTTTTTTACTTCTCTGGTGTGTGTGTGGGGGGGGGGCATATTTGCAGGGAAGGGAAGGTTCGAAGTTCTTGTTAACTTGCATTATTTATTAATTTACAGTAAACCTGATAGATTTTGACATTTTATTTGTTCAGGAGGTAGAAATTTAAAAAGCAGTAGCAGTTTGACGTTCATTTTTTAAATGTTTTCTACAGTACAAATTGTGCTAGCATTTAAAAACAAAAAATCCCAGAAAACTCTTATTCATCTCACTTACTACATATCAAAACTTTGCTTACCATCATAGGTTTTAGTCAGAGGTCACATAGTTATCCAAGGCTCATTGGTTTTTCCAATGATTTTTGATAAATCAATTGGATGTTGTTAAGATGGCTTTATCTGGAATTTTATACCAGTCTTGTTTTGTAACATGCGGTGAAGCTATTTAATAGCCAGTGTTATTGGCTGCTACCATTAGCATCCCTAACTCTGTATGCATCTTTGCATGGTCTTTGAATTGGAGTCAGTCTGTTTTGCCACAGTTCAATCAGGTTAGTAGGATCACAATATATAACATCAAAACCGGGCAGACTAAATAGTTTGCCCTGTTGACAAGAGAGTCTGGGCCTGTTCAGATTTTCTTTTCACACATGGAATTTTACTCAGGAGATCAATAGCAACCTTGGGATACGTTTATATACTGGAGGCTCCAATGTCAGTGGGATGGTGAATTTGCTCTGGGTTCCAACCAGAACTTCTGAAGGAGCTCTCCAAAGTGTGGAACCTGGAGCAGATTCTCTGCCCCACTGACATTGGAGCTACCAACCTCCACTGTGTTCATGGGTAGAATATAATTGCAGGTTTTATCCCAGGGTTGTCAAGAAGATCCCATGTCCAAAACTGCTGGATCTCCCAGTTCATTGGTTATTTTTTGCTGGCCAAGAAAGGTCAGGAGGCCAGAACCCTGATGCCTCTTCCTCATTTCAGCCCATGCAGAATCCTGGCTGACTGAGTAGTCTTTGCATCCGTCTGTCTTTGGAGGGAAATCGCCTGCTTTTCTGCAGATTCTTTTGGCTTTTATTCCTGACTGAAACTTGGAGTTGGGTGGGGGGCGGAGAGATTGCAAATTGTAACGCTTAAAAAAACCAACCTGTTCTTAAATTCAGATTTTAATTTTATCCAGGCCTTCATTTCAGTTCCATAGAATAAGATGCAACTTGTATAGCAGGGATAACCAATGGCCAAAAAACTCACACTAAAAAACAGTAAAATTATTGTACATAAAATGTTCATTAGGAAGCCTTATCATACCTCAAGTTTAATGTGTGTAGATAATTATTTCTGGAATAAATGATTTATTTCTTTTTGAATAGAAATGGCTATCCTGTTAAAATTACTCTTTTTAGTAGCAGCTTCATCAAGAGCTCCCAAGAGGAAAACCAATCTTTTCTCAGTCCCGTGTCCAGAACAGTGGGCCTGATTATTTTAATAACACGCTTTTTCTGCCCAGAAGGAATAGTTTGTGATTATTTTTGGACTAAAAGTCGTTTTGCAGGAAAGAAGTCCAGCCGAGACAAGGAGCGGGGGAGGAAATTTTTAGGAAAGTGCCCTGGAAATATCAGGAAACCTTCTGTATTGGTACATTTTTGGCGATGGAGCGTTAAACTGGTCCCCCACCCATGCAGAGATCTGAAGCAGCCTGCAGTCCAAGGCCTTAGCTAGACCTAAGATTTATCCCGGGATCGTCCTGGGGTCATCCCTGTTCATGTAAATGACACACAGGACATCCCAGGAGCAGGCAGGGACGACCCCGGGATCAACCTTAGGTCTGGCTAAGGCCCAAATCTGGTCTGTCCATGACAAAGGAGTCATACTTTGCTCCCCCACCCACAGGTACCATCCCCTATTCCAGTACAGAAAGCCAGGTATAATTTCAGGCAAGCCCATGGTTGTCAGGCCAGCCTTAAATTCCTGAGCTGCTCCAGTCAATGTGGCCCCAGCAAGTCATAAAACCCATATTAGGCCATATTAACAGAATGCCAGTCTTGTGACTTCGTTCACTATCACCAGGTACAGGCACACTAAACTGGCCAACTGTTAGAAACAATGGCCCTGTTTGGACATTGCAGAAGCATCCAGCAGCAACCTATGGTTTGTTCATGGCTTACTTTGGGTTTGTTTAACCCTCAAACCACTCCAAGTGCTCAGTTGTCACAGAAACAAACTACGAATGTGTTGCATTAGTAGGTTGTTTCAGCCTTATGCCACAGGGTGCATCCTTGCAAGTTGTGTATTTATTAATCAATCCAAAATTGCCTCCTGATGCTGCAGTTAGGCCCAAACAGGTTCAGTATCTAACCAAGGAGATGGAATTAACTTCGACTACGTCTTTTAATCTAGCCCTGGTCACAATTGGCCTTTAGCCTATCTGTGTCTTGGAAGATGTCAGCCAATGGTGGTGGTGCACATGACCAAAGCTTTGTAAGTGAGAAACCAAAGTATTTACATAGATCTGAACAATACCCGTGGATGAGGAAGCCTCTGAGTTAAGCGGATGGTAGTGAAGATCTCTCTTCCCCAACCCCTAAGCTCAGCTTTAAAATGGCGTCAACGTTTGGCTACAGCTACCAAAATACTTGTTTGTTTACAATTGTTTATTATTGTGCCCTTCCTCCATAGAGCTTTGCCCCATTTTACTAATCCCGTAGGGTGGTTTTTGTCAAGAGAGGGTCAGCAGGAGCATGACCCTGTTGATTCTCTTGGACCTCTAAGCAGTTTTCGATACCATCTATCATGATATCCTTCTGAATAGGCCGGATGTTGGAGGTACTGCATTGTGGTGGCTCCACTCCTAATTTATTTATTAAATTTATATACCACACCATAGCCAAAGCTCTCTGGGAAGTTTACTTGGGTGGCCAATTTCAGAAGTTAGTGCTGGGAGATTATTTCTCTATCCATTGGCAGTTATAGGGTTCTATAGGGTTCTACCATGTCCACTATGCTGCTCGGCCTATACATGGAACCAGTATGGGAGATGACCCTGTGATGCAGACTAAGGTGTCACAAAAACATTGATAGCTCTTTCTATCTCATCAAATCCAGGTGACACTGTGGGTTTTCTGAATCAGTGTCTGGCTGCAGTAATGGATTGGATGAGGGTGTATGAACTGAGATGAAATCCAGACAATATGAAGATACTGTTAGTAGTGTTCAGCCTGGTCTAGTGGGGATTGTACTTCCCCTAGGTCCATAGGACAATAGTGCTCTTGCATCTAGCATTGTCACTGGAAACGTAGGTGAGCTCAGTGTCATGGAACACCTGTCAGCTTGGGTCACAGTATCAGCCTGTCTAGACAGAGATAGACTAAATACAGTTGTACTTGCTAGTAACCTCTCAATTGTATTACTGCAATGGGTTATATGTGGCTCTGCCTTTGAAAACAGTTTGGAGTCTTCAGCTAGTTCAAAATAGTGCAGCAAGATAGTTAACAGATCGTCGTTTTTCTTTTTGTGAACTGCCCAGAAAGCTTTGACTTTTGGGCAGTTCAGAAATGTAATAGATAAAATAATATAAACTGAATAACTTTGTGAGATGGTTTAGGTTGATGTGACTGGTCCAAGATCACCCATTGAGCCTCATAGTTGAGTGGGGATTTGAATGTAGACCTGGCAGTCCAACTGCTACACCACACTGGCTCTCCGGAGTGCAGTCGGACTGATGGCAGAGCCCGGATGAGAGGAAAAGAACTGGAGGAAGCAGAAGGCAGGCGTGCAGGAGTTCCAATGGAGGCTGGTTCCCCCTTGTGCCAGCTGCAGACTCAGAGGGAGGATCAGTGGGAAATTAGCAAAACTTAGAAGTGCCTGGATGTCAAAGTCGAGCTCCAGCAGTTTGCATCCTTGTTCTCCGTAAGCTCTCAGTGCAGTTGGAACACTCATGCACAGCATGTCTGAGCTGTGTTGTGGGACATGAGAACCCTGAGAGGCCACCTTCTCCCATATGAGCCTGGTCACGTTTTAAGACCTTCGGGGGAGAAGACTCATTTCTTGGTACCGTCACTGTCAGAGGAGTGCTTAGTGGGGAGAGGGCCTTCTCGGCAGCTGCTCCTGGACTGTAGAACTTGCAGTCTTTTGATTTCTTCTCTACTGTACTTCTGGTGGCAGGCAAAGGCATTTTATTCAAGCAGTCCCTGAGCACGTCGGCTGCTCTGTTGGGTATTTCTTACTGCATATTTGTTTTATAATTGTTTTAATATTTTTTATTTTTTATTTTACATGTTGATTCTTATTAGCCACCTTGATGAAAATAAATAAATAAATCCTCCAACTCACTGGCAAAGGTAGCAAGGGAATCTTCTATTTTGAATCAAACAGCCTATGGCAGCGATTATTTCTATGAAAGGTGGAACAAGGCAGCAACCTTTCTGTGACCGACCTCCCCAGGGACTACGGTTATCTCCAAGTCAAGTGGATCAACCTCCCCTGTTTTACTCAGACAAATTAAAACGGTAGGGAATTTCCCAGTCTAGAGAGACCAGGTTAGAGAGGCAGTCATTAACATTGATTTATTTTCATTATTTTTTATCTCGCCCTTTTAAAGGAATGTTCAAGGATTCAAGCAAGTATTGGCTAGTTTAAAATAAACAACCAAAATTAACAAGTTAAAATTGCACTGGTGCACCATTAACAATCTTTTAAAAATTTAAAGCAGGAGAGGTGGGTAATATTATTAATAATAATAATTTACGTTTCAGGCTGCAGTTGGCAAGATTCCCTTTCAAAATCCATATCTTAAAAAAGCTTGTGGGAAAAAGTCATCTTGGCAAGCACATACCTCTTCTTGGTAGGGCATTCTAGGATTTAGGAGCCACCACAGAAAAATCCCTGCTGTACTTCAGACAGTGGGGGAAGCCAAGCGGATCTTCTTAACAAGATCTCAAGGGAAAAGGAAATTATTCTGGGTGGAGGTGATTTGACGTTTGCGTAGCACATCCAGGCTTCTCTTAACTGTGGTCATTCACAAGGAAAGAAACAACAGGGATAAAGGCGTCATGGGCAGAATCTTAAATGGCATCACTGTCCTAGTTACTAGCTTAACATGGTACCTTGGGTTTATTTCCCAGCCTCAGAAAATGTCTGGTCACAAGTCACTCCTGATTGGTTCATCTCTGTGTGGGTACATATTGGTGCCATACATACTTTCAACCAAAAGCTCTTTAGCTCCACCCAAGTTTGCTACTATATAACATGCTGGTATTATTCTCTATTTCCCCTTCAGCCAGCAGAACCGATTGTACTAAATTGCGTGGTGTGTGTTTTTTATGATGTAAAGAAAGAACAGCAAATCTTTAAAAACCTGCCTAAGGCCACATGTAAAGCTGCATCTCAAGGGCTGAAAGACAAACGCGCCATCCGAGCTTGCTGGCACACTCACTGCTATTCTTCTGTGCTTTGCAGCCATCAATAAAATTGTCAAGGAGAACGCATCCCTCCAACCTTAAAATGTGCTCTCTAAAGCTTTCAGCCTTAGGTGTTTGTGCGTGTGCAGTGTGGTCTTCTTTTTAAAGAGGGATTTTACCTGTCAAACGCAAAAAGCAGAATGAACTCTGCACTGTAGCATCCTTTTGAATCCATGTTCAAATAAGTGTGCTTTGAGCTCAGATTTTCCTAACACAGGAAGATTTTGAGGAGTGGAATGAAAGAGAGAATTCAGAGGGCTTTTCAAAGAGAAATTAGGCCTGTAACGGGAAGGTCGGTTATTACTAACACTAGTGGAAACTACTAATTTGTTACTAGGCAAAAATGAAAGGAAAAAAACCTTGACGCTTTTGAAATGCATTCTTGGAGAAGGAAGTGTAAAGTGAGCTGATAGAAAGGAAAACTAATAAAGGCATATTGGAGAGGGATGAGGGTCTAATGCAAAGCGCAGTAGAGGTGATCAAGTGTGATAGGGCAAATTCTCAGAGATAGGGACTAATTCAAAATATAAAAGGAGGGGAATGGAATGGAAGGAGGACAATAGGAAAGCCTGGATACAGCTGCATAAAGCAAATTAAAAGGGGAAAACATTGTTGACCGGAAAAAGCTCGCACAAAAGAGGAGATTGGAGAGTTGACAGAGACTGTTTTATGGGTTGAAAGATAAGAAATTGAAACAAGGAATGCACACTCAAATGCAAGTGGGCATTTGGAGTCTAAGAGAAATCCGAAAAGGGTCACCCTCTTCCCCCGTTGTTGGGGACAGTCATGTGTGGTCTGCTAGGGAGAGACTTTTGGATTGAAGAGCTCCCACCAGTGGTCTTTCCCTCCTGCCAGGACACTCCTAGGACATTTGGACAAATTATTGCCAGGATCTGTATTTTATTGCAGCTCCCTCCACGTCTGGCTTGCAACAAATTTAAATTAGCTTAGCTCCCCTGCAGTTCATCACGTCTTCCTCCTGGACGTCCAGCCTTCAGGTAGGAAGTTACAGGTTGGCAAAGGAATCCGTTACTCTAAGTTAAAACAATTTTTTTTAAAAACGAACACAGCAGCGCCATTGATCGCCCATTAAACATGGGAAGCGGTAAGACAAGCGGTTCAGTCTTCTCTAAGCTGACAGGAGGGGATTTCACAAGCCTCAATTTTTTTTCCCTTCCATTTTTGCCTAATAATAGATTAGGGTTAGTATTCGCCGAACTTCGTGTTACCTGCTTCTTTTCTTTTTGAAGACTCTCTTGCATTTCAGACAAGTGAGGTCTTCCCCAGCTTGGTCAGGAGACTGAACCTGAAATATTTTTCTTGGAAACTGTGTGCTCTACCTTCCTCTCAGCCTTTGGGAATATAAAAGATTTAAATTTGCTGTCTAAAACATAATAATGCTGGTACCCCGTGAACCCGCCTGAGAAAGGTATCTCACACCCAGGGTACACCGTCGCAGGATACACTACAATTTTGGAAAGGAGAATAAGGGTCCCGGGGGGTGGGGTGCATGAGATATTATTATATTATTTTAATAAGTCCTCTTTAAATTTCATTATTGTGGTACATTAAGTTGATGTAGTGTGATTATTATTATTATTATTATTATTATTATTATTATTATTATTATTATTATTTATATAGCACCATCAATGTACATGGTGCTGTACAGATAACATAAAATTCAAATAAAAATATTATTAAAAAAATCAAATCAAATAAAACATAATAATGCTGGTACCCCGTGAACCTGCCTGGGAAAGGTATCTCACATCCAGGGTGCCATTACTGAAAAGGCCCTGTCCTCCCTCTCCATCCACCTCAACTCCAAAGGCCAGAGCCTTGCATGTGGAAATCTGCGGTATTATGTTAATTTGTGGGGTGGGGTGGGGTAGGGGGGAGGTCCTGTTAAAATCTTACGTTATTTTTTGTTCAGAAATGCATAGAAGAGAACAGTCCTTCTTCCAGAACTCTTCAGCTCTATAAGATAGATGCTTCAGGATCTTTTGGTGTATTTTAAATTTTATGCACTCAGACTTTCTTAAAAGAAATCCTGCTATGTTCTGTTCTGCAGCCTTGTTATAAATAAGTTCAAAAACTGTGTTCATTTAAAAAGGCCACAGAGGTGCCACCTATTTACCTGATGCTGTTATAAGTCCTACTGGAATTGTCACACTGCCCCTGTCCCAAGTTTTCAGCACCTACACTACTGTTTGTAAAGGTCATTTTGAGGATTGCTTTTAAAATAGACAATCTGAGCACTTGGAAACCTTTAAAAAACTAAAAGATGCCTGGCTTTTAATTAGTTTGTACTTCAAGAGTGTGCTTCTATGGGTATTGGAACAAAGAAGTTTATTTAGTAAGAGAAATCATAGAATTATAGAATAGCAGAGTTGGAAGGGGCCTGCAAGGCCATCGAGTCCAACCCCTTGCTCAATGCAGGAATCCACCCTAAATGTACATTCCCCATCCCTAAATTAGGAGCAGTCAACTTTTGTCCTAATGATGATCCTTTTTAGTTAAGAAAAGGAAGGTTAAGCAGTATAAAGTAAATAAAGGCAAATAATCCAACTGGTAGAATTGGTTTTAAATATAAAAAGGTGGGGACAGCAAAACCCAATCCATACACATTGTGATTGGTGGCTCTCTGGGAAGGAGCAAAGAAATAAAAATGCCTCTTTAAAATAGGCCCTTGATATGGTATCATCTTAAAAGAATATATGAAGAAATGGGGGGGGGGGGGAATCTCCCTGTAAGAAACTAGCATGTACATTTGTCTTAGAACTAATTTGCATATTAAGGGAGGAACAAAAACCAACAAAATAAAATTAGCCTGTATGATAAAATTCAGAGAAGAGTTACCAAGTAAATCAGATGTTCTAAAATTTTTGGTCAAGCTTTTAAAACCTTTGTAAACCACCCAGAGAGCTTCAGCTATTTGGGCGGTATATAGAT